>NC_092743.1:70168424-71418424 GCF_047496795.1 Chiloscyllium punctatum
ATTAAATTGAAATGAAAAGATGCGTAGCAGGCCAGAAGTGCCTGAAGATATGAAGAACGTTAAAAGAACAACAAAAAGAAATAAGGAGAGAGAAATTACAATGTAATATCAAGCAAGTTAGAAATATAAAAACAAACTAAAAAGTTTCTTCAAGCATTTGAAAAGTAAGAGGAAGGAAGGGGAATATTGGCTCTCTGGACAGGGAAGGGGACTGGGGTATTAATAGTGGAAAAATGGAAATGGTATATGATTTTTGTCTGTCTTCAATATAGTATCCCCAAAATAATTCTGAATCAGAATGTGAATGGGATTGAGCAACTGAATTACAGTACAATCATTGGGGGAATGAGTATTGAGAAAACTCCTACAAAATTTGACAGGTTCCCTGGTCCTGATAGAATTCATCCGAGGGTGAAGTGACTGCAGAGAGTGGAGATGTAACTTCTAATTTTCCAGAATTCACTAGATACTGGAAATTTCCCATCAGACTGAAAAATGGCTAATGTAACTCCACTTTTTAAAATTGCAGTAAGACATAAAACAGGAAGTTACAGGCCAGGTAACCAAATATCTATCAGAGGAAAAATGTTTGAATCTATTAAGGATGTCATATGGCAAGGCAATTTGAAAATCTTATTACACACAAGCAGGATGAAAGTGATTTTGTGAAAGGGAAGTAGAGGAGTCAGTGGATGTACTCCACTGTACTCGTACAGCTATTTACAAGGTGCCCGTCAAATGTTAGGAAGCAAAACAAAAGCTCCTTTTACAAGAATGGACATCCTTTTACCCGAGATGGAGGATTGGTTGGCCAATAAGCAAAGAATGGACATAAATGAGAAACGTTTAGGTTGGAAGGATGCAATGAGTGGTGTGCCATAGGCATCAGTGATGGGACCTCAATTATTTATAATGTATATAGATGACTTGGATGTAGAGACCAAAGATATGGTTTCTAATTTTCCTGATGATACAAGGATTGGCAGGAAACTCAGTTCTGAAAAAGACATGAGTACAACAAAGAGACCTTGGAATGTAGGTTCACAGCTCCTTGAAAGTGGAATCGCAGGTAGACAGAATAGTGAAGGAGGCGTTTGGTATGCTTTCCTTTATTGGTCAGAGTATTGAGTACAGGAGTTGGGAGGTCATGTTGTGGCTGTACAGGACATTGGTTAGGCCACTGTTGGAATATTGCGTGCAGTTCTGGTTTCCTTCCTATTAGGAAGATGTAGTGAAACTTGAAAGGGTTCAGAAAAGATTTAAAGATGTTGCCAGGGTTGGAGGATTGTCTATTGTCTATTGTCTATTTGAGTTATAGGGAGAGGTTGAATAGGCTGGGGCTGTTTTCCCTGGAGCACCGGAGGCTGAGGGGTGACCTTATTGAGGTTTACAAAATCATGAGGGGCTTGGGTAGGATAAATAGACAGAGTCTTTTCCCTGGGGTCGGGGAGTCCAGAACCCAAGGACATAGGTTTAGGGTGAGGGGGGAAAGATATAAGAGAGACCTAAGAAGCAACTTTTTCTCTCAGAGGGTGGTACATGTATAGAATGAGCTGCCAGAGGTGGTGGTGGAGGCTTGTACAATTTCAACATTTAAAAAGTATCTGGATGGGTATATGAATAAGGAGGGTTTGGAGGGAAATGGGCCAGGTGCTGGCAGGTGGGTCTAGATTCGGTTGGGATAACTGGTTGGCATGGACGGGTTGGACCAAAGGGTCTGTTTCCGTGCTGTACATCTCTATGACTGCAGATGCTGGAAATCTGAAATCAAAACAAAGTGCTGGAAAAATTCCACACACCTGGCAGTATCTTGAAGAAAAGGAGTTAATGCTTTGAGTCAGATTACTTTCTTAGTGTGGAAACAGGCCCTTCGGCCCAACAAGTCCACACCGACCCGCTGAAGCGCAACCCACCCAGACCCATTCCCCTACATTTACCCCAGCCCCTACAGGCAATTTAGCATGGCCAATTCACCTAACCTACACATTTTTGCACTGTGGGAGGAAACCAGAGCACCTGGAAGAAACCCACGCAGACACAGGGAGAATGTGCAAACTCCACACAATCAATCAGTCGCCTGAGGCGGGAATTGAACCCAGGTCTCTGGCGCTGTGAGCAGCAGTGCTAACCACTGTGCCACCGTGCTGAGTCAGATATGATATCCGTCAAAACTGAAGAGGGGAAAAGTGATGAGATTTATGCTGTATAAAGGAGGCAGGGAGTGGGTTGGTGGAGATGGTGTCAGGTAAAAAGGAAGCTCATAGACAGGTTAGAGAGGAGTACATTTCAAATTGTTTTAAAAAAAAGCCATGGTAGCAGTAAACAATATTGGAAGTAAAGGAACAAACTGTTGATCCAGATCAGGTGTTAATAACAGAATAAAGATCAGCTCTGACTGAAAGCAGAGACACTGTAACAAGGCACTAACTAGGCTTAAGCTGGGCTGAGACATACCATTCTGGGTGCCACACTTTAGGAATGATGCGAACACATTGGATCAAGACTGCAGAACAGGATTACAAGAATATATTTCCAGGGACAAGGAACTTCAATTATGAAGGCAGATTGGAGAAAATTGGGATTGCTTTCCTCAGAGAGGAGAGAGCTAAAGGGAAATTTGATTCAGATTTTCAAAATCACAAGAGGTCTGAAGAGGTAGGGAGATCCAAGAGGTGGGAAGAAACTGTTTCCATTCGTAAAAAGGAAGAATGAAGAATGAGGAGGTGAAAATTGATTGTAATTAGCCGAGGAAGCAACTGTAATGTGGAAATAAACCTTTTTCTCACAGTGAGTATTTAATGTCTGCAATGCACAGTCTGGATGAATGGTGGAAACTAGCTCAATCAAGGTACTCAACAGGGCATTGGATGATCATTCAAGAGAAAGTGTGAATGGTATTCTTCTGCCCTGAAAGGCTTCTGTGAAGATACATCTGAGCACTGGGGCAGAATTCAAAATGGAGGACATATTCATGGTTTAAGTTGTTAAACTCAACATGAAGTTAAGACGACTGCTAGCCTAATCAGAAGATGAGGTGCTTTTCCTCTAGCTTGTGCTCAGCTTTAGTGGAGCATTACAAAAAAAAAACCAAGGAGGACATTCTTGTGGACTGAGTGCAGGAGTTTATCAAAGTGGTCATCTGGACTGTATTTGGTCTCTCCAACAGATACCAGACTTCACTGTGAGCAGTGATTCCAATAGAATACATTGAAAGCAGTAAATGTAAATCACTGTTTCATGTGGAAAGTGAGGGCATTGGAAAATGAGGAAAGAAAAGGAAAAGGCGCACTACCCCTCCTATTAACATGATAAACCTGTCCTGAGTTAATCATTTCTTTATAGGGAGCAATAGTGAGTCCCTTCAAAAGTTAAAGGTTTAGACAACAATTAAATTGGAGAAGAGATGTTATAATTAACATATTAGTCATAAATGCACGTTAAGAAATATCAATATTGTTTAACATTCATTCCCTCCACCACCAGCTCTCAGTAGCAACAATACGCACTGCAGAAATTTAAAGTGCCTTCTACAACACTTTCCAAGCTCTCAACTTCCATCTAGAAAGACAAGAGCAGTAGATATATAGAAACACAATCCCCTGCAAGCTCTCCTCCAAACCACTTGCGATCCTGACTTGAATATATGTTGCCTTTCCTTTAGTGTAGCTGGGCCAAAATCATGAAATTCCTTTACTAATGGCAATGTGTGTGTATCTGTAGCATATGGACTGCAACGGTTCAAGGCAGTGGCTCACCACCACCACCACAAGGGCAACTAGGGTCTGTCAATAAATGTTGGCCAGTCAGCAATGCCCACAATCCCACAAGTGAATAAAACAAAAGTTGAACAATTGTTTATTAGAACAGCATCTGAAAACACATTAAATTAAATTTGTTTTTGCTTTTCTCATGGGAAAAGCAAGTGAGATGTAAAGAATATTGAGTACAAGATCAAGAATAAGTAGTAAAGAAAATCTTAATGATTTGTCCAGAGACATCCTATTATGCATTAATTGAACATAGAAACTTGGCATACCTCTCAGCTCTACTTTGATCTTCAAGTGGACTTTCAGACTGTTGATTTTTAATTTGCAATTCTTGCTCAAGTGCTTGTTTTTTGCATTCACAATCTTCATGCATTTTATTTCTCATAAATTCCTCTCTTTCCTGGCTTGTGTTGAGCAGCTGTTTCTTCTCCTCTTCAAGATCATGAATAGTTGCTTTGTATTTTGCTTCTATTTCAAATGCAATTCGCTGTTTTTCAAACATCATTTCCTCCCTTTCGATTTCCATTGTTTTCAAATTTTCTTTCAGTTTAGTGGTGAGCTCTTCAACTTGTCCCCTTAATGCTACCTCCATGTCCAGTGCTTGCTGTCTCATTACATCCAACTTATCTAGTTCTGTTTTAAGTACGGCCTTCTCCTGTTCTTGCTGGTCTAGCAGATCAGAAATACACTGATCTTTCTCTGTAGTCATTAGTATTCTTTCTTCTGCAAGGCCTACCTTGTATTCCTCATGTTTTAGCTGGAGTTGGTGCTTCAAGTCAGTTATCTCTTCTTTATATTTCTCAGTTTCTTTTATGACTTGACATTTTGCTATCTCCTCTTGTTGGACTTGAGTCTCTTTCAAGCGCTGCTTTAATTTTTCAGTTTCCACTTCCTTCAAAGCCAATTCAGCTTCCAAATTGCACCTAAAGTCAGAAAGTTCAGATATGTTCAATTTAAGTTCATTTAGTTCTTGCTCTCGCTCCTGGAGCTTGATTGTAAGAGACTGCTGCATATGATCTAACCTTGCTTCATTTTCCTTTGAGATTTGTTCTTGTTGCTTGCTATGATCAGCCAGTAACTTTTTCAATTCTTGATGATGCCTGACTTTCAGGTCATCTTCAAGATCCTTCAGATGACTTTGTTCAAGAGTCTGAAGCTCTGCCTTTAAGCACTTCATTTCATGGTCAGCCTTTATATGAAGTCTGTTTAATTCTTCCAATAAACTCCCTCTCGATTGTCTGAGTTCTTGGATTTCAGTCTCTAGTTTTTTTCTACCTTCCATTAAGTCATTTATTTCTTTATCTTTACTAATTTGTAAACATAAGAGAGTTTCATTTTCAGTTCTTACCTCAGTAAACTCACAATCCTTCTGTTTTATGTAATTTTCAAGTTCCAACAAATCTTTTTTCAGCTTGTCAGTATTTTGCTGAGCAGTCACCAACTCGACATTCAATTTGTCCATTTGATCTTCGTAATCCTTTCTTAAAATCTCTAATTTTTGTTGATAATTTTCTTTTGCTCCGACTTCAACTCTACATTTTACAGTTTCAATTAGGCTTCTTAATTCTTCACTTACATTTTTCATTGAACTACTAAAATCACACTGCTCCTTCTGAACAAGCTCTCTGAAATGATTAAGGTCTTTCTTAATGTTTGTAAAATGCAACTGAGACATTTCAGTGATAAGCCTGTATTTTTCTATATGCACTTTAAGAGTTGCAACTTCTTTAGAATCCTCATTTTCACCAAAAGTTGTATCCTGCATGCGTCGATTATCAATGGCATTAATAACTGAAGAATATAATGATTCAAGCATCATTTCAGGACTTTGTGGATCACTGTTTATGTTGGGTGAAGTTGAGCTCTCCTCAATCATAAATTCATTTACAGCTGACACAAAATCAGACTCTGGACTTTCTGCCAATGAGTCCATATCTATAGATCCTTGTTTGAGAACTTGTTCTAAATTTGGATGAGGAATGGTTTCAAAATCAAACGTATGGGCATCAATACTATCAGGAGACAGCTCTTCTAATGAGGCAGGAACGTTAGCAGGTGGGCAGATTGGTCCCTGAAGGCTAAGTGTAGATGTGGATCTAGAAGAGGTAGCTTTAGTTCTGGTTGTGCTTTCCAACTTGTGTTTTGTTGGTGTTGTTACTGAAGTTTGATCTAGAGACACCTGTAAACAGAAAACAAATTGAAAAGCATCAGTAAAAAGGTTGTTTCATGCAAGTTACAAAATAACTAAATTTTATAAATTGACTGTGTACCCTATCTCAAATTCTCCCTCTTTTTTCATCCCCCCCCACTCTTGCCTTTCCTTCACCATCTTCCTCCCCCTTGTTTTCACCCATCCTCTACAACACCAAAATGTACTCTCTTCAATTTCCCAAACACATTCTTCCACAGCTCAATGATTTATCTTCCTCATAATTCTTTATTTTTTCCCCCCCCCAAACTTTGTTGGAGCTTAAAAGATTGCACTTGACTGTTCAAGCATAACTTTCATGTACAAATGTCAAAACACACATAGCCATTCTTTGCTGACTAGAGATCAATTCCAAAACAAGAAAAAGCAATGATATCAAAATAAGTAGCAAATTAAGATATAGGTTTTATTATTCACTCACAGGATGTGGGTGTCAACGTGCATGCCCACATTACATCTTGATTCCTAATTAAATCAAGTTGGTGGTAGCAGTGGTAAGTTTCCTTCTTTAATTTGTGCAACGGTGCGGCACGGTGGCACAGTGGTTAGCACTGCTGCCTCAGCGCCAGAGACCTGGGTTCAATTCCCACCTCAGGCGACTGTCTGTGTGGAGTTTGCACGTTCTCCCCGTGTCTGCGTGGGTTTCCTCCGGGTGCTCCGGTTTCCTCCCACAGTCCAAAGATGTGCAGGTCAGGTGAATTGGCCATTCTAAATTGCCCGTAGTGTTAGGTAAGGGGTAGATGTAGGGGTATGGGTGGGTTGCGCTTCGGCGGGGCGGTGTGGACTTGTCGGGCCGAAGGGCCTGTTTCCACACTAAGTAATCTAATCTAAAAAAAAGTTGGACGACATCTCTTGTGCTGTTAGAGAGGGGTTTCCAGGATTTTGACCGAGCATTCATAAAGGAATGATGCTATCTTTTTGAATCACAATGATGTTGGGCTTCAAAGGGGACTAGCAGGTGATGATAGTCCCAGGTCTCAGCTGCTCTTGTTCTTACAGGTGGTAAAGATCTTGGATTGGGAAGGTGCGGTTAAATAAATCTTGATCGGCCCCTGGTAACTTGTAACTGTAATCTTGTAACTTCTGCCACTGTGCGCTTGTGGCATATTAAGTGATTGCTGTAGATATCAGATGCAGTACTAATTAAGTGGACTGCTATGTTCTGCGTAGCATTGAATATCTGAACTGTGTTGAAGCTGCACCATTCCAGGGATGTATAAAATATTCTATCACACTTCTTAATTGTGCCTTTTAGATGGCAAGCAAGATTTGAGCAGTCATAGGTGACCTACTCACTACAGAATTCCCAGTCTCTTACTTAGTCGTGCAACCACAGTAATAGTATGGCTGGGCCAGTTTAGTTTCTCATCAATAGTGATACCCAGCATGGTCATAGTGGGGAATTCAATGATGGTAAGAACATGGAATGTCAAAAGGACAAGGTTGAATTCTCTCTCGTTAAGAGATCATCACTGCCTGACACTTCGATGACAAGAATATTCACATCACCATCAGCCTTTATATAAATGTTGTCCAGGCACCGCTACATTTGGACGTGTACTAATGCAGTTTGAGAATTTGCAAAAGGTGCAATCATTGGTAAATATTTCCACCTCTGGATTTATGATGTAGCACTCCAGTTGATGAAGCAGCTGAAGATGCTGTCGGAATTCTGTTGGATCAAAGACACAACCCTAAAAAAACTCCTCTAGTAATGCCCTATAGTTGAGATGACTGATCTCCAGTAGCCACAACTACTCAACCTCATCTTGCTGCTCAAGTACAGTTTAAATCAAGGCTGTAATGAGATGAGAAGCTCAGTGAACCCAGGTGGAAGTGAAAACAGAGTGACAGTGAGCAGGTTACTGTTGGACAAGTACCACTTTCAAGTATTTAGTTTTGAATATAAAGTTTTTAATGACCTCAAGTTTGCAGAGGGTTGAACTTGGGAGATCAGCAAAGAATTAAAGTTAAAATCAGCAAAGACAGTAATGTAGATTTCAGCAGTATATTAGCTATGATATGATTTAAATTAGGCAAAATTATAGAGGTGAAGGTGTTGTGATAATGCTGTGGGTTTAAGAGGTTATATTATCCTGAGTTTTTTTGAAGAAAGCTTTTAAGGCACAGGCACCGAGCAGTCTAACAGCACCACTGGACTAAACAGCTTGTGAAGCCTTGGCTTTTTTTTTCCAGAAGTCAGAACAAAAGAAACATCCTTAATGGTGTCAAAATAAGTGGCAAGTTAAGATATAGGTGTAGAGAATGGGTGTGGAGAAACCAGGACCTTTATTCAACTTTGCTGTTGGGGTCTTGAAAAATGAAAGTTTTTTACCCTCTCTCGGTTATAGCCAAAAGCTCGGGGTTCTCGGTCTGCTATGGGATTTGCATGTGAGACAATCTGTTTTCTGAATTTGTCTTTTGCCAGGGGTGTGTTTATGGGATGTTACTACATTGGAACAGTTAATTAGTAATGTTACTGTATGTATTATTCTGTTAAGTTTTCAAATAGAGTTAAGTTATTCCAATTCCTTCCTCATTTGTTGTATTTTAACCACAGTGAATGAATAAAGGGAGCTTTAATTTAAATTTGGTAGTTTTAGCAATTGAATCGCATTTAGAACACAACATATTACATACACTGTTAAATAAGAAAAAAAGTGAGGGTCTACCCTATCTCCTGTGAAGGGGTTTGATCTGGTCCATAACATGATGGGTATGTGATAAAGGATTCATCTCAGGGTCAAATATAACATCATGCTGAGGAATAGCCCAGTCAAGCTCAGACAGTTTCCAAGGAGAAAGACTGAGTCAGTGATGAGAGCATAGCGTTTGAGACAGCCAACAATTACTAATACTTAATTTGAAGACATTTCTGCCACACCAACACAATCCTATTCAAGTAGTCAAACATCTACGAGAGAGAGGAGGCAGCAAATAAAGATGCAAAACAGATACATCTGTGTATCACATAGGAACTGGTGGTATGATTTTGGATGATAGCAAGGGGCTGCACATAGCTGAGCAAAATGCCAATCAGGAAAGTACGAACTGGGAAACACCATGAGCAATGGTATAAAAGTGAGAAGGGAAACTACTGCAAATGATTTCCTGGCTGTTTCAGGACAAACAAGGTAGCAGAGTTCCCTTCCAGCTGGGCAATCGTGAAGACACATGGAGTAGAATTCTGCAGTCAACAGTACCAAAGTCGGCAGACACATCAAGCAACTCAAAACAGGGCCAATTACTTTTGTTAAATCAATAAAGAAATTAGTTGTGATCTTCATAACTGCTTCTATGGTACAACGGGAGGGGTAGAAATACTGCTTTCAGAGATTCAGACAAAGAGCTATGAGAAAGATGACAGCACCAATTGAGAGGGAAGTGTGGTTAAGATGGGGTAGCAGCTTGCAGGGATAGAGAACTCAAGGGATTCTTCTTGCAGATAGTAGTAAGGGAGGAATAGAATCCAAGATTTAAAAGGAAAGTGAACAGAGCTTGAGGGGTGATAACTATTAACATCAGTTCACATTGAGTAAAAATACAGTCAAGGAGGACAGACTATGGGTCACATAGAGAAGCATAACTTAGGAGATGTTCGCCGAGCTGGGAATTTGTATTGCAGACGTTGCATCCCCTGTCTAGGGGACATCCTCAGTGCTTGGGAGCCTCCTGTGAAGCGCTTCTGTGATGTTTCCACCGGCATTTATAGTGGTTGGTCTCTGCCGCTTCCGGTTGTCAGTTCCAGCTGTCCGCTGCAGTGGCCGGTATATTGGGTCCAGGTCGATGTGTTTGTTGATTGAATCTGTGGATGAGTGCCATGCATCTAGGAATTCCCTGGCTGTTCTCTGTTTGGCTTGTCCTATAATAGTAGTGTTGTCCCAGTCGAATTCATGGTGCTTGTCATCCGCATGTGTGGTATACATGGATACGGATCGTTAGATGTCTTCCTGTTTGTCCTATGTAGTGTTTTGTGCAGTCCTTGCATGGGATTTTGTTCACTATGTTGGTTTTGCTCATGCTGGGTATTGGGTCCTTTGTCCTGGTGAGTAGTTGTTGTTTGAGATTGGCTGTTGGTTTGTGTGCTGTTACTAGTGGTCAAAGTAGTCTGGCTGTCAGTTAGAAATGTTCTTGATGTCTGGTAACGTGGCTAGTCCTTTGGGTTGTGGCATGTCCTCATTCCATTGTCTTTCCCTTAGGCATCTGTTGGTGAAATTGCAGGGGTATCCGTTTTTGGCAAATACATTGTAGAGGTGTTCTTCTTCCTCTTTTTGCAATTCTGGTGTGCTGCAGTGTGTTGTGGCCCTTTTGAACAGTGTCTTGATGCAACTTCGTTTGTGTGTGTTGGGGTGGTTGCTTTCGTAGTTCAGGACTTGGTCTGTGTGTGGCTTTCCTGTATACCTTTGTGGTGAATTCTCCGTTAGGTGTTCTCTGTACCATCACGTCTAGGAATGGGAGTTGGTTGTCCTTTTCTTCCTCTCTAGTGAATCGGATTCCTCTGAGTGTGGCGTGAATGTGTTTTTTTTATTTCTGTGTTTTTAATGATTACAAAGGTGTCATTCACATATCTGACCCAGAGTTTGGGTTGAATTTGCGGAAAGACCGTTTGTTCTAATCTTTGCATTACCGCTTTTGCTATGAGTCCAGAGATGGGTGAGCCCATGGGTGTGCTGTTGATTTGTTCATATATTTGGCTGTTGAATGTGAAGGGTGTCCTAGACGTGATGGTACAGAAAACACCGAACGGAGAATTCACCACAGAGGTATACAGGAAAGCCACACACACACAAACCAAGTCCTGAACTACGAAAGCAACCACCCCAACACACACAAAAGAAGTTGCATCAAGACACTGTTCAAAAGGGCCACAACACACTGCAGCACACCAGAAATGCAAAAAGAGGAAGAAGAACATCTCTGCAATGTATTCGCCAAAAATGGATACCCCCGCAATTTCATCAACAGATGCCTAAGGGAAAGACAACGGAATGAGGACATGCCACAAGCCAAAGGATTAGCCACGTTACCATACATCAAGAACATTTCTGAACTGACAGCCAGACTACTACAACCACTAGGACTCATAACAGCACACAAACCAATAGCCAATCTCAGACAACAACAACTCACCAGGACAAAGGACCCAATACCCAGCATGAGCAAAACCAATGTAGTGTACAAAACTCCATGCAAAGACTGCACAAAACACTACATAGGACAAACAGGAAGACAGCTAACGATCCGTATCCATGAACACCAACTAGCCACGAAACGACACGATCAGCTATCCTTAGTAGCCACACATGCTGATAACAAGCAACAGGAGTTCAACTGGGACAACACTACTATTGTAGGGCAAGCCAAACAGAGAACAGCCAGGGAATTCCTAGAGGCATGGCACTCATCCACAGATTCTAATCAACAAACGCATCGACCTGGACCCAATATACCGGCCACTGCAGCGGACAGCTGGAACTGACAACCGGAAGCGGCAGAGACAAACCACTAAATGCCAGAGGAAACATCACAGAAGCGCTTCATTGGAGGCTCCCAAGCACTGAGGATGTCACCTAGACAGGGGACGAAATGTCTGCTCTCACAAACTTTGAATAACTTAGGAGATACATATGTGCAGACAGTAGAGAAAATTCAGAGAAAGATGCAAAACCATAGCAGACAAGTAGGGTGATCAGACATTCTAACATTTGTAAAAAAAGCAGAAGTGCACAAGTTCACCTCACTTATTGTTGAAGGTAGCAAGGAACATTAGATTAAGATATTATTATAAGTGAATTATACCTAACAGAAAAGAATAAACCTAGTAGATAAAAGAAAGACTGATTGAAAGGTTGACCAACTAAAAATGCTTTCATAATCTCAAGTATTTCGTATGGGCACATTTTAGAGAATGTAAATGCACTCAGAAGACCAAAACTAAGGGCCTTATATAGAAGATGGTCTTAACGAATCCAAGTGAAACTTCTTTACCCAGAGTCTAAGAATGTAGAACTTGTTACTACAGAAGTGAGTGAGATAAATGACAGACACATTAGTAGAGAGATTAGCCATTGGAGGGAGAAAGGAGTAGAGAGAGACAGAGTGAATGTTAAATGAAGGAAAGTAGGGAAATGTGCATGAAGAGAATTTATTGAAGAGAATAATGCCTCTGTGCTGCAAATACTTTGTCACTGTATTACCTTGCACTGCATGCAGCTGGTCTGCAGCTTTTTACGCAGACATAGATTGCCTCAAACAGAAAAAGAGTCCCATTCTCTTGCACTGATGGCACTTCAGGTTGATACAGCTGTTAAATGTACACGAGCTGAATATTCAGGACAATTGAAGTGTGATGAATCTTCACTAGTTCTTCAATTAAAGGCTAAGCCACTATATATAAAACTATAATATTCATGCAATGCAATACTTGTTTATCAGTTTGAAAGTAACAACCTTACATAATTCTTCAACCTGGAAGAATATATAACCTCTTTGGAACTTTTCGATGAATGGTTGAATTTGCATAAACTGGCTTTTTCCCCATTCACAGATATAAATGCATTAATGATCAGGAAAATACTTAAGAATAGATTTGCTTTGCTGGTCACTGAGGAAATTATGTGTCATGGCTACAAAATAACAAATTAAAACTTTAAGTCCTACTTAATGTACCTTTTGCTCAGTCAACAAGTCAGTGATAGTCTGGGACATTTCATCCAAACTCTGGGCAGCTTTGACTAAATTACGAAGAATTTGATGATGCTGCTGCAATGGTTCAAAGTCACACAGTGTAGGAATCCTTTGAAAAAAAGAAATGAGTTTAAACATATACTAGATTCCCTTCACGCCTCCACTACATTCATTATCATAGCTAAACAATTTAAATAAAAACATTTGATGATGGTTTTGTTTTAATGTTAATCTGAGAAAAAGCATGTATTGGCTTATTCACCTGCACTTCACCAAACAAGGAACTTCGAAACAATATGAAAATCATTTAGAGAAAACACTCCCTGACACCATTTTCAAACTGTAAGGCTTAAGATGTAAAAATAAGTGCTGTATAATCTGACGTACCAACCAATTGCTGAAAACAAAAGAAATACATTGCAATTGCTAGGTAGTGACTCACCAAATGCACTTGTGCTACAAGTAAATCAGTAGAGGCAATTCACTTCATTTCAGAGAGGGAGGTCATTAAATGTGGGCACATTAGATAACTTATCTGGCGACATGGCTAATCTCTCCATTGATAACTGTGCATGATTGAAATGATAATCATAAAAGAGCTGGAAACATTTTTTTTATTTTAAATGCTCACCTTTACAAGAAGTAGTCCTCACTTCAGGAACCAAGTTATCCTCAACATACCATGGCTAAGGTCAGCAAACGGCAATGAAAAAATAAAAACAAAACTCTAAGACTTTCAGCCAGAACTACGTGACATTAATATAAAATATAAATTGTGTCCCTGAGTGACCATCTCTTCAACCACAGGTGGCAAAGGAAGAAAAAAGGCCTCCTCATGCGATTCATTTAACAGAAAGCTTTTGACAACATTCAAAACAATTAAATGCTAACTGTTCAGAATGGTTAACTTTTCCTAATTACTGTTTTCTTCAAGGACATAAAATTTAAATGGACAAAATTGTTTGTATCAAATGTGATGTGCAGGAAACATTAAACACTAAACTAAAAGAATGAAAATTGAAAAAATCATTTTGCAGTTAACTTCATTTGAAGTATGAAAAATATGGAAGCTGAATAAATCTACCCATCTTCATTGTTATCCTCCACATACCACGACGTAGACTTTGCAAAATACTATCCTTTTAGGAGCAAGGATAAATATATTACCGTTCAGTGAAACTGCTGATTCTGCAACATCTATGTAGGCAAATCCAGATGATACCTCTTGTATGTAGGAATTATTAACTTAAATTCAAAGGCATTAATTGTCAAAATATTTGCCTTGTAGGTTCCTCCACATATGGGCGTTACTCTGGTTATTCCACTATTGTATTAGGTGGTTGTTTTTTAAAACATGATTAATTAACCAATGAACAGTTTTGTCAGTTGGTATTTTATCTTCAGTATTTCTTTTGAAAGATTAACTAAACTTGGGATGTTAATCTGAATAATCAACATTCTATAAGTGGTACAAAAACAAAAAAAAAACCTTGGCATTTACATGGAGAAAACCACATTAAAATTTACATTTACACAGATGAACAAAGGATACCAAAATGCTATGGGATTCAAAGGCACTGAACAAGAATGTGGTAACCTCCTCAACCTATGTTAATGCTACACATGAAGGTTCACTCATACTAGTAAATGATTCCCTTTGATGATAATGATCTCATTGAGTCACAATTTCTTCACATTTAAAGTTTCATGTAATAAGCAACTCTTCACATGAAGTTCAACTAGGAGATATAGCATCTACACAAGTGTACTACAGAGCTACTAAGGTGCCTATAGTTGGCGATACGTCAGTATTAGATTTTCTTTAGATTACACTACAGCGTGGAAACAGGCCCTTCGGCCCAACAAGTCCACACCGACTCGAAGCGCAACCCACCCATATCCCTACATTTATCCCTTACCTAACACTATGGGCAATTTAGCATGACGAATTCACCTGACCTGCACATCTTTGGACTGTGGGAGGAAACCGGAGCACCCGGAGGAAACCCACGCTGCAAAAGTTACTTTTCCATATATGCCAAGATGACACAGGTTAACTTGCAGAAATTTCATGCCCTAATCTCAGGAACTGACATAAGACATAAAGTTTGAAAGCACAGGAGGGGTGAAGAAAATAGCTTTATTACCCTGAACTTCCATTTTGCCTGCATTCCATCGGTGCAAAAATGGTCAAACATCAACGGTACAAGTACAAGCAGCGGATGGGATTTTACAAAGAGAGAAAAGGTTTGGGAAAAAAATACCCACTAATACCACCATCTAGAAGAGGAAAAAAATATTTTTTTCCCTCTTCTAGATGGTGGTATTTGTGATTTTTTTTTCCCTTTACTGCAACCAATTCGGTTTCCTGCACTTCTCCTCCTCTTTGGTGGTTTCTTGGGATCAAGACTGAATTGCTTCCACGTCAGCATAATACATTCTGAAATGGCTAATAAATTCAATGTGCAATCTGCAGATTCAGTCATGTGGTGTTTAAAGGGTGGAATAGAGGAGTAGTTTGGATACCTGAGCACTGGCTCTGACACCACGATTTCACTTTTTCCTGATCCTATGTTTTTTGATGAAAACATTTGTTTCCCAAATTAGTTTCTTCTATTTTGTTCAGTCAGGAGCTAAGTTTTTTTTCCTGAATCGGCAAGAATGGTTGATCAGGAGTGCTTGGAAGGCATCCCTTCAGCATTTCCACTGCACTCCTTGGAGTCATAGTCACAGAGGTGTACAGCATGGAAACGGACTCTTCGGTCCAATTCGTCCATACAGAGTAGGTATCCCAACCTAATCTAGAACTGCTTGCTAGTACCCAACCCATATCTCTCCAAACCCTTCCTATTCATACACCCATCCAGATGCCTTTTAAAATGTTGCTCTGTATCCAAATGGCTAGTTCTCCTTGTATTCCATGAGATCTAGCCTTGCTAACCAGTCTCCCATGAGGAACCTTGTCGAACTCCTTACTTAAGTCCATTTAGATCAAGTCCACTGCTCTGCCCTCAACAATCCTCTTTTGTTACTTCCTCAAAAAAACTCAAACAAGCTCCTGAGACATGATTTCCCACACACAAAGCCATGTTGACTATCCCTAATCAGTTCCAAATACATGTAAATTCTGTTCCTCAGGATCCCCTCCAACAACCTGCCCACCATTGATGTCAAGCTCACTCGTCGGTAGATCCCTGGCTTGACCTTACCACCCTTCTTACATAGTAGTACCACGTTAGCCAACCTCCAGTCTTCCAGCACCTTACCTGTGACTATCAATGAAACAAATATCTCAGCAAGGAGTCCAGCAATCACTTTCCAAGCTTCCCACAGAGTTCTAGGGTACACCTGATCAGGTCCTAGGGATTAATCCACATTTATGTGTTTCAACACAGCCAGCACTTCCTCCTCTGTAATATGGACATCTTTCACGATGTCACCATTTCCTTACATTCTATATCTTCCAAGTCCTTCTCCACAGTAAACACTGATGCAAAATATTCATTTAGTATCTCTCCCATCTCCTGCGGCTCCACACAAGGCTGCCTTGCTGATCTTGGAGGGGTCCTATTCTCTCCCTTGTTACCCTTTTGTCCTTAACTTATTTGGAAAAACCCTTCAGATTCTCCTTAACTATATTTGCCAAAGCTACCTCATGTCCCCTTTTTGCCCTCCTGATTGCTCTCTTTTAAGTATACTCCTATTGCCTTTATATTCCAAGGATTCACTCAATCTATCTGGTCTATAACTGGCATGTGCTTCCTTCTTTTTCTTAACCAAACCCTCAATTTCTTTAGTCATCCAGCATTCCCTATACCAACCAGCCTTTCCTTTTACCCTAACAGGAATATACGGTCTCTGGACTCTCGTTACCTCATTTCTGAAGGCTTCCCATTTTCCAGCCGTCCCTTTACTTGCAAACATCTGTCCCCAATCAGCTTTTGAAAGTTCTTGCCTAATACCATCAAAATTAGCCTTCCTCCAATTTAGAACTTCAAACTTTTAGATCTGGTCTGTCCTTTTCCATCACTGTTTTAAAACTAATAGAATTATGGTCGCTGGCCCCAAAGTGCCCCCCCACTGACAGCTCAGTCACCCGCTCTGCCTTATTTCGCAAGGTCACATCTTGCATCTTCTCTAGTAGGTACATCCACATACTGAATCAGAAAATTTTCTTGAACCCACTTAAGAAATTCCTCTCCATCTAAACCCTTAACACTATGGCAGTCCCAGTCTATGTCTGGAAAGTTAAAATCCCTTCCCATAACCACCCTATTATTCTTACATATAGCTGAGATCTCCTTACAAGTTTGTATCTCAATTTCCATCTGACTATTAGGGGGTCTATAATACAATCCCAATAAGGTGATCATCTCTTTCGTATTTCTCAGTTCAACACAAATAACTTAGCTGTCTGCATTTCCGGGAATATCCTCCCTCAGTACAGCTGTAATGCTATCCTTGATCAAAAATGCCACTCCTCCTCCATTGTCTCCCTTTCCAAACTTCCTGTAGCATTTGTGGAACATTAAGCTACCAGTCCTGTCCACTCCTGAGCCACATGATTGCTATGATATCCCAATCCCACGTTCCTAACCATACCCTGAGTTCATCTACCTTCCTTGTCAGGCCTCTTGCATTGAAATAAATGTCAGTTTAATTAATCAATCAATCCTACCTTGTTCTGCTATGTCCCTGCCTGGCTGACTGCTTGACTCACTTCTTTTCTCAACTGTACCAGTCTCAGATTGATCTCTTTCCTCACTATCTTTCTGGGTCTCAGCCACCCCCACACACCAACCTTACTAGTTTAAATCCTCCTGACCAGCTCTTATTAGTCTCCTTCCAATTCAGGTGCAATCCATCCTTCTTATAAAAGGTCACTTCTA
Source organism: Chiloscyllium punctatum (assembly GCF_047496795.1). Lineage (NCBI taxonomy): Eukaryota > Metazoa > Chordata > Chondrichthyes > Orectolobiformes > Hemiscylliidae > Chiloscyllium > Chiloscyllium punctatum. The sequence goes on from NC_092743.1 coordinate 70,185,977, forward strand.
CCCCAGAAGAGATTCCAATAATCCAAAAATGTGAATCCTTTTCTCCTGCACCAGCTCCTCATCCATACATTCATCTGCTCTATCCTCCTTTTCCTACCCTCACTAGCTCGTAGCACCGGGAGTAATCCAAATATTACTACCCTTGAGGACCTCCTTTTTAAACTGCTGCCTAACTTTCAATATTCTCCCCTCAGAATCTCATCCTTTGCCCTTCTTATATCATTGGTCCCAACATATACAATGACCTCCTGCTGGCCCCTCTCCCCTTTGAGAACGTTCTGCACCCTCTGAGACATCCTTGATCCTGGCATCAGTGAGGCAACACACTATTCTGCTTTTTTGCTGCTGGCCACAGAAGCGTCTGTGCCCGACTAGAGAGTTCCCTGACAGAATTGATCACTTGGAACCCGATGTACCCCTCATTACATTAGAGCCCGTCTTGAGACCAGAAAATTGGCTATTTGTGCTACATTCCCCTGAGAATCCACCACCCCATACATTTTCCAAAAGGAATACTTGTTTGAAATGGGGATGGCCACAGAAAATTCCTGTCCGACCTGCCTGCCTCACCTTTCCTGGAGTTAACCTACCTATTTGACTGTATCTGCAGTTTTTCTCCCTTCCTATAACTGCCATCCATCACACCCCTTGCTCTTGTAAATTCCTCATTGCCTTTAACTGTTGCTCCAACCGGTCCATTTGATCAGATAGGATTTGCAACCAACGGCATTTCTTGCAGATATAATCCTCAGTAACATGCAAACTCTCCCTCAACTCCCACATCCCGACATAAGAGTATATTACTCTATTAAAAAGGGTCATTTTTGCTTCTTCCAGTCTACAGATTCAGAAAATAGCACAGTCTTCTTCCTCTACAAAATATTGCTCCAGACTAACTTAATACTTATGACTTCAGAGACATATCTCAATAAGACAAATACATAACCCACTGTACTCACTATTGTAGATTTACAGCAAGGCTATACTTAAAACTATTCACTTATCTGTTCTGTGCTGTGACCTCTCCCAAACAGGTTCATCCAAGATCAGTTGTGAAACTCGCTGTTTAAGTTTGCCCAGATGCAGTCTGATGTCGAGCGATACAAGAATTCAAACAGCAAAGGCCGTAACTGCGCAGGTTCACTGCTGTGACAGTTAACAATGTGGGTTTCCTTCTCTCTCTGTCCTGTTGCTTTCTCGTCCTCCCTTTAAGAGTGCTGTTGTACTGACTATTTTTTCTCCAAAGTTCCAAGACAATGCAAAGCATATAAAACAGTAACTGCTACTTCTGGAATAATGAGGAAATCTCCTCCAAAAAAAAAAAAAAGGCAGCCTGTTACAGCCAGAAATTATTCCGGTCTTCCATCTTGGATTACGCAGGCATGTAGAATAGTTGCTACGTGTCAGTCATCTCAGCTCCAGGACATTTCTGCTGAAATTCCTCAGGGTTGTATCCTACGCCTATCTTCAGTTGCTTCAAATGATATTTGCTTTATCATAAAAAGTGCTAATGGTGACACAATGTTTAGCAACATTCATTATCGCTCAGATAGCAAAGCAGCCCATGTCCAAATTCAACCAGACTTGGACAATATTCGGGCTGAAAAGGTGATAAGTAACATTCGTACCACATAAGTATCCAATAACCATCTTCAATAAAAGACAAGCGAACTACCACCACTTGACATTCAAAAGGTACTGTCATCAGTCAAACAGCACTATCAATGTCCAGAGGGCTATCATTAACCAAAAACTGAACTGGCCTAGCCATACAAATGCAATGCCTAGAACAGGTCAGAGGCTATGAGTCCTGCAGCAAAACTTCTCAAAGCCTGTCCATGATCTACAATGCATAAGTCAGGAGCATGACGGAATACTGCTCACTTTGTTTGGATACGTGCAGTTCCAACTACATTCAAGGGTCTAGCCATCATCCAGGATAAAGCAGCCCACAAGGTTGCACCCACATCCAGAAAAATCCACTCCCTATACCAATGAAGCTCAGTAGCAGCAGTATGTACCTTCTACAAGATACACTGCAGAGACTAAAAGTTCCTTATACAGCATATTCCAAACCCTATCCACTACTATCTAGAAGGACAAGCAGCAAATACATGGGAACTCTGCCAGCTGCAAGTTCTCTCCAAGACACTCACCATCCTTACTTGGAAATATATCAATGCTCCTTTAGTGTGATTAGGTAAAATCCTGCAATTCCCTCCCTAACAACAGTGTAGGTCTCGCTATAACACAAACGGAAATGGTTCAAGGAGGTCACCACCAGCTTCTCGAGGGCAACTATGCACAGGCAACAAATATAAGTCTAGCCAGCAATATCAACGTCCTACAAACTTTTTAAAAATATCTGGTCAGGGATGGAATGCTCCACGGTCTACTACTACTACTACTACTACTACACCTCAAGAGTACTTCATAGGTTCTGGTGGTTATAGAAAGCCCTTTTGTATATTCCCATGACATATTTTGAAGGTAGAGTAAATTTAAAAATCACACAACACCGCATTATAGTCCAACAGGTTAATTTGGAAGCACTAGTTTTCAGAGCTTCCCTGATGTCACTAGCTACCTAACGAATGAGCAGTGCTCCGAAAGCTAGTACTTCCAAATAAACCTGTTGGACTATAACCTGGTGTTCCTTGATTTTTAAACTCTGTCCACTCTCATGCAAAACCAGGATCTCATCATCATGGCCGCTCAATGTAAATGTGGAGCATAGGAATCATTAGTTAAGGCCTAGAGTTCAATGGACTTTATGCGCTTTAGCATCAGATGAAAAAGGCTACATTAGCAATTTGACATTCTGGCAACAAGGTTGGACACAGTGCCCGATAATTTTCAAAGACTGAGCAGAGTTTAACATGAGCTTACAGTTCAATCAATAAAGAACACAATATATCAAGCTTGTGAAATTAAGACAATGTAGCATGTAGCTGACAAAAGCAAAAATAAAAAAAATTTGCCTTGTTACACTGAACATTTTGTTCAAAATACATTAATGATAGTTGGGCAATAATCGGCAGAATTGATATTTACTCTGGTTTTCTAATTATCTGAGAAGGCGGAGGTCTACTCCTTATTGAACTGATGCAACCAGTGTGATTTAAGTATACCAACAGCATTAATTGTTAGCTAGCAAGCTCGAGGATTTTAACTCAACGACAGTGAAGAAACAGCAATATTGTTCCAAGTGAGTATGGTGCAGCTGGGAGGGAAAATGCAGTGGAGATGCTCTCTTGCATCTGCATAGAGGTTGTCAAGGTTTAAAGTTGGAATGTCATATTGAAAAGGGTCCAGCTGAGTTGCTGGCTTGTATCTTTAGATGGTACATACTGTTAGCACCGTGTGCTGGCAAAGACATGTGCGAGTACCCATAATGGATAAGGTGCAATCAAGTGAGCTGCTTTGCCCAATGTATCAAAGTTTTGATGTAATTTTGGAGATGCACTCACCCAGACAAATGAACAGCATTCTATCACTGTCCTGACTTCGCAAAAACAATTTTGGAGACAGGTGGTGAGATACTACCTGCAATATCCAGTTTCTGACCTGTTCAAGGTCACTATATTTGTGTGGTGGGTCTCGTTAAGCATCAACTTAATAGTGATCCCTCGAATGCCAATGCTTCCAGTATTAGGTAATGGTAATGTCAATGTCAAAACAAAGGTAGTTAAACTTCCTTGTACGATGGCAACTGATGACCATCCTTAGGGCAACTGCCACCCGAATGCTATTCACAACAGTCCACATGTCAGCAGAGTCCACGAAATTATCTATGATCAGGCTACGTACTTACTTCTGACCTTATATTGGACAAAACATTATAGCTGAGGATTGTCATGCTAGGTTATTATCCTAAAGAACTCCTGCAGTGATGTTCTGTGACTGAGATGATTGCCACCAGAGAGTGAGGTTCTGGAAAACAGGAGGTCAGGCACCATCCAAGCAGCAGGAGAATCAATGTTTTGGGATGAAGGGCTCATGCCCAAAAAGTCGATTCTCCTGCTCCTCGGATGCTGCCTGACCTGCTGTGCTTTTCTAGAACCCCACTCTCAACTCTGATCTCCAGCATCTGCAGCCCTCATTTTCTCCTCCCAGAGATGATTGCCTCCAAACCATCATAATCATCTTCCTTTGTGCCATGGCTTCAGTCACATGAGTTTCCATCCTGGTTCTCATTTACCTAAATTTTACTTGGGTTCATTAATGTTACTCAGTTAAATGTTGTCATGATATCAAGTTCAGTGACTTTCACTGCACCTCCAAAATTTATTGCAGGACAATTTTTGTTTAAATCCATGAATGAATGCTATGGCAGAACCCAAACACGTTAATGATAAGTGACATTCCTTAGCACTGCTGCTGATGCCTTCAATTACTTAAGTGCTCACTGAGATTATGCTGTTCTTAAAAACATTGTATTTAAATCTTCTGCAAAGAACAATCTAGGATCTAAAATGAATTATTGATGTTTAGCATGAGATCAAACGTGGGGATTTTACTAGGAAATCAAATGTTTTTATTTCATTTAATTTATGCTTGCATTATGGTGAAGAATGCCAGAACTAGAGCTTATAGTAGCAATTCACTTTTGATGTTCGATTAGAATGTTAAATTAGATTGTTTCTTCCACTTCAACAATGAGATATTTTACCCCCATTTCAGAACGAATGCTCCATTACATTGAGGTCCAAGTACAATACTTCAGAAATAATTTGCAAATAAGTTACATTTATTTTAATTAAATGATTTCACACAAGTAATCAATCATTGTCTTGATAGCCACACAGTGAAATCACAAAGGAATTAGTCACTTAAAATGACCATAAGAGCTCGACAAAGTTCTAGAATATCACTGACATTTCTTGTCTCAGTTCAGAGCACAGCAAAAAATTTGCCAACAAGTCCCATTAATTTCAAACAGATTAGCAAGAGATATTTTTTAGGATCTAATCCCAACTAGAGGAACCAGCGAAGAAGAGGTTGCAAATGTTGATAGTCTTCATTCACCAATAAGCCAAAGTCAAGCCAGTCCACCAACTGCATGATCAGAGGTCATAAAAAAAAAGCAGCATGCTTGTTAAGACATAGGGGAAATCCAGTTGAGACAAAGATTGCTCGTAAGGTCGGAGACAATCAGAAAAAGACTGGCCAAGAATTCAAATTTTATAGCGGCATGGTATAGTGTATTTGGTTTCACTTCCTCTCTATACAGAAATCTGTTAGGCAAGATTCAGGTGTAAATGTTACCCTGTCTATTCAAATGTTTATAAAAGAAAACATCTATTTAATATGGTTTTGCTATTAATGGATTCCACTGAAAAATAGAGAAAAAGCATAAGGCTATTATTAAGAGACCAATGCAATATTTAACATCAATTTTCATTATAGGTTCTCAAGTTACAATTGCATTTTTGAATTATAGTGGTCCCATGCCTACGAGGAATCAGGTTAAGAAACCTGCAATTACTAAATGTTCAAACAATTTACAATTTTGACCAATTTTATCCAGCTTCAACATTCCTCAAAAGGAAGTCATTTGGCTGATGCAAACAAATTATCTCAGCAACCCAGGTCCAATGGCATATCCTCAGGATTTCAACTAAACATGCAGAAAACATGAGAAATTGCCTCTCCCTCAGAAAACAAAAATGACAATGACAATAAGTTTTAGAAAGGCACAAAACAGTGAGGGGCCAAATGAGCCTTATTGCATTTCTAAAACAAAAAAAAAATCAGAGGGATACAATTTACTAAGATACGTGCACTAGATTCTCTCATGAATAATAAACAGAAAAAAAGTCCAGCAACATCTGGACCAACACATTCAAGCGATTGCAAAAACAGCCTTGCAATTAAAGATAAATTTTAATGCTTACACTCAGTCTGATCGAATAATATTAAAATTATCATTGTAACACATAAAACATAGTTTACTAAAACAATAAGGCAAGATAATTTCTTCCTAAAATAAACAAAAGATAAAAAGTTCCAATGATGAGGATTAAACATTATACAAACTGACAGACAGTTAAAATTGATCATAGAATATTTCTTGAATGTGAAAGGAAAGTTAGATGGTTCTGGCTGAAAAGAAGTCTTTTAAAAAAAAAGGACTGACGCCCCCAGAATGCTGATCTTACCAATGGTATGTGGAGGATAATATGGGAAAGAAAACAATCAGATTTAGATTAAAAAACAGTTGCGTATCTTTCTAAACTGTATTTGGAACTGTCAAGCCATGCTATTTCACATCATAGGTAATAGTTTACCTCCAAACAAAAACAAATCACTGGTGAAATGCAGTAGATCTGGCAGTATCTGTGAGGAGAAAGCAGAGTTAACATTTCAAGTTGATGACTCTTCACCAGAACTGCTTTCTGAAGGAGAATCAGCTGATTCAGGCTTTCACCTCAGAGGCCTCCAGATTTGCAGAGTTTCACCAGCAATTTGTTTTTGTTTCAGATCTCCAGCAACCACAGTTCTTTAATATTAGTTTACCTACCTTTGGCAGCGTTTACTTTATTCTGTAAATATATTTCACTAACATATAAATTATCAGTCAAGAAGATTTTTTTCTCTTTCAGTCGAGTACAAATCATCAAGTTCCCTAAAATGATTGCACTCAAACTTGTTCACAAATTCATGCAGCACAAATTCAGTGTTGTCAGTTACTGAAGCACCAGAGTAAGCTCACACTGAAGGGAAAACAATATAAAACACATTTTATTTACATTTTCCTCAGTTTTGATACAATGTTACCTCTATACAAAATAAATCAATTCTTCATTCGTTTTTGGGAAGATAACTTGGGTATTTTCTTTCCTAAATCTTAAAACTCTTACGTACTTCCCACATTTAGGTGCATGTCTAAATGAGTTCTGCATATTTGAACATTAAGTAACAGTTCTAGTGTAATGGATCAGAAATTAGAGGTAAACTTTGCATGTGGGGTTTACACAGCACCAATATGAGTAAAACTAGTCCTAGAGTAATTAATTGAAGATAATTAAATTAATGGATTACAAATACAAGGAATACAATGAAACTGTTTAGTAAAACTTGATGCAAATTTGAAACAATCTGAAATCATCCCTAAACTAGAAAAGTACAGTGAAGATTTCACTCAGGAAACATTTTAGACAGTACTGCTGATACAGACTAAACCCATAAACAAAACTGGTAGATGTAGCGCTGTGCTTTGAGCTGATGAGCCAATCATCTCGGGAAAATTCAGATAGCTGTCAACACAAGTCTGAATGAATCGGAGGCAATTTGAGGATTAATGTTTCAATAGGGCGCAACTTATTTCTTCACCTGTAAAATACTGAAAAGTATGAATTATAATAGTGAACAGAACCACACCACAGATCAACTCCAGTCCTTCTGTAAAGGAGTTTTTCCTTGTTGGATGTCTGTAAATAGCAGTGTTCCGCAGAGATTCATTCTACAACCTCTGCTGTTTGCGATATACAATAAGTGACTGGGATGAAAATGTAAGTTTGCAGATGATGCGAAGATCAGTGGAGTTGTGGATAGTGAGAAAGGTTGTCAAAGGATACAACGGAATAAAGATCAGTTGCAGATATGGGCGAAGAAATAGCAGATGGAGTTTACTTCATCTAAGTACGAGTGCTGCACTTTGGGAGGTCAAATGCGAAGGAAAAGCATACAGTTAACAGCTGGACTCTGAACAGCATTGATGTTCAGAGGGATCTTGAGGTTCAAGTCCACAACTCCCGTAAAGAGGCCAAGAAAGTAGATAGAGTGATAAGGGTGACGTATGGCATGCTTACCTTTAATTCGATCAGGGAATTGAGTAGAAGAGTCAGGATGTCATGTTGCAGCTTTATAAGATTTTGGTTAGGCCACAAAGTGTTGCATTCAATTCTGGTTGCCACATTACAGGAAGGATGTGGAGGCTTTGGAGAGGGTGCTGATTCCGCTAAATCCCACGATATCTCACAGACAGCCATTCAAAGTTTGTAGATCTGTTTGAAGTCTGTCCCAATTTAGCACAATAATATAGAGCCACACAACACAACGGAGGATATCCTCAAGGAGGACTTCATCTGCCCAATGATTATTCAGCAGTGTCGTGAGCAGACAACTGTCAGAATGACTGGTTGAGATCATAGATGCTCACTCCCTCACATGCCCCAGACCCAGTCTAGCAGCTATGTCTCTGAGGGAAGTTCATGAATGCCTATGCACAATATCTGAACTAACGAACATGTCAAAACAAAATACTTATGCATAACAGCACCAGTCAAGTTTAGCTATCTTTCCTTAAAGTCAGTATATTTAATGTGTTTAAATTTTATTAAATAATGTTTCAATACTGGCATCTGAAAAGGACAACTGGTCAATTTATACAGGTAACTGATTGCTAAGTAATCTGAGACTTAAATTGCTCCAAAGGTTCAATCTTTTTTAGTTCCAGGTGCGATGTTTCTAACAAGAGTGCACTACTTCCTCGGTACTTGACTGGAAACAAGTATGATCACAATCTCCAATCATGTTTTAATGGTTGAACACACAAACATGTTTCCAAGTGGAAAACTTAGGAATTCAGCTGAACAAAAATATAACACTGAATCTATCTGCGTGACATAAAGCATGATATTTACATATATTTTAATATCACTTACCTTGATTTTTTTTTAATCTTTTCCATGTGGCATGTGTGTTTTTCTCTGTGGCTAAAGTGGTTTAATGATTTTTTTTTAGAAAACGTCAGAGATAACTTGGAAACTAATGAGAATTTTATTTACATGGAGAGATTTTTTATGAGGATACAGTGAACAATAATGCATTTAATGTTTAGTATAGAAAGCCAGGGATTGATTTTTCTTTCTGATTAAGAAATGCCTATAACTTGGCAAAAATAAATGTCTTAAACTTCAGTTTGGGCAGATTGCAGAAGAGAGCTGCAGCTTGACCTGTAACATAGTAGCTTAAGATAAAAAGAACTAAAAATTGAACTGTTGAAAATGAGAATCAGTGCAAAGAGATTAGTTTGAGAATTCCAGATCAGAAGTGTTTGGGTATTTAAAGCTGTGAAAGTTGTATGAAGATAGCATTGAAACCACAGTTACACCCTATAAATAAGAAAGAGAAACAAGCTTTGTTTGGTGCAAGTACTATAAATGAGAGTTTGGAGAAGAGAGAGATTGCACTTTTACTGAGTGTTTTGAAATTATTAAACTTGTGTTATGTTTATTCTATTTTAGTTTATTCTATTTTAACCTTAACTTCTTTTGCATGATAAAGTTCTATTTTATTGTTAAACTCAGATCAAAGGATTACATGTTTATGCTTCAGTGAAAGACTACCTCATAAAAACAAAAGACTAAATAGGATCTATTAAGCCATATTTCATCCTGGGATCTGATTTATCCAGTAATACACCAGCTGGGATCAAATGCTCTGAGAAACAGATGTTAAGTTTCTGACACAATCGATCAAATATTATTTTGTTTCTTTCCATCCTCGGATGAAATATCACAGTTAAACCAGAACCAGAAAGTGTTTTTTTTAAACTGTCTGCACAAGTGATAGAATAAATATTAATAAAGTCAATTTATATCCTTGGAAAAGCATAAACTACAAGCCTCAATGACACAATTACCTGAGAAAAGGCTGAACTTCCGAAGGACAGCAGGACTGCAGAAATTGTAAGTCAGTTAATGATACATCAGGAAGCTCAAAGTCAAACTTTCGAGGCTTGTGTGTCTATAACAATAAAAGTTAACAATTCAATGATATTGTTGCAAAATATATTTCATAAATAATGAACATTAATTATTTTCAATTATGCAATTCTCAAGATGGTGTAATGAGACGCATTCTCCATCTCATTCAAGTCATGTGTTAAGTAACACTTCGATAATAACATTTTAGAATGTGGTTATGCCCCCTGCAATTTCAACTTTAGTGGCAAACGATAATGAAAACTAATTGTAGCACAAATGGTAAATGTGAGGAGTGAACAGTCTCACATTTTCTCTTTGCAATGGTGCCTTACATTTTCCTACACTAAATAACCAGCTATCCTGCATAATCAGTATTACTGGTAATGAGAATCTGATAACCACAGTCTACATTAATATAGATAGAAGTTTTTAGTTTTGCCTTGCTAGAGAACAGTGTGGAAAAGGAAGTGTGCATCTCTCATTTATTCACAACATCTCTTAAAAATTTCTGGAATTAAAATGCCATCACCCTGTTAAGAATCAAGTATTAGCAACAGTATATCAAATTAGGCCTGTTCAAACATATTTTAATATCAATAGCTTAGGAAGGAATTACAGATTGAGGTCATGTTCTGACAGTCAGCATTGCAAGGCGTACTAGCACTGAGAATTTAAACTACTATGTTCAACAAAAAGAGTGAACAGTTAAATTTGTCATGGGATCTTTATTAAGTGCAGCTTTTGCAATCACTACCAAAATAAAATTTTGAATTCTAGACTCTACATAAGGAACGTTCATGACTGGGCAAAGAGCTCATCCATTATGGTTAACAGAACTGCTAATCTTTCTGCTGATCAACAGTTCACACCTCTGGAGAAGATCACATTGAGTGACTGGTCCCCACACTGTGGGCTAATGACCCACATTTTAGTCTGAGAACGAAGTTCAAAAGTCCACAGGGAAATTTCTGATCTATGATTGAAACATTTTCTTCAAAAAAATATACAAAAAACCTTGGTGCAGAAGCTCAACAATTTATAACATTCTAGCAAATTTAATGCACTGATCCTTCAGACAAGAATTATGCATACATACACAGAAGGATGATGGTGGCCAAGAGTCGAGCCCCTTAAACAAGCGATTTCTAAGAAATGATCTTCCTGTGGGAGGAGAAACTTCAGTGTTAATTTACAGTTGATGCACAAACTCCTCACAATTTACATGAAGCTTTTTGTACATTAATAGAGAGATGAGCAAAGTGACCCTCTGTCAGATCAGCTAGATGAGACTATGATAAGCATTCCACACCAGGCAAGTCCAGTTCAATTTTAATTAACTTATTTGAACATTTTATAACAGCTTCAGGTGGAACTTAAACCTGGACACGATGGCACAGAGTTAGAGATAATATGACTGTTTGTAAAAACCTTGGGATCAATTAGAGTATTGATATTTTCTAAACAAACTGTTCAGAGATGGTCATTATATGCCTATAAAGCCAGTTGGACTTGAACCTGGACCTTGTGATTCAAAGGTAAGGACATTATTACTGCACCACAAGTGTTCCCATAAAACTGCTTTTGGCTAATTTCTAATTGATATTCAAGAAGAATAGGAAGCTAGATGAAGATGGAGGAGTAACACTGTTTCAAGAAATAAGGATGGAGCATTGATCAGAAACTCTACTGGACTAGCCATTTAAAACTGTGGTTACAAGTACAGATCAGAGGCTAAGAAATCTACAATGAATATCTCACCTTTTAATTCCTCAAATTCACTGTGGGATGCTCTGCACTTGCCTGGCTGGAGTGCAGCTCCAACAATACTCAAGAAGTTAGATTATACCTGGGACAAAGCAGCTCACTTGAACTCACATCCACAAATGGTTACTCACTCCACCACCGACAGAGTAGCAACAGCGTGTACCATTCACCAACCCTCCTTACACAGTTCCTTTCAAATCCACGACCACCACCATGTGGAAAGATGAGGGCAGCAGACACATGGGAACACCATCACCTGCATGTTCTTCTCCCTCCCAGCCAATCACAATCCTCACTTGGAAATATATCACCATTCCTTTAGTGTTTCTAGGTCAAAATCCTGGAACTCCCTTTCCAACAGTATTGTGGTCTACCTGTATTAGATGGATTACTATGGTTCAATAAATTAGCTCAGCTACATGCTCTTAAAGGCAACTAGGGATATGCCATAAATGTTGGCACAAATCAACAACATCCACAACTGATGAATGAACAATAATTTTAAAAATTGGAGTGGTGGAGATGAGGAATGTTATGGGAAATCATTCACTAGTCACAGTGACCTACAGGCCCATAATGCTAAGCACACAATGTATACAAGAAAAACTACTGGATGCTTGTAACAAAGGGACATAAATAATCTTCGGCGACTTTAATCTACCTTTGGAATATTGGGTGGAATTCTGGTCTCCCTCCTTCAGGGAGGATATTGCGAAACTTGAAAGGATTCAGAAAAGATTTACAAGGCTGTTGCCAGGGTTGGAGGTTTGAGCTATAGAGAGAGGCTGAATAGGCTGGAGCTGTTTTCCCTGGAACGTCAGAAGCTTATAGGAGGTTTAACAAAGGGGCATGGATAGGGTAAACGGACAAAGTCGAACTAGAGGACATAGATTTAAAAGGGACCTAAGGGTAAACACAAAGGGTGGTGTGCATATGGATTGAGCTGCCAGAGAAAAGTGGTGGAGGCTGGGATAAGTAGGCAAAGTCTTTTCCCTGGGGTCGGGGAGTCCAGAACTAGAGGGCATAGGTTTAGGGAGAGAAGGGAAAGATATAAAAGAGACCTAAGGGGCAACGTTTTCACGCAGAGGGTAGTAAGTGTATGGAATGAGTTGCCAGAGGATGTGGTGGAGACTGGTACAATTGCAACATTTAAGAGGCATTTGGATGGTTATATGAATAGGAAGGTTTGGAGGGACATGGGCCGGGTGCTGGCAGGTGGGACTCGATTGGGTTGGGATATCTGGTCGGCATGGACAGGTTGGACTGAAGGGCCTGTTTCCATACTGTACATCTCTATGACTCTAATTACAACATTTAAAAAGCATCTGGATGTGATACATGAATAGGAAGGGTTTAGAGGGAAATGGGGCTAGTCTGGTAAATGGGACTAGATTTATATAGAATATCTGGTCAACAGGGAAGAGTTGCACTGAAGGGTCTGTTTCCATGCTGTACCTCTCCACAACTCTAGTGGAAGTGGTCAATGTTCTAAAACATCTCCCCATGGACCCCTATGATCAGGAGTTCGCCCCACAACACCAAGCCAGGTAGGTGGAGGACCTTCGCCTTACAGATGTGCAGGATGAGATCCATGCTCTCATATGCCTCCGTAATGGTGCAGAGGATGGTCTGGAGTACATCCTTAGATTGCACATATGCAAGCATTATCTGTATACTGCAGCTTAAAGACACTGGGTAGGGTGACTTTGGTTTTGGCTTGAAGACAGTAGAGGTTGAATAATTTCCCGTAGATTATGTAAGTCAGTTTCACTCTAACAGGGAACTTGTTAGCAGTGAGGTGAGGTATTACAATAAAAAAGTAGATTGAGAACAATGTCTTACGCAAGGAAGATCAAAATGCATACTTTCTGCCTTCTCGGATAGAAATTTACTTGTACCTCCACCAATGTTATATATGGCATCTGTTGCCCCAGTGTGGTCTCCTCTACTTGCGGATCGTTTCAGAGACCATCTCTGGAATACCTGCACCCAGGAACCCCACTGCCCTGTGGCTGAAAACTTCAACGCCCCTCTCACTGCATCAAGCACATACAAGTCTTGGACCTCCTCCACCAAACCTTTACCACCCGACAGCTGGAGGAAGAACGCCTCATATTTTGCCTTGGGACCCTGCAACCACATGGAATAAAATGTGGCTTTCAACAGCTTCCTTAGTGCCCTCCCCCCACATTATCACAGTCCCAAGCCTCCAGCTTGGCACCGCCCTCTGGACTTGCCCATCACTTCCCGCTCTGACCTATCACCTTTTCCCTCTCCTTCATCTACCTATCGCTTTCTCAGCTATCTTCTCCCACACCATCCCCCAATTCCCACCCCCCTTCCATTTACCTCAGCCTCGGCCCACAAGCCTCATTCCTGATGAAGGGTTTATGCCCGAAACATCGATTCTCCTGCTCCTTGGATGCTGTCTGATCAGCTGCGCTTTCCCAGAAACACACCCTCAATTCTGATCTCCAACATTTGCAGTCCTCACTTGGCATTGACTTGCTGTTGGCATTAATTTCCCCCCAACTCCAGTTTCCAATCTTCGCCCCTACCTTTCCCCAATCTAAGTCCAGTGGCATCAGGTTCACTAGCAGGAGATAACAAGGAATTCTGCAGAGTGCACATGGGAACAGCAAGTATGGAGTTGTAGTCATTGTTCCTCCCACTCAGGCACACAACAAATTCAATAGAGAAGCAGATGTCAGCTCCCTTTAGGTATAATTCTGTTTTCTAAAACATTGAATTCTTGCCATACAGAGATTAGGACAAGCAATGCAAGAGATTCCTAGAAATCAGATAATTAATCTAAATTATGGAGAAAATTACTTACGAAAGAGTTTCCCAAAGGATTCCCTTTTTACTCGCTCAGCTTCGTAGAACTGTTTTCCTTCTTTTACAAGAGCACTGGCCCACTTTCAAATTAAAAGAAAGTTAATTAGTTTAGTTTTAAATGTTATATATCCATAGTAATATTATAAGATTTAGAACAGAATTGATTAGACACACCTCTCTGTAATGTTTAGTGAACACTCTCCGCCTTACTACCTCAACTACAGCAAGGCAGTACATTTGAGGAACATTGCTAAGTGCCTCAACAATTCGTATTCTCTCTTGCAGTTCTGTCAGAAGCCTTAGCAAAGCCTGGAGCTTTTCACCATTCTGATCTGCATGAAGCATCACGTAACAGCACCATCTAATAAAAACAAATCAAAAACAAAATAAGCACTAAATCGAATGACTTTGAAACATAGGATCTGGAAAGATTTTACCCAGTGAAATTTACTGAAAACTTCTGCCACAATAACCTCTTTAACAATGGTAGATAACTAACTCATTGCACATGCAAGGAGTAAAGGATGACAGAAGGCATTTCAAATAAAACCACAAATTAACTTTTTAGTCCACTGGGGAGCAGCTCCTCATAGAATCAGTCAATTTTACTTTTGGAGTGACTTTCCTCCAATTATCACCCCAATGATTGAATTTTGAAAAGTGTTGTGGCAGTGTTTGAGGGGCTGCCAATGTTTTATGAACATTACTGCAATGGGTATTCTAGGCATGTTAGAAGTCAAACTAAGCAGGAATTAATGTCTCTTAAAAACAGTATATTTAATTTAAAAATATTAAATGAGCAATTGTTTCAGAAAGCAAAATTAGTAATATTCATCTCAACATTTCAGTTAATATTCTGTTCTTACATTTGAGCTGTCGTGCACAATAATCAGATAGCAACAGTACAAGTACTCAATCCTTTATCCAAAATCCTGAAATCCAAAAAGCTCCAAAATCCAAAAACTTTCTTTGTGATTTTTTTTCTCCGTAATAAGGTTGTTTGGTGTGCAAACAGTTAACCCAACTCCATACTCAAGCGATCCACGTGACTCAATGTGACGTGGGGGCATGGCCCAGCACTGGAAGATGTCAATTCTGCCTCAGGGCTCATCGTGCTCACAGGTGCGTCTGCTGCTCGGTAAGATTGTTTTAATTTCACCAATAAACTGTCACTTATTCTAAAGTCTGAAAAATTCCAAATGCCGAAAGCCAGTTGGTCCTAAGGGTTTCGGATAAAGGATTGTGCACCTGTACCACAAACTGGCACTGGAAAAGCAGGCAAATTTCAAAACAAAGAATTGAAGATTGAATATTCCCTGTGCCATGTTGTCAAAATTGAAGAACAGGTTCAAAAATAATGATAACAGTGCAATTTAAGGACTGAGGAACAATTTAGAGACAGCTTTTAAGTATCTTTACACAATTCAAAAACTGGAGCATCAGTTATTGATATCAGTGCCACAGGGAAAGTATACATCTATTGTATATTTAACATATTAACATGGAATTCAATTTTGAAATGGAGCTCCAAGTGTGAACTTATCTCCACAAACAAAGATATTTTATAAACTGAAATCAAAACTAGAAAAATCACTAGTCAGCAACTAATTTTTGAAGTGAAAATTGATGCCTTCTTGCAGTGAGAAATTGCTCATTTCTCCTTAGTTTCCAAAGTTTCTAATAAAACTTTTGATCTCAAACAATCATACTTACTTCAATCTGACTTGTAAGTTATTTGCAAGTTCCTGCTTAGCAGTGGTACATTTCTGTTTAATATCCAGCAGTTTCTTGTGGTTTGTTAACATAATCATTAACTGATTTGCATGACTCAGACATAAATCAGGAAGAACTGATGGGTCTTTCAGGTTTTCAGCCCTCTGCTGATTTGCTAAAAATCCCTGTTAGTAGAAGATAAAATATTTATGATACAAAATTCACATTTACAAATTACTTTTAGGCAGTATAGAAATACATCAAAAGGTTCCAGCATCAAATCACATTGCAACTCACTTTGAAGAAGGAATCCAGACAACCAAATATGCACTTAAAGGACATTTAGTTCTTCAGAGGTTTTATTTAAAAACCCTATCTCAATTACTTTGAGCTGATGCCAGACTAAGAAATGCATTTACTGATTATTTAAATAAAGTGTGACCAACAAATGCCACAGAACTATCAAAATCTTGTAAACAGTTATGTAGAGATGGGAGATTCATGAAAATTTGCTGGTTTCAATTAAAAAATTATTCAAAATAAAAATGTACAGAAATGTGCCAGGGCAGTACCAGTCATTCCCAAGTGAAGCTACAACTCAAAATTACATGTACTAAACATTAGAAATAATATGCCAAAGAGAGCTAAGCAATCCCACAAAAACACATCAAATCAAAATCAAGTCCCTACATTTCTGCTACATTTAATTCTGAATGATGGACAATTGAACAACCAAAGGAAAAGACTCCATGAAAGTTCGCAATGGCAATGACAGCAGCAACCTGACCAGCAAGACTAAAGCACTTGCAACTATTTTCAGCCAGAAATGCCAAGTGGTTATGTAACTTGGCCTCTGGTAGAGGTTCCCAGCATCACAATAGCTAGTCTTCAGCTCTGAAGAGTCATCTGGACTCTCTCTCTCGCTCTCTGGATACTCCCTGTCCTGCTGTGATCTCCAACATTTGTTGCTTTCAGTACAGATTCCACAATCTGCAGTTCCTATATGCCTGGTGTTCAGCTAATTCCAATTCACTCAAATTGATGTTGAAAAACTCAAGGTGCTGGATACTGCAAGAGTGCTGAGACCTGAAAATATTCCACGACTAATACTGAAGATGTGATCCAGAACGAGATATGTCATTAGCTACAACTCCAACATGGAAAATCACCCAGGTATGATCTGTACACAAATGGCAGGAGAATCCAACCTAGCCATTTATTACTCCAACAATCTATTCTCAATAAAAATGATAGAAAAGGACAATAACCTGCTCAGACACTCAACTTAGGTTTCAACAGAGGCACTCAGCCTCTGACCTCACTACAGACTTAGTCATAGTTCAGATAAAAGAGATTAAATCTACAGGTGAGGCATGGCTGATTGTTAAATGTTGCCTTTTTGGTCAAAGTATAGCATTAAGCAACCCTAGCAGTATTAGAACTGGGGACAAAGCTCTCCAATGGTTACCTAGTCAGACATAGTATAAAAGGAAGATGGGTCGTGGTTGTTAAAGATCAACCATCTCAGTCCCAGGTCATCACTACGAATTTCTCAAGGTACTGTCCTCACCCACCTATCCTCGACTGATATATCATAACCATCCCTCCAACATAACTTCCAAGTGAGGATGTTTGCTGATGATTGATGTTCAGCACCATTAACAACTCCTCAGAAATTGGAGCAGTTCATATCCACCTGCACTTGGACAACATCCAGACTTGGGCTAATAAGACATTCGTGCCATACAAGTGCCAGCCAATGACTTCACAACCATATCCTGCTCATCACAGGCCAGAAACTGAATGGGACCAGCCATATAAATACGGTGGCTATAAAAATAGGTCACAGATTAGAAATTCTTTGGCAATAACTCACCTCCTGTCTCTTCAGTACTTGTCAACTGTGATGGAATGTGATGGAATACTCTCTCCACTTGCCTGACTGGATGCAGTTCCATCAACATTCCTTTTGATTATCCATGTATCGCTTTTAACACACACCCCTTCACCACCAATGGACAGTGGTCGCAGTATGTATCATCAACACAATACACTGCAGCAACAAAGACTCCTCTGACAGCACCTTCCAAATCTACAACCTCTACCACTCTGAAGGAAAAGGGATGGCAACACTAACTAAGTTTCTCTCCCAAACCACTCACCAGACTGACATGGAAACATACTGTCCTTCTTTACCATCATGGAATCAAAACTGAACTTCCTTTTTAATGTCACTGTGGGTGTGTGTATCTGCACCAAAAAAAGCACAGTGATTCCAGAAAATAGGTCACCACTTTCTCAGGGGCAATCAGGCATCGGCAATAAAGAGGACACTGCCAACATAAAGATATTATTTGAACAAAGAAGGAAAATGTATTCACTGTCTCTGCAGCCACTTCCTTAAAGATCAAGTATACAGGCTATCAAGTCCCTGGAGTCTGTCAGCTTCAAGTTTCATTGGTTTTCCCCAATAGGTTTTCTCCAATGACAGTTTAAATTCTCTCCTCCCTTTTGTCTTGATTTTCCTACATACTTGGGATGTATCTTTGTGTCAGATTAGTGAAATATAAAATACTCAAAGTCTCTGCTACTTCCCATTAATTCCCAAGTGCACCCTTTAAGGGCTAGTAATCACATTAGTTACTCTGTTATATTACATATAATTTATAGAAGATTTTACATTTGTTTATATTTGTTGCTAGTTCTCCCATACACCAATTTCTTCTTCATTATTCTCAAATTTTTCTGATTTTCTGGGCAACCACTAATTTTTATAGTATGGTACACTGCACTTTTTTCTATTTGATAGTACCCTCAACTTCCTTAGTTAGCCTGGGATAATGTATCCTTCCAGTAATGCTTTACTTTCTCAATGAAATGGCAGCTTCAAAGTGTCTGCCACTGTACTTCTACTGTCTCCACCTTTTAACCGCCTTACCAAACCCACTTTTTGCCTTATGTCTTCATACCCTAGTAATGCTTTAGCTTCAGACAATACATTAAGATCCAAGTTTGTCATCGTCAAACTAAATGTGAAATTCTATCATATTATCACTCATATCTAGAGGATCTTTTACAATAGATCCTAAACCAATTCTGCATAATTATTGCCACACATGGAATAAAAGCCAATACATACATTCCAAACACTAAACAGTCTAAAAAAGATAGCAGCTTTAATCACATGACTGGATTTAGCAGCAGGCAGCAAGTACAACTGCTGGCAATTATGCATGTGCACTCATTTGTGCATGTGGTAAGAAAACATTCCATCACTAATACTGAAGAACTAGAGTGCTCATTAGCTACAGCTCTAATAATGTGGAAAATCACCCAGGTATGATCTGTACACAAAAGGTCAAATAAATTCTGTGTGGTGGCATATTGTATGTATAACATGTTCGCAAATGCGACAGTGTGCATGTGCAGGAAAGCGCAGGAGATTCTGAAATAGGCTCCAGCGATGGTGATCCTTGGGAATGAGAACTGAGGGGGCCAAGAAGCCAACCCCAAATTACCATTCACCATCCCCCCACCTTCCTGGGTTTCAATCTCCCCCACCCAATCCAGAACTCTAACCCTCCCTGGGACAGAGTTTCTCAAACTGCTTGTTTGAGCATGTCGAATTTAAGATGGCACACAATACACTGTGACAGTGTGGCAAACTCATTTCTCCCTAAATATTTTCATATCTTGGTTTCTCTGAGCTTAATTCCTCCCTCTGTACTGTGCTAATAACATCATTAGCAAACAGCACCATCCCTTCAAACTTTCAGATTTGGTCATTCCTAAATGTCATGTACACTTCAAGATCCAGGTTTTAATCCATGACATCCCGCAGCAATGTCTCTGTAATCATTTCCAGATTATACTTCTCTTATTTTGCGTGTTCAGTTCATTTGTTTTATTTCATACACTTAATATACTTAGATACATGGCCTTCAGTTTTATCTTTTTACTCTCTTGCTTTGGGTGCAAAGAAGAGATGTATATCTGATAGGTGGAGTGCATTTGGTCAGAGTGACTATGCAACATAATAGTTCAAATGGCTGAGTGTAAAACAGTGGTAGATGAATAGATGGAAGTTCACAGAAAGATGAGCAGCACTTTATAACAATGTAAGTTGTACAACAAAGGTATGTCAGTCTGAGGTGCGATGTGTTGAAGCCAGGTTAACAAGGCAGAAACAAAAGTGGTAAGATTAGATGTACAGCAGAATACAGATGAATATCTCACCATTCTAATTTGCTTAGATCCTTAAAGCATTTTCAGAATTCAATTCATCAGCATAGAACTACAGGGAGGTGACAGGGGTGGCATGGTGGCTCAGAGGTTATTACAATACCGGGGATCAGATTCAATTCCGATCCTGGATGAGTGTGCACACTTTATACAGACAGACATTCTGCCCATGTCTGTGTGGGTTTCCACTGGGTGCTCTAGTGCTGCAGGTTAGGTGGATTGGTTGTGCTAAATTGCCTTTAGTATCCAGGAATGTGCAAGTTGGGTGGATTAGCGATGGTAAATGAAGGGTTATGGGGAAGGGTTGGGGAGTGGTGGGGGAGTACTGGGGGCTAGGTCCGAGTGGAATGCTCTTTAGACGGTTGACACAGAGTTGATTGCCACAATGACGTCTTTTTGTATTTTAGGGATTCAATATTCTACGACAGCCAAGTGGTATTATCACTAGATTGCTAATCCAATTATAGACCTGGTGACCTGCATTTAAACCCAGTAAAGCAGATGTGGAATTTGAATTTAATAAACTTTGCAATTAGGAGTCGAAAATGATGACCATGAAACTATGCTCCTGGTCAGAAAAACTCATCTGGGTCACTAATATCTTTTACGGAAGGAAACCACACTTCTTGCATAATCTCTTTTACGTATGACTTCAAACCCACAGCAATTTGGTTGACTTTTAACTGTGCTCTCGGCAATATGTGCTGGCCTGGACAGTGATGCCCACATCCTGTGAATGAATAAGAAAACACTCCTACAGCCAAACTCCTCTGCTACCTCTAACTCTACCTTTTGGTCTATTATGCTCTTTAAAACCTATTGTTAGGAAGATAGCTATCTCCATCACTTCACAAAGTTTAGCTTTTATCACAAGACTCAATTCTGGCACATCCTCGATTCGGATTTCAAACTGCTTCAACCCAACGTTCCTTTAAATACTGGTGGTATTGCATCATGCAAGCCCAAATCACACTGATTATAGGGAAATCTGGAAACAGATTGTACTGACATAATAAAATCAAAACATCACTGACAGATGCACCATCTTTCTAAGATTGCTATGCACTCAGTTATGCCTGGATAGCCTGTCACAAAATGAAACCTGGACCATAATGTATCTTTATACTGCATGAATCTAGTTAGGGGAAATCGAATAGAATTGAATCAAAATCGAATTGTCACGTGTACTGAGGCACAGTGAAGAGCTTGTCTTGCGAGCAATACAGACAGAGCACATATTTAAGTAGCATAGATAAGTAAATAATAGGTAAATAATGACAGAAATACACTAGTTAAAACACGATAAATAGCTAAATCCGTACAAAACATCGTGCTCCTTGGTGATTCTCAGACTTTGAAGCACATCACATTGTATCTTATCCTGCATTATGTGATGGAGATTTACCTGAGCTAATTCTTTTTGTTCATTGACCAGTCTGTTACAACTGGCTATCATTTGATCCAGGGCATATAGTCTGTCCTCAAGTCCCTTAATAGCCTTCATATTCTGATTATCAAGTTTGACAATTGTTTCATGACACTCTGTCAAAAATGGCTGAAGGATTTCTGGATCAAGCTGAAAGCAAAAAAAAAAGTACAAGATGTTTAAGTTACGGCTCAAAAATGGTCAATGATATTTTCTTACATCCTCTGCTCTTCAAACAATAAAATATTTAACTTGGCTGCGACCAATGGATGCTTTTGGTTAGATTATTACCTTTTAAATCGGTCCACAACTCAGTTTAAGTACATAGTCAATTTTAGATTGAACTTTCACAGATATTTTAATAGTACTAATTCAGAAGGAGTACAATCTCAATTATTTCCCATTCAGTTAAGAGTAATGAGTAAATTAACTATTGGATTTGCTTCCTTGAAGCATTGTGGCTGTACCTACAGCTGATGGACAGCAGCTTCTCAAGGCAGCAGCTCACCAGTTCCTTCTGAAGGTCAAATAAGGATGGACAATAAATGCTAGCCTAGCAAGTGATGCCTACATCTCGTAGTAGTAAAAGAAACATGCAAACATTGTAATCTTAAAGATTGCATGAGTTTGTAAAAGCATCAGACTAGAAATCCAAAGATTGAATTGGTTTAGAAAGTACAACACAAATTTTAAATTCATAAGAAAACTATCAAATTTTAAACTTCAAAATGAAACTAATCTCAGCTCACAGAATAAAAGATACCTTTTTTTCTCCAAAATCTTGGATTAATCAAATATTTGAACAAATTGTTCAAATTTAAATTTCAAAAACACTTACTCGGTTCATTGAATCAAAGCATTTCCTGACCAGTGATTCCACATCATTTGGTCTATCTTGTACATTAATCCAATCCAATAAGGAAACATTGAAAAAAGCTTGGTCATCTACTTCTTTGGATTCACCTTCTGCTTCAGTTTTCGGTGTTCTGTCTTCAATGGTCTCATTGTCCTTTTCTTCCTGTTGGATAACACTATTCTGTGCAGAACATCCAAAAGATATGGAACTAGAGGGCGAATTTCTGTTAACTGTAGGTTTAACAGAACAAAGTGCAGAACTGGTAGATTTCACATCCTCACTTTGTTCTTCTGTACTTCCTTTCTGTGTTGGTAATTTCAGTCTTTCCTGACATTCTCGGTAACTGTGCCTGGTCAGGCATTCCAACAGTGGTATCTTGGCCATTACAGAGACTGCAGTGCCTAAGCTTAATCCACAATAGAAAACAATTATTAGCACAATATTGAGTAATTGAACAATCACACAACCAGACACAAATTTACCTGTTCCACTTCATAAAAAGATTCAGAATTGAAAAACTAGTGGTACTGATCTCAAGAGAAAGAGGCACTTTTCATCAGCTTTCCAATGACTGCAAAGGCAAAGTTTCTACAATAAAAAAACAATATAGACCAACCTGCTACAAAAGCAGAGGCATAAACTGTTCCAGTGGGATCATAATTGCAAAATGTCATTCCGATTGGGTTTCTTAACTTTCCTTGCAAATTGAAAGGACCTTTAAAAAAAATCATAAGTGTGGGTATCACTGGCTCAACCAAAGTTCATCACCCATTCCTATTTGGCCTTGAGAAGATGGTAATGCACTATTTGTTGCAGTTTGACTTGCAAGTAAATATAGGAAGTATGGTTAGTAAGTTGGCAGATGACACCAAAATTAGTGGTGTAGTGGACAGTGAAGGTTACCTCACAGTACAACAGAACCTTGATCAGATTGGCAAATGGGCTGGGAAGTGGCAAATGTAGCTTAATTTAGATAAATGGGAGGTGCTGCATTTTGAGAAGGCAAATCAGGGCAGGATTCATACACTTAATGGTAAGGTCTGTGGAGTGTTACCGAACAAAAAAAAAAAGACCTTGGGGAACAAGTTCATAGTTCTTTGAAAGTGGAGTCGCAGCTAGACAGGGTGAGGAAGATGTGTAAGTTTGCCTTTATCGGTCAGCGTATTGACTACAGGAGTTGGGAGGCTATGTTGCGGCTGTGTAGGACATTGGTTAGAGCACTTTTAAGGCAGCACTTTTGGTCTCCCTACTATGTGAAACTTGAAAGGGTGCAGGAAAAGATTTACAAGGATGTTACCAGGGTTGTAGAATTTGAGCTATAGGGAGAAATGAATAGGGTGTTTTCCCTGAGTGTTGGAGGCTGAGGGCTGATCTTACAGATGTTTATAAAATCATGAGGAACATGAATAGGGTGACTAACCAAGGTCTTTTCCCCAGGATAGGGGAGTCCAAAACTAGAGAGCACAGGTTCAAGATGAGACGGGAAAGATTTGAAAGAGACATAAGGAACAGCTCTTTTCATACAGAGGGTAGTATGGAATAAGCTGCCCAGGGTAGAGGAAGCAGCAGGTACTATTACAACATTTAAAAGGCATCTGGATGCATACATGAATAGGAGGGGTTTAGACTGATATGGGCCAAATGTTGCATACATCTGTGGCCTACAATAACATAAGGGAGGGAGTTCCATGATTTTGACTCTCAGAGTGAAAGGAACAGCAATATATTTTCCAAGTCAGAGTGATAAACACCTTAGAAGAGAATGCTGAAGATGTGGTGTACCCACGTATCTTCACACTGTTGTTGAAATGGCAGTGGTTGTGAACTCTGAATGTGCTATCAAAAGGGGCCTTGATGAACTTATACAGTTAATCTTGTAAACTCTACTACTGTGCATTAGCAGTAGAGGGAGTGAACAGGAGTCAAGTTGGTGCCAATTAAGCAGACTGTATCCTGGAAAATTAAAGTTGAGTGTTGTTGGAGCAGCACACATTCAGCCAAGTGCTGAGTACTCCTGATCACACTTCTGATCTTGCCTTGTAGACAACGGATAGGATCTGGGATATCAAAAGAGTTACTCACTGCAGGATTTCTAGCCTCTGATCTGACCTTATAGCTACAGTATTCATAAAGCTAGTAAAGTTAAGTTGTTTCTGGTCAATTGTAACAGTCAAGATGTTGTTAGTGAAGAAGTCAGTGATGATTGTGTCATTGTATATTAAAAGATAGATTCTCTTGTTGGAAGTGGTCAATACCGGAAACTTGCATGGCATCAATGTTACTTGCCACTTGTCAGCCAGAATCTGGATATTGTTTGGGTCTTGCTGCATTTGGATATGAACTGCCTCCGGATCGCAGGGGTCATGAATGGTGTTGAATGTCAGCACACATTCCCACTTCTGATCTTATGACGAAGCAACTGAAGATTGTTGGGCCTGGAACATTACCTTGAGGAGCTCCAACAAAAGATGCCCTGGAACTGAGATGATAGATCTCCAATATCCTTTTCTATCTTATTTTGCAGCACCTAAGACTTCAATCAAGAGAGAGATTCTTGCCTACTCTCTCACCACATCCAGTACAAAAGATTTCCATTGACTAGTTTTGCTTGGGCACCTGGATGTAACACAGATATAGCCTTGACATGAAGGACAGTCACTCTCACCTTACTCTGGAATTCAGCTTTTCTGAGCATGTTTGAAACAAGACAATAATGAGACGTGAGGAATAGAGTGGCCCTAGCAGAAGCCAAGTTATATACCAGAGAGTCAGTGTTGCTAAGCAGGTGCGATCTGATAGCACGGTTATGACAGCTGCCATCACTTCACCATTTATTGAGATTAGACCAATGGGACGGTAATTGGCCAGGTTGGATTTGGCTTCCTTTTTGAGGACAGGTGGCAGTGTTGAAACTAAACTGAAACAGTTCAGCTAGAAACATGGCAAGTTCTGGAGTACACAGCTTCAGTACAATTGCTAAAATATTCTAAGAGCCAATAGCCTCTTTCTTATCCAGTCCCTCCTACACTGACAAATTTTCTTTCTGGCTGGACACTCCAAGGTCCACATGCAGCAGTGGAAAACAATACCGCTATCACAGTCAATCACCATGCACTAACTTTGGAGTGACTGCACTCATGCACAGTTTAGAGGGAGCATAGCTCCAACAATTTCTTGATATCATGGAGTTAATATACTAGGCTAAGAGATACTGGGAAGCTGTGGGAGAGGCTCATATGAATCATTCTCGCAATACTCCTGACCAAAGACTGTTGCACATGCTTCTTTCTCATGGTTTGCACTGATGCTAAATTACTATTGAAAATATTCCTCTTAATAACAGTTGTGTGTTTAAAAAGAAACCGGAATTTAATTTCCTAAATCATTTAGTTTTATTTTCTAATTCTGTAGAAAATATTTAATCAGTTCAGGTACTGTTGCTGTATTAAAGTACAAGCAAATAGCACAAGTTAACCAATTAGTAGTTTTAAGCACACAATTCTCAAAATTTAGCCTCGATTTCCAATGTTGCATTAAATGTTGCCAAAACAAAATGATCAGCAGGCCACCTAAGAGCTCATGAGGAAGGCAGCAACCAAAGAGTATGAGACAATGGGACCAAAAGACTGAAGACCAGTCCGTCGTGTCAAAAGGAGTAGCCCTCAAATAGAGAAGCATAGGAAGACCACTGGTGTCAATATAGAAAATGGCAAAAAGGCATCATTCCTCATGAAGGGCTTATGCCCGAAATGGTGATTCTACTGCTCCTTGGATGCTGCCTGAACTGCTATGCTTTTCCAGTGTCATGTTTTTCAACAATGATTTCCAGTATCTGCAGTCTTCACTTCCTCCAAACAAAGGAAGATGTCAAGCACAAAAATTGTACAATGCTAATGGATTTGTAAAAGTATCATCCAATTTTTCCCACTAGAAACGGAGTACATTGAAAGTAGCCAAGAGGTACAAGTTTGAAGGAGTGGTGATGCCATCTAGAGATGGAAAGCTGATCGCCATCAAAAATATGGATACTATTTTTTCAGACTATAAAAGACATTATAGTATCAGTTATGACCAGGCATAACTACTTCAGAAAACACCATAAAATCAGGAATTAAGTAATAATTAACATTTTAACAAATTTCTAGCCAATTTCCTGTGGCATTTCAAAACAAGAAATTAAAACCAAGTGATGGTCAAGGCAAAATACCGCCAGGATCAAAGCTAAGATTTCAACATTCCATACCATTTATTCTTTTTACACATTCTTATATTCACAGATATTCTGGAAATTGCCTATTTAAATAAGCCACACTATATTATTCACCTGTTGCTGTTCATGGATGCAACAGTGTGTACTTGCAGCATTACAGGCAATAAAATAATGATGATGGTAAATGTAGGCAAGGATGAAACAAGCTAAAACCTTCATTAAATCAACTTGCTTAGTGGCTGTATTTATACAGGAAACACAACTTTAATACCTACGTACAGTCAACCAAATACAGCCATTTTTTTTAAGGTTTGGTTGACTGGTTATGACTTAGCCCATTATGAAACAGTCTTGAAAATCATGAAAACCATATGCAGCCACACTATTAATAATCTTTTCAGTCTTCAATCCTTGAAATCAAAATAGCTCTCTTCCATTCTAGAGTGGTGGGTCCCAAGGAGACTGAACAATCCAATGCTGGATCTCTCATCATTCCATAGGTAGGACAAGTGGTGTTTGAATAGGCAGGTGAATGGCTTGCTTAATTTTTCTGGAGATGGTTTGCACCTTCGTGGATACTTCTTCACCAGTTTTGGGTGGTCTTGGTCAAGGCATTCCAACAAGCCATTGGGATATTGCATTTTTTAGGGAAACATTGACCAAACACCAGGAGGGCAGAGAAAATAAGTGAGTGCTTGCTGTGCCAGTGCTACAAGTAGAGCTGCTTTCTTTGGAAGTCTTTTATCAGACATGTGGACATTGTGGCTCACCCAATGCAGCAGATCAAATCTAACTAGCAACTCAAATCTGGGGACACTGGCCAGAGAAAGGACACTAATATTGAGTGCCTACCTTGTCATTGACTATACAGGACTTTGTGGAAGTGCTGAAGCAGGTTAGACAAGCTGAATGCCCTACTCCTTATGTTCACTAGCTTCGGAGATATCTATAACTGTTCATGTCGCTGATGGACACAGGACAGGATAATGGACTGTCTTGGAGAACATGAGCTATCCATTAATCCAAATACAATGTCAAAGATTCCACATTTGATTCACTTAGCTATATTCTGATCAAGTAAAAGGCATACTCCAGGTTGTATTAAGTGAAGTCTCCTTACAAGAAATAGTGCAACATATTGAATCCAAAAATAAATTTATGGTAAAATTCCATGAACTTACAATTCAACGTGCAAGTCTTTTATAATTATGTTTATAGTTCAACAACAGATGTTTTAAAGTATTTGTTCATGGGATCTGCGCATTGCTAGCTATGCCAGTAATTACTGTTCATCACTAATTGCCCACAAGGAGTTAGTAGGGAGCTGTAGTATTCAGGGTGTAGATGCCATTCAAGCACTGTTGTGTCTTGGGCACAAAACTTTGAGCATTAATGGAGCACAGCCAAATGGAGAGTAATCTAAAATATTCCTGGCTTGTGCCCTTGTCGATGGGTGACAGGAGGTTATTTACACATAAGCACTCAAGTTTTGAATGTGCTTGGCTTAACAAAAATAGGAAGCAATTTTCTTGAGTTAAGAGCAGTGTGATGTCTAGCTGCCTACCTCATTTGTTCATTTAAGGTCATTGTATATGTATTCTTAAATAATGAGAGATGTCAAGATCAGAATTTTTTTGGTTCAAGAAATTGGAGAAAAATCACATCCTTGTAAATGTAATTACCCAGCTCATTAAAAACAGCAGTTGAAAATATTGAACACTGAACTTGGAGGTGGGAAAAATCAGAAGACATCAGGCAAGTTCACCTCTGCTGAAAAAGAGTTCAACAAGGAGTGGGAGAAGGATAACTTGATAGTAAACCTCAGCTAAGTAATCTGTGAAATGCAATTCTTATTTAAGCAGGTTCAAACAGAAAGAATAGATCAGAGACATCAATTTCAACAATACCATCCAAGGTGAAAATAGTAAATATTTAAGGAAATCTCTCTCTCTATTTAAACCTATTAAGGAAGCTGTTACAAACGCAGGTGTTATGAACACAAATGAACATTATATAACCCACTTGAATACTTTGTCAGATGAACTTCATTCCTCCTGCCACCACCAAATTTGAATTTGCAAAGTGCAACTCATGTTTATTGCTCTCACAACTGCAGAACTACAACACAGCTAGAATGCAATAAGGCAGCACTCCATCATATGGATCTATGTTGTTATGTTTTCACCAAGAGCAATAAAAAGATAATTGTTTGGAGTATCAGCCAAAGCACTCTTATATTAGTAAATTGGTGATTTTTGTAATTCCACTTGAATAGGAGTTTCCAAATGCTGAACCAGCAATTTCTACTACCTGCAGCTTACACCTTGTAATTCACCATCACATTTCCCTGCACAAATTACTTGTCTGACGAGTTGGCTTGAATTTAAAGTTTGGGAACAGTGGTCTCCTCAAACAGCAACTTTTAACTTCAGAAAAACATTTCTGGGAAAGTATCAGATCACGTGTCGATTTAATCAGCAAGATCAAGTGACGCATTTAATTTGATACTATCGTTGTAAGAGGTTAACAAGTCAAGATACTGACACAAGGTCATTGCTCACACAGAACGCTTTTACAGATTCTACCATTGTCCACATATCACTGAATTATAGTATCCAGGTCATTGGTAATCACTCATGTCATGAATGATTCTTTCTTATGGATGGCTGGGTTTAAGATAGGTGCAAGCATTGGGATATTGTTGCAACATGGTTTAAGAATCCTAATTTAAATCTTACAGCATTCCCCATGGTGAGGGCATTGGTCGTCAGGCAGCTGCCTTTCTTTTCTATCCTTCCTGCCATTCTTTTAGTGAGCATGCTTTTATTGATTGGAAGGTCTTAATACCATTTTTGATCAAAGATTCCCATTTTGGTCATGATTAAAACATTGATTGCACATGCACAATGTTAATAGATCAGGTCTTTATGGAGAAATGGAAATTATTTTCGTTTAACTCCCATGAGAGCAGGCTGTCTGGTGTGAAACACTTGTTAGTCAATCTTGGATCAATTGTTGAAATGCTTCTTTATTTGGCAGGTTTCTTTTGTTATACTACTTGATTCACAAGATCCTAAGAAAAAATGGAATGCATGGCTCTATGGCATTGATAGAGCAAAAAGATGTTTAAGTTTCAGTTCCACAGAAAAAAGTGCAGGGAGAACTACTAGCCAGGAGACATTACTGTTGAATCTGATATCCCAGTTCCAGAGGGTGAGCGAACGCATGAGGAGGTGCATTACCAGTTCCATACGAACTTTTGGATCGATGTGGGAAATGAAGGACATCTGTCAACACTTCACCGTGAATATAAATTGAAAGCTCTTCGATACATTTGGTGCAAGTTTACTGAGGACTTTCAACTTCATGGGCAAATTGCAGGCTTTCATAGGTTTTAATGAATTTTTTTTCAATTCTGCATCAGTAACATACTGTAACTAATTTTTCTGCAGTTAAAATGAAGGGAGATCATCAGCCTTGCGCCTGCTTATGTATCTATCCAGATACAGATTAGATTAGATTACTTACAGTGTGGAAACAGGCCCTTCGGCCCAACAAGTCCACACCGCCCCGCCGAAGCGCAACCCACCCATACCCCTACATCTGCCCCTTACCTAACACTACGGACAATTTAGCATAGCCAATTCACCTGCCCTGCACATCTTTGGAATGTGGGAGGAAACCAGAGCACCCAGAGGAAACCCACGCAGACACGGGGAGAATGTGCAAACTCCACACAAACTCCGCCTGAGGCGGGAATTGAACCCGGGTCTCTGGCACTGAGGCAGCAGTGCTAACCACTGTACCACCGTGCCACCCACTACGCCTTCAACATCGCCAACTTGCCTGCTTCCACCTCCTCTGCTGCAAGTGCATTCTAGGTACCCATCATCCTAAGTGTGATAAAGTTTCCCCTCAATTCTCTCCTAAACTTTCTCCCTCTCACCTTGAACCTGTGCTCACTTGTAGTTGATCTTTCCACTCTGGGAAAAGGCCTCTGACTATCTCCGCCTCTCATAATTTTGTCAACCGCGATCAGAGATAGAAATAAGTCTGGCAATAAGTAGTGCAGGCTTGAAGGGCCTTTGCCTATCCTGCATTGTATTGAAACGTTTTGCTGAACAAATGCTGCCTATCCTACAGAGAATTTCCAAATCCTGGAGTTCACCAACGATCAGAAACAGAACAGAATTAGCCACGTAAATACTGTGGCTTCAAGTGCATAACAAAAGGTCAAGAATTCTATAGTGAGCAAGTCACCTCGCTTTTCCAAAGTCTATTCCATCATCTACAAGACAAAAATCAGGAATGTCCTCAAAGACACTCTCCACTTGCTTAGGTGCTTGCAGCTCCAAAAACATTCAAGAAGCTCAACAGCAGTTTGCTCAATTAGCACAGCATCTACCATTTTAAACATTTACTACTGTACCAAATGTGTAATGTCTGTAGCACTACATACAGTGAAGTAACTCAAAGTTTGGGAGAAGATTTGTAGCTCGGGTGCTTGTTGTTGTGGTTCTGTACACCGAGCTGGGAATTTGTGTTGCAGCTGTTTTGTCCCCTGTCTAGGTGACATCCTCAGTGCTTGGGAGCCTCCTGTGAAGCGCTTCTGTGATGTTTCCTCCAGTATTTGTAGTGGTTTGAATCTGCCGCTTCCGGTTGTCAGTTCCAGCTGTCCGCTGTAGTGGCCGGTATATTGGGTCCAGGTCAATGTGCTTATTGATTGAATCTGTGGATGAGTGCCATGCCTCTAGGAATTCCCTGGCTGTTCTGTTTGGATTGGCCTATAATAGTAGTGTTGTCCCAGTCGAATTCATGTTGCTTGTCATCTGCGTGTGAGGCTACTAAGGATAGCTGGTCGTGTCGTTTCGTAGATAGTTGGTGTTCGTGTATACGGATCGTTAACTGTCTTCCTGTTTGTCCTATGTAGTGTTTTGTGCAGTCCTTGCATGGGATTTTGTACACTACATTGGTTTTGTTCATGCTGGGTATTGGGTCCTTCGTCCTGGTGAGTTGTCGTCTGAGTGGCTGTTGGTTTGTGTGCTGTTATGAGTAACTCATCAAGCCTCTACTACCTCAGAAGGTGAAAGGCAGTAGATGTATGGAAATACCATCATTACTCACAGGTTCCCCTCTAAGTAACACACCATCTTGATCAATGGTCCTTCTCCACTATAATCAAAATCCTGGCACTTCCTTCTAATAGCACGGTCAGTATACTTGTATTAGATGATCTGCAACTGTTCAAGAACAGCTCAACAGCAAGGACAATTCGAAATAGGTAACAAAATGCTAGCCTTATCAATGACATCCATAACTCAAGAAAGAATTTTAAAATGTCTTAATTTAAATTCTCAACTTGCACACTCTCACTTTTCTAATACAAAAGTGGGTGCTTTGGTTTTGGTTTTCAACTGGTTGAAGTTTATTATCAAGGCAATAATTATTAGGTATTAGTCTGGGGAAACCCACCAATCACAAATTTCAGCATTGCTACAAGCAAGATTATGAATGCTGTTAATGCAATGGCACATTCTTGTTCAAGACCTGTTTTGACAGGGAAGCTGTGGTGGAATGAGAAGTCCCTGTGAACTTCAGAGTATCCCTGTAGCACCTTCCAAAGGACAGTTTGATTTTGAGCAAGGCACCTACAAATTTCTAGACTTTTCCTGAATTTTTTTGTGTTGTGAAGATGTTAGTTCCTACTCTGGTGAGACTTGGTGAGACCTCTGCTGCAATTCGTAAGAAGTGATCAAGAAATCACCAAACTCAGAATTTACCAACAGTTAAGAGCATTACTCTGCACCTGCAGTTCACGTTGTCTTGCTTATACTTTTTTTAAAAATCTCAAAGGCAACTTGGAATTTCATAATTACTGGACACTGTAGGTTTAGCATGGCCATCCATCTAACCTGTATATCTTTGGACTGTGGGAAGAAACTGGACCACCTGTTCATCACTGGCATATTGTGAAGACCAGAATCTATGTATTTTTAACCTAGTTTTGCAGTAGTTTTTACTTTGCCAAGCAATGGATCGCTGTCAAGCACTCTTCTGATGTGAAATTCTCCACAGGGAATTTGGAATAAATGGTTCTACAAAGTGTTCTTTCCAGTGAGTACTGATACTACCCATACCCAAGGAGACATATGCTATCTTTGCATCTTCCTATGTTAGGTCATGAATTGACTTGAAAAAGATCCCACATCTTGTATGTCAGCAAAAAATTGAATTTCCTCAGCCTTCTGTTCTTTGAATCACAGGTTCTCAGCTTTGGCTGTCAGGTGAGCAAGTGTTGTTCTTTGGAATTTTGATCCGGTCATCAGGATGGAAATATTGTACAAGCAATGTGTTTGCATATTTCTGTATCGCTCACATCAAGCCAGCAGTACTGTCTTTAGTCATCTGAGAGAGGAGACCTTGTGTGTAATGGATTTCAATGATCAAGCAGCATCAATTGAGACTGCAATGATGTAGTTGGCATGTTTGTAGTTTCCAATTCATTTGGTCTTAATTCTGTCAGTTTGATGTTATTTGACAAGTGATTGTGTACACGTGACATCAGAACTTGTACCCCAGTTGTTCAGGATAAAATCAATTTTGATATGGGGATCAAATTTAGCATTTTAAATTCACTGATAAAAATCAAAGTGGGAATCAATGTGTGCTATGAACATGTGCAGAGAGATTTCAAGAGGACTTGGAAAGTTAAGTGAGTGCTCAAGAACACAGATGGAAGGAATATGGATGATTGAGAGATTATCCACTTTGGTAGGAGGCACAAAGGTGTAGAATATTGCTTAACTGTTGACAGGCTGGGACATGTGATCTTGAAAAGGACCTGGACATCCCAGTTTAGAAGTCACAAAGTTAACATGCAGGTGCAACAAAGTATTAGAAAAGCCAGTAGGCTGTTGGCCATTCTCAAAAGAGGCTGAGCAGTAGATCATTTAGCACCAAGTCTGTTCCACCATTGCATTAGATCATTGCTGATCTGTAGCCTAAATCCAAGTACCTACCTTTGGCTCATAATGCTTAATATGTTTGCTTAACAAAAGATTATCTATCTCAGATTTAAAATTAACATGTGATCTAGCATCAACTACTCTATGTTGAAGAGAGCTCCAAACCTCCAAGACCCTTCCTTACAAATCTTTTAAATGATCGAGTTCTAAATGTTTAGACTTTGTCCCCTAGCTGTAAAATCCCCAACCAGTGGAAATGGTTTATCATTATCTAAGTCTTTTCTTGTCAACATCTCAAAAACTTCACCCGTTTCCATTCCAAATTCAAGAAAACAAGACTAACCTGCTTAATCTCTTCTCATAATTTAATCCCCTAAATCCAGGTATCATTCTTCCAAACCTATCTTGTACTCCCTCCGGACCGAAAATATCCTTAAGGTGTGGTACCCAGAGTACAGGAATAAGGATGCATTACTTCAATTCTATAGGACCTTGGTGAGACTACGTCAAGAGAAACATGTACCATTCTGATCCTCTTACTTATATTGTTCCATATGTTGGAAGAAATGTGGAATGCAGATTGCAGTGGAAATTCAGCAAACTAATTCCTGAGAAGGTTTGTCCATGTCTGCCTGTTTGAGAGACCCCACAGAGACAACAAGCAAAACTAATGTCATTTACAAAATACCTTGCAAATGTAACAAACAATACAGAGGACAAACAAGCAGGAAACTAGCCACCAGTATACATGAACATCAACTAGCCACAAAAAGACATGACCCACTCTCACTAGTGTCCTTACATACAGATGAAAGAGGACAACACGTCCAGTGGACAAGCCAAACAGAGACACACGAGAATTCCGAGAAGCATGGCATTCCAACCAGAACTCTATCAACAAACAGTTTTGGACCCCCATTTACCACCCTCAAAAAAAAAGAACAGGAAATAACATCACCAACCCAAGGAAACCTAAACACATAAATAGAAAGCGGGTCACTAACAACAGTGCTTCACTAGAGGCTCACTGACCACATCACCTAGTATGGTGATGAAATGTTTGAAAATGAGCCTTCCAGCAAGCAAACTTACATCCAGGACCTCAACCTGAGCTACAAATCTTCTTAAAATTCACTGACTCAGCCTTTCTTAGAACATGCAAAGAAAACAGCAAACCACAAACAACCAAGAATCCAAAGCTGCTGAAGTGATGGGTTACTGCTGTCATAAATGTTCCAAAACCCTACACATACCTTAAAATTCCCTGCAGTAGGGTATTCTGTGCTGACAAAGATATCGTCATACATATATATTAACAATATGCCACTGAATTTAACTGAACAATATATGAATACCAATATAACTGGGACCCTCTTCTTGATGCCTTTCCTCTAGTTTCTTGTTCTCATAAACATACTTTTCCAATAAATGCACTAGGTGATTAAAACACACCCAGCTTGTAGAAACCAGCCGTTCTACACAGCACTTTGTAGTTTGCTCTTTATCAAGATCAGACATTGAACATATCTATATGCTTATCCTCCAAATCCCTTCTGCCCCCTCACTCACTCAGCAGCACCTGTACGTAATCACCATCTCACATTCACCAGCCCTTGTTCTCAACTCCAGATGTACCATTTACTCATCATCCTCTCCTCCCAGATACCTCAGCCAATCCACAAAGCTTCTTTCCCCAAACTTGGTAACCATCTCACTCAGCAGTGTTTCTTTCTAAGCTCCTCTTCATCCCACTCAGTCTTATAATGTTTCTTTCTAAATCCTCTCCCCACCTACTCACCAGCCAGTTTTATCACATCCCTAGGTCAAATATTCACTTTGCTGTCTGTCATCCCAACCTCTCCCTCCAACCGGCTAATACTCAGGCTGATTTCATCCCAAACACCAGTTCCTCTCAGGTTCCCACCAGGATGAAGATTGGGGATTGGGTAATAAATGTTGGCCAGTCAGCGATGCCCAAGCCTCATGAGTGAATAAAATTACAAAACAAAAACCTGTCAGTAACAGATCTCACCCTCCTAAATGGAATGAGTGAAAGCTAAAAAGCGTGCTCCTCAGTCTTATTATTAAACAAGAGGTTTCAGATTTTGGGATTGCCTTTTCACAGATTTGGCAGCGTTTGGAGGTAGCAGAAGGTGGTGGTGGTGGTGGTGGGAGGAATCAGAAAAAACGACTAGAATTCCATTATCCAAAACTCAGACTAATGCCATTTCCCATCCTTCTGCACTTCCTCATAATAGACAACAGCAATTATTTAGAATGAATGATTTTATCGAAAGTGATCCGAAAAATATACATACCATACAATAATGCAGTCAAATCAAAGACTACTGTTATCCAGTATTTGGCATCACAAGCTAACAAGATATGAAATCAAATACTGTACACTGTTCCCAACCTCACTTTCTCGAGATGAACTATACATTGATGTCTCATTGTAGGTCAAGCTCATACATGCCCTTATGCATGACAGAAAATATAGATAATTAGCTGGAAGTGGAGTAGAGGAAGAATTGAAGGATTCATAATCTCAATAGAGAATGCCAATTGTTTAGCCTCTACTATAACTCCCTGTTCAAACTAATGAAGCACCACAGAAAAATAATAATAATAATAATAATAATAACAACAATAACAACAACAACAAAAACAATAATAAAAACATTTTTAAAATGTGTAATTCGTGAATACCACATACAGGTATTTAGTGTCTAAGCAAATGAAAATAATCTTTGCATGATTTAAGCATTTTAACAAGTTGTGGTGGATTCCAAGGTGACAATATAACTTCCAAAAGCACACATTGTAGAACTGTTAAGTATTTATAATTTATAAACACCTACTTTGTAAGTTTTTGCTTAATATCTTCCACAGAATGTTCGTAACTGATGTATGCATTTTCAAACTTTGCCAGCAGCTTTTGAAAAGAATGTGTGCAGTCCTCCAAATTGGCCATAATGGCAGCCCAACCTTGATGCTGAAGATGTTCATCATGGACCAATCTTTCACAGAATGAACAAAGCTTCTTTGCTACTTCATACATCTCCTACCCAAGAAAACAAGAGCACAAACTTAATATCAACTCATTTCCATGGTAACCTATGCACATTATTAAATCAGAATTTGTGGGGTACTTCATTCTTCAAATTACTTTGCTGATATGCTGTTAATTATTCAAATCTACATGCTTGAAAGTAAAAGATGAACAAAAATGAGGATTTTTCAGGACAAAATCAACTATAAAGCAATAAATCAAATCAAACAAATCAATTAGAATATTTTGTTTCCCACAGATGTAAGGTGAAACTTCGCAGATGCAATTCAGTTGAAACATACACATACCTAGCAGAACATTTTTTGCAACGATTTATACAAGATGACAATGCATTAAACACATATTACCTCTCGATGAATTTTTAAAAGGACCGTGGAAATAAGATCAGAGACTGATGACCTGCAAATTTCCACCACAAGCCACCATATTCCCACTTCCTGGCCATTTGGGAATATGTTGGTTTTGGGAAGAAAGCTCCACCAATGGGCTGGAGTAAATTAGGCATCATTAAGGGTGTATTAAAGCCACACTACGGATGTCAACTGACATCTTCCAGTCAGCATGCAGAATCCCATCAAGGCTAAAACATGATCCAGGGATGGAGATAACTGCCACCATCACACAAGAATTGGAACAGATTCTATCTCCTCTTTCTCACCTCTCAACATGATTGCGAGATGGCCAGAGTTTTACTTTTGTCTTCTAATATAGCCTTCATAGGGCATCTGTACCATAAGTTGCCTTGTCTCTTCCTATGACTTTCGAGCCTCTAATGCTGGGACTGTCGATCTCTCAAGACTGGAGTGTTGGGTCATCTACTTGCCATCCAACTCAGGACTGAGCCAGCTCATTATGCTCAATGTAAAAGCACTAGTCAGTAATTGATCAACTTGGGTGGAAAATTTTAATGATACGGGTCAATACCCAGAAATACACTTGAGGACCTCCTATCCCAGTACTAGACTGGAGCCCAA
The DNA here is from genome assembly GCF_047496795.1 of Chiloscyllium punctatum. Lineage (NCBI taxonomy): Eukaryota > Metazoa > Chordata > Chondrichthyes > Orectolobiformes > Hemiscylliidae > Chiloscyllium > Chiloscyllium punctatum. The sequence continues at coordinate 70,223,751 of NC_092743.1, forward strand.
GTTATCCAAAAGTGCGTCATACCAAATTACATTTGAACATTGCCAGATGTTTCACAGATAAGCAATGCTGCCAAACACTGCACAGCAATTTCCATTAATGATCAATAAAAGTAGCAAATTCATTTGCTTTTGCTAGTGTTTAAGGGATATGTGCTGAACAATTCAAAATGAAATTAGAGTATCACAGAAAACAAAAATGCAGAGAAAGGGCACAGCATGGAACTAGTTCAATTGCTTTTGTTGGGAACCAATACTGACACGATGGGATGAAGAGCCTCCTTCTGTGCTAGGTCCATTTTATTCTGAGATTGTATTCAAAGAACTATTCTGCGCTTGACATTCATACAGTGACAATGCTGTAGCTTTAAGAGGTTATTTTGTCCTCTTCTCTTAAAGAAGGGAGATTGAACAAGAGAGAAGTTGACTGTAAGAAAGTAAACAGCCTGAGAGGCCTCGAGTGTTTTTTTTAAAAACAAAGTTGGAACGATGGAGGCAGCTTGGCTCAGTGGGGCCAGCTCTTACAGAGTGGAATTTCAAGTTTTATTTTAGGTTTAGCTTTAAGCATTTGTTGTTGAGAGCTTGAAGAGGTAGAAGCTATCTTTCCACTCTCGGTGACAGCTAGAAGCTGGGGTTCCTCTCTGCTGTTGAGTTACCAAAGAGAATATTTTACTAAAATTTTCCTTTATGGTGTAGGTTTGCTATCCAGATGTTTCATTACCTGGCTAGGTAATGAAACGTCTGGATATCAAACCTACAGCTCAGCGAGCAAACCTACACCCTAAACCTCAACCTGAGCTACAAACCTTCACAAACCTTGCGATTTTCCTTTATCCCCAAATGGGTGCGTTTATGGGACACTACTATATTGGAACAGTTAATTAGAAATAGTTACTCTTTTTAATATCCAGTTAAGTTTTCCAAGAGAGCTAAATTATTTTATGTTCTTCTTTCTCTTGAATGTATTTTAACTATAGCGTTTGAATAAATGGTTTTTGCTTAACAGTAGTTTGACCAGTCACATTTGTCTAAAAAAATGTAGCAGTTAGGGTCAAGGGGTGTCTGGTCTGGTCTGGTCCATAACAATATCCATCTGAACATGAAGAGTTTTGGTCCAACCCAGGAAAGCCCAAGTCCTGCCCATAAAAGGCCGACAAAGTCAACCATGCTTATCATTGTACCTTTGGTGATCAGCAAAGAGATAGAAAGGACTATTTACAGTGATATCAAGCAGCAAAAGAAAGGAATAATCTGCTTGCTAATGTTCTGTCTAGGTTCTGCCAGGGCCTCTCAGTTCCTGACCTTATTCTAGCCTTGCTCTTAATATGACTTTGGAGACAAGGTGGGAGCGACACTGACATCAGATCAGCATCTGATAACATCTGGGGCGCACAGTAGATCAGTGGCTAACACTGGTGTCTCACAGAGCCAGAGATCCAGATTCGATTCCATGCTTGGTTGATGAGTCTGCACATTCTTCCTGTGTCTGTGTGGGTTTCCTCCAGGTAGTCTGGTTTCTCCCACGTCCAAAGATATGCAGGTTAGATGGATTGGCCATGTTAAACCCATAGTGTCCAGCAATGTATAGGCTAGAAGAGAATCCCTACAGGATAGAAATAGGCTCTTCGGCCCAACAAATCCACACAGACCTTCCGAAGAGTAACCCACCCAGGACACATTCCCCTACCCTATTATCCTATATTTACCCTGACTAATGCATCTAACCTACACATCCCTGAAGACTATGGGCAATTTAGCATGGCCAATTCACCTAACCTGCACATCTTTCGATTGTGGGAGTAAAGTGGAGCACCCAGAAAAAACCCACGCAGATACGGGGAGAATGCTCGTGTGGAGTTTGCATAGTCACCTGAGGATGGAATCAAACCTGGATCCCTTGCGCTAAGAGACAGCGGTGCTAACCAGTGGGCCACCATGCTGTCCCACATTAGTCAGGTTAGCCATGGGAAATGCAGGGTTACAGGGATAGGATGCTCTTTTGAGAGTTGGTCGGGACTCGATGGGCCAAAATAGTCTGTTCCCATACTATAAGGATTCTGTGATTCTAAGAGTATGGCAGCAAGGTGCCCCAGCAAAACTAGAAATCAGGGACTTTCTGCTGGTCAGAATCATACCAAGCATGAAGGAAGATAATCAACAGTTCCTGAGCCGAGCCATCATCAGCTACTTCAATGACCTTGCCTCCATTACAAGGTGAACATTCAACATAACATCCACCATTAACTTCCTTCATCACCAACAGCAGCAGAACCATCTAAGAGATACATTGCAATAACCTGCCAAGCTTCCTTTATCAGCATCTTCCAAACCTGTAATGTGAACCACCTAAGAAAACAAAGACAACAAATACATGGGAACACCACCACCTAAAAGTTTCCTTTAAGCCATATATCATCTTGACTTGGAACTATATTGCTGTTTCTTGGCTGTCATTGGGTCAAAACGTGGAAACCCTTTACTAATAGCAATGTGGGGGACCTACATCAAGGACTGCAACAGTTCGTGAAGGCAATTACCCTTCAAGGGCAATCAGGAATAGACAATTATAAAACTACTAGGGAAATTAACTTTAATGATTAATTTAGTTTATTCATAACCACACTAAGTATATTTATTGATTAAACTAATTTTATATTACTTTGTTTAAATTTAACTGACATAGATTTAGTACAGCAAACCTTTTTCATTAACCAGTACTGATGGAACCAGGATTGTGGCGGTTGATCAAATATTCTGATTGATAATGTGGACCTCTTGATCAATGTAAAAACACAAACTAAGTAATAGAAATGTAATGCAGGGGGTATACACATCACTGTTAATCTTTATTTACAGCTTAAAGCACTTCAATAATAATGCAACTTTTCCTTAAATAAAACTTACTAGCAGAGAGCCTTCTCACTCACACTAAAATTGACTACCTGGTCCTTGCAGTGCTGGTGATAATACAGTAAATGTCTGGTATTTGAGATATATAATTTTTGTTGGTTTATCAAGAGTGCCAGTTCACAGGGTGCTAGTTAAAACAAAGTCTTAATATCATGTGATTCTGCTTGGCCCTACTTGACAAAGAAATGCACCACAGGATTGTGGAAAGAAAGAAAACATACTAACACATTTCAAAATTACAGAACAAGTGCCAGAGATTCCTGTTTAGCTGATTTCACAAAGCGCAATCTTCAAAGTTGAATAAAAAGAGTTAACATCCTCCCAGTTTATCAGAGTGTTCCTCAAAAACCTTCAATTATATAGATTGGTAATGACTAAGCCTAGTACCAGGCACTAGACAGGTATTGAGAAGGTTGATGTAGTTCTGACACAACTGTGCAGAACTTTCCATTATTCATTAGAAACATGAGAACTTTAATTCTTGAAGCCAAGAGCCAAAATATCAGGTCTGGTTCATAACAGCATCCCGATGGGATAGAATGTATACTCTGTCACAGAAAGAAAAGTTCTGCGATTAGATTAGATTACTTACAGTGTGGAAACAGGCCCTTCGGCCCAACAAGTCCACACCGACCCTCCGAAGAGCAACCCACCCAGGCCCATTCCCCTACATTTACCCCTTCACGTAACACTACAGGCAATTTAGCAAGGCCAATTCACCCAACCTGCACATTTTTTTTGGACTGTGGGAGGGAACCAGAGCACCTGGAGGAAACCCATGCAGACACAGGGAGAATGTGCAAACTCCACACAGACAGTTGCCTGAGGCAGGAATTGAACCGGGGTCTCTGGCACTGTGAGGCAGCAGTGTTAACCACTGTGCCACCATAGACTTCTCATTGGTTCAAAGTGATGGTTAGTTGAACTTATCAGAGATTCAGATGACAAAGTGACACTCAGGGCAAAATCTAAGTAAGAATGCTGTGGAAAAAGATGCCTGTGAGAAAGTAATTAGTTAGCAGACAGAAAGAATATTGATAAAAGAGTCAGAGGAATGTAAAAGGATCAAATGCTGAAAAAGGAGTACATCTCATTAAAAGAGCAAGTTCACAGCATTTGAAGGAGGGCCTCAAACTTTACAAGAATGCTCTAAGCATACATACCTGTTTACAATCCTCAAATCACTGTAGACTGTTACATTTCCAGAAAATAAATATGATTTCACCCTTTCCCACTAATCTTCACCCCTTTGATATTTATTAAGCATGATTTATATTGTATACCTATGCCTGCAGTGTTTGACAACTGATCATTGCGAACAAAGTTCCTCCACATTAGCAATGCTGTACCAATATTTTAATATATTGATGCAATTTCATTTTAACTCTGATGTTCCATTTAAAGCAAGTCAATAAAAAGATTGGTTCCATTGCTCTGGAATTCCTTACAAATATAATTTCTAATTTCCAAGCAATATGTACATATTCAAAAAGTGCACAACATAATTGAGGAGCCACAATATTACTGTGGCTAGACAGCAGAAAGTCAGACGAAAATATCTAGGTTGGACATTCAAACTGGAAAGCACTTCAGAAGTAGCAAATTAGATACTTAATATTTTAGCCAAGTGCACAGGGATCTTGTGCATGATTCACACATATAGGAAAACATTAATTACTGTAGATATCAATTACGCATGTTTTTTTTAAAATCAACTTTACACTTAAGATTTTTATCTGGTTCATATTTTGAGGAAATGTTTTCAACATTTGGGACATTTTTGTTCTACATTGCAAATAGTGTTTCCACTGATGTAATCTAATGTTTACAGCAAATTCAACAAGAAGTCGATCATAATCATTTGTTAAAATCTGAATAACATTTAGGTAACATATTTGGCTCCAGAACTGCACTCTCATCAGTTATTTGGTGGTCAGTTTTACAAATTTGCAATAAGAAAAGGTGCAGTCATTTTAAAGTTCCCTTTTCAGTGCTTTTAAACCTAGCTTCACAAATTAAGTTGATCAGATGCATGAAATAAAATTTACAGAGCATCAGAGATTTTGGACTTCTTTGGAAATTTATAAGTCGATGCGAGAGCTACCTAATGTAATAAATATGGACTGGCAAAGTATCCCAGTTGAGATACGGATTCAAGTTATTTAGATTATGTAATATTTCTCAAAGAAGGGATGACTCTTAACTAAAGGTTAGTATCAGAATCGGCTGAGTGACTGATGAAAGTGAAATAAAGCTCCTAATTACAGATGAAGTGTTAATTTTGTAGAGCTGTTGCGAGCAGCAGAATTAGGCACCTAATGGTTATTTCATTAATATTATGCTACAACTGGAAGCAGATGCTAGCTGTCACAGGAATTAAAGTTCAGGAATTTCATAGAAATGTAAGCGGTGGATTGTAAACTGCCTACTTTCATAATGCACCCAAAATGGCTGATAGCACGATAATGAAGTTTGGCTAAAAATCTGGTTTGCCACTTCAGAGGCAAATGTGATGGTAAATACACTTTTATCACCATCACGTGTATGCAGATCATTTCAGAAATGCAAGAACACTGAAGCAGGCTTTCTAGTGAATCACCGTTTTGTTGTTTGTCCTCCATGCAAGTGAATTTATCTAATCACATTTACCCACTACTCCTACATACATCTAAGCCCTTTTCCCTCATCAACCTATGCTTAAACATTGACACTGTCTTTCAGTAATTTTGACATTAAAAGATAGCTCTTAAAAGGAAACAAGTGCAAGATTTAAAATTAGCAGACTGTCTCCATTTGCACAAGTTAAAACACCACAAAATTGGTAATAAAAAAAAAATCCCTGAAAAATATCTTTTTACAATAAAAGGCAGACAGATAAATGACCAAATATTAATGAAGCTCATTTAATTGCAGGTTAACACTTCAAAAAGGTTCCATAGGGAGTACTTATTTCAAGTTTCAGTCTACACTACAGAATCGCAAGGCATTACCACTCACTGGGGGAGCAGCAGCAACAAAGGAGGCAAAATTCCTCCATTAAACTTTTTGTTTTTTTTTAAATGTACATCGGATCCCTAATTTACAAACATCTTATGTACAAATGCTCGTATTTACGAATTAACTCATGCATGGATGTCATTTTTTTAAAAAAAGACTTGACATACTAACATTTCCTGCACTTACAAATGGCTCTTTTTTTTGTCCTGCATTATTTCCTGACTCACACACAAATCAACTTACAAACGGATTCCGGATGGAAAATGTTTGCAACCTGGGGCCTGCCTCTAACACTGTACCTAAATAGCATAAATCTGAAATTGTTAACTGAGATCCTGTATCAAAAAGGTGCACCTTCATGAAATAACATTTAATTTGAGTGGTACAATTGAGCAAAAGTTGCACAAGAAACAGTCTCTAGTACAATGAGGACAAAACAAACAGCTTTCTATTTAGAGTACTGCTTTGGTAGATCAGAAACATGTTAGTTGAGTAATACTGCTGCAATGATTTAGAGAACCATTTGAATTTCACGATAACACCAATTCAGAAAAATAATATTTCAACAATTACTTTCAGTAACTTGCATGAAGTGCAAACAAACTCCACACATAGATTTTTGTCCATCTTACCACAGCAAGTTGAGTTCTAGAGGCTACTGTGTGAAATACAGCCGGCATCATAAGGGACTCCTCTACCTTAAGCCCCATCTCATTTTCTGCAGAAAATGTTGTCTTAGGTATAGTTGGTGCACGATCACACAGAATCATCTCTTTGTTGTACAGAAATATGGGATTTGTATCCTGTGATTTAAAAATGTATAAAAATAAATTCAGATTGGCTTTAGCTATGAATTCAAATCATCTTCCTACAAAACAGGAAGGATTAACCACTTTATAACAGAAACTTATTAGAACACCCTGGCAATATCTTTAATGAATGTATAATTACAATGGCTATGCAAATTATGTTCCATCTGACATACGCATTTTAAATTAAAACATTGATTCAAATTCATACGCATCATGCTAAATCCTGAAAACTTACTGCAATGCAAAATAAGACAAAAATGTAGACATTTCGTGTTAAATAGAGTACACCACATTAAATTATGAATAAATTTTAAAAGGCAATTTATTAAATTGCCATTTTCATTTGGTTACTTGCATCAATCTTACGTTTTACATGATACATTCTGAATCATACTTCTCAGGTACAAAACTTCTGCAGTCACAGTAACCATTTTGCTCCAAATAAACATCTAAACAAAAATTGTCTTTATCCTGATACATTGAATGGTTTCACAAGATGATATTTAACTAATGACACAGCATTTGCTTTGCTGAGAGTCTATCCTGAGACTTGACAGTGGGAGGGCAGAGATGTGGGAAGCAAATCGCAAACATAGCATTCATTTCCAAATCTTGCTGATTGCCAATTCATTTTGTGCACATGTTGAATTCCAATTTTATAACATCTAAACTTTCCTTTCCTCTTAGCATTAGTTTCAATCAGTTTTCTCTGGAAAAAAGATAGATAAATGCAACAAATCTCTCAAATTTTCAGATCCAAATAGCAGAAATCAATCTTGGTTGCTTTATTCTGAATGCACTAAGATCCTCCTAAACTTCATTTGAAAAAAAATGGACACATGCTAGAAGTTCTCTCACTGAAAGCCAATATGTTTATAGTTAGTACAACTTGTTTCAATGCAAGATTACGATACATTATATTGACCTGATTTAGATTATTGATAACTATCTATCTAATATTGCCTGGTTACTTTTACTCCATAATTATCCCAAATTATCTGGCAACATTTTCATGCATCCTGTTCCAATGTTCAAAGCCTTTAGTCTCACTGCTTACTTCATCTTAATTATGCTAAATCTCTTTCAGCCTCTCCTTAATCACAATGTTAGTCTAGTTTTCAGCCAATAAGCCATAACCTGGTTGATACTGAGGAGTTGGACTGATGTCTGTTTCCATGTTGGTATCCTTTTTGGATCTATTTGGTATCCTTACATGAAAGCACATTCAATTTGATGCTTTTGAGGAATTAATAGTAGAAAGGGATATTGTTGATTTTACAGCACAACAGAAGTCCTACGATAACAGCTGAATGCTTAATGGGTAATTTGCAAATTATAATAACAAAGAGGCAGCACGGTGGCTCAGTGGTTAGCAATACAGCCTCACAGCGCCAGGGACCCGGGTTCAGTTCCTGCTTCGGGCAACTGTCTATGTGGAGTTTGCACATTCTCCCTGTGTCTGCGTGGGTTTCCTCTGGGTGCTCCGGTTTCTTCCCACAGTCCAATGATGTGCAAGTTACTTGAATTGGCCATGCTAAATTGCCTGATGTGTTAGGTGCATTAGTCAGGGGTAAATATAGGGAATGGTTCTCTGTGGGTTGCGTTTCGGAGGGACAGTGTGGACTTGTTGGGTCGAAGGGCCTGTTTCCACACTGTAGGGAATCTAATCTAATCTCCATGATCTTTAACCTATTATAAAATTTCAAATCAAACATCTTTAAATTGTCTATAATATCCACGTGAATAATAATCACGAAATTTATCACAAACCAAAACTGCCCAAGACCACACAGTTATGTATAACATGGTGACATAAAACATGAACTATGGAATGCAAAAGTCAATTGGCCGATTTAACATCTGGGGCTTAAATGGACTGCAGTTATATTTAAAAAGCAACCAGAAAAATGGCTTAAAATAGCAATAGGCTTCACCTATTGGTCAAATGTCCAAATTTCAACATGAATTGGAAAACAAATTTAAATTAACATTTTATTCTAAGGCAAAGATTGCAATCACACATGTTTTTTTTAAATTAAAAAAAAACTTGGCTGTGCTTAGTGTCACACTTTCATTTTTCCTCTGCATGAGCAAATAATAAGTGTTCTTTCTTTTATGCATTTAATTTGTTCCTTTCTGTTCAAGCAGACATTTGTTAACAACCAGCTTAATTGGAGAGGGGTATAACCTTAAGTTAACAAACTTAAATCTTTGTTGTGGCCAACGGAGGTGGTTGAATGAGGAGCCAACTTATCCCCCTCATCTGGTCATGGCACAAAGAAATCTGTGATCTATATAGTAAAATAAACATCAATCTAAAATAGTTTCATTTGGACTCTGCACTTAAAGCTTTAACCAGTGACTGCAACCTTGAAATTCTCAAAAATGCACACATTTTCTTTAAAACAACGAAGCATTTATTCAGCCACTTGAACTTAATGGTCACATACCGTCCCAGCACTGTAGCTACAAACACGTCTGTCAGCAACCATGCACTCTCCTCCATTGACGACCAACACTTGATGCTGAGTCGCGATCTTATATTTAGCTTGGATTGCATGCTTTAGATCTGCAACACTGAAGTTACAAATTCAGAACATTTACTTAAAAATAAAGTTAACTATCTCAATTTTGAATAATGCCTAACTAGAAATCATTTTGCAAATTCAATTTATTAAAAATTATAACTTACACATTAAATAACTTACACATTTTACAAGATCACAATTTTTCATTAATTTTGGCAAACTAAGTACAAAAACATTTGAGAGGGGATTTGGCATTTGTTGGGCCACATTGTCAGATAATAGCAACATGAGTTCACGTAGACAGCTGGTAATATTTTCTTTAGTAAACCACGATACACGTAGATATTGTTGCTTGGGAATCTGAATTTTAAAGTAGAGGTGATTAGGTTTTCAGTTTCCGTTCTGTGAAGGGTAGGTTTTTGTTTGAAAAGTCAGGAAGTTACTTGGTACAGTCAGCTAAATGCATAATTTCCAAATTGTATGAAACTAAAATACATGCCTAAATGGGATAAAGTGAGGACTGCAGATGCTGGAGATTAGTGTCAAAAAGTGTGGTGCTGGAAAAGCATAGCCAGTCAGGCAGCAGCTGAGGGGCAGGAGAGTCAACGTTTTGAGCATGAATTATTCATCAAGAAGCTTCCTGATGAAGAGCTCATCCTCGAAATGTCAACCATATGTGCTTAAATATCTATTAGTTAATTGATTAAGTGTGTACAATGATGAGTTTTACAACATATAGAAAAAATGGAGGAGTCAGCTTCAGCCTCGGAGTTTCATCCTAGCAGAAGGGTAATTTGTTAAACCTGCTGACTGTGCGAGTTTGCTTTATGGAAGCGCTAGATTCGAGAATTGGTAGAAAACTTTGGGCTGTCAGAACCAAAAAGGAATCCATAACCTCAGAAATGAAACAAGTCAGTTAAAGAAATTGAGGAGTCAAAATATGAGTGATACTTCACTAGGATGAAGTATCTATAAAGGACTGGCTAAGAAATTAATTGAATATCTATTTTTGCTGTTAATGTTAAGTTTTTTGAAATTATAAATATAATTTCGCTTTGTTATTGCCCTTCAATGCAATAAATTTGTGTTTGTGTATTAAAAGAACACTGGCAAGCCAGTACGTTTGGTAACTAATTGCCACAGTAACCAGACTGCAAAAATAAAACTCATCATCTATTAAATCAGGTCTTGCTTTGAGATCTGATTTGCCCAGAATTAACATCAAGTGGATGATTGAATACTCTCTATTTCATACTGCAGAATTCTATGTTCCCACATCTCTGTCACAGAAACACATCACAGCATTTAAGAGTACAGAGATTATGTTGGAACTGCATACAACATGGTTAGGCCACAGCTACACAGTGTGAGCAATTGTAGAATTCACATTATAGGAGGAATCTGATAGCATTGGAAAGGTTGTGGAGGAGATTTATCAGGAGGTTGCCAAGGCTGGAGAGTTTCAGCAATGAAGAGAGATTGAACAGAGCAAGGTGGTTTTCCTTAGAGCAGAAAAAACTGGAAGGACATGATTGAGATGTATAAAATTACGAGTGGCATAGATACAGTAGACAGAAATAAATTTCTTCCCTCGATGAAGGATCATTGCTTAGGGGACACAGATTTAAAATAAAAGGCAGAAGGTTTAGAGGAGATAAGGATTATTTTTGCCCATCTAGAAGATGGTGGGAATGTGGAATGCACTGCCTGTAAAAGGATGGTAGAGGCAGAAACCTTTGTAGAGTCATAGAGATGTACAATATGGAAACAGACTCTTTGGTCCAACTCATCCATGCCGACCAGATATCCCAACTTAAACTAGTCCCACTTGCCAGCCTATATCCCTCCAAGCCCTTCCTAGTCATATATCCATCCAGATGCCTTTTCAATGTTGCAATTGTACCAGCCTCCACCACTTCCTCTGGCAGCTCATTCCATACATGCACCACCCTTGCATGAAAATGTGGCCCCTTAGGTCTTTTACATCTTTCCCCTCTCACCCTAAACCTACATCCTCGAGTTCTGGACTCCCACCCCAGGGAAAAGACCTTATCTATCCATGACCTTCATGATTGTATAAACCAATCATCAGGTCACCACTCAGCCTCTGACACTCCAGGGAACACAGCCCCAGCCTATTCAACCTCTCCCAATAGCTCAAATTTTCCAACCCTGGCAACATCCTTGTAAATCTTTTCTGAACCCTTTCAAGTTTCAGAAAATCTTTCCAATAGGAAGGAGACCAAAACTGTATGCAATATTCCAAAAGTGCTCTAACCAATGCCCTGAACAGCCACAATATGACCTCCCAACTCCTGTACTCAATACTCGGATCAATAAAGGAAAGCATACCAAACGCCTTCTTCACTATCCTATCTACCTGCGATTCCACTTTCAAGGAGCTATGAACCTGCGCTCCAAGGTCTCTTTGTTCAGCAATACTTCTTAGGATCTTACCATTACATGTTTACGTCCTGCTAAGATTTGCTTTCCCAAAATGCAACACCTCATTTATCTAAATTAAACTCTATCTGCCACTCCTCAGCCCATCTGATCAAAATCCCATTGTACTCTAGAGGTAACCATCTTTGCTGTCCACTACGCCTCCAATTTTGGTGTCATCTGCAAACTTACTAACTCTACCTCCTATGTTCACATGCATTAAATGTAACATTTTAAGGAGCATTTGCAATGCTAAGACATGAGGCTATGGGCCAAAACTTTGATCCCTCAATTAAACCATGACTTTCAATAGAAAAAGAATGTCATAGCAACCAGGTTGGAAAAGTGACTCATAAGATGAAGAATGAACTGAGAAAATGGAAATAGTTAGGTGTCTGCTTTTGACTAGCATGGATTTGATGAGCCCAAGGGCATTTATGTGTGGATCTCCATGGCTTTATCACAATTTAGTTCAACTGCAAAGGATTTATTAAACATCAACCGAGGTATAAAAGATGCATTGATGTGTTGAATTATTGGCTTTCTTAAGTGCAGAGCTGCTGCCAGCACAAATATGACCAGAATTCACAAATTAGATCATTCAGAAATAAACCATCAAAAAGTACTAACGATGCATGTAAGGTTATTGATCATTATGTCTATTTTTTGTAGTATTACATGGCCAAAAACTTATTCTAGATCATAATAGGCAGAAGCATGTTAAAAATGTTAAAGAAAGGACTTCATCCACGTGGTTATAAGTTTTCAAATTTAAGTCTTAGGAAAAGCCAAGATCAAATATGGCACTTCATGCACTAATAATTTTCCCAAAGCAAAGTTGTACTTAAAATAAAAATCTCAATTTTGTCCAAAAGCAACAGGCAGCAAAAGGAAATAATTTGTTGATTTTAACAGATAAGAAATTGCACAAGATTCACCAGTATTAAAAAAACGTGATCATTGGAGTTTGGATCATCCTGGCCAAAAGTAAGACTTGAGCCATTTTTCCCCAAATTATCTTTGATGTAAAAGTGTCAGCAATATTGTATTCTCATCCCTTTCCCATATTTATGGTTCAAATCAAAGAACCAACTGAGGCAAATTTCAAATCTCCAATGGCAAAATACAAAACAGTTCAAAACAGAGCTTTCTCAAAATGAAGTGTAAGACTGTCACTCCAACTCTGATGCTTCATTCAACTTATGCTAAAGAAATTATTCCAACTTCAGTTTAAAAAAGCTCATACCAAGAAGTATGGAATATGAACCCACTTTTCAGCCTACAGTGGAACAGAAACATTTATTATTGGATTTCCAGCATCTGCAGGTTTTGATGTTTTTTTTTCAAATAGCAAAGCATATTGCTTCATTGTAAATTTTAAACAGCAATCCAAGGCAGGGCTTTTTTTCAGAACTTTTCCCATGCACCAACAATAATGTTAGTAAAAATAAACGTGGGTCAAAACAGGAAAAGAACTTATGAAATCTGTACAAAAATGCCTTCTTTATGTTATCGACAATGCAAATCAACTTAGCTTGGATACAACCCTCAAAAGGAAGACAGCTTCAATGACTTTTTTTACCCACAGCAGACTAAATCATAAAATATGTGCAGATTGGAGACAAGATAAAGGAAAAAGAAAAATCATTCTTTTTTTTAAAATCTAACTACCAAATACCATTTATATAGGATATAATTTAGTTCATTAAAAGGAACAACAGACTTTAGCTCCTGTAATGATTACTCAGCACATGTATCAAATTTTGTTATTAAACACGTGATTAAAGACAGAACCTTTGAAAAAATGGTAATAAGAAGTGTATTTTTGTAGTACCAATTATAAAGCACTTAGTGCCCAGATCAGGAATAACTGACATATCAATAACACAGCAAATACATTGAACTGTTGAGTACAGAAGTTGGGGTGTCATGTTGAAATTATATAGGACATAAGTGAGGCCTCTTCTGGAATACTGTATACAGTTCTGGTTGTCCAATTATAGGAAGGATATTATTAAGCTGGATAGGGATCAGAAGAGATTTACCAGGATGTTGTCGGGTATGGAAAGTTTGAGAGGATAGGACTTCTTTCACTGGAGCATAGGAGGTTGAGAGGCAACCTGACTGAAGTTTATAAACTTATGAGAGGTATAGATAACAGTTGTCATTTTTTCCCTAAGATAGGGATTTCAAGACCAGAAAACACATTTTTAAAGTGAGGGGACAGAGACTTAGACAGGAGGAGCATTTTTTGTTTACACAGAGGGTGGTTCATATGTGAACTGAACTTCCCGAGAAAGTGGTGGATGTGGGTGCAATTACAATATTTAAAAGCCATTTGGATAAGTATGAAGAAGAAAGGTTTGGGGGGAAATATGGGCCAGGAGCAGGCAGGTGGGTCTAGTTTAGTTTGGGGTTATGTTTGGCATGGACTGTTTGGATAGAAGGGGCTGTTTCTGTGCTGTATGATTGTATGGCACTATAAGTGTTTTCTGCATGAAGGGGAGGAGTCTTTGGGATCTGCAGATATTGGTAAAATTCTGAAGATATATACTTACGTCTGTACAGCAAGTTCTGTGTCAAATGTAAGAGTAGTTCCAGTGTTAACCAGAAATACATACAACTTCATATTGTTGCTGCCACTTTCTTCTGTTTCACTTCAGTCATTTGTCACCTATTCCCAAAAAAAAATTATAAATGTCCAAGTTTACAGTAATCAAAACTGGAGTTGTAAGCAATCCAAAGCTATATCCTAAACAATTGCTCAATGTAACTTAATATTAAATAACTATGCAATAATCTACATTTCTTCTGAAGTTGAACGTATAAAACTGGTCTTCAATTCACCAAGATAAATTGTTATAATGCAGTTTGGTTCAGCAGCTTGTCTTTCAGAAAAAAAACCCACAAGATTCCACAGGTTAAAACAGAAGAATTTTTACAATACAAAGATTCAAACAAAGCAAAACCTAAATACTTATGAAACAAAATTCATTCTGAAACCCAGAATCAACCAAATGGAGCAACATTCAAATTGCAGTCGATTATAAAACTATAAATTATGTATTAAATGGCAAAAGACAGGTCTTGCAAATTAACCTAGGTGTCAATTTAGCAAATGACATCAGTGTTAGTCACATAATCCTTCAAAAATCAATCTTCCTTAAATCTGTAGAGTTGAAATTATAGGATTTAGCTTGATCTCCAGCCCAAAGCAGCACACAACCTGTGTGAATTACACATGAATAGTCTTCACAAAATTGCACAAGTCTGCAATGCCTCCTAAAAACTTTGCTTAAAACCATTTTAATGGCATAGCTTTACCAAATACATATGTTTTATTGCATCTGTGTGCAAATTTTTGGATTTCACTGCTATCTTCTAAAGTGGCCTTTACTGCAGCACTAGAATCATCTACTGATTTCAGATAGCCAGTATATCGTGTACAGTTCAACTAGTTTACATCTCCAGAGAAATTTTGATTTCTAATCTCAGTTTACTTTCCATAGAACTTGCGCCTTTTTGTAGATTTGTTTGGTACTTCCCTTCAGGGCCTCATCAAGTTCATATTGTTCACAGAACCCAGCTTTCACTTACTCCTTGCCTGCCCACCCACACTCCTCTTCAACTTCTCTCCTTGTCGAGGCCATTTAGTGCAATAAAGAATGCATGGTTTGCTTCTAGCCCTGATCGTGCAAGATAGTTAGAAAGGTTTTGGAATGGGTGAGCTCTACACTTCGAAAGATGCCCAAGTTGGGACTTCAAGCCAGAAATGTGGAGAGGGAGGGGGCAAGTAAAAAGGAATAGAGTAGCAATCTGACTTGGAAGATTCAGCCCACTAGAACATTAAAATACACATTCTCTCACTATCTGGCCTTGTAGATCTAGGCTCAGCTTTGCAGAGTCGGGAGATTCATAATCGTCTAAGTGAAGAAATTGTTCGTCTAAACTTGAAAGGGTCAACACTTCAGTTGTAGGCTCAGCAAACAGGAGGAACAGCCTTTAACATCTACTGCAGTCCGTCTGCAAGATTTTCCCCAATATAACTACATTTCATGGCCTAAACATTGTCACAACCCCTTTGGTAAGAACGGAGAAAGATGGTATAGGAAGTATTGTTGCCTGGGAGTGAGAGAATCCAAAAATTCAGCTTGTGACCCCACTTGGATTCTCAAACACCACTTTGGGAAGCCCTGATCTGCTGTGCCAAACTTGTTGAGAATCCCATGTTTCAGTGAGATTACATCAGATTCTTCTAAACGTCAAAGAATAACAGGTCTTTTCCATGCAACTTCTGAAGAGAGAACATACCCTCATTCTCATGTCAACTCTTTCATTCAAGAATTAATTCAATGGACATTGGCTAAATCATCTCAAGGTGAATAGTTTGGTCTTTAAGAACACAAATATTGTACAAGATTTCTAGTTGTCATCTCAGCAAGGACTGGCATAATTCGAACAAGACCACCTCCTTTAGACTTCAAATCTGTTATTAGAACATGGTACAAGGTTTCAGATTTTTAGATCATTGGGTTCTCTTCTGGGGAAGAGATTACCCATACAAAAAGGGACAGGTTACACCTGAACCAGAGGGCTCCAATATCTTGGCAGACAAGTTTGCTAGATCTGTTGGGGCAGCTTTAAATTAAGTTGGCAGAACCAGAGCATCAGGTCACAAGATACAGTAAGCATAGAGAGACTGAGGAAGGGTAGATTAAAATGGCAAGAGGACGGGAGTTCAGGCAGAAAGGCAGAAGGAAGCAATGCGGGCAACATAGCAAAAGTAAAATTGGGTGACAGAATCACATGCAAAAGACAGGGAGATCGCTAGATTCTAAAAAAGGGACAATGAGAACAAGGGCTCTTTGTTTTGAATACTACAGACATTCAGATAAAGTCCATGAACTTGTTGTGCGAATCAGTACAAAGGGGTATAATTTAGTTGCAATTACAGAAACATGATTGCAGGGTACTGATGACTGGGAATTAAATATCCAAGTGTATCAGGTAATTAGGAAGGATAGGCAGGAAGGTAAGAGAAGTGGAGCTCTTAATTAAGGATGAGATTGGGGCAATAGGGAGACACTATATTGGATCTAAGGAGCAAAATATTGAGTCCATTTGGGTGGAGATCAGGAATAGTAAGGGGAAAAAGTCACTAGTGGGAGTAGTCTGTAGGTCACCCAATAATAATGCTACAGTGGCATAGGCAATCAATTAAGAAATATCTGATGCATGTACAAATGGGATAGCAGTAATTGTGCACATCGAGTGCCTCTACCAATTTCATTTGGCCAGTCTTGAAGAGGAGTTCATAGAACTCATCCATGATAACTTTATTGAACAGCATGTTACCGAACATACAAGGAAGTGTGCAATCTTCGATCTGGTCCTTTGTATTGAGACAGGTAAAATTAACTACTCTACCATTAAAGATCCTCTCAGAAAGAGTGATCACAATATGAATTTTAGATGCAAATGGAGGGTGAAATAGTATAATCTATAACCAGGGTGTTCTGCTTAAACAAGGGAGACTATAATGGGATGAGGAAGGAGTTGGCTAAATTAAGACTGGGAACACAAGTTATATGGTGAAACAGTCAAGGAACAGCGGAGGACTTTCAAAGAGATTCTTCACACTACTTAAGGAAAGTATATACTGGTTAAAAACAAGGATAGCAAGTGTAGGAAGAGCCAGCCTTTGATAACCAAGGAAATAAAAGGAAGGCATCAAAGTAAAAGCTCAGGCTTACAACGTGGCCAAGAGTAGTGGGAAACAGGAAGATTAGAAAAACTTTAGAAAGTAACAAAGAACCACGAAGCAAGCAATAAAGAAAGATAGATTATGAATGCAAATTAGCACAGAATATAAAAGCAGGTATAGGAAAAGTTTTTATAAATTCATAAAGTAGATGTAGATCCTTTCCAGGATGAGAAAGGGGAATTAATATTGGATATTGCAGAAACAGCTGAGGCCTTGACTAACTATTTTGTGTCAGTTTTCATAGTGGTGTGTCTAAAGAATGATGTTAGGGATACGATGGGAGGGGAGAATATTGATAACCATTGAATTCAGAAAGGGTAGTGTTAAGCAAACTTGAAGGTCAAAAGGTATATAAGTCACCTGGTCCTGACAGAATGCAACCCAGGGTGCAGACAGAAATAATATTAGTAAATGAGTTAGTGGTAATTTACCAAAATTAATTTTACTTCGGGCAGGTTCCGGTGGACTGGAAGCCCGTGAATGTCACGGCACTGTATAAAAAAAAATGTATAGACAAAAGGCAGGTAACCAAAGGCCAGTTAGCATAACATCTGTAGTCAGAAAATTGCTAGAGGCTATCATTAAAGAGGAAATAGTGAGATATCTGGGTGGAAAGGGTTCCATCAGGCAGGCGCAGAATGGATTCAGGAAGGGAAGATTGTGTTTGACAAACTTACTGGAGTTCTTTGAGGATATTACATGCATGGTAGATGGTGGGGAACAGCTGGACATTGTATACTTGGATTTCCAGAAGGCCTTCGACAAGATGCCGCATAAAAGACTTACCCTAAGAGAAGAATACATGGAGTTGCAGGGAATGTACTAGCATGGACAGAGGACTGGTTAACCAATAGAAAGCAGAGAGTTGGGATAAATGGGTGTTTCCAGGGTTGGAGATCAGTGGTGAGCAGGGTGCCGTAGGGGTTAGCGTTGGGCCTGCAATATGGGAGACCAAGTGTAATGTATCCAAGTCTGCTGATGACACTAAATTGAGTAGAAAAGGAAACAGTGCAGAGGACGTGGAGGGTCTGGATAGGTTTAGTAAAGGGGCAAGGGTCTGGCAGATACAGTACAATGTTGGGAAATGTCAGGCTATCCATTTTGGAAGTAAAAATAGTAGGTCAGAATATTATTTAAATGGTAAAAGTTTGCAGCATGCTGTTAGACAGAGGGACTTGGGAATGTTAGCATATGAATTGCTGAAAGTTATTTGCAGGTGCAAGAGGTAATCAGGAAGGCACACGGACTATTGGATTTCATTGCTGGGGGGGGGGGGGGGGGGGGGGTGCGGGATTTACCCTCTGAGGAGAGGTTGAGCCATTTGGGTCTGTCTCACTAGAATTTAGAAGAAAGAGAAGGGATCTTATAGAAACGTATAAAGTCTATAAGATCGAGGCAGGCAAGTCATTTCCGCTAGTGGATGAGTCTAGGATTAGGGGACATTGGCCTCAATATTAGTGGGGGGGGGGGGGGGGGGGGGTAAATTTGGGACAGAAATGACGAGGAACTGCTTTTACCGAGAGAGTAATGAATCTATGGAACACTCTGCCCAAAGCAGTAGAAACAGCTTCATTAAATATATTCAAGACACTTAGGTGGGTTTTTGCATGGTAGGGGAATTAAGGGTTATGGAGATAATACAGGTAGGAGGAGGAGCAGAGATGACGGATAGATCAGCCATGATCTTAATGAATGGCATAGCTGCCAAATAGCCTACTCCTGCTTCTATTACTATGAAACTATTAGAAGAGTGAAGTGCATGATACACGCATGTAGTCACTGTTGGATCGTACAACCAACAAGCTCACGTTATATTGACTGGACAATCCATCTTCATGGTATCAGTTGAGGGATTAAAAATAGTGACCAAGGCATTAAAGGTTTTTCAGTTGTTCCTCAAAAGCATTGTGGTTTCTTTGAGATCTGCTCTAGCAGTTTTGGCCTTGTATTTCACCCACAAGGTAGCATCTTTGACAGTGCAGCACATACTCAATACAGCTGACATTATGCAAAGTGAAGGAAGAGATTTTGAATCCACAACTTGGAAACTCGGGTTGATAATATGGGTGTAAAAATTAGAGACCATAAGAAATATGTGATAAGTTTAAAATCTTTGACGTTGGAACATGCTTTTGAATACCAAATTCTGAAGCCACTAGACTTAACCATTGCTCTATTTTTTCCTTTAATGATCCAGCCTGTCAGAAGTAGTACATTAATCAGCATTAAATAATTACTTCCAAAAGATTGATATGTTGCTGTTTCCAGCATTTCCACTGTTCTTTGTTTCTTTGGAAACTGATAGTGTAAACACTACATAGGAATACACTAATAGAAATATGGCCACCTTAACAGACAGCATCGTTAAAATACAAATCTAAATAAATGTAATCCAAGCATTCAACTCAAATGTGACAGAAAACAATTTTGCTGCTACTGATGTCCCACAAATTCTTACAAATATATCTCATATTGAACTGCTATCTATTTTCTGAATTTATTTCATTTAACGTCTCAAACCTAAAGGCAGGGCAGTGCTGTGGTTACCCCTACGAGAAAAGCTAGGTGTACCTGTGACAGGCAATTAGCATTTTCCTTTAAATAAAAGCTTTGGCATCCATCTCTTCCTAAAATCTATACCTAATGCATCCCTTGGAATTTCTATTGCTCCAATTTCCTTATGGATTTTCATATCACCATTTTCTGAAATGTAATGGTCTGTATGAGGTAGTATAGGTATCTACTGAAACTATCGTTTCTCAGATCTTCAATTTCGCTGCTCAACTAGAAATGTCTTTAAAGAGATACTATTTCAGAATTCTCACAAAGTCACGATTGCTGTCATGTTTTCAATTTTTTCCTAACTTCAATGATCGAAATCATTAATCTCATACCAGTTCTTTTTAAAATCACACAAATTCAACAAATACCTGATTTATGTTTCTTTCTTATAGTCCTCAATTTTAGCTGGTAAATTTCAACGACAGTCCAGCATGCTCGAAGGATTGGTCATCAGCATGAACACTTGCATTGTTTGTAGATTGCTTTTCTGACCAACTGGCATACACATTCATATGTGTATCCATAAAAATACTAAAATTAAGGTCCAGGCATTTGTTTTCCCCCCTATTTCATCTACCCAGCTACCTCTTCAAATGAGGTGAAATATCTTCTCACTTCATTGTCTGGAAAATATAGAGATCTTTACATTGCTGAGGCTAAACGCCAGCGCGCGGACACCGCCTCCTACTGCCCCCTTGACCACTACCCCACCTCCCACCACCAAACCATCATCTCCCATACCATCCATAACCTCATCACCTCAGGGGATCTCCCATCCATCGCCTCCAACCTCATAGAAATGGGCGGTGCGGGGTTGTGGGACTATCTCCTGCCCAAAATCCACAAACCTGACTGCCCCGGCTGACCCATTGTCTCAGCCTGCTCCTGCCCCACCAAACTCCTCTCTGCATACCTCGACACGATCCTGTCCCCCTTAGTCCAAGAACTCCCCACCTACGTTCGGGACACCACCCACGCCCTCCACCTCCATGATTTTCGCTTCCCCAGCCCCTAATGCCTTATCTTCACCATGGACATCCAGTCCCTATATATCTCCATCCCCCATCACGAAGGCCTCAAAGCCCTCCGCTTCTTCCTTTCCCACTGAAGCAACCAGTACCCTTCCACTGACAGAACTGGTCCTCACTCTGAACAACTTCTCTTTCCAATCCTCCCACTTCCTCTAACCAAAGGAGTAGCCATGGACACCCGCATGGGCCCCAGCTATGCCTGCCTCTTTGTTGGATATGTGGATCAGTCCATCTTCCGCAGCTACACTAGCACCACTCCCCACCTTTTCCTCCGCTACATCGATGATTGTATCAGCGCTACCTCACGCTCCCACGAGGAGGTTGAACAGTTCATCCACTTTACTAACACTTTCCACCCCGACCTCAAATCCACCTGGACCGTCTCAGACTCCTCCCTCCCCTTCCTATCTCGGGCGACCGACTCAACACGGACATTTACTATAAACCGACCGACTCCCACAGCTACCTAGATTACACCTCCTCCCACCCTGCCCCCTGTAAAAACGCCTTCCCATATTCCCAATTCCTTCGCCTCCGCCGCATTTGCTCACAGGAGGACCAATTCCAATACCAAACAACCCAGATGGCCTCCTTCTTCAAAGACCACAATTTCCCCTCAGACGTGGTTGATGCTATCCACCGCATCGCCTCCACTTCCCACTCCTCCGCCCTTGAACCCCACCCCTCCAATCGCCACCAGGACAGAACCCCACTGGTCCTCACCTATCAACCCACCAACCTCCAGATACATCGTATCACCCTTCGTCATTTCCGCCACCTCCAAACAGACCCCACCAAAGATACATTTCCCTCCCCTCCCCTATCAGCATTCCGGACAGACCACTCCCTCTGCGACTCCCTCGTCAGGTCCACACCCCCCACCAACCCAACCTCCACTCCCGGCACCTTCCCCTGCAACCGCAAGAAATGCAAAACTTGCGCCCACCCCCCCCGCCCCAAGGGATCCATCCATATCCATCACAAATTCACCTGCACCTCCACACACATCATTTACTGCATCCGCTGCACCCGATGTGGCCTCCTATACATTGGGGAGACAGGCCTCCTACTTGCGGAACGTTTCAGAGAACACCTCTGGGACACCCGGACCAACCAACGCAATCACCCCGTGGCTCAACACCTCAACTCCCCCTCCCACTCCACCAAGGACATGCAGGTCCTTGGCCTCCTCAATCACCAGACCATAGCAACATGACAGTTGGAGGAAGAGCGCCTCATCTTCTGCCTAGGAACCCTCCAACCACAAGGGATGAACTCCGATTTCTCCAGTTTCCTCATTTCCCCTCCCCCCACCTTGTCTCAGTCCCAACCCTCTGACTCAGCACCACCTTCTTGACCTGCAATCTTCTTCCCGACCTCTCTGCCCACACTCCCTCTCCAGCCTATCACCCTCACCTTAACCTCCTTCCACCTATCGCATTCCCAACGCCCCTCCCCCAAGTTCCTCCTCCCTACCTTTTATCTTAGCCTGCTTGGCACACCCTCCTCATTCCTGAAGAAGGGCTTATGCCCGAAACGTCAAATTCTCCTGCTCCTTTGATGCTGCCTGACCTGCTGCGCTTTTCCAGAACACATTTTTCAGCACAAAACAGATGTTTAGTTGAATTAAATCCCACAACAGAATCAAAATTATATCAGAAAATGCCTCTTCTTTCCTCCTTTGCTCTCAGCTTTTCTCTAGCCAAATCATTGTCTATTACTCACTATTTATAGTTTGAGCTTTTTAAAAGTTTCATTATAGTTTCCAATGCTTTCTTTGTTTCCACAAGATATCATCCCTCCTTAATGAAGAAATTGTCTCCGATCACACCACCTCCTCCTCTACAAATCCTCATGTCACCTGAAGATTTTATACCCCAGAATACGGAGGTGCTAGTCCTCTCACAATCACATGTTTCTGTGATAGCAATGATGCCATCTTCCCAGGTATTAATCTGCACCCTCCCATCATCTGTCCTACATGCAACACTGCTTGTCTCAAATTAAACACCTTGCAACCTCTTGTATTAGTTTGAGTATATATGCTCTACCCACCAGACTGCCTCGGCTTTTTTCCTTTGCTTGACTGGAGTGTCACCCATTATTATACCTCCACACTGTATTCCATTCTCCTGTCAAAATTAGTTTAAACCTCCACCCTTCCACAAGGATAATGGTCCCATTGCTGTTCAGATTCAATCTATCAGACTTGTATGGATCCCACCTTCCTCAGAAAGAGACCCAATATTGCAGGAATCTAAAAACTTCCCTCCTTCAGACACATTAATTTGATTATTCCTGTACTCACTGGATTATTCCCAGTGCCACTTGACAGAGTTTGCAACCTTTGAGGTTTTGCTTTTCAATTTGCGACAGAACTCCCCAAGCTCTTGTTGCAAAACTTCATCTCTTTCGACCAAATGTAGCCACTAGTTCTTACTGTTCACTTGACTGTTCAGAATGCCCTGCAGTTGATCATCCTTGATGCTGGCCCCATGGAAATCAATCATCCTAGATCAACATCGGCAGCTATAGAAATGCCCTTCTATATCAGTCCCAACGGTGTCTCCTATCATTATTGCTTTTCCTCTCCAAGGAGGATAATTGATAGATATGGCTCCAAATATCACTGTCAAGAATTGTCCTAGGATAAGAAGCCAAGTATTTGAAGCAACGCATGAAACAGATCATTCTAAAGGGTGACTATGGTAAGGATGAGCATCAAGAAAGTATTTACTCATGGCCAAAGACCCAAGTCAACCCACGAGTATCTGGTTTGTGATTAGTTCAGCTGCTCGATACTGGGTGCCAATCAGGGTTTCGCATCAATTAGCTGAACTATTATTTAGAAACACTGGATAAAGCAAACAGCAATAGGACATTATCGTATTCCATTGAGGAAACTGGAGGTTAAGCATCAAGAATTCCAAGAAGTGACACTCACCTCAGTAGATAGCAGTTTCACTGATGGAGAGGGTTATATGGAAAATGCATAAATAATTTACTTACCCTCTTACATACAAAAGTTTAAGCTATATTAAAAGAATGCCAGCGTTATGGATAAAGAATAGGAATCTCTTGCAGAACAGATAAGAATGCATATGTGATATTTGTCATAAATATTATATTACACCAACATACCCAATTAACAGTGTTCCTTAGGCAGAGAATTAAAAGAAAATTAAATTCAAAAGCCATGGATCTGAAGAAATGGAAGAGATTGCAATGTCTATTACATTTTGTGGATATGGGCGTCAAGTTCAGCATATCCACAATGAAAGTAGTCAGGAAAAAAAAAAAAAAAAGAGTTTGTACTGGACAAAGTCATGGAAAGGAGGGTCATCACAGGCCTGGGGCTACCAAAATTATTAATAAATTAATAATTCTAAATTTCAGAACATACATGAGAACTTCATAATTATAGTAATGCACACTATTGCAGAAGATCCTTTCAACAAAGCCTTGCGCAAAAGAAAACATACTAAAATTAAATGCTGCTTAAAAAAAAAACGGTTGACCTGCCAAATACGTAGACATATAAAAAAGCCTTTACAGATAGCTTGGAGTTATAGACCAGACCAATTAATATATAGTTAAACCACAAGACTGCCTTAATTGCTGCATAATAATCCTCCAGAATATTTGCACACATCTAAAAGGGATTGATGAAGTACCATGTACTTCACGTGCCCATGTATTCAACAATTTGGAACCAGAGGAGTACAATTTAAGAACTCAAGAAATATATACCAATAAAGGTATGTACATACCAACACGAAAAATATCCATTGAGGGACTATTTTCTAATCACCAGCCATAAGAGGGATCCTTTGCCTGCAGTTGATTCATGGGTAATTTAACAGCGAGAGTCAGATGACTGAAGGGTAGCCACAGTAATGAGGACTACAGACATACCTGTGGGAAAACAAAAACTGATTCAACGTCCAAGGTGATGGTCAGGAAGTGAGGGTCATGGATTAACAGGAGTTACTAATACTGTACTTGACCCCATCACCACAAATCTAATACAGAGCAACCTTGATGATCCAAATATCAATTATCCAAACTTTGGATTATCCAAGATGATCTCAAGGTCCTGTAAAAACGTTACATCTAAGAGGAGTTAACCAAGACTGGTACGGCGATGGCATCTTTTGTTTACAATGATTAAAAGTGAATTTGGCTTACAAATGATTTGGATCTGAGCATAAGAGGTTTAGTTAGTAAGTTTGCTGATTACACCAAAATTGGAGGTGTAGTGGACAGTGAAGAAGGTTACAACAGGATATTGATCAGATGGGCCAATGGGCTGAGAAGTGGCAGATGGAATTTAATTTAGATAAATGCGAGGTGCTGAATTTTGTGAAAGCAAATCTTAGCAGGACTTATAGACTTAATGGTAAGGTCCTAGGGAGTGTTACTGAACAAAGACCTTGGAGTGCAGGTTCATAGCTCCTTGAAAGTGGAGTCGCAGGTAGATAGGATAGTGAAGGCGGCTTTTGGTATGCTTTCCTTTATTGGTCAGAGTATTGAGTACAGGAGTTGGGAGGTCATGTTGCGGCTGTACAGAACATTGGTTAGGCTTCTGTTGGAATATTGCATGCAATTTTAGTCTCCTTCCTATCGGAAAGATGTTGTGAAACTTGAAAGGGTTCAGAAAAGATTTACAAAGATGTGCCAGGATTGGAGGATTTGTGCTTTAGGGAGAGGCTGAATAGGCTGGGGCTGTTTTCCATAGGCTATAAAATCAATGATGGGCATGGATATAATAAATAGACAAAGTCTTTTCCCTGGGGTTGGGGGGGGGGGGGGGGGGGAAAGAGACTCCAGAACTGGAGGGCATAGGTTCAGGGTGAGGGGGAAAAGATATTTAAAAAAAGAGACCTAAGAGGCAACGTTTTCACACAGAGGGTGGGGTGGGTGCATGTATGGAATGAGCTGCCAGAGGAAGTGGTGGAGACTAGTACAATTGCAACATTTAAAAAAGGTATCTGGATGGATTTGGGCCAGGTGCTGGCAAGTGGGATTAGATTGGGTTGGGATATCTGGTCAGCATGGATGAGTTAGACCGAAGGCTGTGTTTCTGTGCTGTACATCTCTATGCCTCTATTGAAATGCTGCTGAGAACAATGACATTGTCCAAGCTGGGCATTGAGGTGAGCCCAGGCACCGTCTCAAAATGACTGACCTCCCTCCCTCCCCCTCCAAACGAAGGCAGACGTTATGACAATCTGGGCAAATTCTCAAATAAAGACCCTAGATCATGTCTCCAACATTGCCTTCTACAGGGCAGAGTTGCAGAACTTGTCAAAGTTGCAGAAGAATGTTGTGTGCTTGAACCTGCATGCGCTATTTTGAGACTTATCCCCAAAAGACAGCAGCAGTCTTGCTGTTGATATTTAGTCCAACTGCCGTCTACATTCTGTAACATCATTTTGTCCCAGAGTCAGTCCCATTGGGAAGAAGAGATAAGACACATCTGGCTGCTTCACTCCATCCGCTAGCTGGAAACGTGGAAAGCTGAAAGCACAGGGCATGGCCGGTGGTGGGGAGGGGGAGGGAGGATGTTGCTGCCTCGTCTCCTGAACTGGCAGCAGACTCAGCAAGTGCTTTCTCTGTCAATCCCAGTGAAATGGAGTAGCAGTGGTTACAGGCTTCAGCAATGCTGCAGCTCCCTTACACACAAAAGTGTGTCTCTGCTAAAACAAACCCTGAGACAGAGAGAGGGAGCAAGGCAGAGAGCGCAAAAAGGAAATTTCAGAAACCAGAGGAGAGGCATTGGATCAGTCATCCAAATAACCAATTAACCGAATGAAATACTGCCTGTCCACCTTGAATGGATAATCGGGTTCCTCTGTGGTATGTTTGTCCATGACAGTATCAGTAAGAGTGAACACCAACACCTTCCAGCAACTAAGTCCTATTTTCACAAAGATATCATCCATCATATCATGTACTACTACAATGCTAAATGGGACAGACTTTGAACAAGTCTAGCAACTCAAAACTAGACATACATGAGACAACATGGGCCATCCGCAGAATCATATTCAACCACAATCTCAGGGCCTGACATACACCCATTTTTAGATCAGAGTGGTGCTGGAAAAGCACAGCAGGTCAAGCAGCATCAGAGGAGCAGGAAAATCGATGTTTCAGGCAAAAGCCCATTCCTGAAGGGCTTTTGCCCGAAACATCGATTTTCCTGCTCCTCAGATGCTGCCTGACCTGCTGTGCTTTTCCAGCACCACTCTGATTTCCAGCATCTACAGTCCTCACTTTTACCTATATACCCACTTTACCATAACCATTAAGTAAGGAGATTAATCCTAGTTCAACTAAGAGTGCAGAAGGCTTTGCCAGAAACCACACCAGGCATAAGTAAAAATGAAGTTCTGACCTTTGAGTCAAAGAGAAGCACAGCATGGAAACAGACCCTTCAATCCTACTCATCTGACCAGATATTCTAAATTAACAATCCTATTTGCCAACATTTGACCCATATCCCTCTCACCCCTTCCTACTGCTGAACAAAGAGTTCTTGGCGTGGAGGTTCACATTACCTTGAAAGTGGAGTCACAGGTAGACAAGGTCGTGAAGGCGGTCATAAATGTTCTAACTGTACCAGTTTCCACCACCTTCTCTGGATGCTCATTCCATACACAGACACATTCTCCATCAACAGGTTGCCCCTTAGGTGACTTTTTAAACTCACTCATTCACCTTAAACCCTCGAGTTTCAGACTCCCCCTACCCTGGGGAAAGAAAAAGACCATGGCTGTTCACCCTATCCATGTACCTCATGATGTTATAAACACTGTAAAGGTCACCCCTCAGCCTCCGACACTCCTAGGAAAATAGCCCCAGCCATTTCACCCTCTGCAGATAGCTCCAACCCTGGCAACATCAGTCAATCTTTTCTGAACGCTTGAGTTTCACAACAGCGTTTGTATAGCAGAGAGACCAGAATTAAATGCAGTATTCCCACAGTAGCCTAACCAACGTCCTGTACAGCCACAGGATGACCTCCCAACTCAATGCAATTTTGATTCAATAAAAGGGAAGCATATCAAACACCTTCACGACACTCCCCAGGACCTGACCATTAAGTGAATAAGTCCTGCCCTGATTTGCCCTACCAAAATATAGCATCTCACATTTATCTAAATTAAACTCCATCTGCCAGTCCTTGGCCCATTGGCCCATCTGATCAAGATCCCATTGTACTCTTAAGTAACCTTCTTCGCTATTCAGTACACTTCCAATTTTGGTGTCATCTGCAAGCCTACTAACCATACCTCCTATTTTCCCATCTAAAATCATTTATCTAAGTGACAAAAAGTTGTGAACCCAGTACCAATCCTTGTGGCACACTGCTGGTCACAGGCTTCTAGTCCAAAAAACAACCCTCCATCATCACACTAATTCTGAGTCAATTTTGTATCCAAATGGTTCGCTCTCCCCGTTTGCCAATATGATCTGATCTTGCTCACTAGTCTACTGTGCAGAACCTTGTTGAACGCCTTGCTGACGTCCATACAATATCCATGGGTCTGCCTTCATCAATCCTTCAGAAAATTCAATCAAGTTAGTGAGATACAAATTTCCCCACACACAAAACTACATTGACTATCCATAAATCAGTCCTTGCCTTTCTAAAGGCATGTAAATCCTATTCTTCAGAATCCCTTCCAAAACTTACCACTGACATTTGGCTCACCAGTCTATTAGTTCCCGGATGTTTCTTTACCACCTTTCTTAAATAATAGCACCACGTTAGTCTTCTGGCACCTCAGCAGTGGCAATGGCACAAATATCTCAGCAAAGGACCCAGCAATCATTTCCCTATCTTCTTACAAAGTTCTGTGGTACACCTGATACACCTTTACGCTTTTTAAGACTTCCAGCCCTCCTCCTCTATAACATGGATATTTTTCAAGATATTTACTTCTCCAAGTTCTCTCAATTCCATCTTCTCCATAGTAAATACTGATAGAAAGTAAGTATTTGTTTCTTACTTTGCCCATTTCTTGCAGTTCCACACATAGGCAGCCTTACTCATATTTAAGGGGCTCTATTTTCTCCCTAGTTACTCTTTTGTCATTAACATATTTGTAGAATCTTGTAACCTTGACAAAAACACAGACAGGGCTAAGCGATCTCACAACCAGCAGATCTGACCTGAGCACTGCTGTCCTACCATATCCAGTTCTGAATTGTGATAGACAATTAAGAACAACTATCAGGAGGCAAAGGCTGCAAAAACATCCCTATCAAAAAAGGAGCCCACCAGATCAATGCAAAGGACAATGCTGAAGTGTTTGCATCCATCTTAGTCAGAAACGCCCAGTAGATGATCCATTTCACTTTCCTATGATCCCCAGCATCACAAATGTCAGTCTTCAACAAATTTGATTCACTCCTTATGATATCAAGAAGTGGTAGAAGACACTGGATAATGCAGAGGTTGGGGGCTCTGACATTTTGGCAGTAGTACTGAAGGCTTGCGCTCCAAAACTAGCAGCGCCATTCACCAAGCTCTTCCATGAATAGCTGCAATACAGGCACCTACCTAACGTGAAAAATTGTCCTCATGTTTGTCCACAAAAAGCTAGATAAACGGACGCAGCCAAGTACCACCCAAGTACGTTCCTGAGCAGCAATAAAAGGATATAATGTCAACAGT
Source organism: Chiloscyllium punctatum (assembly GCF_047496795.1). Taxonomy (NCBI): domain Eukaryota; kingdom Metazoa; phylum Chordata; class Chondrichthyes; order Orectolobiformes; family Hemiscylliidae; genus Chiloscyllium; species Chiloscyllium punctatum. The sequence goes on from NC_092743.1 coordinate 70,253,480, forward strand.
GTTACCAATTAGCACTTGCAATGGTATAACCTATTCACTTGCACTCAGTGTGGATTCCACCTGGGTCATGGACCCCTGACCTCATGACAGTCTTGGTCCAAACATGAAGGAAAAAACCTAAATTCAAGATGTGAGGTAAAAGCTACTGCCTTCGGCAAGTATGGTATCAAAGAGCTTTAGAAAATCTGCAGTCAGTGGGAATCAAATTCTCTGGTTGAAGTCACGCATAGTACAAAAGGAAGATCGTTGCAGTTCTTGGACGTCAATTATCTAAGCCCCAGGACATCTCTGCAGAAATTGCTCAGGATAGTGTCCCAGAACCAGGCATCTTAACTGCCTCATTAATGTCCTTCCCTCCATCATAAAAGGTCAGAAATGGAGATGCTCAATGATTGCACCATTTACAATTCCACATATACTAAAGCAGACTGCATCTCTTTCTAGAAACACTTGGATTGCACCCAGACATAGACTGAAAAGTGGCAACCACTGTTTGTGACATACAAAGAGCCAGGCAATGACCATTTCCAACAAAGACAGAATCTAAGCATTGCCCATTGATATTCAAATAGGACTACCATTATTGGACCCCTCACAATCAACAGCCTAGGGTGGTCATTGACCAGAAACAGAGTGTCATACACCCATCAACTTCCTGCTACCTACAAAAGCTACATCTGTATATCCTCTCAACTCCAAACTATCAACAATTCAAACTCCAATTACTGCTTATTAAAACAGTTGTTTACAATGCTTGCCATGGATATCAGGTTTCTTTTGTTTCAAAATTTACAGCCACTCTTTCAAATACTGCTTTCCAAATAGTTCGCTCTCATTTCAGTCTCCAGTTTTAAAAAAAGCAGCCCTTACTGTCCACTATCTACAGAGTACAAGTCACATGTGCGCTGGATGAGCACAGCTTCAACAACACTCCAGAAGCTCGGGACCAACCAGGTCAAAGCAGCCCATTAGACAGGCAGCTCATCAACTTCAAAACATTCAGTCTTGGCACCACCAATGCACGATAACAGCAATGTGTGCTATCTACAAGATGCCCTGCAGTAACTTTCAATGACTCCTTAAATAGCACCTTCCAAACATGTAACCGCCAACACCTAGAAGAAAAGATAGCAGATAGATTAGAACACCACTGCCTGTGATTTCTTCAACAAGTCATATATTTGGCAAAAACAGAAATAACAAGCCAGTTAGACTGACCTCTATCATGGAGAACATATTTGAATCAATAATTACCAAGGATAAATGCACTTAGACAAATCCAAAGTGATCACAAAGAGTCAGCATAGTTTTGTCAAAAACAAATCATGTTCAACCAATGTATTGGAGTTCCCAAAAGAATAACATGAGCTCTGGATAATGTGGTGCCTGCAGAAGTACTGTATTTGGGTTTCCCAAAGACATTTGACATGACGCAACCTAAAAGATTACTGCAAATAAAAAAAGAGCTTCAAGTATAGAGAGTAGCACATTCACATGGATAGAAAATTGGCTGGCAGAAAATAGAAAAAGCATAAAAGTGCGTTGTCTGATTGACAGGATCTGATGAAGGGGTCTTGCAGGGGTCTGTGCTGAGATCTGAACAGTTTACAATTTATATCAATAACTTAGACTAGGGAGCCAATGCATGTTATAGCAAAACTTGCAGAGGACACAAAGATAGTTGAAAAAGTATGTTGTGAACATGGTATAACAAGGATGCAGACAGCTCACTATAGGTCAAATGAGGTGATCAAACATCTGGCAATGTGAGAAAACATAAAGTTGTTTGCTTTGGCAAGAACAGCAGGGAATTATTTAAATAGAGAATACTGCGGAATTTCAAGGTAGAGAGAGATCTGAATGCTGTAGTGCACGAGTCTTAAAAATTAGTGTGCATATGCAGCAAATCATTTACAAGGCTTATGGATGTTATATTTTATAATGAGAGCAATTAAACATAAAAAGTAATGATTGCATACTCCAGATATATAAGAAACTGGTAAGACCACACCTCAAGTATAGCACGCAGTTTTAAATAAATACCTTGGTGATTCAGAGGAGTTTACTGGATCGATACAAGGACTGAGCACATTGTTTAAATAGGAAGGGTTGGACTGACAGGTCTTTTTTTCCCCCAAAGGATTTCCAAAAGAATGATGGGTGACTTGTTTGAAGTTTATAAAATCCTAGAAGGTCCTGACAAAGTGGATACAAATCTAGGAGGCACGGTTTAAAGAACTAGTGGTCACCCTTTTAGGGAAGGGTTTAGTAGCTTTTTTTCTCATCTTAGAAGGTTGTATGATTTTTGGATGCACAGAAGGCATTGGAGACAAAGTCACTGAACTTTGAGATAATTTGATTACCTTGCCTAACAACAAGAATGTAATGTAATCAAGGGCGACACAGTGGTTAGCACTGCTGCCTCACAGCACCAGAGACCCAGATTCAATTCCTGCCTCAGGCAACTGTCTGTGTGGAGTTTACACATTCTCCCCATGTCTGCGTGGATTTCCTCCGGGTGCTCCGGTTTCCTCCCACAATCCAAAAATGTGCAGGTTAGGTGAATTGGCCATGCTAAATTGCCCATAGGGGTAAATGTAGGGGTCTGGGTGGGTTGCTCTTCGGAGGGTCGGTGTGGACTTGTTGGGCCGAAGGGCCTGTTTGCACACTAAGTAACCTACTCTAATCTGAGAGAGAACACAAAAACCAAGGTAGATGGAAATTCGAAACGCTACAATATCAGCCATGATCCTATTAAATAGTACAGCAGATGTGAGATGCTGAATGGCCTACTTATACTCCTAATGTTTGTCTCCTAACTTGGATCCATATTGTTGTTCCTTCACTATTGCTAGGTGAAATTATAAGGACTGAAATGGTTCAAGAAGGCAACTTACCACCAACTTCCAGACATGTATGGACAATAAAGGCCAGCCTGGTGAGAAGTGTTAACTTCTTCAAAGTTGCAATGTGCATAGTTTACTAATTGACATTTACATTTTATATCTTGAATGCTTCCTTAGAAATTTATATTACAAAATTAAGTTAAATCTTAATTAATTAACTGCTCAGAAACAAAAATTGTTCTTACAAAATTAAAATTAATTTTATAAAAACAGGTGACCCAATAACACTGCACAAAATAATGGGAGTGTTGAAGTATGTGCCTGTTGATAGATTCTGATTTAACACACTGACGGATGTCATGATTTTAAACTACACTAGATTTTAAATAGGATAAGTATTTTTTCTTTTCCCAGAAAATATCAAACCTCTGAAATGCATTGCCAGCAACTGGAGAGAGTGTTGTCTCTACACTCCTTCAGGGGGAGCTGAACAGTTCTGGGACTTTTCCAGAAGACAATAAATAGCTTTACAGATAATACATGGTTAACATGACCTCTTGGTCTGACCTTGTTCATCTATAAAAAAAATCTGAACGAAACATTCCAGACTATTTTTCCTTATTGACTCGAAGACTTAACTTGTGCATTTGTCTCTCCCAGAAGTCATAATAGGCTATAAGGGGCATAGGGAACATCTGGTCAGGATCCATCAACTATATCATATCATATGGAGCAATTGACAGTTCAACTGTCAACTCAAATATCCACATATTCATATGTTTTCATGAAGTTCAATACTGTCCTGAAGTAAAATTCAAATGCTCAAATTACAGACTCATAGGAACATTTATCACCACTAATTACCAATCCAAACTTAAAAGTTAACAAAACAAAAGCAGCTGTTGCAGCCTGGCTAAGGTGATTTCCAACACAGATACATATATAGCCAAGCCATCGAAACACCTCTCCAAAACACCATTCCTAAAAATTTCAACACAGTAAGGATGACAGCTACATACCAAAAATATATTTTGCACTCCTCCAAAAATAGTTAAAATTTGAAAATGTATTCTGATAAATAAGACATTCCTTGTCTTAACTATAATGAACAACAGGAAACTGTAAGAAATATAAAAAAGATCACTTTATATCTCCAAGTTACATCACCTCCTGGTGTTAACGCTTGTAGGTTATTTTCTAGCTTAGAAAATAAATACACTGTTTGCACTCAACTCCGAACAGCAACAAGCTCAGTATACCAGAACGGCAACTATCTGCTAGACGTGTTAAACCAAATTATTAAGCCGAATAACAATACTTCTCAACATATTACTTAGCTTGTACTTGTAAAAAACAACGTTTGACAATTTCAAACGTATCAGCGTTTTCAGTGAAACAGAGGACCACGCTTACTATATGTAAACCACAATTCTCTTAAGCAAGCAACGCGAATCCAACAAACTAGGACCATAAAACTTTACAGCCCATTCTCCTTCGGGCAAAGCTGCTCGAACTTTTCTTAAACTATTGTTAAATAGCAGGGAAACGGCCTCAGAGGCTGAGTCATCCCCAGTGCAAACCTGCCAATGTAAGCAGCTTCACCGCCTGACCCCATGCCCAGGCATGCGACGGCCTCACAACGGGCTAATATGACCGGGAAGGGGGAATAAAAGCCCTCCCCTCCTTTCCTTACACGGTACTTGGTCGGCACCTTCGGCGGCCGTTTACCGTATCTACCAGCCCGAGGCCCGAGGTCGATGGAGGCCCTGTCAACTAAGTGAGCTGTCAAATTTTAGGCCTCACCTCCCAGTCGCAGCCCCGATCGTCGGAAGGAAGTAGGGGAGAGTGGGGGCTACAGATCCACCTGCTCCGGGAATTGTTATGTTAGAGGAAGGGGAGAAGGGGGGGGGGGGGGGGGAGACCTCAGCTGAATTCTCTCACCTGGCGACTGCCCACTCGGAAAGCAGCCTGACGCTCCTCCTCCCCTCTCCTGTTTTTGTTTCAAGTCAACAGCCGACAGGCGCCTGTGACGTCACCGCGCCTGCACCCGTCACCGCGGCCGTGGCCCGTCGGTCACACGCGCTCGATTCCGTCCCTTCATTCATGCGTTCATTCATTCATTCATTCTCCCTGCTTCAGACCGCCCTGTGCACCCGGGAGCCGGCGCGTGCACGAGGCAGCTCCACTGCCGCATCTTTTTAGGGGGTTGGGGGGTGAAGCGCTCGCTCTGATCCCGACACTAGAAAATCTTTTAACTCTGAGGTCGAGGTATTGTGGTATCATCAGAAGTACATTCTGTATCAAAACTGAAACTAAGTGAGATTTTGCAGCGTTTGTCAATTTGGGAAATCTCGCACAACAACAACGTGCCTATCCAGCGTCGCTTAATGGAAGATTTTGTATCTGACTACCTGTTTTAATTAAACAGTAAAGTAAATTTGTGGATGTGAGTTTAGAATCTGGGAAGAACTGGAGTAAAAGTAAAGTCAATTTATCCTGCTGGACTCTTCTCTCATGTGAGGGAGAGATGGTTTAACCAGAGGGTCACTATGCATCAGATAAGGGTTTTTTGGGGGGGAGGGAGGGAGTGGAGATTGAGAAGGAGATGTTTTTCACGAGAAGGGGTGCAGAGGATGTTCGCTACTTTTGATTTCGGAGAGGGTTGACTTATGAGGAGAGACTGAGTGGACTGGGATGATAGTCATTGGAATTTAGAAGAATGGCGGTGGAGGAAACTTAGAGAAACATATAAAATTATGATGGGAATACATAGGAGTAGAGAGAATGTTTCCACTGGCAGGTGAAACTAAGACAAGAGGGCATAGACTCAAAATTTCGGACTGAATTGAGAAAAAAACAGAGGGTTTTGAATCAATGGAATTCCCTGCCCAGTGAAGTAGTTGAGGCTCCTCAGTAAATGTTTTTAAAGATGGATAATTTTTTGAACACCAAAGGAATTAAGGGTTATGTTGAGAGGGTGGATAAGTGGACATGAGACCACGATAAGATCAGCCATGATCTTATTGAATGGCAGAGAAGGCTGGACTGGCTAGATACCCTATTCCTGCTCCTAATTCTTAACTCATGTTCACCTCTGCTGGCATGAAAACTGAACCAATAATCTTAGCATCACGCACCAGCTGTCCAGCCAATTGAACTAACCAATTCTCTATATATTTGAAGAAGAATTGTCATGGATTACATTCCTTCATTGTATATATTTGACGTGTGTACGTAGGAATCAGAAAACTCTGAATGGCATGTATATATTGAATTGGAGAGACTGGAAAATGGAATTATTTAGACATTATTGGGTTGACAAAATACTAGTCATATGATTTCATACAAAAACTGAGGAAAAACAATGGGTTATTTGCTGCTTTCTGGAAAAGCAAATCACCTTGAAAAATGTCCATGTTACAGAGGAGGAAGTGCTGGATGTCCTGAAATGCATAAAGGTGGATAAATCTCCAGGACCTGATCAGGTGCACCCTAGAATTCTGTGGGAAACTAGAGAAGTGATTGCTGGGCCTCTTGCTGAGATATTTGTATCATCATTAGTCACAGGTGAGGCGCTAGAAGACTGGAGGTTGGCTAACGTGGTGCCACTGTTGAAGAAGGGTGGTAAGGACAAGCCAGGGAACTATAGACCAGTGAGCCTGATGTCGGTGGTGGGCAAGTTGTTGGAGGGAATCGTGAGGGACAGGATGTACATGAATTTGGAAAGGCAAAGACTGATTAGGGATAGTCAACATGACTTTATGCATGGGAAATCATGTCTCACAAACTTGATTGAGTTTTTTGAAGAAGTAACAAAGAGGACTGATGAGGGCAGGGCGGTAGATGTGATCTATATGACTTCAGTAAGGAGTTCAACAAGGTTCCCCATGGGAGACTGGTTAGCAAGGTTAGATCTCACAGAATACAGGGAGAACTAGCCATTTGGATACAGAACTGGCTCAAAGGTAGAAGACAGAGGGTGGTGGTGGAGGGTTGTTTTTCAGACTGGAGTGCCACAAGGATCGGTGCTGGGCCCTCTACTTTTTTTCATTTATATAAACAACGTGGATGTGACCATAAGAGGTATAGTTAGTAAGTTTGCAGATGACACCAAAATTGGAGGTGTAGTGGATAGCAAAGAAGGTTACCTCAGATTACAACCGGGTCTTGATCAGATGGGCCAATGGGCCGAGAAGTGACAGATGGAGTTTAATTCAGATAAATGCAACGTGCTGCATTTTGGGAAACCAAATCTTAGCAGGACATATACACTTAATGGTAAGGTCCTAGAGAGTGTTGCTGAACAAAGAGACCTTGGAGTGCAGGTTTGTAGCTCCTTGAAAGTGGAGTCGCAGGTAGTTAGGATAATTAAGAAGGCGTTTGATATGCTTTCCTTTATTGGTCAGAGTATTGAGTACAGGAGTTGGGAGGTCATGTTGCGGTTGTACAGGAAATTGGTGAGGCCACTGTTGGAATATTGCATGCAATTCTGATCTCCTTCCTATCAGAAAGATGTTGTGAAACTTGAAAGGGTTCAGAAAAGATTTACAAGGATGTTGCCAGGGTTGGGGAATTTGAGTTAGATGGAGAGGTTGAATAGACTGGAGCTGTTTTCCCTGGAGTGTCGGAGGCTGAGGGGTGACCTTATAGAGGTTTATAAAATCATGAGGGGCCTGGATAGCATAAATAGACAAAGTCTTTTCTCTGCGGTAGGGTAGTCCAGAACTAGAGGGCATAGGTTTAGGGTAAGAGGGGAAAGATATAAAAAAGACCTATGGGGCAACTTGTTCACACAGAGGGTGGTACGGGTACAGAATGAGCTGCCAGAGGAAGTGGTGGAGGCTGGTACAATTGCAACATTTAAAAGGCATTTGGATGGGTATATGAATAGGAAGGGTTTGGAGGGATATGGGCCGAGCGCTGGCAGCTGTGACTAGATTGGTTTGGGATATATGGTCGGCATGGGTGAGTTGGACCAAAGGGTCAGTTTCCATGCTATATATCTCTGTGAATCTATGACTCTATTTTGGCAAAGGAGGCAATCGAAAGCTATTTCAAAGAGAAAAAAAATGCATTTTTGGCCTTAATAGCTGGACAAAGAAACTGAATACAACAAAAACAAAGAACTGCAGATGCTGGAATTCAGAAACATAACCACAAATCACTGGGAAAATTCAGCAGAACTGGCAACATCTGTGGAGAGAAAGCAGAGTTATTGTTTTGGATTCAGTGACCCATCTTCAGAGCTGATTGTAGATAGGAAGATTTTGGTACATGCGCTGAACATAGAAAGAAGTAAACAATACAGGTAGTTCGGGGATAAGCACATTTTGGCAGCGCGATTTAGGTACAACATCACTGAGGAATTATGGAACGGTGGTTTGGAAATGCTTACCTCCATTGGCAATAGCACAATTCTGGCAAGGATCAGTTTGCACACTTCATGCTGCGTATGCGCCAATGTTCTTGCAGCTCTGCGCATGCAGAAGTGTTCACACTGATCTTCATGTTGTTCTGTGCATGCACCAATGTCAGCTTGCAGTAGAGCAGCTTTCTATGAAGGATACTGTAAAGAGAGCAGGTTTCTTGCATTGTTTAAATGTACTGTGTTAAATTTAATTTTGTTTCATCAATAAATATGATTTCAACCTTCATTCAGGCTATGCTGTACTTTGTGTTAGACTTTTGGGTGATTTTTGAGCAATCATAAGTGATATTCTTTGCTGGTCTGCGCTAACCCCACATTTCCCATAGACCCTATTATTTGTATTAAGCGAGGTTTCACTGGAATTCAACTACGGCATTATAGGAGAACTAACTGCAGATGGAACTGAAGCTTATAGAGAGAACAATGTTAATTCTACTTTCTCTTCACAGATGCTGCTAGACCTGCTGAATTTTCTAAGAAATTTCTGTTTTGAACCAGATTAGAAAACCTCAGATTTCTGCAATTACTGTCTAGCATCAGCCTCTCAACTTTTGTTTTCAGTATTGTCAAATTTAACAGACATAAGAACATTTTCAGAAAGGAAAACATCTATCTCTCTCTTTCCCAGTGAGTAAAGGACAACACTTAAATCAAACCAGCTGAAATCTCAGCAAAGTAATTTCTTGGAATCAGAGTAAGTTCCAGGAATCAGAATCTCAGATATCCTCAGAAGCTCTGAAAAGTGGAAACCTAATCCAAATGCCAATGTCTAAATGTCTTTCCATTCTGAAGTAACTGCACAGAGGCCAGTATCCCGCCACCAAGTTACCCTTTATTTACATATGCACAATACAATGGCTATGGCTAGCCAGCTTGGAGTCAGTCCCTGAACTGAGCAGATTCCAACTCCCTTGTTTATATATATATATACTTGTTTCTTTTTTAAAAGCACCCAAATGGCCAGTGACAAACAGTGCCCTTCACATCAAAGGGCAATGCTGCATGATCAAACAGTAAAGGGGAGGGCAGGGATTAAATCAAAATAGAATGGGATGGGGATATAATACACTCCACTCCCTGCGGTGCCCACCTCTCCCTGAACAGCTCAAAGGTTTTGGTGTGCTCCTTCTCCAGAGACACCCAGGCTCTAACATAACTGTGGAAGAGGGGCAGGCAATCGGCCTGGACCAGGAGCAGTACCACGAGGAGGTCCTCAGACCTGCCCTCCCCCCTCCATACCGGCTGCCTGAAGATCAGGAGCATGGGATTGAAGGGCAACCAAAAACAGAGAAGGTTTTTTAGAAAATCAAAAAGGGAGTGCAAGCACCCACGCCCAATATATACATGGTCCGCGGACTCCACAGCACCATAGAACAAGCAGTTGGGCTGGGAGTCCGTGAACCACCGCAATCTGCAGTTGCAAGGGACTGCTGCATGCAGCACCCTCCACCCCAAATCCCAGATAGAAACGTGGTGAACTCCCACATAGAGAGCCCTCCACTAGGGATCTCCACTGCCCAGTGGCAAATGGGCACGCCAAGGTGTGTCTGGGCGGTGGATGAGGGAGAAGAGGTGGATGGTGTGCGGCAGTAGTCGATACAGGGACAAAACTAAAATTCCGGAGGCGGCTCAGGTTGTGGGGCACAGGTTCCTGGGGGAAGTACGGAACCTTGGGGCCAATGTGAAATTTCGTCCGGGCTGGGGTAAGTGTAGATGGGATTCCACCACACACCTGATCATCCTCCAACTGGTGTACTACATCAGGTCTGAGCACCACCGTTTTGAGGCGTCGAATGGCAGTGGCCATGAACCGGATGTCTACCGCTGCCCTACTCCCTTGTTTATATTTGTTCTCTGCGGTAGTGCTTATTTATTCCCCAGCACACGTGTGTGCAGGTGTAAGACACAGCAAAAGACACAAGGTGCATGAATCTTTATTCAGTTTCCACCACCAGGAAGAAAAGAAATACCCAAGTGGCCAGTGAAAAACAGTGCCCTTCACATCAAAGGGCAATGCTGTGTGATCAAACAGTGAAGGGGAGGGCAGGGATTAAATCAAAATAGAGTTGGAGGGGGAAATAATGCACTCCTCTTAGATACCCGGGCTCTAATGTAACTGTGGAAGAGGGGCAGGCAATCAGCCCTAATGACCCCTTCCACGGCCCACTGCCTGGACCTGTTTATGGCCAGTTTGGCCAGGCCCAGGAGCAGACCCACGAGGAGGTCCTCAGACATGCCCTCCCCCCTCCTTACTGGGTGCCCAAAGATTAGGAGCACCGCCATTTTGAGGCGTCGAATGGCAGTGGCCATGAACCAGACATCTACCGCTGCCCTACTCCCTTGTTTATATTGATCAACCAGGGCTTCCTGATTTGCCCAAGTTAACATCCCCAATCAAGGATCTCATAGTCAATGAGATCTATGTGATTCCCCTCCTCACCATCTCCACAAGTCCAGAATGTAGGCCTGGTCTTTCTCTTCTAGCTTTCCCTGCAACGTTTTTGCCCTTGGTCCAGTTTCTCTGTCTTGGGCTCTGACACAGGTGATGTGTACAGGATCATAGCCTGTCTCTTGCATCTATTGCGTCTTCAGAGAGTTCCCTCTTCTTCTGACAGTGACAGTATCGAGGCTGCATCCATCTCAGACTCAGGGATTTCCTTGACACTAGATGGAAGGGGAGAACCTATGCTTTCTGACAGTCCTCCTGCTGTTCTCAAGGGCCAGGTATGTTTTGGTCCTGTCCTGTTGCAAGGAGCAGCTTTCGGGTGATCCACATGTGTGTTCAGAACCACTTCACCTACCTGAACTTTTTAAGTCACAGGACCTGACCTCACATCAATCTTGCCATGTACCTATACAGGGCCACTTCCATGGTTCCGACACCAAAATTCATCGTCTGAAGTAAATTGTCTCTCTCACCTAGAGGAAGCATGTGGCTGGCATTGGCATGCCTGCTGCTGTTTCACTCTCCCCTCCTCCAGGTCTGGGAATATCAACTTTAACCTGGTGTGGAGTTTTCTTCCCATCAGCAACTCTGCTGGAGCTGTCCCTGTAGTTATGTAAGGGGTGGTCCTATAATCAAACAGGAACCAGGACAGTATGAGTGACATGGTAGGCTGTTTCTATAAGCCTGCTTTCAACATTTGGACAGCTCTTCTCACCAAACCATTGGATGATGAATGTTATAGAGCTTTCCTTATGTGCTGAGTGCTATTTGATTTTAGGGTACACTCTAATTCCCTGCTAGTAATGACGTCCCATTGTCCGTGACCAATACTTGCAGGAGTCTGTGTATCGTGAATGATGCTCGCATAATTTTCAACTGCCATCCCTGAATTTGCTGACTGAACTCTTTGCACATCCAGCCACTTTGAATGGGTACCCACAATGGACAGGAACATTGACCCCATGAAAGACCGTGATAGTTGACACTTAACCATGTCCAGGGTTAACTCAGCCATTCCCATGAATTTAGGGGTGCCGCTGGTGGCAATGTACATCTTGTTAGCACTCTGGGCACTGGCCCACCAATGCAGCTATGTAAGCATCCAACCCTGGCCATCAGACAAATTTTCTCGCTAGCATCTTCATCTCAGCAACCCCTGGATGACCCTGGTAGAGTTCGGCCAGTATCTGGCGGTGACTTTTACTCAGGACAATCACTCTAGTAATATTCCATCCTTAATGGTGATCTGGTCTCACTGGGTCCAGAAAGGTTTCAATCCTGGTTATAATGGTCCTTCTTTTTCCCCCGTTACCACCAGCTCTTTTAGTATTGCTAGGACATGATCTTTTTGTGTCCACAGTCAGATGTTTCAGCGGTGACTGGAAGGGTGCCCAGGAAGTTTAAAACCAGAATATTCTCTTCCAGTGGAGGCACCACCACTGGAGTATCTGTCAATAAGAGGTGGCTCAAGGCATCTGTATTACCCAGTTGGCTTCTGAGACAGTGTTTTAACTTGTCGCATTTTCTAATGACAGTGCCTGTTTGAAATCCAGTTGGGCTTCAGCTAGTAGGTGCTTTTTCATGGCTACATCATTAATCCATATACCAAACGGTCTCTCAGCATCTCATTCAGGGTTAACCCAAAATGCCATTCATCTTAATCTCGTCAAAAATCCCAATACAATTGTCCTTGTTCTCAAACAGCTGAACAAAACTGATAGCATCTCTGAATTAAAGGAGGTATGAGGTTGTTATATTCCTGAAACAAATCTGTCAACTCTTGAAAGGTTTTCTACACAGAAATGTAGAGGTTGTTTAAAACATAGAACAGTACAGTACAGTACAGGCCCTTCAGCACTCAGTGTTGTGCTGGCCTTTTACCCTACAATAAAATCAGATTAACCGACATACTCTTCATTGCACTAACTTTCATGTTCTGATCCAAGAATCGCTTAAATGTCCCTAACATATCTGACTCTACTATCACTGCTGGCAGTGCTTTGCACAAACTCACCACTCTCTGTAAATAACCTACCTCTGACACTTCCCTTAAACCTTCCTCCAATCACCTTAAAATTATGCCCCCTCGTGATAGCCATTTCTGCTTTGGGAAAAAGTCTCTGGCTATCCACTCTATTTATGCTTCTCATCATTTTATACCCCTCTTATCAAGTCACCTTTCATCCTTTATCATTCCAATGAGAAAAGCCCCAGCTCCCCCAACCTTTCTTCTGCATTCTGGGCAATCCAAGGTGGGGATAGGAAAACAAATTGTGGCTATAAGAGTTGTTGCTTTTTTGGGGGTATTTTAGGTGCTAAAGGTGATTTCCTCAAATTCCAGGAGCAGTAATTACTGTTTTATATGTTGTTGCATTGTTTTGAAACTTTGGAGAACAGAAATGTCAAAACAATAGCACTTTTAAAAGGGACAAAGACAGACAAAAGGCAGCACATGGTCAGTGAAGGAGAGAGAGAAAGAAATCAACACTGCTAACTGATCAAGCAGTGAATCTGCATAGTTACTACCTTTGCTGATTAAATTAATCTATCTCTGGACATGGAAGTGTATCTAGGAAACCGTAACAAACAATGAAATTCACAACTGATCTGTGTGGGAGAGTTCACAGCACAGGAACAGATAAGTGCATAGTTTTTAGCATGTAACCTTGCTATAAGTCTATAGTAGTGAGTAGAGTGGGTTCTTTCTTGATTTTATGTGCCTTGAAGTCTGTCATTTGATTAAATCTTACAAATATAAACCATAAATACTAAAGTTAGCATGGAGAACTGTATTGTTTAGAGCAAAAGACCGTGCTATTTTCTGGGTTTGTAGATTGCGAAGGAGCAAAAATGGCCTTAAGTAGAGTGATATGCTCTTCTTGTCAGATGTGGGAGTTTAGGGAGAGTTTACATGTTCCTGAGGATTATGTCTGCAGGAAGTGTCTTTGGTTGTGAATCCTATCAGATCAAATAGATCGGTTGGAGTGACAGTTAGAGGCAATGAGAAATTTATAAGAGCTAGGGGGTGTGATGGATGGCAGTTATAGGAAGGAAGAAAAGCCATAGATACAGTCAGATAGATGTGTTAACTCCAGGAAAGGTAAGAGAGGTGAGCAGGTCGTGAAGGAGTCATCTGTGGCCATCCCCATTTCAAACAAGTATGCTTTTTTGGAAAATGTAAGGGGTGATAGATTCTCAGGGGAATGTAGCACGAATAGCCAAGTTTCTGGTATTGAAACAGGCTCTAATGTGATGAGGGTACGTTGGGTTCAAAGAATCAATTGTGATAGGGGACTCTCTGGTCAAAGGCACAGACAGATATTTCTGTAGCCAGTGGTGAAAAATCAGAATGGTGTATTGCTTCCCTGGTGCCAGGATCAAGGATGTCTCAGAGAGGGTGTAGAATGTTTGCAAAGCAGAGAGGGACCACCAGGAGGCCATTGTCCACATCGGAACAAACGACACAGGAAAGAAAAAGGATGGAATTCTGAAGGGAGAATATAGAAAGTTAGGCAGGAATTTAAAAAGGAGGTCCTCGAGGATAGTAATATCTGGATTACTCCCATTGCTATGAGCTAGTGGGGCTAGGAATAGGAGGATAGAGCAGATGAATGCATGGCTGAGGAGCTGGTGCATGGGAGAAGAGTTCACACTTTTGGATCATTGGAATCACTTCTGGAGTATGTGTTCCCTATACAAAAAGGATGGATTGCACCTGAATTGGAAGGGGACTAATATACTGACAGGGAGATTTGTTTGATCTGCTCAGGTGCTCAGGGGGATTTAAACTAGTAAGGTGGTAGTGGTTGGGGGGGTGGGGGGGGGGGATGTGGAGGTTGGTGGCAGTGGGGAGGTGGTGGAATTCGTGAGGTGGGAAGGTGGGACCCAGGGAGATAATGAGGAAAGAGACCAATCTGACACTGATACATTTGGAAAAAGGAGCGAGTCAAACAGTCAGGGCAAGCAGAGACAAAGCTGAGTACAAGGTAGGGCTGATAAATTAAACTGCATTCACTTCAGTGCAAGAGGCCTAACGGGGAAGGCAGGTGAACTCAGGGCATGGTTAGGAACATGGTACTGGGATATCATAGCAATTACAGAAGCGTGGCTCAGGGATCGACAGAACTGGCAGCTTAATGTTCCAGTATATAAATGCTATAGGAAGGATAGAGAGAGGAGCAAGACAGGAAGGGGTGTGGCAATTTTTTAGAAGGGATAGCATTACTGCTGTACTTAGGGACGATATTCCTGGGAATACATCTAGGGAAGTTATTTGGGTCGAACTGATAAATAAGAGTGCCTTACTGGGATTATATTATAGACCCCTTACTTTACTCACTGTACACTCATGACTGGGTCGCCAAATACCAGAGTAATGCCATTTACAAGTTCACTGATGACGCCACCGTAGTCGGTCGAATCTCAAATAGCAACAAAACAGATTATAGATGGGATGTAGAACACCTGGAAAAGTGGGGCACTGAGAACAACTTAGCTCTCAATGCCAGCAAAACCAAAGAACTCATTACTGACTTTTGGTGGGATGTTACCCATGACCCCCAACACATTAACAGCACAGAGGTGGAACGATTAGAGAGTGTCAAGCTCCTGGGAGTGGTCATCCACAACAAGCTTTCTCAGACTCTTCATGTTGACGCACTGGTTACAAAGGCCCAACAATGTCTCTTCTTCCTCAGACAACTGAGGAAATTTGGTATGACGGCATATACCCTTGCCAACTTCTATAGGTGCGCCATTGAGAGCATTTTGTCTGAATGTATGGCAACTGCACCATTCAAGATCGGACATGGTTACAGAGAGTCGTGAACACTGCCCAGACAATCACAAGGGCCAACCTCCCATCTATAGAATCCATCTATCAGGTCCAATGTCAAGGAAAGGCCACCGGAATTCTCATAGACCTATCCCACCCTGATAATATTTTTCTACAACCTCTACCATCAGGGAGAAGGTGTAGAAACCTGAACACATGCACCAGTTGGTTTTTTAACAGTTTCTATCCTACTGTTGTTAGTATAGCGAATGGACCCACAAATTCTTAACATTCACCTATACCTGTGTTTTTGCTTTTGCCGCTGTTTACCTATTACTTACTGATCTATGCTACTTTACTATGTGATCTGCCTGTATTGCTTGTAAAACAAAGCTGTTCACTGTGCCTCGGTACAGGTAACAATAAATTCAATTCAAGGTTCCTTCTCCCTTCTATCCCTTCCATGCCTAAATGGGACAAACCTTCCCAGCACTCACAGCAAGTGCTCCCTATTTTAATGCAAGAAGTGTCAGGAATTAGGGTGATGAATTAGAGCGTGGATTGGTACTTGGAGCTACAATGTTGTGGCCTTTACAGAGACTTGGATGTCACAGGGGCAGGAATGATTGTTAGATGTTTCAAACTTTTTATTTTACAATCTCGCAGACTTTGAAAATCATTGAAAACAACAAGGCTCAGCAATGAAGAAGTGAAAGTGCTTCTCCACAACATAAGCAGCTAATGAATATCCATCTTACGTTGGCAAAATAAAATAAAAGTAAAGGACAGCAGCTTGGAAAAGTGGCAAAAGTTAATTAAAGATGTGCATTGTGCCTGTGAATAGATTATTTCTAGATTAACACATTGGACAGAACAATTGGAAATGTTTAAATGATTCAGAAGTAGAAATAGATAGTCTGTTTAGTGTTTCTTCTTTCCCTAAAGAATTCTGAGCTTCTAAAATCCATTTCGGGCTGCAGAGCGTTCAGAGTGCATACTTTCAAGAGAAAGCTAGAACTGTTCTTAGAGTCATAGAGATGTACAGCGCAGAAACAGACCCTTCAGTCCAACTCATCCATGCCGACCGGATATCCCAACCCAATCTAGTCCCACCTGCCAGCACCTGGCCCATATCTCTCCAAGCGCTTCCTATTCACATACCTATCCAGGCACCTTTTAAATTGTGCAATTGTACTAGCCTCCACCACTTCATCTGGCAGTTCATTCCATACACGTACCACTCCCTGAGTGAAAACATTGCCTCTTAGGTCTCTTTTATATCTTTCCCTTCTCACTCTAAACCTATACCCTCAAGTTGTGGACTCCCCAACCCCAAGGAAACAACTTTGTCTATTTATCCTATTTATGTCCCTCATGATTTTATAAACCTCTATAAGGTCACCCATCAGCCTGCGACGCTCCAGGGAAAACAGCCCCAGCCTATTCAAGCTCTCCCTATAGCTCAAATCCTCCCACCCTGGCAACATCCTTGTAAATCTTTTCTGAACTCTTTCAAGCTTCATATCTTTCTGATAGGAAGGAGACCAGAATTGCACACAATATTCCAATAGTGGCTTAACCAATGTCTTGTACAGCCGCAACATGATTTCCCAACTCCTGTACTCAATACTCTGACCAATAAAGGAAAGCATACCAAACTCCTTCTTCACTATCCTATCTACCTGCGACTCCACTTTCAAGAAGCTACGAACCTACACTCCAAGGTCTCTTTGTTCAGCAACACTCCCTAGAACCTTACCATTAAGTGTATAAGTCCTGCTAAGATTTGCTTTCCCAAAATGCAGCACCTCACATTTATCTAGATTAAAATTCACCTGCCACTTCTCAGCCCACTGGCCCATCTGATCAAGATCCCATTGTAATCTAAGGTGACCTTCTTCTCTGTCCACTACACCTCCTATTTTGGTGTCATCAGCAAACTTAATAACTATGCCTCTTATGCTCACATCCAAATCATTTATATAAATGATGAAAAGTATGGACCAGCACCAATCCTTGCGGCACTTCGCTAGTCACAGGCCTCCAGTCTAATAAACAACCCTCCACCACTAACCTCTGTCTTCGACCTTTGAGCCAGTTCTGTATCCATGAGATCTAACCTTGTTCACCAGTCTCCCATGGGGAACTTTGTTGAACTCCTTACTGAAGTCATATAGATCACATCTACCTCTCTGTCCTCATCCATCCTCTTTGTTACTTCTTCAAAAAAACTCAATCAAGTTTGAGAGACATGATTTCCCATGCATAAAGTCATGTTGACTATCCCTAATCAGTCCTTGCTTTTCTAATTACGTGTACATCCTGTCATTCAGGATTCCCTCCAACAACCTGCCCAACACTGACATCAGGCTCACTGGTCTAGAGTTCCCTAGCTTGTCCTTACCACCCTTCTTCAACAGTGGTACCACGTTAGCCAACCTCCAGTCTCCCAGCACCTCATCTGTGACTATCGATGATATAAATTTCTCAGTAAGTGGCCCAACAATCACTTCCCTAGCTTCCGACAGAGCTCTAAGGTGCAACTGATCAGGTCCTGGGGATTTATCCACTTTTATGCGAAGACAACCACTACCTCCTCCTCTGTAATATGGACATTTTTCAAGATGTCACCATCTATTTCCTTACATTCTATATCTTCCATGTCATTTTCCACAGTAAATACTGATGCAAAATGCTTGTTTAGTATCTGCCCCATCTCCTGCGGCTCCACACAAAGGCCGCCTTGCTGACCTTGGAGGGGCACTATTCTTTCCATAGTTACCCCTTTGTCCTTAATGTATTCATAAAATCCTTTTGGAAACTCCTTAACTCTATTTGCCAAAGCTATCTCATGTCCCCTTTTTGCCCTCCTGATTTCTCTCTTAAGTGTACTCCTAATGCCTTTGCACTGTTAGTGCGGATGAAATGATCTCAGTCCGAGCCCAGAGTGCGGTTCGACAATCGGTAACTTTATTGAAGTATTTAACGCCGGTGGAGACCAACCGAGGTCCGAATCTCGAGGTCCAGAGAAATTCAGTCCATCAGTCACTAGAACACGTCAACAATAAATGACAGCAAACGAAAATCAAAACAGTCTCATGCACACCTTTTCCAGTGCTTCGCGACCCCAATCGCCCACCCGCGAAGGATCACTCACACAGGTGCACACACACACTTTTAAAGAGTATTCTATCGTTACCTGACTGCCGGACCCACACTGTTCACAGGTTCAGATAACGGCCGGCAGCAGAGTGCCTTGCGGGGCTCTAGGGAACTTTTATGGGAGAGGTAAAAGAGTAAAGATACTCACCCAGAGCCTTCGCAGAGATCCAGCAGCCGTCATTATTCCGGACGAGCCCCCAATTGTTAGCGCAGATGAAATGATCTCAGTCCGAGCCCAGAGTGCGGTTCGACAATCGGTAACTTTATTGAAGTATTTAACGCCGGTGGAGACCAACCGAGGTCCGAATCTCGATCGCTCTCCCGTTCCCCGCGCGATGTTACAAGTTATATACTTCATGAGTCAGGATGTCGGAGATTGGGTATGAATGAGTGTGAATGGTGGTAATCATGGCTGGAGTATGTGTGAATGTCAAGCTTCCTGCCGTCCTCGGAGAGTCGGCAGCATACACAAAAGGTGTGCCTGTTTATCTTTATGTAAATGGGTCCGGGTGCTATCTGCTTGTCTCTCCGTGAGGGCTGGAGGCTAGCACCCCTCTTTGTTACTTCCAAAGTGTCTGTTAGGTTCATCCTGTTTGTTTGGTGTTTGCCTTTTGTGTAGGACTGTTTTGCATGATCAGGTTATGGGTGTGTGTCAGTTGGAACCTTGACAAGATTATAAGGTGGGTTTCGATCTGTGAGTCATGACCATTGTCTGGAGTCATGACTAGTGTCTGGTCTGGGTGTTTATTTGGATCTGTCTTTGGGCCCCCTTCTCCCGATCACGTGGTCGGGCTGGCAGCTGCTGTCTTAAAATGAATACTGTTTGCTTTAAAACAGATACTACTGGCTTAAAATGGATACTCCTGATTTTCCCGATGTGGGCCTTGCTCCACGGTAAACACGGGGTGGTTTATACCCGTCTTCAGTCCCCCCTTTCGGAAAGGGGTTGGCCACGTCCACACCCCCGAAGCCGACATCTTAAAAGCTGCTACCCCGCCCGGTACATTCCGCCGGCCGTCATGCTGCAGTCATGGGGCCTTTGGATAGTCCCAGGAGATGATTACATTAGTTCGAGCCCCGTGAGCTCATAGTGTCTGATTACTCGCCAGGAGTCTATGGCGTGGAGCATGGCCTTTCTGGCCTTTCGTTTCTTATGTTGGCGGCATGACTGACATGCCACCAGGAGCCAGGCCAGAGCTAGCAGTAACTGTACCCCCACGATGGCATGGGAGATGATTCTGACCCAGGAGCGTATGGTGACATTTAGGCCCCAGTTCCAAACCCTTTGGGCCCAGCCCTGGGTCTGCAGAGCTTTCTCTGCATCCTCCTCTAGGTCTTTGATATGGGCTTGTAATTGATGGTATAGTTTTACTGAGTGTCCCACCCAGGTCCTAAGTTCCCACAAGACCTCGGCAAAATGTGGGATGGGGGCTTGTTCGGGCTCCTGGTACTCCCTAAGGGTGTTTCTGAATTTGTCGGCGGCTTGTATAGATTTGGGGTCCCGATGTCGGACCTCCAAGATATGGGCTTGTCCAATCGTCACTGGGCACCCAGGGGTAAAGCAGAACTCGTGCTGGGGAATCGGGCATTGCAGTCCGTTGAACCAGAAAGACGTTTCAAGGGTAGAGACACAATATTGTCCCCTGCCACCATACCCGCCCGAGTGAAGTGGGGGCCCGTGGGTTCGATCTCAAGGGTGCAGCCCTGTGTACGGTTGAACCCACATTCCGCTGTTTCACTCCGCCGTAAGGGGTGGGGGCAGATTGTGATTGCCCCTCGCCGTTTGCAGCCTGCAAGCGGCACCCCGTACACAGCGCCGTCTCGGGAGATGGCTGTGTCGTGTGCCAAAATATATTTGAGGGAGGCATTTTCCCGTATTACTCCAATGTTTTCGATGTGGAACAGGGGAAATGGCCCAGACCCCGGGGTGACCACTGGGATCAGGAGGACCATCCCGACTCCCGTTGCCTCACTGACCTCACAGTCGGGAATCACCGGGTACACCCAGGTCATTCCCTTCAGGGTCCGGCTATCAAGCGGCCCGGAGCGTCCTGCGAGTGAGGCCAGTTTGGTGCTATCGATCCAGTCGGGCACCTCCCCCATTTGTATCCGATCCAGGTTGTGTCGGATCTGGGCTACCATCCACAGGCCATACGCATGGCACAGCTGCCCCTCCTGAATGTGAGCCGTGTTCTCCCTTTCCCGATCAATAAGGCGGTTGATGGTGTGGGCATGTGTCTCCAGGACTGCAATGCCGTCGAGCTGAATGTGTGCTCCCTCTTCCCCCAGAAATGCCTGTTCTGCCTGGTGTGTGAGGGATCTCGCTAACAGGTCTCTCATCACCCCTTTTAGCTGTTCGACTTTCTCATTAAGGCCCTGTATATCTAGGGAGTTTACCACGGATGTTCCTGTGTTGAGTCCTGTGAGGGTGTCACTGATCAGGTCCCGTCTGCGTCGTTGTGTGTTGTGTATGTCGGTTCGATAGTGGATTGCCCCCATGGCATCTATAGCCCTCTCTATCACCTCTGTTCCCACCATGGTGTATAGGCTGCGTACCTGTGCTGTGCAATATTCTGGTACCCGGATGCCCGATATATTGACCAGCACGGGCACGACCTCGTGTCGGACGTTATCATAAAGGACTTCCCCCTCCTCCCATAATACCAGTCCCCCCGTGGGCCCCGGCCTCAGAGAGGGGCATGGTAGTATCTCAGGAGTCGTGGTTGTTGGTGGTGTGGTTGGGGGGGGGCGCGAGAAACACAAATATAGAGAAATCATGGCGGCATTGGTCAGTTCATAGTAACCGCAAACAGACAGGTCCCGTATCGCGAATGCGTCGAAGGCCGGGGCCGAGGTGTGGTCGTCTGGCATAGCGCACATCGTTCTGAACATGCACCCCCCCAGGTCCATAGCCTCTGCACGTCATAGGCAGGTTGGTCGTGGGTCGCGCTCCGATGTGCAGAGTAGGCAGATTGTCTGTATGTCTGGGAGGACCTCCAGCCAGGCGTTGAAAAATGTGTTGACCTCGTCAGGCTTATCCCTCGCAGGGATGCAGATGGCACCGGATGAGTTGAAGGCAACGCCATGGCGGTAGAAGTTGTCTGGAGCTCCGCAGGAAGAGGGTATAAGTCCTAGGGCGAAGAGGAGGAGGTGGAGGACGGTGCACCGGTGGGACATGATCTGTGAAAGAAAAGAGAAAGGGAGAGAGAGAGAGACACCCTCGTCAGGGTGTATGATTAGTAAACGTACATGTGTTCTGCGGCCCCCCCCACCACCACCTCACTCCCGGACCGGTCCACCACTGTTGCTGTAAGGGGAGAAAGTGTTAAAATCCTGTCAGGCGTGTAGGGGGAGTGCGGGTGAGTGGGGGGAAGGGTCGGTGGTGGCTGCCAGTCAGGTGGCTGGGCCGATGTTCCGGCCACTCCACGCATCGGCCCAGCGTGGCTTGGCGCAGAGACCAGAGGAAGCCTGTGCTCCGGCCACTCCACACATTGGCCCTGTGTGGTTAGGGACGGGGACCACAGTCTAAGTCTTTGTCGTCCGTCCAGTCGGGCCCTGGGGGAAAGGTTTAAGTTGGGACCAATGTTTCCATCTGCCCTTCCCCTTCATATCGATGCAGGCGCAGGTGTCACTGGTGAGGATGATCTCGTGCAGCCCCAGCCACCGAGGGGCGAAGCCGGGCCGGTCGGGGGCGGCCCGGACCTGGACTTTGTCCCCACGCCCGGGAGGGGTTGGGGAGGTGGTTGTTGCTGCTGTTTCATTTGGTCCCTGATGTCCTGTTGATCGTGGGCGGTCTGTCTGAGGGCCCGCAACTGCGCGTCTAGCTGTCTGATGTAATTGGCCATCCTATCCCTAAGTGGGGCCATGTCCTCACCCCCTTCGATGACGGTCTCGGGTAGTCGCATGGCCCTGCCCATCATGAGTTCGAAGGGAGTGAGGCCAGTGGAACGGCCTGGGGTGGGTCTGAGGTGCATCAGAATGCAGGGCAGTACGTCCACCCAGCCCTGACGGGTCTCGGCTATCGCGTGAGGGTCCGGTTCATGCGTTCGACCGTGCCCGAACTCTGGGGGTGGAAGGGGACATGGAAGCGCTGCCTGATACCCAGGAGGTGGCAGGCCAGTTTCATCGCGCGTCCCGTGAAATGTGTTCCCTGGTCTGAGTCAATCTGGAGGGGGACCCCCCCATCGCGGAAAGATGTCGAATGTCAGGATTCTGGCCACAGTGGCTGATGTGCAGCCCCGTGTTGGGAAAGCCTCTACCCAGCGCCTGAAGTGGTCGACTATGACCAGACAGTACTTCTTGCCGCGGCTGGCGGGCAAATGTCCTGTGAAGTCGACCTGGAGGTTCTCCCAGGGCCTCTTGGGCCGTGCTTGGTGGGCCATAGGAATGCGCAAGGGCCTCCCTGGGTTATGTTGGGCGCAGACAATGCACCGGCAGCAGTGCTTGGCCACATCGCGGCCAAGTCCGGGCCACCACCAGTCGGTCTGCAGCCTCGCGAGTGTCCCCTCCCGGCCTGCGTGGTCGGGCTCGTGATGTAGTTGTATCAGGGTTGTTCTGATGGCTGCGGGGGCCACTACCTTGCCGTCGCGGTGCCATACCCCATCGGGGTCGGGGATCGCGCCCCGCCCTCCAGTCCTCCCTTTCCTCGGACTGAGCGCCATTCTGGACGTCCAGGACGTTAACGTCCCATACTGCATTCACAGGCGCAGCGCGTATGGGGGGTAGAGGGGCACCTGCGGCGGCATTGGCAGCCTGGTTGGCCCAATGGTTCCCTAACTGTTCAGCAGTGGTGGCCCGCTGGTGCGCCTTGATTTTTACAACGGCCGCGAGCAGGGGAAGGCGTGCTGCCGCCACTAAGTCACGGACTGTGTTCTCGTGTTTTATCTGGCCGCCGCCGGCGTGACGAAACCCCGGCGGCTCCATGCTGTCATGTAGTCATGGACTACCCCAAAAGCATACTGGCTGTCGGTGAAAATATTCACCCGCTTGCCCGCCCCCATGCGGAGCGCTGCCGTGAGGGCGACCAGCTCCGCGACTTGGGCTGAGGTATCGCCGTTTAATGTCCCCTGCTCTTGGGTGGCCCTGGTGTCATCGACCACTGCCCAACCCGTCCGGTAGGACCCCTCAACCAACCGGCGTGAGCCGTCAACATATAGGACCAGGTCGGGGTCTGAGTTAGGACTATCGGCAACGTAGTCCTCCTCAGCCGAATCCATGACGGCCTGGCAGTGGTGGGGTTCCCCTACAGTTATAATCCTGTCCGCGGGGTTCATTCCCGTGTCCCTAACTATTCTAATGGATTGGTCCCGGGGGAGGAGGACTGCCTCCCAGGTTGCCCTACGGGCATCAGAGATGGTTCGGAGGCGTCCTGTATTCAGGAGCTCCACTATAGTGTGTCCGGTGTGCAGGATGATCTGACTGGACATGGTGACCGGCTCGCACACACAGACCGCCCACGCGGCACAGTCAAGTGCGGCCACGCAGCAGTGCATCCCCCTCACGACCGGGGACTCCTTAGTAGAGTAGTACCCTCCGAGCTTCATGCAGTCCCTGGAGAGTTGGGTGACCACGGTGCTATAGAACCCCCCTTCCAGGCTATAAAAGACGTGAAAGGGCTTAGAGAGGTTGGGAAGGTGCAGGGCCGGGGCACTGAGGAATTGGGTTTTTAGCTTGGAGTAGGCATCATCTTGCTCAGGGCCCCTCTCCACCCTCTCTGCCCCGGGCCTACCCCCCTTTACCAGGTGCTGGATGGGCTCAGCGATGGTGGCGAAATGCGCTATGAAGGCACGGCAGTAGTTGAAAAGGCCCATAACGCGGCGGATTCCCCTGACCGTGTCCGGCTGTGGCATGTCGGCGATGGCTGACTCACGATCGGGAGGCAGGGTCTTGCTGCCCTGGCTAATGTCGTGGCCCAGGTATCGGACTGTGGCCAGGCCGATCTGGGCCTTTGTGGGGCTGATTTTGAAACCTGTCCGGGCGAGAGTGCGCAGGACGGTGGTCAGGGCTCCCAGGTGGGAGCGCGCGTCTTTGGACGCGATCAGGAGGTCGTCCACGTACTGTAAGAGGGTGCTAGAGAAAGGGGATAGGTCGCATTCCTTGAGGGTCCGACTCATGACCCTGTGGAAAACGTTGGGGCTGTTGTGAAAGCCTTGTGGCAGCCGGGTCCATGTGTATTGCCTGTCTCGCAGTGTGAAGGCAAACTTGTCCTGAGAGTCATGGTGCAGCGGGATGGACCAGAAGCCGTTTGCCACGTCCAGGACCGTAAAGATTCGGTGGGAAGGCTCTAGGCCGTTAAAGATGGTGGACAGGCTGGCAACAATGGGGTGCTCTTTAGGTGTGACCCGGTTGAGTGCCGTATAATCGATGATGAGCCGATAGCTCCCATATGGCTTACGGACTGGCCATATGGGGGAGTTGGTGGTGGACACCACGGGTCACAAATCACCGCGGCTGGTGAGTTCGGCCACAATGGTCTCCGTGGCGCGCAGCGCCTCGGGTTTGATCGGGTACTGTCGGTGCGGGGTGTGTACAGGGCCGAGTATCCGCTCGCAAGGGGAACGGACAAGGCCGCAGTCCTGCTTGCTTGTGGTCCAGACCTCCGGGACCAACTGGCAGACTGTTCCGAAGGCGCCATCTCTGGTCCAGTCCCGGGGGATAGGGACGCAAGGCACGAGTGCAGCAACCGATCTAGTGGGGACCCATCTACCCTCAAGGGTGCTCTTATGGGATTTGCGGGACGTCCATAGGAGGCGCCGGTGGAACGCGTCCACCACCGCTCCCAGTTCGCCTAGCAGGTCAATGCCCAGGATTGTCCCTTCCGAGTTCGGGCAAACCCAGAAGTGGACGGGGAGTAGAATGTCATCGATCTCCAGGAGGCTGGCCTCGCTACGGCGGGCCACAACTGAGCTTCCCCCCACCCCCGTGATGGAAATGGACTGATGGATGGAGGGGAGGTCGAGGTCGGTGAGGGAGACTGATGCCCCTGTATCTATCAAAATGTTGCATCAGCGGCCCCCAAGCGATGCAGAAACCCAGATACGGGGGTCGGCTCCCTCGGCGGGGGCCGACGCTATTCAGTCCTTACACCAGGCGAGTAGCTGTAAGAGCTCGAGCAGCTGCCCGCGACTGAGCTTCTCCCAGTCGGGGGGGGATGGCTTCGGGCTAGGGCTGCGGGGTTTGTGGGGTTTTTGCGGCCGTGGGTCGCCGTTGGTTCCCTGCTTGGGGGTTCCCTGTTCGCTGGGGCGCGAGGGGTGCCGACGGTGGGCATGCCGCTGTGGGGAACGGCCCCAGTGCTGACCCGGGTTGTCCCTGCACTGGCCGGGGCTGCCCCCTCCCAAGTTGGGGTCTCCAGGGAGTCGGAAGGAGAGCGGGCAGTTTAACTTGTGGTGACCCGTCTGTATGCAGCGATAGCAAACGAGAGGCTTGGGTGTCGAAAGTGCTGCAACGGTGGCCGGGGCTTGGTTATCGAGGGACATGGCCCAATTCTTGAGCTCCGTGAAAGAGACGTAGGGTACCAGGCCTGTCCGGAGGACAGCCTGGTGTGTGGGGCCTAACCCGTCCTTATATAGCTGGATAAATGCGGGGTTTTGCCTGTCAGCATCAGGGATCCCACTATGCGCCTGGAAGGCCTCGAACGTACGGGCCCCATATTCCTGAGCACCCTCGCCGGGTTTCTGGGTGACGGCCACAATGGCGTTCCAGTCGACCGGCGTTTGGCCGAGAACCTCGCTGACATCAGCCTTAAAGTCTGCAAGGGCGGCCTCCTGTTCGCGACGGCTGTCGCTGAGGTCGGCGCACCAGGACCCATTCTGGTGCACGGGTTGGAGCCTGGACCACAGGTTCTCCGGGAGTTTGGTCCGGACCAGACCGGCCACGTCCCTATTGTGGAGGTTGTGGCAGATCTACATCTCCCTAAGCCGCTGCCAAAATTCAGCATTGTTGTGGTGGGGCTTAAGGGTGGGGAGCCTGTCCAGGAGTTTCATGGTATCACCCGGGGTTAAGGAGACGTATGTCATTTTAAGCCGGGGGTTGTGGGTTTGGGACGCTGGTTTCCCCTTCTCCCCACCTCCGGGGGTATATTCAACTTTAACCGGGGCGGCGCGAGCTAGGCTCGTGTGTGATTCCCGGGGGCCTGTGTTGTCCACGATCCCCTCCCAGTCCCAGGTGGGGGATGGCGGGTCTTGGAGGCTCAGATAATGTCGGTAGGATCGTACGGTTGGCAAGCGCCTGGGCTTCGAGGTGTTCTGAGGCCTGTTTCTGCTTATCTTGCACATATAGTTGGACCTTGCTAGCGAGCCTAACATGTACCTGAAGCACAAGGATGTAGGCTTTCTCGTATCTATCCCTTTTCTGGCGGACCCACCACTCCCGCTGGGCATCCAGCGGATCGACGGGCCGCCAGCCCGATCGGAGCATGGCCTTGATGACCTTTTTATTCTCTTCGGCTATGAAACGAGTAAGGGAGCCTTCTGGCCCCCATTCTAAATCACCGGCCACGCAGCCAGCCATGGTGGGAGGTGGGGGGGGGGGGAGCGCAGCAGGCGTAATGGAAAGAGGACTTGAAAATAACAAAACTACCAGCGTAGGAGCGCAAGAGATGTAACTCGCGCTAACTTATTCACCTCCCAGTCGGGGAGCCCACTCCCTGAAATCGGACCCGGGTCGACAAAGGCAGGTACGGGTTAGGTACAAACAGGGCGCGTATCTATACCCGATCGCGTAACCCCGGGTTACTGTGAGTCTCACTCTCACCGCCTAACGCCCAACGACCGTGCGTGCCTCGCGAACACCGGACGTGAACCAGGGGCCCGTGTGCAAGGAGGGGGGAATGGCATGAGCGCAGACCACTAAAAAACAAAAATGAAATAAAAAGGGCGAGGCGCGGGCCTGTACCAGGGCGCGCAACCTAAAAAAAATACCCGTGAGTCTTTCTCTCACTGTCTGAAGTTCAGTGGCCATGTGTACCTGTCGGCACCGGGCGTGAACCAGGGGCCCGTGTGCAGGGGGGGGTGGGGCATGAACTCAGACCTCTCCGCGCTAATCCCACAGAGACCACCACCCGGGACTGTGGAGGCAATGGGTGAAAGCTTGGCCCAGAGGCTCTGCTCGTCGGGCTGGTTTGGAGGACTTCCCGTCTTGTCGCACGCGTAGGCATTCCAGACCCTACCGTGGACTCAAGGAATGGTGCCAAAATAAAAAAACAGGCTCAACGTACAATGGGATCCCCTAAACTCCCACCACAGAGGTTATCCAGGAAGGCTTTGTTTGTCGGTGTTTTGCACAGGGGGTCAATCTGTCGGGGTCTCGTACCTAAAGTCGTCGGTCCAGAGAAATTCAGTCCATCAGTCACTAGAACACGTCAACAATAAATGACAGCAAACGAAAATCAAAACAGTCTCATGCACACCTTTTCCAGTGCTTCGCGACCCCAATCGCCCACCCGCGAAGGATCACTCACACAGGTGCACACACACTTTTAAAGAGTATTCTATCGTTACCTGACTGCCGGACCCACACTGTTCACAGGTTCAGATAACGGCCGGCAGCAGAGTGCCTTGCGGGGCTCTAGGGAACTTTTATGGGAGAGGTAAAAGAGTAAAGATACTCACCCAGAGCCTTCGCAGAGATCCAGCAGCCGTCATTATTCCGGACGAGCCCCCAATTGTTAGCGCAGATGAAATGATCTCAGTCCGAGCCCAGAGTGCGGTTCGACAATCGGTAACTTTATTGAAGTATTTAACGCCGGTGGAGACCAACCGAGGTCCGAATCTCGATCGCTCTCCCGTTCCCCGCGCGATGTTACAAGTTATATACTTCATGAGTCAGGATGTCGGAGATTGGGTATGAATGAGTGTGAATGGTGGTAATCATGGCTGGAGTATGTGTGAATGTCAAGCTTCCTGCCGTCCTCGGAGAGTCGGCAGCATACACAAAAGGTGTGCCTGTTTATCTTTATGTAAATGGGTCCGGGTGCTATCTGCTTGTCTCTCCGTGAGGGCTGGAGGCTAGCACCCCTCTTTGTTACTTCCAAAGTGTCTGTTAGGTTCATCCTGTTTGTTTGGTGTTTGCCTTTTGTGTAGGACTGTTTTGCATGATCAGGTTATGGGTGTGTGTCAGTTGGAACCTTGACAAGATTATAAGGTGGGTTTCGATCTGTGATTCATGACCATTGTCTGGAGTCATGACTAGTGTCTGGTCTGGTGTGTATTTGGATCTGTCTTTGGACCCCCTTCTCACGATCACGTGGTCGGGCTGGCAGCTGCTGTCTTAAAATGAATACTGTTTGCTTTAAAATGGATACTGCTGGCTTAAAATGGATACTCCTGGTTTTCTCGATGTGGGCCTTGCTCCACGGTAAACACGGGGTGGTTTATACCCGTCTTCAGTACTCTTCTAAGGAATCACTCGATCTATCCTGTCTATACCTGACATATGCTTCCTTCTTTTTCTTAACCAAACCCTCAATTTCTTTATTCATCCAGCATTCCCTATACCTACCAGCCTTTTCTTTCACCCTAACTGGAATATACTTCCTCTAGATTCTTGTTATCTCATTTCTGAAGGCTTCCCATTTTCTAGCCATCCCTTTACCTGCAAACATCTGCTGCCAATCAGCTTTTGAAAGTTCTTGCCTTATACAATCAAAATTGGCCTTCCTCCAATTTAGAACTTCAACTTTTAGATCTGGTCTATCCTTTTCCATTACTATTTTAAAACTAATAGAATAATGGTCGCTTGCCCCAAAGTACTTCCCCACTGACACGTCAATCACCTGCCCTGCCTTATTTCCCAAGAGTAGGTTAGCTTTTGCACCATCTCTAGTAGGTACATCCACACACTGAATCAGAAAATTTTCTTGTATACACTTAACAAATTTCTCTCCATCTAAACCCTTAACACTATGGCACTCCCAGTTTTCATTGGACAAAGTTCATATCATGTAAATGATAAATGGATCTACAGAAAACACTTCAGTCGAAGAAATCTTCTAGATCTGAGGTGGTCTGCAAAATATTTTGAGTATTTTTTTCCCCTTATTTGCCATGAATTTTCATTTTATTTTGCCATTCCCAAGGTATTTTCTTTGGGATGACTGTGTAATTCATACACACAACATATCAACTTCAACATGGGCAGGGAAATTGTAATGCTTGTAAACAAATAAGTATTTTATCTGAATTAATAATGCCAGTTACTAGAAGATTTGTGTATTGTGGTGTAGGCATACAGGTGCCAGGGCATTGAACAGAGCTTGGTCAGACCCTTCCAGTTTTATCTCCAGATATACTTCTCCTTTCCAATATATCTTCATCAGCTTGTTCAGAATGGATCTCTGGACCCAAAATGTTAGCTTCAATTTCTCTCAACAGATTCTCCCAAACCTGCTGCAATTTTTGAACAATTTCTGTTTTTGTTTCAGATTTCCATCATTCACAGTTCTTCTAGTTTTTCAACTCATTATTTATACTGGACTCAGCAGGGGAGAGGAAAGGGGCTAGATCAAAATAGAGTTAAAGGGGGAAATAAAACACTTTATCCCACTCAGTGCCCACTTCTCTCTAAAGACATTGAAACCATTGATGGACACTGCATTGTCCCTCTCCAAGAACACCTGGCTACGAACATAACTGCAGAAGTGGGCAGGCAGTCAGCAGCTAGGACCAGGTCTACTTTATTTTTTTTCTTCTACCCAGGACTGTTATCACATGCAACTGAGCAGCTTTCCCACCTCCAAAATCACCATTTTTTTTGGCCATTTTTAAACTTACTATAAACTGCCAGTAAAAAGACGCATGTAGCCAATTCAGTATTTACAAGCAAAGCTCATTATTGGCAATCCAAGCCATCAAAGGTAAGGGTAGTGGTGGGGATGGTAGGTAGAGTGGGAAGGGACTAAATCAAAATGGAGTTTGAATGGGAATTAACGCACTGTGTAAAGGCATCAAGAGCATTAAAGGACGTGGCATGCTACCTCTGCAATGATACTCAGGCACAAACATAACTGCAGAATATGGGCAGACAGTCTGCCAACATGATCCCCTCCATAGCCCTTATAAGCAGCCTGCCAGGCCCAGGAACAGATTCACAAGGTGGTCCTCTGATCTGCCCACAGCCTCCCACCTGGACGCCCAAAGATCAGAAGTATAGGGATAAAGTTTTCAAACAAAAACAAAAACAAGTACTATAATAACTGAGACAGGAGGGCAAACTCCCACAACCACTATAAGTATAGTCCACAGGCTCCACAGCACCACAGGGCTGTGAGTCAGTGAAGGGTGACACGGTGGCTCAGTGGTTAGCACCGCTGCCTCATAGCACCAGGGTCCCAGATTCGACTCCGGTCTTGGGCGACTGTGTGGAGTTTGCACATTCTCCTCGTGTCTGCGTGGGTTTCCTCCAGGTGCTCCAGTTTCCTCCCACAGTTCAAAGGTGTGCAGGTTAGGTGAAGTGGCCTTGCTAAATTGCCCATAGTGTTAGGTGCTGTAGCCAGAGGGAAATGGGTCTGGGTGGGTTACTCTTTGGAGGGTCGGTATGGACTGGTTGAGCCGAAGGGCCTGTTTCCACACTGTAGGGAATCTAAACTGTCACAATCTATAGGTATAAGGAATTGCTGTCTGCAATACCTTCCAAATACTCACCCATGGAAACTGGAAGGACTCCTGCATAGAGAGGCCTCCCTGCCACCTAACGGCAAATAGAGGATCTGCTTTATCAGTTGATGAGTTCTGGGTCATTTTATATTACCAAGGGACTTCATACTCAACCAGCTCATTAGGGAGATTAATTAAATCCCCATAAACCTTGTCAGTTCACAACTGACGAAGTGCATGGGGCAGCATGGTTGCTCAGTGGTTAGCACTGGGGTGTGTAGAGTTGCACATTCTCCCTGTGTCTGCATGGATTTCCTCCGGGTGGTCTGGTTTCCTCCCACAATCCAAAGATGTGTAGGTCAGGTGAATTGACCATGCTAAATTGCCCATAGTGTTAGGTGCATTAGTCAGAGGGAAATGGGTCTGGGTGGTTTACTCTTGGGAGGGTCGGTGTGTACTGGTTAGGCCGAAGGGCCTGTTTCCACATTGTAGGGAATCTAATCTAATGTGAGGATGGCAAGGCAATAACTTCGTTCTGCTGTGTGATGCTGCTCTTCCTTTATCAATTGTGCTGATTCGTTCCTAATCTGCATAAACCATTATCACTCTTAGACAATTAATTGTCTTCTCTTATTCAGGCACTAGAAGCACCCAGTGAACCTATGCAAAGGCTTCAATGCTGGACACCCTTAGCTTCATCTCCATCTTTAAGGAGGAAGCCACTGACCCCTTAAAATAAGCCTTTTACATGAAATTTCGACTAGCTCAGAGATTTGTATCTCATTGAGTTCTCAATCTCAATAACACTTGGGAGCATAATTTGATTTGAAATT
Source organism: Chiloscyllium punctatum (assembly GCF_047496795.1). Taxonomy (NCBI): domain Eukaryota; kingdom Metazoa; phylum Chordata; class Chondrichthyes; order Orectolobiformes; family Hemiscylliidae; genus Chiloscyllium; species Chiloscyllium punctatum. The sequence goes on from NC_092743.1 coordinate 70,285,559, forward strand.
CAAAGTTCAAGACCAGCATTTTGCGGTAAGGAGGAAGGGCAAAGATGGCAAGATGTGGGAGCCTTGGATGATGAGGGAGATTGTGAGTTTAGTCAAAAAGAAAAAGGAAATATGTGCAAAGTTTAAAAAGCTAAAATGGGATAGGGCCCATGAGGAATATAATGAAAGCAGGAAATTAGGAGAGTAAGGAGGGGCCATGAAATGTCCTTGACAAGTTGGGTAAAAGAATCCCAAGGCATTTTAAAGATACATTAAAAGCAAGAGGATAACAAGGGCAGGGTTGGACCATTCAAGGATCAGGAGGGAGCTTGTGCTTGGAGGAGAAGGATATGGGTGAAATCCTAAATGAATACATTGTGTTGTTATTCACCAAGGAGGGCAGTGAGATTAGAATGGGACATGTTAATATGCTAGGGCATTTTGAGGTCAAGAAAGATGTGATGTTAGGTCTCTTGAAGAACATTAAGGGGCCTAATGGGATCTACTCCAGTTTATTGAGAGAGGCAACAGAGGAGATTGCTGGGGCCTTGACCAAGATCTTTGTATCCTTTCTAGCCACTGGAGAAGAGTCTGAGGACTGGCAAGTTCTAATGCAGTTCTTCTGTTCAACTTGGAAAATAAGGATAATCCAGGAAATTGCAGATGGGTGAGTCTCATGTCAGTGGTTGGGAAGCTATTGGAGAGGATTCTGAGGGATAGGATTTACATGCATGGCATAGCATGGCATAATTAAGTATAGTCAGCATTGCTTTGTGCAGGGCAAGTCATGTCTTACTAACTTGATTAATTTTTTTTAGAGGTGATGAGGGTGATTGTTGAGGGTACAGCAGTGGATGTTGTTTTCACAGATTTTAGTAAGGCTTTCAACAAAGTTCCTCATGATAGGATCATCGAGAAGATTAAGATGGATGAGATCCACTGTGACGTAGTCATTTGGATTCGGAATTGGCTTGCCCATAGAAGATAGAGGTAGTGGTGGAAGGGTGTTTTTCTGGCTGGAAGTCTGTGACTAGTGGTGTGCCATAGGGATCCGCACTGGGATCTCTGCTGTTTGTGATTTATCTCAATGACTTGGGTGAAAATGTAGATGGTTGTGTTAGTAAGTTTGCTCACTACACAAATATTGGGGAGTTATGGATGATGTAGAAGATTGTCAAAAGATACATCAGGATAAAGATCAGTTGCAGATATGGGTAGAGAAATGGCAGATGGAGTTAAATCCGGGCAAATGTGAGGTGTTGCATCTTAAGTGATCAAATGTTAATGGAAAGTATTCAGTTAATGGTGGGACTCTTTAACAGCATTAATGTATAGAGGGATCTTGAAGTTCTAGTCCCTTGCTCCCTGAAAGTGTCCACACAGGTAGATAGGGTGGTAAAGAAGGCATATGCCATGCTTCCCTTTATTCATTTGGACATTCAGTACAAGTGTCAGAAAGTGATTTCACTGCTTTATAAAATTTTAGTTAGGCCGATCTTGGAGCATTGTATCCAATTCTGGTCACCACATTACAGGAAGGAAGTGCAGGCTTTGAAGGGAAAGCAGAAGGGGTTTACAGAGACAATGCCAGGAACTCCAAAGTGTCCCAGCCTCTCTACCTCTTCCCTGCCCAGAATCCCAAAGCCTGAACAGTTCAAGCTGAGAAGGGTGAGTCTGCCAATGAGTAGAAGACACTCAACAGGCCTAAAAGTACCAGGGGAAATTCAATCATGTCTTCCATGTGTTGTGAAGTTGAAGGCGTATACTGTACCTTTAAGAGAGAGTGAATGCTGTTTTGCACTGAGAGCTTACAAGCATCTGTCATATGATTAGTTAGCAGTCTCAGAGGGTACTGGAAAATTGAAAATATGTAACATTTGGCCGTGAAATGGATACCTGAGTTGTTTTGACAACAATTGTCCATTCTCCACCATAGCTTTGGCTGCCAAGAAAAGCTGCACAAAATGCTTCTCATGCAGGTTCATGGAGGATTCTCAAACAGTTCAGGGCAACTCACCATCTCTATGCACTCTGAAATGTTGGAAGGTTACCAATTATAGAAGTGTCAAAAGGAGAGTCCTCAGGATTTCTCTCAACCTGTTGGCTATTGTGAGAGACTTCACTACACATCACTGAGATAATGTATCCTGATGGAAGCCCTAAGAGCAACGTTACCATATTACCATACAAAGTTAGTGCACTGTTTCTCTGATTTTTGTTTTGTCTCAAGAATTCTGGAGGATAAATACATAAACAGTTGAAAGTGGAGTCACCTGAAGATATCAAGTGTATAATCAGATGCTGAACAAGACACAAGTGGTCAAGGATTCAAAAATAATAAAGTCTACATGTTCTTTGCACTCTGCAGTGGCTTGTCACGAGATTGCAAATATAATTAAATAATGTCCTAATCCAGCTCATTCATCCTTGAAGCAGGTTTCAATGAGTTTATGTCTTTCAGTCTCAATAATACATTGTTCTGTCATACTAACTTGTTTGCTCTTCCTGGTCAATATCCTGACCCTTATCCACATCTTTATCGTCAGAAAGATTGATGTTATTTCTTCATGTCATTTTCATCTATGATATCTCCCATTTTGTCATTCCAAACACACACTGGAGAAAATAGCAGCACAGATGTATGTATGGGTTGAGGATTGGGAAATGCCTCACTGATCCCAATTGCTCCTTGAAATATTGGCATTAAGATTCAGGGCAGCTATGACTGTGACAACCACAGAATTGGATTTTTCACCTAGTCCTTTGGAACAAAAGTCCTGCTCCAGCAGATGGAACAGTTTAGTGATGATGCCCAGTGCTTTCAGACAGTTGAAGAAAATAATAGTAAGGCATGTAGGTGCGGGGTCAATCTATTCTCCTCTGCCTCCTTGACGGATCCTTCCTCTGAAGGTTTGTGGCAACAATTGAGGGTTACTGTAATTCTGAGCTTGCTTATGAAATCATAAGCACTGTATCCTGCGCTGTCTTTGCAGCTGAATCAAAGCCACAAGGACTCCAGCCACAGCATTCTGCATGTGATATGCATAAGCAGATAATCTGTGGGGATTGTCAGAAAGATAACATAATTTTATTGAAGCATCTCTTGAGTTCTCTCATTCCTCACAATGCAGCCTCTTGTTATGTCCTCACACAGTGTGGCATAGAGGTTAACCAAGACAGTCAATGTCATGTCTCAATAAGGATCTGAGAGCTATGTTGAACAACCAAACATTTTAGTCTACATCCTTGTTGGCCACAGACTTTCTCCAGACAGAGGCCATGTTGCTGTGATCTCTGTGAGCATCTCATTCTGGGGCTCCTAGCCCCCTCAGTATGAGATCTCAATCCATTACACTGACTACTCAGTGCTTCTCACCATGACTTGCTGCCTGCCTGTCCGTCTGTGATAAAAAGCACTGCATCACAGAGGCTGGCAGCCTCTAACTGATTATGGTGCGCTAAGAAAGCATTGTGAAGTAAACAGAGGTTTTCAGCCTCCAAGTTCTCACAAAGTGAGTGCGCACTAAGAAAACGACCAAACATACAACCTGAACAATTGCATTAGATACCTGTGTGCCTGTCCACAAGGTAATCTAGACCATAAGACATAGACCATAGAGGTAGGAGCAGATGAAAGCCATTCAACCATTAATTCACTTACTGATTAAAAATATCCATCTCAGCCTCAATCATACGAAAACAACCTCCTGCAATAAATATTTCCACAGATTGAGTAGTCTCTGAGAGGGAAACAAAATCATCCTCATCTCCATCTTAAATGTACAAAGCCTTACTCTGAAATTATACCCTGAGGTCCTAACTCCTCCTACACAGTGAAAAGAAATCCCTTCATGCCCAATAAGAATTTTATGTTTTAATAAAGTCTCCACTCATTCTTCTAAACCTAATGAGTCCATGCCCAAACGAATCAACACTTAGAACAAAACCCTTCCTACCTGGAGTCAAATTGTTAATCCTTCTTTGGACTGCCTCCAATGGGAGTATAGCCTTTCTTAGATAAGGCAATTAAAGTGTTCCTGCTGTGACAACACAATTTTATTTAAGCATCTCTTGAGTTCTCTCGTCCTTCACAATGAAGCCTCATGTTATGCCCTCACACAGTGTGGCATAGAGGTTAACCAAGACAGTCAATGTCATGTCTTAATAAGGATCTAAGAGCTATGTTGAACAACCAAACATTTTAGTCTACATCCTTGTTGGCCACAGACTTTCTCCAGACAGAGGCCATGTTGCTGTGATCTCTGTGAGCATCTCATTCTGGGGCGCCTAGTCCCCTCAGTATGAGATCTGAATCCATTGTTCATGCTGGGTATCGGGTCCTTACGTCCTGGTGAGTTGTTGTCTGAGAGTAGCTGTTGGTTTGTATGTTGTTATGAGTCCTAGTGGTCGCAGTAGTCTGGCTGTCAGTTCAGAAATTTTCTTGATGTATGGTAACGTGGCGAGATGTCCTCATTCCGTTGTCTTTCCCTTAGGCATCTGTTGATGAAATTGCGGGGGTATCCGTTTTTGGCGAATACATTGTAGAGGTGTTCTTCTTCCTCTTTTTGCAGTTCTGGTGTACTGCAGTGTATTGTGGCCCTTTTGAACAGTGTCTTGATGCAACTTCTTTTGTGTGTGTTGGGGTGGTTGCTTTCATAGTTCAGGACTTGGTCTGTGTGTGTGGCTTTCCTGTTTCCCTTTGTGGTGAATTCTCCATTCGGTGTTCTCTGTACCATCACGTCTAGGAATGGGAGTTGGTTGTTCTTTTCTTCCTCTCTAGTGAATCAGATTCCTGTGAGTGTGGAGTTGATGATCCAGTGTGTGTTCTCTATTTCCGTGTTTTTAATTATTACAAAGGTGTCATTCACATATCTGACCCAGAATTTGGGTTGAATTTGCAGTAAGACTGTTTATTCTAATCTTTGCATTACCGCTTCTGCTATGAGTCCAGAGATGGGTGAACCCATGGGTGTGCCGTTGATTTGTTCATATATTTGGTTGTTGCATGTGAAGTGTGTTGTGAGGCACAGGTCCAGTAGTTTGAGTATGCCGTCTTTGTTGATAGGTTCAATGTCCTGTTGTCTGTTCTGTATGTCCAGCAGGTTAGCTATTGTTTCTCTGGCTAGGGTTTTGTCGATAGAGGTGAACAGTGCCGTTACATTGAATGAGACCATGTTTTCTTCCTTGTCTATGTGTATATTTCTGATGATGTCCAAGAATTCCTGTGTTGATTGTATAGAGTGTCTGGATCCACTGATCAGGTGTTTCAGTTTTTGTTGTAGTTCTTTAGCCAGTTTGTGTGATGGTGTCCCTGGTAGTGATACTATGGATCTGAGTGGGATGTCTGGTTTGTGCACTTTAGGTAGTCCATAGAATGTGGGGGTGTTGTTGCTTTCAGGTTTAATTCTTTGTATGTCAAACCTGGTTATCTGTCCATTTTTTTGTAGGTTCCTCAGTGTGTTGTTTATCCTATTGGTGAGCTGTGGGGTGGGGTCAAACTCCCTCTTTTGCTGGACATACAGAACAGACAACATGACAAGTTGAGAAGAAGGCAAAGTCAGGAACTGCCTTGTGCTTTGACTTCAAAATAATACATTTTATTGCACATTAAAAACACAAAACATAAATATCAATTTTATCCATCATTCAGGGCTTCATGGGACTATACAAAATTACACCGTGGTATGAAACATTCTTCAGGAATCTTGCAAGCAAAAATGGATAAGATCTTAAAAGAATGTCATGTTGCTTAAGCAATCAGGATGATGCATTGATCTTATTGGCATCAGAGGTGAACTTATAAGTATTTGTTGAAATTTGTTAAAAAGGTTCAATGACTACACTGCGAAGGAGAAAAGTTGCAAGTGCACCTTTATGTAATATGAGTTAGTATACATTGGCCTAAAAATCTATTAAAAGGGGCTACAGACTATGGAAGAAAAGATAGAGATTATGATCAGTGCTCCAAACCAAAAAAATATTTTCTTGGCATGGTTTAATACTATTCATGATTTCAACTTGAGGCTACAATAATGCCAGCTCAACCAAATTTGTGTTCTGAATTGCTGTTTCTAGAAGCTTCCCAACCACCAAAGTTAACCTTACTGGCCTACACCTTTTTTTAATGTTCTTCTCTGAGCATTGAATCAAAGACTTACAATTCTGAACCTGATACTGTATAAACTTGTAAGGCGATCAGGAAAGCTATATAAACCAGTTAACGAACTTGATTTGTAGTTGTAAAATCATTTATTTAAAAAGCCAATTGTAATTATTCATTTGTAAATATCCATAAAGATTCCTTGCTTCTAACTGTTGAAGTCCTACATATTAGTGAAATAGAAATAGTTTAGGGAGAAAAACTTTCTGGGTTAAATATGGAATGTTCAGGGGTGGGAGGTGAGCAGTAGAGTTGGAGTGTGGGTGTAAGGTGGGGATGCAGTGCGGAAGTTGGGATGTATAAATGTTAAAGAGGAGATATTGGTAGTGATGTAATTCTATTGGGAATATTGTATTAGTAATCAAGTTCCACTGTTCCACTAGCTGTATCCAAAGTGGAACTATTTAACTAATTCACTGGAATGGTCAATTTGTTTCTCTCTATTATTGTTTTGGAGAACAAAAGAGACATTCATCAGGTTGCTTCAATAAACTTAAAAGTAATTCATTTATCAGAAACAAACTCATACAATAAATGGCCAAACTGTTTAACAACTCCAATACTATGCAGAACTAATCTATATTGCATTAATCCCAAAGGCATACAATCACATGACAGATAAATCATTAGAACAATCTACAGTGATGACTTTTTTTTAGAAAGCCAAATGGGAAAATGCTCCAAGAAGCAAAAGGTCTGAACATAAAAAAAAGGCAGACTTCTGATGGTCCAACTGAATTCTTGTCATTGACATGACAATATTGACTATTGCAGAATTGATGAGATGTTCAAATCAGACATTACTTCAGATGTGAGTTAATTTAAGGTGACAGTTCAGCTTTCTGAGTTCAAGGGGAAGTTAAAGATGCTGATTTCTGGAACTTTCTCAGGTTCTGAGGAGTTACTTTGCTCAGAGCTCTGTGCAGGTTATCTTGCCATAAGGTTTCTTCTTTGTTAGGAAAGAGAGAGATATTTCTTTTCACTGACAGCTTTTTGGATGTTTGTTTCTTCAACAAACACACCTAGCTAGGTACTAGAGGATGTACTGCAGTATTAGTTCAGAGACTGTTGTGAGGCAACCTTAAAAACAAGGTCCCCTTTCTTCCAAAGCATTTTTGTCAAGCATTTAAAGCCAGAAAACTCTCTTATCTCTCTTAAGAGCAGGCAGGATAAACACAGTGAGACAGGTGGTATCAGGAGGTGGAGAAGTGGACATTTCGAGTGTGACCATTCTTCAGGACTGGGAGCTGCAGATAAAGGGAGTGGCGGAGGTGGGGTGGTGAAGTAGTGATAGGTGAAGACAGGCAGAGGGTACAACCTGGTTGGTCAATGGGAGAAATGAATCCGGTAGGTGACTGGGAGGGGTGAAGAGAATGGGAGGGCCTGGGAAGGGAGTCGGGCGATGGGATGGGAAGTTATTTGAAATTGGAGAACTCAATGTTGGGTCTTCCGGGCTGCAGACTGGCTAAGCAGAAGATGAGGTGTTGTTCCTCCAATTTGTGGTTTGGTCATGTGGCAATGGAGGAGGCCCAGGGATGGTCATGTCAGAAAGGGAGTGGGAAGCGGAATTAAAATGGACGAATGTCCCAAGTAAAGAACTTCAGTTTTCCCAATCGAGGCTTTCTTCGTGTTTTATAGGTCGTTGGCGGTGTAGTTTGTGTTCCAGGACCTGTACGACTTTGGGGTCGATTTTAATTAGATGTGTTTCCAATTCAGTTTCTGCCCATACTCCCGGGATGGAGGCACAAATGGCACCAAAGCTGTTGTCTCCTAATTGTGAATCGCATCCCATGGTGAATGCAACTTGGACAATGCCCAAAAGTCTTGCAAAGGTTCCCATTTTTTCCTATCTCCCATCGGGATGGGACTAGATTAATTCACCCTTACCACAATCTGTTATGACTTTGTACTCCTTCATTAAATCCTTCCCCATAATAATTCCTTCAATTGTTTTTACATACATAAAATTGCATTGGTATAAAGAGATTATTTATTTCTACTGGAGTGGTCTCACTGAAGTATGCACGGGTTTATTGTCCGTTAAATCTCTTCACATAAATCATTATCAGTTGTGGGTGGGGTAGGTCAGTAGCGGGTTTGGAGGCTCCCGTGTCACTAGAATCTCACACTGTCTGCCCCCTAATAGTTCAGACATGTAAATCCTACCCTCGTTATCACTTGCGCCTGTGGGGTCTGCTGAAAGTCGGTCTAACGTGTTCTGGGTGGTTGTTCTTTTGCTGTGTTTTCCCCAAGTGTCTTCAGAGTCGTCCCTTTTGCCACAGTGTTGACAGATACACCCGGACTTCATATGGTCTGTTTTGGGGCTCTACACTCCCTGGTAAAATGACCCGTCTTGCTGCAATTTCAGCAAATGGGTTTTGATTTGTCTTTGTCACAGCGCCCACATCCTTTTGTTTTATTTACACGAGAGATTTTCTCCCATTCTTTTTTTAACGCCTGGTCAGAGTGGTCTGTCTGTGGAATCCCTGAACATTCTTGGGTAGACTTTAAAGAGTCGGTTTCCATAATTGGAGGTGCCCTCCTCTTTCTACTGCTTAGTATTAGTTATTTTTGTCTAGTTGTTTGGCGGTTTGCCCAATCCACACTAAATTTGGCCTTAAATCTGCCAAGAGGCTCCTGTTCGTCCTCTACTTATACTCTCAGGACCAATTGCCATGTTAGTCATAAGTATAATGCCTAAAAAAAAATTACATTAACCATATATAATTGACATGGAAACAACTACAGACTACATTTTCAAATCACCACGGGTTTCCAAAATGTGCACTTAATTCAAAACATTCCTAGATCTCAAGTTCCAGGGAACAAAAGCAAATATTATACAAGCCCACATATATCACATTAACCATCATCGAACAAAAGTACTTTCCAAAACAGACCACAAAGTTAACTCTTAGTTCAGCATGCAACATCAAGAACTGTTGTCTCTCTCTCTCTTTCTCTCTCTCTCTCATTGCAACAGCAAGAGGTGCTGTGTGTCTCTCTTTCTTCATCTCTCTGTAGATTCAGTTATATTAGCATTGTTCTCATAATGACGACATCACTGGGAAGTCTGGTTTGCTCTTGTGGGTCCAGCTGAGATGCTCAGTGAACTATTCCCTAAATTTACATTTGGTCTCGCCGATGTAGAGAAGACCACTTTGGGAGCATCTGATGCAGTAAACTAGGTTGGATGAGAGGCAGGTGAACATCTGTCTCCTCTGGAGGGGAGCACTTAGACCAGTGGAATGGGGAATGGAGGTGGTGCAGTGGAGGGCCGTCTGGATGACAGAAGGAAGATAAGCACATTTATCGAAATAATTAGACATCTGGGATGTTTGGGAGTGGAATGTCTCCTTGTCTGAGCAGATGCGGCAGAGGCAGAGGAATTGGGAGAATGGGATGGAGCTCTTGCAGGAAACTGGGTGGGAGGAGGTGTAATCCAGGTAGTTATGGTAGTCTGTGGGCTTGTAGTAAACGTCTGTCTGGACACTGTTGCCAGAGATGGAAATGGGGAGGAACATGTCCGTGATAGAGCAAGTGAATTTGAGGATGGAATAATTTGTCATTTTGTAAACATTAAGCTTTTCCAAGAAATTATGTAGTGAAAACCATTTTTTTTTAGATTAGATTAGATTAGATTACTTACAATGTGGAAACAGGCCCTTCGGCCCAACAAGTCCACACCGCCCCGCCGAAGCGCAACCCACCCATACCCTTACATCTACCCCTTACCTAACACTACGGGCAATTTAGCATGGTCAATTCACCTGACCTGCACATCTTTGGAGTGTGGGAGGAAACCGGAGCACCCGGAGGAAACCCACGCAGACACGGGGAGAATGTGCAAACTCCACACAGAGAGTCACCTGAGGCAGGAATTGAACCCGGGTCTCTGGCGCTGTGAGGCAGCAGTGCTAACCACTGTGCCACTGTGCCACCGTGCCGCCCATTTTAATGCAGAGTGACCAACAACTCCACATTCCACTTCTTCATAGACTTTAAAATGTGAATTCCCAATAACAGACAACTTTTAGTTAAATTTTTATGGTACCAAGACTGAATGAGATGCATTAAAAATTAGCAAGAAAAGTGCAGAAGCTCCAACCATCATTCTCTCATTTTCCAAACATGAAGCTTCCTGGGCTTTACAAGTAAAATCATACAGTACAAAAGCAAATAAGTTTTGATAAACTTGTGCAAAACATTGGTTTGTTCTCAGCTCATGTATTTTGCCAAGATCTGTGCACCATACTTACGTTAGGAAGAACATGAAGTCTTTAGAGACAATACAGAAAAGATTTAAGAAAATAGCTGCAGGGGTAAGGAACTTCAGTTACATTGATAGATTGAGAATTTGAAATTGTCCTCTTCAGACAATAGAAGTTGAAGAGGAGACTTGAGTTTCCACATTCCCAAGAAGGAGTAGATTAGATTACTTTACAGTGTGGAAACAGGCCCTTCGGCCCAACAAGTCCACACTGACCCGCCGAAGCGCAACCCACCCATACCCCTACATTTACCCCTTACCTAACACTACGGGCAATTATAGCATGGCCAATTCACCCTAACCTGCACATCTTTGGACTGTGGGAGGAAACCGGAGCACCCGGAGGAAACCCACGCAGACACGGGGAGAACGTGCAAACTCCACACAGTCAGTTGCCTGAGTCGGGAATTGAACCCGGGTCTCTGGCACTGTGAAGCAGCAGTGCTAACCACTGTGCCACCGTGCCGCCCACAAAGGAGTAGGAAAGAGAGAGTAGCTAAAGGCTGAAAGTCTCATTGGTTCACTGTTTCAAAATGCAGGTGTAAACTTGACCTCAGAATGAAAGATGAAATTCATCATAAGTCAAAATGTATCTGTAAGATTCACATAGTTTTGTCAGAGGGAGAAACTCCACTAATGCTCTCACCATGAATGACAGTTCAGAGTTTTCTAAGTTAATCAGCTGAGAAAGAAAAGGCACAGAAGTAAAACATTCATGAGCTAAGCATTATTACAGACTGATTCTGGAGAATTGAATATCTACTGAAAGGACTGTACCTGTGAAGTGCAGTTTTTCCGTTGTATTAAAAGTAAGGGCTAGGTATTCTGTTCTGTGGTTAATGCTTACGTTCTTGGCACAGCAAATGTCTTGAAATGTGAAATCTTGTCCTATCCTATTCTCTCCTATGAACAGGAAATTTTATTCTCTTTTTAACAGTTTTTGGTCTTAATGCTTCGAACACCATCCCCACCTATTGACCCCATCTCTCTCTCTTGGCAACTTTCTGAGGGTGAACTAGATTATTTGCAACCTTGGTATCAAATTTGACTGGAGATAAACTTCTGGCTGTATGTCTTTACATCATTTAGACTGTCCATTTCCATATCTGTAACATTGCCTGAGTTTGCTCCACCTCAACTCATGTGCAACTAAAATCCTCATTCATATCTTAACTATCACTAGATTTAAATGTTCAAGTACACTCTTAGTTGGGCTCCCATTTCCCACTTGTAAGCTTAAGATCCTCCAAAGCTCTACTGACCATGTCCTGAATTGCCATTATATTATCACCTCATTTTGCTAATCTAAATTGGCTCCTTGTTATTCAAACTTAAAATTCTTACTCTTGTTGTTAAAATCCCTCCATGATCTCATCCTTTGTAACATCCATGATAAAATTTGATCCAGAAACAATCTGGAAAATGTGTAGTTTATTTAAAATGTCTAGTGAATCTATAATCGTTACTAATAACATTTGAAAAGAATTTTTCAGAGTTTCAAATAATTATTAAAGGGAATGATTATGAGTTTCTCAGTAAATAAGAATTACTGGTCAGTGCAACCTGAAATTGTTGGCCTGGAAGCAGTACCAACAGAAGGCGGTTAAGGTACGAAGAAGCCTTGTGGCTAGGGGACAAAGGTCAGCTGTAGACAGAAAAAAGAACTAAAGTAGAAGGACTGGAGGTTGATACACTGATGCAGAATTAAAAAGAAAGCATTCAGAGACAGAAAGAGGAATACAGAAAATTTATGCAAGAAGAAGCAAATACTTCTCTGGAAATGCCAAATTTTCTGTTTGCCAGAAAAGAAGCTGGAAGCTCCCTGAGGTAATGTTTGGGTTCTCTAAGGAGGTCTAAAACCTGGATAGGTGTGTGACTAGCTCAGGAATACAAAAATATTGGACGTTTCCCCAGAAGTGGTCATAAATTGATATATTAATTCTTGGTTGGTTAAAAACAAACTCTGGAAAGCTATACCACCAGGATTGACATCACCTGAAGAAGGGAAGGTTCATGTAAATGTGTCCTGCTTTTGATAATTAGACCTATGAAACTCAAAGATGAAAGTTGATTTTAGTCAGGATTCCTGTCACATCGTACATGAAAAAACAAAAGCATATGGTAGAACTGTGAGGCTCCAAACCACGAGATGTTTGTGGGAAGTGATGCAGACATTTATAATTATGTAAGACATAACTTCATTTTTTTTGCTATTTGAAGTGAAATTTACCATTTTCAAAAGTATCTTTTGCCTGGTAATGCATGTTTAATTTATGTTGGCTCTTATGTTAGATCTGATTCTTGTTACAGTAAAAGTTACAGAGTTAAGTATTAGCAGCAATACTTAAATTTAAAGATCATTCAATGATTGTCATTTTGGTTTAGGATATCTTCATGGCACCCTCTTCAGTCCTATGAATCTCTGAGGTAGCTATACTATTCAAACAGTAAATCTAAAGCCTGAACAGTTCTGTTATACAATTCAGGAAAAAAGAAAATGGCTTGTTGCATTCACAAGTTACCTTTGAAACATGAGGCATCACAGTTGAACAAGATCTGACAACTCACAAGAAGAGGATAATGATGTCAGAAAGGCATTTAAGGAAATGGGTGAGCATTAATATCAGTTTGCAGACTGCACTTCAGCTAAATCTCTGCTCCCCTGTATTAATCGACATGTCCATGATATATTCCAATATTTGCACCTCCAAAAAAAATCAACATTCACACTTGTCTTCATGAAGAATGTGATTTTGGTGACTGCTTGATTCGTAGGATTACAATCTTGTCAATATCTGACTGAAACCTTTTTAGAAACAAGACAGTTCATTGACACTTACAGTCATAGATTCATAGAGATGTACAGCTCAGAAACAAACCTTTCAGTCCAACTCGTCCATGCCGACCAGATATCCCAACCCGATGTAGTCCCATCTGCCAGCACCGGCCCATATCCCTCCAAACCCTTCCGATTCATATACCCACCCAGATGCCATTTAAATGCTGTAATTGTACCAGCCTCCACCACTTCCTCTGGCAGTTCATTCCATACACGTACCACCCTCTGCATGAAATAATTTTCTCTTAGGTCTCTTTTATATCTTTCCCCTCTCACACTAAACCTATGCCCTCTAGTTCTGGTCTCCCCGGCCCAGGAAAAGACTTTGTCTATTTATCCTATCCATGCCCTTCACGATTTTGTAAATCTCTATAAGCCTCTGACACTCCAGGGATAACAGCCCTGGCCTATTCAACCTCTCCCTATAGCTCAAATCCTCCAACCCTGGCAGCATCCTTGTAAATCATTTCTGAACCCTTTCAAGTTTCACAACATCTTTCTAATAGGAAGGAGACCAGAATTGCACACAATATTCCAACAGTGGCCTAACCAATGTCCTGCACAGCCACAACATGGCCTCCCAACTCCTGTATGCAATAAATTTCACTTAAATTAGTTCCTCCCATTTATTGGGTGATAGGACATTAATAAGAAAATTAGGATCATAAACAAAATACTCATTAAAGAGTTGTTTATTACTTGATAATCCTGAGAGTTTGTTTCTTTGAATGTTTGTTTGGGAGAAGTTGATTCTTTCTTCCATTCAGAGGATACAAACTGACATGCTAACATTTTCATCACTACACATCTATTGAAACATATGAATAGAGATGAAGCTGCAAGTCTCATCAGCTCATATCTGTTTCAGCCTTCACTGCAAAAACTGTTGTTGCTGCAGCTGTTAGCCTTACTATTAATATTCAGTTTGACCTTTCAACCTTCCTCCACAGCCATGTCACGTTTGTGACTTCTTTACATTGCACTTGGTAGAAAGGACCATTTCTCTCCCTTTTACACCTTAATTTGACATTTTTTTACATCTCTTTTTATCTCCACCATTAACAACCCCTTTGTCGTTTGCACTAGGTCTCTCTATCATCTGCTTTTTTCCTCCTCTACATCTGTCAGAAGTGTAATTAATTTCAATCAGCTCATATTTTCTTTGTCTAATCTTAGAAAACCTATCTAAGAAAATCTTTCATAGTCTTAAAAGCTAAATAATGGGACAATTACAGCATTGATAAAATTTGAAACTTCATGGCAAAGCTTGTTATAGCCAAATTAGCAGTGATAATATTAAGGAAGTAAGTTTATCTCTCCTCACTAGGTTGTAACACACTTGTAAAGCAATTATAATCTTTCCTAAGTATGGATATCAAAACTACATAATTCTGCATATCTAGTCTCATTAAAGTCATGTACAATTATAGCAATGCTTCCACTCAACTGAATTTATCTTTGTACAGAAAGGTGGTATTTGGTGAGTATGGGCGTTCCTAACCTCTTTGTAAAATCTAATTTATTTATTTCATAGCTACTATTTAAGTGTTTTCCCTTTTTGAAATTTATTCACTAGTACAACTCGGAAAATTGTATTTATTTGTTGCAGGCCCACTGTTGGCTAGTCAGATCTATTCAGGCAGATTATCCTACAGTAGGTGTAAGATGTAAATTAGGCAAATATTTAACTGTAATTTACTCGGCTAAGTCTTGTGTTTATGGCTAAGTGTCAATTCACCAGTTTTGGAGCTTTTCTTGCCATAAGACGAAAAAGTATAGAAACAGAAGTAGGCTATTAGGCTTATCATGTCTGCCCTGCCATTCAAAACAAATATCAGGTCCTGGGGATTTATCAGCTTTCAGCCACATTAAGTTCTTCTTGCTAACATTTATTTCCTTCAACATTTCATCCCCCCTAGCCACTTAGATCCCAAACGAACAAACTTTGCCCAGAGACTGATTGCTGGTTGGTTTGTACAATCAGAACTAGTTATGGAGGTCAGGTATCATTACCATGACAACAATTTTCTGATTAGCTCCTGGGAAGGTGAACAGATTATGTGTCAACAATGCAGGGGCATAAAACCACTAGGCAGCAAAAGACAGCATCTCTTTTTTTATTTACAATAACCAAGTCCTGAAAGATAGCTAATCTATCTCACCATTTGATATAAGCTGTTGACTCTGGACAGTGGTTGAAATATTTGAACAATTAATGTCTTGTATCTTCAGTAAAGGACAGAAAGGGTCTGAAGCAAAAAGGATTGGAGGTCAAAAGGACCCGGAAGAAGCACATTGCATTCAAGAAACACATGTTATAGCAGAAACAACTGTAATCAGTCTGATTTTCTCGACATCGAGTTTCTATCTGAAGTGTGGAAGTATAGGAAACCTCATTTAAATGAAGTTAAAAATCACACAACATCAGGTTATAGTCCAACAGGTTTTTAGAGTCATAGAGTCATAGATTTGTACAGCATGGAAACAGACACTTCGGTCCAACCTGTCCACGCCGACCAGATATCCCAACCCAATCTAGTCCCACCTGCCAGCACCCAGCCCATATCCCTCCAAATCCCTACTATTCATATACCCATCCAAATGCCTCTTAAATGTTGCAATTGTACCAGCCTCCACCACATCCTCTGGCAGCTCATTCCATATACGAACCACCCTCTGCATGAAAAAGTTGGCCCTTAGGTCTCTTTTGTATCTTTCCCCTCTCATCCTAAACCTATGCCCTCTAGTTCTGGACTCACCGATCCCAGGAAAAAGACTTTGCCTATTAATCCTATCCATGCCCCTCATAATTTTGTAAACCTCTATAAGGTCATCCCTCAGCCTCAGACGCTCCAGGGAAAACAGCCCCAGCCTGTTCAGCCTCTTCCTATAGCTCAAATCCTCCAACCCTGGCAACATCCGTGTAAATCTTTTCTGATTCTGGGTAATCCAAGATAGAGGGCGGGAAAAAATTCTGGCTGTAAGACCTGCTCCTTTTTTGGGGTACTTAGGTTTAATTGGAAGCACTAGCTTTCAGAGTGCTGCTCCTTCATCAGGTGGTTGTGGCCAATTAAACCTGTTGGACTATAACCTGGTGTTGTGTGATTTTTAACTTTGTACACACCAGCCCAACACCGGCATCTCCAAATCACATCAATGAGGTTATATTAATTGTTAATGAGATGTTAATGCGTACTTGGGGTGGCACAGTGGTCAATACTGCTGCCTAACAGCACATGGCATCTGAGTTCAATTCTAGCCTTGGGTGACCGTCAGTGACATGCTTTTCTCTTTCTGTTCAACGGTTGTGTAGAAAATGGGAATTTTCACTGTTGACATCAGAAATCTACTCTTCTGCAGTAGAATCCTCATCGAATCCTGTGGAATGGAGGTATTGAACTGTGTTTTCCAGTATTTTTCCATATGTTCATTAGTTTGTCTGTATCTGACTGCATATGCATTTTAAGGTTTAGAAAGAGATGGAATTTAAGCTAGCAGGCAATAAGCTGGCAATTCAGAATATTTTTTACTGTGGTTAGAATTGATATCTTTATAATAAATTAAGTACAAAAACCTGGCCAGTATTTTCTGTTAGCCTGAGTCCATCAGACAAGTAAATTGGAGGACTTTGTGTAATTTGTTAATGTCTTCATATTGTGTGACAGCCTTAGGAGTAGTGGGGCTTGAGCTTCAGTGCACTTTCCCAAGTGGATTGTGATAATTACCAGGTTGAGTCATAAAAATAATTGAATAAAATGTAATCATTTCATTTCAAGGAAGAAGAAATGTTAAATTTATTTTCTTCTTTAAGTTCTGATATGCTAGCCTTGAGCTTCTCAACCAGGAAGTTAACAAAAGATTTAAGCACAACTCAAAGACAGGCACCTACTTCTGGATGCATGTGCTATTGCACACACTTCGTCAAGGGAAAGATATTTTGGAATAAATTTTGGGTGAAATCTTTCCAGCCACTGAACAGCACATGTATTGGCCAACATGCTGAAAAAAAAATTATATTAGAGTAGCAGTGAGTAGATTTCTGACATCAACAGCAAAAAGTCCCATTTTCTACAGAACCATTAAGCAGAGAGAAATGTATATCACTAGTGAGTGGCAAAAGGCCTATTTCCAGACGTTAGTCATAGAATCCTACAGTGTGGAAGCAGGCCTTTTGGCCTATCAAATCCCCACTGATCCTCGAAGAACATCCCACACAGATTGACCCTATCTCTGTAACCCTAAATTCCTCATGGCTAACTCACCTAGCCTGCACATCGTATGGGCAATTTATCATGGCCAATTCACTACACCTGCATATCTTTGGACTGTGGGAGAAAACCAGAGAATCCAGAGGAAATCCACGCAGACAAGGAGACAAAGTCGAAAGTCCACACTGACAGCTGCCCAAGGCCAGAGTTGAACTCAGATGCCAGGTTCTGTGAGACAGCAGTATTAACCACTGAACCATTGTGCCACCCAAGTATGCATTAACATCTCATTAACAATTAATATAACCTCATTTAAATGCAGTTTCCTATTCTTCTACAATTTGGATAGAAACTAGATGGCGTAAAAGTCAGACTGGTTGGTTGTGCAATAACACATGTTTCTTCAATGCAAATTCACTTTAACAAGATTGAAGAATTTAGATTGTTATTTGCAGAACGCAGACTTTCCTTACCTGTATTGGCTACAATGTATTTCCGACTCCATTAGTTTAAACGGAACGGCTATTGTGTGATTTTCTTGTAATGCGAGATCACATGAAAACAGAACTATCACATTATATCATAACCGAGTGTACCTGTCAACATCAGATTACCATTTGTCCCTCCATCTTCAGCCCAGTTAGCAACATCTCTGGGCACATTCCATGGGCCCTGACCACATGCAACTCCATCCACAAATATTGGCTTCAGACATATAGCAGCCTCATTGCATGCTTCCAATCTTTCAGCAAGATGGTTGTGCACTTCATAACTGCAATTTGGAATATTGTGGCATATTTCTTTGCATGTTGTTGTGAGGACACTTTGTGCACAGGGTCAGCATTAATCTCATTGTTTGAACTAGGCTGCATCTCAGGGATCCTCCTTGGTTCTCTTGGGGCTCACTCACTTTATGGCACTTGGATGCTTGCAGCTTCCCTGACTTGCTTAACGCTTTTGTGCTTTTCCCCCTCTGTCATCGCTTAAAGGCTCACAATAGTTTTGTTTTGCCTTGCCTTTTAGCGCAGGTACAAAGTCAGGCAGCTTATTACATTTGTGACCAGTCATCAGACAAGAGGGTGGACATCTTGCTGTCTGTCACTGTGCAATGTCAATCTCACATCTGTACAAGCATGTGCCAACCGAAAACATGGTAAATACAACAAAAACAATCTAATGGCTGTGCCTCAAAGTCTCAAAGTTTTCAGTCAAGTCATACAGCAAAGAAGAGGGCCTTCTGTCTATTGAGTTTCTGCTAGCCTACCTACACAAATTGCACGTTCCAGAACTTGGCCTGTTGCCTTGAATGTTATGACACTTCATATGCTTATCCTTCTTAAAGTTTTTGAAATTTTCTACCCATACTACTTTCTCTGGCAATGCATTCGAAATTTCACCTATCTCTAGCTGTAAACATTTAGTTCCCCCTCAACCAACTGCCTTCACCGTAAAATTATGCATCCTTATTTATTGACCCCCAACTAGGAGGAGCAGTTGCTTCCCATCCACGCTTCCAATGCCCCTCATTATCTTATACATCTCAATCAGATTCCCACTCAGCCCTCTCTGCTGTAAAGAAAACAACCTGAGCCTATCCAGCTTCTCCTCACAGGCAAAATATTGCAACTGAGGCAACATCCTGGTGAATCTCCTTGCATCCCCCTGCAGTGCAACCACATCCTTCCAAAAGTGTGGCATCAGAATTGCACATAGTACTCCAGTTGTAGCCTAACCAAAGTTTTGTATGGTTCCAATATAATTATAATTCTCCTGCTGTTCTAATTTGTGCCACAACTGATACTGACAAGTGTCACGTATGATTTGTTAAACACACAATTAACCTTTCCTACCACCTTCAAGGATCTGTGTTCAAGCACATCAAGAGCCCTTTGTTCCTCTGAACTTCCTGGTGCCTTGCCATTCATTGAGTACTTGCTTGTAAGTTCCTTCTTCCAAAGTACATCACTTCACACTTATCAAGGTTAAATTCCATCTAAACTGGAATGAATTGAACTGCCTAACTAACTGTCTGAATCTTCCTGTAACCTAACACCCTTTTCCTTGCTATTAATCACCTGTCTGATCTTCATCTAGTTCTGAATATTCCTAGACATCCAGGGATCTCTAGCCTTGTTGTTCCTACATTTCACCCTAAAAGGAACATGTTGGGCCTCTACTCATTCAGTTCTTATTTGAATGCCTTCCACTGTCACCCCACAAGTCAAGGGAGACATGCTTCAGTCTGGTAATCCCATCACTGTGAGTCAAGGGCATCTTCTGATATTTATCCAGAAGATTATACAAATTTAGAAGGTCACTTGGTGCAGTCAGAGTCAGGCATTCATTCCAGGCAGTCACAGTCAAGGGATCCATACCCCTACAGTCATCCTTGTTGGTTCAATGTAACCAGTCTAGGAAATTGCTGGAAGTCAGTTTGGGAGTTAAACAGAAATCAATCAGCTGTCTAGTCAATCATCAGTTTGAGCTCTCAATTCCACATGGTCATGGGGTGGTCCATAGTTAATTCTAGTCCTCCGCCCACTAAAACTCAAGTTGGGTTTAGGTGCTTATGAAAGTGCGCATTTGTTGGAAGGTCAGCATGCAACTCAATTATAGGGATTAAAGGCAATATGCTAGATTGCAGAGATAACAATTGTGAGGGCAGGAAAATCAACATATCAGGACAAGGGTGGCAGACAGAGTGGAAATGGAAGGGTAGTCTTCTTTGAATTGTCCTTAGAGGAAGCTTCTGGGGGAGTCTGCACATGACACCTCCTCCAGACGAGTGTCTAACTGGCACAACCCTATGAGGAAGAAATACTTGGAATGAGGTCACAATCCCTCAAACCTTGTTCCTTTGTTATTAGGCTGAAGCACCAATGACTGAATTGATGTTATGGAGGTCAGTGCATATATCCACCAGCCATTGAATAAACTGGGGTTGGCCTACATGGCAGCTGGCAAGCTGCCTATTGAAGTACCCAGACGCTCACATATCAAAGGCTGTAGGGTGCAATACAGTATTGGTGGAGTTCTCCAATATTTGAGTTTGCCATTAACTCTCCAAAAAAACTGTCTTTGCTCCAGTGACTATTTGACCATGTCAATGAACTTCTGACTTCCTGACATTATTGGATTCTCACTTGCCTGGGGATGAGTAGGTGCCTGGTCTCCAATAGTTCTCCAAGTGTCAGTGACCTGAGTGCAACTTCCTCAATTACAAAGATGTTTCAGTGATGTGATCACCATAATATTCTCCCAAAAGTATTCTAGCAAAACTACCCAATTGGGTGTCAGAGATTTTGGGTGATGCAGGAACCAGTTTTTCTGGTAAATTATCTGAAGAATCAGTGGCTTCTTCCTCAGAGATGGAAGAGAAAATGTGTTAAAGGGCTGCTGTCTTGGCCACCGAGATCATGCAGGTGCCACTCAGAGATCAGGCTACCAGGGTATGGTTTCATTGTCATGTCTGCCAGTCCTGGAAGAAGAGGGCGGCCCTCCTCTGCAGCACCTTACCCAACATCTCTGGGGCAATTGACTTAAACTGTGCAGGGTAACTCCAGACTGGCAGTGCTTGACCTGGTGTGCAGCGCATATTAAATATGGCACTGGTTCCGAGAATCCCAGGAGATCCAAACAATAGCAATTACCCCTGTCTATGACAAGAAGGAAAATACAATGAGTGAGGTACCATAGGAGCATAGTGCATTGGTAATGAGGCAAGCTTGGGCAGATGGCTTATTGGACTACGGAAAGAAACACTCGCTGATATAAAAGGGACTGAGGGGCAACCTTTTTCATGCAGAGTGTGGTGTGCTTATGGAGTGAGCTGCTGGAGGAGGTGGTGGAAGCGGGCACAATTATAACATTTAAAAGGCATTTGGAAGGGTATATGAGTAGGAAGGGATTAGAGGGATGTGGGCCAAATGCTGCAAATGGGACATGATCGATTTAGGCTATATAACTAGCATGGACGCGTTGGGCCAAAGGATCTGTTTCAGTACTGTATAACTATGACATCTGGAAATTCAGTCCTTTATCTCAATACTGATGGTCCTGCTGTCAAGAATGCACTAGATGGCAGCAGATACCAAACTACAGAATAGTTTTTAAAAATGTAGCATTGTGATCACCTTTTCTTGCTTGTATGTCAAATGCAGAACAAAGTTCCAAAAGTAATCAGAAAATAGGGAAAAATAACTTTTCTAACTAATTTTACAGAGTTTATGAAATTTGTATTCAATAACAGCAAATGTTCTTGACCAGTAAGTACTTATAAAAGAAAACACAGTTCATAATAGTGCAGTATTCTGATGTCAGACAGCATTTCTTATCACATTGACAAATTATTTGATTGTCTGAACCATAATATAAAGCTTTGAGAAACACACTCTACATATTAAAAAAGGACAGAGTAGCATCTGGAAAGGAGCTTTAGATTACATTAATTCCCTGGAATAAACAAGCAATTTTATCACTGCAAATCAATGCCTGAAGAAATAGATTTTAATCCTGCCAATTATGCAGGTGTAATTTAAAAAATATTGCCAGGGCCTGAAATTTTCATTATAAATCCTAATAAAAATTACATTCTAAATTTGGATATAAAGTAATCCTATAGAATAATAGGTTTTGAAATTATTTTGCAGGGGCTTCTAACACTTACTGGAACTGACGTTAACACTTTGAGCAACTCATTCCAAACATTTAGTCCCTCTATATGAGTGAGCAATATAAGTAAAAATATATAAAGAAAGCAATAAGATTTGATGAAGCGTTGAGGGGTTAACATATCATTGAAAAGGCAGCGCATATAACATTGCAGCACTTCAGAATGAATTAGAATGAGATTATTGTCACATGTACTCAAATACGTACAAAGTGTATAAGGCACCATTCAGAGCACTATCTTAGAAACAGGTCCCTAGATACAGCCTCTTCAGTTACACATCTTAGAAAAATAGAGAAGAAAATGAACAGCATTGCAGACTTTAGGAATGACTTATAAAATAGAGAAAAGAAAACTTCAGCACAATGGTTTCCAACCCAGTTCTAGAGTCAAAGTCACCGGGCTTTGACACTAGAACATGCTGGGCTTCACCTCAGAATTCATGAGGCTGGGGGATCGCTCTGGAATCATCTTGAGAATGGAAGTCCATATTGAGGCCTCGCTGGGCAGAGAAACCACCATGATGGGCTGCTGGAGATTGTCACCCGGGCCAAAAGGACTCCCTGCTGGCCTGAGAAATCACCACGCTGGGCCAAGAGACCGCCATGCTCGGCTGGGAGGTATCCATGTCGGGCCGAGAGGATGCCTCATTGGGTCTTCAGCATTGGGGCTGAGAGGTCTGAGGCTGCAAAGTCAGAGGCCAAGATGTCAGAGGCTGCAAGACCCGAGGCTGGAAACCAAGAAGAGAGAAGTGAAGAAAGGAAAGGCAGAAGAGAGAGACAAAAAGGAATGAGTGAGCTCTGGTTCAAGCATTCTACTCTGCTGCAATCTTGGAGTTACACTTTCTCAATAGCGTGTGTGCAAAAAGCCATGTTTTCATGTTGAACGCCATTAACACACTGTTACTTAAATATTTGATTATTTTAAAAATGCAATAAAATGTGCACAATGCACATACACAAGTATATCTCTGTGGTAAAGGAAAGCTTGTATGAATTACAATGATGTCATTCACAATCAAATCATCTGGTTACACATATATTTTGTAATCAAGCCAGATCCAGTGACCATAATGCGATAGAATTCACCCTGTAGTTGAAGAGGAAGAAGCTGGAATCAGACAAAATTGTACTCAATGAGCATAAGTACCCCTCTCGTACTTACCTCTAGACCCCGACTTCCTCAATCACTCCAGACCTTAACCCTGACCTCCTCCTGAATCCACCGGATGCCATTAACCAAGTGGTTGCTCCAGCCGCCTGCAATGCTGCTGCTACTGATGTCATTTCTGCGTCCCATTTCCTAAAAACCAAAGGAGTGGCTATTGGCACCCGCATGGGTCCAAAGTATGCCGGCTTCTTCATATGATACGTGGAACAGTCCCTTTTCCACATCTACACCTGCAACATAGCCCATCTTTTCCTCCAGTACATCAATGACTGTATTGGTGCTCCTTTGTGCTCCCACAAGGAGCTTGAACAGTTCATCAACTTCACCAATACCTTCCACCCTGGTCTCAAATTCACTTCACTTGGACCATTTCTGACATATCCCTCCTCTTCCTCGACTTCTCCGTCTCCACCTTCGGCAACCGACTTAGCATTGACAACTATTTCAAACTCACAGCTACCTTGACTACACCGCATCTCAACCATCCCCCTGCAGCAATGTGATTTGATAATCCCATTTCCTCCACCTCCACCATATCTGTTCCCAGGATGAGAGATTCCACTCCAGGAAATCTCAGATGTCTGCCTACTTCAAGGACAGTAATTTCCCTTTTCCTGAGATCAACGAAGCCCTCAACTATACCTCTTCCTTCTCCCACACCTCTACCCTCAAACCACCCACCCCACCAACCACAACGAGGACAGAGTCCCCCTGGTCCTCACATTTCACCCCACTAATCTCCAAATCCAATGCATCATTATCCACCAATTTCACAACCTTCAGTCTGACCTCATCACTAAAAAGATATTTCCTTCCACACTCCTATCTGCTTTCAGAGGGACTGTTCTTTCCATGACTCCCTCATTAGATCCACACTCTTCACCAACCTCTCCTCCACACTGGCGCTTCCCCTTGGCCGCAGGAGGTGCAATACCTGCCGCTACACCTCCCCTCTGCTCACCAAAGCACCAAAGAACTATTCCAAATCTGGAAGAGATTCACCTGAATTTCATCTCACCTGATTTACTGCATCCATTGCTCCTGATGTGGTCTCCTCAGCATCAGAGACGGAGCGCAAAATTGGGGACCGGTTCAGAAAATATTTATGGTCCACACGCTCCAATGAACCCCACCTCCTGGTTGCCTGATATTTCAATACACCCCCCCCCCTTCCATTCCCACAATGCATGTCCATCCTGAGCCTCCTCCACAGTCAAAATAAGGCCACATGCAAACTGGACGAAGAAAACCTCAACTGCCACCTCAGGAGCTTACAACCTTATCACCTCAACATAGAATTGATCAGCTTCCAAATATCCCCACCTCCCCACCTCATCCTTGGTCCAGCCCTCCCTCTCCACCCCACCCTCTTGACCTGACCTAACCTGTCCATCTTCCTCCTCACCTATCTGCTCCACCCTTCCCATGGATCAATCTCAATCACTTCCTACCTGCATCCACATATCACCATCCTACTTATCTTCCCCCAGTCCCACTCCTCTCCGTCTATTTATATCTCAGCCCCCTTCTCCCTCCCCAGTCCTGATGAAGGGTCCTGCTCTAAACATTAACTCTCCTCCTCCTCTGATATTGCTTGACCAGGTGCACTTTTCCCAGCTTCATGTTTTATCATCCCCCCATCCCCCCATAATTGTACTTCTATGGAGTAACAGTAACTATAAAGACACAAGGGAAAGTGGCCAGAGTTGATTGGAAGGTGAGCCTCGCAGGGAGAGCAGCAATGGCAACAATTTCTGGGAATAATTCAGCAGAAATACTTTCCAAGGAAGAAGAAACATACGAAGAGAGGACGAGGCAACCATGGCTGACAAGGGAAGTGAAGAACAGAATTCGAGCAAAATCAAAAGCACACGATGTAATGAAGGTTAGTCAAAAGCCTTAGGATTGGGAAGCCCTAAAAACTAGCAGAGGACAACTAAAGAAGCAGTAAGAGGTAGAAAATGAAATTTGAGGGTAAGTTAGCTATACTATAAAAGAAGATTGTAATTTTTTTTTAAATATAGAAAAGGTAAGAGAGTGGAAAGAGTGGACATTGGACTGCTGGAAAATAAGGCTGAAGAAGTAACAATTTGGAGCAAAAATAAGGTGGAGAACTGAGAAGATTCTTTGTATCATTCTTCATGATGGAAGGTACCAGTAGCATACCAGAACTTCAGGACAGTCGGGGACAGTGGTGAGGGTGCTGACTATCACTAAGGACAGGGTGCTTGGGAAGCTGAAAGATCTGAAAGTTATCAAATCACCCAGACCAAATGGACTACATCCCGAGCTTTTGAAGGAGATAGCTGAGAAGATGGGGGAGGCATTGGTGGTGACGTTTTAGGAATCACTGAGGTCATGAGGGTCCCAGAGGACAGGAAAATAGCTAAGGTAACACCTTAGAAGGGAGGAAGGTAGAAGCCAGAAACAATAGGCAATTTAGCCTGACCCTGGTCATTGGTAAGATTGTAAAATCAATTATTAAGGATGAGATTCTGGATTACTTGGAAGTTCATGGTAAAATAGGGCTGAGTCAGCATGGCTTTGTTAAGGAGTTGGGGGAGGGGTCGTGCCTGACAAATGTGTTAGAAATCTTTGAGGAGGCAATGAGTAGGTTAGTGGATGTAATCTATTTGCAACCCCAGAAGGCTTTTAACAAGGTGCTGCACAGGAGGCTGCTGAAAAACATAAGAGTCCATGGTGTTAGGGGCAAGATATTAGCATAGCTAGAGGATTGGCTGTCTGACAGAAAACAGAAAGTGTGGATAAAGGGGTCTTTTTCAAAATAGCAGCCAGTGACTACCACCTCATGAAGGAGCGGCGCTCCGAAAGCTAGTGTGCTTCCAATTAAACCTGTTGGACTATAACCTGGTCTTGTTTGATTTTTAACTTTGTACACCCCAGTCCAACACCAGCATCTCCAAATAATGACTACTTGAGTTCCACAGGGGTCAATGTTGAGACCACAACTATTCATGTTATACATTAACGATCTGGGCAAAGTAAAAAACGACATCATACCAAGTTTTAGTCCAACAGGTTTATTAGAAAGTATAAGCTTTCAGAATGCTGCTCCTTTGTAGGGTAGCTAATGGGTAAGCATACATGTATTATTGCCACAGAAGATTGTGTAGGACAAGTCATCGAGTGTATTTAAGACAAAAATAAATCGGTTTTTCATTAGAAGCAAGATGAAGTGTTATGGGGACAAGGTGGGACAATGGGATTTAGAAACATATCAGCTGATGGAGCAGACTCAATAGGCCGAAAGGTACAATTCTGAGCTTATATCCTACGGCTTTGTGGTCTTCTGGATATTATGACGATGTCACCATTTCCCATTAATGGCTATTTAGAAGGTTGGTAAACAGGTGGTTGCCACGTAAAATTTATCATAAAATACAACATGTGGCTAGCATTTCAACTAAAATTCTTGCCTAATCTGCAGTTTGCGAATAAACACAACTTTGACGTCAATTTTAAATGTGGCATAAAGGGATATTCATCACTTTAAAAAGGATGGTAATTGCAACTAGCTTTGTCAAGAGGATCTCAATCTGAAATAGAATCACATAATCGTAGAATGGTTACAGCACAGAAAGAGCTATACAACCCATTTATATCAGCAACTTAGCAGGTTTTGCTTCCTGACTTTCCTGGTAGTATAGAATTTGTTTCCTTTCTAAATGTGCGAATCCTACTTCTGCGAAGCAGCTCAAAAAAATTTTCTTTTGGTTCGTGACCTTTCGACCAATGGGAATAGTTTCACTCTGTACTTGTAATTTCTTATTGACTCAAATTTCAATGTAAGCTTGCTTTTATACTGAATTCAATTATCTGATATTGACCCCGATATATGATAATTTATACAGCAGAGGAAGAATGATCTATCTGAGAACCACTTCAGTTTTTCTTTGGGACTTTTGGAACAGGCTTTAGCAAGCTCAGGTGAGTATATTTTCAGTTCACAGAAGCATTGAATTATTACATTGTGGAAACAGGCCATTTGGCCCATCAAGATTACTGACTCTCGTAAGAGCATCCCATCCAGATGGACCTCATTATTGTAGCCCTGTATTTACCAAGGCTAATCTACCAAGCCTGGACACTAAGGTCAATTTAACATGACCAGTCCACCTAACCTGTACATCTTTGGTTGCCGCTTGTAAATTACACTGGATGTATTTGGCCAAGCCTTTACCTTAAACAGGCTGTTTAGTGTTACTTCAGAATCAGAATCAGAATCAGTTTGGTGGATATGGCTGTCCCTAACAGTTGCTAATTTCTCAATGGAGGAAGCTACAGATTCACATGCTTGAGAAATAGCAGAGCCCATGGCTTGGATAGAATCCTCTGTCCGTGCAATAAGATCTTTTCCGTGGGGTGGGGGAATCCAGAACTAGAGGGCATAGGTGCAATAACGTGCTTTGCCTTTTGCGTCTCTTCCAGATCTTCCATGACTTGTCAGTATATCTCTAACAGGCTTCTTCAGCAGGAGACCAGAGTCTAGTCTCCACTTGGACCTCAAAATGGTCCTCAAAATGGACCTCAAAGCGCAGCTTCTATGCTATGCCTGTGACGTGCTATCCAGATTGTAGCACTAGTTCAACACACAACTACCTTACAATTGATGTAAGTATCATCACACTTGTAAAGTATGTCAGTGAGGCAGGTGATGACACATCTTCTGGGTTTTGATTGTCATAATCCTCAAAGGCAGAGCTCATGTTGGATGTTGTATTTTGGATTTGGTATTGAAAGGACAAACAATGGAGAACGCAAAAAAAAGAGTTTAAGTTTCTGCACGGTCTCTGAGCACATAAGAGCACATACGTACCCATGTATCAATAGCAATTTGGAAGCATTGTCAGTCTGCTATCTGGCCACTTGTTTCTTGTCATTGGCAATCATCCATTCACCTTAGCTATGTCCAAAGCCTCCTCCTCCACTGGGGACAGGATCAGTTTGGAGGGAATGCTGGGTTTCTCCTGCATGATAACAGGGAAGTTATTGATATCTCAAAGTAATTATCTGCTATTATCTGCCAGTAAATGTCCTGTCACTTGTTATTAATATCCAATGACATTCTCCAAACATTTGCACCAACTATTCCTCTTGTTATCAAAGTTTTTGATCTTATGTGTCATGTGACAATGAGGTTGACAACATACTCGCAGACCTAGCATGATGCAGTCATGAGAACCTCTTCGATACCAAGCTAACATGCCAACTACCCTGGTGGAGTGGAGGACATCATTGACACATTTGCAGCACTGGACTGAGGGACCAAGGTGGACTCAGGTCTGAAAGTGATGGCCTTAGACCCATTAGTAAGTGTGTGCAATGCACAACAAGCAATCATCTGATTGGAGAAGCAATTCTTCCTCAGAATAACTTTGATGCACCCTATTTTGGTGCTAACCTTTCACAGTGAGCAAATGGGTTGGACCTAATCATAAGATTTGAAATATGAAGAATCCTTTAGCACATTGAACTGCAGGAATCCGAATGTGTACACTGATGAGCGAAGGAAGGCTTGTGGCAAACCGTAGTAGAGAACCTATTAGTGGACTTTTCAAATAGTAGTTTGAGGAAATGGTGTTTGTTAGATGTGAATTTGAGTGCAAATAGAATCCAGTAAGTCATAGGGTCATAGAGTGATGGAGTGGTACAGCATGGAAACAGACCTTTGGGTCCAACTCATTCATGCCGAGCAAATATCCTAAGTTAATGTAGTCCCATTTGCTAGCACTTGGCCCACAACCCTCTAAATCTTCATATTCATATACTCATGCAGATACTTTATAATGTTGCAATTGTACCAACTCCCAGCACTTCCTCTGGGAGCTCATTCCATACACTCACAACCCTCTGTGTGGAAACGTTGCCCCTTATGTCCCTTTTATATCTTTCCTCTCTCACCCTAAACCTACGCCTTCTAGTTCTGAACTCCCCCACGCCAGAGAAAAGACCTTGTCTATTTACCCTGTCTATGGCTCTCAAGATTTTATAAACCTCTATAAGGTCACCTCTCAGCCTCTGACACTCCAGGGAAAAACATCCAAGCCAATTCAGCCTCTCCATATATCTCAAACCCTGCAACCCTGGTAACATCCTTGTAAATCTTTTCTCAACCCTTTCAAGTTTCACAACATCCTTCCCATAGCGGGGAGACCAGAATTGTATACAATATTCCAAATGTGGCCTACAAAACGTCCTACATGAGCAACATGATGTCCCAACTCTAATACTCAATGGTCTGACCAATAAAGAAAAGCATACAAAATGCTTTCCATACTATCCTACCTAGCTGAAGCTCCACTTTCAATAAATTATAAACCAGCATTCCAAGGTCTCTTGGTTCAGCAACACCTCCCAGTAGCTTCCCATTAAGTGTATAAGTCCTGCCCTGACTTGCCTTTCCAAAATGCAGCACCTCACATTCATCTAAGTTAAATTCCATCTGTCACTCCTCGGCCCATTGATCCATCTGATCAAGATCCCATAATCTGAGATAACCATCTTCGCTGTCCAAAATCATCCAGAAACTTACTGACTATACCTCCTATGTTCACATCCAAATCATTTATATAAATAATGAAAAACAGTGGACCCAGCACCAATCCTTGCAACACAGGCCTTAGTCTGAAAAGCAACCCTCCACCAACACCCTCTGTCTTCTACTTTCAAGCCAGCTCTGTATTCAAGAGGCTAGTTCTCCCTGTATTCCATGTGACCTAACCTTGCTAACCAGTCTCCCATGAGGAACCTTATCAAACTCCTTACTGAAATCCATATAGATCATGCCCACTTCTCTGCCCTCATCAATCCTTTTTGTTATTTCTTCAAAAACTCAAATCAGGTTTGTGAGACATGATTTCCCACGCACAAAGCCATGTTGACTATCTCTAATCAGTCCTTGCCTTTCCAAATACATGTACATCCTGTCCCTCAGGATTCCCTCCAACAACTTGCCCAACACCGATGTCAGACTCACTGGTCTATAGTTCCCTGGATTGTCCTTACTAACCTTCTTCAAGAGTGACACCATGTTAGCCAACCTCCAGTCTTCCGGCACCTTACCTGTGACTATCGATGATACAAATATCTCAGCAAGAGGCCTAGCAATCACTTCTCTAGCTTCCCCCAAAGTTCTAAGATACACCTGATCAGGTCTTGGGGATTTTTCCAACTTTATGTGTTTCAAGACATCCAGCACTTCCTCCTCTGTAATCTGGACATTTTGCAAGGTGTTGCCATCTATTTCCCTACATTCTATATCTTCCATTTCCTTTTCCACAGTAAATACTAATGCAAAATACTCACTTAGTATCTCCCCCATTTTCTGCGGCTCCACACAAAGACTGCCTTGCCAATCTTTGAGGGGTCCTATTTTCTCCCTAGTTACCCTTTTGTCCTTAATGTATTTGTAAGAACCCTTTGGATTCTCCTTAATTCTATTTGCCAAAGCTATCTCATGTCCCATTTTGCCATCCTGATTTCCCTCTTAAGTAGATTCCTACTCCCTTTATACTCTTTTAAGGATTCACTCGATCTATCCTGTCTATAACCTACATATGCTTCCTTCTTTTTCTTAACCCAACCCTCAATTTCTTTAGTCCTCCAGCATTCCCTATACCTACCAGCCTTTCCTTTCACACTGACAGGAATATACTTTCTCTGGATTCTTGTTATCTCATTTCTGAAGGCTTCCCATTTTCCAGCTGTCCCTTTACTTGCGAACATCTGCCCCCAATCAGCTTTTGAAAGTTCTTGCCTAATACCATCAAAATTGGCCTTTCTCCAATTTAGAACTTCAACTTTTAGATCTGGTCTATCCTTTTCCATCACTATTTTAAATCTAATAGAATTATGGTTGCTGGCCCCAAAGTGCTCCCCCACTGACACATCAGTCACCTGCTGTGCCTTATTTCCCAAGAGTAGGTTAAGTTTTGCAACTTCTCTAGTAGATATATCCACATACTGAATCAGAAAATTTCCTTGTACACACTTAACAAATTCCTCTCCATCTAAATCCTTAACACTATCACAGCCCCAGTCTATGTCTGGAAATTAATGTCCCCTACCATAACCACTTTATTATTCTTACAGATAACTGAGATCTCTTTACAAGTTTGTTTCTCAATTTCCCTCTTACTATTAGGGGGTCTATAATACAATCCCAATAAGGTGATCATCCCTTTCTCATTTCTCAGTTCCACTCAAATAACTTCCCTGGATGTATTTCCAGGAATATCCTCCCTCAGCACAGCTGTGATGCTATCTCTTATCAAAAACACCACTACCCCTCCTCTCTTGCCTCCCTTTCTATCCTTCTGTAGCATTTGTATCCTGGAACATTTAAGCTGCCAGTCCTGCCCATCCTTGAGCCATATTTCTATAATTGCTATGAAGTCCCATTCCCTTGTTCCCAACCATGCCCTGAGTTCATCTGTCTTCCCTGTTCGGCCCCTTGCATTGAAATAAATGCAGTTTAATTTATTATTCCTACCTTGTCCCTGTTTGCTCTGACTGTTTGACTCTCTTCTGTTCTCAGCTGTACCAGTCTCAGATTGATCTCTTTCCTCACTATCTCCCTGGGTCCCATCTTACTAGTTTAAATCCTCAAGCAAATCTCCCTGCCAGTATATTAGTCCCTTCCAATTTAGGTGCAAACCATCCTTCTTGTACAGGTCATTTCTACCCAAAAAGAGATTCCAATCATCCAAAAATGTGAATCCTTCTCCCATACACCAGATCCTCAGCCATGCATTCATCTGCTCTATCCTCCTATTGCTGCCCTCACTAGCTCGTAGCACCGGGAATAATCCAGATATTACTACTCTCGAGGACGTCCTTTTTAAATTCCTGCCTAACTCTCTGTAATCTCCCTTCAGATTCTCACCCTTTTCCCTTCCTATGTCATTGGTTCCAATGTGGACAATGACCTCTTGCTGGTCCCTCTCCCATTTGAGAACATTCTGCACCCACTCTGAGACATCCTTGATCATAGCACCAGGGAAGCAACACACCATTCTGATTTTTTGCTGCTGGCCACAGAAATGTCTGTCTGTACCTCGGACTGGAGAGTCTCCTAACACAATTGATCTCTTGAAACCTGATGTACCTCGATTGCATTAGAGCCAGTCTCAATACCAGAAACTTGGCTGTTTGTGCTACATTGCCCTGAGAATCCATCACCCCCTACACTTTCCAAAACAGCAGATTTGTTTGAAATGGATATAACCACAGAAGGCTCCTGCACTCGCTGCCTACCTCTCTTACCTTTCCTGGAGTTAATCCATCTATGTGACTGGATCTGAGACTTTTCCCCCTTCCTATAACTGCCATCCATCACATACTGTTGCTGTTGCAAATTCGTCATTGCTTCTAACTATCTCCAATCAATTCATTCGATCTGATAAGATTCGCAACCAACAACATTTATTGCAGATATAATCCGCAGTAACTCTTAAACTCTTTTAAAACTCCCACATCTGACAAGAAGTACATATCACTCTACTAAAGGCCATTTTTGCTCCTTCACAATCTACAGACCCAGAAAATAACACCATCTTGTTCCTCTACAAAACGCTGCCCCAGGTTGAATTAATAGCTATGGCTTATATTTTAAGTTTAATCAAGAGACATATCTCAAAAAACATATAATCAAGAAAGAATCCATTCTACTCACAACTGCATACTTTCTGTAGATCACACTTAAAAACAATATACTTATCTGCTTCTGTGCTGTGAACTTCACCCAAACAGTTCCTCCAAGATCAGTTGTGAATTTCAGTTTGTTAATTTTCCCAGACACACTCCAATGACCAGCGATACATGAATTCAAACAGCAAAGGCAGTTACTGTGCAGGTTCACTGCTGTGTCAGTTTCATTCTCTCTCTCTCTGGCACTGACCTCACCATGTGCTTCCTTTGACTCTTCTTCTCCCTTTAAAACTGCTGTTGTTTTGATTTTTTCCCCCCAACGTTCCAAAACAATGCAACAGCATATACAACAGCAATTGCTGCTCCTGGGATTCGAGGAAATCACCTCCAATACCTAAAATACCTCAAAAAAAGGAGCAGCTGTTACAGCCAGAATTTTTTCCCATCCTCTATCTTGGATTACCCAGAATCCTAGATCGGATAAAATGACAAAGTCATTTCCTTGTGGTAGGGGAGTCCAGAACTAGAAGGCATAGGTTTAGAGTGAGAGGGGAAAGATATAAAAAAAAACCTAAGGGGCAATTTTTCACTCAGAGGGTGGTACATGTATGGAATGAACTGCCAGAGGAAGGCTAGTACAATTGCAACATTTAAAAGACATCCGAATAGATATATGAGTAAGAAGGGTTTGGAGGGATACGGGCCAAGTGCTGGAAGGTGGGATTAGATTGGGTTGGGATATCTGGTCGGCATGGATGAGTTTGACCGAAGGGTCTGTTTCTGTGCTGTACAACCTATGACTCTATTTGCCAAAGCTATGTCATGTCCCCTTTTTCCCTCCTGATTTTCCTCTTAAATATACTCCTATTGCCTTTATATTTTTCTCAGGATTCACTCGATTTCTGCTGTTTCTACATGAAATCCTTCTTTCTCTTAACAAAAACCTCAATATGTCTTGTCATCCAGCATTCCCTCTACCTACCAGCCTTTCCTTTCACCCTAACAGGAATATACTTTCTTTGGATTCTCGTAATCTCATTCCTGAAGGCTTCCCATTTTCCAGCTGTCCCTTTACCTGCGAACATCTGTCCCCAATCAAGTTTTGGAAATTCTTACCTTCCTCCAGTTTAGAACTTTTTAACTTTTAGATCCTGTCTATCATTTGTCATCACTGTTTTAACATTAATAGAGTTATGGTTCCTGGCCCCGAAGTGCACCCCCACTGACAACTGCGGTCACCTGCCCTGCCTTTTTCCCAAGAGTAACAAAGCTTTGCACCTTCACTAGTAGCTACATCCACATACTGAATCAGAAAATTTTCTTGTACGCAGTTAACAAACTCCTTTCCATCTCAACCCTAAACAGTCTATGTTTGGAAAGTTAAAATTCCGTACCATTTCTCTATTAGTCTAACAGATAACAGATCTCATACAATCAGAGTCATAGAGATGTACAGCACGGAAACAGACACTTCGGTCCAACTCGTCCATGCCGACCAGGTAACCTAACCTAATCAAGTCCCAATTGCCAGCATTTGAGACAAATCCCTCGAACCCTTTCCTATTCATATATCCATTCAGATGCCTTTTTAAATGCTGTAATTGTACCAGCCTCCACCACTTCCTCTGTCAGCTCATTCTATACAGGTACCACCCTCTGTGTGAAAAAGTTGCCCCTTAGACCCCTTTTACATCTTCCCCTCTCACCTTAAACCCTATGCCTTCTAGTTCTGGAATTCCCCATCCCAGGGCATTTATCCTATCCATGCCCCTCATGATTTTATAAACCTTTATAGTGTCACCCCTCAGCCTCCGATGTTCCAGGGAAAACAGCCCCAGCCTATTCAGCCTCTCCCTATAGCTCAATCCTCCTTCCAAATTTGTTTCTCAGTTTCCTGCTGACTATTGGGGGGTTGCATTGTTCAATCCCAATAAGGTGATCATCCCTTTCTTTTTTATCAGTTCCACCCAAGTAACTTCCCTGGACATATTCCCAGTAATACCCTCCCTAAATACAGCTGTTATGTTATCTCTAATCAAAAACACCACACCAGCTCCTCTCTTGTCCCATCGCATTTGTATCCGGGAACATTAAGCTGCCAGTCCCGTCCAACCCTGAGCCACTTCTCTGTAATTGCTATGATATCCCAGTCCCATGC
This sequence comes from Chiloscyllium punctatum, assembly GCF_047496795.1. Lineage (NCBI taxonomy): Eukaryota > Metazoa > Chordata > Chondrichthyes > Orectolobiformes > Hemiscylliidae > Chiloscyllium > Chiloscyllium punctatum. The sequence goes on from NC_092743.1 coordinate 70,320,681, forward strand.
TCCTAACCATGCCCTGAGTTCATCTGTCCTCCCTGTTCGGCGTCTTGAATTGAAATAAATGCGATTGATCAATCCTACCTCATTCTGTGCTTTGTTCATGCCTGCCCTGACTGTTTAACATACTCCTGTTCTCAACTGTACCAGTCTGAGATTGATCTCTTTCCTTACTGTCTCCCTGTGTATGTACCCTTAATGGATCTATGTGTACATCTATTAATGAGAAAATTGATAATCAAGGAAATGAGGATGGCTTCAGCAACTAAAACGAATAATAAATAGGAAGAAAATAAAAGAATAAAGGGAAAGGGGCAGGAAACTAGGATTTGTAAAGGCCAATGAATTGTCCCTGCTCTAAAAGGCTGTTTCTGTAACTTGCCCTAGCGTTCCATTGGATAACTGCACATCCAGATCCATCAAATCCTGACTAAAGGGTAAAGTCTCAATGATGATTATTTGGAACTGTTTGAGAGAACATTTAAGAGAACATGTGCTTGCGACATGGATTCTTTAAGAAATTTTGACTTCAGGATTCAGTCATTAATGATGTTGAATCATCTCAGATGCATTAGTTAACCCAAGTTATCATTTGAAGACCAGTGATCTTCAACTGGTATGCCCGGACTCACTTGCAGAGACAATACAAATGTAGCCACAAAATATGTCCTTCCAGGTAGTCACAATTCTGCTTATTGCCACAGAGTCAATGACGTGCAGATTGATTTCAAGCAGCACGTCTTACTTAAATTTTCAGGGCTGACTAGTTCAGTTGAAGAGCCATTAGCACAGTTGAAATGGGATGAATGGCCTTCTGAGTACTACTATTCTATGACAAACATTTGCTTTCTGATTTGCATTTTTTTTCAAATTATAAATCAAAACTATTCTTCCAATTTTTATTCTTTCTTTTTGAGTTTTAGTCATTTTTTTTCTTAGCCATCTCTTTCTGGAAAGGGCTGACTAGATAATTACTGTCAACAATTTTCCAGTGTTGTCATAAGTGGTTTTGATTTATTCTATATTTCCATCATTTGTGCTTTCCCTCCTTATGATACTAACAAACATTTGTGGAATTGAAGGTATGAACCCACACAGCACCATTTCAAGAGAGCTCAATTTGTATTCATTTTTATACTGAAGCAAACACTTTTAAACAATATAATTATCTCAACACTGTGGTGAAACAGTGGACATGCCTGATTCGTTGTCTTGTTGCTCTGTGTGTTCTGATTTAATAATGGATTTTCATTTTGCTTTCTACTGGGAAAAAAATTAGAGAAATAATAAAGGAAATGCTGATATTTGTTGTGGGTAGAACGAGTCCTTCAAGATTCATTAACAAAGATCACTGAATCTTTCTTTCAATTAAATGAACACAAAAAATTGCTTATTCTATTTTCAATGGCCATGCACCTCCGCTTCCTGTTAGAATGTTGCACATCTTTAAATTATTTAAATCTGTATGTTTAATTACTGTGACCTTTTCTCAGTTCATTCTTAATCTTATGAGTCACTTTGCCGACCTGGTTGCTATGACATTCCTTTTAACTGAGGTATAAAAATTTTGATTTAAACTTGCCCCTATCCTTCATGTAACAGTTTCAACATTTAAATAAATATGCTAATGTTGAATAGATTTCTATACAGGAGATGTGAGTGATGGCAGATATTTCATAGCAAGCAATGTCACCCTTCTTAATGTTGCACAAAGTGATCACAAATGTAAATACAGAAAAAAAATTATGGAAGTTAGCTAGGAGCTTTAATATTTCATTTTAAGTATAACTTTACTAATGGGCTTCAGTATTGAACAAATTCTTACCAGATGGAGATGGATGAGGAAAAGCAATTTCAAACCAGTAGCATTGTCATTTCATGCATTGGAGAAGTAAAAACAATTCTTTCTTTTACTCTAATACAATATTTAATTTATTTAATTTTAGTGCAGTGACAAATATATTCAAAAATGGTAAAATGCATTTGGCATCATGTATATAGTTTTGAACAAATGTGATTAGAACATAAGACATAGAACATAGAACAATACCACATAGCATGGGCCCTTCGACTGTCGATGTTGTGCTGCCCTTTCATCCTACTCTAAGATCAGACTAACCTACATATTCTTCATTGTACTAACTTCTATGTGCCTATCCAGGAGTCGCTTAAATGTTCCTCATGTCTCTGACTCTACCACCACTGCTGGCAATGTATTCCATGCACCCACCACTCTCTATGTAAATAACTAACTTCTGGCACCCCTCCTAAACCTTCCTCCAATTACCGTAAAGTTATGCCCCCTCAAGATAGACATTTTTGCCATGGAAAAATGTCTCTGGCTATCCACTCTATCTATGCCTCTCAACATCTTGTACACTTCTATCAAGTCACTTCTCGTCCTTCTTCATTCAAATGAAAAAAACCCTAGCTCCCTCAACCTTTCTTCATAAGAAGAGCCCTCCAGTCCAGACAGCATCCTGGTAAATCTCCTCTGCACCCTCTCTAAAGCTTTCACTTCTTTCCTGTAATGAGGTGATCAGAACTAAGCACAATATTCCAAGTGTGGTCTAACCACGACTCTACAGCGCTGTAGCATAATCTTGCAGCTCTTTAACCCAATGCCCCCTGCTAATGCAAACCAACACACCATATGCCTTCTTCACAACCCTATTAACCTGGGTGACAACTTTGAGCAATCTATTTGACATGGATCTCAAGATCCCTCTGTTCCTCCACACTGTTAAGAATCCTGCCTTTAACCCTGTATTCTGCATTCAACTTTGATCTTCTAAAGTCAACAACATCACACTTTTCCAGGTTGAACTCCATCTGCCACTTATCAGCCCAGTTCTGCATTCTGTCAATTTCTCGTTGCAACCTACAAATGAAGAAGGTGTTTGGTATGCTTTCCTTTATTGGTCAGAGTATTGAGTACAGAGGTTGGGACGTCATGTTGCGGCTGTACAAGAAGCTGTACATCTCTATGACTCCATAACAGCCCTCCACACTATCCATATTTCCACCAAGCTTCATATCATTGTCAAACTTACTAACCCATCCTTCCACTTCCTCATCCAAATCATTTGTGAAAATCATAAAGAGCAGAGGTCCCAGAACAGATCCCTGTGGAATACCACTGGTCACCGAGCTACAGGCTGAATACTTTCCATATACCACTACCCCCTGTCTTCAATGGGCCAGCCAATTATGTATCCAGATAGCCAAATTTTCATGTAACCAATGCCTCCTTCCTTTCTGAATGAGCCTACCATGGGGAACCTTATCAAACACCTTGCTAAAATCCACATACACCACATTCACTGCTCTACTTTCATCAACATGTTTTGTCACATCCTCAAAACATTCAATGTTTTGTGAGGCATGACCTGCTCCTCACAAAGCCATGCTGACTTTCTCTAACTGAACTATGGTTTTTCAAGTAATCATAAATCCTATCTCTCAGAACTCACTCCAATAATTTGCCCACCACTGATGTAAGACTGACTGGTCTGTAATTCCCAGGATTATCCCAATCCCTTTCATGAACAAAGGAACAACATTGCCCAACTTCCAATCATCTGGCACTACTCCCATGGACAGTGAGGACACAAAGATCATCACCAAAGGTGCAGCAATCTCTTCCCTCGCTTCTTGCATTAAATTATGGCTTTGGCAATCTAAACGCCCATACTTAGACATTAATATTTATCTTTTTCATAATATTTGTAAAGGTCTTTCTTTCATAATTATGTATAATTAAACTGACCTCAAATATGAATTTTTGACATTCCTATTAATTTACAGAAAGTAGAGAACGGTAAAGGAAAAATATTATAGATTCATAACACCATAAGAACTAGGAGCAGGAGTAGGTGATTCAGCTATGCGAGCTTCTTCCACCATTTGACACAACCTTATCTCAGCATCAATTTTTAGCCTGCTCTCAATAACCCTTCAGTCTATCACTAATTTAAAAACTGCCTTAGATTATTTAGTCAAAAAAGTTTCACCATTTGGTTTATAATAGTCCTTTTATGAGCTTCATATTTCTCTTCTTAACTAAACAGAGGTATAACATCTGCAATCCTGCATTCAAGTTAAGGCAGAATTCAAGCCAAACAAGGGGTATGAATTGAACAGGATGACACTTTGCAATTAATCTGCTCAACTGTGACCACTACAGCTGTAATCAAGAGATCACCTGACAATTATAGCAGCCTTTCCTATGACCTTCAGTGAAAAGCTTATGGATGAAAAAGGTCAAGAGGATGATCCTGAATTGTGAAGTTAGCAGATCAGATACAGCATTACAATGGACAAAAGTATCGACTCTACTTATATTGAGCTGTCATTCCTTTCCTCGGTTCAGTCATGGCTGATCTTTTTGTGGTCTCAACTCTACTTACCCATCCCCTCACACCAATCCTTAATTCCTTTACCGTTCAAAGAATTATCTATTTTAGCCTTAAAAACATTCAATGGGGAAGCCTCAATTACTTCACTTGTCAGGGAATTTCACAAATGCACAATTTTCTGCGTGAAGAACTTCCTTCTTAATTCAGTCCTGAATCTGCTCCCCCTAATTTTGAGGTTATGCCCTGTTGTTCTTGTTTCACCCACCAATGGAACATCCTCTCTGATTCTATCTTATCTATTCCCTTCATGATTGTATATGTAAGATCTCCTCCTTGTTCTTCTAAATTCCAATGAATTATAAGCCTAGCCTACTCAGTCTCTGCTCACAAGTCAAACCTCTTAACCAGAATCAACCTAGTGAACCTTCTCTGCATTGTCTCCTGTGCTAGTACATTCTTTCTCAAGTAATCAATCGATGCCCTTGGCTCAACAGCCTTGTACTTTTTATGTTGATATGTATGCGTTTAGTACTGCCAAAACTTGTCTATTTTCTAGTCTTTGTTTCATCTGTATTCCAAAAAGTTCTTTTTCTTGCATTGTATTTCCTTTTGTCTTCTCTCCTCTTAATCTGCTAAGTATGTTAAAGGGACCTGAGGGGCAATATTTTCATGCAGAGGGTGCTGCATGCAGAGAATGAGCTTCCAGAGAAGGTGGTGAAGGCAGATGCAATTGCATCAGTTAAAAGACATCTGATTGGGTAAATGAAAGGGAAGGGTTTAGAGGAATATGGGCCAAGTTCTGGCAAATGGAACTATTTAGTAGGCATGGAGGAGTTGGACCAAGGGCTCTGTTTCCATGCTGTATTATTCCATGACTCCATGGCAGCATTTCATATCGAAGGGTGATTGGAAGCTGTTGCAAGAGTCTTCAATAGCTCCTATGCTTAATCATACAATGCTTATACTTAGTGCTGTGTCAGAATCAGAGTAATTCAGAAATTATCACCATTGAAATTCTTTTACTTAACTTGTTTTTGGAGGCATACATTTTTATATTGTGTTCTGGTGTCACTTCTTCATTGAATAATCTTGTATTTTATTGAGTTGGATATTTTGGTATTAATCCAAGAAATTTGAAATTTGTTTAAAAAATACATCTAAAGGAGAATAGATTCATAATGGCCTGAGTAACTCTGCATAATGTCTTCTGCCTTTCTACATTAAAAGAGTACTGAATCTATTATGCACATCATGATGTTAGGAATCGAAACAAGGAAAGTTAGTATATGGAAATTAAGGTTTTTCTGTTTGCATTCAAATTCTGTGCTTACCTTCTAGAGTAAAGCACAGTGTTTGAATTGGTGTAGAATTCTAGGACACTGTTGAGCTGAAGAGCAAAACTTGTTGATGATATTCTACAGCAGGTTGACCTTGAATGAGTCCTGTGAACATTCCTGTATGTGCTGACGATATCATAATCAAAACTTATTTTCTGTTCTGCAAGCAGCTTGTTTTTTTGTACCTTGTTGTTTATTACACTGTATAAGAAAGAGAGTTTTGTTCCAGAAGTTGGACTTCTTCTTGGATCGGGATCGTGAACAGTGCCAGAAACAACCTCAGTGTGCAGGCCAACCGTCGAACAAGGAGACCCCGATGGGTGGAATGGAGTGAGGCTTATTCTTTTTTATCCTTTCTTATTCATTGTTTTTATTTACTTAATAAATGCTTCTTTCTTTTTCATCTTTTATTTTTACTAAATAAATGTTCATTTTTGAAACAGTTGTTATCATTGAGCCTTCTCTTAATTACATTTAACCGAATCCACTTGGATAGATCCTGTGATCTAAGACACTAGTTGAACAGCCAAAGTGAAGTGAGCACAGTGACATTTTATGCTGCAGCGGGAAAGATCATGGCAGTCGTTCATTTTACTAATTACATATATGATCCCTGAGCACGGAAGACAGTCAATTTAACGATGTATTTTCAAAAATCCTATTCCATGTAGCACGATTTTAAGGATACTTTCTATTCTATGAAATTAATTATTTTTGATCCATGGACTGGCAGGACAGGTAACATATCACAACAGCAACATGTCGTGCTCCTGGTTACCAATGTAATCCAGTGCTAATCTGTTCGCAGTCAGTGCTTACACAAAGTATATGAGCTAGAGGTCAAATTCAACATCCAGGAGGGGTAGATTTCCTGGGTATTTTGTATCAAGAGGCAATCACAATCCGAATTTGGTCTTCTGATTTGGTTAGTGGTAAGGAAAAGAAAGACGCAATTGCAATTGAGGCAGGTCAAAGGGCAGGAGTTCAGGAGAATCAGTCTTTGCAATTGTCTAACACCACTTTCTGTTTGTTTGGATGGGAATGATCTAAGTGATCATGGCAAACTGGTACAGGAAGTTTTTCAAGAGGATTGCAAAAAATATAGTAAGAGTGAAAACACTAAGAGGAGCAAAGAGCACAAGTGCAAAAGATAGTGCCAGAATAGGGGACATTTTTCAAGGCTGGACAGGAACTAAGACAGGGAAGGGAAGGATCCACTTGTTATGGCCCATGTGAGTAGCAACAGAACAAAAAAAGTGGTTCTGCTTACATTATACGAGGAGATTGGTGCCAAAATGCAGAGCAGAACATCAAGAGTAATAATCTCTGAGTTACCACTTCAACCATGTGCCAATTATCAGAAGACAGATAAGATTAGTGGTTTAGACTGAAGTAAGTTCCAGTCTCTGGGGTTCAGTATGGGAGCAAGTGGAAAGGTCTGCACCTGAACTTTGCTAGATTTAATGTTCTCATCAGCTGCTTATCTCAAAGCAAACAGATCTTTAAATTAAACAGTGTCACAACTTAACTGGGAAGAGAGGCCCACTATTTCAAAGGTCATCACAAAATGTATAAAATCCCAATGAGATTACCAAAATTACCATTTCCTGAATGACTATTACTCAGGCCAACAGTAATTCACAGCAGGTTTTTCAGAAACAGGAAAACAAAATTGTTTTCACTGTTCATCATGAAGTTAAATGTGTTACAATGAATAAATTATTTAATTTGCATATAACTTGGAATATATCTCTTCAAAAAACTCAAATATACACATACTCAATCATTATTAAAACAGATGAAAGACAAACAGTTTACCATATATACTATTGATGGAAAAAGAGTATGTGCAGAGTAAACAAATTCTAAAGATCAAAAGGCCAGATCACAAGATGGAAATTTATTTTTCCTTCACTTTTCTTCCATTTCTGAATGATGATATACTATTTTCTGTAAATTGACAGTTGATGTTTGATTTGATGGTTGATCAGGTAAACGTAGGTCTTTCCTTTAAGCTTTCTTGGTTTTACTTTCTTTTTCAACATGGAAACAGAGTGTGAGGAGGGGCTGGGGAGATGAATGCTTTCTACTGGCAGGCTGAGGATGTTTCTTTGTTTCTACTGCTCTTGGTATTTAAAGCTTTTTTAACACACCTCAACCAGAAGACCGATCTCATGCAATCTTTCACTCAAAAGATTCACTTAGTCTTGAAATCTCTCTCTTGCTGCTTTAAAATGCATTACTGTATTGCAAAAGCTCAACAATATGAAACACTTGGTTTTCAGTTTGCAAACCATTACCGCTATTCCAGTTATATCAGTCCAACTTCCTTTTCAGTGATAGCCCCAAATGTAAATACAATCTGTACTCTCTTAGAACATAGATCATAGGATTTGTTTTCTTCAGCTGATTGTGCAAGTTTGAAATTCTTTGCCTCAGCAGGTTCATTGAATATTTTTAAACAGAGTTTGATAGATTCTTGAAAGGCAAGGACATCAAAGGTTATCCAGGATGGTTAGGAATGTAGAATTCAGAATATAAACAGATCAGTCATGATCTGCTTGAATGACGGAGCAAGATTGGCCTATTTCTGCTCACATTTATATATTCATATATATTTGTATAATAGTGATGAGGGATCAAACCTGGGCAGATACAACAAATCAACAGATGGAGTGAGGGCAGGGAAGCAAACTAATAATATGGGAAATGAAAATCAGAGAATGACAGGAAGGGAGGAAGAGAATAAACCTAAGAAATCGCCAGCAGTCAAGGCTATATATTATAAAAGACAAAACTAAAGGTTTTGCAGCTAAATGATTGTGCATTTATAACAAACTGAATCAATTTATAGCACACATTGAAGTAAGTTAATACGAACTGAATATCCATTCCAGAGCATGATGACAAGGTTGGGTTCTGAATACAGAAACATATACACCATTGCAGAAAAACGGGAAGCTAGCAATGGTAGAGTAAAGTATTGTTAATCCAAGACAGCATAGGATTGACCTTGAATCAGAAGCTTAAGATACAAATCAGTTTGGATGAAGATCAAGAATAGTAGGGGAAAGAAATCACTGTTCAGGTGGTTAACAGACTTCCTAGTAGTAATCACAATACTGGACTCTTTGTACAAAAATAAATATCATGTGGTTGTGATAAAAGGATGCCAATAATCTTTTTTTTAAAATCTGCATGTAAACTGCATATTAATGATCTGGATGAAGGGACTGGGGGTATTCTAGCAAAGTTTGCCGATGATATGAAGTTAGGTGGACAGGCAGGTAGTACTGAGGAAGTGGGGAGGCTGCAGAAGGATCTAGACAGTTTGGGAGAGTGGTCCAGGAAATGGCTGATGCAATTCAATATGAGCAAATGCGAGGTCTTGCACTTTGGCAAAAAGAATACAAGCATGGACTACTTTCTAAATGGTGAGAAAATTCATAAAGCCAAAGTACAAAGGGATCTGGGAGTGCTAGTCAAGGATTCTCTAAAGGTAAACATGCAGATTGAGTCTGTGATTAAGAAAGCGAATGCAATGTTGTCATTTATCTCAAGAGGGTTGGAATATAAAAGCACCATTATGCTACTGAGACTTTATAAAGCTCTGGTTAGGCCCCATTTGGAGTACTGTGTCCAGTTTTGGTCCCCACACGTCAGGAAGGACACACTGGCACTGGAGCGTGTCCAGCGGAGATTCACACGGATGATCCCTGGAATGGTAGGTTGAACATACGAGGAACGGCTGAGGATCCTGGGATTGTATTCATTGGAGTTTAGAAGATTAAGGGGAGATCTAATAGAAACTAACAAGATAATACATGACTTGGAAAGGGTGGACACTAGGAAATTGTTTCCATTAGGCGAGTAGACTAGGACCCATGGACACAGTCTTAGAATTAGAGGGGGTAAATTCAGAACAGAAATGTGGAGACATTTCTTCAGCCAGAGAGTGGTGGGCCTGTGGAATTCATTGCCATGGAGTGCAGTGGAGGCCGGGACACTAAATATCTTCAAGGCAGAGATTGATAAATTCTGATGTCACAAGGAATTAAGGGCTACGGGGAGAATGTGGGTAAGTGGAGTTGAAATGCCTGTCAGCCATGATTGAATGGTGGAGTGGACTCGATGGGCTGAATGGCCTTAATTCCACTCCTATGTCTTATGGTCTTATGGTCTTAAACTAAAAAAACCTGCTTGACCATGGTAGCTTGGATAAAAAATTCTCAGAATGTTTTTGAGATACTTTGTTCAAGCAGCATGCTCTGAAACCACAATTTTGCACCAATGTTAAAAGTAAAAAGGATGAGTCTAAGACTAATATTCTAAAATTAAGTCAAAGTAACTATGGAAGCATGAAAGTTGAGTTAGCTGCACTGAACTAAGATGCTGGACGTAGGGATAGATTAACTGAGAAGCAGTGGCAAACATTTCAGGGGATATTTTAGAATACTCATGGTAAGTATATACCAACTATAAAGAAAAGCTCTAAAGGGATGACACACCACTTAACTAAAAAAATTAGGGAAAGCATTAAAATTAGGGGAAAAAAACAGATGATTGTGCAAAGGTTAGTCACAAGTCAGGTGATTGAGAATAAAGAATGGCAAACAATGACTAAGAAGTTCATCAGGAGGAAGAAATTAGAGTATGAGAGGAAACCAGCTAGGAATATAAACACATGTAGCAAGTATTTCTGAACCTCTTGTAACAAGGAAAAGTATGAGTGTTGATCCTCTAGACAGTTGGAAGGGTAGTTAATAGTCGATAATAGTAAAATGATGGATGTTCAAATAAGCAAGGATTTTGCCTCTGTCTTCATTATACAGGATATAAAAACCATCCCAGTAATAGCCATAACTTGGAAGGTTGAAAAATGGAGGCAAATTTGGTGAAATTATAATTTCTAAGAAAATGCTCCTGAGCAAACTAATGGAGCTGCAGCCTGACAAGTGTCCAGGTCCAGATGGACTTCAACCTAGGATTCTAAAGGATGTGGCTAATTAGGTCATAGTTTTGTTGGTGTTTATTTTCCAAAATTCTGCATAAACTCTGCATATGAACCGTCAAAATGGAAAGTAGAAAATATAACCCCTGTGTTCAAGAAAGAAGATAGAAAAAGGAAGCTTCACGTTAGCTTGTCATAGAGAAGGTATTAGAATTAATCATGAAGGAAATTACAATTGTGCTATGAAAAAAATGAGTCGGCATTGTTTTGTCAAAGGAAAATCACACATACATGATTTATTGGAGTTTTTTGAATAATAACCTTTGAGCCACACAGGTGCTAGGCCATTTCCATAACTGCCTCCAACAAAAAGGAATCTAATCATCATCCCTTAACATTCCATGCCATTACCATTGCAAAATGCCCTACTTTCAACATTCTAGTATTATCATTGATCAGAAATTGAAATGCACTAGCCTTATGAATATTGTGACTACAAGAACAGGTCAGAAATTGGAAACATTGCAGTGAGTAACTTACTTCCTGATTCCCCAGGTCCTATCTGTGGTGATTGTAAGAAGGTCAGCCAGGTAGACATCATAGAATCTGAATACCCTGATTAGGGCTGTTAATCTGGTCTAATCAGGAAGCCCTGGCTGACAAGATAAGAACAAGACTGACAGATATCCTTTTCACTCTAAGAACTGGCTCTGAGGGAGCTGGAGCAGTGTCAAGGACACTCCCTGTGTAGGCAACTGGATACCGGCCTCTGGATACCTCTGTGGAGTTATTTCAGTGGCGATGAGAACAGGATAAATGATGCAACCATGCAAAAGTACTTACTAGCTGAAGCCCAGCTGGACTTCAAACAGGCACTACAACAGACTTTATCATTAGAAAATGCAACAAGTGGAGTATCTGAGTTGCAGAGTATTCCAGTGGAAGTGGACACTCTTGCCAATCCAATTGAGCTTGGGGAATACCACTTGAATGAAGGCAATTTCATAACCTCAGTCAGGACATATCCTGAACAGAGAGACTCTAGGTCAGCCCACAGCAAAACCTCAAAACAAAGTCAATTATTGGCCAAATGGTTTGAATTTTCTTCAGGATTCAGGCTGTCAAGCAATTGTAGTAACCGATATGTGGATTCGGGACAGCAAAAGAGTCCCACAAGACCTAAATTGAGTAAGAGAACTCAAAGGCCAATATCCTGCCACTAAGTCATTCTTTATTTACATGTGGAGAGTCCTTGACACTGACCCAGCTCTCTGAGAGCCAGCTGTCAGAGTGAACAGAATGTCTGACACTCCTGTTCTTATCTGTCAGCCTGATTGGATAGGTTAAAAGCCTCATAGAGGGACCGCATTTCCATGTGATCCACCTAGCTGACCAAGTTACCATCACTACATTCCTCTCCTGAGTGCAGAACATAGGCTCGTTCCTTTTTTTCTGTAGCTCCTCCTGGGGTGTTTTTAGCAACAGGACAAGTTCCTCCAACTCTGCTTTGGATACATGCAGTGTGTAATGCTCAACTCTTGTGCCCAGAGCATCTAAAAGAAATTCATTTGCTTCTTCAGGCTTCAAAGGCATTAAGGTGGCGACATCTGCTGTGTCCATCTCAGATTCTGAGTTACCTTCAACACTTGATGGACAGGGAGAACCCATGATCAGTCAGAAAGGTTGTCAAGGAGCCGGGCACATTTTACTCCTGCACTGTTTAGAAATTTGCAGCTTTCAGATGGTCAATGTGCTTGTTCAGGACTATTGCACCTACCCAAACTTTAAATGTAACTGGACCTGACCTCATATCAACTATGCCTTTTACACATGCAGGGCCATTGAAATGATTCTTACATCAAACTTTCTCCCCTAAACTAAACTGTCTGTCTTGCTCAGCAGAGCTTTGTGTCTGGCATTGGCGTTCCTGATGCCATTTCACTGTCCACCATCTGCAAAGCAGTTACAAGTGTGTGATAGACTGTTCTCCATTTGATTGGATGAGTGCATCTCTAAGAAGGTGAACACTGAAGAAGCTTGACACCATTCAGGTCAAAACCACACATTTAGCTAGCACCCACTTGCAGTCCCTCCAATATTCACTCTTGTCACTGTTGTGTACCATCTATAAAATGTATTGTAGAAATAGGTCAGAACTTCTTCTACAACACTTTCTAGATTCATAAACTCTATAGCCTAGAAGGACAAGGACAACAGACACACAGATATACTACCCCTCTAAAACACACATAACCCTCACTTAAAGATATTGTTGCTCATTCTCTGAAACTGAGTCAAAATCCTTAAACTCCCTTCCTGACAACACTGTTGGCACCTCTAAACCAAAAAGACTGCAGTGTTTCAAGAACTTTAGCTCAGTAGCATCTTCTCCGGAACAACTTGGTATGGATAATAAATGTTGGTTTCATCAGCAGCAACACATCTTGTAAATGCATGTAAAATAAGCTTTTTGCTATTCATATTTGAGCAACAGCAGGCTGAACAATCTCTAAGAAGGTGCACACTCAAGAAGCTTTGGGCAGCACGGTGACACAGTGGTTAGCACTGCTGCCTCACAGCGCCAGAGACCTGGGTTCAATTCCCACCTCAGGTGATTGACTGTGTGGAGTTTGCACGTTCTCCCCGTGTCTGCGTGGGTTTCCTCCGGGTGCTCTGGTTTCCTCCCACAGTCCAAAGATGTGCAGGTTAGGTGAACTGGCCATGTTAAATTGCACATAGTGTTAGGTAAGGGGTAAATGTAGGGGTATGGGTGGGTTGCGCTTCGGCGGGGCGGTGTGCACTTGTTGGGCCGAAGGGCCTGTTTCCACACTGTAAGCAATCTAATCTAATCTAAAACAGGAAGGAACAGACAAAATTCCAATTAGATATACAGTATTTTACAGCCCAAAAGAAAGAAACCCAAAATTTACAGAATGATTAAGATCACTAAACCTTTCTCTTCTCTTTGACTTAACTTCACTTAATCCTCTTCTACTTCTAATCTCTCACCCACACACCTGTTCCTAAGTGCTACTTCCTGATACAGCTCGGCTGATGCAAGACTGCATGCTGTTGAATTCCTGATTGCATGAATATCCATACACAATTTATTTAAGCCCTGGTAGCAGAAACAGAAGTCAAACACCAGATGTAAATTCATTTTAAACTGCAAATGTGGACAATTTGATGCCAGAGACATTGACAGTCAGCACAAAGCATAATGATGAATATGACCAGTCCTTCCTGCAGTGGAGTTATGTGATGTACATAATGTTTTTTGTACTTGACTGCATGACAACTTAAAGTGATTCCTTGCACATGAAGCACTTCAAGAGATGTAATATAATGTTATTAAAAGTGCACAGGCAGAAGGTCAGAAAAATGATAGAAGTTGAATATTATTAAAAAGAAACTTAGATTTGTGGAATATCTTTTCTTGCACTCAGTTTAGATTCCTTACAGTGTGGAAACAGGCCCTTCAGCCCAACAAGTCCACACTGACCCTCTGGAGAGTAACCTACCCAGTCCCCTCTGACTACTGCACCTATCACTACAGGCAATTTAGTGTGGCCAATTCACCTGACCTGCATATCTTTGGGTTGTGGAAGGAAACCCACACAGACACAGGGAGAATGTACAAACTCTACACAGACAGTCACCTGAGGCTGGAATCAAACCTGGGACCGTGGCGCTGTGAGACAGCAGTGCTAACCACTGAGCCACCGTGCCACCCTAAATTTGGAAGTCTAGATCAGATGCCCTTTAATATTGACCTGATAAGCTGTAGTTTTCACTAGTGCACAAACAATCTTATAATATTTTCTCAGGTTATTACATTTTACATTTAACAAATTGCAGGTACACAAGGCTGTGATATTGTTAAAAGAAATTGATTCCCTGCTTGAAGGGTCACCAATAATAAGTGAGACCAGAAAACGTAAAGGAAACTTTATGCAGAAGGACCATTCGTCAGGAAAATAGATCATCTCTTTTTAATTCAATTAATTAAAAGGATTCATCAATTAAAAGCATGAGATTTCATTTCTTAGTTAATGGTATATTGGGAGGGGTGACATTGGTTAGGCCAACATTTACTGCCTAATTGGGTAATTAGGTGTGAACAATATTGTTGTGGATCTGGGATCTCCTGTAAGCCAGACCAGTACAGCAGATTTCCTTCCCTAAAGGACATAGTGAAGCAGGTGGGTGTTTGCAATAATCACTCATATGATAGCTTTTAATTCCAGATTTTTATTGATTTCAAATTCTTCCATTCTGTTGTGGTATCTGCCAAACATTATTTTGTGTTCTTAATTAATGGTCTATTATGACTAAATCTCCATTTCCCCTTTTGTTACAGTTGTTTATCAACTAGTCAGGAGAATAGCAGTATCCAAAGTTAGGCAGGAGCAATATAATACAGAGTGAATTGAAAATACAACAGTTTAAGGAAGATGCTGGGATCAGTGGACTATCTGTCTTTCTATATCTCTCTGTGAGTTTATGTTTGACATGGGAGAAAAAATGACATGGTGATATCACAGCACAAGAAGGTGCAAACTTTAAGCCTGCAGATAAATGTTGAATTGATACCATAAGCTGAAACAATCAAATGATACAAAAAGAAGCAAATTAATTAGATAAAATACATATGTTTTATGTATAGTATTTTGTGCATTGAATATTATATAATTCATTAGAAGTGCACAGATAGTGGTGAGACTTTAACCATACTAGGAGAGGATTTTGGGTAATCCAGGATGGAGAAATGTTGTAGCTGTAAGAGCTGCTCCTTTTTTTTTTGAGGTTTTTTCAGTGTTGGAGTTGATTTCTTTGAATTTTAGAAGTAATAATTACTGCTTTATAAGCTGTTGCATTATTTTGGAACGTGGGGGGAAATAAAACAAAACAATGGCACTTTGAAAAGGAGGACAGGAGACAAAGGCAGTGACCACATGGCAAGTTATTCAAACAGAGAAAGAAACCTACACTGCTGTCTGATCCAGCAGAGAATCTCCCTAGCTGCTGCTATTGCTGTTTGGGTTCAAGTATCTCTGGATGTTGGAGTTTATTTAAAGAAAAATAAACAGTGAAATTCATAGCTGACCTTGGAGAAACCTGGTAGCTAATTTTAAAGTGTAACCTTAATTTTTTGTTGGTAAATCTACAATAGTGAGTAGAATGAATTCTTTTATGATTATGTTTTCATTCAGATCTGTCTCTTGATTAAACTTAAAAGTATAAAAACAAAGTTAGCCTGGAGCAGTGTTTTTAGAACAGTAAGACTATGCTTTTTCTCTGGATCTGTAGGTTTTTAATGTGCAAAGATGGCTTGTAGTAGAGTGATATGCTCTTCCTGTTGGACGTGGGAGATCAGGGAGAGTTCCCATGCTACTGATGATTATGTCTGTAAGAAGTGTGCTTGGTTGTGAATCCTATTGGATCACATGGATAGGTTGGAGTGGCAGTTAGAGATAATGAGGATTGAGCTAGGGTGTGTGATGGATACCTGTTGCAGGTAGGGAGATACAGTCAGGTAGATGTGTGACCTCCAGGACAGGTAAGAGAGGAAAGAAGGTAATGGCTATCCCCATCTTAAACAGATGTCGATAGGGCAACAAGAGGTGAGGCCACTCTGGATTTGGTACTGGTAATGAACCAGGCCAGGTGTTAGATTTGAAGGTAGGCAAGCACTTTGTAGATAGTGACCACAATTCTGTTACATTTACTTTAGCGATGGACAGGGTTCTGTATATACCACGGGGCAAGATACTGCTGGGGGAAGGCAATGATGATGTGATTAGATGAGATTCAGGATGCATAGGATTGAATAGGATGTACAATTGAAATATGAAGCTTGTTCAAGGAATAGCTACTGTGTGTCCTTGATGAGTATGTACCTGTCGGGCAGGGAGGAAGTGGTTGAGCAAAGGAATTGTGGCTGATTTAAAGAAGTTAATCTCTTGTCAAGAAGGAGGTTTATGTAAAGATGCGACGTGAAGGCTCAATTGTGAAGATGAGATGTGAAGGCTCAGTTAGGGCACTTGAGAGTTACAAGTTAGCCAGAAAAGACCTAAATAGAGAGCTAAGAAGAGCCAGAAGGGGACATGACCAGTCTTTTGCAGGTAGGGTCAAGGAAAAACCTAAAGCTTTCTATAGGTATGTCAGGAATTTAAGAATGAATAGGGTAAGATCAGGGCCAGTCAAAGACAGTAGTGGGAAGTTGTGTGTGGAGTCCGAAGAGATAGGAGAGGCACTAAATGAATATTTTTCATCAGTATTCACACAGGAAAAAGACAATGTTGTCAAGGAGAATGCTAAAATACAGCCTGTTAGTCTAGACTGGGTTGGGATCCATAAGGAGGAGGTGTTAGCAATTCTGGAAAGTGTGAAAATAGATAAGTCCCTGGGCCAGATGGGATTTATCCTCGGATTCTCTGGCAAGCTAGGGGGGAGATTGCAGAGCCTTTGGCTTTGATCTTTTTGTTGTCGCTGTCTACAGGAATAGTGCCAGAAGACTGGAGGATAGCAAATGTTGTCTCCTTCAACAACCTGACAACATCTTGATGAAGGAACAGCACTCCAAACGATAGTGCTTCCAAACAAACTGTTGGATGATAACCTGGTTTTGTGATTTTTAATTTTGTTCAAGGGGAGTAGAGTCAACCCTGGTAATTAGCTTCAGCTTTAGTTCTGCTGTGGGCAAAGTTTTTGGAAAGGATTATAAGAGCGGATTTATAATCATCTAGAGAGGAATAATTTGCTGAGAGATAGTCAATATGGTTCTGTGAAGGGTAGGTCATGCCTCTCAAATCTTAGTTCTTTGAAAGGGAACCAAACAGGTGGATGAGGGTAAAACCATTGATGTGGTGTATATGGATATCAGTAATGCATTTGAGAAGGTTCCCCACAGTAGGCTCTAGGAGAAAATACAGAAGCTTGGGATTGAGGGTGATCTAGCAGTTTGGATCAGAAATTGGCTAGCTGAAAAAAAGACAGTAGGTGTTGGTTGATGGGAAATGTTCGTCCTGGGGTTCAGTTACTAGGGGTGTACTGCAAGGATCTGTTTTGGGTCCGCTGCTGTTTGTCATTTTTCTAAATGACCTAGATGAGGGCGTAGAAGAATGGGTTAGTAAATTTGTGGATGACACCAATGTCAGTGGAGTTGTGGACAGTGCAAAAGAATGTTGCAGGTTACAGAGGAACATAGGTAAGCTGCAGAGCTGGGCTGAGAGGTGGCAAATGGAGTTTAATGTGGAAAAGTGTGCAGTGATTGACTTTGGAAGGTGTAACAGTAATACAGAATACTGGGCTAATGGTGAGATTCTTGGTATCAGCAGAAAGATCTAGGTGTCCATGTGCATCGATCCCTGAAAGTTGACACACAGGTTAGTAAGTTAGTTAATAGGGTTGGTAGGTAACAGTAGGGTGTGTTAGCTATTATTGCTAAAGGGATCGGGTATTGGATCCATGATGTCATGTTGCAGCTGTACAAAACTCTGGTGTGGCTGCACTTGGAGTATTCATACAGTCCTGGTCACCACATTTTATAAGAAGGATGTGGAAGCATTGGAAAGTGTGCAGAGGAGATTTACCAAGATGTTGCCTGGTATAGGAGGAAGGGCTGAGGGACTTGAGGCTGTTTTTGTTAGAGGGAAGGAGGTTAAGTGGTGACTTAATGGAGGCATATAAGATAATCAGAAGATTAGATAGGGTGGATAGTTTTTTCCTTGAATGGTGATGGCCAGCATAAGGGTACACAGCTTTAAATTGAGGGGTGTTAGATATAGGACAGATGTCAGAGGCAGGTTCTTTACTCAGAATAGTAAGGGCATGGAATGCAATGCCTGCAACAGTAGTGGACTTGCAAACATTAAGGGCATTTAAATGGTCATTGGATAAATATATGGATGATAATGGAATATTGTAGGTTAGATGGGCTTTAGATTTGTTTTACAGGTTGGCACAACATTGAGACCCAAAGAGCCTGAACTGTGCTGTAGTATTCTATGTTCTGTACGCTGTTTTGGAAAATATAGGGGTGAATGACTCTCAGGGGAATGTGGCTAACAGCTAGATTTGCATGGAGATTGGTTCTCATGTAACAAAGGGTATACCAGGTTCCAAGAGATCAATTATGATAGAGGACTGCCTAGTCAGAGGCATAGACAGACATTTCTGTGGTTGATAGTGAGACATCAGAATGGTGTGTTGCCTCCCTGGTGCCAGGATCAAGCATATCTTGGAGAGGGTGCAGAATTCTTAAAGAGGAGAGGGACCAGCAGGAAATCACTGTACACATTGGACTAAATGATATGGGAAGAGAACAGGGTGAGATTCTGAGGAGAGAATATAGAAAGTTAGGCAGGACTTTTAAAAGGTAGGTCCTTGAGGGTAGTAATATCTGAATCAATCTGAAGTGCTACAAGCGAGCAGGGGTAGAAATAAATGGATAGAGCGGATGAATGCGTGTCTGAAGAGCTGGTACAGGGGAGAAGGCTTCACAATTTTGGATCATTGGAATCTCTTCTGGGGTAGAAGTGACCTGTATAAGAAGAACGGATTGCATCTAATTTTGGAAGGGGACTAATCTATTGGTGGGGAAATTTGCTGGAGCTACACATGAGGATTTAAACTAGTAGGGGACGTGAGGGTGAGACCTCTGGAGATATTGAGGAAATAAATCAGTCTGAGACTGTTACAGTTGGGAAAAGGAATAAATCAGGGCTGGCAGGCAGGAACAAAGCAGAGAATGAGATACGACTGATGAATTAAACTGCACTTATTTCAATGCAAGAGCCGAAGAGGTAAGGCAGATGAACTCAGGGCATGGTTGGGAACGTGGCACTGGGAAATCATAGCAATTAGAGATGAGGATCAACAATGGTCAGAACTGGCAGCTTAAGGTTCCAGGATACAAATGCGAGAGGAAGCATAGAAAGGGGGGCAAGAGAGGAGGGGGTGTGATGGTTTTGATAAGGGATAATATTACAGCTATACTTAGGGAGGATGTTACTGAGAATACGTTCAGGGAAGTTATTTGGGTGGAACTGAGAAATAAGAAAGGAATGAACGCCTTACTGGGATTGTACTGTGGACATTCCAATAGTCAGCAAGAAATTGAGAAATGAATTTGTAAGGAGATCTTATTATCAGTAAGAATAATAGGGTGGTTAGGGTGGGGGATTTTAGCTTTCCAAACAGAGACTGGGACTGTCAGTGTTTAGATGGAGAGGAATTTAAGTGCATATAAGAAAATTTTCTTTTGCTGTAAGCGACTAGAGAAGGTGCAAAGCTTTTTTTACTCTTGAGAAATAAGGTGGGGCAGGTGACTGAGGTGTCAGTGGGGGAGCATTTGGGCCAATGATCATAATTCTATTAGTTTTAAAATAGTGATGGAAAAGGATAGACAGGATCTATAATGTTTGAAATTTCTAAATTGGAAGAAGGCCAATTTTGATTGTATTAGGCAAGGACTTTCAAAAGTTGATTGGGGCAGATGTCCACAAGTAAAGGGACGGCTGGAAAATGGGAACCCTTTAAAAATGAGATAACGAGAGTCCAGAGATAGTATGTTCCTTTTTTCGGGTGAAGGACAAAGCTAGGAGGTGTATGGAAAGGTTGATGACTAGAGAAATTGAGGTTTTGCTTCAGGAAAAGAAGGAAGCATATGTCAGGTATAGACAGCAGAAATCGAGTGAATCCCTAGAAGTGTATAAAAGGGAAATCAAGAGGGCAAAAAGGGGACATGAGATAGCTTTGGTAAATAGGGTTAAGGAGAATCAAATAGATTTTATAAATTCATTTAAGGACAAAAAAGTAAGTAGGGAGAGAATAGGGTCCCTTTAAAGGCCATCCACATGCAAAACTGCAGGAGATGGGAGAGATAATATACAAATATTTTGCTTTAGGGTTTACTGGTGAGAAGGATATGGAAGATAGTGAACATGGGGAAATAAATAGCAACATCTTGAAAAATATCTGTATTACAGAGGAGGTACTAGATGTCATAAACATATAAAGGTGGGTCCATTGCGGAGATATTTGTATTTTTGATAGCAGCAGGTGAGGTGTTAGACTGGCGATTGGCTAACGTTGTGCCACTATTTAAGAAAGGTGGTAAGGAAAAGCCACTGAACTATAGACCAGTGAGCCTGACATCAGTGGTGGAAAATTGTTGAAGGGAATCTTGACGAACAGGATGTACATGTATTTGGAAAGGCAAGGACTAAATTGGGGTAGTCAACGTGGCTTTGCATTTGGGAAATTGTGTTTCCCTAACTTGATTTGAGTTTTTAACTTGATTTTGAGTTTTTTGAAGAAATAACAGAGGTTTGATGAGGGCAGTGCAGTGGATGTGATCGTTATGGACTTCAGTAAGACTTTTTTGACAAAGTTCCTCATGGTGGACTGGTTAGCAAAGTCAAATCACATGGAACAGAAGGAGAACTAGTCATTTGGATGCAGAACTGGCTCCAAGGTAGAAGACAGAGGGTGGTTGTGCAGGGTTGTTTTTCAGAGTGGAAGTCTTTGATCAGTGGAGTACCACCAGTGCTGGGATCACTGCTTTCAATCACTTGTATAAATGATTTGGATGTGAACATAAGAGGTATAGTTAATAAGTTTGCGGATGACACCAAAATTGGAGGTGTAGTGGATAGCGAAGAAGGTTACCTCTGAATACGACAGGATCTTGATCAGATGGGCCAAGGGGCTGAGGAGTGGCAGGTTGAGCTTAATTTAGATAAATGTGAGATGCTGCGATTTGGAAAATCAAATCAGAGCATGACTTATACACTTAATGGAAAGATCCTCAGGAATGTTGTTAAACAAAGACACCTTGGAGTTCAGATGCATAGTTAGTGGAAAATTGAGTCCCATTTAGATAGGATAGTAAAGAAGCCATTTGGTATGTTTGCCTTTTTTGGTGAGTGCATTGAGTATAGGAACTAGGAGATCATGTTGCAGCTATACAGGGCATTGGTTCGGCCACTTTTGGAATATTGTGTAGAGTTCTGGTCTCCCTGCTATAGGCAAAATGTTTTGAAACTGGAAAGGGTTCAAAAAAGATTTATAAGGATGTTGCCAGGATTGGAGGGTTTGAGCAAAAGGAAGAGGCTGAATAGGCTGGGGTTATTTTCTTTGGGGTGTTATAGATGTTTGTAAAATCATGAGGGGCACAGATAGGATGAATAAACAATGTCTTTTCCCTGGGGTAGGGCATAGGTTTAGGGTGACAGGGAAAAGGTTTAAAAGGGACACAAGGGACAACCTTTTCTCAGAGGGTGGTGGTGTGTATGAAATGAACTGCCAGTGAAAGTGGTGGAAAATGGTACAATTCCAACATTTTAAAGGGTACCTAGATGGGTATGTGAATAGGAAGGGTTAGAGGGATATGGGCCAAGTGCTGGCAAATGGGACTAGATTTATTTTGGATATCTGGTCAGCATGGATGAGTTGGACCGAAGGGTCTATTTCCAGTCTGTATGTCTCTGTGACTCTGACAGAGAAACAAAGAATGTCTGACTTGTGTCTAAGCAAACCGTTTTGATCAGCATGATTGATCCAAGAGGCAAGGAGGAATGAGTGAGTCTGGTTCAAGAAAATGAAATTATTCAAGTGGAACAAATCTCAGGGTAAACTATTTAAGGGATGATCATTTTCAAAAATTCATTAATGAGATGTGGGCATCGCTGGTCAGGCCAGCATTTATTGGCTATCTCTAGATTATTTTGTGAAGGTGTTGGTGAACTCCTGTACCACCAGGCCAAAAGCCTATGAAAGGCTCTTGAAGGTCTGATCAAATTGAATACAAGAAGACAGGTATGCTTCAATATGAAGCAAATTTATTAGCTTGATCTAATTCGGATCTGTACAAAGTATTGAGCGAATCAATGAGCTTAAACTCCTTTAGTCATATTCAACAAGTGAGTCTAACTCCCTTCTCTCCATTGGGACTCCTGCATGACAGTTGGTGTAAAAAATCTCTCTCAGTTTCTACGGTAATAGTCCCACAAAACCCCAGTCCAATGGTGAAAGGTCCCCCATGCTGAAAGAACCCTGCTGTCCTGGGAAAAATCCCCAAAGTGAATACAATTCTGAATCTGAGATCACTTGCTGTATTTCCATTCATGAGTACTTTCCCAGACATTCCTCTGTGCTTGGTGATCACAAACAAACCTAGGTGTCACTGCAAAATAGCCTTTTCCCAAGGCAAGACAATTGCAGATACCTTTGAGCCAAAACAGGCTGCTTTTCAACTAAGTCTGTTTTTCATATATTTTCCTAAATTGCTTACTTATTGTCCAATTAACTTGAACAATTAATCCTTAATGGTCTGGTTTGTAGATATCCTATTTAACCCAAACCCCCCAGTTCCATTCTTGAATGTCTAAAGTCCATTTGTTTTAGATAGATGTTCAATGCCATTAAGGAGGGGTTTCCAGGATTTTGACTCCGTGACAGTCAAGGAATAGTGATGTAAGTCAGGATGGTGAATGTCTAGAAGCAAACTTGCAGGTGATGTTCCCAGGTACCTTTTGCCTTTGTTCGAGATGGTAGTGGTCATGGGTTTGGAATGTCCTGACAGAGAGCCTTAGTCAATATGTATGTCATGACATCATACCATCAAAGTTTTACTGATGGAAAAGGACACAGTGCAAACTATCAAGTAATATTCTTAAATGGAGGAAACCAAATTTTCAGGGTCAGAATCTATTTAAGCCAACTAAATTAGAAGTAAAGATTGGTAGGCAAAGCTAAACTAAACCATTGGCTGCCTTTAAAAAGGAACTTTTAGTGCTGATTAAATTGAGCTATGTTCTCTTGAGGGACTGTTACCATGGAAACTGAGATAGAGGTTTTTTTATATGCCAACTGTCATAAAGGATTCCTGTTCTCTGGAATATGAAGGGCATGAAAACTAAGATAAAGTGGGAAAAGAGAGCACCTGACAGATAACACATAGAGAACTGAACAAAGTGTAAAGAATATTTCTGAGGAGTAATAAAAAAGGAAAAAAGAAAGACAGCAACAGAGTATGAGAAGAGATTGCCCATGAATATAAAATGGAATCCAAAAGTATTTTATTGATATATCCCCAAATATAGTGGTCTGAGGGATGGCAGATGAAATTTTAATTTTAGATAAATGCAAGGTGTTGTATTTTGGTGGCAAGACTTATAGTCAATAGTCGGACCCTGGGGAGTGTCATAGAACAAAGGGATCTAAAGGTACAAGTTCATAATTTTGAAAATGGAGTCATAGGTAGACAGAGTTGGGCAGAAAGCTTTTGGCATATTTGCTTACATCAGTCAGAATATTAATTGTAGGAGTTGGGACGTTGTTGTGGTTGTACAAGACATTGATGAGGCCACATTTGGAGAACTGCATGGAGTTCAGGTCACCCTACTACAGGAAGGATACTATTAAATAAGAAAGAGTGCAGAAAAGATTTACTAGGATGCTACCTGAACTGGAAGGTTTGAGTTATAAGGAGAGGTTGGATTGGCTGGGACATTTTTCCTTGGAGCATAAGAGGCTGACTGGTGACCTTCTAGAGGTCTATAAATTCATGAGAGGCATAGATAAGGAAGATAGCTGACAGCTTTTCCCCACAGTAGGTTAGTCTAAACTAAACACCATAGGTTTAAGGTGAGGGGGGCAGCAGGATGGCTCAATAGTTAGCACTGCAGCACTAGAAACCCAGGTTCCAACCCAGTCTTGGGCAACTGTCTGTGTGGAGTTTGCACATTCTCCCCATGTTTGTGAGTTTCCTCCCACAGTCTGAAAATATGCAGGTTAGGCAGATTGGCCATACTAATTTTAGGGGTAGCATGGTGTCTCAGTAGTTACCATCACTACCTCACAGTAGCAGGGACCTGGGTTTGATTTCACACTCGCGCAACTGTGTGTGTGGAGGTTGCACTTTCTCCCTGTGGCTGTGTGGGTTTCCTCCTGCAGTCCAAAGATATGAAAGTTAGGTGGATTGGCCATGGGAAATGCAGGGATGGAGATAGACCTGGGTGGGATGCTGTTCAGAGGGTCAGTGTAAACCTGTTGGGCTGAATGGCCTGTTTCCACAATGTAGGGATTCTGTCGGGGGGGGGGGGGGGCGGTGATTGTCTGATATAGGCTGCCAGATGTAGTGGTGGATGCAAATATAATGTCGTCATTTAAAAAACACTTGGACAGGATGGAATAGGTATGGAGGAATATGAACCAAATGCAGGCAAATGGGACTACTTTTAAATTATGAAAAATGGGTGGGATGGTTGGGCCGAAGTGTCTGTTTCCATGTTGTAGGCCTCTGACTTTGTCTTTCACTGGACTTGAAAGTCAATAATGGGAATCTATGCATGAAGATTTAGGAACTGATCCTAAATGAATACTTTTTTCTTTGGAAAAGATACATATATACTACTTAAGACATGGTGAAAGAAAATGTAGTTGTGATAGTGGGTAGCTATAGATTGATGACGAGGTAATATGAGAGAGGCTGTCAGTATTTAAACTGATAAGTCACCAAGACTGAAAGTGATACATTCCTCAGTATTCTCAAATGTAAGTGTGAACCTTGTAATGTGACTGATCATAAAACATATGAACAATGAACAAGAGTAGACCACCTGGCACTTTGAGCCTCTTCTGTCATTCAATAAGATCATGGCTGATCACATTTTAATCTCAAATCTACATTCCTGCATATCCCCACTGATTGTTTATCCCCTCCTTAATCCAGAATCCATCTACCTTTATCTTGAAGATACTTAATGATTCTGTATCCACAGCTTTTTGTAGAAAGGAATTCCAGAAACTCTTCACCTTCCAATCTACCTTTGATAAAGTCAGAGGGCTGCAGATTTGTAAATGTTTATATTACTGTTCAAAAAAGGTATAAAAATAAAATAATAACTGTAGATCAGTCAGTTTAACCTTAATGCTCAGAAAGTTTTAATATAACAATGAAACATAATTGGCTGTTGTGTAAAAGTATGGATTAATTAAGGAAAGTCAGCACAGATTGATTTAAAGACAATTAGATGCGATTTTCACAGACTTCTGAAAGGCATTTGATTAGCATATTGCTTTGCTGGCAAAATTAACTCTCATGCAGTAGAGGATGGCAACATGGTGCAATGTTGGCTGGGTGACAAGAAGAAGCATGATGGCAAACACCAGCTTTTCTTTAGGAAGGCATACAGTGGTTTCTACCAGGACCAAAACTTTTCTTGATATATTAATGACCAATTAGACCTAAGTGTACACAAGTGTTTGGTAGTACCAAACTTCAGTATTACTAATAGAAAAGACACAACTTGTCAAAACTTTATATCTTGCAGTCACTGGGACAATTCACAATGAATATCAAAATAAAAGGATAACGACGGTCCTATTCTGAGAGAGTGTATTGATGAGTTGTTAGGTCAATTCTGATTATATAGATAGTGCCTTGGAGGCAACATCAGTTAATTAAAACTGACAGTTAACTGCCAAGCCAGATAATTCTTGTCAAAAGCTTTTGAGTTTGCAGGCAGAAAGAGCATCCTGTTGCAACCCATTAACCATTACTGGTTAACAACACATCCATCAGCAATACACCCACTAATTATAAACACAATACAAGGAACCTCACACACAATCACTAATTGAGTGGTCATTTCCCAGAAGACTTCAGCAGCAGTCAAAGCTGCCTAACTTAAATATTGAACTTATCTTTGAGTATTTTTAGACCTTTTCTTTCCAAAGTTTTTCTTTGACAAGTTCACACTATTTTATCAAAAGCTAATTTAAAATGCAATTCTTCAATGAGACAGTTAATGCTTTCTGAAAACTATAATATTAGTGAGCACTGTGGTGATAAGCATTTGTCTGAATTTCCTCCATTAATTTCATCATTGGTGGCTGTTACACATGTCTTAAAGATCTTTGTAAGTAAATGCAATTACAACTTACTTGCTTGGTTAAGAGCATGTTTTTAAAATTTTGGGCTCAAATCTTCCCCAACATGGGGAGAGATCTCCAACTCAATTTACATAAGAACATAAGAATGAGGAGCAGGAGTAGGCCATTTGGCCATTTGAGCATGCTCTGCCATTCTATGAGGTCATGACTGACCTTTTTGTGGGCTTAGTGCCACTGAGGCTCTACTTTAGGATCCTAAGGAACCATTTCCATTGATAGTTACACAGCAAGTTTAATCATTTGATTGCCAATTTTGCCCCATATAGATTGAGCCATAATTTCAATGACTGTTGGATTAGTTAACCGGTACCATTCAAACTAAGGCTGTTTGTTCTCAACTTATCCTGTGCTTTACAAAGATTTATTTAGAGATTTTCAAACTAAGCGTCACACAAAGTAAATCACCTTGTGTCAAAGTATCCACAGCAAGTTTCAGTGTCTGATTTAGGGACATTCACTATCATATAACTGTGAGAATGGTTTCAGGAATGACAATTTGCAGTTAGGATTGAATGGAGAAGCCAGATTGTTTTTTCTTGGAGACATTTAAGGAAAGAATTCATAAAGGTGATCAAGGTCATGATAGAACTAGGCAGAGACAGAGAGTAGACCTTTTCCCATTGGTTAGAACTGGACACACTCCTTAAGAGAGAGAATTTGAATGTCTTGTGTGTTATGAATAGGGGATTGTGATGAGCCATGTTCCACTTGCAGAGAGGCAGCACAGACACACTGGTCTGAATGGCCTCCCTGTGTGTTCTATCATTCTTCAACAAGTTTGCATTCCAAAGCCATCATTGGGTCAGTCAAAAGTTAATTCTTGCAATTTTTGATGGTTTCCCTTTAAATCTGATGTGCCTATAAAAATGATTGTTGAGTTTTTGTAAAGGGTATGCTATACTAGCAATGTGCTGTTAGGTTTCTGGCTATGTGAATATTTCCCTTTTTTTTATAGGTTATGCTTTCAATAGAAACTAGTAATGCGATTCTTAGAATGCTGAAGCTCAGGTATTTATACAAATAATGAAATCCCAATTTGACAGTTTTAATCAAAAAAAAATTTACAAATGCTACTAAATACATTAGAACTTAAATGGTCAGTCATGTTGAAGATATTAAAAGTGCAAGGAACATAACCACTTCTAATCTGGGCAAAACTCCTTAAATCACATTCCCTTCTACAATTATTAGCCTCTGCACTTACTCTCTTGCTCTCGCTATTTGCCATTCTAGTCAGTGCTTATTTCAGTTGTTTTTCTAAACAGAAATTAGACATTTGAGAGAATGCATTCTGAAAGGGGCCATCACCTCAATATGAATTATGCTTATGGGGCAGAAAAAACGTATGGATCATTGCAATTAAGTAAATTCACACTTTTAAGATTTGTTTCTTATTTTGCTAAATCTTAGCCTTTTCACTATATTCTTAAGTAAAATACACATTTGAAAATCTGTTATCTTTATTTTGCATTTGTAAGATAAATACACCCTGTAAGCTGATTTTGTATTTTATGATTAAGTATGTTTAAAACTGTGCAAAGAGTACACAAGTATGAAGCCATAACCCATTTTAAAATCAGAGGTTTCCTATTTCGGAGAGAAATAAGGAGAAATTTCATCTCTAAATGTTGAGTGACATTGCAACTCTCTGCCTCAGAACAGTGGAGATGGGGCCATTGAATATTTTTAAGGTAGAGGTAAATAGATTCCTTGTCAGGCAAGCAGATTAAGTATACCATGGTCAGCTATGAATGTGGAATTTGAGCCACAGATTTAACAACCTTAATCTTATTAAAGAGCAGTGTAGGCACAAGAGGCCAAATGATTTACTTTCTTATTTCATACATTCATAGTCTACTGCACCCCGATTTTTGTCTCTGATTTTAATCCAATCCAGGTAGCTTCACTGAGGTGAGTAAATATTTATTAATGATATCTGTGGCTTCTGATCTGCTGTACACAGCTGCATGAAGCAAGTTACTGATGTCCTCTTCGTCAGAGCCAGCTATTACTTCATCTTTTCTGTGAACTACAACAGTCAGAATTATAGGACCCAGGAATTAACAAGGAATATCATAGAATATGAGAATAATGTGGGACTAGTGAAGCAACATTTCAGTTATTTTGATGAGACTGGCAGCTCCTTGTCATAATCTTCAGAGTCTTTGTTATATAATTGCAGTTTCTGCATTATGCACAATGTGGCATCCAAAAATATTTACATCTAGATAGGACTGAACATCAGGAGAAGTAGTCAAATGATGAGGAAAATTTGATAAGATTAAGGGTAAAGCAAATATGGAGGGCCAAAACCCATAACTGTTTTCTTGATGTGCTTAAGGAATGTTTCAGTAAGTGTACAAAGAATTGTTCTGAAAGTTAAAATATTAACATCCTATCAAACACAACATAAAGAATTATTTCAGAGTACGGTATCTCAATATTACAAAATCAACTCACCACGCTCACATATTTTATAAAATTCTCCTGATTGTCTACTTTAGGCTGCGCCGACTCCAAAGTTTCACTGTGCATCCTTATCTGGGTGCAGTATTGAGGAAACACTTGAGGTACAGGAACAAAGCATTTTGCAGAGTTTTCTTATCAAGGCCTCTTGAGAATGGGGTGACTCATGTATTTGGAGTTCTGAGTCCTGAATGTCCTAACCCTGACATTTGAACTGGCTTTGATACCGCTGCAAGAATTTGAACAGCCTGGTTTGGTTTATGACTTCTACATGAGCACAGATCTGAAACAGTCACACCCTGTCATAAGGGGAAATATGATGCAAATAAATTCTAACAACATCACCTATTTTAGCTGGCACTTTTTTTAGTTTTTACCATGTGGCATGAGGACAAAAGATGGTATTAATTAGATCCTGCAGACATTAAAAATGACACGTCAAATCTCTTGGAATCTCCAAATTATCTCCTGGGGATGATTTTAATCTTATGTAGTTATAGAGTCATAGGGATGTACAGCATGGAAACAGACCCTTTAATGCCTACCAGATAGCCCAACCCAATCTAGTCCCAACTGCCAGCACCTGGCCCATATCACTCCAAACCCTTCCTATTCATATACCCTTCCTATTCATATACCCATCCAAATGCCTCTTAAATGTTGCAATTGTACCAGCCTCCACCACATCGTCTGGCAGCTCATTCTATACACAACACCCTCTGTGTGAAAAGGTTGCCCCTTAGGTCTTTTTTATACCTTTCCCCTCTAACACTCTAAACCTATGCCCTCTAGCCCTGGACTCCAGGGAAAAGACTTTGCCTATTTACCCTATCTATGCCCCTCATACTTTTGTAAACCTCTACAAGGTCACCTCTCAGCCTCCGCGCTCCAGGGAAACAGCTCCAGCCTGTTCAGCCTCTGCCAATAGCTCAAATCCTCCAATCCTGACAACATCCTTGTAAATCTTTTCTGAACCCTTTCAAGTTTCACAACATCTTTCCAATAGGAAGGAGACCAGAATTGCACACAATATTCCAACAGTGGTCTGACCAATGTCCTGTAAAGCCACAACATGACCTCCCAACTCCTGTACTCAATACTCTGATCAATAAAGGAAAGCATACCAAATGCCGCCTTCACTATCCTATCTACCTGCGACTCCACTTTCAAGGAACTATGAACCTGTACTCCAAGGTCTCTTGGTTCAGCAACGCTCCCAAGGACCTTACCATTAAGTGAATAAGTCCTGCTAAGATTTGCTTTCACAAAATGTAGCACCTTGCATTTATCTGAATCAAACTCCACCTGCCACTTCTCAGCCAATTGGCCCATCTGATCAAGATCCTGTTGTAATCTGAGGTAACCCTCTTCGCTGTCCACTACACCTCCAATTTTGGTGTCATCTGCAAACTTACTAACTGTACCTCTTATGCTCACATCCAAGTCATTTATGTAAATGACAAAAAGTAGAGGACCCAGCACCGATCCTTGTGGCACTCCACTGGTCACAGGCCTCCAGTCTGAAAAACAACCCTCTACCACCACCCTCTGTCTTCTACATTTGAGCCAGTTCTGTATCCAAATGGCTAGTTCTCCCTGTATTCCATGAGATCTAACCTTGCTATTCAGTCTCCCACAGGGAACCTTGTCTAATGCCTTACTGAAGTCGATATAGATCTTCTTTAAATTATCCCCAAATCCTAACAGCCATTGATCCCAAGAGGAATTCTGTAATACTACGATAAAATGACTGGAAAATATAATGCATGCTAACACTGTTTTATTATCACAATATTTAATATTTCCAAAGCAAATAGAAATGTGGGTGAAAATATGCATGAATTCAACTTTAAGGAATCCCAATTCATTTTTTATCCCTGGACCATTCCATTATTTCCAAAACAAATTCTTACAAGTGTGAAGAAAAATTTTACATTTACTGCCTTACACATGCTTACACCAATGATTGATTGTTGGCATTCATGGAATAGCAACATCAAGAGCAAATAGTTAAAAAAATTCGTACTTTATCACAGAGGCAATCTGATACATTGATAGTGGATGGAAAACAGAATTTACTGCATTTTGTAATTTAAAAGTTCATTGCATGAATAAGTCAGCAATTTATATTGTTGGACAATGAGTTGCAGTAAACTTTCAGCTTAAAATAGATTTTTTGACTGTACAAATAATTTGGAGATTGAGAAAATCTGATTGATCTGACGTCTTGAGTTTAGATCTAGAGACTTTCTGAAATAATTAAAATCAATGGAACAAAAACATACTAGTAGAATTGGTTAGGATTTACAAATTTCTAAGATTACTTCAATGTTAGACTACACGCTGTTTTATATCAGCTGTCCAGCCTTCTGCACGCAATCACTGGTCACCAAGCTCCATGCTGAATACTTTCCATCTACCAGAGGGTTGTGGTAGATGGAAATTATTCACCTTGGAGCTCAGTGATCAGCAGTGTTCTGCAGGGATCAGTTCTGGGACCTCTGCTCTGTGATTTTTATAATTGACTTGGATGAGGAAGTGGAAAGATAGGTTAATAAGTTTGCTGATGACACAAAGGGTGGTAGAGTTGTGAATAGGGTGGCGGGTTGTTGTAATTTGGAATGAGGTTGCCAACCGGGTTGGTAGAGTTGTGAAGGAGGTGTGTGGTATGTTGGCTTTAATTGACAGGGGGATTGTGTTTAAGAGCTGTGAGGTTATGCCGCAGCTCTAGAGACTCCTGGTTAGACCATACTTGGAATATTGTGTTCAGTTCTGGTCACTCCATTATAGGAAAGATATGGAAGCTCTAGACCAGGTACAGAGATCTACCAGGATGCTGCCTGGACTGGAGGGCATGTCTTATGAAGAAAGGTTAAGGGAGCTAGGGTTTTCCTCATTTGAGTGAAAGAGGGTGAGACGTGACTTGATAGATGTGTACAAGATAATGAGAAGCATAGATAGAGTGGAGAGCTAGAGACTTTTTCCCATGTCTGAAATGTCTATCAATGAGGGACCATCATTTTAAGATAATTGGAGGAAGGTTTAGGGGAGATATCAGAGATGGATTCTTTAGTCAGAGTGTGGTGGTGGGTGCATGGAATGCACTGCCAACAGTGGTGGTAGAGTCAGATACATTAATGGCATTTAAGCGACTCTTGGATTAGCACATGGAAGTTAGTACAATGAAGGGTATGTAGGCTAGTTTGATCTTAGAGTAGGGTGAAAGGCCAACACAACATTGAAGGCTGAAGGCCCTGCACAGTGCTGTACTGTTCTATGTTACATGTAGATGAAAAATTATATCAAATACCTTCAGAAGTGCAGCCATATTTCAAGAAAATAAGCTGAATAAGAATATAAATAAAATCCATGGTAGCTTTCTAATAAATCCACAAAACATTTTTAATGTTTCCCCTTTTCATTATCTGAGTTCGTCATGACATCGAAGAATGAATGAAATAGCCAAGGAAGCAACCTTCTCTGTGCCTGTTTCATACTAGACATGAGCTATCCTTTAGTCAGAGCAAATATGAGAGTAGTTTTATTTGTTTCTCCCCATTTTTCCCAGTCTCTTTTTGACTTTGCAGTGTTTAGACATCCCCATTGTCTTTGTCAAAAAGCCATGAATTGAATGCATGCACTCCAATAAATCACAACAGATTGAGTGAAAAGTAGAACTAGCACATGAACTTGCAAATTTTTATGTAACATTCAAATGGATAACTACTTCAAATGCCTGATCACAGCTTCATACAGCATCTTTGATTTCACATTGAAAGATTAAACTTTCATGACCTACATATTTAATGTATTTTTAATTACATAGCAAAAAAAGAGAAAATAATTCCGGTATTCATATGCTATAAATGTCACATTGATAATCCTGTTGCCTACGATTAGGATATTATGGAAATGTGTTACTGAGTTATAGAAACTGAAATCAATATTGTATTGAAAAGTATAGAAAACTCAACAACACAATTAACGAACAAATTGCATAAGCCAATACAAATGAATCACTCCATAAACTCTGTTAAAATGATTAGCTAAGAAGACAGGTAATTGATTCATGTAAAGCTGTTGTGCTGTAGCATGTGACCTCAACACTTGTTGTAAATGCTTTCAGTTTAGTTTGCTTAACCTTTAAACATTTGAACCATGATGTCAAAAGTGGTCAACTGAAATCAACTGGATTTTCAGAGCTGTAAGAGAGCCTGCTATTTTTCTTTTTAAAAAGAGAGCAGGAGTTAAAAACATAAGGCTTAATCTTACATTTATTTGGCTAATTCTGGATTAGATGTGCTGGAAAAGTAGCAGTTCAGGCAGCATCCGAGGAGCAGGAAAATCGACACTTCGGGCATAAGCCCTTCATCAGGAATACAGGCAGAGTGCCTGAAGGTTGGAGAGATAAATAAGAGGAGGGTGGAGGTGGGGAGAAAGTAGCATAGAGTACAACAGATGCGTGGGGGAGGGGATGAAGGTGATAGGTCGGGGGGGTGTGGGGAGGGTGGAGTGGATAGGTGGTAAAGAAGATAGGGAGGTAGGACAAGTCATGGGGACAGTGCTGAGCTGGAAGGTTGGAACTAGGGTGAGGTGGGGGAAGGGGAAATGAGGAAACTGCTGAAGTCCACATTGATGCCCTGGGGTTGAAGTGTTCCGAGGCGGAAGATGAGGCATTCTTCCTCCAGGCGTCTGGTGGTGAGGGAGCGGCGGAGAAGGAGGCCCAGGACCTCCATGTCCTCGGCAGAGTGGGAGGGGGAGTTGAAATGTCGGGCCACAGGGTGGTGTGGTTGGTTGGTGCGGGTGTCCCAGAGATGTTCCCTAAAGCACTCTGCTGGGCGAGCGTCCAGTCTCCCCAATGTAGAGGAGACCGCATCGGGAGCAACGGATACAGTAAATGATTATTGGTGGGTGTGCAGGTAAAACTTTGGATGTGGAAGGCTCCTTTAGGGCCTTGGATGGAGGTGAGGGAGGAGGTGTGGGCATAGGTTTTGCAGTTCCTGCGGTGGCAGGGAAAGGTGCCAGGATGGGAGGGTGGGTTGGAGGGGGGCGTGGACCTGACCAGGTAGTCACGGAGGGAACAGTCTTTGCGGAAGGCTGAAAGGGGTGGGGAGGGAAATATATCCCTGGTGGTGAGGTCCGTTTGGAGGTGGCAGAAATGTCGGCAGATGATTTGATTTATGCGAAGGGTGGAAGGTGAGCACCAGGGGCGTTCTGACCTTGTTACAGTTGGAGGGGTGAGATCTGAGGGCGGAGGTGTGGGATGTGGACAAGATGTGTTGGAGGACATCTTCAACCATGTGAGAAGGGAAATTGCGATCTCTAAAGAAGGAGGCCATCTGGTGTGTTCTGTGGTGGAACTGGTCCTCCTGGGAGCAGATCCGGCGGAGGCGGAGGAATTGGGAATACGGGATGGCATTTTTGCAAGAGATAGGGTGGGAAGAGGTGTAATCCAGGTAGCTGTGGGAGTCGGTGGGTTTGTAAAAAATGTCAGTGTCAAGTCGGTCGTCACTAATGGAGATAGAGAGGTCCAGGAAGGGGAGGGAGGTGTCAGAGATGGTCCAGGTAAATGTAAGGTCAGGGTGGAATGTGTTGGTGAAGTTGATGAATTGCTCAACCTCATCTCTGGAGCACAAGGTGGCACCAAAGCAGTCGTCAATGTAGTGGAGGAAGAGGTGGGGAGTGGTGCCGGTGTAATCACAGAAGATGGACTGTTCTATGTAACTAACAAAGAGACTGGCATAGCTGGGGCCCATACGGGTGCTCATGGCTACCCCTTTGGTCTGGAGGAGGTGGGAGGATTCGAAGGAGAAATTGTTAAGCGGGAGTGTCGAGGTAGGTAAAAATAACAAAGTACAAGTTTTATTGGCCATTTCACCACATCCTGCTGTGGTCCATTTGGGTATATCCTCCTTCATTGCTATGTATTTTCCCCCACTTGTGACATTTCCTCCCTTTTCCTCAACCATATTGATCCTTATGACCTTTTAATTGGGGTTTGTTTTTTGTTTTTGCAGAAGTGGGAAACAGATGCTTATAACTACTGCCTGTATAAGCATATCTGGCTTAACCTACATCCTCACAGCACCTTATCTATTTGTCTGTTACATCTACCATTGTTTGCAGGCACGTTTCATCCTTGCATGCACATTTTAGCTAATACAAAAACAATTATATATTTCCTTCACATAGTTTTTCATTCTTGTTGACTCAACTCTTGGTTGAAACAATGATACTGGTGTGAGTGCATTTACCTTGCATAAGTAATTATGATTGCAGAAGTAACACAACTTTACCTATATCCCACAATTGCCCCCTTTTTTTTATCTTTTAATTACCATTTGTTATCGTCTGCATTTTTCTTTTAAGCATTCTCCCCCCCCCCCCCAAAATTCACAAGCACCATTCTGAAGATTTCATCCATCTTGGTCTCACTCATCCCCTCATAATTTAATCGATAAAGCTCCTCTGCCTGATTCCCTTTCAGGGGCATCTGTTTCATTTAAGACTGTCTTAATCAGTCTTTGGGTGAGTACTCGTATACAGGGAATGATACAACAGCCAATGGCTACCAAGGTAAGGATGGAAACCACCCCCCCCTTCCATTTTCCAAACCATGATTCAAGCCATCCTGTGAGAGATGTCTACTCCTGAATTCTCAGCCAGTTCCTCTGCTAAGGTAGTCAATCCCCTTAAGGCCCGAGTAATTGAACCATCAGGCACATTGTTATTAGGAATAAAGTTACAACAGCTTCCTCCTAATATCTCTCACACACACACACACACACACACACACACACACAACCTTTTTCCGCTAAAATCCTATCAAGGGCCATTCTGTTTTCCCATGCCATCCTACTTGTCACATCAAGCTGTTCTGATATTCCTTTAACTGCATCTCTTGTAAAACTTATAAATCACTGTTGATTATAGAAAATGTAATTTATCCAATCTACACTTTTTTTTTATAAATTGTTACCCACCAAAAGAGAGCTGACTCAAAGCCTGCTGCAATCTGGTTACGAGCCTTGAATTTATCAGGTTCCCCCCCCACCCCCACTCCCCAGGACTCCTATAGAATCGAGATAAATCCTGTCATCAAAAGAAGTGTCTAACAGTAATCTCTTACCCCTTCCCTTTTTCCCTACTATCTTTTCCTTCTCAAATGCCAGGGTAAATGAAATTGCCAATTGTACAATTGCACATATCCCTCTCCAATCTGGAGGTAGGGTGGGTCTCAATATTTTACCTCCACAGTACCACCATAGATCTGCTGGGGGAACTTTTAGTGCTGAGTAGTTCCCTCCCTTCTCCGTTTCGGTGACATTCTTAATCTCTGTACATAATTTCAGCTTCCCCCCAAATCTCTAGACCGATTTTGTACCTCGTCTACGCACACACGACCTGTGATTTCTGACTGCGGCTGAAAACGTAGGGGGTGCTTTTGAATCTTTCTTCTCCAAGGGAGGGAACATCTGAGATAGGGAAGTACGATTCCTATCATTCCATGCAGTCTTATCCTGATACAGGGCTATCATACATTTCATGCCCTTCCTGTCTCGCTTCCACCCAAGCGGAAAGGAACCATCTGGGCCACTGGCCTACTGGAGGCACATGTATAGCAATTGCTCTTATTCAGACTTTTTACAGTATATTTTACCCATTCAACCCAAGCATTTGCATCCCCATACCCAGTTTCTATTTCAATGGTCTGTTTTAAGTCCTTTACCTCTAATTTTTACTACTTTAAGGTCATCTGGAGGGGTGAAAGGTTGTACCTTGTTATCCATTTGTTCTGCCCATTTTCCCTATCCTACGCTAATTCGAAAACAACAGCCCGAGAAATCATTCCCATTTGTCAGGAGCAACAACATCCCCGTCCACCAACCCCTCATCCTCCTCTTGTGGGTCATCCATTCCCTCTCTGTCTGTCTGTCTGTCTCACTTCCCCCCCCCCCCCCCCCCCATTTTCACCCAATCTGATTTTATGGTAAGGGGGTGGGGGGTGGCAAGCAGCAAAGAGGATCCCAGGGACTGGGTGGGGCAGAGGGGGAATCCCTTGTCTTTACTACCATCATTCCCAAACTGCCCTTCCAACAGGACGCATAGTCCACCTCTTCTTGACTAAAAGGTTGTTTTTCATTCACATACAAATCTAAATACTGACATACCCAATCCTCGTCCGAACCAGACTTTGACCAGAAGACAGCCGGGCGAAGGATTGGTTCTTTGGTCCATACTAAACCACAATATTTAATCATTTTCTTTATCTTTTTCCCTTGTACAAGTCTTACTTGTCAATTCCCACAACATCCTCCCCAACGGACTTTCAGGAGAAATGTTACCAGGGACTTTTTCTTCCTTTACTTCATCACAGTTCAACTTACTCTGCCTACCCCCCATTTCTCGGGGCCCTCGCCAGACCCTCAGTGATTAAATACCCCTTTTCCTGGTCACCAAGGCAATACTTAAAAGTCAGTTTTCTTACCCTGGTCTGTGCACAGAGTTGCCTGGCCCCTTTTTTTGCCATATTTTCTTTCAACCTCTCTTCACTGTCTGATTCAGATGTCTCTCTTGTGGGATTCGTACCAGTTGCCCAAGGGAGCGGACCACCTCCAACAACCCCCCCCCCTCCCCCAATCAAAATTTGAAGCAATCAGTATGTTTATTATACACTTGCAAGTGTGGTACCTAAAATAGACAGAGTTTAGCAACTACATATCCTATATAGGATTCACTACTCAAAGCCCAGTGCCCATTACTATTGTTTATCTCTTGCCTTATCTGGACTTGTAAGTATAAGTTTTATTGGCCATTTCACCACATCCTGCTGTGGTCCATTTGGGTATATCCTCCTTCATTGCTATGTATTTTCCCCCACTTGTGACATTTCCTCCCTTTTCCTCAACCATATTGATCCTTATGACCTTTTAATTGGGGTTTGTTTTTTGTTTTTGCAGAAGTGGGAAACAGATGCTTATAACTACTGCCTGTATAAGCATATCTGGCTTAACCTACATCCTCACAGCACCTTATCTATTTGTCTGTAACATCTACCATTGTTTGCAGGCACGTTTCATCCTTGCATGCACATTTTAGCTAATACAAAAACAACTATATATTTCCTTCACATAGTTTTCATTCTTGGTTGAAACAATTATACACTGGTGAGTGCATTTACCTTGCATAAGTAATTATGATTGCAGAAGTAACACTACTTTACCTATATCCCACACTGCTTATCTTTTCCACCTATCCACTCCACCCTCCCCACCAACCCCCGACCTATCACCTTCACCCCTCCCCCTCTCACCTATTGTACTCTATGCTACTTTCTCCCCACCCCAACCCCCCTCTCATTTATCTCTAACCTTCAGGCGCTCCGCCTGTATTCCTGATGAAGGGCTTTTGTCCGAAACGTCGATTTTACTGCTCCTCAGATGCTGCCTGAACTGCTGTGCTTTTCCAGCACCACTAATCCAGAATCTGGTTTCCAGCATCTGCAGTCATTGTTTTTACCTATTTATTTGGCTAAGTCTAGGTTGGTCTAGATTATTTGAAGTGATGAGGCCTAGTGGACTTTCTTGTCCCACCAACTAGACTCTTCTCATTAACTAACTACCCCAAACCTATGTCATCCATCACATCTTATTCTCACTGCATCTTTTCTCCATAATATTCTGAGAACAACTCCCAACATAGTAGATCTCTCAGAATTCACATGCATCCCTTGTACCTGTGGCCTGTTGTGCATCCAGTCAAACACTGTTGATCCAGACATTTTCCACAGATGTGGCAATAGGGGGAAATTAGCTCCCCACTGTGCAGGCAGACACCTGGAGGTCCTGCTGGTTCAGTGGCAGAGAAGTGAAGTATCCTCCTCCTCGGTGGAAACCACGACATCAAGTCACCTCAGCTTGGTCTAAGGTTCAAATCCAGATCAGTGCAGTCTCAGCCATTTGGAGGATTGCACAATACTGCAGGAAGGTCAAGGCCACTCTGCTAGTGTAAATGTGCACATGTTCTCTCTGATACATTGCACTCAGTCTGTCTCTGCAATTGTATCCATTTGTCTTCAAGGCTAATGCTCTATCACTCTCACTATTGCCTGCACATCTTCCCTCATTTGCTGTCAATCAGCACAACTTCTGACACCACTGCCCCCCTCCTCACCTGCAGCAAAAGTGACAGCTGTTCTACCTCCCATAATACCTGCCCCAGTCTCATTCCAGGGGGAACCCAGCCTCTAATAAGGGTAGAAAGATTCAAGACAGGTGATAGGTTATCTGACATTCAGGTCTTCACCGCTTGTGTCAAGAGGCCCAAGAGCAGTGACTGACCTTTTTCAAGCCCCTAGACTGGTATCTGAGGCTGTACCTTAACTTACTGTGTCAGAATCGCATGACCAAGGCTATCCCACTTGACTTGAATGAGGCCTTTTAATAATCATCAGAAGGTTCCTCTTATGTCTGTGCTAAATGGCAAGGTAAGACAGAAATAAGCTTGGTAGCTCTGGTTGAGGGGACAAAATGCACAAATGCAAAGCAGAGATGCTGTGAGCATCCAGGTAGAATCATATTAAATGACAGCTGTGTTAACAAATGAAGAGCCTAGAGATGCATCCTGATCCAGTTCATGTTCTTGAGGCATGTTCCTGTTCTCCTTTACTTCAACGTGACAGTGATAATTACTGAGGTGGAACATTAAAGAGGAAGAAGAAGGCTTATATTATGATGAGATGTGAAAGCTCAGTTAGGGCACTTGAGAGTTACAGGTTAGCCAGGAAAGACCTAAAAAAATTAAGAGCTAGGCGGGGACATGAGAAGTCATTGGTGGATAGGGTCAAAGAAAATCCTAAGGCTTTCTACTTTTATATTGGGGATAAAAGAATGACTGACTAGAGTAAGATTAAGGCCAATCAAGGATAACTTCACACAATGTGAGAAGTCAGAGGAGATAGGGGAAGCACTAAATGAGTACTTTTCATCAGTATTCACATGAGAAAAAGACAATGTTGGCGAGGAGAATACTGAGATACAGGCTACTAGACTAGATGGGATTGAGGTTCACAAGGAGTAGGTGTTAGCAATTCTGGAAAGTGTAAAAATAGATAAGTCCCCTGGGACAGATGGGATTTATTCTGGGATTCTCTGGGAAGCCAGGGAGAAGATTGCCGAGCCTTTGGCTTTGATCTCTGTCGTCATTGTCTCCAGGAATAGTACTGGAAGACAGCAAATGTTGCTCCCTTCTTCAAGAAGGGGAGTAGAGACAACCCTTGAAATTATAGACCAGCGAGCCTTACTTCAGTTGTGGGTAAACTGTTGGAAAGGTTAAAAGAGAGAGGTTTTATAATCATCTAGAAAAGGATAAGTTGATTAGGGATAGTCAACTCGGTTTTGTGATGGATAGGTCATGCCTCTCAAACCTTATTGAGTTCTTTTGAGAAGGTGACTAAACAGGTGGATGAGGTAGAGCAGTTGATGGGGTGTATATGGATTTCAGTAAGGTGTTTGATAAGGTTTCCCCATGCCAGACCATTGCACAAAATACAGAGGGATTGAGGGTGATTTGGCAGTTTGGATCAGAAGTTGGGTTGCTGAAAAAAGACAGGATAGTGGTTGATAGGTAATGTTCATCCTGGAGTTCAGTTACTAGTGGTGTACTGCAAGGATCTGTTTTGGGTCCACTGCTATTTGTCATTTTTATAAATGACCTGGATGAGGGTGTAGAAGGATGGGTTAGTAAGTTTGTGGATGGCACTAAGATCGGTGGAGTTGTGGATAGTGATGAAGGATGTTGCAGGTTACAAAGGAACATAGGTAAGCTGCAGAGCTGGGCTGAGACGTGGCAAATGGAGTTTAATGTGGAAAAGTATGAGGTGCTTCGCTTTGGAAGGAGCAACAGGAATGCAGAGTACTGGGTTAATGGTAAGATTCCTGGCAGTGTAGATGAGCAGAGAGATCTGTGTCCATGTACATAGATTCCTGAAAGTTGCCACCCAGGTTGATAGGGTTGTTAGGAAGGTATATGGTGTGTTAGCTTTTATTGGGAGAGGGAAAGAGTTTTGGAGCCATGAGGTCATGCTGCAGCTGCATTTGGAGTATTGCGTACAGTTCTGGTCACTGCCTTATAGGAAGGATGTGGAAGAATTGGAAAGGCTTTGGAGGAGACTTACCAGGATCTTGCCTGATATGGAGGGAATGTCTTATGAGGAAATGCTGAGGGACTTGAGGCTGTTTTCGTTAGAGGGAAGGTTAAGAGGTAACTTAATTGAGACATACAAGATAATGAGAGGATTAGATAGGGTGGACAGAGCCTTTTTCCTCAGATGATGGCTAGCACAAGGGGTTATAGCTCTAAATTGAGGCGTGATAGATAGAGGACAGATGTCAACAGTAATAGACTCACCAACAATAAGGGCATTTAAAAGGTCATTGAATATACATATGAATAAAAATGGAATAGTGCACATTTGATGGGCTTCAGATTGGTTTCACAGGTCAGCGCAACATCGAGGGCTGAAGTGCCTGTACTGCACTATAATGTTCTATGTTCAAGTGCAGAAGCATCCTGTAAGTGGAATGGAGATGTATCATGAGGACCCATAGAGGCTAGCACATGTCTGGTGCTAATGTCTTGGGCATGGGGTGTGTGTGTGACCAGTGCTTAAAAAGCATAGCTTGACATGGTTGGTTCCTGCTGTTCAACATGGAGTTCTTTCAGAGCAAGCGGCAAGTTGAATGCACTCAGTACTTGTTCTGATAATCATGTTGGGTTTTCTCTACAGGTAGCTTGTTTGGTAAGATTAATATTCGGCATTCTATGAAGCAAGTTGGATGATGAATAAAACATTTCAATAAGCAATGATCCCCCTTTAAACAGCAATTTGCTGCTGCCTACAAGGAATCTCGCACACTCCTTCTGAACAATGTAAATGACAGAATAAAACACTCCCAAAGTTGAGACCAGCATTGTTGGACTTCTCATCTGATTGAAACATAGAACCATACAATGAGGAAGAGACCATTCAACCCATCGAATCTGCACTGACATGCATGAAATACCTGAACTTTGATCTACTTCCACTCGGTGCATAGTCTTGAAATTTATGATGCCTCAAGGGCTCATTGAGGTACTTCTTAAAGATGTGAGGCAATTTACCTCTATCACTCTCCTAGGCAGTGCACTCCAAACTGTCATCACCCTCTGGACAAAAAGGTTTCTCCTTACACCCCCTCCCCCTCACTACTACTGCCCTTCACCTTGAAATTGTTTCCCCTCACGATTGACTCTTCAACTGAGGGGAACAGCTACTCCTTATTGAATCTGTCCATACACCTCAATCAGATCACCCTTTAGTCTTCTTTGCTCCAACAAAGACCACTCAAGCCAATCCACCTTTACCCATAATTTAAATTTTCCATCCCAACATCCTGGTGAATCTCCTCTTCATCCCTCCCAGTGCAATAACATCCTCCCTGTAATGTGGTGACCATAAATGCATACAGTACTCTAGCTGTAGTCTCACCCAAGTTCTATACAATTCCATCATGCCTTCCCTGTTTTTGTAATCTATGCCTCCATTGATAAAGGTGTGCTCCATTTGCCTTTTTCACACCGTCATACTAATATGCCTTCAGAGATCTATGGACAAACACACCAAGGTCCCTTTGTTCCATAGCAATTCCAAGTCTCGTGCCATTCACGGAATACTTTCTTGTCAGATTACTCCTTCCAAAGTGTATCACTTCAGACTTTTCATGCTTGATTTCCATCTGCCACTTATCTGTCCACTTGGCAATCTCATTTATATTTTCTTGTTGCCCAGACCTCACTGTTAACCATCAAACCAATCTTTGTGTCTCCACAAACTTATTAATCCAACACTCAACACAGTCATCTGTCATTTATATAAACAATGAATAATAGGGGACCCTGCACAGACCCCTGTAGTACACCACTGGATGCTGGCTTCCAACCACTAAAGCAAACTCCTGTCACCACATTAGTTGTTCTCCAGTCTTCTGGCAAATTTCCCAAGGCTAAACAGAAATTAAACAGTTGAGCCTGGAACACTACTCACTTGGACCTAGAGATCTGTCCGCCTTTAAGCCTCCCAACATCTCCAATACCTGTCCTTCCCAAAGTCAATTTGCTCATGCATCTCACAGTCACTCCTCATGCGTTCCATACCTTCATCCTCACTCTGTGTGAAGACTGGTGTAAAGTATTGGTTTAGTACTCTTCCAATGTCCTCTGGCTTTACCCACAGATTGCCCTCTTGGTCCCTCATGGGTCCAACTCTTTTCTGGTTATCCTCTTCCTATTGATACACTTGTGGAATATCTTGAGATTTTCCTACTTTTACCAGCCAAAGCTT
The DNA here is from genome assembly GCF_047496795.1 of Chiloscyllium punctatum. Classification (NCBI taxonomy): domain Eukaryota; kingdom Metazoa; phylum Chordata; class Chondrichthyes; order Orectolobiformes; family Hemiscylliidae; genus Chiloscyllium; species Chiloscyllium punctatum. The sequence goes on from NC_092743.1 coordinate 70,364,130, forward strand.
TCTCTCATCGCCTCTTTGCTTTCCCAGTTGTTTTCTTAAGCTCTGCCTTGCACTTTCTGCACTCTGCAAATTCCTCTGATTTGTTCCTTTTGTGTCTACTAAAAACATCTCTTATCCTCCTTTTTAATATATCCTGAATATCTTTGATCATCCATGGTTTTCTGAGCTAATTACTCCTGTCTTTCATCCTAGAGGGAACATGGTGGGCTTGTAGCCTTCCCATTTCCTTTCTGAACAGAGAGGTTGTGTGTGCACTTAAGTATAATGTGAACCAGACTAGCTAAAGATTATAGGAACATAGTAACGGAGTAACAATTAAATAAAAAACAAAAAAAAACCTAGAATAAATGAGATTCTTCCTTCAAGAGAACTACACAATCCCTACCAGTCGAGTGTCAAATATTCTTCATACATTGCTAGCTTCAGTCATTTAACTGTGAAATTTTCCTGCCAATTCCCTTTTACAAGTGCTATGTTATGTGCTTCATTACCTCAAGTTAGAACAAACAAATTTAGTATTCACAATAAGACATTTGTTAAATAGTAATTTTACTTCCTTTTATTTACCAACTTTTTGATCAAGTTTAAAGCATACATTTAAAAAGCCTACATTATCGCAAGTCCCCACCATGAGATTTAGTTAGCTTTGAGTATTTCTTTATAAATCAACAATTGTGTTTAACTGTAGGAAGTTTCATATGCATCATGCCAACCATGTGTGGAAATGCAGTTCACCACCTTCCCCAAGGCAATTAGGGTTGGAGAATAAATGCTGGCTAACAATGCCCATGATTGAATTTTGAAAAATAACGTTTATTGGAGAGACTGTCCATTTGAAGATGTTCTTCTGTATGGAATGTTATAGAGCCATAGAGATGTACAGCATGGAAAGAGACCCTTTGGTCCAACCAGTCCACGCCGACCAGATATCCCAACCCAATCTAGTCCCACCTACCAGCGCCAGGCCCATATCTCTCCAAACCCTTCCTATTCATATACCTATCCAAATGCCTCTTAAATGTTGCAATTGTACCAGCCTCCACCACATCCTCTGGCAGCTCATTCCATACATGTACCACCCTCTGCGTGAAAAAGTTGCCCCTTAGGTCTCTTTTATATCGTTCCCCTCACCCTAAACCTATGCCCTCTAGCTCTGGACTCCCCCACCCCAGGGAAAAGACTTTGTCTATTTATCCTATCCATACCCCTCATAATTTTGTAAACCTCTATAAGGTCTCCCCTCAGCTTCCAATACTCCAGGGAAAACAGTCCCAGCTTGTTCAGCCTCTCCCTGTAGCTCAGATCCTCCAACCCTGGCACCATCCTTTTAAAAAACTTTTCTGAACCCTTTCAAGTTTTGCAACATCTTTCCGATAGGAAGGAGACTAGAATTGCATGCAATATTCCAACAGTGGCCTGACCAATGTGCTGTACAGCCACAACATGACCTCCCAACTCCTGTCCTCAATACTCTGACCAATAAAGGAAAGCATACCAAACGCCTCCTTCACTATCCTATCTACCTGTGACTCCACTTTCAAGGAGCTATGAACATGCACTCCAAGGTCTCTTTGTTCAGCAACACTCCCTAGGATCTTACCATTAAGTGAATAAGTCCTGCTAAGATTTGCTTTCCCAAAATGCAGCACCTTGCATTTATCTGAATTAAACTCCATCTGCCACTTCTCAGCCCATTGGCCCATCTGGTCCAGATCCTGTTGTAATCTGAGGTAACCCACTTTGCTGTCCACTACACCACCAATTTTGGTGTCATCTGCAAACTTACTAACTGTACCTTTTTATGCTCCTATCCAAATCATTTATGTAAATGACAAAAAGTAGAGGGCCCAGCACCACTCCTTGTGACATTCCACTGGTCACAGGCCGCCAGTCTGAAAACCAACCCTCCACCACCACCCTCTCTCTTCTACCTTTTTGAGCCAGTTCTGTATCCAAATGGCTAGTTCTCCCTGTATTCCATGAGATCTAACCTTGGTAACCAGTCACCCATGGGGAACCTTGTCGAATGCCATACTGAAGTCCATATAGATCACATCTCCTGCTCTGCCCTCATCAATCTTCTTTGTTACTTCAAAAAACTCAATCAAGTTTGTGAGACATGATTTCCCACGCACAAAGCCATGTTGACTATCCCGAATCAGTCCTTGCCTTTCCAAATATATGTACATTCTGTCCCTCAGGATTCCCTCCAACAATGTTAATAAAACATATTATTAGCATCATTAGCATAGAATAACAAACTGAAGAGATTTTGGTGCACTTTTGTCTTCAATCTCAGGTGAGCAACCAGTTTTCCACAAGTTCTGCAGACAATTTCTGCTGTTGAATTGAAGGCTTATTACCAAAGTGTTGACACCAGAAAATAACAGTATTTGAGTCCATCTGGAAAGAAGGGAGCATGAGAGGAGTGACTATTCCAAACAGTAGTGGGCTGCAAATTAAAAGCCGCCCTGTACGTGGATGACACCATTGTTTTCAGAACGGATTTGCTGTCAGCGCACAAGCATTGAGCATCTGCAACCAGTTTGAACTGGCTTCAAGAGCCAAGGTGAATTGAGACAAGAGCGAGGCTATGTTCTTTGGAAACTGAGCTGACCAATCTTCAATCTACTCACAGTCAGGTCCGATTACCTGAAAGTGCTGGGTGTATTGTTTTCAAGGGCTGGGGCACGCACCAAACTTAGGAGAAACTTGTTGCCAAGGTGAGGCAGAAATTGTTCCCTCTCCATTGTGGGTAAAAACCTCGTTAGCAGGTATGAGGTATTCTGAGTATTTGAATAATACCTGCAGATATCTAGAAGTTCAACGTGATAAAATGGCGTGTGCACTACCATGTTTTATTATAGCCCAAAACACCCAGACACTTAAGATTCCACTCATAATCTACAACTTTGCAACGCTTAGTAAGTCAGAATGTCAGTAAACTTCCACTCACTGCTGTGGAGATGAAAGGAAATAAAGTTTCATACAAAATAGCTACAGTAGTATTGAAAATAAAGCTAACAGGCGTACTGAGAGTGCCAGGGTAAGGGTGATTTAAGTTGCATTATATCTTCAATCTGAATGAAGAGCAGAGAACCCAGACATGAGATACTTTGAAAGTTTTGAAGATATAATTTGAACCTGACATTAATACTTTTTATGAAAGATATGTGTTCAATATCCGAGCTCTTGGTGAGAGGGAAACCATTGATCAATATGGAATAGCATCAATGCACTGAGCTGAATCATGTGTGCTCGGACAACTGAAAGATGATCTCATTAAAAAAATAGGATTGTGGAAGGCATAAGCAATCTCAGCATGAGAGCACGTATGTTGAGAGATGAGAAACTTATTCTGAAGAAAGCTATTGACATGCAGTAGCTCTGAGATTGTTAATTATCATTTAGAGCATATTAATAGAAGTGAATCAAGGCTTTGAAATAGGGTGAGAGCCATTAAAGGCTGAATGAGAATAAAATTGAGAAAAAAGAAAATTTGTAGAAGTGTCAAAAGAAAGTTAAAGATCACACAACACTAGGTTACAGTCGAACAGGTTTGTGATATTTGAGAAGATTTGTAGCTCAGCTTAAGGTTCAGGTTGTAAGTTTTGCTGCCTGAGCTGGAAGCTTTGTTTTCAGAAGTTTCATCACCATGCTCGGTAACATTATCAGTAAGCCTCTGGTGAAGCACTGGGGTTATACCCCACTTTCTATTTATGTAATTTGGTCTCTGAAGGTGGGTGATATTATTCCCAGTTCTTTTTCTCAGAGGTTGGTAAATGAGGTCCAAATTGTTGTGTTTGTTGATGGAGTTCCGGTTTGAATGCCAGGCCTCTAGGAATTCCTGTGCGTGTCTCTGTTTGGCCTGTCCTAGGATGAATGTGTTGTCCCAGTGGAAGTGGTGTCCTTCTTAGGCTGTATGTAATAATACTAGTGATAGTGGGTCATGCCCTTTGGCTAGTTGGTGTTCGTGTATCCTGGTGGCTAGTTTTCTGCTTGTGTCCAGTGTAGTGTTTGTTGCAGTCCTTGCATAGTATTTTGTAAATGACATTGGTTTTGCTGGTTGTTTGAATAGGGTCCTTACGGTTCATCAGCCACTGTTTAAGTGTGTTGGTAGGTTTGTGGGCTACCATGATGCCAAGGGGGTCGGCGTAGTTTGATAGTCATTTCCGGGATGTCTTTGATGTATGGTCATGTGGCTAGAGTTTCTGGATGCCTTGTGTCTGCTTGTTTGGGTTTGTTGTTTAGGAATCGGTGGACTGCGTCTATTGGGTACCTGTTTTTCTTGAATACGCTGTATAGGTATTTTTCTGCTGCTCAAATTTCCTGGGTGCTGCAGTGTGTTGTGGCTGATTTTGAATAATGTTCTGATGCAGCTCCGTCTGTGGCTGTTGGGATGATTGCATCTGTCGTTAAGTATCTGGTCTGTATGTGTTGCTTTCCTGTAGACGCTGATCTGAAGTTCTCCATTTAACTGTTTATTTCACTGTGACATCTAGGAAGAAGAGTCTGTTGTTGTTCTCTTCCTCACTTGTGAATTTTATGACGGTAAAATTTATTGTTGACGATCTTGTGGTTTCCTCTAATTTGTTCCGTTTTGTGATGACAAAGGCGTCATCCATGTAGCGGACCCAAAGTTTGTGTTGGATAGTGGGGAGGGCCATTCATTTGAGTCTCTGCATTACTGCTTCTGCTAAGAAGCCTGATATTGGTGATCTCATGGGTGTCCCATTGATTTTGTTTTTTGGTCTTATCATTGAAGGTGAAGTAGGTAATGAGGTACAGGTCTACTAGCTTGTGGATGTTGTCCTTGCTGATGAAGTCTGTGCTGTCTGGTGTTTGTGTTCTTGGTTCCTCTAGTAGTGCAGTCAGTTTTTTTTTTTGGCCAGGCTGATGTTAATTAATGTGACTATGCCAAAGGAGACTATTATCTCATCCTTTTCTATCTTGGTGTCTTTGGTGTTCAGAAATTCTTGGGTGGAGTGACATGAGTCTTCTACTAGGTATTTCAGTTTTTGGTGGTGTTCCTTTGCTAGTCTGTATGTCGGTATTCCACCTAGTGAGATTATGGGTCTGAGGGAGGCCCCTGGTTTGTGTACTTTAGGTAGTCCATAGAAATGGGATGTATTGGATCTATTTGGTTTCATTTTTTTGGAAACCTCTCTTGTTAATTTGTCCTGATTTATGCAATTTCTTCAATAGGACTGTGACACAGTTTTCTATCTATAGAGTCAGATCTATCACCACTTGTAGATATCTGCAAGCGATGAGTTCAACTGTTCAATGTATTGTGTTCTGTTTTAAGATGACAGTTGTCCGCCCTTTGTCTGCAGGTAAGATTACAATGTTTGTCTTTTCTGAGTCCTTCTAGGGCTTTCCTTTCCCGTATGTTGATGGTGTTCCCTTCCTCCTTCCTGTTTAGTGCAACTGTCTGTCTGATGGTCTGCAGGGTTTCTTTTGTGATTCCATTGTCCTTCAGGGTTGATTGCAATGCTAATAGGAAGTCAGTTTTGTCTGTGTCTCTGTAGTTGTTCATTGCTATTACTAGGACAGCTTTTACCGTGTCTATTAGTGGATAATCTGATTAGGTTTTTAATCCAAGCCACTGAGTTGTCTGTGTTATTCTTTTGTATGAGCTAGTCCAGTTTGACCTGTAAGGATAGATATTTTCATTTTCTTTGTTTCATGTTGTTTGATGTTGATGACTCGATCTAGTCTGTCTGACCATTCATGATCTGTTGTGTTGGTGTATATTGTTTTTTGGCGCAAAATTTTCTGATGTATTTGTGAAGTCAGTTGTGGACATTGTTAATAATTTCTTGCAACATTCTGCAGCTATTCTGTTCTGCTATCCTTTTTTGGCTTGTGGGGTGTTGAGCGGTGGTGTGTATTTGCAACATTTTGGTAGTACCTGTTTCCTGAGGCATTCATGCAGGAATTACAATTGTTTGCATGTGGTGTTCAGTCGGATGGCATTGGTTTCCCATCGTCGGGCTAGTTTTAGCGTGTTGCATCCATAGGTGTTCGCGATTTTTGAGAAGATTTGTAACTCAGTTTGAGATTCAGGTTGTAGGTTTGCAGGCTGAGTTGGAAGGTTCATTTTCAGACGATTCGTTACCATGCTGGGTAACATCAGTGAGCCTTCGGTGAAGTGCTGGTGTTCTGTCCTGCTTTTTGTGTCTTGGACTGTTAATGTGTGAGATATCAGTTTTGGTTCGTTTTCTCACAGACTGATAAATGGGGTCCAAATCGTTGTTTATTGATGGAGTTCCGGTTTGAGTGTGAGGCTTCTAGGAATTCCCATACGTGTCTCTGTTTGGCCTCTTCTAGGATAGACGTGTTGTCCCAGTGGAAGTGGTGTCCTTCCTCGTCTATATGTAAGGATACTAGTGATGGTGGGTCATGTCTTTTGGTGGCTAGTTGGTACTCACGTAGCCTGGTGGCTAGTTTCCTGCTTGTTTGTACGATGTAGTATCTGTTGCTGTCCTTGTCCTTTACAAAATACCATACATTTGTTTTGCTGGTTGTTTGAATAGTGTCCTTTTAGGTTCATCAGCCGCTGAACAAGTGTTTTGTTGGTTTGTTGGCTACCATGATGCCAAGGGATTGGAGTAGTCTGATAGTCATTTCAGAGATGTCTTTGATATATGGTAATGCGGCTAGAGTTTCTGGGCATGTTGTGTCTGCTTGTTTGGGTTTATTGTTAGAAATTGGCAGACTGTGTTTATTGGGTAACTGTTCTTCTTGAATATGCTGTATAGGTATTTTTCTGCTGCTTGAGATTCCTGGGTGTTGCATTTAAATAATGTCCTGATGCAGCTCCATCTGTGGTTGTTGGGATGATTGCTTCTGTAGTTAAGTACCTGGTCTGTATGTGTTGCTTTTCTGTAGACACGGCTTCTGAAGTTCTCCGTTAACTGTTTGTTCCACTGTGACATCTAGAACAGGGACTCTTTGATGTTTAGCTTTCAGAGTAGTGGGGCAGGATTGTTGCACACAAACTTAAAAGATCAAAGTGGCATACAACTGATGCAATGTATTGAATAAACCTAGATTGCTATTAAGACTTCAATTACTTAGAATAGGTTGCAGGTTTTGATTCATTAATATGTAAATCCTAGAACTACTTTTAAGTCACAGTGCTGAGAAAACTTAGTTTCATGAGAATGCATTATAGGTGTAAGGTCAGAGTCTGTCTTATTCCAACCTTGTGCCAGACCTGTTCTATTACCAAAATAGGAATTTATAACATGTTGGAATATAGTAGGACCCTAACCTCACATCTTTAATGCATTGTGTGAGTTGAGATGTCACCTCAGCTTCCAACATGTGGCTACATGATGGAAGGATCCTCATGTCAAGTGGACAAACAAAGTTGACAGCCTAATACATCACGAAGAATAAAAGTCTGGAGTTCCACATAGCTGACGTTAAGCAAAATCCACTCCTATCAACTGGAACCGATCTCGAGCTTAGAATGGTAACTCTACACCTGTTAGAGATTTGTAGCATTTTTCAATTAGATATTGACTTCTGGATGGATTCTAGAATATTGCAAATGTTTTCTTACAAGTGAATAAGAAAGGGCTGATCACATTATTGGGATTGTATTATAGACCCCCTAATAATCAACGGGAAATTGAGTCATAGAATCATAGAGATGTACAGCATGGAAACAGACCCCGTGGTACAACTTGTCCATGCTGACCAGATATCTCAACCAAATCTAGTCCCACCAGCTAGCACCTGGCCCAAACCCTTCCTATTCATATACCCACTCCGATGCCTTTTAAAAATTGCAATTGTACCAGCCTCCACCACTTCCTCTGGCAGCTCATTCCATACGCATACCACACTCTGCATGTAAAGGTTGTCCCTTAGGTTTTTTTTATATTTTTCCCCTCTCACTCTAAACCTATGCCATCTAGTTCTGAACTGCACCACCCCAGGGAAGAGACTTTGTCTGTTTATCCTATCCATGTCCCACATGATTTTATAAATCTCTAAGTTCATCGCTGAGCCTCTGCGCTCCAGGGAGATCAGCCCCAGCCTATTCAACCTCTTCCTATAGTTCAAATCCTCCAACCCTGGCAACATCCTTGTAAATGTTTTCTGAACCCTTTCAAGTTTCACAACATCCTTCCAATAGGAAGGAGACCAGAATTGCATACAATATTCCAACAGTGGCCTAACCAATGTCCTGTACAACTCCCAACTCTTGTATTCAATGCTCTGACCAATAAAGGAAAGCATACCAAACGCCGCCTTCACTATCCTATCTACCTGTGACTCCACTTTCAAGGAACTATGAACCTGTCCTCCAAGGTCTCTTTCTTCAATAACACTCCCCAGTGCCTTACCATTAAGTGTATAAGTCCTGCTAAGATTTGCTTTCCCAAAATGCACCACCTCACATTTATCTGAATTAAACTCCATCTGCCACTTCTCAGCCCATTGGTCCATTGGCCCATCTGATCATTGTACTCTGAGGTAACCCTCTTCGCTGTCCACTACACCTCCAATTTTGGTGTCACCAGCCAATTTACTAACTATACCTCTTATGCTTGCATCCAAATCATTCATATAAATGACAAAAAGTAGAGGACCCAGCACTGATCCTTGCTGCACTCCACTGTATTCCATGAGATCTAACCTTGCTAACCAGTCTCCCATGGGGAACCTTGTTGAACGCCTTACTGAAGTCCATATAGATCACGTCTATGACTCTGCACTCCTCAATTCTCTTTGTTACATGTTCAAAAAACTCCATCTAGTTCACGAGACATGATTTCCCACATACAAAACCATGTTGACTATCCCTAATTAGTCCTTGCCTTTTCAAAGATATGTACATCCTGTCCCTCGGGATTCCCTCCAACAACTTGCCCACCACCAACATCAAGCTCACTGGTCTATAGTTGGCTGGCTTGTCCTTACGACCCTTCTTAAACAGTGGCACCATATTAGCCAGAATTGAGTTATCTGAACAGGCTGAATAGGCTGGAGCTATTTTACCCTGGAGCATCTTATAGAAGTCTATAAAGTCATGAGGGACATAGAACATAGAACATAGAAGAATACAGCGCAGTACAGGCCCTTCGGCCCTCGATGTTGCGCCGATCAAAGCCCACCTAAACTACACTAACCCACTATCCTCCATATACCTATCCAATGCCCGCTTAAATACCCATAAAGAAGGAGAGTCCACCACTGCTACTGGCAGGGCATTCCATGAACTTACGACTCGCTGAGTGAAGAACCTACCCCTAACATCAGTCCTATATCTACCCCCCTTTAATTTAAAGCTATGCCCCCTTGTAATAGCTGACTCCATACGTGGAAAAAGGTTCTCACTGTCAACCCTATCTAACCCCCTAATCATCTTGTACACCTCTATCAAGTCACCCCTAAACCTTCTTTTCTCCAATGAAAACAACCCCAAGTGCCTCAGCCTTTCCTCATAGGATCTTCCTACCATACCAGGCAACATCCTGGTAAACTTCCTCTGCACCCGTTCCAGTGTCTCCACATCCTTCCTATAGTATGGCGACCAAAACTGCACACAATATTCCAGATGCGGCCGCACCAGAGTCTTATACAACTGCAGCATGACCTCAGGACTCCGGAACTCAATTCCTCTACCAATAAAAGCCAGTACGCCATATGCCTTCTTCACTGCACTATTTACCTGGGTGGCAACTTTCAGAGATCTGTGTACATGGACACCAAGATCCCTCTGCTCTTCCACACTACCAAGTATCCGACCATTAGCCCAGTACCCCATCTTTTTGTTACTCTTACCAAAGTGAATCACCTCACACTTACCCACATTGAACTCCATTTGCCACCTTTCTGCCCAGCTCTGCAGCTTCTCTATATCCCGCTGTAACCTGTCACATCCTTCCTCACTGTCAACAACTCCTCCGACTTTCGTATCATCCGCAAACTTGCTCACCCAACCTTCTAACCCTTCCTCCAGGTCATTTATAAAAATGACAAACAGCAATGGTCCCAAAACAGATCCTTGCGGAACACCGCTAGTGACGGCACTCCAAGATGAACCTTTGCCATCAACTACTACCCTCTGTCTTCTTCCAGCCAGCCAATTGCTAATCCAAACCTGCAACTCACCCTCAATGCCATATCTCTGTATTTTCTGCAGTAGCCTACCATGGGGGACCTTATCAAACGCCTTACTAAAATCCATATATACCACATCTACCGCTTTCCCCTCATCTACCTCCTTAGTCACCTTCTCAAAGAATTCAATAAGGTTTGTGAGGCACGACCTGCCCTTCACAAAACCATGCTGACTATCCTTGATCACATTATTCTTATCCAGATGTGCATAAATCCTATCCCTTACAATTCTCTCTAAGACTTTGCCCACAACAGAAGTGAGACTCACTGGCCTATAGTTACTAGGATTATCCCTACTCCCCTTCTTGAACAAGGGAACCACGTTTGCTAGCCTCCAGTCCTCTGGCACTACTCCTGTAGACAAAGAGGACACAAAAATCAAGGCCAATGGCTCTGCAATCTCCTCCCTTGCTTCCCAGAGAATCCTAGGATAAATGCCATCAGGCCCAGGGGACTTATCTATTTTCACCCTTTCCAGAATTTCCAACACCTGTTCTCTACATATCTCAAAGCCATCCATTCTACTTATTCATGCCTCAGTATTCATATCGACAACAATGTCCTGTTCCTGAGTGAATACTGACGAAAAGTATTCATTCAGTGCCTCCCCAATCTCTTCAGCCTCCACACGCAACTTCCCATTACTATCCTTGATTGGACCTATTCCTACCCTAGTCATTCTTTTATTCCTAACATACCTATAGAAAGCCTTAGGGTTTTCCCTAATCCTACCAACTAAGGACCTTTCATGTCCCCTCCTTGCTGCTCTTAGCTCTCTCTTCAGGTCCTTCCGGGCTACCTTATAACTCTCAATCGCCCCAATTGAACCTTCACGTCTCATCTTTACAAAGGCCGCCCTCTTCCATTTAACAAGGGATTCCAATTCCTTATTAAACCACGGCTCCCTCACACGACCCTTTCCTCCCTGCCTGATAGGTACGTACTTATCAAGGACACTCAATAGTTGCTCCTTGAACAAGTTCCACATATCAATTATGCTCTTGCCTTGGAATCTACTTTTCCAATCCACACATCCTAAGTCATGCCTCAATGGTGGAGACCATAGATATGGTCTTTCCCTCAGGTTACTGGAGTCCAAAACTAGTTTTAAGGTGAGAGTAGAAAAATTTAAAAGGGACTTAAGGGGCAACTTTTTCCCGCAGAGGTGGTGTGTGTATAGAATATTTGCCAGAGGAAGAGGTCGAGGCCAAGGCTGGGACAATTACAGCATTTAAAAGGCATCTGGAAGTGTATGTGAGTAGGAAGGGTAAATGAATAGGAAGGGTTGAGGGATATGGGCCAAGTGCTAGCAAATGGGACAAGGTTAATTTAGGATATCTGGTCAGAATGGATGTGTTGGGCCAAAAGGTCTGTTTCTTGCTGTCCAGCTCTATGACTCTAATATGGTGCAAAGTAAGTGAAATATTTAGGATGATTTAATGTAGCAAATGGAAAGTAACTATTTCAGAATAAATCTAAGATTGCATTGGATATGAACATAGGTAGAGAATTGAATGACAAACAAACAGTCCGAACAAACCTGTCATTTTCAGATTAATGGAATTTGTGGAGTGCCATAGGGATTTGTGCGAGAGCTTCAACTATTTACAAGCTATATAAATGACTTCAGTTCCATCCGACTAGAAAGTAGCAAATGTTACCAGCATGAACAGTAGGCTAATCTGTTCAACATCTGCCATGTGGTAGGTATTAGAATCAATCATTAAAGAAGTTACATATGATTAGTCAAGGTAATTAGGAAGAGCCAGCATAGTTTTCTGAAAGCGAAATCAGGTTTAACCAAATTTTTGGAGGTTTTTGAAAGAATATGCGGTGGATAAAAGGGGCCTGTTAATGAACTGTTCTTAGATTTTCAAAGGTGGTTGACAAGGTCCCACATCAAAGGTTATTTTGCAAAGTATGAGCACATGATGTCATGGGTAACACATTACCATGAGTAGCTGTTAGAAGGCTGACAGAAAATAGCATTAGCATTTATTTTTCAAATTGACAGGATGTGATAAATGGTTCCTACTGAATTCTCAAGTTTTAAAATTACATTAATGACTTCGTTGAGGGAATCAAAGGCCATGGTAATTAAATTCGCAGATGACAGAAAGGCAGGTAGGAACTAATGTTGCAAAGGTGACCTAACAAGGATGCAACTGACTTTGATAGACAGGGAGAGTAGATAGAAATCCAGCAGATAGTGTAGTGTCGGAAAATGTGAAGTTGTTCACTATAACAAGTAGCATTAAAAAAATCGATATTATTCAAAAGGAAAATGGCGATAGAATTCTGAAATGCAGCATGATCTATATATTCTCATGCATTGGTCACAAAATCTTGGTACATATGTATAGCAGATGATTAAGAAAGATAATGTAATGCTATGTCTTATTACAAGAGGAAGTGAACATATATGGAAGCGTGCTCTGCTTCAGTTATACATGATTTTGGTAAGAATGCATCTTGAATACTATATACAGCAGTGGTCTCCTTAATTAAAGAGAGATGTTAATGTGTTAGAGGCAGTTCAGATGAGGTTTACTAGATTGAACATTATTCCTTTGCAGAAAATGGATCCCTGCATGTGAAGTATGTAACGTCTAGCAAATAAATGAGCGTGTAAACTGCTCAACTGATTTTCTTAAATTGGTTATCAATATTGCTATTCACATATCCAAGGTTCTTCAGCTTTCAATCTCACAAACACTTGTAAAGACCTTTTGTATGGTTTATTAAGTATGGGTTACATACTCTGTCTATTACGAACAATTAGAGTCATAGATATGTACAGCATGGAAGCAGACCCTTCAGTCCAACTTGTCCATGCTGACCAGATATCCCAATCCAATCTAGTCCCACCTGCCAGAACCTGGCCCATATCCCTCCAAACCCTTTCTATTCATATACCCATCCAGATGTTTTTTAAATGTTGCAATTGTACCAGCCTCCACACTTTCTCTGGCAGTTCATTCCATACACGTACCACCTTCTATGTGAAAAAGTTGCCCCTTAGATCCCTTTTTATATCTTTCCTCCCTTGCCCTAAGCCTATGCCCTCTAGTTCTGGACTCCCCCACCCCAGGAAAAGACTATGCCTATTTATCCCATCCATGCCCCTCATGGTTTTCTAAACCTCTATAAGCTCACCCCTCAGCCTCCGACGCTCCAGGGAAAACAGCCCCAGCCTATTCAACCTCTCCCTATAGCTCAAATCCTCCAATCGTGGCAACATCCTTGTAAATCTTTTCTGAACCCTTTCAAGTTTCACAACATCTTTCCGATAGGAAGGAGACTAGAATTGCATGCAATACTTCAACATTGGCCGAATCAATGTCCTGTACAGCCGCAACACAACCTTCCATCTCCTGTACTCAACACTCTGACCAATAAAGGAAAGCATACCAAATGCCGCCTTCACTACCCTATCTACCTGCAACTCCACTTTCAAGGAGCTATGAACCTGCACTCCAAGGTCTCTTTGTTCAGCAACACTCCCTAGGACCTCACCATTAAGTGAATAAGTCCTGCTAAGATTTGCTTTCCCAAAATGCAGCACCTTGCATTTATCTAGCTTAAACTCCATCTGCCATTTCTCAGTCCATTGGCCCATCTGATCAAAATCCTGTTGTAATCTGAGGTAACCCTCCTCGCCATCAACTACACCTATCTAATATTTTTTTTATTCTAGATTAGAACTTCAATATCTTTCTTCACCCATCCCACTCCGATCCCTCCTCACAATTCATGCTCTGGTACATTGACAATACCATTGGAAAATCAATTTTGCTTCCAATCTCCATCCTTTTTTCACCTTCACCTAGTCCATTTCTGAATCCTCCCCTCCTTGATATCTGTTTCCATTTTTGGGGATAGGCTGGGCACTGATTTCCAGTAAAAATTCAACAACTCCCCCAGTTACCTTGACTATACATCCTCACACACTGCTTCCCATAAGGTCTTCATTTCATTCTCCCAGTTTCTTGTTGACATTTCTGTGACAGGTTTACTCCAGTGCTCTGGCTAAGCTCAACACAAGCTGGAGGAGCCATTCATTTTCCATCTAGACACTATACAGTCATCAGAACTCATTTTAACAATTTTGGAGTGTGAACAACTATTTGATTCACTGCCACGCTGCATCCCATGCCCCCACTACACATACCCCATCATCTTGAAGAAGCCTACTCTTTTAATTGGTCAGCCAATTGTTGGGGCATATATCCTGCATACCTTACAAAGCTCCAACACTGAATCATATAACCTGTACAGTATGAAAAGAGGCCATTTACCTTGTCAAGTCTCCATGACCCTCTGAAGAGCACCCCACCCAGATGCAGGCCCCCATATCCACATAGCTGCACATTTACCATGGACAACCCATCTAGCTACACTATGAAGCAATTTAGCACAGCCAATCTGCCTAACCTGCATATCCTTGGACTGTGGGAGGAACCAAGACCACCTGGAGGAAACCTACACAGACACAGGAAGAATGTACAAACTCCACACACGGTCAGCCAAGGCTGGAATCGAACCTGGGTCTCCAGCAGTGCCAACTACAGTGCTAGAATGCCATACGCAATTCTTGGTCAATGGTGTGTTTTGCATAACATATTTTTTTGCCTGATTTGAGGATTTAGACAATAGATTAACCGAACTGTTTCATACTGCTATTGTGCAGCAGCTAAATTAATGGTGTTTTCCGTTAACACACCACTGTATTTAGCCTGGGCATGGACCTCAAAATCGTAGGACATAAGCTCAGACATACAGAACAACTTTGATTATTCAAACGAGACAGGTGGGGAGTATTTTGTTCAGATAATTGATTTAATTGTTCAGATAATGGATAATGTTTTTGAGACCTTGAGATCTTGTTTGGATAATCTGAAATTTGGATAATTGATGTTCGGATAACCGAGGTTGTTCTGTTCATGATTCCTCACCTGCAGAGGCAACATGCCTGCAGTCAATTATACTTTGCATAATAGGGAAATGAGTGATAGTTGTTAAGTCTTTTGTTCTGGCTTATTAATAATTGTCATTATTGGTGATAAACCTGATTGGCATAATGGAAAAGGCCACTGGTCTTCTCTAATACATCTGTGTGGCAGGTGTCCTGGAAGCAATTGGTGGCAATAAGTGTTGACTACCATAGACATTTTCAGGGTCATAGACACTATATTTCTGCCAAATCCATATGGGTGCAGGGTCCAGCAGAGTTCAGTGATTTCTTCTCAAAACATCCTCAGGCAGTTCTGACAGTGCCTCTCAGTTATATTGTCTACATTCTGAAGAGGTGCTGTGTGACTTCTGTGAATGGTGACTTTCTGAGAGCTTCCCACCTCTAGGCTGCTATGACTTCCCCTCCTGGAGTCTTTTACCCAATGGATACAATTTAATAAAGATTAGATTAGATTAGATTAGATTCCCTACAGTGTGGAAACCGGCCCTTTGGCCCAGCAAGTCCACATCGACCCTCCAAAGAGCAACCGACCCAGACCATTCTGCTATATTTACCCCTGACTAATGCACCTAGCACTATGGACAATTTAGCATGGTCAATTCACCTAACCTGCCCATCTTTGGACTATGCGAGGGAACCAGAGCAGATTTGATTTGTTTTAGTCTCTCGAACAGCATTAAGCTCACTGTATCAGACACTTTGTTGTGGATTTCTGCTCAGCACATTGAATCTTTCTTCTTAAACAGAAAGAGAAATGTCCTGCTGGGCTGCCATTGTGTGAACACTGCATGAACTCTGTGCCTTGTTTGGAGTTGCTTTTCCAAAGACCGCATCAATGTTTTCATTGTTTGTTCCTATCGCCTCAGAAGTGAAGGAAAGAATGAAAGACATATATCCATTATAAAAACTTATACCTGTCAGAAAATGATGCATGGGATGGATTACTTTTCTTTGCAAAATTGATTGCAATGTCCTCACAAGTATAGAGGTTATGATAAGGTAGATAGGGAAGTTTTTTTCTGCTTTTGGTAAAGCAGAAACTCAGCAGCTATTAACATAAGATAGTCACTACAGAATCAATTGAGAATTCAGAAACATTCTTCACCCAGAGAGTGGGTGATACGTTTGATAGTAGTGAAAATATGAAACAATCAATGCAGGATGGAATTGAGGTGACTAATATTTAAACCTATGAGGGTAAAGGGAATGGGGGATTATTCTAAGAATGTAAGATGAGGAAAAATCAGAGCAAGCGGGAGCAGCGCATCAAGGTTGACATGAACCTATTGCATCAGGCAATTTGTTTCTGCGTTGTATATTCTATGTAATAGTCCATAAATCAGTACTTGCAACAACAAAATCAGATATGTCACCAATGAAGAAGTAACGATCAGCATTCCCAAGTAATATTAGGATTCTTTGTAGGTAAAATGTTAAGTAGTACAGAGGAACCTCAATTATCCAAATGAGATGGGCGGGCACTTTTTCGTTCCGATAAATGAATGTTCAGTTAATTGAGTCAATGCCTATCCTCTGGGGCTTGGAATTTTCTGTTAAGTCCGCTCCCCGCTCAGGAGACTAGGCAGCAGCACGCCATGCACGAGCCCCCTCCCTCTCACCCAGCCCCTGTCCGACCCCCAACCCAGTCCAACACTGCTCCCACACGCATCCTCCACCCCCCCACCCTGTCCCCCGCCTTTCCCCCCCCCCACCACCAAACCCATCCAACAGCATCTCCAATGCGCCCACCCCCTTTGCAAACCCGTCCAGCACTGCCTCCCTGCCTGACCCAACCCCCATCAATACTAACCCCTGCCCACCCTCACACCCCATACCTACCCCCTCCATCTCTCCGCCCCCAACCCTGTCCAACACTGCACCCCCGCCCTCCCCCAAAACCCGTCCAACACCTCCCAACTACCCCCAACCCCGCCTGGTTTGAATTTATTATTTGCCAAGGGGTATGTTTATGCAGTGTTGCAGGAATTGGAACAGCTTTAAGTTGCAATCTTGAGTTGGTTCTGCTTTCAAATAGTTATTATTCTAAATTCTGTTTTCTTTTGTTTATGTTTCAACTGTAGTGTGTAAATAAATTCTGTTTTACTTGACACTAAATGGTTTGACCAGCTGCATCACTCCTGGAATATCCACCATACATTTGCCTTTTTTAAAAAAAAATAAAAGTTGGGGTATGGACGATCTTCTGAAGATATTTTGAGGGGCTCTGGCCTGGTCCATAACAGACAAACAACAACTCTGCTGAAGTGTTTAAAAAAATATATATATTTACACACAATCTCTCAGCAGATAATAAATCAGTCACAAGTAATTATAATTAGCTTGTGAACTCCCATCCAAATTGACTGAACTCTATTACCATGACAACAATTTTTAATCTAAATACATTTTGATATTGTTTGCTTAAAAGTACATTGTAGTTGTGCATCAACTTTTCTGCTGAATGATTGGTAATCGTGGTGATATGTAATTTATATTCATTGAAGGGCTTCTGTTTATAACTTGTGGTAGTTAACAAACAAGAATGGAAATTAGTGGTCAATAGCCATGCATACAAAGCCTATTTCAAGTAACAAATATTACTCCTTGTCAGCCTTTTCATTCATCTTTAAGATGAAATGTCTGGCAATTGGATGTGCAGACATGTTGATAAAAATATACCTTAAACCCAGAAAAGTATTGAGCTATAATTCTGTCCTTGAGTGTAATTGACAAATTATCACAGCAAGGTCAACTCTGTTTAGAAACTATGCACCCGTTCAAATTCATTATTAATTTCATAATATTTTCAGTTGGAATGTTGAAAATTGAATTTTTATTAGAATAGAAGAATGAAAGTAAAAGTTTTTTTTAATTTGTTATTACTGAAACTCAAATGCCTAATACAGGTAGTTCTCCTATAATGCTGTAAGCTGTGTTCCTGTGCAATGCTTATAGGAAATCGTGCTATAGAAATAATGGAGCCTGTGGGAAAAACAGGGTTAGGGACAAACCACCAAAAATACCAGTAAGATCAGAACAAAAATAGGAATAAGCCTAACACAAATGATAGAACAGTCTAAGTAAATTTTGACCTGTTGTGTGGTACTGTATTGTGCAATTCATCGGAATCTTCAACTGATTACTCTCTGGCAACTACTGTATACATGCTGGCTGCAGTACATTCTAGCCAGTCTTCTGATCCCATCCAATAGTAACCCTGCACAAGTAAGATCCCATAATGAAACCTGCCTTGATTGATAAGGGACTGAATGTTAATTTCTTTTGCTAAGTGTCAATTTTGTCAAGTGTTTTTTGGAGAGTTTCACATTGTGATGTTTGGGGACATCTATCACCTTATTTTACAAAACCCACGTGATTTATTCTCTAGGTGAAAGTGAGAACTACAGATGCTGGACATCAGAGTCAAGATTAGAGTGGTGCTGGAAAAGCACAGCAGGTCAGGCAGCATCCGAGGAGCAGAAAATCAACATTTCATACAGGAGCCCTTCATCAGGAATGAAGTCAGGGAGCCTCCAGGGTGAAGAGATAAATGGGAGGGATTGGGGCTGGGGAGATGGTAGCTAAGAGTGCAATAGGTGGATGGTGGTGGGGATAACGGTGATAGGTCGAAGAGGTGGGTGGACCAGATAAGTGGGAAGGACAATTGGCAGGTAGGAAGGCCATGAGGATGGTGCTGAGCTGTAAGTTTGGAACTGGGGTAAGGTGGGGGAAGAGGAAATAAGGAAACTGGTGAAGTCCACATTGATGCTCTGGGGTTGAAGTGTTCCGAAGTGGAAAATGAGGCATTTTTCCTCCAGGCTTTGGATGGTGAGGGAGTGGCGATGGAGGAGGCCCAGGACCTGCATGTCCTTATCAAGAAGGAGTGGGAGTTGAAGTGTTCAGCCACGGGGCAGTGGGGTTGATTGGTGTGGGTGTCCTGGAGATGTTCCCAAAAGCACTCTGCAAAAAGGTGTCCGGTCTCCCCAATGTAGAGGAGACTGCATCGGGAGCAACATTTGTGGAAGTGCAGGTAAAACTTTGGGTGTGGAAGGCTCATTTTGGAACCTTGGATGGAGGTGAGGGGGAGAGGGAGATGTGGCTTTGCAATTCCTGCAGTGGCAGGGGAAGATGTCAGGTAGGGAGGGTGGGTTGTTAGGGCTCATGGACCTGACCAGGTGGTCATGGATGGAACAGTCTTTGCGGAAAGTGGATAGGGGTGGGGAGGAAAATATATCCCTGGTGGTGGTGTCAGTTTGTAGGTGGCGGAAATGATGGCAGCTGATGCGGTTTATGTGGGGGTTGGGGGGATGGAATGTGAGGACCGGGGGCGGGGGGGGGGGGGGTTCTGTCCTTGTTGCGGTTGGAGGGGTGGGGTTTGAGGGCAGAGGGGCGGGATGTGGACAAAATGCGTTGGAGGGCATCTTCAACTACTTGGGAGGGGAAATTACGGTCTTGAAAGGAGGTGGCTATCTGGTGTGTTCTGTAGTGGAACTGGTCCTCCTGGGAACACTCACAGCGGAGGCGGAGGAATTGGGAATATGGATAGCTTTTTTTTTTTGCAGGACATAGGGTGGGAAGAGGTGTAATCCAGATAGCTGTGGGAGCCGGTGGGTTTGTAAAAAAATGTCAGTGTTGAGTTGGTCGTTGATGGAGATGGAGAGGTCTAGGAAGGGGGGGCGAGGTGTCAGGGATGGTCCATGTGAATTTAAGTTTGGGATGGAATGTGTTGGTGAAGCTGATGAATCTCCTCATGAATTCCTCATGGAATCTCCTCATGTAGTGGAAGAAGAGGTGGTGAGTGGTGCTGGTGTAACTACGGAAGATGGACTGTTCTACGTAGCCAACAAAGACTGGCATAGCTGGGGCCCATGCGTCTGCCCATGGCTACTCCTTTCATCTCAAAGAAATGGTAGGATTTAAAGGAGGAATTGTTAAGAGTGAGGACCAGTTCAGCCAAACGAATGTGTGTATCAGTGGAAGGGTACTGGTTAGGAACATTGAGAGAGGAAGAAATGGAGGACTTGGAGGCCCTGGTCATGGTGGATGGAGGTGTAGAGGGATCAGTTCCCCTCTCGCACATTCTAGCACTATTATACCACGTGTTATTTCCAAAACAACTCACCACTTCCTGGGTATCCTAGAATTGACCAATATCCATAGTGCAGCATCATCCTTTAAAAAGATATTATGCAGCCAGACGAGAGCTGTCAGTCTGGAGCTGCCCTGCATGGTTCCTGATATTGTCTGCCACGTCCAGGGCCAATGTAAAATTGGTGCCTCTCTTTGTGGGCAGGGACATGGAGATACTGCTGATGGGGATGGTTGATGCAGAGTGACATTAGATTAGATTACTTACAGTGTGGAAACAGGCCCTTTGGCCCAACAAGTCCACACCCACCCGCCGAAGCCCAACCCACCCATTCCCCTACATTTACCCCTTACCTAACACTACGGGCAATTTAGCATGGCCAAATTCACCTGACCTGCACATCTTTGGACTGTGGGAGGAAACCGGAGCACCCGGAGGAAACCCACACAGACACGGGGAGAACATGCAAATTCCACACAGGTGGAGTCTGCACCCGGGTCTCTGCCACTGTGAGGCAGCAGTGCTAACCACTGTGCCGCCGTGCCGCCCACAGAGGCAGGATGTCCTTTTCTCCCAGGCCACCAGATGAACCGTTCCAACCTGGACTGGGATTACCATCCAGACCAGTGTATTCTCAAACATCTGAAGGAATGTATAGAATGGAGGAAGAAGATCAATGATCTTCTCCAATTTGATAGTGAACGTGCTACCATCTTCTCATTGATACCTCACACTCACTCTGTCTCTTTTACTGTACCCACCATTTCCTGGCAATACCTTCCCCACTCACTCTCATTCTCTGGATCTACTTTTGCTCGCTGAGTTGGAAGGTTTGTTTTCATGAAGCAGCTGTAGGGACATTTTCACAATGCTTTCCGAAGTCCAATAGCACAAATATTTCACAATATCTTTCTCGAAGTTCTTCGCAAGAAAGTGCACAAGCCGATTGATCATGTGATGCTAGCATGGAGACCCATCCTCCACGCACCGTGATACCTAGTACTGGGGATGGAAATTGTGTAATAGTGAATGGGAGTTCATTTTATTTTTAAAGGGTCGGCAGTTCAGAAATTGCACTACAGACAAAACATGTTTAATAAAAGCGCATTATAGGTGAGCTACTTATAGAGCAAATTAGCAATGATGTCCTCACAAAATTAATCTTCTTATTCTATGTATACATTTCATCAAATTGAATGAGTATCCCAAATTGTGGCTGCACCAAGCATCAGGATCAGTGAGGTACACATGTCTTATCACATCTGCGTTTTAGTAAACTGAAATAAATTGGTCCAGTTCAAAAATCAACGATCTTTCCTTCTTATTAATATTTTATTGGTTTTCAAATAGGCTTTATTGGGGTTTATTATTTTGGCCTTTAAAAGGCCAGTTCTTCAGGGTATGATTGACAGTATAATATTACATCTAAAGTTTACTTAACTTTTCAGACTGTTCTTCTTCTATAGTCCTTGGTGGATTACTCAGTGTTTGCAACTGTACAGAGAAAATGAAAGTGGATATATTTGTACCTCAGGCTTTTTCAATACTCTCACCATAAGTTTAAGTTTATTCATTTATTGGAGATGAGCAAGATCTAGATTTAACGTATGTGAGAAAATAGTGGTGAATCACTTATTTTTTTAAAATGCTGAAGTCCATATGGTAAAGGTATAGTCACAGTGCTGTTAAAGGATTTTGACCCTCAGGTGATGAAAGAATGCACATCTATATAAATAGATATCCAAGTCAGAATAGTTTGTGACAAAGGGGGGAGTTTGCTAATATAGAAACGCCTTGTACCTGCAACCTTCCAAGTAGTGGAAGTCTTTGGTTTGAAAAACATTGTTCAACAATCTTTGGTGAGTTGCTGCAATGCATCTTGTATATGGTACACAGTGTATATCAGGTATAGAAGCAGATCAAGGGGCCTTCATTTTTCTTCTCTTTGTTTAAGGTGCTCCTTAAAACCTACATCTTTGACAAAACTTTGGATATCTGCCTTGTTAAACTAGGAGGTTGCTTAATGTCAGATCTTGTTCTATGCTTCATTCCTTAAACACCTTTTGAACATTTACTGTATTAATGTGTTACACCAATATGGATTGTTAGGAGTATTGAATGGAGCTATACTCATGAAGAAAAATGGATAATATTCCATTACTCCTGATTTGAATCTTGGATTTGCTGGGTGAACATTGAGAAGTTGGAAGTGAGTTGTTCACCACAGAATTCAAGAGTATTAGACCTTTTCTTACAGCAAGAGCAGGTTCCATTAACATTTTGGTCAATGTTAGCTCTTAGGATGTTGATATCCCAGGATGGTGTGATATCAATGATGGTGATATCATTGATTTGTGAAGAAGAGGTGATTAAATTAGCTTTTGTTGGACATAGTAGATGACTGACACTTGGCTGGCGCAAACATTGCTTGCCAATTTCTAGCCTAAAGCTATAAGTTGTCTACAGTTTGCCACACATTGTTTCTCACTGCTCCTTTATCAAAGGAGTTATGAATGAACTGAGTGTTAAGAATAGACTGATGGGTATCTGGACAGTTTCAGCAATAATTGGCTTGCTTTGCTTTGTCCTTGCACATGACATTAACTCTATCCATGACAAGCTTTTACTGCTGCTGTAGCTTCATAGGGTTCGCATCTCATTGTTAATTCCTAAATCTAACACTCCCGGCATGATCTTCCATGCTGCTTAAAAAACTAGGTTTGCACTACTAATCTTCATAATAATGGTAGAATAAGGGATATACTGAGTCATAAGGTCACAGATAGCAGAAGAACACAATTCAGTTGCTGCTGATGGCAAACTGTACCAGAAAGAAGACTAGTTTCGACTTGCCGGATCTATTTTGTAATCTGTATTTTGTATCTGTATTTCATTTGGCAAGGTGAGGCTGCCAGAGAATATAATTGAGGACATTTTTCATCTGAAGGCAGTACTTTGTGTTCACAAGAACTTTGTCATTATTATTAATACTGTCATGAACAGATGCATTTATGGGAGGTAGGTTAACAAGGACAAGGTCAAATCAATTTGTTTGCAGTGTTTGTTCTCTCACGACTTGCTGCACGCCAATCCTAGAGTTATTGCCAGTCACTCAGATGGAGCTGTGCCATCTAATTCAGTTGGAGACTGTGAACATTATCAGGGCATTCAATTATAGTGTGGATATTTCTTTCCAAATCATGACTCTGAGATTTATGGGAACAATTTTCAATGAATTTATTTGTAAAATAAATGACATAAATTTTGTTTGACTGAAGAAAGATTTTCATCATTATTGTGCTGGTAAGATGATTTCAGGAAGCAATATTTTATGAAGAAGGGTGGTTGACAGGATGTAGAGGTGGAAGTCTTATATTATGTATTATATAAGTTAAATGCATCTGTCTGTAGGATCTTTTATACAGGCATCTTATAAAATTATAATAATTTATGGTATAGATGGCATCCATTTGCCTCATCATATCTACAACAGCCAACAAGCAACATCCGTCACCCATTGGCTGAAAATAAATTTTCCTTAATTTCCCCTAAAACCTCCCACCTCTTACCTGAGAGCTCACTGACAATGGAACTCTGTCAAGGAGAATAGGGCCTTATTTTACACTCTATCCAGACCACTCAATATTATACATTTCAGTTAACTCTACCCACCATCTTCTGTCTTCAAAATAACACAAATCCATCTATTCTCTCATCATAATTAATATTTCTTCATTTAAGGTAATATTTTTACCAATGTTCTCTGTACTCCACCGAGAGCCAACTACTAAGTACGATGAACAGAACTGGAGGCAACACTCCAACTGTAGCCTAGTGAGTGTTTTATACTGTTCCAGCATAATCTCCTAGCTTTTAAAATTTGATGCCTCACATAAGAAAGGCAAATATAAATATTCTACATGCTTTTGTAAACCACTGTTCGGCAGCTTTCAAAGATCAATGACACTGCATTCTTTGAGATCGTGAGCAAACAGGTGGATAAGGGTAAAGCAATTGATGTGGTGTATATGGATTTCAGAAATGTGTTGATAAGATGCCCCATGGTATGCACAACATATGGAGGCATGGGATTGAGGGATCCGAAATTGTCTAGCTGAAAGAAGACAGTGGTGGTGGTTGATGGGAAATGTTCATCCTGGAGTTCAGTTACTAGAGGTATACTGCAAGGATTTGTTTTGGATTCACTGCTGTTTGTCACTGCTGTTTCATTTTGGAAGGAGCAACAAGAATGCAGAGTACTGGGTTAATGGTAAGGTTCCTGGCAGTGTAGATGAGCAGAGAGATCTGTGTCCATGTACATAGATTCCTGAAAGTTACCACCCAGGTTGATAGGGTTGTTAGGAAGGTATATGGTGTGTTAGCTTTTATTGGGAGAGGGAAAGAGTTTTGAAGGCATGAGGTCATGCTGCAGCTGTACAAATTCTGGTGCAGCTGCACTTGGAGTAATTGTGTACATTTCTGATCATTGCCTTATAGGAAGGATGTGGAAGAATTGGAAAGGCTTTGTAGGAGACTTACTAGGATCTTGCCTGGAATATAGAGGCAAAGCTGAGGGACTTGAGGCTGTTTTCGTTAGAGAGAAGAAGGTCAAGAGGTGACTTAATTGAGACATATAAGATAATGAGAGGATTATATAGGGTGAACAGTGATCGCCTTTTTCCTCAGATGGTGATGGCTAGCATGAGGGGACGTAGCTTTAAACTGAGGGGTGATAGATATAGAACAAATGTCAGAGGTAGTTTCTTTACTCAGATAGTAGCATGGGCATGGAATGCATTGCCTGCAATGGTAGTAGATTCACCAACCTTAAGGGCATTTAAATAGTCATTGGATAAACATATGGTATGGTGTCGGTTAGCTAGGCTTCAGATTGGTTCCACAGGTCAGCGCAACATTGAGGGCTGAAGGCCTGTACTGCGCTGTAATGTTCTATGTTTTATGTTCTATTCCAGGTTCCACTGTTCCTTTACCATCTCTCAGCATCCTAAACAGGGAAGAGAAGCAGTGACCTTGTTATACTGCTACTAGACAATGTGATCCAGAGGTTCGGGATAAAGCTTTGGGGACACAGGCTCAAATCTGTCAGCCTGGAGGCCTATGACAAGTGGTATGCCACAGGGATTGGTGCTGGGTCTATTGCTTTGTCATTTATATAAATGATTTGCATGTGAATATAGCAGTTATGGTTAGTAAATGTGCAGATGATATCAAAATTGGTGATCTTGTGGACAGCAGCTAAGATTACCTCCAGAGTACCATGGGACTTTGATCAGATAAGCCAATGGACCAAGGAATGGCAAATAGAGTTTAAACTAAATAAATGTGAGATGCAGCATTTTGAGAAGACAAATCAGGACAGGACTTAGACATTTAATGCTAAGATCTTGGGGAGTGTTGCTGGCCAAAAAGACCTTGGAGTGCAGGTTTATAATTCCTTTAAAAGTGAATCACAGGTAGACAGGGTAGTGAAGAGGGCGTTTGGAATGCTTGTCTTCATTGGTTAGTGCATTGAGTATAAGAGTTGGGAGTTCGTATTGTGGCTGTACAGGACATTGGTTAGGTCACCTTTTGGAACAGTGTGTTCAGTTCTGGTCTCCTTGCTATAGAAAAGAAGTTGTTAAACTTGAAAGGGTTCAGGAAAGATTTACAAGGGTCATGCCAGAGTTGGAGTGTTTGAGCTACAGGCAGAGGCTGAATAGGATGGGGTCATTTTCCCTGAAATGTTGGAAGCTGAGGAGTGACATTATAGATGTTTACAAAATCGTGAAGGGCATGCATAGGGTGAATAGTTAAGGTCTTTTCCTCAGGATGGTGGAGTGAAAACTATAGGGCATAGTTTTAAGGTGAGAGGAGAAAGGTTTAAAAGACACCCAAGGGGGAATTATTTCATGCAGAGGGTGGTGTATGTATGGAATGAGCTGCCAGAGAGTTTTTTAGAGGCTCGTACAATTATAACATTTAAAAGGCATCTGGATGGGTCTATGAATAGGATAGGTTTAAGGATATGGACCAAATGCTGGCAAATTGGACAAAATTAATTTAGGATATCTAGTTGACATGGATGAGTTGGACCGAAGGGTCTGTTTCTGTACTGTACATCTATGACTCTATCTCAATACCAATGTAATTAATAAATGTCAGAAATGTTGATCATGAAACCATTCATGATTGTCATACAAAACCTATCTAGTTCACTAGTATTATTTAGAGAAGGAAATTTGCTGTCCTTGCCTATTCTGGCCTGCATGAGACTCGACACAAACAGCAACAGCTCTTTGAAATGGTCTAATTAGCAACTGTTATATAAAATTTCTAATGAAACAATAGTCCTAGACATTGACCATCAATTACAGAAACTGAGTGTATCAGAAGACACCAGAATGTACCCGTGGTCAATGGCTCAGTAGTATCAATATCGCTTGAGATACCAAGTACTAAATAACACAGTTGCAGTCTGTTGTTGATGGTGATGGAGCCAAATCAGGGAAAAACTTATTGACCTTGTCCTCACTAATCCATTTGTTGAAGAAGCATCTGTCCATGGCAGTATAAGAAGGAATGACCAGTACTGTCCTGTGGAAAATACTGTATTCACATTGTGCATACTTCCCATGTTCTGTGGCACTGCCACTGTGATAAATGGGATAAATTTTGAACAGAATTAGGCATCCATGAAACGCTGTGGGTCATCAGCAGCTGAATTGTATTCAACTGCTGATTCAAATTGAATGGCATTAATATGACCTATTTGATATAGCAAAAACTGATACCACTATATCAATAGTACGTGCCAGTATTCTTTCAATAAATCAATACAGGGAATGAGATGCAGTCAACCCTTGAAATTTAATTTTCCAGGTTTTTAAAAAAAGGTATTAATCTGCTCATTTTGTTAGTGCATTTAATTTCTTATAATCTATGCAAAATTTAACTGACCATCTGGTTTAGAAACAAATACCAGAGAACTATAACTGCCTGGAAGAGGTTTAATCAAGTGATTTTCAAACCCATATTGAAGATTCATTTTCACCTGAGGCTCTTTCTTGATGTTGTTTCATTTATGCAGATTTCACATTATGCCTGGCTATAAGTTCAATACCATAGTTTATCGCTTCAGATGTCCTTACTATGTCTTCCTGTTGTCCTTGATCTATTACATACATTGTCCAACTGTCCCAATATTTCAGCATTAGCTAACCCAATATTAGGAGGTTCACTTTGTGAAATAGCTATGTCACCTCATAGCTGACACTCTTTCTTTGTCATTCTCTATTGTTCTTCCTACTTGTCATACTTGCTCCTTCTTGTCTTCCTCTCTACAGTGATAACAACATTTCAACAATTTGGATGGAATAGTCCCAGGCCCTGAACAACAAATCTGTGTTGAGATTTGGGAGAAGTTTGAGAAATGTCAAATATATTTGTTGATGTTGAGACCAACAAGTTGCATTTTGCAACCAAATCCTGGGCATAGAGACAGAGTGAGGAGAGACTGGAATGATATTAATGTGATTATCACCCATTAATACTTTCATAACTTCCTAATCTTGTCTAATTATTGGACAGTCTGCCATTCTCCCACTTTCCAGATAGAAACTAGAGACCCAGGATAGCCGATGTGGAAGTCTGAATGTGTACCTGACAATCTCCAACTTGTGGCATACTCCTCTAGATTTCTATCTTGGACACCTAGCATTAACATCTGAGGATATGCTCCAGAGGCAGTGGCTGCACACATTCCTTATTTACAGAGCTTGGTGCACACCAAGTACCAGCATGACTGCATCATCATGCCACATCTCCAATCCACTTATAGCATGTTTCTGTGCCTTATAGTGCATGGTGCTTCTCACTGAAATGCACTGTAAGGGCACTTTATGCACAGACACAGTTACCCAGGTTATGGATAAAATCAAGCTGCTTCTTGCGTCTGTTCACTTTCTTTGTGCTTACTGGCTTTGTGCTCACCTGAATGTTCACAGCATCTGTATCTTGCCTTGTTTTCCATTTTAGTTCCATTCTCCCTCCATCCATTATCTAAAAGTGCACTGTACTTTTGTTTTCTAATCTGCAGATTAGAGCAGACACCATGTGAGAAAGTGTGTCATGCTTGCTAGCAGTCCTTAGTCAAGCAAGTGGACATGTTTCTGTATGGCACAGTGCTATGCAATCACACACCTGCAACATTTCCCAGTGATGTACTGAGTAAAATCATTGCATGTGCTGCAGGAAAATCTCTAAGGAAGTTGTCCTCAGTAACATTCAGGGAAGTCACCCTTTAACGAGGATGTCCTCTCACAATGTCAAGGGCAGAGTCCTGTTAGTCCAGGGCTGGGGGATGGTCAGTCAGCTCCTGGGACAGTCAGGTCAGGATTCTGTTCTTGTAGGGAGTGAAAAGGAAATATGTTTTCTTTAAAAATATAAAGGTGGATTAATTTCTCTCCTGTATACAATTAACTCCAATAATGCACTGCTTGAGGTAAGTTCAGCTTTTCAGGAATTATAAGGCGGTCAAGATACTGAATGTGAAAACTTTATTAGGCTTGCCGAACACTTCAAATAAGAGAGAATGTCAGAAGAGAGAGAAAATGACTTGCTTTCATTCCAAGTCTTATAGTTTTTCTTCTTTTCTCCTTAATTTTTGAAACAGAGAAACAAGACCAAAAACACTTTGCGACACAATAGTTAGTGCAGGGCCCTGGAGTCTCTTTCAGCCAGGTTTAAAGGCACTAAACACATCCCTTGTCCCTCTTAAAAACCTTGCTTAGCCATTTTGTCAAAGTCATATGACTTTCTGTAATCAGAAAATGGCTTACAGTCCACATTAGAGTTAGAATAAACAGGTCCTTTTCAAAGTGGCAGACAGTGTCTACAGCGATACAGCTGGGATCAGTGCTTGGGCCCCAGACATTGACTATATTTTTTTAGAATATTCAGTCATGAGCTATGACCATCACTGGCAGGGCCAGCACTTATGCCCATTCCTAGTTGACTTGAAGGTGGTGAGTTGCCTTCTTGAAATAATGCAGTTAATGTGCTGTAGGTAGACCCACAATGTTTTTAGGAGATTCCCAGGATTTTGTCCAAACAACACTGAAGGAATAGAAATATTTCCAAGTCAGGATTGTAAGATACTTGGAGGAGAACTTACAGGTGGTGGTGTTCCAATGTATCTGCCACTCTTGTCTATCTAGATGGTAATGGTTGTGTATTTTGAAGGTGGTGCCTAGGTATCTGGCATATTTGCATTAATCCTAGCAAATGAGGACTATTCGATCACATTCCTGACTTGTACATTCTTCTCTCTCATTTGTTCCTTTACCACCTGATACAGACAGTCCAGACACTGAGATTCCACCCAGAGTACATTCTGTCAATCTCAATGCTTCTTCCAATTGTAGTTCAACTTGGAGTACTGATTCATCAGTTGAGGGAGAGGGGGACATGGTAATCAACAGGAAGTTTCTGCCACCTCTGCTGGACATCTTTTGTCAGTAAGACAGGATGTACTCAGGGATGGGGATGGTGATTGTAGTGTCTGGGAATTTGTTGTCAGGTATGATTCTGAAAGTATGACTGTCAGGCTGTTGCTTGCCTAATCTGCAGACAGTTTTCCCACTGTGGCGCCAGCCTACAGATGTTAGTAAGTAGGACTTCACAGGATCAACCGGGCTTTTTGTTTTCATTGTTGTTTCTGGTGCCAGTTGGTTCTTTTAAGATTCCATTCTTTCTCAGACTTTTTAGTGAGTGTTATAAACTGAAAGGCTTGTGAGGCCATTTCAGAGAGCAGTCACCTAATTCAGAGAGCAGTCTGTGGATCTGGAGCCACATGCAGGCACCACACCAGGCAAGGATGACAGATTTCTTTCCCTAAAGGTCATTAGTGAACCAAATGGATTTTACCAACAAAGAACAATGGTTTTATGGTCATCATTAAACTCTTAATTCTGAATTCAGAATTATTGAATTCAGATTTAACTATCTGTCATGGCATGATTCAAACAGAATATGTCCCCAGAACATTAACTGGATCAATGGATTAATATTCCAGACATGATAGCACTAGCCTTTTACCTCCATTTGCATTAATGATTTAGAGGAGGGAACAAAATGTAATGTG
Organism: Chiloscyllium punctatum; assembly: GCF_047496795.1. Taxonomy (NCBI): domain Eukaryota; kingdom Metazoa; phylum Chordata; class Chondrichthyes; order Orectolobiformes; family Hemiscylliidae; genus Chiloscyllium; species Chiloscyllium punctatum. Next base: position 70,394,478 of record NC_092743.1, read on the forward strand.
GTTTGTAAAAGACACACAGCTGGATGGGAAGGTGAACGATGAAGAAGATGCAGAGATGATTTACTATGATTTAGTCAAGTTGTGTGATTGTGAAAATGCATGGTAGTTAAAATATGATGTGGATAAATGTGAGGTTATCCACTTTGGTCCTAAAAACAGGAAGGATGATAATTGGCTGTCTGGTGATAGATTAGGAAAGGGGGAGGTGGGATTGGACTGGTCACCTGAAAGTAATTTTCAGGTGCACCAGACAGTGAAGAAGGCAAATAGAGTCATAGAGATGCACAACATGGAAATAGACCCTGTGGTCTAACTCGTCCATGTCGACTCGATATCCTAACCTAATCTAGTCCCATTAGAAAGCACTTGGCCCTTTATCCCTCTCAACCCTTCCTAATCATATACCCATCCAGATGCCTGTTACATATTGAAATTGTACCAGCCTCCACCACTTCCTCTGGCAGCTCATTCCATACATGTACCACTCTCTCTGCTTGAAAACGTTACCCCTTAGGTCCCTTTTAAACCTTTCCCCTCTCACCTGAAAGCTATACCCTCTAGTTCTGGACTCCCCCACTCCTAGGGAAACAATTCTTATCTATTTACCCGATCCACGCCCTTCATGATTTTATAAACTTCCATAAGATCACCCCTCAGCTTCTGATGCTCCAGGGAAAACAGCCCCAGTCTATTCAACCTCTCCCTATAGCTCAAATCCTCCAAACCTGGCAACATCCTTGTAAATCTTTTCTGAACCCTTTCAAATTTCACAAGATCTTTTCTATAGGATGGAGACCAGCATTGCACACAATACTCCAAAAGTGGACTAACTAATGTCCTGGACACCTGCAATATGACCTGCAATAAGAAGGAAATTGAAGGGAAAGTTAGAACAAGGGAAGTCAAGAAAGACAACTGTATCAATGAGGCAGAAAACTCAAAGGAATCATGCTGTCAGGTTGAGTGAAATAGGAGTTGATGGGAAGGGTGAGGGCAGTAACAAATTAAAAATACTATACATGAATGCACAAAGCATTAGAAATAAGATCGATAAGCTTGAGGCTCTTTTTGGAAATTAGCAGATACCATATTGTGGGGATAACTGAGACATGGCTTCAAGTGGACAAGACCTGGGAAATGATTATTCAAGGCTACACGTGCTTTTGTAAGGACAGACTGATGGGCAGAGGGGGTGGGGTGGCCATGTTGGTAAGGGATGATATTCAGTCCCTTGCGTAGGGGGACCTAGAATCAGGGGATGTAGAGTCAGTGTGGACAGAGCTGAGAAATTCTAAGGGTAAAAAGACCCTCTTGGGAGTTATCTACAGGCCCCCAAACAGTAGTCTGGATATCGGATGGAAGTTGAATCAGGAGCTGAAATTGGCCTGTCGCAAAGATGCTACTACAGTTGTTATGGGGGATTTCAACATGCAGGTAGACTGGGAGAATCCGATGGTATTGGACCACAAGAAAGAGACTTTGTGGAGTGCCTCCGAGATGGATTCTTAGAACAGCTGGTGCTGGAGCCTACCAGGGAGAAGGCAATTCTGGATCTGGTATTGTGCAACAAACCAGAATTGATCAGGGACCTCGAAGTGAAGGAGCCATTGGGAAGCAGTGACCATAATACAATAAGCTTCAATCTGCAATTTGAGAGGGAGAGGGTACAATCGGAAGTGACAATATTTCTGTTGAACAAAGGGAACTATGGAGCTATGAGGGAGGAGCTGGCCAAAGTTCAATGGTGCAATACCTTGGCAGGGATGACAGTGGAGGAACAATGGCGGATATTTCTGTGTATGATGCAGAAGATGCAGGATCAGTTCATTCCAAAAAGGAAGAAAGATCCTATGAGGAGGCATGGGATGCCGTGGCTGACGAGGGAAGTTAAGAAACATATAAAGTTTAAAAAGAGAAAAAGTATAACATAGCAAAGGTAAGTGGGAAAACGGAGGACTGGGAAGCTTTTAAAGAACAGAGGATTACTAAGAAGGAAATACGCAGAGAAAAAATGAGGTACGAAGGTAAACTGGCCAAAAATATAAAGGAGGATAGTAAAAGCTTTTTTAGGTATGTGAAAGGCAAAAAAATGGTTAAGACTAAAATTGGGCTCTTGAAGACAGAAGCAGGGTAATATATTACGGGGAACAAAGAAATGGCAGAAGAATTGGATTGTTACTTCAGATCTGTGTTCACTGGGGAAGACCCCAGCAATCTCCCTGAGGTAACAGTGGCTGAAGGACCTGAACTTGAGCGAATTTATATTTGCCAGGAATTGGTGTTGGAGAGATTGTTAGGTCTGAAGGTTGTTAAGTCCCCGGGGCCTGATGGTCTACATCCCAGGGTACTGAAGGAGATGGCTCGAGAAATCGTGGATGCGTTGGTGACTATTTTCCAGAGTTCAATAGATTTGGGATCAGTTCCTGAGGATTGGAGGGTGGCTAATGTCGTACCACTTTTTAAGAAAGGTGGGAGAGAGAGAAAGCAGGAAATTATAGATCAGTTAGTTTGACCTCAGTGGTGGGAAAGATGCTGGAGTCTATTATAAAGGATGAAATTTCAACACATCTGGATAGTAGTGACAGGATAGGTCAGAGTCAGCATGGATTTATGAAGGGGAAATCATGCTTGACTAATCTTCTGGAATTTTTTGAGGATTTAACTCTGAAAATGGACAAGGGAGATCCAGTAGATGTAATGTACCTGGACTTTCAGAAAGCTTTTGATAAAGTGCCACATAGGAGGTTAGTGAGCAAAATTAGGGCGCATGGTATTGGGGGCAAAGTACTAACTTGGATTGAAAGTTGGTTGGCTGATAGGAAACAAAGAGTAGTGATAAACTGCTCCATTTCGGAATGGCAGGCAGTGACCAGTGGGGTATGGCAGGGATCAGTGCTAGGACTGCATCTTTTTACAATATATGTTAATGATATAGAAGACGGTATTAGTAATAACATTAGCAAATTTGCTGATGTTACTAAGCTGGGTGGCAGGGTGAAATGTGAGGAGGATGTTAGGAAATTACAGGGTGACCTGGACAGGTTAGGTGAGTGGTCAGATGCATGGCAGATGCAGTTTAATGTGGATAAATGTATGGTTATCCACTTTGGTGGCAAGAACAGGAAGGCAGATTACTACCTAAATGGAATCAATTTGGGTAAAGGGGCAGTACAAAGAGATCTGGGTGTTCTTGTACACCAGTCAATGAAGGAAAGCATGCAGATACAGCAGGTAGTGAAGAAGGCTAATAGCATGCTGGCCTTCAGAACAAGAGGGATTGAGTATAGAAGCAAAGAGGTTCTTATGCAGCTGTACAGGGCCCTGGTGAGACCACACCTGGAATGCTGTGTGCAGTTCTGGTCTCCAAATTTGAGGAAAGACATTCTGTCTATTGAAGGAGTGCAGCGTAGGTTCACGAGGTCAATTCCTGGAATGGCGGGACTACCTTATGTTGAAAGACTGGAGCGACTGGGCTTGTATACCCTTGAGTTTAGAAGGCTGAGAGGGGATCTAATTGAGACATATAAGATTATTAAAGGATTGGACACTCTGGAGGCAGGAAACATGTTTCCGCTGAGGGGTGAGTGCCGAACCAGAGGACACAGCTTAAAAATATGGGGTAGGCCATTTAGGACAGAAATGAGGAGAAACTTCTTCACCCAGAGAGTGGTGGCTGTGTGGAACGCTCTGCCCCAGAGGGCAGTGGAGGCCCAGTCTCTGGATTCATTTAAGAGAGAGTTGGATAGAGCTCTCAAGGATAGTGGAATCAAGGGTTATGGAGATAAGGCAGGAACAGGATACTGATTAAGGATGATCAGCCATGATCATATTGAATGATAGTGCAGGCTCGAAGGGCAGAATGGCCTGTTTCTGCACCGATTGTCTATTGACCTCCCCACTCCGAGAATCAATGCTCTGACCAACAAAGGAAAGCGTACCAAATGCCGCCTTCACTGGCCTATCTACTTGCGACTCCATATTCAAGGAGTTATGAACCCGCTCTCCAAGGTCTCTTTTTGTTCAGCAACACTCCCCAGGAAGTTTATAAGTACTGCTTTGATTTGCACTTCCAAAATGCAGCACCTCACATTTATCTAAATTAAACTCCATCTGTCATCCCTCAGCCCATTGACCCATCTGATCAAGATCACATTGTATTCTGAGATGATTTACTTCATTGTCCACTACATCTCCAATTTTGCTGTCATCTGCAAACTTACTAACTATACCTCCTACGTTCACATCCAAATCTTTTCTATAAATGATGAAAGGCAGTGGACCCTGCATCGATCCTTGTGGCACACCACTGGTCACAAGCTTCCAGTCTGAAAAACCACCTTCCACCACTACCTTCTGTCTTCTACCTTTTGAGCCAGTTCTAAATCCAAATAGCTAGTTATTTCTGTATTCCATGAGATCTAACCTTTCTAACCAGTCATCCATGAGGAACCTTGTCAAACACCTTACTGAAATCCATAAAGATCATGTCCACCACTCTGCCCTCCTCAATCCTCTTTGTTACTACTTCAAAAAAACTCAATCAAGTTTGTGAGACATAATTTCCCACGCACAAAGCCACATTGACTGTCCCTGATCAGTCCTTGCCTTTCCAAATACATGTAGATCCTGTCCCTCTGGATTCCTTCTAACAACTTGTCCACCACCAATGTCAAGCTCACTGGTCTATAGTTCCCTGGCTTTTCCTTACCACCTTTCTTAAGTAGTGCCACCATGTTAGCCAATCTCTAGTCTTCTGGCACCTCACCTGTGGCTATTTATGATACAAATATCTCAGCAAGGGGTCCTTAGCTTCCCACAGAGTTCTCGGGTACTCCAGATCTGGTCCTGGGGATTTATCCACCTTTGCGTTTTCAGACATCCAGCACTACCTATTCTGTAATATGGACATCTGTCAAGATGTCACCATCTATTCCCTTACATTCTATATTTTCTAAGTCCTTCTCCACAGTGACCATTGATGCAAAATTCTCTTTTAGTATCTCCCCCAACTCCTGCAGTTCTACACATAGGTCACCTTGCTGATCTTTGAGGGGCCCTATTCTCTCCCTAGTTACCCTTTTTTGTCCTTGTAAAATCCCTTTGGGTTCTCCTTAATCCTATTTGCCAATGCTATCTCATGTCCCCTTTTGCCTTCCTGATTTCCCTTTTGAGTATATTCTGATGTTACATTGGCATTCATAACAAGAAAATTCAAGTACGTAAGCAGGTATATCTTCCTGAAATAGTGATATCACATCGTAAGTATTGTGTGCAATTTCGGACTTCTTATGAGGATGGATATTTTAGCTCTGGAGGAAGTCAAAACTACAGACTCCTGAGATGGCAGGATTGAAGTATGAAGAAACTCGATCACTTTAGGATTTGGAGTTTAGAAGAATGAGGAGAATCTCATAGAAACATAAAGTTCCAACAGAAATGGTCAGACTGAATCAGGAAGGATGTTCCCAATGACTGGGAAGTCCAGAACCAGAAAATACAATCTACGGATGCAGAGTAGTCCATTTAGGACTGCGATAAGAAGAAATTTCTTTACTCTGAGTGCTGAACCTATGAAATTCTCTGTCACAGAATGCAATTGAGACCAAAACATTGAATGTTTTCAAGATCTATTCCTTCAGGATAAAGGAATGAAAGAATATGTGGCGAAAGCAGGACCAGGGTACCCAGTTATATGATTAGCCATAATTATATTGAATGACAAAATAGACTCAAAGAGCCGAATGGCCTTCACCTGCTCCTATTTTCTATGTTTCTATTAAACTGTTGACCTCAATCCTTAATAGCCTTTGTTTAATGCAAGTGTCCAAAGAAATCCAAAATCTTACAGATGTTCACATAATACATAAATATGAATATACATTCCCAACAAGACAAAGTAAGAAAAACATTAACGTTCAGCTGAACCTACCTAAGACTGTTCAACCCTGCAGTGATTATCATTTCCAATTTGTAGCACTAATTAATTACTTAATTGAAAATCGGGGCATTCTAGGTAGGAAAAAGAAGTCAATGACATTACAGCAAAATTAGAAGCTAATTGATTGATTCATATCTAGTGTAAGTGTCTGTTTTGCAAAGAGCTTGATTCATTGAAGAAGATTGAGTAGTTTTGCTTTCTACTTTCCAATTTCCAGTTTAAAGTAAGTTGTCTGAAAGTAAGTCAGGTTAACTGTGCCGAATGCCCATCACGTGTTATGTGGAGGGTTGTGGATGCTGCACATGCCCAGTCAATCACGTATATAGGAAGTATCTCCAGCTGCAAAAGATGGATCTCCAGATTTCAAAACTTCAGCAAAGGTTGGGAGTTACTTTGCTGAACCCACAAAGTTGATAACGACATGGATAGGGTACTTACAGTCCAAAGGTGTGCAGGTCAGTGAATTGGCCATGCTAAATTTCCCACTGTTCAGGGTGTGTCAGTTAGGTGCATCAGTCATGGAAACTTAATAGAGTTCTTCAAGGAAGTGACTAAGTTGATGGATGAAGGAAGGGCTTTAATAAGGCATTTGATAAGGTTCCCCATGGTAGACAAATGGAGAAAGTGAAGTCATTTGATGTGCAGGGTGTTCTAGCTAGGTATATAAAGAACTGGTTGAGAAACAGGAGACGGAGTTTCTTGAAATGGAGAAAGGTGACCAGTGGTGTTCTACAGGGGTCAGTGCTGGGGCTACTGTTGTTTGTAATATATATAAATGATCTGGAAGAGGGCACTGTTGGTATGATCAGCAAGTTTGCAGATGACTCGAAAATTGGTGGAGTAGCAGAAAGCATAATGGACTGTCAGAGAATACAGGAGGATATAGACTGCAGAGTTGGGCAGAAAAGTGCCAGATGGCTTTCAATCCAGACAACTGAGGTGATGCATGTCGGCAAGACTAAGTCTAGATGAATTAGAAAATGAACGGAAGAGCCTTGGGAGAAGTTGATGGGCATGAGATCTGGGAGTGCAGGTCCATTGTACCCCGAAAGGTGCTGCACAGGTGAATAGAGTGGTCAAGTAGGCATATGGTATGCTTGCCCTCCATTGGATGGGGTATTGAGTGTAAGAGCTGGCAAGTCATGTTAACATTGTACAAGACATTGGTTCAGCCGCATTTAGAATACCGTGCACAGTTCTGGTCGCCACATTACGAAAAGGATGTGGACGCTTTGAAGAGGGTGCAGAGAAGGTTTAAGAGGATGTTGTCTGGTATGGAAGGTACTAGCTATGATGAAAGGTTGAATAGGTTAGGTTTATTTTCATTAGATAAAAGGAGCTTGAGGGGGGACCGGATTGAGACTTACAAAATCATGAAAGGTATATAGACAGGGTGGATAGAGACCAGCTTTTTCCTAGGGTGAAGGATTTAATAATGAAAGGTCAAACCTTCAAAATGAGAGGTGGAAAGTTTAAGGGGGATACACACAGCAAGTACTTCACACAGAGGGTGGTGAGTGTTTGGAACGTGTTGCCAGCAGAGGTGGTAGAGGCAGGCATGGTAGATTCATTTAAGATGCGTCTGGATGAATGCATGAGTAGTTGGGGAGCAGAGGGATACAGATGCTTAGGAGTTGACCGACAGATTTAGACAATACATTTGGATCAGTTCCGGCTTGGAGGGCTGAAGGGCCTGTTTCTCTGCTATAAATTTTCTTTGTTTTGTTCTAGAATAATAGAGTAGAGGAATGGGTCTGGATGGCATACTGTTCTGAGGGTTGGTGTGGATTTGTTGGGCTGACTGGCCTGTTTCCACACTGTAGGGATTCTAATGTTCTATCCTAGGGAATAATGAATATGAAAAATTGAACAAATGAACATGTGACTGGAAAATTAGTGTTCATCTTTTACGATGGTCCATTCTGAAAATTGAGACTTAACAAACACTTCAAGTCTTTTTCAATATTCTAATTTCAGTTACATCAAACTGTAAACTTTTGCTAGAAATTCTGTGTCCTACAATCTTATACTCCACAACCACCTGATGAAGGACCAGTGCTCCAAAAGCCAGTGCTTCCAAATAAATCTGTTGGACTATAAACTGGTGTCGTGATTTTTAACTTTGGACACCCCAGTCCAACACTGAACCTCTAAATCTTAAGAGGAAAGTGAAGCAGAAATATGGATGGAAGGAATTCCAGAGCTTAGAGTTTGTACAATATAAATTAAGATTAGAATCCCAACAAGGTGGAAGCAGGCTGTTTGGCCCACACTGATCCTCGGAGGAGCATCCCACCCAGACCCACCCTATCCCTGTAACCTTACATTTTCTGCAGTTAACCCACTTAGCCTGCACATCCCTGGATGCTATGGGCAATTTAGCATAACCAATCCACCTAACTTTCACATCTTTGGACTGGGGAAGGAAACCAGAGCACTCAGAGGAAACCCACACAAGCATGGGGAGAATTGGGCAAACTCCACAGACACAGCCACCCGAGGGTGAAATTGTACCTGGGCCCCTGGCGCTGTGGGGCACCAATGCTGACCACTGAGCTACCATGCCACCAATAGCTGATCAATCACAACTGGGAATGCTCAACAGGTCACAAATAGAGGACGACAAGTATTTCAGAGGATAGTGGGATTGGAGCATGTTATTGAATATAGGACAGGAACAAGGAGTGGCTACGTGTGTGCATGTGTCCCAGTTATGCCCTGTGTCTTTATGGGATATGTGGAGTGATCCATGTTCCAGTCCTACACTGGTCCCCTCCCACAAACTCTTTTCTTGGTATGTTGATGACTGCTTTGATGCCGCTTCATGCTCCCAACTAGACCTTGAAAAATTTGTTCATTTTGCCTTAAATTTCCACCCCTCTATAACTTTCACATTATTCATTTCCAGCAATTCCTTTCCTTTCCTTGACCTCGGAGTGTCCATTTTGGGGAATAAACTGTCCACTGCCATCCACTACAAAGGCACTGACTCCCATAACTATCTTGACTACAGCTTTTCACAAAGTACATCCTGCAAGGATTCCATCCCTGCTCCTTCACCTATGTTGTATCTATTCAGATGATGCCATCTTTCAAAATGACACTGCTGATAAGGCTTCCTTTTTCCATAGCCATGGTTTCCCATCCACCGCATCTAACCTTACCCATGTGCTTCAACCTTTGCCCCTTCCCATCACTCATGATCTTGTGATTGGGTTCCCCTTGTCCTCATTTTTCATCCCATCAGCCTCCACATTCAAAAGATCATTCTACACCGTTTCAGACAACTCCAGCAGAATGCCACCACCAAATACATATTCCCCTCACTTCCTCTGTCTACATTTCTCAGGGATCATTCCCTCCAGGACACCCTAGTCCAAAGCCTGACCATCGACAACATCATTTTCCTCCCCTCCCCCCCCCCCCCCCCTCCACCCCCTTCCCATAGCCCCTTCTTATGTAACTGCAGAAGGTGCAACACCTGCCATTTCACCTCCTCCCTACTCACTATCCAAGAGCCTAAACAGTCTTTCCAGACGAAGCAGCACTTCACCTGTACTTCCTCCAATCTTGTGTATTGTATTCACTGTACCCAATATGGCCTATTCTACATAGTCGTAGAGCTGCACAGTATGGAAACAGATCTTTTGGTCCAACTCGCCCATGCTGACCAGATATCCTAAATTAATCCAGACCCATTTGGTCGATATTCCTCAACTCTTCCTATTTATACAGACATCCTGATGCCTTTTAAATGTAATAATTGTATCAGCCACCTCCTCTGGCAGCTCATTCCATGTACTCACCACCCTTTGAATGTGAAAGTTGCCTCAAAGGTCCCTTTTAAATTTTTCCCCTCTCACCTTAAACCTATAACTCTGTAGTTTTGGACACTAGCACTCCAGGGAAAAAGACTGAGATTATTCTTCTTATCCATGCCCCTCATCATCTTTTAAACCCCTATAAGGTCACCCCTCAGCCTCCGACATTGGAAAAACCAAGCGCAGACTTGTCCTGCAAAGCAGTCACCACCTCCAGTCCAAGTGCAAGCATGACCCTGACCTTCCTGTAGCCAGTCAATTTAACACAGCATCGTACTCACATGCCCACTTTTCAGTTCTCGGTATGCTGCAATACTCCAGCGAATTAGTGTAAACTGAAAGAAAAACAACTCCTCTTCAGACTAGGCACCTTACAACCTTCTGAATTGCACATTAAGGTCAACACCTTTAAATTGTGAACCCATTCCTTCCTTTCTTTTCGCTTTAATAGTTACATTCTCTGTCACCATTGCCCCTATCCTCCCGACCTCCACCCACTCTCCCAGCCCAGTGAGATTGTCTATTCTTTCCAGTCTGGCAGTGAGACACACCATTGCTCTGTCATTCTCACATTCTGATCACTTAACCTGAACTATCAACATTCTTTCTGTGCTCTCCCCTCCCCCTCCACTATTGCATAAATGCTGTCCCCTCCATATTTCATCCTGATGAAGGGCTTTTGCCCGAAATGTCGATTTCGAAGCTACTTGGATGCTGCCTGAACTGCTGTGCTCTTCCAGCACCACTAATCCAGAATCCTGGTTTCCAGCATCTGCAGTCATTGTTTTTACCTCCATATTTCATGTCAACTCTGAAGAGTCATCTTGACCTGAAGCATTAGCTTGCTATGTCTCCATGCATGCTACCTGGCCCCCTATGATCTCCAGCACTTTCTATTTTCAGTACAGCTTCCAGCATATGCAATAATTTGCAGCTACAATTTAAATGAAGTTTGTTTTACCTCATTCCACAAGGAGAAGTGGAAGTCAAATATCTTTGTTTCTATGACTTTGTTGACTCTGAGTGGCCCTTTGGCTCAGGTATCTTGTGCTGACCTATCTGCACTAATCCTACTTCCCAGCACTTAGCTCATGGTCTTCAATATTATAACACTTCAAGTGCTCATCCATGTACTTTTTAAAGGTTTTGAAGTTTTCTGCTTCTACTACTAGGCAGTGAATTCCACATAACACCATCATCTGGGTGAAAAAAAGTTCCTCATTCCCTTCTAAACCTTCTGCCTTTCACCTTTAATATTATGCCTGCTCATTATTGACTATTCAACAAAGGGTAACGCTGCTTCTTATCCACCCTATCTGTGCCCCTCATAATCTTATATGCTTTAATCAGGTCCTTTCTCAGTCTTCTCTGCCCTAATGAAATCACCCTGAGCCTATCCAGCCTCTGCGCATGAATAAAATCCTCCAGCCAAACAATACCCTGGTGAATCTCCTCCTGTATGCCCTCTGGTGCAATCACATCTTTCCTATAGTGAGGTAGCCAGAAATGCATACAGTACTCCAGTTGTGGCCCAACCAAAGTTCTGTATGGTGCTGTGGGTAAATCACCGCTGGTTACCTTTACTTCAGCTACATATTAAGAAATTTTACAGATGATCAAGTACTGAAACAATGATTTAAACAGTATTGAATGTAGCAACCAAAATAAGACCCTTCAAGTAAGAAAGCTAAGCTTCACAACACAATTTGGCTATTACTTGATTGAAATCCTAGCCAGATGGTAGTCGATCTCAGGAAGTATAAAGTGTTCAAGCTTTGTGTAGTATCGTTCTTTGAAGTTCTGTTGAGATGGAGTTCTGGTTTTCGCTTCTTAAACAGATTTCCATCCTTAGGTCTATGTGTAATATTATTGATGATTTTTTCAAAAAGTTCTTCCATCCAAATTACTGCAAGTTTTCAGATTACCTTCTTATCAAAAGTAACTTCTTTGTTCCTTGTTACATTTGGCCTACATTGTTAGAAGACACTGCTTTCCTGTAGTTAATTCCTTAAATCTGTCTGCAGGGCAATCAGTTGTCCTTTGTGGCAACAAAGCATCCAATTTATCAAACAGATGTCAAAGCAGTTCTGTCGATTTTATAATCTTGACTCCCTCCTTTCCAAAACATAGTTAATTGTGTTCAATTCCTGTATAAATTTGTCCTTGTCCTTTTAATAGTTTATTCCAGAGTTATTACTGATTCTTTCCACGTGTAACAATTCATTTTTGTTCATTCATTCAATTCGGGAACAGTTACAAAAGTTCTGAAGTCTATAAGATCACATCAGCTCCAATATAACTTCCCTACTCATAATCTGTACAACTGACAATATCGTGTCTTGTATGCCTTCTTCATCACCTTAAGTTTTCCTGTCTCCTTTGCTGATCTGTGGACAAGCACCCCAAGAGTGCTCTTTTCCTCCAGTCTTCCGAGTGTCCTGCCATTCCTTGTCATCTTTTTTGTGCTTTATTTCCCTCCAGTTGTTGTTTAATTGACATTAAAGTGGTCTGGTCTTGGTTATTGTTGGACATTGGGCCTTCTCAACTATAATTTCTACTATGGTAAGTTCCAATGTCAACTCTTCAGAACAGGCATCAATTGAAAATAATCAATTATCCTGTGCCACTATTCCATGTCTGCTGCCAGACTGTCCACAAGTGGCATTGACAAAGGACTGAAAATATTCATTTCCATATCTTGATCGTGAATGTACTTAGCTAGTCTCTGACAAAAAAAAGAAGAAAGCTAATCTTCCCAAGGTTGTCAGACAGGACTGAAACAAGACTGAAAAATGTACTTTCTCCTTCTCCTAACAATTCAAGTGTAATTTACTTGAACCAATTCAAATACAATGATGTATATCAGACCAATGTAATTAAGAGAAAAAGGTTCTTCAATTATGCTGCAAATAACATTCCCTTCTGATTGAGGTTTAAAAATTAATTAGGCTCATTTAAATTACAACTTCTTTGAAATGTTTCTGATTTTACATTTTGAAAGTTAATGCAACCTGGCAAGATTTCTTGCATTTCTGCAAGTGTAGCTTTACCCAAGGAGATTTGATTATTTGTGAAACACTGTGGTCGAGGACTATAAGTGAAATGAGTGGAAAAGGATTGCAACTCAAATTATGCAAAGTCCCTTGTCAGATGCTGTACATGATATTTAAGTAACTTAACAGTTTAATGCAACTTGATGGCAATAACTTTTATTTCATCAGGAATGGCTTATGCCTTAAAATGTCACCTCTCCTGCTGCTTGGATGCTTCCTGACCTGCTGTGCTTTTCCAGCACCATGCTTTTCAACAAAAAATATTTGTTCACTCTAGTCTGTTTCGCTTTCATCAGTGGTGCATATACATCTCATCCATAACCTCAATCATTCAGGCTTTTTAATGACAATGTGTGAGTTGTTTGTTGGCTGTTCACCCAATATCAGCTCAGTTCTGGCTGATATTGCTACATGGGGGACTGTTATATTTATGAATGGGTGTTTGATCTGGGCAAGATATTTGCCTTTCAATTTAATGCCTCTGCTGGACTGATGACTTCTAGTGCATGTCCTACTGTTGCTCCTGCTGAGTATGGAAGACCTTACTCTGAGCCCCCTCAACTTTCTTCATAAGAAATGCAACTCTCAGCAATATGTTGGCAGTCTGCATTGGCTTCTCTTGCTTGTACATTACTGTCTGATGAAGTAATATTCTTTGTACAATCTTTCAAGCAGAAAGAAGTGATTTGAGAAAGTTGTCTTGAAATGGCTTGTCATCATTTTGTCTCTCCCAAATAGGCATTAATTAAAATGATCATGAACAAAGACAATAAACAGGTATTCTTTCTCAATTTATCTTTTAATGTCATTTGGTTTGTGTTATTGCCTTGGTTGCAAAAGCAATTTTTTTTTGTCAATGCTGCATGTGTATTGCTCCAAGTCCTATCTGAGGTTTCACTGACATCACAGGTACTTCTGCGTTGGTGTTGTCATCACTAGTTGCATGTCAAAACTGTTTCTTGCCGTATGCCCAATATTAGAGCACCTTCCAAGCAGTAAACTTGTGTAGCAGTTTAGTGCCTAATGAAAATATGCATAAATACTTGGCTAGGTAATTCACAAATTCAAGAAATCATTGCATAGCTTTCACATCTGTTCATCTCTATTAGACCTCTCACTTTATAAGAATGAAATTTTTTCACTGTTAGTATGTGACCTACTTACTTGACTTTAGGCACATTTCAATTGCGTTTTTTCTTGTGCAGTGTCAGGCTCATCAATTGAGACCTCTGTAGGAGGTGCATTGGATTCTGTGTTTGTGTTTTGTCATGGCTTCATCCACCATCTCTCCACATCCATAGAACAGCAGATCATTCGTGATCAGTTCCATTCTAGGAAGATCATTATTTCATTATTTCTGTTTTGTTGCTATTCATGAGTAATGTAAATGAGAAAAGTACAATGAGCTCCGTCTTCCGAATGGTAATCAAAAACTGGTGATTTTATTCATCTTCACTTGTCCGTAGTAGTTTTTCATCTAGGCAAATAAAGACTAATAAAGCCTTGACAAGTTTCAGCAATGGGGAGATTATGGCCTAGTGGTGTTTTCACTGGGCTATTAATCCAGCGACCCCAGATAATGTTCTGGGAACCAGGGTTTGAATCTTGCCAAAGCAGTTGGCGGAAATTAAATTCAATATAAATCTGGAATTAAGAGTTTAATGATGACCATGCAACCATTGTCAATTGTGAGGGAGAACACCCATCTGAGTCACTAATGCCCTTTAGGGAAGGAAACTGCTGTCCTAACTTAATCTAGTTTATACAGGACTCCAGACACACCGCAACTACTCTCTCAACAATTAGAGATAAGCAATAAATGTTGGATTAGCCAGTGACCCTCTTATGTTTTGAATGAATAAGAATAAATTTTCAATGGTTGGCATGGATGAGCGCAATCTCTTCAGAACATTTTTTTGAGACCCATTGGACCAATGCATGTGTCTAATTTTCCACTTTTTTCACTGCACCATGCTGCTAATCTAGCTTGTAGGAGTTATTATTTTCTTGATTATTCCCTTATTTTCCAGCTCGTCTATCTTGTCTTTCAGGTTGGACTTGAGGGCAACTCAACAGATGATGAGTTGGTCTCACAATCTCATCTATTTCAAAATGATATTCACCAGAAAGACATCCAAGACCTGTGACAATGTCTTTCTATTTATTGTCATGGAATTTGGGAATAAGAGTAGGCCATTCAACATATCAAATCTACTTCATTATTTACTTAAATCATGGGAGATCATGTACTTCAACGTCTTTCTTGCACTATCCCCATATCCTGTGATGTAAATAGTCTTCAAAACCTATCTATTCCTGTCTTGAATTGATCAATGATGAAGCCTACTCAGCCCACTGGGGTACATTAATTACAAAGAATGTCTAATTTCTGAGTAAAAGAGCCTCCTCACCTCAGTTTTAAATGGCCTATTCTTATCCTGAGATTCTGTTTCTTGGTTCTCAGTTCATCAGTTTGGGGAAATATATTAATATCCACCCTGTCACACCCAGTAAAAATTCAATGACATCACTTTTCACTCTTTGAAACTAGGGATTACAGATCCAGTTTCCTTTTAATCTCTACTCCTAAACAATCCTGCCATCCCAGGGATTATTCTACTGAACTTGCTTTTAACTCCCTCTGATGTAAATACAACCTTCCTTTGATAAGGAGACCAAAACTGTATACAATACTCCAGCTGTGATCCTGTTTAGGACCTATACGATTGCAGTAAGATACCTTTACTTCTGTACTCAGTGGTTAAGATTGAAGTACCGTTAGCCTGCTTTATTAATTTTTTGCATCTGCATTCTAGTTTTTGAACAAGGTCACCCAAGTCCCTTTGGCCACCAATTCTTCATTTAAGAAATATTCTGCTTTTCTCTTTGGAATCTGTTTAATCGTATTTGGTCCTCTACAAAATGCTATGAATTTCTTCTGGTACATGTCATTAATATCTTAAGATGATTTGATTTATTATAGTTATGCATCTCAGTACAATGCTTTGTTTTGCGAGCAGTACAGGCAGGCCATAGCAAACAAAAACATACAGATCATAGGGTGCGTAGACAGAGTGAGGCATACAGGTTAGACTGCACAGGAAGTTTGCAAAGCAAGATCAACATTAGCAAGATCAACATTATTTGAAGTTAGAGTTCATTCATCAGTCTAATAATGGCAGGGAAGAAGCTGATCTTGAAGCTAGTGGTGCATGTGTTCAAATTTCTATATCTTCTGCCTGACAGAGGTTGTAGGAGAGCATTACCGGGGTGGAGGGGTGTTTGATGATGTTGGTAATCTTTCCGTGGCAACAAGTGTAAATGGATTCTGTGGATAGGAAGTTTGGCTTCCATCATGGTCCGGGCTGTACACATAACCTTCTGTAGTTTCTTCTGGTCCTCCGCATAGCTGTTATGAACCTGGATAGTATGCTTTCCATGGTGCATCTGTAAAAATTGGTGAGGGTCCTTATGGATATGCCGAATACTAAGCCACTCGAGGAAGAAGAGGCATTGTTGTGCCTTCTTGACCATCGCATCTACTTGAGTAGTCCAGGACAGGTTGTTGGTTATCGTCATTCCGAAGAACCTGATGCTCTCCATCCTCTCAACCTCTGCTCTGTTGATGTAGATGGGACAGTGTACTCCTCCTTTTCTTCCTGAAGTCAATAATCAGTCCTTTTGTTTTGCCAACATTAAGATAGAGGATGTTATCATTGCACCACGACACCAAGCCCTCTATCACTTTTTCTTGTACTCTGGCTCATTATTGTTCGATATCCATCCTAAAACAGTGGTGTCATCAGCAAAAATTGACAAACTTAGAGCTCATGCACATGTCAATAGCTTTCCTGAGTAGGATTCTATTCTCTCAGCAGATGTTCTAGAAGTATAGCCCTGTGGTCCAACAGGACTATGGCAACTTCACTTTTACTTCTGCCTAAAATAATCCTTCTAAGATCAGATCATTCCTCAGTTGTCCAAACTCTTAGGTTTCTGCTAGATATTTCAATGCTATCCTGTACTGACAACAGTCTCTTCCTCTTGCTGAGCTCAGATATTGAATGCATGTTATTCATAAATAATATGAGTAGACAGTTCAAAAATGTTTTAAGGCCTTCAGTATTTCTCCAGTATGGCTTCTCTCTCTCAAGTAGATCACCTGGGCAGAAAAACTTGCAATGTGTTTTTATCAGAATTACTACCCTACTTGTATAATACTGTGGCAATCTCATAATTTTGTGATAAAGTCTTTAAGAAGACTTAATTTTGTTTGAATTACCCTTAACCTCCAAAGCAAAGAAGCTAGAAATTTCAAAAATATCCTGACTCACTAAACTGTATAAAGTTGCAGACTACTGTTAGTTATTCCTTTTTGTTTATACATTAGCTTGTTTTATTACAACTACCAAAACCAACACTAAGACAGCTGATTACTTCTGATACCATGTTTTAATTGCTTCTTTCATTAAACTGAAAACCTTTTTATAAAAGGCAAATCATAATGTATAGTGTCCTTACAAAAACATTTCTCTGAACCAATACATATCAGCCATGTTTGGCTTACTCTCGCAGGATGGCACAGTACTTAGCAGTCCTCACTTTCTCACCGTACTTAGCACCGCTGCTTCACAGATCAGAGACCCAAGTTTGATTCCAGGTTTGGGTGACTGTGTGGCATTTGCATGTTTTCTCGGTGTCGGTGTCAACTTCCTTCAGGTACTCCAATTTCCTTCCACAGTTCAAAGATGCATTTAGGTGGATTGGCCTTGGCAATTTTTTGCATTTACAGGGATAGGATGGGTCTTGATAGAATGCTCTTCGATGGGCCAAATGGCCTTGATCCCCACTGTACGGATTCTATGATAGTCCATATTTCAAAAAGTTGCAGGCGGTGAGGTTAAGTGTGAAATTTTGATGAATCAGTCTGTGAAATATATCAGTTCTACTGTTAACTTTTAAGTGCATTTTTAACTGATCTAAGCCAACATGAAGCCAAAATAGTCCTCATTAATTTGGAAAATGGGTTACTTTGGTGAAAGAATGAAACAATTTTCTAAATGGATGCTGTGTAATAACAAATGCTTGTTTGAAAATGTATATTTTAACATGTTGTATTCATTAATCATTTGGATCTTGGTGTCTAGGGAGTAATTTCAAAGTTTGGAGATTACGCAAAACTTGGAAGAATTGCACACTGTGTAACTCCACTAGACATTAAGTTAGTGAAGTGGGCAGATAGGTGGCAGAAGCGGGTTAATGCATAGAAGTACAAGTTGATACACTTTTTGGTAGGAAGAATAGTGAAAGACATTATTAAATAGGGGATACAATTCTAAAGGGGGAGTGCAGCCTCAGAGGGACTTGGTTGTATCTGAGCACAGATCATTGAAGGTGGCAGGACAGGTTGAGTGCAATTAATGAAGTAAACTGATTCCTCACTTTTTTATTTAGAGGTATAGGGTACAAGAGCAAGGAGGAGATATTGAATTTGCATAAGACACTTAACATCAACTGGAGCATGGTGTACAGTTGTAGGTGCCACATTGTAGGAAAAAAAACATGAATGCATTGCAAAAAAATAGAAGCAATTTACAAGAATGGTTACAGGAAAAGATGAAGAAAGAGAGAGCATAACTTTAACGTGCAAAAGAAGCAAGGGTAACATGAGAAAATAAACTTTTTTATGCAGCAAGTAATTAGAATACAGTGCACTACCTGGAAATGGGATGGAGGCAGTTTCAATTGAAGTATTCAAGAGGGCATTGGCTGATTATTGGATAGAAATCATCTGCAAAAGTATGGGGGGGGGGGGGGAAGAAAGCAGGAGATTGGAAGTTGGAGAGGTGCAGGCACAATAGGCCAAATAACCACCTCGTGCCCTATCACACTTTTGCGATTCTGTGAAAGTGAGGATTTAGTATTCAGCTTTCAGGTGAGTCAAGTAGTTAGCACTAATTAAACAATTTCTGCAAGTGCTAAAACAGTTACCTACACAATTAGCATTCAAGTGTTAATCTGAAGCACTTTTCTTGGACATTTCAACTGAAGGTGTGAAGTACACTGGTACAGACAGGTCTGAATGTTGGAGGATTACTAGAGGACTAAAAGAAAGAGTAAGCCTAGTCTCTCAGACATGGCGTTAAAGTCTTGGGGAGGATACTAGAGGAAAGACATCCTTTACTCAAAGTGGAAGGATGCCATGGAAGCAGCTAATTCAATACCTGTGCAAGGTGATAACCCAGTAGATGATAGACAGAAGCACTGACCTTGGGTCATAGTTCTAATGCCATTAAAAAAATTGAAGAAATAGATATGAGAGATCAAGATTGACTAAAATTCTAGTTCATAAATGGGTTTCTTGATTATTGTGCCATTACTAGCTTTAAAACCTTAAAATACTACACCTGCAATCTAACTTTATATTGTCATATATACATCCTATACTATTGCCTCCACTCAGTTGCTATAGATTTCCTCAGAAATATCTCAAATATTTTCAACCATATGAGAATTCACACACCCACAAGATCAGCTGCTAATACATTAATTCACATCACAACTCTTACTCCTCTGCTTTCATTAGTTTGCCAGTACAGATTTGCATTGTATTATGCCAACATTTACAAAAATGGTTATCAACCTTTACTTCAGTATCCTGATGGCTGCTCATCAATTATATTTATGACGGCTGAATGTATTTCATTATGGGAGTGTTCCACTGAAGTCTGGGACTTCCTCATGGCACCAGACGATCTCCTTTATCACCTGGAAGTAAGCCATTTTCATTTAAGAGTCCCAAATATCTGCCAGGTGGATGATTGTTTAATCAATGAACACATTCAAATGATTTCATGGTGAACAGGGTTTCACAGTTTATACTGTGCGGATGGTAGTCATGATAAGCTGCACATGGAGGGAATGGATTCACTTCCTCTCCTGCTACCAGAGTTTAAATGAAGCGTAGGTCTTGTAAAGTTCTTAGATGGCTAGGGCATCCTGTTGACTGCCTCTTTACACTTTTTTCCTTCTCTCTTACAGCAGATATTGCTTCTCTGCCTTGGTCCCTTTTGCTCCTATTCCTTATGTGACCAAACAGGATGCTACCAAAATGTCTATGGCCTAAACTCCCTTTCTTCTGGAGACTTCCATTAGGAATACTGATACAGCATTCACTTTTTTTTAGCAAATTCCAGGAAATGTTTTTATAGTGCTCCTGATAAGGTCCCTGAAAATTACTTCTTTAATCACCCCTGTAGTCTCCAGCATCAAATAAACAGCAAAAGCTAAGCACTGGCTTCAAGTCCCATTCAAAATCCTGAACAGGATTTTCTTTCTTCCTGTTCAGCTGGTTACTGTTGGTAGAGATCATTAATTGAGGTAATACCCAAAATATTGTATGCAATATAAGCATTTAATTGCACTCTTTTTCCATATTCTCAGTGGCACACTTATACTTAACAAAATAACAACATTTTGTACAAACTGTAGGCCAAAACAGCATTGCAATCACCTCAGATTCTATTTACACCAAGATTACGGAGGAGACATTTCTGTTGTCTTTATACCTGCACCTGAAAGAAATAAGTGGATATATTGATGGACCGACAGAAAAAAGTAACTGAGCTGAGAAGTCAAATAGCCTGTCCAATAGCTGATTTCAAAGACATTTAAAGAACTCGTGAAAATTAACTGAGTAAGTAGAGTTCAAATCCTGTGCAGAGAGAGAAAACTTGCTCATCTAACTACCAAAATCAATCAAGTCCACTCTGGTGACCCGAATAGCCAAACCCTTCCATAATGGAGACACTTTTAAATATTTTTATTATTGTTGTTATGTTTGAGGTGATGTTTACAGTAAGCTGACTTTTTTGATTTGCATGTATTACTTTACTCTTACCACTCATAACAAGGCAGCTTTTTTTTTGTCATGCCTCAGTATTTCCATTTTCCTTCAAAATGATTGAAAAAGCTCAAGATAAAGTACATAAGAAAGATAGAATTGTCAGAGATGATGACACAGGAATTTGATTGTTATATCTCTACCTTTTTTATTGTTTACAATTATATATTTCACATAATATTGACTCAATTTAACAGAAGATGCTGGGGACAATAGTCCCCTCCTCTTGCTGAGCTCAGATATTGCAATTTCTCAAGGAAACCTAAATCTTGCAGCATGCTTGTGCAGAAATTGCACTGATTTTATATCTACTTCTTTTATTCTTACATCCTACTGTCATTTATGAATTCCGACAAGGAATGTAAATGAAAAATATAACCTTGTTATCACACTAAATATATTAACTTATTAGCTTAAGTATTAGTGATTGCTGGTGAGAGATATAACAAACTGTGATGATGCATCTAAACATTTCAAACTGGGCCAGTGAAGAGGGTAGGAGTGGTTAGATGCTCACTCCAGAAGATTGACTGTCTCATTTCCTTACAGAAAAGCTTTAGATTTAGAGATTCAATTTGTATTTCCATATTATGGGAACCAATAACACTGGATACAAATTACAGGAAACATTCAAAGATAGAATTTGTTAAAATACACCACCAACTTGATTCAATAGCAGTATCTCTGCTCAGTGTAACTACAGGAAAATGTTTTTAATCTACAAGTGGTATAAACAGACTGATCCATATAATCAGACTTTCACTAGATTTGAATTCTCCTTGGTTCCTAATAAATTTGGTTACATATTCAACTGACAGGTATTGAATTTTCAGAAGTTTTCTCAACGTTATTTCATATTGCTTTTCTAATAATACATGAATGGTGGAGATTGGGTATAATTCTTACAATTCGTTTGGTGCTCAGCTCTCTGCAGTCATTAACGTTCTTTGGAATTCTCTCTTTAGCAAGACAAGATATGATTAGCATTGTAACATGGCACATATATTTGTTAGTAACAACATTTATTCTGTAAGAAAATGGAAATTTAGAAAATTGAGTTAAAATGTTTATTAATGGCTAAATGTGAAAATTTGCAGCATTTCTTGATTATTTAGTCACTTGTGTTTTGTTTTATAATGGTCATATGAAATACAAAAGAAAAACCTATTTGTAGAGTCATTTTATTACACTTCAGTTTTTTTTCCTTATTAAGCATTTGGTTTCAGTTATATTGTACGTTCAAAATAAAAAGCATTCTTAACGAGTGAGCACGTGTAGGTGATTCAAAGTATTCTTTTATGGACATTTTCATCACTGCTGCTACTTCAATTCTTGCTTTCTCAGTGATAGAGCTGCATTTGATCTAAAATTTGTTCTCCTGTTTTACCAAGCAAATTTCTCCCTTCTGGTTTCATAGAGTCATAGATATGTACAGCATGGTAACAGACCCTTCAGTTCAACTTGTCCATGCTGACCAGATATTCCAACCCAATCTACTCTCACCTGCCAGCACCTGGCTCATATCCCTCCAAACCCTTCCTATTCATATACCCATCCAGATGCCTTTTTAAATGTTGCAATTGTACCAGCTTCCACCACTTCCTCCCGCAGCTCATTCCATACCCGTACCACCCTCCCCATGAAGATGTTGCCTCTTATGTCTCTTTGATATCTTTCCCCTCTCATCCTAAACCTGTGGCCTCTGGTTCTGGACTCCCCCAAACCAGGGAAAAGACTTTGTCTATTTATCCTATCCATGCGCCTCTAAAAGGTCACCCCTCAGCCTCTGACTCTCCAGAGAAAACTGATCTACCCTATTCAACATCTCCCTCTAGCTCCAATCCTCCAGCCCTGGCAACATTCTGTAAACATTTTCTGAACCCTTTCAAGTTTCACAACATCTTTCCGATAGGAAGGAGACCAGAATTGCACGCAATATTTCCAACAGTGGCCTAACCACTGTCCTGTACAGTCGCAACATGACCTCCCAACTCCTGTACTCAATACTCTGACCAATAAAGGAAAGCATCTTCAAACACCTTCTTCACTATCCTATCTACCTGCGACTCCACTTTCAAGAAGCTATGAACCTGCACACCAAGGTCTCTTTGTTCAGCAAAACTCCCTAGGACCTTACCATTAAGTGTATAAGTCCTGCTAAGATTTGCTTTCCCAAAATGCAGCACCTTGCATTTATCTGAATTAAACTCCATCTGCCACTTCTCAGCCCATTGGCCGATCTAATCAAGATCCCGCTGCAATCTGAGGTAACTTTCTTCACTGTCCACTACACCTCCAATTTTGGTGTCCTCTGCAAACTTACTAATTATACCTCTAATGCTCACATCCAAATCATTTATATAAATGATGAAAAGTAGTGGGCCCAGCACCAATCCTTGTGGCACTCCACAGGCCTCCAGTCTGAAAAACAACTCTCTACCACCACCCTCTGTATTTTACCTATGAGCCAGTTCTGTGTCCAAATGGCTAGTTCTCCCTGTATTCCATGAGATCTAATCTTGCTAACCAGTCTCCATGGGGAAACCTGTCGAATGCCTTTCTGAAGTCCATATAAATCACGCCCACCGCTCTGCCCTCATCAATCCTCTTTTTGTTACTTCTCCTTAACTTACTTGTAGGTTCCTATAGTTTGAACTGCAAATTTAATTTCTGAGGCATGGTAACAGGAGGATAATGGTTAAATCTCATCCTGCTAATTTTTGGAATAAGTTATCAGTGGCTTTTGCTGACATCTAAACTAATTTGGAACTAAGAGCCAGCAAAGTTCTGGGAATGCACATTATGTTAACAGTTAATAAAGGTTCCTGTTCACTACTATGAAGACTGTTTCCCTCCTTACAATCTTTATGCTAGATATGTCTTGAGCCAGTGGATAGTTTCCCCTGACTTCAGTTTTACTAGGATGACTTGATTCTAAATTTGATCAAATGAACCCTTGATGTAAGGGCAATTACCTTGTTTCCCCTCTTCAGTTCAATTCTTGCCCAAGTCTGGACAAATGTATCAATGTGAGCAGGAGCTGATGGAAGCCACTCTGAAATTTGGGAACCGATCATTGCTGTGCCCATTAAGCTTCTATCATTTTGCTAAATATTAAGAGTAGGCTGATGGGGCAGCAATTGACTGGATTTGATCTATCCAGTTTTTTTATTGTCTGGACTTACCTTGGCAATTTTCTAATGTGTCAGGTAGATTATTGTAGTTTAGTTGTTCTGACAAATTTGTTATGGCTAGTTCTGGAGCATAAAGCTTCAGTTTGCTGGCCAAAATGTTGTCAGTGTTCATCGCCCTTACTGTAAGTAATACACCCAGTGATATCATATGGAGTTATTTCAATTGTCTGAAGACTGACGTTATTGATAGTCAGAGAGAACTTCAGATGCAAGGCCTTGTCTTTTTAGCACACCCTTTGACATCTTTGAGAATTGAGTTGTTTTGAGGAATTTCCTCTTGCCACTACTTTTAGCACCAACAGGGGAGGTGACAGCCTAATGGTATTATTGCTGGACTGTTAATCTAACCTGACTACTAATCCACGTAATGTTCTGGGAACCCAGGTTAAAATCCCACAACGGGAGATGGTGGAATTTGAATTAAATGAAAATCTAGAATTAAAAATCTAATGATGACCATGAATCCAATGCCAATTGTTGGAAAAATCCACTTGATTCACGAATGTTCTTTTAGGGAGAGAAACTGCTGTCCTATTACCTGGTCTGGTCTAATGTGACCCCAGACCCACAGCTATGTGGTTGGTTCTTAACGGCCTTCTGGACAATTAGAAATGGGCAATAAATGCTGGATTAGTGGTGCTGGAAGAGCACGGCAATCCAGGCAGCACCCGAGGAGCAGTAAAATCGACGTTTCAGGCAAAATCCCTTCATCAGGAATAAAGGCAGAGAGCCTGAAGCATGGAGAGAGAAGCTAGAGGAGAGTGGGGGTGGGGAGAAAGTAGTATAGAGTACCATAGGTGAGTAGGGGAGGGGATGAAGGTGATAGGTCAAGGAGGAGAGGGTGGAGTGAATAGGTGGAAAAGAAGATAGGCAGGAAGGACAAGTCATGGGGACAGTTACTGAGCTGGAAGTTTAGAACTAGGGTGAGGTGGGGGAAGGGGAAATGAGGAAACTGTTGAAGTCCACATTGATGCCCTGGGGTTGAAGTGTTCCGAGGCGGAAGATGAGGCGTTCTTCCTCCAGGCGTCTGGTGGTGAGGGAGCAGCAGTGAAGGAGGCCCAGGACCTCAGTGTCCTCGGCAGAGTGGGAGGGGGAGTTGAAATGTTGGGCTACCGGGCGGTGTGGTTGATTGGTGAGGGTGTCCCGGAGATGTTCCCTAAAGTGCTCTGCTAGGAGGCGTCCAGTCTCCCCAATGTAGAGGAGACCGCAGCGGGAGCAACGGATACAATAAATGATATTGGTGGGTGTGCAGGTAAAACTTTGGATGTGGAAGGCTCCTTTAGGGCCTTGGATGGAGGTGAGGGAGGAGGTGTGGGCGCAGGTTTTGCAGTTCTTGTGGTGGCAGGAGAAGGTGCCAGGACGGGAGGGTGGGTTGTAGGGGGGGCATGGACCTGACCAGGTAGTCACAGAGGGAACAGTCTTTGTGGAAGGCGGAAAGGGGTGGGGAGGGAAATATGTCCCTGGTGGTGGGGTCTTTTTGATGCGATAGGACTACAGAGCATCAGTTTGATCTATTGATTATGAAATTGTTCAGCTCTGTCCATTTTATAAGGTGTAATTTAGTATGAATATAATCCTGTGTTGTAATTTCATGAGATAGTTTTGATCATTTGTACAGAAAATCCTATTAGCAGCACTAAGGTGAATAACAAGCTATTCCATCTACTTAATAGATCTTGCAAAAGAAGAACAATTGGCTAAAACATCAAGGAAACTACTCCCTTCCTTGAATATTAAAACATAAAGAAAGACTTGCATTTATGATCTCAGGACACTCAAAAGCAGTTTATAGCTAATGAAATTATATTAATGTGCAGCCATCCCATGAGGGCTCAGCAAATAGACAAGGCCTTAGTTTAACATTTTATTAAAGATAATGACACTCTTTGACAGCTGACTCTTTAACAATGCTTTACTGCTGTACAAGGATGTTCAATTACACACTGACACTGAGAATTAAACACTAACCTTTTTTGAAATGGTAGAATACTTTCATGAGGCAAATTGACATACTCTTCCAGCCTGATCATTTTTAACTTTATAGATTTTTTTTATTAAACAATAGGCAAGTTGTTTTTTAAATTATGACTTTGGAAAGTTGTTTGACAGTTCATATTTCAGGCAAACCCAACTTTGTTCAACATAGAGTAGTTTCGTCAATTAGTTATCCATGTAACTCCTTGGACTGACAAAGGCAGTTTTTGATTTTGGCAATGTGCAGATTTTCAAAGCAGAGCACAGTTTGGAATTTGCTGAAGCAATGCTGCATATTGAAAATATGGGATACAGACTCCATAAGCCGCATCCACAGCTGGGTCTTCAGCATATCAAACAACCAGGAATTTCCAACCTTAACCACTTATGTAAGAATGTGAATATGTTACTCCATTTGTTTTTGCTTTAATCAGAAAAGAACTAGAATATGGAAACATGTCATCTTCTCAAAAGCAGTTCATAATGCTGTAGATAAGAAAAGTTTTTCAAACACAGGATTTTATCACAGCAGGAGCTGACATAAATTGATTCACCAGGGAATTAGTTATTTCAGAGAATGGTTCAACAGAGTAACAACTAAGAAATAGCAGTCTGCAGTGTTTAAATAAGTATGATGGTTCTCATTTCCATTTACAAGTTATTTGAAACAAGTAAATGGTTATAAAACATAAGACCGAGTACATTGGCTTGCAGAGAACAATAAACCAAAACGGGATAAGATAGCTGCCATTTTACAATGAAGGGATGAAAGCTACATTTAAAACTCAGGGGATTTTTGGCAGTTTCTGGAAGGTGGCTAATTGGAAGGATTGCAGTGGCTTCCCAAGGGTGGAAATCCAGGAGACAGTCCTACTTCCAAGTCATTTATAAAAATGACAAACAACAGTAGTCCCAAAACAGATCCTTGTGGCACACCACTAATAACCGGACTCCAGGCTGAATGTTTTCCACCAACCACCACTCGCTACCTTCTTACAGAAAGCCAGTTTCTAATCCAAACTGCTAAATCACCATTAATCCCATGCCTCTGCATTTTCTCCAATAGCCTACCATGTGGAACCTTATCAAAGGCTTTACTAAAGTCCACGTACACCACATCAACTACCCTACCCTAATCCACATGCTTAGTCATCTTCTCAAAAAAACTCAGTGAAGTTTGTGAGACATGACCTGCCCTTGACGAAACCATGTTGACTACCTGCAATCAAATTGTCCTTGCTGGGGATGATTAGAAGTCCTATTTCAAATTGTTGCTTGCTAGATGATTATAAATCCTATAAATGCTGGGGAACTCTGGAGAAGGACAAAGTGGACCACCTCTTGTCACTTCTGGCTGAAGATTGTTATGAATGCTTCAGCCTTATCTTTTGCACTGATCTGCTAGGCTCTTTCCATCAATGATGGGCATATTTGTGAAGCCGCCTTTTCCATTTATGACTAGATGTGGGGCAATTGCAGACCTTATCTGATCCATTGGTTTTGGAATTGCTTAGCTCTGTCTTATCGCTTGCTGCTCAAGCTGTATGGCATAGAAAATGTCCTTTTTTTTTGTTGCACACTAGGTTTACACTTTTAATTTTAGGTAGGTCTGGTGCTCCTCCTGTATTGCCCTCCTACAGTCTTCATTGTGCTAGGGATTGATCCCCTGTCTTGACAGTAATGATAGAGTAGAGGATAAGCAGTGCCGTAAGGTTGCACATTATGTTGGAGTGTGATTCTGGTTGCTGCTGCTGTTAATGGCCAACAGCACCTCATGGATGCCCTGTCTTGAGTTGCCAGATCTTTTAAAAGCCTATCTCATTTAGCTGCACAACCCGATATAAGGTATTCTCAACATGAAGACAGGCCTTCATCTCCACAAGTTTTGTGCAGTGATCACGGTGATACCCTCATCTTCAAAAGACAAGTTGTTGAGGATAAGGTCAGGTAAGGTTTCCCTCACACTGGTTCGATGTGGAGTGTGTGACCAGAGGAGTAGAATGCTCTGAAAATTACAGTTTTCAGAACAGCCATTAAACATTCCCACACCACAGGTATAAAAAGGATAAAGACAGTCTCTCTCTCACTTTTGAGTGTAGCCAGCTAGCCACTGTTAAAAGGAGCCAGGAAAAAAACAATTTCAAAAAGCTTGCAAAGCCCAGAATATCAAAATTGACTTTTCAATTAACACTTGGCAATGCTTTGTTTATGTCCACAGTAATGACCATTACGTTCGATGATCTACTCTTCACAATTGACTTAGAGACTGATCTGTATATCTATATTTAACTTTTATCTTTTTTTTTGGGTTGTTTCCTATTCCAAATCTGTCTGTATGTTTGCATTATTCTTTGCACATTTTGTGACTAATAACTCCGCCTTTTGTTAACTCAAGAAAACCTGGTTCAATTGTCTCCTTTCATAACATGAAATCATTGTTCTAAGAGAAAGATATCAATGAATGAAGGAATCCTTTTCAAATCAGCCTTGTTGTGACCAACTGTGTGAGTGGCTGAATAAAGAATGGGAGCCAGTTCATACTTTCTCACCAAGGAGTTTAAATGTCCCTAATGTGGCTGAATTAACTATGTTGGCAGGTAGGGCATTCCACACCCTTACCACTCTGAGTAAAGAACCTGCTTCTGACATCTGTCTTAAATCTATCATCCCTCAATTTGTAGCTATGCCCCCTCATACAAGCTGACGTCATCATCCTAGGAAAAAGACTTTCACTGTCTGCCGTATCTAATCTTCTGTTCATCTTGTATGTCTCTATCAAATCCCTTCTTAGCCCATTTCTTTCCAATGAGAACAGACCCAAGTCTCTCAGCCTTTCCTCATAAGACCTTCCCTCAAGACCAAGCATCATCCTGGTAAATCTCCTCTGCACCTTTTTCCAATGCTTTCACATCCTTCCTGTAATGGGGCAACCAGAACTATACACAATATTCCAAGTGCGGCCGCATTAGCCTTTTGTATAGTTGCAGCATGACATTACAGCAACAGAACTCAATCCCTCTACCGAAAAAACCTAACACATTATATGCCTTCTTAAGTATACTCCTACTGCCTTTATACTGTTCTAACAATTCACTCAGTCTTTGCTGTGTATATCTGACATTTGCTTTCTTCTTTGCCTTGACCAAAACCTCAATTTGGTAAAAACAATGACTGCAGATGCTGGAAACCAGATTTTGGATTAGTGGTGTTGGAAGAGCACTGCAGTTCAGGCAGCATCCTGCTCCTCAGATGCTGCCTGAACTGCTGTGCTCTTCCAGCACCACTAATCCAAAACCTCAATTTCATCCAGCATTCCCTACACCATCAGCTTTGCCTTTCACCTAATAGGAACATGCTGTCTTTGGACTCTCGCTATCCCATTTTTGAAGGCTTGCCAGTTTCTAGCCATCCCTAAATCTTGCTAATGCTGTCAAAATTAGCCTTCCTCCAATTTAGAACTTTAACTTTTAGATGCGGTCTTTCCTTTTCCATCACTTTTTTTAAAAACTAATGGAATTATGGCTGCTGGCCCCAAAGTCCTCTCCAACTGACACCTCAATCATTTACCCTGCTTTATGTCCCAAGAGTTGGTCAATACCTTCTCCAATAGGTACATTCACATACTGAATCAGTAAATTTTCTTGTACACCTGCTGAAACTGGGAGGTATATTGTTGGGGTCGGGCTGCAATTAAACACTGCTGGTATAAAAGTAAAGCATTTAACTAAGGACGTACAGGGCTTTAAATTAAACAATGGGTATTGGGATTCAAGCTTGGGAGGAGTTAGCAAATCAAGAGGTGTCTACTACTGGGAGATTGCCTTGACTTGCAAAATTGCCTTCCGATGTGGCTGAGGCCCATTCTGATTTGGCACAAGTAGCTGGTTTGATTGGCTATTTCAGAGAATATTTGAGAGTCTGTGAGTCTAGAGGTCACTATTGACCATTTGAGGACAGCATCTTTCCTTCCTTAGAGTACATGTATGAAGGAAATTGTTTGTAAGAACATAAAACCATTTTCATATGTCATCCTTACTGATACAAGCTTCCAATTCTATGTTTTAGCCACGGAACTCAGTATTGATCAGGTCTCATCGTAGGATTTCAACCCACGTTCTCAGAGAGTTACTAGTCCAGGGATATCAGTGATAGACTAGGTTAGGATTGTTTTCGCTGGAGTTCAGGCAAATGAGGGGGGAAATCTCATCGTGGCTTATAAAATTCTGATAAGACTAGATAGGATAGATGCAGGGAGGATGTTCCCGATGGTGGGTGTGTCCAGAATCAGGGGTCACAGTCTGAGAATTCGGGATAGACCAATTAGGACAGAGATGAAGAGGCATTTCTTCACCCAAAGAGTGGTGAGCCTGTGGAATTCATTACTGTAGGAAGTAGTTGATGCCAAAACATTGATCCCATTTGACTCAAATACTATATCTAGCCAGCTCTTGAATACATTCAAAGGTTATGGGGGAACGCAGGATTAGGCTATTGAATTGGATGATCAGCCATGATCATGATGAATGGGCTCAAAGGGCTGAATGGCCTCCCCATGCTCCTAGCTTCACTATTTCTGTGTAATAGACCAGAACCTCACACTTGGCAGCAACATAACTTTTGACTCTGTATAAGAGTCATGGACTTGAAACAGTTTCTCTGCCACAGATGCTGCCAGACTTTCTAAATTTCTCCAGTATTCTCTTTGTTTGTTTGGATCTTTCTAGTCATTTGGAGATGATGAGGAATGGTTTCTTCCGCTACAAGGGTTTCTGAATCCTCTTAATCAGAATTGCCTAGACTCATGCTTTGATCTCCATGTGCATTTTTCTTGGGAAGCAGGTGGAACTTTTGAACTCTTCAGGAAGTTTTAGTTCATGGAGTTCTATTATACCTTAATTCAATTTAGTGTGCCTGTGATCACCGGTCAAAAGCAAGCTGCTTAAGCTTTTCAAATTTGAGATACACATGGTCAAGGTGTTTCTGTGTGTACAGAATTTTTGTCAGTTTGCACTTAAGATAACATTTTTACTACCTCAATCAGTGGAGATTTCCTCAGACATGAGGGAGTAAATGAAGCCTGCTTCTCCTGAGAGTTTACTCTGCAGTAGTGAATATCAATTTTGGAAGTGGACAATTTAGCTGCTGTGCCATCACACGAGATAAAGAAAGCTTTTGCCTCTGCCTCCTCAAACTTAGGAATCAAATAAGTAAACCAAGTTATTTCAACATCAAGTCTGAACTAGTAGTGTTTTCACAGGACAGTAGGGGTTCCTGTTCCTCAGCTTGAAGTGTCTTATTTCAAATTCCTTTTCCTGCCACATTTCCTGCAATTCTCTTCCTTCCCTCCTTGTGCTTTCTTTTCGTGCTTTCTTTTCTTGCTTTCTTTCCTTTTTCTTTTCTTTCCTTTTCTTTTCTTTCTTTCCTTTTTCCTTCTTTCTTTCTTTCTTTCTTTCTCTTTCTTTCTTTCTTTCTCTCTTTCTCTTTTTCTTTCTTTCTCTCTCTCTCTCTCTCTCTCTCTCTCTCTCCCTCTCTCCCTCTCTCTCTCTCTCTCTCTCTCTCTCTCTCTCTCTCCTTCTCTCTCTCCTTCTCTCTCTCTCTCTCTTTCTTTCTTTCTTTCTTTCTTTCTCTCTTTCTTTCTCTCTTTCTTTCTTTCTCTCTTTCTTTCTTTCTCTCTTTCTTTCTTTCTCTCTCTCTTTCTTTCTCTCTCTCTTTCTTTCTCTCTCTCTTTCTTTCTCTCTCTCTTTCTTTCTCTCTCTCTTTCTTTCTCTCTTTCTTTCTCTCTTTCTTTCTCTCTTTCTTTTCTTTTCTTTCTTTCTCTCTTCCTCTCTTTCTTTCTCTTTCTTTCTCTTTCTCTTTATCTCTCTTCCTTTCTCTCTCTCTCTCTTCCTTTCTCTCTTCCTTTCTCTCTCTCTCTCTCTCTCTCTCTCTCTCTTTCTCTCTCTCTTTCCTTCTTTCTTTCTTTCTTTCCTTCTTTCCTTTCTCTCTTTCTCTCTCTCTCTCTCTCTTCTCTCTTTTTTTTCTCTCTCTCTCTTTTTTTCTCTCTCTCTCTCTGTCTTTCCTTCTGTCTTTCCTTCCTTCCTTCCTTCCTTCCTTCCTTCCTAAATTTTAGTTTCCAATTTTAATCTCTCTACCATTACCCCTTCCATTTCATCATCCTCAGTTTCAATCTGTAAACTATTGGCCATTCTTCTTGGAATTTTGGGTAAAATTCTAATCGTAAATCCATCACTGAATTGTTCAAATGTTTGAAGGATTAAATGTTTAAATTCTCAAAATTACTCCCCCTTATTCTGCCAAGAACATTCTGGCAAGCAAATACAGATAGGTCAACACTGTAGCAATGCAAACTCAAGAAAGCTTTTTGCAGCTTATTTATAAAATTGGTTTCAACGTGACAAATTAATTATTTTGCTGCATCTGCAGATGCACTTCACGGCAGGAACTCAGTTTTGTTGCACCCAGAGCATGGGGAAGATTTCCAAATTTATTACTTTTTCAAACCGAATACTCAATTTGTTAAGTTCCCAGATCAGGAGGCATGAAATGGCCCCAATCTTTATTCACCAACTCCCACAAAATTTGTTTAAAACCGAATCCCTTAGTTTGTGGATATTTTTCTGTCAGACACAAATGAACTTAACCAGGATTCTTGAGTTAACAAAATGTGTTTGTTAACCTAATGAAAATTTAGTAATGCAGTACATACACATAGATTAGAAACAAGCAGCATGGTCAAGAAGTTAAAGGTTTAAAAAATACTATGAACAATTCAGGGACTGGTTTATATATTTGAAAAAGGATAGTTGAATATTAGTCCTTTTTTAAACTAGCATACAAATCCAAAAGGCCTGACGTTCAGCTGAAAGCAGCCTACGTAAGAAGAAAATGAAAGCAAAAATAAAATGCAGTAACTCACTAGGCTGTGGAAAATTATGACTTCCTCCCCCAGCCTGCTGTTTTTTTTCCTGTTGCCATTTCTTTACAATATGATTACTTACTCTACTTATTTTAAAGATTTTCAGTTCTGCAGGATTTCAAAGTTACTTTATGCTCATTGCTTTTAATCCTGCAGTTTATCAATGCTGCATGATTCTCTTTTCCAGAAAGACTTTTAAATCTGTGTATAACAATAATGTTTTATTTTCCTTGTCTTAAAGGCTTCTAACTGTAGTACAGCAATATCTTTTCCTATACTGGGATTTCCCACGCTTTCACAGCCCAGGTGGAGGTTTCTCACCTTCTGTGGCTAAAATGAAGGCTTATGGGAGGAAACTGGAGCTTGTGCTATTCTGGGAGCAAAATGGACAATTTCATAATTTTAATGACTGAATGATCAATTCTCATTTGTTTCAATGACTTTAACAATTAAGTCCTGCTGCCTGTGGCCTTACAAATGAATCTACTTTGCACAACAGGTTATCACTGTTAGCAGATTTTCCAACAACGCCTGTTGCCTTAGTGTTCAGAAATATTCCCATTCACTTAAATAGCTCTTTGGACTTGTGGGGACTCGCTGGTTTGCACTGCTACCGCACAGCACTGGCGACTGTATGGAGTTTGCACGTGTTTATGTGGGTTTCCTCTGGAGCCCTGATTTTGTCCTACAGTCCAAAGATGTGCAGGTTAGGTGGATTGGCCATGCCAAACTGTCCATAGTGTCCAAGATAGATGCATAGTGCAGTCTAGATGCATTAGTTATGGGAAATGCAGGGCTACAGGGATTGAGTGGGATGGTCTTCAGAGGGTCAGTATGGACTCAATAGGCCAAATGGCCTCCTTCCACACCATAGGGATTTTAAGAATTCATCCCTGTTTCTGTGACCTTAATTTTTTCTCCTGCCTTCACCAAGGTTTCAACATTGTAGACTCAATAGTCTCCTTACTTTTTCTTGTGTTAGATTCTGTCTGGTTAACTTTCTAAATAGCCCCTTTATCATTTTAATTCTGGCTTTGTCATTCCTGCTGATGTTGCCTGAGTGAAATTACATCCACGTCCCTTAATTTCCCCTATATAACCTGAGC
Source organism: Chiloscyllium punctatum (assembly GCF_047496795.1). Lineage (NCBI taxonomy): Eukaryota > Metazoa > Chordata > Chondrichthyes > Orectolobiformes > Hemiscylliidae > Chiloscyllium > Chiloscyllium punctatum. Next base: position 70,428,383 of record NC_092743.1, read on the forward strand.
CTCATTGAATCCACCTTTTATGGAGTATTGCTCACTCGCTTTTTTTTTATATTTCCATCCTTTTTGGCCTCAAACTATTACATTTATTTAAAAAAAATTTTTTTTTGCATGCCAGGGGTTTTAAGTTTACTCATAGAGCTTGTCTGTTGGCTCTCTGTGGCAAAACCTGTAATTGGAACTGTTCCTAGAGTTCATCAGTTCCTGATACAATCTTTAACTGCCAGATGTAACTAATGTACCTGCTCCATGTAGCTTTGAGCTCATAATCCCGCACTTTTCTTACCAGGTCTGAATTATTTCTTTTCCCTTGACTGAAAATTCTTTCTTTAGAATCTTTTCATGTTTGTTTGTCACAGGCTGCTTGATTGTTCAACTCATTGTGCTGCTGACTGTCTGTCTAAATCACTCTTAAAACTGTAACTAGATATTTCTTCTGTGTTCACTGGAATTCATTCTGTACGGCTAAATTGAAGCTCCTTGGATGCTGCCTGAACTGCTGTACTCTTCCAGCACCACAAATCCAGAATCTCTGGTTTCCAGCATCTGCAGTCATTGTTTTTACCTGGCTAAATTGAATTCCAACAGTGTATGAGGAGGAATTTTCTGACAATAAAACAAAACAACCCGAGGTTGACCCTCAGGCTCAGCATCAACACTCATCAGAAATGATATTGAAAGACACAGCAGGCTCTCGGGTCCAAAATACCTATCACTATAGCTAATCTGTACATTGGTAAAATTGTAGAAATTCTTCCTAACTGAACTGTGAAGAGAAAGTGAGGACTGCAGATGCTGGAGATCTGATTCGTGAGTGTGCTGGTGGAAGAGCACAGCCAGTCAGGCAGCATCCAAGGAGCAGGACAATCAACATTTCAGGCATAAGCCCTTCATTAAGAATGGGGCTTGTGGGTCTGGGCTGAGAGATAAATGGGAGAGGAGTGGGAGTGGGGGGAGATAGCTGGGAAAGTGATAAGTGGATGAAGGTGAGGGAGAAGGTGATAGGTCAGAGGGGGCAGTGATGGACTGGTCTGAAGGGCTGTGCCAAGTTGGAGGTTTGACACAAGGATAATGGGGCGGGGGGGAAATGATGAAGCTGCTGAAATCCACATCAATCCTGTGTGGTGGCCGGGTCCCAAGGCAGAATATGAGGTATTCCTCCTCCAGGCGTTGGGTAGTAAATGTTTGGCGGTGGAGGAGGCCCAAGACCTGTATGTCCTTGATGGAGTGGGAGGGGGAGTTGAAGTATTATGCCATGGGGCGCTGGGGTTAGTGGGTGTGGGTCTCCCACAGATGTTCTCTGAAACGATCTGCAAAAAGGCGTCCTGTCTCCACGATGTAGAGGAGACCACACTGGGTGCAATGGATGCAGTAGATGACATTGGGAGAGGTACAGGTGAATTTCAGAAGGATCCTTTGGGGCCTGGATAGAGATGAGGGGAGTGATGTGGGCACAGGTTTTGCACTTCCTGTGGTGGCAGGGAAAGGTGCCAGGAGTGGGGTGTGGGCTGGTGGGGGTAGTAGGTGTAGACTACACCTCCTCCCACCCTATGTCCTGTAAAAAACGTCATCCTTTATACCCAATTCCTCTATTTCCACCGCATATGTTCCCAGGATGACCAATTCTACCTCAAAGTCCCAGATGGCCTCCTCCTTCCACAATTGCAACTTCTACATTGGAAAGACAGGACACTCTCTTACGGATAGTTTCAGAGAACATCTCTGGGACACCCTCACCCACCAAACCCACCGCTCCGTGGCTGAACACTTCAACTCCTCCTCCCAGTCTATCAAGGACATGCAGGCCTAGGGCCGCCTCCATTGCCAAACCGTTACCACCCGATGCCTGGAAGAGGAACGCCTCATATTCCAGCTTGGGACCCTGCAACCACACAGGATCAATTTGGATTTCAACAGCTTCCTCATTTCCCCTCCCCCCACATTATCCCAGTCCCAAGCCTCCAGACACCTCCATCACTGCCACCTCTGACCTAACACCTTCTCTCTCACTTTCATCCACTTATCGCTTTCCCGGCTACCTCCCCCAATCCCATTTATCTCTCAGCCCCGAACCAGAAGCCTAATTTCTCATGAAGGGCATATGCCCAAAACATCGATTCTGCTGCAAGTCGGATGCTGCCTGACTGGCTGTGCTTTTCCAGCATCACATTCTTAACTGAACTGTGATTTTCCTTACTTCACAGGTAACTGATTTGCTGAGTCATGAGATAGTGAAGGAATACAATTCTGCTGCTGCTGACATACTGTACCTCATAACTGACTAGTTTGAACTGGTCAAATCAATTTGTTTGTTGTGATTGTTCTTTCACCACTTGCAGCATGATAATTCTGAAGTTATTACCAACTCACCTGGTGATGGAATTGTGTTATCTAATTTAATATGAGACGATGAACATTACCAGGATATTCAATTATTAGATGGATATTCTTTTCCAAATCATGACTCTGACATTTATTAGACCTATTTTCATCAGATTGATTCATAAAATAAATGACAGTAGTCCTGTTTGGATGAAGGAAGATTTTGATCATGTTCTTGCAAAATGAACCACAGGAAACAATATTTTTACAAGGGTGAGTTGTGGACCAGCTGTGAAGGTACAAGTCACATATCACATGTAATAGATAAGTTCTGAGGATCTGCCCATGGCATTTTTTATGTCAGCAACACATGGAATCTTAATAATTCATAGTATAAATATTATTTTTAAATTTCCCCAAAATCTCCGACCACTTTTTGAAACATACAAGGTCTTAGAGGACTTTATAGGAGTGATATGGAAAGACATAATCTCAGAATAAAGAGTCACACAATCAAAACAGCGATGAGGAGAAGTTTATTCTCTCCGAGTGCAGTGAATCTGTGAAATTCTTTGCTGCAAAAGGCTATTGAGATGGAAAGATTAAGCATATTCAAAGCAGATTTTTGAGTAAGGAAATCCATGGTTTAGACTAGACTCCCTACGGTATGGAAACAGGCCTTTCAGCCCAACAAGTCTACATCACCCCCACGCTGATTGATGATGTCACTTCCGCCCCCATCATGGCCACTCCCACAACCACTTCCACCCCTCACAATTCCTCAGGCATCACACCTGTCATCACTTCTGCCCTTCACATCATCGCTGATGCCACATGCTCAGTGACTTCCGCCACCCCTACTGCTGTGGTCACCAGCGCCACTCACCTGCATTCTGCTGACATGCCCCCCACAGACCCCACTGTCACTATCCCCACCCCCCAGAACCCCAAGGGGAACACTACCCCAGCTCATGACTCCACCCCCATTCCCCCCACCATCACCCCCACTCCCAGCTCTACACCCACACCAGATCCCAGCTCCCAGCCCTGCCGAGTTTTCACCATACCCCCAGACCTCCCCCTCCACTGAGGACGAACGATCAGTCCTCAGCAAAGGACTCACCTTCATCCCCCTCCGTACACGCATCAATGAATTTAATACATGCCGTGATGTTGAACAATTCTTCCGTCTCCTCCACCTCCGAGCTTACTTTCACAATCAGGACTCCCGCCCACCTTCCGAGGACGCCTTCGCCCACCTCCAACACACTGCATCCACCTGGACACCCCGCGCTGACCTATTACCTGCCCTCGACCTCTTCATTTCCAACTGCCACCGGGACATTAACCGCCTCAACCTGTCTACCTCCCTCCCCCACTCCAACCTCTCACCCTCACAACACGCACTCTTCCAATCCCACTGCTCCAATCCCAACCTCACCATCAAGCCAGCGGATAAAGGGGGAGCAGTGGTAGTTTGGCGCACTGACCTCTACACCGCTGAAGCCAAACGCAAACTTGAGGACACCTCTTCCTACTGCCCCTCAGCCATGACCCCACCCCCCATCACCAAACCATCATCTCCCAGGCCATACAGAACCTCATCACCTCAGGAGATCTCCCACCCACAGCTTCCAACCTCATAGTCTGGGAACCCCACACTGTCCGGTTCTACCTCATTCCCAAGATCCACAAGCCTGACCACCCTGGCTGACCCATTGTCTCAGCATGCTCCTGCCCCACTGAACTCATCTTTACCTACCTCGACACTGTTCTATCCCCCCTAGTCCAGGAAATCTCCACATATGTTCGAGACACCACCCACGCCCTCCACCTCCTCCAAGACCTCCGTTTCCCTGGCCCCCAATCCCTCTACACCTCCATCCGCCATGACCAGGGCCTCCAACCCCTCCGTTTTTAACTCTCCAGACGTCCCCAACAGTACCCTTCCACCAACACACTCATTCATTTGGCTGAACTGGTCCTCACCCTGAACAATTTCTCCTTTGAATCCTCCCACCTCCTCCAGACCAAAGGGGTAGCCATGGGCACACCTATGGGTCCCAGCTATGCCTGTCTCTTTGTTGGCTACGTAGAGCAGTTGATCTTCCGTAATTACACCGGCACCACTCCCCACCTCTTCCTCCGCTACATTGATGACTGCATTGGCGCCACCTCGTGCTCCTGCGAGGAGGTTGAGCAATTCATCAACTTCATCAACACATTCCATCCTGACCTTAAATTTACCTGGACCATCTCTGACACCTCCCACCCCTTCCTGGACCTCTCCATCTCCATCTCCATTAACGACAACCGACTTGACACTGACATTTTTTACAAACCCACCGACTCCCACAGATACCTGGATTACACCTCTTCCCACCCTACCTCTTGCAAAAATGCCATCCCGTATTCCCAATTCCTCCGCCTCCGCCGGATCTGCTCCCAGGAGGACCAGTTCCACCACAGAACACACCAGATGGCCTCCTTCTTTAGAGACCACAATTTCCCGTCCCACGTGGTTAAAGACGCCCTCCAACGCATCTCGTCTACATCCCGCACCTCCGCCCTCAGACCCCACCCCTCCAACCGTAACAAGGACAGAATGCCCCTGGTGCTCACATTCCACCCTACAAACCTTCGCATCAACCAAATCATCCGCTGACATTTCCGCCACCTCCAAACAGACCCCACCACCAGGGATATATTTCCCTCCCCACTCCTTTCCGCCTTCCGCAAAGACCATTCCCTCTGCGACTACCTGGTCAGGTCCACGCCCCCAAACAACCCACCCTCCAATCCTAGCACTTTCCCCTGCCACCGCAGGAACCGTAAAACCTGTGCCCACACCTCCTCCCTCACCTCTATCCAAGGCCCTAAAGGAGCCTTTCACATCCATCAAAGTTTTACCTGCACATCCACTAATATCATTTATTGTATCCGTTGCTCCCGATGCGGTCTCCTCTACATTGGGGAGACTGGACGCCTCCTAGCAGAGCGCTTTAGGGAACATCTCCGGGACACCCGCACCAATCAACCACACCGCCCCGTGGCCCAACATTTCAACTCCCCCTCCCACTCTGCCGAGGACATTGAGGTCCTGGGCCTCCTTCACCACCGCTCCCTCACCACCAGACGCCTGGAGGAAGAACGCCTCATCTTCCGCCTTGGAACACTTCAACCCCAGGGCATCAATGTGGACTTCAACAGTTTCCTCATTTCCCCTTCCCCCACCTCACCCGAGTTCTAAACTTCCAGCTCAGTAACTGTCCCCATGACTTGTCCGGACTTGTCCTACCTGCCTATCTTCTTTTCCACCTATCCACTCCACCCTCTCTTTCTTGACCTATCACCTTCATCCCCTCCCCCACTCACCCATTGTACTCTATGCTACTTTCTCCCCACCCGCACTCTCCTCTAGCTTATCTCTCCACGCTTCAGGCTCACTGCCTTTATTCCTGATGAAGGGCTTTTGCCTGAAACGTCGATTTCGAAGCTACTTGGATGCTCCCTGAACTGCTGTGCTCTTCCAGCACCACTAATCCAGAATCTGATTTCCAGCATCTGCAGTCATTGTTTTTACCCCACTGAAGAGTAACCCACCCAGACCCATTCCCCTACCTGATATTTACCCCAACTAATGCACTTAACACTATGGGCAATGGTTATGAGGGATAAAGCAGGAAAGCGGAGTTGAGGATTATTATTATCAGCTATGATCTCATTACATAGTGGAGCAGATTCAATGGGCTGAATTTTTCCATGTTCTATGGCCTTACCACAGAACATGCTGGGAATGAAGCCTTCTATCAAGGAGCATATCCACTCTATCCAGACCATTCACGATATTATCATCTTCAGCGGTTCCTTGTATACAATGATGAAGCTTTTCCACTCAAGATAAGTCTGTTGGTAGCTGTACAGATTGATGCAGCTACTGTAGAATCTGCTACACTTGGGTTGGGTGGTGGTCATGGGAAGGGGTGGGTGGGTCATTGGTGTGGCAGCATGATCCTTTTGCACTTTTTGTCTGGCTTCTGCTTTCTCCCAGCAACAAGTTTTAAGGTGTTCAACGCTTTCTCAGATGTTCTTCATCTACTTCGGATGGTCTTGGGCTAATTGATTCCCAGCTGTCTATGGGAATGCTGCACTTTGCCACTGAGGTCTTGAGGGTATTCTTGAAGTACTTTCTCTGTCCACCTAGGGCTCGCCTGCTGTTTGATTGATGGATTTATTGTCATGTGTGCTGAGGAACGGTGAAAAGCTTTGCTTACAAGCAGTACAAGCAGATCACAGTAAGCAAAGATGTACAGATCACAAAGACTTAAAGAGAAGCATACAGGTTACATTGCACAGGGCCTGTGGTGGCAAGATCAGCTTTAGCAAGATCAGCCTTACTTAAGGTTAGTGAATGTATTTATCGGTCTAATAATGGGCGGGAAGAAGCGGTTTCTGAACCTGCTGGTGCATGTCTGTATCTTCTGCCTGACGGAAGGAGATCATTATCAGAGTGTGATGGGTCCTTTATGATGGCAGTCTTTCCATGGCAGTGAGCCATGTAAATGGTGTCCGTGGATAGAATGTTGGCTTTCATGAAGGTTTGGGCTATGCACACCACCTTTTGTAGTTTCTTACAGTCCTGTTCAGAGCAGTTGCCATCCCGGGGTGGGGGGGGGGGGGGGGGGGCGGGGGGGGGGGGGGGGGGCGGGGGGGGCGGGGGGGGGGGGGGGGGGCGGGGGGGGCGGGGGGGGGCTCCAGTTTTAAGTATTATTGTGGAGGAGAAGCAGTTACCTATCATCACTGATTGTGGTTTGTGGGACAGAAAGCAGAGGGCGGAGCAGGGACAGAAAGCAGAGGTATCTCCGAATTCTCCTGGAATCCTCTCCTCCTTTCAGATAAGGCAGACATGGAGCCTTGGATCAGTTTGGAAGGGATAATGGTATTGAAGGTGGAGCTATAATCAATGAGCAGGAGTCTGTCATAGGTCAGCGTGTTATCCAGATGTTCTAGGGATGAGTGCAAGGCTAGGGATATGGCATCCACTGTGGACCTGTAATGTCGATAGGCAAATTGTAGGATTGAGGCAGGCTGGGATACTGGAGTTGATACGGGCACAGCTGGAAAGAGAGGACCTGCTTGGGGAGTCCTGTGTCGGCCATAAGGTTGACATAAGGTTGCCTAGCTATTCGGGGCCGATCAGTATTTGTCAGTGCCTCGTTGTTGGGGATATTGGCCTGGTCAAGGAACTGGTGTTGGTATGTCTTTCACCCCAGTAAATTCACATGATTTTGCACAGGCAGCATTGATAATACTGCTCCAGCATCTTGGTGTCCGCTTGACAGTGCACGTCTCAGAACCATACAGGAGGGCAGGAACCACCAGAGATCTGAAAACCATGATCTTGGTGTCAGATCCGATGTGGTTATCCTAAAGCACACTTTTCCTCCGGCAGCTGAAGGCTGCGCTAGCAGACTGGACTCTGTGCTGGATCTCTTCATCAACAGTTGCTTTGGCCGACAGGGTGTTTTGAGGTATTGGAAGTGGTCAACATTCTCTAAGGCCTCTCTGTAGACCTTGATCATTGGGGGTTTGCTCTATTATGCTGGGCCAGGTTGATGTAGGATCTTCATCTTGAGGATGTTCGGGGTGAGACCCATGCTCTCTTACTTCTCCTCCTTAAAGGTTCTGACTTAAAATCTTGAGTATGTCCTCTGAGATTGCACAGACACAAGCATTATCTGCATATTGCAGCTCGATGATACTGGTTGGGGTGACTTTGGCTTTTGCATGAAGGTGGCGGAGGTTGAACAATTTCCACAGGTTGTGTAAGTTCTCTCCACTCCAGCAGGTAGATCGCGAACAGTGTTGGGGCAATGATGCAGTCCTGCTTAACAAGTCCAAATGGGGAATGGGTCAGTGGAAGAACCATTTGTCATTACAATGATTTCCAATATTATCGTGGAGCAGGCGAAGAATGGTGACAAAGCAGCAAAAAGATACTTCATAATTCTTCCCAAGTGACAATTCCAAAGGCTTTTGTAAGGTCAAGGAAGGTCATGTAGAGGGCTAGGTTCTTTGCATTTCTCCTGTAGTGTTTGCTTGGTGAAAATCATGTCCATTGTGTCCATCTGTGACTGAAAGTCACACTGCGACTCCAGGAGGAGCTCCTCGACCATAGAGAGGAGATGGTTAAGCAGGACTTTGTCCCACTCCACCAAGGATATGCAGGTCCTTAGACTCCTCCATCGCCAGACCATAGCAACACGACAGTTGGAGGAAGAGCGCCTCATCTTCCGCCTCGGAATCCTCCAACCACAAGGGATGAACTCAGATTTCTCCAGTTTCCTCATTTCCCCTCCCCCCACCTTGTCTCAGTCCCAACCTTCGAACTCAGCACCGCCTTCCTAACCTGCAATCTTCTTCCTGACCTCTGCGCCCTCACCCCCACTCCGGCCTATCACCCTCACCTTGACCTCCTTCCACCTATCGCATTCCCAATGCTCCTCCCCCAAGTCCCTCCCCCTACCTTTTATCTTAGCCTGCTGGGCACACTTTCCTCATTCCTGAAGAAGGGCTCATGCCCGAAACGTCGATTCTCCTGCTCCTTGGATGCTGCCTGACCTGCTGCGCTTTTCCAGCAACACATTTTCAGCTCTGATCTCCAGCATCTGCAGTCCTCACTTTCTCCTCAATACTAAAATTAAATAAAACCTTATACCATTAGGGAGAACCGCTGCTTTCAGGTTACAACATAACACTGCCACCCACCTGGTAAAAATCCCTCTGAGACCAAACCGTTCCAGGATATAAAAAAGGTGCAACCACTCCACCCGGTTAAATGCTTTCTCTGCATCCAGGGAGACTACCAAGCCTGGAATTGACCCTTGCTGACATACGTGGACCATGTTTAATACTCTTCTAATATTATTAGTAGACCTATGACCCTTAATAAAACCTGTCTGGTCCTCCTTTATAATGCAGGGCAAATCCTCTCTCATCTCACTGCCAGCATTTTCAACAGAATTTTAAAATCCACGTTCAGTAATGATATTGGCCTGTATTAAGTGCAATCCTCTAGGGCTTTCCCTTTCTTGAGAATAAGAGAAATATTTGCTTCTCTAAGAGAGGATGGGAGGCAGTCCTGAGTGTACGAGTAGTTGTACGTATCCAACAGTGGCCCAGCCCGCGTGTCTGTAAACTTCTTGTAAAACTCACTTTGAAGTCCATCTGGGCTGAGAATGTTACCACTTTACTCACCGCCTCCTGCATTTCTTGGATTGTCAGTGGGGCATTCAGAAAAGACACCTCCTCTGAAGTTACACCTGGGAGGTCAGGGTCTTTAAAAAGGACTCCATCTTTGCCAGTCTGTCCTCACAGGCCTCTGACCGGTACAGCTGAAAGTAGAACTTCCTAAATGCTGCATTAATCTTTTTGGCATTGCAAGTAAGAGTACCAGCACTCTCTGTGAGAGTTTGGGGGGTGTTCTTCTTTCTGGCCAGGTATGCTAGATGTCTGTCTGGTTTATCACCATACTCAAATAACCTGTGTTTGACAAAAGATATTTCCCTATTTGCTGTCTGGGTGCGTGCAGCATTCAAAGTAGCCCTGAGGGCAGCAATCTGTTGCAGTTTGATTACTGATGGGCTGTCAAAGTATGCTAACTCAGCTGCCTTAGGGTAAGCCTCGAGCAAACGCTGCTGCTCTCCCCTCTGCTGCTTCTGGGTCGCCGAGTAAGAAATAATGCATAGGCCTTGGCAGTCTCCCACAGCACAGATGGATTACTGGCCATATCTGAATTAATGCCCCAAAAGATTTTAAATTCCTGCGAAAAATACTCCATTAACTTGTTATCCTTCAGAAGGAAAGGATCCATATGCCAGTGCCGCAAGCCTGCCCTGTTACCAGCAGCCTTGACCTCATGTACACTGCCACATGATCGGAAATGGCTATGTTCCAGATTCTGCAAGACGTCTCCGAATTAGAAAAGGTCAACTGGGCAAAAAAAAATGTCAATCCTAGTATTGCACTTATGTGGGTTAGAGAAAAAGGTGAAATCCCCATCTTCAGGGTGAAAGCATCTCCACACGTCCATCAACCCCAGCTCCCTGTTCAGGTCCATCAACTGCCGGAGACCTGGGTTCAATTCCGGGTGTGACTGTGTGGAGTTTGCACGTTCTCCCCGTGTCTGTGTGGGTTTCCTCCGGGTGCTCCGGTTTCCTCCCACAGTCCAAAGATGTGCAGGTCAGGTGAATTGGCCATGCTAAATTGCCCGTAGTGTTAGGTAAGGGGTAAATGTAGGGGTATGGGTGGGTTGCGCTTCGGCGGGTCGGTGTGGACTTGTTGGGCCGAAGGGTCTGTTTCCACACTGTAATGTAATGTAATGTAATCTAATCTAATCTAATCTAATCTAATTGCAGAGACATATCCACAAGGCATCTAGGTATTCCTGTTCACTTCAGGGTCAATAAGTCGATTAAAGTCTCTCCCTATAATTGTATGACGTGGCCCAAGGGGCATCAACCTGAAAAGCGCTTTGTTAAAAATTTGAGGGGATGTGCTGGGGTGGAGGTGGCAATGTACATTCAAAATCCCATATGTGGTCTAACAGTTGAAATAGGGGATTCTTCTGGATGAGTATAGCAACTCCTTTACTTTTCGAATTAACAGATGAGAAACACACCCGTCCGACCCCTCCCTGCTGTAACTTCAAGTGCTCCTTATCGGTTAAATGTGTTTCTTGCAGCAAGGCTACATCGACCCTCTATTTTCTATGGCTTGAATGTATCTTTTTCTCTTAATTGGTGAATGACCCCGCTTAACATTCTAGGTGCACCATTTAAGCGAATAGTTAGCCATAGCTGTCCGAGAAAGTCTGTGACTCCCAACGCAACTGCCACCCACCCCCCCACCCCACCACCCCCCGGCCTCCCCACAGGGGAAGAAGAACCCTCTCATAGTGCGCTGAGTGACAAAAGCAAACAGTTCAGATAAATTTTAAAATACAACTACGGAACCTACCAAATCAAAACTTCGAACAACTGCTTCTACAACAGACCAACATATAATACAGATGACACTTTCCCCCTTGCCCACACAGAGTGGTCATATCACCCACTAACCCCTCCACAGCTCCTTCGAGCTGAAGTTATGCCCCAGCCCCAGACAACACAAAGTAAGAAAAAGTTATGCACATCTTATAACAAGAAAATTAAAAGTGAGCACTCAACCTGTCCTATCCATATTTTAACCTGAGGCACTCCTGGGAGAAATGAAATATATGACCTCCCCCACCTCCCCAACTGTGCCCCCAATCCCCCATCCCATACCAAGGGAGAAAATCAAAAGGAAATGATGAGAAAAAAGACCAAAGAATAAGGGGAAGAGAGAGAGAAGGGCGAAGAGAGAGAGAAAGACAAAAACAATTAGGACCCCCACATACATTAAAAAAAATGAAAACCAGGCGAACCTGGCAATTATATAGAAAAACAAAGTAAACATTGTTGTTCATGTTATTTGAGCTAGCCAATCTATTTTAATCTAACCCGGAAGTCCTTTGCCTTTTCCAGTGAGTCAAAATTAAACACTGACACTCCATGGCTGAAAGGTAGTATTTCCAGATACCTTACAGAATACTGGATATTCAAGTCCCTCGGCCACCTTTTTACCTCTTGCAAATCATGACTACAGAAAAGTCTTGGAAAAGCATAATTCATGATCCTTTGTATATCAAAACCTATGGATCCATCTCCAGTGCTCTAAAGGTTTCCAGCAACAATTGCTTATCTCTGTAATGCTGGAGTCACATTAGGACTGGGTGGGGGTGCTGGTCCGATCCGGGCACTGGGACATGGTGGGCCCGCTTGAGCAGCACCTGGCCTGCCTCAACTTCCACCTTCAAAAACTGCGGAAGCCATTGCTCCAAGAAGCTGATGAGCTGGCCATCTTCCTCTCATTCCGAAAGCCCCACCAGATGGATATTCTTCCAACGGCTTCGATTTTCAAGGTCATCCACCTGCTCTTCCAAGGCCCGTACCTGCCATTCTGGGGCCTGGACCCGACCCGCTGAGGATTCTACCTCAGTTTCAGAGGCCGCGGTCCATTGCTCGACTTCCACAATGTGATGCCTAAAACACTGGATCTCCTGGTCATGCAGCATGACCAAGGTTGGTTCCAGCCTGGCCTGGGTCTCCTCCATCGCTAAATCGATCTTCTTGTCAGGCTCTGCTCCACAGGTAGGTAATTCCCTGGGCCGTTCGAGGAGGCCAATGCTACGACCTTGGATGTGTCCATTGCTGCAGAGGAGTGCCCTGCTTGCTGCGATCCTTATAATCCCTTCCCTTTAGTCATTTATCTAATGATTTTAAACTAAAACTGAACAATTCTGAGGGTCAAAAACTAACAATTTCTACTACAATGGGGAATGAAGGTAGGGTGAGTGCACCACTTTGTCTGGGTTCTGGTGCACAGGGTTGACCAACTGGGTTGCCTCCATCTTGAATCCCACCCTCTGCCAAATGCCTTTTTAACCACCCTATCTAAATGTGGCGCAAACTTCAAAGAATTATGTAACTGCACCCCTGGTCTACAACATCACCCAAGGTGATATTAATTGTACCATTAATTGTATAATACCCTTGTTTATTATACCAAAATGCAATAACTCACATTTAAACTGACTGAACTCCATCTTACACTTTTCAGCCCAATTGATCCATTTCATCAAGGTCCCTTTGTAACCTTAGAAAACTTCTTCACTGTCTACTATGTCACCTGTTTTGGTCTTGTCTGCAAACTTACTAACCATGCCTTCTATATTCTCATCCAAATCATTTATAGAAATCACAAACAAAAGATGACCTAGAACCAATTCCCATAGAACACTGCTGGTGACAAGCCGCCAGTTCAAATAGCAACCCTCCAACACCACGCCCTGTCTCCTACTGTTAAGCCAATTATGTATCCAATTGGCAAGCTCATCCTGAATCCTGTGTGACCTAACTTTACTAACTAGTCTACCATACATCTTCATCTTCTCTGTAATCCAGCTAAAGCAAACACTATGGTGTAAGAATCATGCAGTGCAGAAGAGGCCCTTTCTCCCATTGAGTCTTTACAAACACCTGATCATCAACCTCATCCTGTTCACCAGGACTTGGTCCATTGGCTTGCATGTTATGATGTACCAAATGATCGTCCAGATACTTTTTAAAGGATGTGAGGCAGTTCCCCTCTACCACCCGCACAGACAATGCATTCCAGACCATCACTATCTTCTAGATAAAAAACTTTCCTCACATTCCCCTTAAACCTCTTGCCTCTGACATTGAATCTGTGTCCTGTCATAACTGTCCCTTCAATTAAAAGGAACAGCTGCTCTGTCCACTCTGTCCATGCTCCCCATAATCTTATGCAAGAGCACTGAGTATAGCAGTTGGGATGTCATGTTGTGGCTGTACAGGGCATTGGTTAGGCCATTTTTGGAATATTGTGTGCAACTTGGTCTCCCTCCTATCGGAAGGATGTTGTGAAACTTGAAAGGGTTCAGAAAAGATTTACAAGGGTATTGCCACTGTTAGAGGATTTGAGATATCTGGAGAGGCTGAACAGGTTAGGACTGTTTTCCCTGCAGCATCGGAGGCTGAGGGGTGATCTTATAGAAGTTTATAAAATCATGAGGAGCATGGATGGGATAAATAGATAGCGTATTTTCCCTGGAGTGTGGAAATCCAGAATGAGAGGGCATAGGGTTAAGATGAGAGGGGAAAGATTTAAAAGGGACCTAAGGGGCAACCTTTTAACACAGAGGATGGTGTGGGTATGGAATGAGCTGCCAGAGGAAGTTGGGGAGGTTGATGCAATTACGACGTTTTAAAGGCATTTGGATGGGCATGTGAATTGGAAGGGTTTATAGGGATATGGGCGAATTGCTGGCAAATGGCGACATTATATGGTGTTCACCATACTCCTGTACTTTTTTATCTGAGTACATGTGACAATAAATATCAAATCAAATTAAAAACGATTGCCCCTTAGTTTTTTCTGGTCCAACAAAAACAACCCAAGCCTATCCAACCCTTCCTCATAATTTTAATTTCCCATTCCTGGCTGCATCCATGTGAGTCTCCTCTGCAACTCTCCAGTACAATCACATCCTTCCTATAATGTGGCAACTAAAACTGGACTGATTATTGTCATAGCTGAAAATGTGTTGCTGGAAAAGCGCAGCAGATTAGGCAGCATCCAAGGAACAGGAGAATCGACATTTCGGGCATAAGCCCTGAATGATTTTAACCTACTGCGAATCCTCTTGCAAGGATGCCTTCCTTGAAGAAGCTCTCTTCCTGTTCCTTGGATGCTGCCTGACCTGCTGCGCTTTTCCAGCAGCACATTTTCAGCTCTGATCTCCAGCATCTGCAGTCCTCACTTTCTCCTCCTTGATTATTGTCATAACCATAACTGGAGGTAAGCGTTTTATACTGTTCCAGCATAGCCTCCCAGCTTTTATATTTTATACTAGGAGTAATAAAAGCAAGTATCAAATATTCTACATGCCTTTCAAACCATTTTATTTCCCTGTCCAGTATCTTTCAGGGCTCCATGGCTCTGAACTCCACCTGTTTCATTACTATATCTCAGTATCTTAGATGAAGAGGGAATCAGTGGTCTCATCAAATTTACTGACAGATAAGTAATCCAGATGGTCCTAGGTTAATGATCTGGGGGTACAGGTTCAAATCTCACTAGCAATACATTTAATAACTATCAGTAATGGTGACCATGAAAACATTGATGAATGTCATACAAAATCTTTTTTGATAACTAGTACCATTTAGAGAAAGAAATCTGCTGTCCTCACTTGTTCTGGCCTTATCTAACTTGTCCAAATTTAATATGGATGGCTATATCAGTAATTGGGTAAAACATTTAATTTTATGTTGTGGCCTGTGGAGCAGAGGGTGGGCCAGTGGGGGTAAAACACATCAGGGTCAAATAACCAGGCTCTTAGCCATCTCTGCTGTGCTTCTGGGTGAGTACAATGCTCGGGCTGGACAGGGCTACCTGACTTGGGTCAAAGGCAGGGCTATTGTGCTTAGGATAAGAGTAGTGTTGTGCTCAGATTGAGAGTGGGATTGCAATGTTCGGTCCAGTCAGGGTTGACAATTGTGCTCCTGGAGAAGAAGCAAGGGCCAGGAGCAGCAATGGGCTCTGTCATTTCTTTATTAGGATCCTGCACAAAGTCATCCATTTTGGTCATATCAACTGACATATAAGAGAAAACTTGGGTCCAGGAGAAATATGTCTAACTAAAAACAATAAAAAGCCAGATGGTAATGATAAACCATGTATGAATAAGGAAACAAGGGCACATTTCAAACTAAAATTAAAATAACATTAAATACTCAGACAACAAATAAGAGGATGGCAAATGGGAATAAAAGAATGTTTGAAAAGCAGCTTAAAAATATAGTGAGGGAATGGGAAAGTGCAAAATTAAACTATTGCGGTAATTGCATAGATACATAAATAATGAAAAAGATCAGGACAAAAAAAAATGGCCTTTGGTTACACACAATAAATTCAGGAGCAATGTTAGAGTAATTAGAGATGTATTAAATAACGCTTTGCTTTGGTATTTACCAGGGAGACTAACAAGCTTGTCATGTCATTAGATGAGATAAAAAATATTAACATTTAACATGGAAAATTCTAGACAATTCATAAACCAATTAAGTATAGACAGATTGAAATACCTAGTCTAAATAGACTGCATTTGTACTTTATTTAGGAAAGAGATGGCAGAGACACTACAACACATATAAAAATTTGTTAAAAGCCAAATACT
Organism: Chiloscyllium punctatum; assembly: GCF_047496795.1. NCBI lineage: Eukaryota > Metazoa > Chordata > Chondrichthyes > Orectolobiformes > Hemiscylliidae > Chiloscyllium > Chiloscyllium punctatum. The sequence goes on from NC_092743.1 coordinate 70,444,545, forward strand.
GGCAGTATTGTGCTGGTCAGTTAATGTGCTGCTACACTTAGAAAGGGAGAGTGAGTAAATGCACTGTTCCATATGTGACAACTCCTGGCCTCTAGTGATGGCTACCAGCCTGCAGCGATGATTCCTGGCCCCCGGTGAGGATGATCTCAAGTCTCCAGTGATGACTAGTGTCCTCCACAATGATTCCTGGCCCAGCACAGTGGTTTTCCACAGTGATTTTCCACAGCGACCCATCTCACAGCATAGCAACCTCCCAGCATTGTGCAGTGGCCTTTTCCCATGGGGCTCTCTTGGCATGGCGTGGCAACCTTCTTGCCTCCTAGCATGATATGTCACTGGCGCAGTGTAGAGCTAGGGATCAATGAAGACTGGAGGTTAGGTGCCAGTGTGGTCTGTTGTACTGAACTTTTATTTCTGTAATGCTGGTCATTTTATTTCTCTGTTGCCTAAGATCTTTGAACTAAAGGAGCTGTGCTTAGGTACTTTTTTAACTATTTCGGTGCTGTAATTGACGACATATAAACTTTCACTACACTCTTTGAGAATATATGAGAATAAAGGCTATTCTCTTCCATTCCATTCTTTCAGTGAATTAAAGTTGACATGTTAATGGCATTTTTGCTTTTTTTGATTAGTGTAAGGTAACAGTAACAGCAACATGTTTCTTCTGCAGCAATATTAAAGTTCTGTATGACCAACTTTCTGTTTGTCACTATATGCCTGATAAGTCCATTATCCCTACTCCCTTTTTGCAGCAGAGAGTGGCAGGAGCTGGGCGAAGTGAAGTCGGAGCACAGAGGCTGTTGGAAAGGTGGGTGAGTTATTTAAGTAGGATTAAGGACATTGCAGACAGAGTGCAGGAAATCCTCAAGGGCAAAGGTGAAGGGCCAGACGTGGTTGTGCATGTCGGCACAAATGACATCAGGAAGAAGAGGAGGGACATTCTACAGCGGGACTTTGGAGAACCCCGAAGAAGGCTGAAAAGCAGGACATCCAGGGTGGTTATCTCCGGTTTGCTTCCAGTTCCTCAGGCTGGAGAGGACAGGAACAGGGAGATAGTGGACTTGAACGTGTGGCTGGGGAACTGGTGCAGGAAGCAAGGATTTAAATTCTTGGATCACTGGGGTATGTTTAGCGGTAAGGATAAGTTTTACAAGAGGGACGGTTTGCACCTTAATAGGTTGGGGACCAGCATTCTGACAGGCAGGTTTGCTACTGCAACACAGCTGCGTTTAAACTAAATAGCCGGGGGGGAGGGGACAAACTGGAAGTTTAGAAGGAGGTTAAAGGGAAAGTTAGAATAAGAGAAGTCAAGAAAGACAACGGAATAAATGGAGCAGAAAACTCAAAAAAGGATCATGCTGTAAGGTCAAGTGAAATAGGGATTGATAGGAAGAGTGAGGGGAGAAACAAATTAAAAATATTATATATGAATGCACGAAACATTACAAATAAGGTGGATGAGCTTGAGGCTCATTTGGAAATTGGCAGTTACGATGTTGTGGGGATAACTGAGACGTGGCTTCAAGTGGACAGGGCCTGGGAAATGAATATTCAAGGCTATACGTGCTATCGTAAGGACAGACTGACAGGCAGAAGGGATATGGTGACCCTGTTGGTAAGGAATGATATTCAGTCCCTTGTGCGGGGGGACCTAGAATCAGGGGATGTAGAGTCAGTATGGATAGAGCTGAGAAATACTAAGCATAGAAAGACCCTAATGGGAGTTAGCTACAGGCCCCCAAACAGTAATCTGGATGTAGTGCATAAGTTGAATAAGGAGCTGAAATTGGCCTGTCGCAAAGATATTACTACAGTTGTTACGGGGGATTTCAACAAGCAGGTAGACTGGGAGAATCAGGATGGTACTGGACCCCAAGAAAGGGAGGTTGTGGAGTGCCTCCGAGAAGGATTCTTGGAAAAGCTTGTGCTGGAACCTACCAGGGAGAAAGCAATTCTGGATCTGGTGTTGTTCAACGAACCAGATTTGATCAGGGACCTCGAAGTAAAGGAGCCATTAGGAGGCAGTGACCAAAATACAATAAGCTTTAATCTGCAGTTTGAAAGGGAGAGGGTAGATTCGGAAGTGACAATACTTCAGTTGAATAAGGGGAACTATGGAGCTATGAGGGAGTTGCTGGCTAAAGTTCAATGGTGCAATACCTTAGCAGGGATGGCAGTGGAACAACAATGGCAGGTATTTCTGGGTATAATGCAGAAGATGCAGGATCAGTTCATTCCAAAAAGGAAGAAAGATCCTAAGTGGAGGCAGGGATGGCCGTGGCTGATGAGGGAAGTTAAGGACCATATAAAGACAAAAGGGAAAATGTATAACATAGCAAAGATGAGTGGGAAATCGGAGGACTGGGAAGCTTTTAAAGAACAACAGAAGATAACTAAAAAGGAAATATACAAAGACAAATAAGGTACGAAGGTAAACTAACCAAAAATATAAAGGAGAAAAGTAAAGGCTTTTTTAGGTATGTGAAAAGAAAAAAAGTGGTTAAGACTAAAATTGGGCCCTTGAAGACAGAAACAGGTGAATTTATTATGGAGAACAAAGAGATAGCAGAAGAGTTGAATTGATACTTTAGATCTGTCTTCACTGGGGAAGACACGAGCAATCTCCCAGATGTAATCATGGCTGAAGGACCTGAACTGAAGGGAATTTATATTCAGCAGGAAATGGTGTTGGAGAGACTGTTAGGTCTGAAGGCTGATTAGTCGCGGGACCTGATGGTCTTCATCCTAGGGTACCGAAAGAGGTGGCTCTAGAAATCATAGATGCTTTGGTGATCATTTTCCAATGTTCTATAGATTCAGGATCAGTTCCTGCAGATTGGAGGGTAGCTAATGTTGTCCCACTTTTTAAGAAAGGAGGGAGAGAGAAAACAGAGAATTATAGACCACTCAGTCTGACCTCAGTGGTGGGAAAAATGCTGGAGTCAATTATAAAGGACGAAATTATGACACATCTGGATAGCAGTAACAGGATGGGTCAGAGTCAGCATGGATTTATGAAGGGGAAATTATGCTTGACTAATCTTCTGGAATTTTTTGAGGATGTAACTCTGAAGATGGACAAGGGAGATCTAGTGGATATAGTATACCTGGACTTTCAGAAAGCCTTTGATAAAGTCCTACATAGGAGGTTAGTGAGCAAAATTAGGGCACATGGTATTAGAGGCAAAATACTGATATGGATTGAAAATTGGTTGGCTGACAGGAAACAAAGAGTAGTAATAAACTGCTCCCTTTTGGAATGGCAGGCGGTGACCAGTGGTGTGCTGCAGGGATCAGTGCTGGGACCGCACCTTTTTACAATGTACAGTAATGATATAGATCAAGGTATTAAAAGTAATATTAGCAAATTTGCTGATGACACAAAGCCGGGTGGCAGGGTGAAATGTGAGGAGGATGTTAAGAGAATACAGGGTGACCTGGACAGGTTAGGTGAGTGGATGGATGCATGGCAGATGCAGTTTAATGTGGATAAATGTGTGGTTATCCACTTTGGTGGCAAGAACAGGAAGGCAGAAGACTACCTAAATTAAGTCACGTTAGGTAAAGGGGCAGTACAATGTGATCTAGGTGTTCTTGTACATCAGTCAATGAAAGTAAGCATGCAGGTACAGCAGGCAGTGAAGAAAACTAATAGCATGCTGGCCTTCATAACAAGAGGAATTGAGTATAGAAGCAAAGAGTTCCTTCTGCAGCTGTACAGGACCCTGGTGAGACTGCACCTGGAATATTGTGTGCAGATTTGGTCTCCAAATTTGAGGAAAGATATTCTGGCAATTGAGGGAATGCAGTGTAGGTTCACAAGGTTCAATTCCCGGAATGACGGGACTGTCTTACGCTGAAAGATTGGAGCGACTGGGCTTGTATACGCTTGACTTTAGAAGGCTGAGAGGGGATCTGATTGAGATGTATAAGATTATTAAAGGATTGGACACTTTGGAGGTAGGAAGCATATTTGCGCTGATGGGTGAGTCCCGAACCAGAGGACACAGTTTAAAAATAAGGGGTAAGCCACTTAGAACAGAGTTGAGGAGAAACGTCTTCACCTAGAGAGTGGTGGGTGTATGGAATGCTCTGCCCCAGAAGGCTGTGGAGGCCAAGTCTCTGGATACTTTCAAGAAAGCGTTGGATAGAGCTCTTAAGGATAGTGGAATCAAGGGTTATGTGGATAAGGCAGGAACAGGATACTGATTGAGGATGATCAGCCATGATCATAATGAATGGTGGTGCTGGCTCGAAGGGCAGAATGGCCTACTCCTGCACCTATTGTCTATTGTCTACTATATTATTATCTCTAAATCATGCATCTCCCCAATCCATTCTTCATTCTATACCTTCTGAGTATGTTTGCAATCTGCAATGTGTAGTTACTATTACTGTCCTTTATGCAGCCATGTTTCAGTTATTCTTAGAGTATTTGCTTCTTTCCTATGGATTCTTAACTAGTTTCCATGTTTTAGTTTGGATGCTGAAATGGTGCTGCATGGACAGTTAAATTAACCTTTAATGGTTGCTCATTTTACTTTATCTCTGAAAGTCTTCCAATAAATTGAGGTTAACTCACAAATTCTTCTTCAATCAGTTGATTTCAGACTTTTCTGCAACCCCACTCAGCAGCAACCTTAATATTAATATTGCGGTCTTCATTAGAATTTTTCAACTGTTAAGAGATCCATAGTTATTTTCGGGGAAAACTAGTGTAGATGCTAGAATCTAAACTGAAAACAAAAAGTGCTAGAGACCACAGTGAGTCAGGCAGCATCATGTAGAGAAAGCAAGTTCAAGTTGGCACAAGTCTCCTGTTGAGGCCATGATACTGAAGTGAATTTCTAATCATCACACACTTTCAGTGCTAAAGTCCATTGAAGGTTTGTGGGTAATAAATGACAAGAGACATTTGCATCCCACTGACCATAAAATCTGAGATACATATTTCATGCATTTGAAGATTGCTTACCACTATTGCATTTCAAATCCTTTGTGGGGACTGTAACAACCCATTATGCCATTTGATACATCAAAATTTCACATTCCACCACCCTATTCCACTCTCACTTAGCATGTAGAATCCTCACATCCATTCATTGCACAGTAATTCATCTCTCAATCCCATATCATTCTTACTATAAACTTTCCATTGAGCAAAACTTTGAGCTTGACTTATTCTTCACTCCAACCCCCACCCCACCAATCAACAATGCAATCATGCTATAATTGTGAAATGTGTCAGTGAAAATTGATCGTTCTGAATAGATAAGTCTTGAAGTCAATGAATACAAGCTATTAGAACATAGACTTGACATTGATGGCTATTGAATTTCAGCCATAATTCAGGATATTTACCCACTTCTGAAAGATAAACAATTTTACTTCAGCCTGTGACACTGACTTGTAACATTACTGTTATCTAACTGACTTGAGAAACTATGGTAACGCAGTTGTTTCAGAAACAATGAATACTTCATGGAGCTCTGCATTTCCTTAAATCCCTCATGTATCACTGCAGTGAATTCGAGTTGCAGGCTTGCTCATTCATTGCTTGATGCTGCAGGCTAATCATGGCTCATTCCAAGGATTTTGAAAATAGCTTTTGTCTCCATATTAACTCCATCTGAAAGCAGGCGCAACAAGATACCAGTCCCTTGTTAACTCGTGTCATCTACAGAGTGGACATATAATTTGTCTAGTTAGTCTTCATCTTCTACCATCTCTAATTGGTCCTCCTATGTGGCTGTGATTCATTTAATGTAATCCCATTAAATTACCTCTCTAAATCCTCCTGTGGATTAGCAAATGTGAAGTGTGAGTGCATTTTTTATTTATCATGGGATATAGGCAACACTGTCTAACCTGGCATTTATTGTCTATTCCTAGTTGCCATTGAGAAAGTGGTGATGAGCTGTAATCAATTGTTTTAAATAGACCTGGAGTGCTATTAGGGAAGGATTTACAGGATTTTGACCCAGTGACACTGAAGGAATGGTGATATATTTTCAAGTCAGGATTGCTTGTGGGTGGTATTGTTTCCATATATCTGCCACCCTTGTCCCTCTAGATGGGAGTGGTCATGGATTTGGAAAGTGCTGTCGAGGGGAACTCAAGAAATTTCTGCAATGCATCTTGTTAATGGTACACACCGCTGCTACTGAGCATTAGTGATGAAAGCAGTGAATGTTTGTGGATACCGGTTCCAATCAAATAGGTTGCATTGGCTTGAATGGTGTCAAGGTTCTTGAATGTTGCTGAGGTCCAGGAAAATGGTGAATATTGTCCTGACTCGGGCATGGTAGATTGTGAGCAAGCCATAAGACACAGGCACAGAAATTAAGCCATTCAACCATTCCAGTATGCTCTGCCATACAATCATGAATCAAGAACTTATCTATCTCTGTTTTAAATATACTCAATGATCTGGTCTCCACAGCCTTCTGTAGCAATGAATTCCACATATTCACCACACTGTGGCTGGAGAAGTTTCTCCTTATCTCCCTTTACTCTAAGACTGTGCCCTCAGGGCCTCATCTCTCCTGCCAATGGAAACAGTTTCCCAACTTTCACTCTGTCCAGGCTGTTTAGTATTCTATAAGTTTCAATCATATCCCCCCTCATCCTTCTAAAATCTGTTGAGTATAATCCCAGAGTCCTCAAACGTTCCTTGTATTGTAGTTGTGAGTATGTTCACCAAGCTGGGAAGTTTTGTCCCCTGTCTAGGTGACATCTTCAGTGCTTTGGAGTCTCCTGTGAAGCACTGCTGTACTGTGTCTTCTGGAATTTATTTGGTTCTATTCCTGCTGCTTCTGGTAGCTGGATCCACTTGTTCGTTGTAGTGGTTGATGTATTGGATCTACATCTATGAGCTTGTTGATGGAGTCTGTTGATGAGTGCCATGCTTATAAAAATTCTCAGCCTATCCTCTGTTTAGATTGTCCTATGATTGTTGTCTTGTCCCAGTCAAATTTGTGGTCCTTGTCATCTGTTTGCATGTTTACTCGGGACAGCTGGTCATGGCATTTAGTTGTTAGTTGGTGTTCATGGATGGTTAAGTTAACCTTTAATAGTTGCTCATTTTACTTTACCTCTAACAGTCTTTCAATAATTTGAGTTTAAATCACAAATTCTGACTCAGTTGATGTCAAACATTTCCTCAACCCCACTCAGCAGCTATATTAATATTGACTCTATACCTATCATGTGCATGACAAATGTAATTTACAAGATTCCATATCGCTATATAGGACAAACTGGCAGACAACTAGAAATCCGCATCCACAAACACCAACTAGTCACTAAATGCCACGACCAACTGTCCCTAATAGCCATACACACAGATGACAAGTATGACACATTCGACTGGAACAACACAAGGATCATAGGACAAACCAAACAGAGAACAGCCAAAGAATTTATAGAAGCATGGGACTCACCCACGAACTCCATCAAGAATCATGTAGACCTAAACCCAATATATCGTCCATTACAAGTAGCAGTTGCAGAATTAAATAAATTCCAGAGGACACAGTACAGTAGCGCTTCACAGGAGACTCCAAAGCACTGAAGATATCACCTAGACAGGGGATGAAACATCTGCAAATCAACCTCCCAGCTTGGCAAACATACCTACACCTACAACAATTATCATCCAAGCTACAAATCTTTACATTCCTCATGTGTAAGCATTTAATTCCTGGGATCATTCTCATGAAATTCCTGTGGACTCTGCTCCAGGCCCAATATATCCTGCATGAGGTATCGAGCCCAAAATTGCTCACAATACTCTAAATGTGGCTTTATACTCCAATCCTCTCAAGATGAATGACAACATTGTATTTCCTTCCTAACTACAGATCCAACCTGCAAGTTTATCTTAAGAGAAACCTAGACTAGGACTCCCAAGTCCCTCTGCCCTTCAGATTTCTAAATTTTGTCCCCATTTAGAAAAACAATTCATGCCTCTACTCTTCCTACCAATGTGCATGACCTCATACTTTACTACATTATATTTCATCTCCCACCTTTTTACCAACTCTCCTAACCTGTCTAAATCTTTCTGCACTCCCCCTCCACCTCCTCAATACCATCTGCCCCTCCACCTATCTTTGTATCATCTACAAAGTTAGCCAGAATGCTCTCGGGTTCTTCATCTAGATCATTAATGTATAAAGTGAAAGGTTGTCGTCTCAACATTGACCCTTGTGGAACACCACCAATCACCGGCTTCCATCCTGAGAAGGACACTTTTATCCCCACTCTCTGCCTTCTGCCAGACAGCCAAGCTTCTATTCGTGCTAGTGCCTTGCCTCTAACACCATGGGCCCTTATCTTACTCAGCAGCCTCCTGTGCAGCATCTTATCAAAGGCCTTCTGGAAATCCAGACAGATAACATCAATTTGCTCTCTTTGGTCTAACTTGCTCATTACTTCCTCAAAGAATTCTAACAGATTTGACAGTCATGACCTCCCCTTGCTGACTTTGCACTAATTTGTAATTCCAAGTATTCAGAAATCACATCCTTCACAATGGACTTCAAAATCTTACCAATGACTGAGGTCATGCTAATTGGCCTTCAATTTCCCGTCTTTTCCCTTACTCCTTTCTAACAGAGGTTACATTAGCAATTTTCCGGTTCTCTGGGACCTTCCCTGACTCCAGTAATACCTGAAAGATCACTACTAATGCCTTTACTATCACTTCAGATATCTTCTTCAGAACTCTAGGATGTACACCATTTGGTCCAGGTGATTTATCCACTTTCAGACCTTTTAGTTTTTCTATCAACTTCTCCTTAGTGATGGCCACTCTACTCTTCTCTGCCCCCTGATTCTCTTGAATGTTTGGGATATTACTCATGTCTTCCACCACGAAGATTGATGTAAAGCACTTATTCTGTTCCTTAGACATTTCATTGTTCCTCATTATTACTTCTCCAGCATCATTTTCCAGTGGCCCAATGTCTTCTTTTGCTTCTCTTTTGCAACTTTTCCTAACATTACTAGCTAGCTTACCCTCATATTTAATCTTCTCCCTCCTTATTTCATTTGTTGTTGTCTTCTATTGGTCTTTGTAGTCTTCACAGTCCTCTGGCTTCCCACTGGCCTTTTCCACATTATATGCTTTCTCTTTTGCTTTTATGCTATCCCTGACTTCCTTGGTGAACCGTGGTTGCCTCATCCTCCCTTTAGTATGTTTCCTTTTCTAGAGATGAATTTTTGCTGTGTCTCCCAGAACTCCTACCATTGCTGTTCCGTTGTCTTTCCTGCTAAGCTCCTCTGCCAGTCAATTCTAGTCAACTCCTTCATGCCTCTGCAGTTGCCTTTATTCGCTGTAATACTGTTACAACTGATTCCACCTTCTCTCTCTCACATTGCAAAGTAAATTCTATCATATTATGGTCACTGCCTCTGAAAGTTCCTTTACCTTAAACTCGCTTATCAAGTCTGCCTCATTGCACAACACTAATCCAGCATTACCTGTTCCCTAGTGGGCTCCACCACAAGCTGTTCCAAAAAGCCATTTTGTAGACATTCCAGAAATTCCTTTTCTTGTGATCCATTACAAACCTGATTTTCCCAGTCCACCTGCATACTGAAATCCCTCATGATCCTGTAAACTTGCCTTTTTTGCATGTCTTTTCCATCTCTTGGTGTATCTTATGCCCTAAATCCTGACCACTGTTTGGAGGCCTGTAGATAACTTCAATTTTTTTTAACCTTTGCGGATCCTTAACTCTACCCTAACAGATTCCATATCATCTGACCCTACTTCATTTATTGTTATTGATTTAATTTCATTTTGTTACTAACAAGGCAACGCAACCCCCTCTGTTCACCTGCCTGTCCCACCACATCATACCTGCCAAGCTCATTTATCTTGTTTTATATACTGCACACATTCAGATATAATACCTTCAGTCCTATATTGTCTGTCCCTCTTCTCATTGTTACTCTTTTATCCAGTCTGTTTGAAGTTTGATTCCTAACCCTTTCCAAACACTCTGTCCTAGTTTGTGTGCTGGAGACTTAAATAACCTCTCCTGAGTTCTCCTTTCTTTTCATTGTTTTCATATTTTTCAGAATAATTGAATCCACTCCCACAGATGTTAACCTGTAGCTTTGCTTCCCATTGGTCATTATACTTCTTAAAGTTTTATCCATCCCTTCCCCCGACTTCCTAGTTTAAAGTCCTGTTAACCACCCTATTTGCCCTTTTCACTACAACACTGGTCTCAACTCAGTTCAGGTGGACACCGTCCCAATGGTACTGATCCCTCCAGTTCCAATACTGATGCCAGTGCCCCATGAAAAGGAATCCGTCGTTCCTGCCCCACTCTTTTAGCCACATGTTTACTTCCTTTACTCTCATATTCCTGTACTAATTTGCCTGTGGCTCGGACAGTAATCTGGAGATTATAACCCTTCAGGACCTGTTCTTTAACTTGACACCTGGATCTTGATAATTCCTAAACAGGTCCTCTTTCCTAGTTTTGCCTATGTTGTTTGTCCTGATGTTGGCCACAACAACAGGATCCTCACCCTCCTTCTCTAATACCCTTTGGGAGATGAATTACTTGCTGTAGGATTCCTAGCCTCTGATCTGCCTTTGTACTCACAACATGTAAATGACTAACCCAGCTCAGTTCCTCATCATTGGCAACTTCCAGGTTATTGCTAGTGGGGGATTTAGTTATGTAATGCCATTGAATGTAAAGGGGTGATGATTAGATTCTCGCTTGCTGGAAATAGTCATTACTTCGCACTTGTGTGGCATGCATATTACTTGCCACTTTTCAGTCCAAGCCTGGATACTTTCCAAGTCTTGTCATTTGAACATGAATTCCTTGAGTACCTGAAAAGTCATACATGGTGCTAACTTGCACAATCATTGACAAACATCTCCACTCTGATCTTATGATGGAGGGCAGGTCATTGATGAAACAGCTGAAGATGACTGAGCCCTGGTTAATGCCCTAAAAAGCCCATGCAGAGATGACCTGGTGCTGAGATGACTGACCTCCAACTTCCTTTGTGCCAGGTAAGACTATGAACAACAGAAATATATCCCATGATTCACTAGCATACTCAATCCAATCTATTCTGGAGTACCACAGTGTAACTTGATTCCATCTGACCTCGTGAAGAGTCAATAGGAAGTAAGTTTAAAATATATCTTCAAGAAAATATGATCCATATTTTTAGATAATCATTCAAAATCATTACATTGTTCATTTATGGGTTCTTGATTCAATACACATTCTTACACTGGGATATTCTCTGTAAACAATAGGAACGTGTTCAAGCCTTGTGACTATTTGAATTACACTGGCAAGTTTACAAGTTTACAATTTCTTTCCCTGGACTTAATAGTCAATCAGCACCCTTTTCTCCTGTTGTATAAATTTCTCTTTGCATTTTAATTCTGGTATTCATGTATTCGTCTTGATGATAGTGACATGAATAGCTTCAGCAACATGTATGTCTTCTCAAAAATACAATAACTCTTGTAATATTACATTTATTTCTGATTTTATGAACTTATTTCAGTATGGTCCTAGTTCAGAATCATATTTTCCAAAAAGCAATAAATCAGAATTAAAATTATGCTTCTCAGATGTCTCATTAGACTCATAGGATCGTAGAGATGTAAAGCACGGAAACAGACCCTTCGGTCCAACTCGTCCATGCCGACCAGATACCCCAATCCAATCAAGTCCCAACTGCCAGCACTCAGCACATATCCCTCCAAACCCTTCCTATTCATGTACCCATCCAAATGCCTGTTAAATGTTGCAATTGTACCAGCCTCCACCACTTCCTCTGGCAACTCATTCCATACATGTAGCACCCTCTGAGTGAAAAGGTTGCCCCTTAGGTCTCTTTTATATCTTTCCCCTCTCACCCTAAACCTATGCCATCTAGTTATGGACTCTCCCACCCCAGGGAAAATACTCCTGTACTCAGTACTTTGACCAATAAAGAAAAGCACACCAAACGCCTTCTTCCCTATCCTATCTACCTGTGACTCCACTTTCAAGGAGATATGAACCTGCACTCCAAGGTTTCTTTGTTCAGTAGCACTCCCTAGGACCTTACCATTAAGTGTATAAGTCCTGCTAAGATTTGCTTTCCCAAAATGCAATGGTATTTATCTAGATTAAATACCATCTGCCTCTTCTCAGCCCATTGGCCTATATGATCAAGATCCCATTGTAATCTAAGGTGACCTTCTTCGCTGTTCACTACATCTCCAATTTTGGTGTCACCAGCCAACTTACTAACTATACCTCTTATGCTCACATCCAAATCATTTAGAAAAAGGCCAAAAAGAAGTGGACCCAGCACCGGTCCTTGTGGCACTCCACTGGTCACAGGCCTCCAGTCTGAAAAACAACCATCAACCACCACTCTTTATCTTCTACCTTTGAGCTAGTTCTGTATCCAAATGGTGAGTTCTCCCTGTATTCCATGAGATCTAACCTTGCTAATCAGTCTCCCATGGGGAACCTTGTTGAACGCCTTACTGAAGTAGTTAATAATCTAGAAAATGTTCCACAAGTTCTGATTTTGTTTGGTCTTACTATTTTCTCAGGGCTTCTCAGTTTTCTTACTTTCAAGTTCTTTTCTTAATTTTAATTGGATATGTGAGTTTTATTTTTATATCTACATTTTCCTGAAGCTCAGTGGTCTTCACAAAGCATTGGTAGTGTATGCAGAATTTTTTATTCAACAAGGAAACAGTTCAGACAAGTAAATGTAGATTTCTTCTTGAAAAGACATCAGTGTTTTGCCCTTTTGCTTCAAAATCCACTGGACACATTACTTTTTCTGAAAAATAGTCAATGTTTATTATTTAGTTCTTTTTTCCAATCATTGGCTTTTGCTGAAATAGTCTCAAGATAATGCATCACTTTGCACTGAGATTATATGAGCCACGTACCTCCTCTAGCCAAAAGATCAAATAATATGAAAGGAATTGGATAAAGGATTAGATAATGCCAAGGAGTAGGTATTATGAATAAAAATAGTTTGCAGCACCATTATGATCAAATATGATATACACAGTATTAAAAAGATAGAAATTTCAACTTGATGAAAGAAACAGTGCAGCAAAAAATATGATTGTCAAATATGATAAGTACATTTTCTCTTGATGCGAGAATTTGCTTTCAAAATAATTTAAATTGATCAGATAAGCAGACTATCTTTTGCCTTTAATTTATTTTATTCACACTATAAAGAAGGAATGTAAGTGTTAGCAGCTCTGCAAAGAAGAATAAACCTGTTGTTTTTTCTATGTATGTATATGGAATAATTTTTCCACTTTGTAAACTAGTGCTTTGGAGAATGGTTTTCAGCAGCACATTCATGCAATATGATTTTCTAAGTTAACTGAGACAGGATCTTCAGCTGAAGCATTGGTTTAGCCTGCATTTAGCTTAAGACAGCAGCTTCTAAAGAAGTTGAAGTCTGCGCAAGGAACAGACAGCTGATTGTCACATTAGTGGGCTACTACATTTTACTTAGGAAGCTACAGGGCATTTTAGAGGGTAACTCTTGTTCCCACAATCGCTCGTAATAATGACCAGCAGGTTGGCACTAAACACAACAACGTGGTTGCTTTCAAGTGTTTATGCAACACACCACTTCATGTTTATTTACTGTTTGAGCTTTGAACAATTCTTTATCTAAGAATTTTTAAGTCATTGTCAAGACTTTGTCTGCAACCAAGCAAGATTTATTCTTGTTCTTCCGCACTTCCTGAAAATGAGCTTGCAAACATACAAACAGGAAGTAGGAGTAGGCCATGCAGCCTTTCAAGCCTCCTCAACCAATCAAGAAAATCTTGGCTCATCTGATTGTAACCTGAAAACCTTCACCTCACCTACCCTATTTCATCTCTGTGCTTCACAAAAATTGCTCTACCGCTGTCATAAAAATATTCAGAAATTCCTTCCTCTATATCTTCAGAGAGCCTGTTTCAAGGCCTGTGTGTAAAAGAATAAGAGCTGTATTACTTTACCTTGTTGGACACCTTGGGTCAGATCTGGTCAGCATCAGAGCAGATATGTTTGATCCTGACTGATTTAAGCTGGGTATTCACAATTGTACACTACAGGCTTTGTACCTTTTGATTCCAGCTTCAGCAGGGTTCTGGTGATGAACAGATTTGGGAGGTAACTCGATAATTCCAATGCAGCCACACCCATTTCTCACCTTGAATTGAAAATTTTTCATTAGGATCTGTCTAGTTCATTTATTTGCATTGTTTCAAATTGAGTAATTAACCTTAAAAATGTTTTGCCATGCACCACTGACTCCATTAACAACTTCTCCTGCTTGACCTTGTTCACCTTCCCAACTTCACTCCCAATTGTGTTCATACCCTTGTTCACCTCTGAGTGTTTACCTACCTTTTGTTCCATAAATGTATTGTTTTTCTCAAAATTATTTTATTGGACATGGGTATCACTTCCTTGGTCAGCATATGTTGTCCATCCATAATTTCCCAGAGGGAAGTTTAAGAGTCAACCACATTGCTGTGGGCCTGGATCAGGTAAGGGTGGTAAGATATCCATCCCTAAAGCACATTTTGAAACAGATGAGTTTTTACAACAATCAACAGTCTCACCATTAGGTTAACCTTTTATCTAGATTTTTATTGAAATCAAATTTCATCATCTGTCAAGATGGGATTTGAAACTATGTACCCAGAACACTAGGGCTCTGGATTACCAATCTAATCACATTAACACTATGCTGACCCCTCTATGTTTAATATCTCTTCTCATTTCCCACAAATGGTGACTCTTCTGACATCAGCTGAAAAGGACCTCATGGTAAATGGGACTAGATTAGGTTAGGATATCTGGTTGGCATGGATGAGTTGGACCGAAGGGTCTGTTTCCATGCTGTACATCTCTATGACTCAAGATTTTTGGAAGTTGAATCAGGGCTGGAGAGGTGAGCACTACCTAGGGTGAGAATGGGGGAGGTGATATGCAGGTGAATCTTATCTGATGTGGGCTGTACACTGCTGGAGTGGCAAATTGGCTGAGCATTAGCAGTAGGCAAATAAATCAGGAAAAAGCTGAAAATGTGTTGCTGGAAAAACGCAGCAGGTCAGGCAGCATCCAAGGAACAGGAGAATTGATGTTTCGGGCATCAGCCCTTCTCCAGGAATAATGCCCGAAACGTCGATTCTCCTGTTCCTTGGATGCTGCCTGACCTGCTGCGCTTTTCCAGCAACACATTTTCAGCTCTGATCTCCAGCATCTGCAGTCCTCACTTTCTCCAAGTCAGGAAAAAGCTTAACATCACTGAAAGAAATATGAATATGTGATATTTTCAAAAGGAAAATGATTGTTGCTGATCAGGGATTGAACACTGCTGTGAACATTGACAGGATGGGCTCAATTGGGTGGTGAACTGGCAGAACAAGGACTGAATCCTGTTGGGTGTGAGGTAAACATTTGTGGGAGGGCCATAGACATCACTTGTGATGAGTTGAACATTGCCAATAGCAAGGAAAACATTGCTTTGATACTCTGTGTGGATCACATTGCTTTCTTAGTGTGCAAGGTCTTCAGTGCTCAGCCTCAATGGTTTAACTTGGTTTTTAATGTGGAGAGAGAGGTCAGGCACTTCGGTCTGCAAGAGTCCAGGGATTTGTGTCCTTGCAGACCAAGGACTGTGCCATAAGCAGTCCAGCAGATCAAGGGCAAACAGATTGGAGATTACAAGCAGGTCAGTCAGGTGCAGTCAAGATTATCCTGTCAAATCAGTCCAGGGTGAGTGGGGCACAGCCAATCCTAAGAGTTTGCTCAGTCATGATTAGATTCCCTACAGTGTGGAAACAGGCCGTTTGGTCCAACCAGTCCACACTGACCCTCTGAAGACTAACCCACCTAGACCCATTTCCCTCTGATTAATGCACCTAAAACTATAGGCAATTTAGCATAACTAATTCAGCTGACCTGAACATCTTTGGGCAATGGGAGGAAACTGGAACACCCGGAGGTAACCCACACAGAAACTGGGAGAATGTGCAAATTCCACACAGACAGTCACCTGAGGCAGAAATCAAACCTGGGTCTGTGGCGTTGTGAAGCACTGAGTCACTGTACCACTCAGTCATGGTAAGGTGACTTATCAGAGTTTCTTTAATGAAGTCATAACATTGATGGTTGGTTAGCTTAGTTGTTTGCACAGTTGGTTTGCAATGCAGAATGACGCCAACATGTGGGTTTAATTCTCACAATAGTTGAGGTTACATCACCTCAATCTCTTCCCTCGCTCTTGAGGTATAGTTAATCATCACGAGTCATTTCTCTCCAATGAGACAGCAGCCCTATGGCCTGGTACAGCTTATGGCGACTTTACCTTTTATCTTTCTGACATTCTCCACAGGTGTTCTGCTCTCAGAGCCCACACAAAGGACACAATCACTGAAAATATTATGGCTTTAAAGCCAACACAGCAGGAAATAGTGATTAGGACATGGTCAGCAAGCTCAGCAGCTGCTACACCGTCTTCAGAGAGAGAAACAGCAGGTAAAGATTCAGGCAAGGAGCTTCAGACAAAAGATGAGACCCTGGGTCTACAGGCCTCGCTGTCACTTTCATAATTATCTGAAAGTCAGTGTATATGCTGATTAAAGATGATCTCTTCTGTCATTGCTGGTGTTCCCACCCAGGTGGACATCAGGGGTCACAGCTACACTGAACATTTATGCCAATGATTTGTTTTAAGGAGCATGGACACTTGGCTGCAACTTCCAATCTTCGATCCACAAATGTATCTTGAATGTTATAGATACCATTTTTCGAGAACATTAGGAAAAATGCTCGGATTTATTACCATTCATGCTATTCTCTATGATGAGGAGAGTCAAGTACGCTAGGCAGTGGGATCCTGCACTGTCACTGGGTTCACCCATGTGCAGGGTATTCACTGCAACCAGTTTGCTTTGAGAGTGTGCTAACACCAATCTGCAGAGTTTATCAGCAGAAAAGGCTTCTACTTCACAAATGTTCAACCTATATGTGGCAGTGATGCCAAATATTATAGGTCTGTGTAAATTATCCTGGGACCTACCATGATTCTTATATACTGGAGAACCTACAGGTTCCAGCCTCCTTGGACTATATAGCGATGGATGGTGGGAGGTAAAAAATACTGCTCCAAACATGGCTGATGACACTTGAATCTGAATGGAATATAATTCACACCTCCACCAGAGGCACCCTGGAATACCTCCTTATAGTGAGGTGTCAGTGCCTAGACTGTTCCAGTGAAGCCTTGCACTATAGACCAGAAAGATTGTCACATCATTGTTGCCTGTCCTGGACGCAGAGGAAATGCAGGATCAACAATAATATTCTGAGAATGAAGATGTGATAAGGACACTCTCCAGAAGGGACAATCAGGATAGCATGGCACAACACTGCATCACAGAGCCCAAGAGGCCAGAGAGAACATAACAATCACCTGTTTACAAGCTAAATGAGCTGTTATTTTATTTAATTGTTTGTGACTCTGTTGCAAATCTGGTGACCAGTCCTTGCTAAGTACAAAAGATATAGGGACCTTGTTATTTTGCAATCTTCAACCTTTTATGTGGTTGAATAAATGTTTAATTATCCATGTGATTGCATCCATGGTATCCTTGGGCGAGCCCACTTTAAAATAAATACAGATAACCTGCCCTGCATGATTATTCTGGATAAAGCAGCAGTGAGACAGTGCATTAACATTGTGTGCCTCGAATATTAGGTAGCTCTTGAGGCATCTCTTAAGATGTAGCATTCATGCTTTTTTTTAGATTAGATTAGATTACTTACAGTGTGGAAACAGGCCCTTCGGCCCAACAAGTCCACACCGCCCCGCCGAAGTGCAACCCACCCAGACCCCTACATTTACCCCTTACCTAACACTACGGGCAATTTAGAATGGCCAATTCACCTGACCTGCACATCTTTCGACTGTGGGAGGAAACCGGAGCACCCAGAGGAGCTCGGGGAGAACGTGCAAACTCCACACAGTCGCCTGAGGTGGGAATTGAACCCAGGTCTCTGGCGCTGTGAGGCAGCAGTGCTAACCACTGTACCACCGTGCCGCCCACTTTGTGGGGTGAAATCCTTCATCATACCCACACAGTTGAATAGAAGTCCTGGGGTATCTCCATTTGTCTCTTCCATCATCATTAACCTTTTAATGTTTTGATATGTATGTAGATTTTAAGCTGCCTTGAAATTCTTGAGAATCCCCTTGGACAGCATTGAACTTGTGAGTAGTTGCATTTTGCAGTGTTTCTTTTTAGCAGATCACTGAAATATGAGTTGGAGTGGATGTGTGAGCTGCCCATTCTATACCTGCCTCTTGAGTGTCATAGAATAAATATAGAATTTCCCTGTCGAGACAAATGAAATCATCTCTGAGTTGGTGGAGGGTGCATGTGAAAGCCTTGTGGTGCAAACTCTGAAGTGTCCCAGGTTTTGCCTTCAGAGAAAGAAGATGAAATTGAGTGATTCTAGCGCTGACCTCTTTACAGAGGTTCAACAGGAGCTGCTGACACCTCCATGAGAAACCAAGGATTTAGTTGTCAGAGACGGATAAAATCATGTGCAGGTTAAGAATGTGTTAGTGCTAGTAATAAAAGGACGGCAGCATAGCACAATGAAGCTTACTAGATTGTTTGCATTGGTGTTTTACCATCATCACAAAAGTAATCATTTTTTTTCCAGCCAAATCCAAAATGTTCTTCTCATAGGGAGTGAGGAGCTTGCTGTCCATCAAGCTTAGCAGGACTTATACACTTAATGGTAAGGTCCTACAGAGTGTTACTGAACAAAGAGACCTTGGAGTGCAAGTTCATAGCTCCTTGAAAGTGGAGTCGCAGGTAGATAGGATAGTGAAGAAGGCGTTTGGTATGCTTTCTTTTATTGGTCAGAGTACTGAGTACAGGAGTTGGGAGGTCATGTTGCGGCTGTACAGGACATTGGTTAGGCCACTGTTGGAATATTGCATGCAATTTTGATCTCCTTCCTATCAGAAAGATGTTGTGAAACTTGAAAGGGTTCAGAAAAGAGTTACAAGGATGTTGCAAGGGGTGGAGGATTTGAGCTATAGGGAGAGGCTGAACAGGCTGGGGCTGTTTTTCCTGGAGCATCAGAGGCTGAGGGGTGACCTTATAGAGGTTTACAAAATTGAGGGGCATGGATAGGATAAATAGGCAAAGTCTTTTCCCTGAGGTTGTGGAGTCCAGAACTAGAGGGCATAAGTTTAGGGTGAGAGGGGAAAGATATAAAAGAAGCCTAAGGGTCAACTTTTTCATGCAGAGGGTGTTACATGTATAGATTGAGTTGCTAGAGGAAGTGGTGGAGGCTGGTACAATTGCAACATTTAAGAGGCATTTGGATGGGTATATGATTAGGAAGGGTTTGGAGGGATATGGGCCGGGTGCTGGCAGGTGGGACTAGATTGAGTTGGGATATCTGGTCGGCATGGGCGGGTTGGACCGAAGGATCTGTTTCCTTGCTGTACATCTCTATGATTCTATGAACCCTGCCTCTTGGCCTGGTTATGGACTAGTTTCTCCTGCAATGAGATAATGGTGGGGATACAAGAGTTCTTACTAGTCATGCATGAACAAGAAAGGTAGTGAGATGAACACACTGAGTAGAAAGTGCAGAGTGCATGATGAGCTCGTAGCTTGGGTGGATTTGTGTGGGCATGATAAATGCAGTACTGAGGATTGTAATTCATGAGTCATGGTGATAGTTGTGCTAAGCACTGACTGTGAATGTGAAATAGCTAAAAGAAGTCAGTGATACTTACACACACAACAATGATACTTACCTTTGCATAATCCTTGCATATGATTGGTACATTTACATCAAAGAGAAGAATGTAACAGTTGACAGAGTGTTTAGTTGAGTGTGTTGCTAATTGCAGTGGTGAGGTTGGAGGCCTAAATTGGAGACAGTTGGTCTTGTGTTGGTGGGAATCATAAGCCTAGAAAAGGGGGGAAATTGGAGGCTTCACTGAGTAGAGAAGAGGGAGCAGAGTTCAGAAGATGAGAAGTTGGATAAGAAGCCTTTGGTTGGTAGATAGGGATTGAGGGCCAGATGATTGTGTACAACGCTTCAGGGAGAAAAGTCACAAGGGCTGTATGATTTTAAAGGTATCTCAGTTAGGTGGCTGAATCCAGTAAGGCATCTACTTCCTAAATCCATGAAGTCCTCACATTGATGAAGCTGCCAGGTGACCAGAGTGAAAAGTCAAAGCCCACATCTGCATGTTTTTTTTTTAATTCCAGCCTATCTTCTCTCAGAGAGTTAGTCATTAGTCCAAATTCCAGCTTCAATGAAATATGAAAATGAAAGGCAAGATGTTGCTTTTAGTCAAGAATCGGAATTTTTCACAATTTAACCCTTGGAATGTGACTCAAACTCCCTTCTTATCTTCA
This sequence comes from Chiloscyllium punctatum, assembly GCF_047496795.1. Taxonomy (NCBI): domain Eukaryota; kingdom Metazoa; phylum Chordata; class Chondrichthyes; order Orectolobiformes; family Hemiscylliidae; genus Chiloscyllium; species Chiloscyllium punctatum. Next base: position 70,465,027 of record NC_092743.1, read on the forward strand.
GTTAAAACTCAACCTTTCTTCTCTCCCTAACCCACACTTGGACCCTAACGGCATTGTGAGTGTACTGACCCTCCATAGACTACATGGTGCTCCATCCAATTTCATTCCTTTTCATACTGGAGGAGGAAAATTGCTATGGATGCTAGAATCTGAAAAGAAAGGAGATCACAGCAGGTCAAGCAACATCCATGGAGAGAAAGCAAGCTAACTTTTTGAGTCTAGATGACTCTTCACCAGAACTGGTGAAGTGTGGAGGGGACAACATTTATGCACTTGTGGGAGTTGGGTGGGGGTAGCTGGAGTGCTGAGGGAAAAAGGATGTTGATAGTTCAGATAATATTATCAGAATGTGAGAATTGCAGAGCAATGGTGTGACTCACTGCCAGACTGGAAAGAACAGACAGTCCCACTTGGAGGAGAGGGATGGGGGGGTGGAGGGAGGGGAGAGAGGGTGACAGAGACTGTAATAAGCAAAGCTAAAAGAAAGGGAAGGGATGAGTTCACAATTTGAAGGTGCTGAACTCAATATTAAGTCCAAAAGGTTGTAAACGACCTAGTTTGAAGATGAGATGTTGCTCCTGCAGTTTGTGCTGTGATTCATCAGAGCATTGCAGGGTGTCGAGGACAGAAAAGTGGGCAAGACATTGAGTTAAAATGACCAACTACAGGAAGGTCTGGGTCATGCTTGCACCTGGACCGGAGGTGCTCCGGGAAGTGGTCTGTGTTTGGTTTCAGCAATACAGAGTAGGCCACGTTGGGTACAATGAATACAATAGACAAGATTGGAGGAGGTACAGGTGAAATGCTGCTTCACCTGGAAAGACTGTTTAGGCCCTTGGATGATGATAAGGGAGGAGGTGAAGGGGCAGATGTTGCACCTTTTGTGGTTACATGAGAAGGTGCTGTGGGAAGGAGGCTAGTGTTGATGGTTGAAAAATGGACTAGGATGTTCCAGAGGGAATGATCCCTGTGAAATGCAGTCAGGAGTAGTGAGGGGAAGATGTGTTTGGTGGTGGTGTTTTGCTAGTGTTGTCTGCAGTGGCAGAGAGATGATTTGAATGCGGAGGCTGGTGAGTAAAAAATGATGAAACGGGGGACCAAATCACGCTGTTGTGTGTCATGTGAAGGGGCAAGGGCAGAATTATGGATGATAGGTCAGATGCAGTTGAGGACCCTGTCAACCAGAATGGGCAGGGAACCACGGTTATAAAAGAAGGAAGACACGTCAACAGCGTTGTTTTGGAAGGTGGCATCACCCGAACAGATATAACAAAGGTGAAGGAACTGGGAGAATGGGATGGAGTCCTTGCAGGACGTGAGGTGTGAAGAGCTGGAGTGAAAGTAGCTACAGGAGTCAGTGGCTTTGTGGTGGATGGCAGTAAATAGTTTATTCCCTGAAATGGATTTGGAGACGTCAAGGAAAGAAAGGGAATTGTCAGAAATGGTTGATGTGAAAGCTATAGAGGGATGAAAATTGGAGGCAAAGTGAACAAATTTGTCAAGGCCCAGGCGGGAGCATAAAATGACACGGAAACAGATGTCGATATACCGAGAAAAGAGAGGGGACCAGTGTCAGACCGGAACAAGGACTATTCCACATACCCCATAAAGAGGCAGGGCCTAACTGGGATCCATGTGGATGCCCATAGCCACTCCTTTGAAGTGAGATGAATTAAAGAAGAAATTGTTCAGTGAGAGAACAACTTCAGCCAGGCAAAGGAGAGTGGTGGTGGATGGGAATTGTCCCAGTCTCTGGTCAAGGGAGAAACCAAGAATTCTTAGACCATCTTTCTTGGTAGGGAATGGAGGTATAGAGGGATTGTACATCTGTGGTAAACAGGAGGCAGTTAGGGCCAGGGAACTGGAAATTGTCAGTATGGTGGAGAGCATCAGTGGAATCGTGGATGTAGGTCATCTGGACAAATGGAGAGAGGATAGAGTCAAAGTAGGAGGAAATAAGCTGGGTCAGGCTGATATGATGGGCCTACTGGGGTAGTCTGGTTTGTGGATTTTGGGAAGAAGATAGAAGCGGGTTCCGGTATCAGGAGACTATAACGTTGGAGGCAGTGGGAGGAAGATCTCCAGAGGCATTGAGGTGAGTGACAGTCCTGGCAACAATAGCTCAATGTTCAAAAGTGGGTCATGGTCTAGGGGACGTAGGAAGTAATGTCTGACGGTTGGCATTGAACCTCTGCAAGGTTAAGATCAGTATGCCAGACTACACTAGCATCACCTTTGTCACTCACTCTCCCCTCTGCCACCCCAGTGAGACTTTCTGTTCTTTCCAGTCAGGCAGTTAAACACGCCATTGCTCTGCCATTCTCATATTCTGATCACTTAATCTGAATTATTAACATCTGTTCTTCCCCACCACTCCACTATTGAATAAATGCTGCCCCCTTCCCACTTCACTTCAGCTCTGATGAAGAATCTTCTGGACTCAAAACATTAGTTTGCTTTCTCTCCAGGAATGCTGCTTGATCTGTTGTGATCTCCAGCATTTTTTCTTTTCAGTGCATTCCTTTTTGTGGCAGTTTAATGGCTTTCCAGGTCATTTCAGAAGGCACTTAAAGTAAGCCACATTGATGTGAGTCTGGGATCACATGTAGTCCTGATTAAATAAGGATCACAAATTTCCTTTCCTAAAAGACACCCAAGGCATTTGTTGCTTCATATTTAGGATTGGAGTGTCAATAATGGGAAACAAGAAAATGGCAGAGGATTTAAATAAATATTTTGTATCAGTCTTAAGAAGACACAAGTAACGTGTAGGAATGCCAGAAAATCTTGGAGCAAAAGAAGAGCAGGAACATGTTAGACTAACTTGGAAATAATGAAAAATGCGAAAGGTATGGATAAAGATTATTGTGGTTCTGTTCGCGGAGCTGGGAATTTGTGTTGCAGACGTTTTGTCCCCTGTCTAGGTGACATCCTCAACGGTTGGGAGCCTCCTGTGAAGCGCTTCTGTGACCTTTCCACTGGCACTTATAGTGGTTTGAATCTGCCGCTTCCGGTTGTCAGTTCCAGCTGTCCGCTGCAGTGGCCGGTATATTGGATCCAGGTCGATGTGCTTATTGATTGAATCTGTGGATGAGTGCCATGCCTCTAGGAATTCCCTGGCTGTTCTCTGTTTGGCTTGTCCTATAATAGCAGTGTTGTCCCAGTCGAATTCATGTTGCTTGTCATCTGCGTGTGTGGCTACTAAGGATAGCTGGTCGTGTCATTTCATGGCTAGTTGGTATTAATGGATGCGGATCGTTAGCTGTCTTCCTGTTTGTCCCATGTAGTGTTTTGTGCAGTCCTTGCATGCAAAATCCCATGCAAGGGTGCAGCTTCAAAACCATTCAAGAAGCTTGAAACCATCCAGGACAAAGCAGCCTACTTGATTAGGATCACATCCACAATATCTACTGTCCTCATTACCGATGCTCAGTAGCATCAGTGTGAACTATAAACTGCAGAAATTCACCAAACATCCATAGGTCACATCTTCTCAATCAAACATTCTTAGATGGCATCTTCTAAACCAGTAGCAGTTCCATCTGGAAGGTTCAGGGCAGCAGAACACCATCACTGCAAGTTTTCTACCTAGTCTCTCACTATACTTCACTGTGGCTGCATTAAAATCCTGAATTACCTCCCTTATTGCATTGTATTTTATCCACAGCATGTGGACTATAGTAGTTCAAGTAGTCATACAATTCTTTGAAGAGGTAACAAGTAGGTCAGACCAGGGAAACCCAGTGGATGTTATCTACCTAGACTTCCAAAAGGCTCACGGGAGGCTGCTGAGTACGGTGAGGGCCCATAGTGTTCAAGGTGAGTTACTGGCATGGATTGAGGATTGGCTGTCCGACAGAAGGCATAGAGTTGGGATAAAAGGTTCTTTTTCAGAATGGCAGCTGGTGACAATTGGTGTCTTGCAGGGTTCCATGTTGGGGGCCCCAGCTGTTCACTTTATATATAAATGATCTGGATGAAGAGACTGGGGGCATTCTGGCGAAGTTCACCGATGATACGAAGTTAGGTGGACAGGCAGGTAGTTCTGAGGAGGTGGGGAGGCTACAGAAAGATTTAGACAGTTTAGGAGAATGGTCCAAGAAATGCCTGATGAATTTCAATGTGAGCAAATGTGACGTCTTGCACTTTGGAAAAAAGAACACAGGCATAGATTATTTTATAAAAGGGAAGAAAATTCATAAAGTCAAAAGTGCTAATACAGGATTTTCTAAAGGTTGACTTGCAGGTTGACACCATGATTAAGAAAGCAAATGTAATGTTGTCATTTATTTCAAGAGGGTTGGCATGGAAAAGCAGTGATGTGCTACTGAGACTTTATAAAGCTCTGGTTAGGCCACATTTAGAATACTGTGTCCAGTTTTGGGGCCCTCACCTCAGGAAGGACATACTGGCACTGGAGTGTTTCCAGTGGAGATTTACAAGGATGATCCCTGGAATGGTAGGCCTAACATACAATGAATGGCTGAGGATCCTGAGATTGTATTTGTTAAAGTTTAGAAGGTTGAGGGGAGATCTAATAGAAACTTACAAGATAATGCATGGCTTAGAAAGGGTGGATGCCGGGAAATTGTTTCCGTCAGGTGGGGATATTAGGACTCGTGGACAGGAGACATTTCTTCAGCCAGAGAGTGGTGGGTCTGGGGAATTCACTGCCACGGAATGCAGTGGAGGCCGGGACGTTAAATGTCTTCAAGGCAGAGATTGAATCAATTCTTAATCTCGCAAGGAAAACAGGGAGAGTGCGGGTAAGTGGCGTTGAAATGTCCATCACCCATGATTGAATGGTGGAGTGGACTCGATGGGCCTAATGGCCTTATTTCCACTCCTCTTTCTTATGGTCTTATCACGATCATTTTCTCAAGAGCTCCTAGAAATAGGCAATAAATACCAGCCAGCTGGTGATGCCCACATCCACTACTGAATGAAGAAGAAAATCAAAACTTGCACAGTGGCCTTTGTCTCATGAGCAAAGACAAAAATTGTATCTCTGATGCCTTCATCCAAATTATTGCTAAAAGCGGCAAAGCTCAAAGTCCTGACACAGAACCATGTAAAACTTCAATACTGACTCGGACACATTCAGGATAAGTTCCATGTGTAGGTACACATAAGTTACACATGTTGTAACAACATGTTGTAACAACATGTTGTTGTTGTTACATGTATAACTACAACAATTCTTTATGCCTAGCTTATGTCAATCCAACAGAAAAAATACTTACTTGACAGCATTCTGTGTGGCCCTTTTAAGATGGTTTGAAAATTAAAATAATGCAGAACTAACAGTAACTATATAACCTCTTCAAAAAGTTGTTAAGTCAGAACCTTTGGTAAATTTCTAAGGGCAATGGCAGTGCCATAATGCATGGGACTCACCTGGCCATAACAAACGGGAACACTCAAATAAAAGCAAACTTATTTTTGTTTAAGCTGCTGAAATCTTAAATAAACAACAGAAAGCACTGGAGAAACTCAACAGGTCTGGCAGCATTTGCAGAGAAGAAACAGATTTAATGTTTCAGTCCAGTACAGCTCTTCTACACAATTGAATCATCTTGGACTCAAAATGTTAACTCTGTTTTTACATGGTAATGCTCACTGGATCTTGTATCTATAAATAACCTGAGTGATTCCCCATAGGTCTTTTTGGTGTATCGCTTCCTGGAACAGCGATGTCCCAACACCTTATCATGACATCCAAATGAAAGCCAGCATCCATAGTAGTACTGTTTTTGAGATCAAAGCTTTGAGTGGTGTGTGGAGTGCTGAAATCCAGGAATAGAGGGCAAAGTGACTTTTTCAGAGAGAATTTGGGTTAGAGGTTGCAGGGAGAAGACTTTTGGAGAGAAGGGCATTGGGTTGGTGATGTTTGGGGCACGGTGGTGGGAGGGGGGGTGCACTGGGGAATGGTTGGTGCTCTCAGCAGCCACCTCCTGTGCTCCAGATCACCCATAGATTGGAGCAGATTGAGATCTCTGCTCCAGCACATAATCAGACAGATATTTTGTTTTTACCACAGGGAAGGATGCTACTGCTTTTGCCAATTGGCAATTGATTAATTACAGCACTGGAGTGAAGCAGCCTCAATTGACACAGGACAGGAAAGAGGTTCTGGCATTCTCATCCCAACTTTATTCCTGAGGTAAAAACTGAAATTGCTAGAGGAACTCAACAGATCTGGCAGCAGCTGTGGACAGAAAGCAGACTTAACATTTTGAGTCCAGTGAGCCCTCTTCAAAACTGATAGTAGCTGGAAAAAATAGTAATTATGCTGATGGCAGGAAGTTGAGATCAGAGGGGGGTTAAAGAGTGAGCAGTCAGGTGGAGACAGAGCTCAAAGAGAGAGAAAGTTAGACAGAGAAAAGTATATTTGATAGTAAGACATGGAAGAAGAAAAGCAGATAATTGAGACAATTTGTTGATGAAAATGGGTTGATTATGCTGAAAGCAGCCCATGTCATGACAGGGCCTGGGGTGTGGGTGTGGGAAAAAAGACATGAAAGGAAGTGTTCAGGCTCTGAAGTTATTGAACTCAATATTGGAAGCCTCTGGAAGAACAGCATCTCATCTTTCATTTGGGGATCCTGAAGCCTTCAGAATTCAATATCAAGCTCCATATTTTAGAGCCAAATACCTCCTTTTATTATCTTATAATTTTTAAAATACAGTCACAATATTGGTTCTCTCCAGTCCACAGGAGTATTCCAAACCTCAACATACCTTGAACATTGTGAGTCCTTTATTAACCATTTCTTTTAGTAGTCTTGATGAATATCATCAGGATAAGCAGTCCAAATTGCTGTAAATCTCAGCCAAGATTTTTTCCTGTATTTGACAAAATCAATTTTAACATCGGCTTTACTTCAGTGGTAATTATTTTCTGTAGGAGACTGGCAAACAAAATTATCTATCATTGTAATCACGTCAACGAAATCACCTAAATAGTCTACTGTTTTTCATTCATGACACTTCAAGACAGTGATGGATCACACTTTAGTTGGGAGACATGGAAAGATTATTATATGTTGTCAAATAGTGAATTTTAAGACACCTGAATGCAGGACTGATGAATAGGTCATTCTCTCATTACCTGTATATGCCTTGACACAAGAAGAACAGCAGTCAGTTATGCATGCTGGTTGTAATGTTTGTCAAGGCAGAGTGAACCTGTATTTGCTGGGAGTTAGAACGCATCAGTTATTATTATTCATGACTCATTTTCAAAAGCTGTACCTACATACTGTAATAATAACATAATGCTGTCAAGTATATGACAAATGAACAATTCAAAGAATCCAGTTGGAACTGTTAAGCAATAACTTTCCACATTTATAATTCTATGCAATCAACGCTTAAATTCCGATACAAAAACATTTTCTTTTTCAACATGATGGCCAGAGGTTGAAATTGCAGAATGTTTTTAATGCAAGGGAACATTGGAAAATACTATACTCTTAGCTTTATTTTTAGCCGTTAACTACCAGAAACAAAGGAGCTAAAGATTGATCGAGAGAGAAAAAAATACTGATGCGGCTAATGTTTCTGCAGCATAGGAACACTATCTGCTAAGGGGCTTGATAAGGAATTAACTAAAAAAAATTAAAAAGCACAGATCTGTGGTACTGTGGGCAGAATTTCATGGGCTCTTGCTGATAGGTTTGCAATTAGGGCTCAGGGTTGGGGTTGAGAATGACGGTAAAGGGTGTTGCGTGATTCCAGTTTTGGGTGATCTTCCCACTACCTGCCTGTCCAAACTCATTCCAGGATTAAGGTCTTCATCTGTCATTGAGAACAAGATTTTACAGAGTGCAGTCACCCCTGCCATACCCAGTTCATTTCTTTTTTGGGAGGTGGAGGCATGGCTTTGTAAGGCCATGGTTTTAGGGGAGAGTAAATAGGGAAGTTCGAACTTTGGGGAGGGATGCATCCAATCACACAGGGACTTTACAAAGGGATTTCCCAAACCACTCTAAGACATGCTTAGCACCACCCCTGTCAACTAAAGCTGTTGGACTTCTTATACAGCATGGACCTCCCACTGTTTTAAGTAAAATACTGGAGAGGCCAGGATGAGACCTTTATGAGATTATTGACTGTTCACTAAAGGTCTTTAAAAGGCTCAAAGGTGAACCACCCTCAAGACACCTCCATTATCTTCTGTCAAATTTCAGGCAGGTTGCATTGATTGAGTCGGAGGCCAGTCAGCATCCGAGGAGCATAAGAGACAATGTTTCAGGCATAAGCCCTTCATCAACAATGTGGAGGGGGAATGGGGCTGAGAGATCCTTGTGGAAGGAGGAGAACTTCTTCAAAGTGGGCATCCTTGGAAGAGGCTTCGCAGTATGGTTTTCAGCAACTAGGAAAAAGTGAGGACCACAGATGCTCTTCGCATGCTGCCTGACCTACTGTGCTTTTCCAGTGCCACCCTTTTCGACTTTGACTCTCCAGCATCTGTAGTCCTCACTTTCTCCTGAGTAGGAGGCCGCCTATTAGATGTTATGAGTTTTTAGCATTCAGACAGGACGGATTGTTTCTCACTTCCCATCAGCTTTGATTCTGGTGGGCGAAAAACATTGTGTCTTCTTATTTTGCCCGAAACACCAATTCTCCTGCTCCTAGGATGCTGCCTGACCTGCTGTGCTTTTGCAACACCACACTCGCGACTCTAATCTCCAGCATCTGCAGTCCTCACTTTCACCTGCTTCTACATGGTAGTAGTCCTGTGATTCTGTGACTGAAATGGGAAATTAAATGTTTCAAATATTTTAAATGAAACAAGGATTGCTGAATGATTACTGTAGTTTTTAAAAGCAAGTGACTTAATACTCATTGTAAGCAATGTTTACACAGCTGCTGGTTCAAGCAGTAGTAGAAGAAGGTATAGGGAACGTGGAGCCAATTACATGGTGATTCAGTTCACAACAAGTAGCTCACTAGTCTGTAGATTAGTGATCAATTCTGGATAACAAATACTTTTTACCTGCCAACAAATATGATTGGTTCTCAGGTAGCTGAATAACTTGGGGCTGTCAAAAAGATAAAGAGAGCCAACAGACCTCCACCAACTCAGGAGCTGTCTCTGTTGTCTGCAGTAAGAAAATTATTCCAAGCATGTAGAAAACCAGATTGTTTATTGTATTAAAAATTGCTTTCAGCTGAAAATTTTAATTAAAAAGCCAGAAAACTTTTATAAGTGTAAAGCAGCCTCCTACAAACCGGTGTCCTACAAACCAGTGAAAACATCTGGAGGAAGAAGACTGAGAAGGAACGCTCTTATTAGCACAAGAACCATCTGAATAAATTCTGTGTAAAAAGACTACCAAAATACTTGTCTAGTTTTACCTTCATCTATAACATTCATGCAATTTTCCTTGTCTGTGTGCACGGAGGAGATTATAAGTGGATTAAAGTTTTAACTAGTAAGCTTAAATGCCAATGGCGCATAAAAGTTTATCTGAGAATAGAGTTTATTTGCTTGTAACATCAATAATTCTTGTTAAGCACAGAAACCTGGTCTGTGCTTTCTGTCAACTTGAAAATCAGGTAAATTCGGGAATTTTGCATACACTTCGAAAAACCTTTAACTTTTGTGATGACTCCAGGAATAGCTGGGCTTTATTGCTGAAGTCCTACCCCAGTGAGGCCCAGCAGGTGGAATTCAAAAGATGAAGACCAACAGGTGACTTGTTTGACACAAATCGAGCCATGTATCATCTCAAACTTGGATATTGCTCAGGTTGTTTTCACATTTGGTCATGACGACTGTTTTATTATCTGAGAAGTCACGAATGGTGCTGAGTATGGAACAATCATTGTGAACATCCCTACTTCTGGCCTTATGATGGAGGCAAGGTGAATGATGAAGCAGCTGGAGATGATTGGGCCCAGGACACTATTCTAAAGAACTCTGACAAAGATGTTCTGTAGCTGATATGACTGATCTTTAACAACCACAGGCATCTACCTTTAAGCCAAGTCTGATTCCAACCAGCAGGGATGGAGAGGCTCATTCTGTACGTGTTAATCAGCAATAGGTTTCCTTGTTAGCCCTGATGATGTGAGGCTTTGAGGGGTCGAGAGTCTATATTTGATAACTCCTTCCCAACTGTGTACAACTGTGCCACCAACCCTGCTGGGTCAGTTCTGATGTTAGAACAGAATATGTCCAAGGACAGAGATAGTGTTGTCTGGGATAACTTACAGTCTCCATGTTGTAACTCCTGGAGGTCAGGGCTAGGTTAGTATAGAGATTTCTCACATCAGGGAGCTGATTTAAGGACTCTGAAGGTGAGTGTCTTGCTGGAGAGGCCAAGTTAAAGGGTGCATCTCGAAAGCAGGTCTTGTAATTGGTGCCCTCTTTGGGAAGGGGGGCCTTGAGGGAGCCCTTCTCTTTTCTTGTGATACGCAAATGGCATTACACCCCACAATTCCTTCAAAAAGCTTCAAACGTGATGCCTGGTAGAGGATGGGAAAGCAGCTCTCCTATCGGTAATGTTCAGTTTACCACATATTAGGCTTCTCGGCAAAATTAAAGCCTGGAGATGCAAAGTAGTAGTGGCAGTATGAATACAAAATGGATGAAGATACTGAAAACTCACGGTTGTGATGAATGATTATTTTTCATACTTGAAGAAAGTGCACGCTGTGCTTCCCATAGTAATAGATATTTGGACTGCACCACTTCTGATGATATTAATGATCAGGTTTTTGGTATAGAGGGCATACTTTTATAGTTGAAAAGTGTGGTGTCGGAAAAGTACAGCAGGTCAGGCAGCATCTGAGGAGCTGGAGAGTCGACCTTTCCGGCATAAGCCCTTCATCAGGAATATGCCCGAAACATCAACTCTCCTGCTCCTTGGATGCTGCCTGACCTGTTGTGCTTTTCCCGTGCCACACTTTTCGACTCAGATCTCCGCCATCTGCAGTCCTCATGTTCTCCTTGGCATACTTTTATAGTCTGCTAATGACATGAAGCAGGAAATGTAATGAACTGAGAAGAAGTTGGCTGCAGAATTTAGCATTTGGGCAAATTAGCTGCTGTTAGAAATGAGCAGAGATACAGAAAATGTAACTTCATCCAATGAAGTGTGAATTGATCCATTATAACAAGTAATAAAAGAGGCAGTATAAAATATATAACAATTTTAACAGACTGCACCTATTTATAAACTGGCAGGATGATAAAGAATGCTATTAAACCGAGTGTAGAGAAGATGGTGTAGTGGTAATGTCACTAGAATAGTAATCTAGAAACTCCCAAATGATTATTCTGGTGATATGGATTTAAATCCCACCATGGCAGATGGTGAAATTTGAATTCAATAAAATCTGAAATCGACCAAGAATAACTCTGAAGTTGAGGCATAGGATTGGATCATACCCTGTGAGGTAGAAATTATTTCTTAACGTCACAATCTGGTCTCCTGATTGACCATCTGCCTTCTACATATTGCCCACCTCACAGACAGCAACAAGCTAATGTCGAAGCTGAGGTCTCCCAAGGCAAAGTGGAGGCTGAGACAGAGGCTGATAGAATGTAGTCAATTTGAAGGCTTGCTTCTGTTGGCTGGTGCTCGATCCAGTTTTCCAATTTAGTTTGTGGTCTTATAATTCCTCTCCCCTTGCCTTCCTGGACCCATGCTCATCATGAGCTCTCATTTTCGCTATGCTCCCATACCACTTGAATTGCATTGAATTTATTGTCATTTGTACCGAGGCACAGTGAAAAGCTTTGTCTTGAGAGCATTACAGGCAGATCACATAGTAAAGTAGCATTGATAAGTAAATAGTAGGTAAACAGCGGCAAAAACAAAACCGCAGGTACAGGCAAATGTTAAGAGTTTGAGTCCATTCAGTATTCTAACAACAGTAAGGTAAAAACTGTTGCAAAACGGGATGGTGCATATGTTCAGGCTTCTGTACCTTCTCCCCGATGGTCAAAGTTGTAGAAAAGCATTGCCAGGGTGGGATGGATCTTTGAGAATGCTGGTGGTCTTTCCTTGACAGCGGGCCCGGTAGATGGATTCTATAGATGGGAGGTTGGCCTCTGTGATTGTCCGGGCTGAGTTCACCACTCTCTGTAACCATCTCCGATCTCAAATGGTACAGTTGCCATACCAGGTAGTAATACATCCAGACGGAATGTTCTCGATGGCGCACCTATAAAAGTTGGCAAGAGCATTCGCCTCATGTCAAATTTCCTCAGCTGCCTGAGGAAAAGGAGATGTTGTTGGGCCTTTGTAACCAGTGCTTCCACATGAAGAGTCCAAGAAAGCTTGTCGTGGGTGATCACTCCCAGGAGCTTGACACTCTCCATTCGTTCCGCCTCTGTGATGTTAATGTGTAGGGGCGCATGAGTAACATTCCACCGAATGTCAATAATGAGTTCCTTGGTTTTTCCGGCATTGAGAGCTAGGTTGTTCTCAGTGCACCATTTTTCCAAGTCTTCCACCTCCATCTGTAGTCTGTTTCGTTGCTATCTGAGATTTGACCGACTATGGTGGTGCCATCAGCAAACTTGTAAATGACATTACTCTGGTATTTGGCAATGCAGTCATGGCTATACACCTCATTCTCATTCACCAATCTCTCCATATCTCTTCTCGCTCTATGTTTATTCACCCATCACATGTACTGCTTCATCCCTATAGGAAAGATAGACAGGAGGGAGAATAACCTTTTTGATTAGAGAAGACATGCCACTATTTACAAAGAACATTGCTGAGGGATCGTCCATTGAAGCTATGTGAGTGGAACTGAGAAAAAAGAAGTCAGTGATCACTTTAATGGGATTGCACTACAGACCTCCCAAAAGTTAGTGGGAAACTGGGGAGCAAGTATGTAAATGGATAACAGAGGAGTCTTAAGAATAATAGGGGTGCAACAGTAGGAGATTTTAACTTTCCAAACATAAATTGGGACTGCCATAACATTAAAGGATTGGATGGGGATGAATTTGTTAAGTGTATTCAAGAAAACATTTTCAATCAATATGTGGACAGCCCTCCTAGAGATTTCATAGGATTTCATAGAATTTCATAGAATCCCTACAGTGTGGAAACTCGACTACCTCTTGAGAAATAAGGCAGGGCAAGTGACTGAGGTGTTAGTGAAAAAGCACTTTAGGACCAGTGATCATAATTCTATTAGTTATAAAATAGTTATGGAAAAGGATAAGGCTGACCAACAAGTTGAAATTCTAAATTGGAACACGGCCAATTTTGATGATCTTAGACAAGAACTTTGAAAAGTTGATTGGGGGAGGCTAGGGGATGAAAGAGTATTGGAAGAATGGATGAATGTACATGGAGTTTCAAGTCATGGATTCATTGAGTCATACAGCACGGAAACAGACCCTTCAGCCCAACTCCTCCATGCTGACCTAGTTTCCTAAACTGAATCAATCACATTTGCCTGTATTTGGCCCATATCCCTCCAAATCTTTTCTATCCATGTAGGTATTGAAAAGGCTTTTAAATGTTGGAATTGTATCAACTTCCACTACTTCCACTGGCAGCTCGTTCCATAAACACACCACCCTCTGTGTGAAAAGGTTATGCCTCAGGTCCCTTTTAAATCTTTCCTCTCTCCCCTGAAACTGATGCCCTTAATATTGGAACTCCCCTATCCTGAAGAAAAGATCTTGGGTATTCACCTTATCTATGCCCCTCATGATTTTATAAATTTTTATAAAGTCACCCCTTAATCTCCTATACTCCAGAGAAAAAAAAATGTCCCAGCATATCCAGCCTCTCCTTACAACCCAAAATTTCCAGTCTTGATAACATCCTTTTATATATTATTTTGCATCCTTTCCAGTTTAATGGTATTCTTCCGACAGGGAGAAAGTAAGGATGCAGATGCTGGAGATCAGAGTCAATCAGAATTTATGCAGAACTCTACAAGTGGTCTTAGCAAAGTCTTGTAGAGCTGTAACATGACCTCCCAACTGCACAGTCCTCTAACCAATGACGGCAACCATGCCTAACACTTCTTCACCACTGTGTCTACATGTGACACCATTTTCAAGGGACAATGTCCCTGTGCCCAGAACCTCAGCTGCAGGAAGCCCTTTGTCTGGTCTTACATGCCTTTGGTTTAGAACTACAGCAAGCTTCCTGGCTTTGTGTCTGTGCTAAACATCAAGGCAGCACATAAGTACAATAAGCCTTTGAGTTTGAAGTGACAAGTGTAAAAAGGCAAAGCAAGGCAAGGCAGGTTGCCACAAGCATCCAAGTAGATGCAAAGTGAGTGAGTACTCAGCCAGCAAGCAAGGACACCTGTGATATACACTGATCTAGACTTTAAGATGGGTGGTTGTCCCTGAATGCAAAGTGTCCTGCCAGCAACATTACAATGAAAGGTGTTGGTGTGATTCAAAGTACAACATTCAAATGGACACTAGTATTTTAAGTGGGTTTCTGATGTTCCAGCATCTGCAGTCATTGTTTTTACCTCATTGCATTCATTCCATGCATTAGGCTGGAATGAATGCAATGAGGTAAAAACAATGACTGCAGATGCTGGAAACCAGATTCTGGATTAGTGATGCTGGAAGAGCACAGCAGTTCAAGCTGCATCCAGATAGCTTCGAAATCAACGTTTCGGGCAAAAGCCCTTCATCAGGAATAAAGCATGCAATGCCAACCTCCATACATAGGCTTCAGGTGGTCACAGTCCATACAGATTTTGGGGACTTCTGCCCAAAATGGCATCCCAGAAAAGCTGTAGTAGCCTATAGTCTGCATCCAAAATTGTCTTGTTCCTCTTGTTAATTTTTACCCCAACGCATATATTGTAATCCAAAATATTGTAATCCAAAATAATCTACATATTGTAATCCAAAATAAATTCTTGCTCTTGTATTTATTCCATCTAACAAAGCTACCCTACCACTATTTCCTTCCTGTCTGACCTTTTGAAAATTCATATATTGAATATTCAGTTCCCAACTACAATCTCCTTTAATTATGTCTCTATAATATCACACCCATTAACCTCTATTTGTATCATCAATTCAAAGAATCCCCATGTGAATTTTATAACGCAGAAACATGTAATTTGGCTTAGTCCAATGTTATTTTTTTTAACGTTGGCCCTCAAACGTGCTATCCCAAAATTGAGTTAATATAGAAAGTAAATGTTTTGGAAAGTGTTAGGGAACTAAAATGAGAAAGCATGAAGAGAATTCCAATGCTTTGAATTTGGTAGTTCTACTTATATTATTTAAGCATTCTTCACCTTATTTTAGATAATATTTTTCATTCATGAATTTTGATTGTATTTTGCAATGTGTTAATCAAGTTCAATAATAAGATTTAAAATATAAATAAAAGCAAAAAGAATATGAGTTATGGGGAAACATTCACTGACTCTGCTTCATCAATTCTGTTTGTAACATCCTCAAAAAGGGTTCATAAAACATGGACAGGATGTTCCCAAGCCATGAATTATGTGAGCTATGGTGACTAATTTGGGAGAATTGCACTAAAAGTTTCTCCATGTTAGGAGCAACAAGTCAAACTATGTTTTGGATGTCTTTGGAAGCTTTCGCAGCTATCTTCAGCCAGAAATGTTTAGTGGATGATCCATTTTAACCTTCTCCAGTGGCTCCCAGCATTACAGGTTCAGCCAGTTCTTTAGCCAGTTTGATTCAGTCCAGGTAATATCAAGAAACAGTCAAAGACACTGGATTCTGTAAAGGCTAGGGGCCCTGACAGCAGTCCAGCAATAGTATTGAAGACTTGTACTCCAGAACATGCCACTACCCTAACCAAGCTCTTCCAGCACAATTACAACGCTTGTAACTACCCAGCAGTGTGGAAAATTGCCCAGGTATATCCTGCACATAAAAAGCAGGACAAATCCAACAGAAACAATTACCACCCATTCAGTCTACTCTTGATCATCAGTAAAGTGATGGAAGGTTCATCAACAGTGCTATCAAACAACACTTGCTTAGCAGTAATCTGCACAGTGATACTCAGTTTGAGTTCCACCAGGGCCATTCAACTTGGACCTCATTACAATCTTATTTCTAACATGGACAAAAGAGATGAATTCCAGAGGTGAGGTGACTGGACCAGCCCTTGACATCAAGATGGCATTAATCCAAGTGTGGCATCAAGGAGCCCTAGCAAAACTGGAATCAATGGATAACAGTGGAAAATTCTTCGCTGGTTGAAGTCATACTTGGCACGTAGGAAGGTGGTCATTGTTGTTGGAGATCAGTCATCTCAGCTCCAGAACATCTCTGCTAAAGTTCCTCAGGGTAGTGTCCTAGGTCCAACCATCAGCATCTGCTTCATCAATGACCTTCCCTCCATCATAAGCTCAGTAGTGAGGAAGGTCGCCAGAGATTGCATAATGTTCAGCACCATTTGCAACTCCTCAGATACTAAAGTATATTCAAATGCAACAAGGGCTGGACAATATCCAGGCTTGGGTTGACAAGTGGCAAGTAACATTTGCATCATACAAATTCTAGACTATGACCATCACCAATAAGAGACAGTCTAACTACCACCTTCTGACATTCAATGGCGTTACCATCACTGAATCATCACCACCAACATTCTGGGGGTTATCATTGACCAGAAACTCAAATGGACCTGCTTGGTAAACACAGTGTCTACAGGACTGAGTCAGAGGCTAGGAATACTGCATACATAACTCACCTCCTGACTCTCCAAACCTGTCCACTATCTACAAGGCACAAGTCAGGTGTATGATGGAATGCTCCCCACTTGCCTGCATGAATACAGCTCCAGCAATGCTCAAGAAAATTGACACCACCATCAAAGCAGCCCACTTGATTGGCACTACATCCACAAGCATTCAGCCACTCCATCACCAATATTCAGTTATGGCAGTGCGCACTAGCTTCAAGATACACTACAGAAATTCACCGAAGATGCTCAGATTGCTTCCAAACTCACAACTGCTTCCATCTGGAAGGACAAGGGCAGCAGATACAAGGGAACAATGCCACTTTCAAGTTCTCCTCCATGCCACCCATCATCCTGATTTGGAAATATATTGCCTTTCTTTCACTGTGGCTAGGTAAAAATCCTGGAATTCCCTCCCAAATAGCATTGTGGGTCAACCCACAGGTGGACTAAGTGGTTCAAGAAGACAGTTCACCATCACCTTCTCAAGGGCAACTAGCGATGAACAATAAATGCTGGCCAGCCAGCATTGCCAATTTCCCACAAAACGAATAAAACTAAACTATGCCCAGACTATTATTATCTAACTGTCCATTTTTAAAATCCTTTTTAATAGGTTCTAGCTTTTTCTTAATTATTGTTATAATGCTAACAAATCTGTAGATCCCTACTTTCTCTCTTCATCCCTTCATAAATAATAAGATGATATTTGCTATATTCCAGTCTGCAGGAAACATTCCAAAATGTATAGATTTTTGACATATGATCACCAGTACATTCGTTATCTTCATAGTTACCTCTTTCATATTTCTGAGACATCCGCTATCAGGTCCTGGGACCTTATAAACCTTCAGTCCCATTAATTTCTCCAACACAACCCTCTTACTAATGTTATTTTACTTTAATTCCTCATTATCCCTCCTCTGTCTGATCTCTAATGTCGGAGATTTCTTTCATCTGCCTCACTGAAAACAAATCCAAACTAATCATTTAACTTTACATCTATTTCTGTATTCTCCATTATAAATTCTTCAGACTCTGCCTTTAATGGCTCTGCATTTACTTCAGCGAAACATTTCTTTTTTACATATTAATAGAAGCTTTTACATTTTTTTTTCTCTAGTTTGCATTCATATTTGATTCGCCCTTTCTTTGGTGAAGAATTATGCAGTAGCAACAGAAGTGGTGTTCACCACTAACAGGATTCTGCCTTCAAGCAAAAATATCATTCTGCCATTCATCCTACTAATTAATAAATGTTAGTGCCTGTGTAAAGGTAGATATATTGGTCCTATGTCCCAAAGACCGGTGGATCATATCAAACAACATAATCTTTTAACAGTTTGCAACTAGCAAGTTAGTGACTACACCCAACTAGCCGACGGTTTCAAAACTTAAGACACAGTGTTTAACATTCAGCATGATTCTACAATTGGAAAATAGTCACTAATTAGTGCAGAGTCTGCTAAATATTATGTTGTCAACCACATTAAGACTTCCTGTTAGGTTTGCAGTACAGTCTACTAGTGCATACTTGATGCTATATATATTAATACACAAAGCCCTGTTCTCTGCACACAGAAAGAGCATATATGGACATTGCACTTATTTGAACTGAACAAAATAGGCATTGGCCATACTCTTGTTCATTTCTCAGGTTAATGCCATGACCATTTAACATCAACCTGCCTGGTTGAAATTTAAAGAAAATTTGGCAATTAGTTGTCAGTCTTTAACTAAACTGATGTACCCTCCATGGCAAAGCCACTAGCCATTATAGTCCCCTAGCCAATCAGTAACCAGTATCATGGACACTGAATTAACCACATGGACAAAGACAAAGTGGAGAACCATGGATCGATAACATGGATGAAACTTTTATGAAGTTATTCCAATAACTCCACACAAAGAAGGAGTCACAGGTAGATAGGATAGTGAGGAAGGCATTTGGTATACTTGCCTTTATTGGTCACTGCATTAAATATAGGAGCTTAGAGCTACATTGGGGCTGGTTAGGTTAGTTTTGGAATACTGTGTGCAATTCTGGTCTCCCTGCTATAGGAAGGATGTTGTGAAACTTGAAAGGGTTCAGAAAAGATTTACAAACATGTTGCCAAGGCTGGAAAGTTTGAGCTATACAGAGAGGTTGTATAGGCTGAGGCTATTTTCCTTAGAGCATCGAATGCTGTGGGGTTACCTTATAGAAGTTTTTAAAATCATGAGAGGTATAGATAGGGTGAATAGCAAAGGTCTTTTCCCCAGGGTAGTGGAGTCCAAACCTAGAGGGCATAGGTTTAAGGTAAGAGAGAAAAAATTTAAAAGGGACTTAAGAGGCAACCTTTTCACACAGCGGGTGGTGTATGTATGGAATGAGCAGCCAGAGGAAGTGGTAGAGGCTGTTATAATGATAACATTTAAAAAGCATCTGGATGGGTATATGAAAGGAAGGGGTTCGAGGAATATGTGCTAAATGCTGGCAAATGGGGCTAGATTAATTTAGGATATCCAGACGGCATGGATGAGTTGGATCAAAGGGTCTGTTTCCATGCTGTACATCTCTATGACTCTAATTGACCTGTCTCTCAATTTACCGCCTCCGAGCTACATTTATTATGAAGATTTCAGACACTGTTTGTTTTGTGTAAAACAGTAATAGCTATTTATTACTAAATAAAAGTACTCTACAAAATTCTAGGAATGGCAATGATATAAATTCATCAAAAATCATGAGCTAACTACCCAGACTATTTGCCCAAAGAACCCTTTTACTGCCATCTGACACTTAAACCTGACAATACAAAAGGTTAGCAATTGAGTATAGAACTTAGTTTAAAAATAGAAAGAAAGTTGGTAAGCCATATAGCTGGAATCAGAGTATTTGCATCTCAGGCTATTAGTTCTGACTTCAAAATGTTCTGAGCAGCTCGACAGCAGGTGGTGAGGAGAGAGCTGAAACATTTGAAAGAGTTATTGAGTTGGGTTAGTGCCTCCTTCTGGGTAGTCTCTTCATGGTATCCTACCATTTGGACACTCAAGACACGACGCCTTGCTGAAAACCTTCTTCCAGTCAACCTTTACTGCTCCAGTCACAATTATTTGTTCTTTGCTTCAAGTAGTGTCTCTGTGATTCCCAACAGAGTGAGTACTATGGCATGTCTCTTGGAAAGGAACAATCTTTCTTGGACTTCACTGCTCAAGCTCTAGCCATTGACTCACCTCACAGGGCTGTAGATTTTGGCTTTACAACTCTGCTCTCTCATTTTTCCATTCAGATTGTTTTTTTTTAACTGGTCACTTTTGCACAGAATCTCAGTCTTTCTTGATATAAATCTTTTTCAATAAATGATGTTAGAAGGTAGTTATAGAAATAAAAGTTAGAGTGAACAGATAAGGTTATCACAGCATTTTCTACTCATACAGTATAAAATGTTGTTTTCCCTTTGTTGGATAGGACAAAGTACAAGAATAGTTCTCATATGATAAACTTGTAAATGTATGTGCAGTAGCTCATTATAGGTGTTTTAAATCCTTCTAATTTGTAAAATTGAATTAAATTGTTCAATATATAGGAATAATTGTGATTTACAAGAAGGCATTCCTATTCGTTACTCGGATCTATGACCTGAGTCAGAGATGGAACAAATCCACAAGTATTAAGATTTGGATCTCAAAACATTTGCTGCATGTGCCTGTGCTCAATAAGGATTTGGACTCTGGAATGGTTCATCTGCTTTTCTCCCACTAAAGTACATCATAGATGCCAAAACCTCTTATCTCATGACAGAAGTAATTGATAGAATATATTGATAGAATTGATAAATATCATGAATATATAAAATGGTCAATAAGATTTTAATCCATGTAAATATCTGATGTTCTTTCCTTTCATCCTTATGCATTCAAATAATGTAAAACTTCTGAAGTTTAGATACAATTCCGGATGACTCATACCTCATCAATTCTGTAATACTAATTAATCTCTCAGAACATTTGAAATTCGTATAAATAGAAATGCAGAATTATCAAAGGAAGTAAAGCATTGAAACCAATTTATTGAGTTACAATTTAGCAGGTTGTACGTTCTTGCATGTTGCAAATGTTGGTCTCTAAATACTTCAAAAACAAATAAGATTATAAATGACTTGAAGTTTATTTTTTGAGGGAAAAGCCTTCCATAGCCTTTAATCTCAACACAATGACTGCAGCATTCCCTTCATCAATTTATCTTTTTTTCTAGGAATAGGCTATTAACAAACATTCACTATAAATCCATTGACTCCCACATCTACCTCAATTATACGTCCTCACTCATTGCATCCTCTAGAGATTCAATTCTCCCGGTTTCTTGCTGTCTGTTGCAATTGTTTTTGATGATGCGTCCTTGCAGACTAATACTTCTAACATGTCTTTTTTCTTCAACTGACCATTCCACCATAGTGTGGTTGAAAGGGTGTTCAACCACATATGACCAATTTTTGCTCTCATCTCTTCCTCTCTCTAATGGAACAATGATAGGGACCCCGAAAGCACATTTTCCACCACATCAGCCTGTGTATTCAGTTTTCACCATTTCCACCCTCTCCGTCTAACACATCTTTCCCTCACTTGAATTTGAAGGGACCAAACCTTTCTGACACCTTGATCCACTCCTCAATCACCTCCAACATACCATCTTTTCACAAAAGCATAGGGATGTAACAATTTTCGTTTTAGCCTCTCTCTCTTCACTATCCTCAAGTTTCCAACACTGCTTTCAAAACGTAGCAATTTTCTTGCATAGTTTTCACTTTAATGGACAATATTTGCTGCTCAAATTGCTGTTCCTCTACATTGGTGAGGCCGATTGCAACTTGGGTAACTGTTCTGCAGAACAGCTCTGCACAAAACACAAGTGTGACCTGCGTTATTGGCAGATTGCCATTTTAATTAATTGACTTGCTCTCACAATCAAATCTATGTTCATGGAGCTCAATGCAAGTTCAAAGAACAGGCCCTTATCTTTTTTAGCTTTTTGAACTCAACATCGAATTCAACAATTTTAGTCTGTAATCTCTGCTCTCTCTTGTCTAATTTTCTTTGCAGGGTTGAATATTAACTTTGTTTTTCCCATTTTTGACTTTGGAAAGCAGCTGTTCATTATTCTATCAGTCACATCTCCTCAGGACACATGTTGTTTCTCTTCTCAGTCCATTACAATACTCTGTGGCTCTGTCCCACAAATGTTTTTCATCTTTCACATTATCTTTCTGTATTGTTTTTAGTGCTTCTTCACTTATTTCATCTCCTTAAAATATATATTTCTGACACACCAAACCCCATCCTCACACCTGTTTTAACAAAAGGCCATTGTCCTGACATGTTAGCTTTGTTTCTCCCATCATAGATGCTGCATGACTTACTAAGTATTCTCGAATGTTTCTGTAATTTCCTATTATGCTTAATTCCCTTTAAAATAATTGATCCAGGAGTACTCCTAACATCTACAGGTACAAAAAGACGTTTTATATTATGTTTTGTAATGGGAGTTTATACATTTATCATTTGTACAAAAATGAAGTTCCCATTGTCTCATTTGAGACTTGAGTTTTGTACTGCAAAATGACTTTAGGTGCTTTTTCTGCCATGTTTTCATCTCAAAGTACCAATTTCTGGTTCAAAACTCTATTCCTCAAGGAAACTTGACCCCACATTGATTTGGTCAATTCTTCAGGGGATGATAGTGGCCACCTAAAATAGTTTTTTTTTGCTCTTGTGTAAGGATTCCAGTTGTTATCAGTATTTTGCTGATTTTTAGGTGTTTCGGATCATCCCCAAATCCCTGGTTCTGACACTGGACTTAATTAAGAATGTGAAATGAAGAAGGCAGTAGACAGGTGTTTCAGGACAAAAGAAACTATTAAAAACAAAAAGTAAATATCATTCAAGAAATAAAGACAAATGTAATAAACAATGAAATTAACACGAATAACTTTACAGATGGCAGTAATTAGATTACATACAGTGTGGAAACAGGCCCTTTGGCCCAACAAGTCCACACCGACCCGCCGAAGCGGAACCCACCCATACCCCTACATTTACCCCTTTTACCTAACACTACGGGCAATTTAGCATGGCCAATTCACCTAACCTGCACATCTTTGGACAGTGGGAGGAAACCAGAGCACCCGGAGGAAACCCACGCAGACACAGGGAGAATGTGCAAACTCCACACAGTCAGTCGCCTGAGTCAGGAATTGAACCCGGATCTCTGGCGCTGTGAGGCAGCAGTGCTAACCACTGTGCCCCCGTGCCACCCCCAATTAAATATAGTATTAAACTGAACACAGGTTAAAAACTATTAGAAACTAATAGGGGTGGCACAGTGGCTCAGTGGTTACTACTACTGCCTCACAGCACCAGGGACCTGGGTTTGATTCCAGCCTCAGGCAACTGTCTGTGTGGAGTTTACACATTCTCCCCGTGCTCATTCGCATTCCAGAGTTTATTGCTATACTCATTCCGGCCTCTCAGGCTGGCTTTATCTGTAGAGACGATTTGAATTTGATTATTTATTCTATGTCATTTTAGACAGTGTGGAAACAGGTCCTTCGGCCCAACAGGTCCACACCGACCCTCCGAAGAGTAACCCACCCAGACCCATTTCCCTCTGACTAATGCACCTAACACTATGGGAAATTTAGCACAACCAATTTACCTGACCTGCACATCTTTCGGAATGTGGGGGGAAACCGGAACACCTGAAGGATACCCACGCAGACATGGGGAGAATGTGCAAACTCCACACAGTCTGCAAGGGTTTCCTCCCATAATCCAAAGATGTACAGGTTAGGTGAATTTGCCATGCTAAATTGCATTAGGTGTTAGGTGCATTAGTCAGGGG
Source organism: Chiloscyllium punctatum (assembly GCF_047496795.1). Taxonomy (NCBI): domain Eukaryota; kingdom Metazoa; phylum Chordata; class Chondrichthyes; order Orectolobiformes; family Hemiscylliidae; genus Chiloscyllium; species Chiloscyllium punctatum. The sequence continues at coordinate 70,488,595 of NC_092743.1, forward strand.
TAAATGTAGGGTAGGGGAATGGGTCTGGGTGGGTTACTCTTCGGAGGGTCGGTGTGGACTTGTTGGGCCAAATAGCCTGTTTCCATATCATAGGGAATCTCATCTAAACACAGTTTTAATTTCAGAAAGTTTAATCAGGCTTCCTAACCTTGGAGTTGCTGCACTGTCACCACCCACCATCCCCTCCCCACTAGCAAGTTTGGAAAGTTTGAGGTCTTGACAGTTTTAACTCACAACTGGGGAATAGTGTGATTTTGAAGTACACTCACTATTCTCACTTGCCACATCCGGTGCCTCGATGAAGACTTCTGAAAGTGTTGGCCTTTGATCTGAGTTGAGTCTGCTGATATGGTAGGACATGTAGTGGATTTATTAGGTTATCTTTACTTTCTGGTGGTTTTTGCAAGCCAATTTTCACCTGAGGATGTGTCTGAGGTCTTGTGGTGTTGGTTAGGTCAGTAGTTTTTGGAGTTGTCAGTTTTAGGTCCGCTGGTTGTGGTCGGTTGCCATTGGTTCCCTTGGTGTGGAACAGGCCTGTGTCGGCAGGTTTTAGGATTGCCATTGGGAGATAGCTGTGGAGATAGTTTTTGGGGAGATAGCTCTTTCAAGTGAGATTGAAGCCTGCAGTTATACTAATTGCAGGCCTCTTATCTTCACGCCAAATGGCTGACATTGTGTTTCTGATGTTCCTTTTGAGGTCAATTGGCTTCCTGAATGTATTTTGATTTAAGTTCAATGTCCAGTGTCTCTGTGAATGAATATTGATTGAAATTTAATGTATCTGTAGAAGCCCCATTCAGTCTGGTTGGACGGTGTTAGATCTGGTTGATTGTTATTTTAGAGTGGGTGGTTGAATTCAATTTTTGTGCTGAACAATGGTTCCAAGCAGCTATCTCTGTAGCTGTGTATTTTTCCCAGAGCATAGCCCAGCTGTCTTTTCACTTTTCAGAGATTTTTTTCATAAGTCCAGGATTTTGGTCCAATATTTCACAATTTGGGCATTTTTGCTCAGTTCTACACTTATGTTCTATTATTGTTTAATTTTTATTTTTTAAAATGTAGCATGCACATAGGTCAAGGACCAACTTGTTATCTCATGCTAAGAGGATACTGTCACTCTGTGCTACAACCTAGATTAAGGATGCAAGTATAGTTTACTCTGTAGTATCTGTATTAACTTTAGTTGTAATGAAACCTTTATGGCTTGTTAAGCAAACAGAATCAGTGCACAAAATCTGAACCACATATACCACAACATAGCATGTTTGTCTTAATTAATTAATGAAACAAAAATTAAGGCAACAAAAAAAGCTGGGGAGAAACAACAACAAAATTCAAAGCAATACCAGAAGTAAAGATAGATAAGAGGTTTAATGAGGTGGTCACACCTAAGGTGCAGACAGAGAGTAGCTGGGTGACCACCAGGAAAGGCAAAGGGCGTAGGCAGAAAGTGCAGGATGCCCCTGTGGCCATTCCGCTCGAAAATAAGTTTACCGTTTTGGATACTGTTTGTGAGGGGTGACCATTCAGGGGAAAGCAGCAGTGGCGAGGTTGGTGGCACTACAACTGGCCCTGGAGCACAGCAGGACTGGGCAAAGGTAAACAGGACCTTAATGACAGGAGACTTGATCGCTAGGGGGACAGATAGGAGGTTCTGTGGCTGCAAATCAAAATACAGGATGGTGTGTTTTCTCTCAGGTGCCAGTGTCCAGGATGTGTGAGTGGCTGCAGAATGTTCTCAAGGGGGAGGGTGAGCAGCCAGAAGCCATTGTGCACGTTGACACAAATGACATAAGCAGTAATAGGGATGAGGTCCTGCTTGGAAAAAAGTTAAAAACTAAGGCCTTGTTAGTGAAAATTTCCAGATTACTTCCAGTGCCAAGTGCTAGTGATGGTAAGAACAAGAGGATATGGCAGATGAATGTGTGGCTAAAGAATTGGTGCAGGGGGCAGGTATTTAGATTTTTTAATCATTTTCTGGGGCAGAGATGATCATTTTAACTGGAGGGGGACCAATATCTTGGTGGCCAGGTTTGCTAGTGCTGCAAGAGAGGGTTTAAACTAGATTGGCGGGGGGGGGAGGAGGGTGCGGTGGGATCTTCAACAGCAGGAAGGCAAGTGTGAGGCTCAAAGGAGATACAGTAATCAGAAACAGTAAGTTGAAGAGACAGGTCAGGATGGAACATAACAGAGAGCAAGGAATGCCTGTTGGATTAAATTGCATTCATTTCAATGCAAGAGGGCTGACAGGTAAGGTCCATGAATTTAGGGCATGGATAAGTATGTGGGACTGGGATATTATAGCCATTACAGAAATATGGCTAAGGGAGCGACAGGAGTGGCAGCTTAATGTGCAAGGGTATAGGTGCTTTAGAAGGACAGAGGTAGTGGAAGGAGGGGAGCAGGAGTTGCATTTTTGATTAAGGTGAGTATTACAGCAGTAATCAGAGTTGAAATAACTGAAGGATCATCCAGTGATGCTTTGTGGGTGGACTTAAAAAATAAGAAGGGGATGGTGATGTTATTGGGATTGTTTTATAGGCCCACAAATAGTCAACAGTAATTAGAGGAACATGTATGTTAATAGTCCAACAAGGGAAGGGGCCATATTGGACTTGGTACTGGGGAGCAAGCCAGGACAGGTGATAGAAGTTGCGGTGGGGGATTTCTTTGGAAACAGTGACCACAATTCTGTAACGTTTAGAATACTCATACATAAAGATGAGAGTGGTCCTAAGGGAAGAGTACTAAACTGGGACAAGGCCAATTATATCAAAATTAGGCAGGAGCTGGGAAATGTGGATTGGACACAGTATTTGAAGGGAAGTCCACATTTGAGATGTGGGAGGCTTTCAAAGATAGGTTAAAGATATTGCAGGATAGGCATGTCCCTTTGAAGACAAAGGATAGGAAAAGAAAGATTTATGAGCCATGGATGACAGGAGAAATTGTACAACTAGCCAAGAGGAAAAGGGAAGTGTACATAAGGTCCATGCAGCTAAGAACAGAACGGGCTGTGGAGGAATATCAGGAGAGTAGGACAAGTCTTAAACGAGCCTAAAAGGGTTCATGAAATAACTTTAGCTAGCAGAATTAAGGAGAATCCCAAAGCATTTTATTCTTATATAAGAAGCAAGTGGGTAACTAGAGAAAGGATTGGTCCGCTAAAGGATAACGAAGGAAGGCTGTGTGCCGAACCTGAGAGAATGGGTGAGATTCTGAATGATTACTTTGCATCAGTGTTCACTGAGGAGAGGAACATGATGAATGGTGAGATTAGAGATAGAGTTTGATTATTCTGGATCATGTTGACATAAGTAGGGAAGATGTGTTGGGTAGGCTAGAGGTTATTAAGATGGACAAATCCCTAGGACCGGATGGGATCGATCCCAGGTGGCTGAGGGAGGCGAGAGAGAAATAGCTGGGGCCCTGAGAGAAATCTTTGTGGCATCCTTAAATACAGTTGAGGTGCCGGAGAACTGGAAGGTTGCTCATGTTGTCCCTGTGTACAAGAAAGGTAGTAGGGATATTTTGGGTAACTACAGACCAGTGAGCCTGATGTTGGTGGTGGGAAATTTGCTGGAGGTAGTGCTGAGGGATAGGATCTATTTATATTTAGAAAAGAATGGGCTTATCAGTGATAGGCAACATGGTTTTGTGTGGCGGGGATCGTGCCTTACCAACTTAAGAGTTCTTTGAGGAAGTGACCAAGTTGATAGAAGAAGGAAGGACTGTTGATGTCATATACATGGACTTTAGTAAGGCATTTGATAAGGTTCCCCATGGTAGACTAATGGAGAAAGTGAAGTCACATGGTATGCGGTGTGTTCTAGTTAGATGGATAAAGAACTGGTTGAGTAACAGGAGACAGAGAGTAGTAGTTGAAGAGAGTTTCTTGAAATGGAGAAAGGTGACCAGTGGTGTTCTGCAGGGGTCAGTGTTGGGGCCACTGTTGTTTGTGATATACGTAAATGATCTGGAAGAGGGCACTGTTGGTATGATCAGCAAGATTGATTTGCAGATGACACGAAGATTGGTGGAGTAGCAGAAAACATAGGGGACTGTCAGAGAATACAGGAGGATATTGATAGACTGGAGAGTTGGGCGGAAAAGTGGCAGATGGATTTCAATCCAGACAAATGTGTGGTGATGTATTTAGGCAAGACTAATTCTAGTGCGAATTGTCCAATGAACAGAAGAGCCTTGGGAAAAGTTGATGGGCAGAGAGATCTGGGAGTGCAGGTCCATTGTACTCTGAAGGTTGGTGCACAGGTGGATAGAGTGGTCAGGAAGGCATATGGTATGCTTGCCTTCATTGAACGGGGTATTGAGTATGAGAGCTGGCAAGCCATGTTAAAATTGTACAAGACATTGGTTTGGCTGCATCTAGAATACTGTGTACAGTTGGAGAGAGTACAGATGAGAATGTTGCCTGGTATGGAAAGTGCTAGCTATGAAGAGAGGTTGAGTAGGTTAGGTTTGTTTTCATTAGAAAAAAGGTGATTGAGGCAGACCTGATTAAGGTTTACAAAATCATGAAGGGTATAGACAGAATGGATAGAGACAAGCTTTTTTCCCAGGGTGAAGGATTCAATAACGAGAGATCATGCTTTTAAGGTGAGAGGTGAAAAGTTTAAGGGGGGTACATACAGCAAGTATTTCACACAGAGGGTGGTGGGCATCTGGAACGCGTTGCCAGAAGAGGTGGTAGAGGCAGGCACGGTAAATTCATTTAAGATGCATCTGGACAGATGCATGATTAGGTAGGGAGCATAGGGATACAGATGCTTAGGAAGTGGGCGACACGTTTAGACAGTTGGTTTGGATTTGATCAGGTTTGGAAGCTGAAGGGCCTGTTCCTGGGCTATAAATTTTCTTTGCTCTTTGTTCGTGTATGCAGGCAGGCTGGGGAGACTTGCAGGAACAGTAAGGTTGTCATAGTAGGGGTGTTTAATTTTCCTAACATAGACTGGCACTCTCAGAGTGTTAAGGGCTTAAATTGAGTGGCTTTAGTTAAATGCATTCAGAAACATTTCCTTAAGTAATGTATAGAGGGTCCTACATGGGAAGGGGTAAAACATGACCTACTCTTGGGAAATAGGGCAGCACAGGTGACGGAAGTGACAGTGGGGGTGCACTTTGGGATCAGTGACTATAGTTCTATTAATTTTAAAATAGTTACTGAGAGGGACAAAACTGGTACACAGGTTCAAATTCTAAATTGGGCAAGGTGAATTTTGATGGAATAAAACAGGAGCTTGAAAGACTTGATTGGAGTAGTTTGTTTGCAGGCAAAGGGACCTCCGGCAAGTGGGAGGCCTTTAAAAGTGAGATAGCTAGAGTTCAAGATCTATATGTTCCTGTGAGAGTGAAGGTCAAGCTTGGCAGGAATAGGGAATTCTGGATACAAGACATATTGAGGCTTTGACCAGAAAATAGAAGGGGGCATGACTTAGGTACAGGCAAGGGAATCCATGGAGGTATTCAGGGAATACGGGAGTTTACTGAAGAATGTATGAAGGTGGATCAATTTCCTGGTTCTAACCAAATATATCCAAGAACACTGCAAGAACCTAGAGAAGAAATTGCGGGAACTGTAGCTGATATTTTTGCATTATCATTAGCCACGGTTGAGGTCTGGGAAAACTGGTGGGTAGCGAATGTTGTACCATTATTCAAGAAAGGCTGCAAAGAAAAGCCTGGGAACTATAGGCCAATAAGGCTACCATCTGTGGTGGTTAAGTTACTTGAGAAGATTCTGAGGGATAAGATATACATGCATTTGAAAAGACAGGGTTTGATTAGGAGTAGTCAACATGTCTTTGTGAGTGGGAGATCATGCCTCACAAATTTATTGGAGTTCTTTGAGGAAGTGACCAGGAAGGTTGATGAAGGCAGGGCAATGGACGTAGTCTATATGGATTTCAGTAAGACCTTTGATAAGGTTCCGCATGTTAGATGTTCTGGAAGGTAAGATTACATGGAATCCAAGGGGAACTGGCAAATTGGATACAAAATTGGCTTAATGGTAGGAAGCAGAGGATAATAGTGGAAGGATGCTTGTCGGAGTGGAGGCCTGTGACTAGTGGAGTGCCTCAGGGGTCGGTGCTGGGCCCATTGCTGTTTGTTATCCATATCACTGATATGTATAAAAACAAGGCATGATTAGTAAGTTTGCTAATGACACTAAAAAGGCAGTATCGTGGACAGTGAGGAAGGTTATCATAAATTGTAGAAGGACCTTGATCAGCTGGGGAAATGGGACAAGAAATGGTAAAGTGCGAGGTGTTGTATTTTGGAAATTCAAATCAAGATAGGAGTTTCATTGTAAATGGTAGGGCCTTAAGGAGTGTCGTGGAACAGAAGGACCTTAGAGTTCAGGTGCACAGTTCTCTGAAAGTGGAATCAGGGCAGTGAAGAAAGCTTTTGCCATACTGGCCGTCATCAGTCAGGGCACTGAGTATAGAAGTTGGAAAGTTATGTCGCACTTATACAGGACATTGATAAGGCTGCAAGTGTGTTCAGTTTTTATCACCTTGTTATATGAAGGATGTTACTAAACTGGAAAGAATGCACAAGAAATTTACAAGCACGTTGCCTGGACTCAATGGTCTAAGTTGTAGGGAGAGGTTGGACAAGTGAGGACTTTTTTCTTTTGAGCGTAACAGACTGAGGAGGAGAGGTGTATAAGATCATGAGAGGCCTGGATAGGGTGAATGCACTCAATCTTTTCCCCAACTTTGGGAAATTGAGGACGAGAGAGCACCAATTTAAGATTAATTCCCTACAGTGTGGAAACAGGCCCTTTGGCCCAACAAGTCCACACCAACTCTCCAAAGAATAACCCACTCAGACCCATTTCCCTCTGACTAATTCACCTAACACAATGGGCAATTTGGCATGGCCAATTTACTTGACCTGCACATCTTTGGACTGTGGGAGGAAACCCACACAGACACAGGGAGAATGGGCTAACTCCACACAGACAGTTGCCCAAAGCTGGAATCAAACCTGGGTCCCTGGCAGTGTGAGGCAGCAGTGCTAACCACTGAGCCACCATGTCACCCCTTAGAGGGGAAAGAATAAAAAGGAACCTGAGGAGCACCTTTTTTACAGAGAAGGTTGTACGCATATGTAATGAGCTGCCAGTAGAAGTGGTTAAGGTGGGTACACTAGCAATGTTTAAAAGACATTTGGACAAATACATGGATACGAAAGGCTTAAGATCAAGAGTGCAGTGTTGGAAAAGCACAGTAGATCAGGCAGCAGGAAAATCAACGTTTTGGCCAAATGTCCTTCATCAGGAATGCTTTCCATAAAGACCATTCCCTCCGCAGCTACCTGGTCAGCTCCACGCCCCCCACAGCCCACCCTCCCCTCCTGGCATCTTCCCCTCCACCACAGGAATTGCAAGGAATTGAGGATGTAACTCTGAAGATGGACAAGGGAGATCCACTGGATGTAGTGTACCTGGACTTTCAGAAAGCCTTTGATAAAGTCCCACATAGGTTAGTGAGCAAAATTAGGGCGCATAATATTAGGGGCAAAGTACTGACTTGGATGGCTGACAGGAAACAAAGAGTAGTGATAAACGGCTCTCTTTCGGAATGGCAGGCGGTGACCAGTGGGGTACCGAAGGGATCAGTGCTGGGATGGCAGCTTTTTACAATATATATTAATGATATAGAAGATGGTATTAATAGTAACATTAGCAAATTTGCTGATGATACAAAGCTGGGTGGCAGGGTGAAATGTGAGGAGGATGTTAAGAGATTTCAGGGTGACCTGGACAGGTTAGGTGAGTGGATAGATGCATGGCAGATGCAGTTTAATGTGGATAAATGTATGGTTATTCACTTTGGTGAGTACTACCTAAATGGAGTCAAGTTAGGTAAAGGGGCAGTACAAAGAGATCTGGGTGTTCTTGTACACCAGTCAATGAAGGCAAGCATGCAGGTACAGCAGGTAGTGAAGCAAGCTAATAGCATGCTGGCCTTCATAACAAGAGGAATTGAGTGTAGAAGCAAAGAGGTTCTTCTGCAGCTGTACAGGGCCCTGGTGAGACAGCACCTGGACTTTTGTGTGCAGTTCTGGTCTCCAAATTTGAGGAAAGACATTCTGGCTATTGAGGGAATGCAGCATAGATTCACGAGGTCAATTTATGGAATGGCGGGACTATCTTATGTTGAAAGATTGGAGCGACTGGGCTTGTATACCCTTGAGTTGAGAAGACTGAGAGGGGATCTGATTGAGACGTAGAAGATTATTAAAGGATTGGACACTCTGGAGGCAGGAAACATGTTTCCACTGATGGGTGAGTCCCGAACCAGAGGACACAGCTTAAAAATAATGGGTAGGCCATTTAGGACAGAGATGAGGAGAAACTTCTTCACCCAGAGATTGGTGGGTGTGTGAAATGCTCTGCCCCAGAAGGCAGTGAAGGCCCAGTCTCTGGATTCGTTTAAGAAAGATTTGGATAGAGCTCTCAAGGATGGTGGAATCAAGGATTATGGAGGTAAGGCAGGAACATGATACTGATTGAGGATGATCAGCCATGATCATAATGAATGGTGGTGTAGGCTCAAAGGGCAGAATGGCCTCCTGCACCTATTGTCTATTGTCTATTGCCCCCACATCTCCCCCCTCACCTCCTTCCAAGACCCCAAAGGAGCCTTCCACATCCATCAAAGTTTCACCTACACTTCCACACATGTCATTTACTGTATCCATTGCTCCCATTGCGGTCTCCTCTACACTGGGCAGACAGGATGCCTACTCACAGAGCACTTCAGAGAACATCGCCAGGACACCTGCACCAATCAACCCCACTGCCCTGTGGCCCAACACTTCAACTTCCCCTCCCACTCTGCTGAGGACATGCAGGTCCTGGGCCTCCTCCATCGCCACTCCCTCACCACCCAACGCTTGGAGGAAGAACGCCTCATCTTCCACCTCGGGACCCTACAACCCCAAGCCATCAATGTGGATTTCACCAGTATCCTCATTTCCCCTCTCCCCATCTTACCCCAGTTCCAATTTTCCAACTCAGCAGCGACCTCACGATCAGTCCCATCTGTCCATCTTTCTTCCCACCTATCTGCACCAGCCTCCCCTTTGACCTATCACCCTTACCCGCACCTCCATCCACCTATTGCACTCTCAGCTATCTTACCCCCAGCCCCACCCCCCTCCCATTTATCACTCCACCCTTGAGGCTCCCAGCCTCATTCCTGATGAAGTACTTTTGCTCTATGACTCTATGTCTCTAAGTCACACCCACATAGATGTTCCATCATTTAGACAACAGTAAAATAAAGTTGTATTCACAACTGTGATTATGTTTGAGCAGGCCAGGTCTACACAGGCAGCCAAATGATTCAGCATCATGGTGCTTAAAGCTTAATGCAAGGTCAAGTGCAATTCCCATGGAGAACAAGAAAAAGTACAACAATATAAAATGAAGATCCACAGATGCTGAAGATCTGAAACAAAACACATAAATTGGAGATAGAGAGGACAATGAAGAAGGTTTTTTAAGAGTACAATGAGATCTTAGTCAACTGGGCCAATGGCTGAGGATAGGAAGATGGAGTTTAATTTAGATAAATTAAATGCTTGGAGGGCCGAAGGGCCTGTTCCTGGGCTGTAACTGTGAGTTGTTGCAAAACAAACCAGGGCAGGACTTACACAGTTAATGTTGCGCTATGGAATGTTGCAAACAGAAAGACCTAGTGGTACAGGTACATAATTCCTTAAAAGTAGCATCACAAGTAGAAAAGTTGATAATGAAAGTGTTTGACACTTTAACTTCATTGGTCAGAGCACACTAAGTGTAGGAGTTAGAATGCCATGTACAGCTGTACAAGATGTTGGTGAAACCATCTTTGGACTAATGTGTACAATTCTACTTTCCCTGTAATTGGAAGTATGCTATTAAACTGGGAAAGACACAGTAAAGATGTACGAGGGTGTCACTGAGACTGGAAGGTCTGAGTTTTAAGGAGAAGCTAGGACTGTTTTCCCTGAAGCAGAGGCTGAGGTTGACCTTAATGGGGTTTACAAAATCATGACAGGCATAGTTAAGGTGTACAAAGTTAAAAATCACACAACATCAGGTTATGGTCCAACAGGTTTAATTGGAAGCACACTAGCTTTCGGGGTGATGAAGGAGCGTCACTCCGAAAGCTAGTGTGCTTCCAATTAAACCTGTTGGACTATAACCTGGTGTTGTGTGATTTTTAACTTTGTACACCCCAGTCCAACACCGGTATCTCCAAATCATAGTTAAGGTGAATAGCCAAGGTCTTTCCCCCACAGTAGGGAAGTTCAAAACTAGAGAGCATAGGTTTAAGGTGAGAGGGGAAAGATTTAAAAGGGACCCAAGGGACAACTTTCTCACACAGAGAATGGTGCATATATGGAACAAACTGCCAGAGGAAGTGGTAGAGGTGAGTACAATTACAAGATTTCAAAGATTTTGGATAGGTTCATGAATAAGAAAGGTTTAGAGAGGTATGGGACAAATGCAAGCAAACGAGACTAGTTCAGTTTAGGAAACCTGATCAGCATGCATGAATTGGGCCAAAGGGGACTGTTTCTGTGCTGTATGACTATGCTGGAGAAATTCAGCAGTCTATGGTAGCATTTGTGGAGCAAAAGCAGAATCGACATTTCGAGTCTAGTGACCATTTCAGATTCTCCTTTAATTCTGAAGATGATTACTCGACCCAAAATGCTTTCTGTCTACAGATACTGCCAGGCCTGCTAAGTTGAAGAAGAATGCATGCTAGTTCAAAGTTAATGTTAAAAAAAGGACTGCAACCAGCAACAGCACAAAATAAACAAAAATCGCACCAAATACAATGCTTCCTGCCTATTCAGAGCTGAACAAAGGAACACGTAAAGCGAAATAAATAAAAGATACAGCAGTTACAACACTGCAGACACATACAAGTCTTTCCACAATAATTCGATTACTTACAGTGTGGAAACAGGCCCTTCAGCCCAACAGGTCCACACCAACCTGCCAAACTGCAACCCACCCAGACCCATTCCCCTACACCTAACACACTACAGGCAATTTAACTTGGCCAATTCACTTAACCTGCACATTTTTGGACTGTGGGAGGAAGCCAGAGCACCTGGAGAAAACCCATGCAGACATGGGGAGAATGTGCAAACTCCATACACAGAGTCACTTGAGGCAGGAATTGAACCTGGGTCTCTGGTGCTGTGAGGTAGCAGTGCTAACCACTGTGCCACCACAAATCCCTGCAACTCTAATTGTAATTGGCAATCCCTCAGAATCGATGACATCTGTCAGGCTTGCTGAGTCTTCAGTTAACTGAAGAGCCCAATTTTGGTTCCAATGATTTTTGCCTTCATGTTACGTTGGGAAATATAATTCACAGTCCTGCGTTGACTTTTCTCTCCATACAGTCAAGTTCCTAAGCCTCAAACTGAACAAGTGCAGCCATTTGAGTAAGTGGCACCTTTCAACTCTGCCAGTGGTGTCAATATCTCCATGCTTTAAAGTGACCTTGAGCATTTCCTTACACCTTTGCTTTTGACTGTCCTTTGAGCGCCAGCTAGTGAAAATCTGGAAGAAGAAACCTGTTAAAGGAAGCTTTTTTTAGGGCAACCAGATGTAATCATTTGTCCAGCAGAGTAGGTTCTTCAGATGCAGAATTTTGATACTGCAAGATGCAGCTTCATGGAATAGGTTATAAAATTGAACACCGAACATAGAACAGTACAGCCCTTGATGTTGTGCTGAGCATTTATGTTAATCTATGATCAACCTAACCTAGGCACTCTCAATTTACTGCCATTCATGTGCTTGTCCAGCAGTTGCTTAATTGTCCCTAATGTTTCTGAATCTACTACCATCGCTGGCAGTGCATTCCGCGCTCTGTGTAAAGAACCTACCTCTGACATCTCCCCAATACCTTCCTCCAATCACCTCAAAATTATGACCCCTCATGACAGCCATTCCTGCCATTGGGAAAAGTCTCTGGCTATGTACTCTATCTATGCAAGGACTGATTAGGTTTAGCCAACATGGCTTTGTGCGTGGGAAATCATGTCTCACAAACTTGATTGAGTTTTTTGAAGAAGTAACAAAGAGGATTGGTGAGGGCAGAGCGGTAGATGTGATTTACATGGACTTCAGTAAGGCATTCGACAAAGTTCCCCTGAATGACTGGTGAGCAAGATTAGATCTCATAGAATACAGGGAGAACATTTGGATTCAGAACTGACTCAAAGGTAGAAGACAGAGGGTGGTGGTGGAGGGTTGTTTTTCAGACTGGAGGCCTGTGACCAGTGGAGTGCCACCAGGATTGGTGCTGGGTCCACTACTTTTCATCATTTATATAAATGATTTAGATGTGAGCATAAGAGGTATAGTTAGTAAGTTGGCTGATGACTCCAAAATTCAAGGTATAGTGGACAGCAAAGAAGGTTACCTCAGATTACAACTGGATCTTGACCAGATGGGCCAATGGGCTGAGAAGTGCCAGATGGAGTTTAGTTTAGATAAATGTAAGGTGCTGCATTTTGGGAAAGCAAATCTTAGCAGGACTTATACACTTAATGCTAAGGTCCTGGGGAGTGTTGCTGAACAAAGAGAACTTGGAGTGCAGGTTCATAGCTCCTTGAAAGTGGAGTCGCAGGTAGATAGGTTAGTGAAGAAGGTGAAAGTGAGGACTGCAGATGCTGGAGATCAGAGCTGAAACATGTGTTGCTGGAAAAGCGCAGCAGGTCAGGCAACATCCAAGGAGCAGGAGAATCGACATTTCGGGCAAACGCCCTTCTTCAGGAATGAGGAAGGTGTGCCAAGCAGGCTAAGATAAAAGTTGGGGGGGAGGGGCGTTGGGAATGCGATAGGTGGAAGGAGGTTAAGGTGAGGGTGATAGGCCAGAGAGGGCGTGGGGGCGGAGAGGTTGGGAAGAAGATTGCAGGTCAAGAAGGCTGTGCTGAGTCGGAGGGTTGGGTCTGAGAAAAGGTGGGGGGAGGGGAAATGAGGAAGCTGGAGAAATCTGCATTCATCCCTTGTGGTTGGAGGGTTCCTAGACAGAAGATGATACGTTTCAGAGAACACCTCTGGGACACCCACACCAACCAACCCAGCCGCCCTATGGCGGAACACTTTAACTCCCCTCCCACTCTGCCAAGGACATGCAGGTCCTTGGCCTCCTCCATCGCCAGACCATGGTAACATGACGCCTGGAGGAAGAGCACCTCATCTTCTGCCTAGGAACCCTCCAACCTCTTCTCCCTTTAAAGTGAAAGTGTAGTCTTCAGTTTGTGTTCAGGTCTATATTCTTTTTTTTCTTTTTCTTTAAAAATAACTTGTTAAATATAAGATTGAAAATGATACATTAACAAAGGGGAAAAGCAAGAAATAAAATCAAAGAGTGAGGATACTTCAAGGGTAAAGAAGAGGGGCACTGGATTGCTTTAGTAAATTAGTGAGTTTTGAGAAGATTTATAGTTCAAGTTGAGGTTCTGGATGTAGGTTTGCTCGCTGAGCTGGAAGGTTCATTTTCAGACATTTTCAGAATAAGAAAATGATTGAACCTCAAGGTGATCCACAGTGAATATATCTGTGACAAGCACAAGGTGAGGAGCTGGAGTCCATGCCGCAGACATTGCATCACATCAGGGAACAAGAAAAGTACTCAACTCTTTGCTCCCAGTGGTGGTCAAACTTTATTCAAACTTTATTTCTGTTCAAGAACAAAAGCGTAACAAGTGTACTTGACGGCACATTTGTGGATGAAATGGAAGGTTCAAGGAGCCTCTGAGCCTGCATTTGTCTAAGATTTTCGAGGTTCTTACAAGCTGTGTGAACATGAATGCAGACTGCAGGTAGGATGAGCTACCTGACCACGACATCATGATGCAGGATGCCATTCAAAGGGAGAGCATTAGGAACATAACAATGATAGGAGACAATATAAATATGGGCATAGATACTGTTCTTTGCAGCCATGAACATGAGTCCCTAAGATCGTGTTACCTGCCTGCTGCCAGGTTTAATGAAATCTCCTCAGTAAACTGCAGCAGAAAAAGATTTGAAGGTCTTTATCATCATCACAAAAAGTTAGCATCCACTTTCAATGGGTAACAGTGTCAGAAAAATAAGGGACATTTAAATGACTCTTGGATAGATGTATGGATGATAGTAAAATGTAGGGTATGTAGGTTAGTTTGATCTTAGACTAGTATAAAAGGTCAGCACAACAAGGGCGGCACGGTGGCACAGTTGGGCGGCACGGTGGCACAGTGGTTAGCACTGCTGCCTCACAGCGCCAGAGATCCGGGTTCAATTCCCGCCTCAGGCGACTCTCTGTGTGGAGTTTGCACGTTCTCCCCATGTCGGCATGGGTTTCCTCCGGGTGCTCCGGTTTCCTCCCACACTCCAAAGATGTGCAGGTCAGGTGAATTGGCCATGCTAAATTGCCCGTAGTGTTACGTAAGGTGTAGATGTAGGGGTATGGGTGGGTTGCGCTTCGGCGGGTGCGGTGTGGACTTGTTGGGCCGAAGGGCCTGTTTCCAAACTGTAAGTAATCTAATCTAATCTAAAAAACATCGAGGGCCAAAGGGCCTGCACTGTGCTGTACTGTTCTGTGTTCTATGCTCTTTGGGCAGGTAAATGGAACATTGGAACAGAAATAGGTCATTTAGTCCTTTGAGCCTGTTCCATCAATTAATGAGATCACGTCTGATCTGTGGTCTAACTCCATTTCCCTTAATATCTTTGCTTAACAGAAGTTAAACTATCTCAGATTTCAAATTAACAGTTTATCTACCATTAATTACCATTTGTAAAAAGAGTTACAAACCTCTCACACTCTTTGTATGCAGAACTGTTTCCTAGCATCTGTCCTATCTGTCTGGATATATATTTTAAACTATTTTGCCTAGTTCTAGAAATTTACCCTCCGTTTTGTTTTCCTTGTGAGACGCTACTAGTCACACCCTGCCATTTTGAGTACCTACCCATTATCCCTACTCTCTGTCATCTGCTATTCCATTAACTTCCCAGTCATGTCAGTAATTTGCCTCCCGTTCTGTGGGCTTCTATGTTAGTTAATAATCGCTAATTTGGAATTTTGTCCAGTGCCTTCTGGAAGTGCACATAAACATCATCCATAGACATTCCCTCATTGACCTTAGTCACCTCTTGAAAAAATTCAATCAGGTCTGTCAAGCATGACTATCTGGAGTGTTGATCTTTATTTCAAAAGGCATGGAGTATAAAAACAGGTATGCTTTGCCAAAAAGGTTCTAGTTAAACTTTGCCTTGAATACGACAAACAGTTCTGGTCTCCACATCAAAGAAAAAAGGCTGGCATGGAGAAAATTCAGAGAATGTTCACATTCTTGATTCTGAGCATGGAGAGATTTTCTGATGAGGAAAGGTTGACTTTGTTGGGCTTGTAGTCACTGGAGTTTAGAAGAATGAGAGGAGCCCTTATTGTAACATAAAATTCTTGGGGGGTGGGCGTGGTGTGTTCTTTACAACAGAGAACTGTTAAGGTAGCTATGGAATCAAGGGTAATGGGTATAAGGCAGGAAAGTGAAGTTGAGGATTAACAGCGCAGCCATGACCTCATTCAATTGTAGAGCAGACTTGATGGGTCAGACATTCTCCTTCTGCTCCTATGCCTTTTAATCTTATGGTATATAGATAAGTTCACTGCTAGAGGAAATTTCAAATACAATGCTGGTTTGCAATTCAAAAGATGAAAATCCATCAATCAAACTTTCCCGGAAGTTGAGCGTTCACCTATAAGAAAAGCTTTTATGTGACTGGATAACAGGAAATGAAATGACAACACCTGTAATGTACATCACCACATGGACTAATGTCATTAAATTTTGTGCATACTGAAGAAGGATGATGTAATTGTGGTTTGTCTAGATCCAAGATGTCCAAACGACTCCTTTAATTGATGCACACATAAAGTTCCATCACTAGATTTATTGAATCCCAAGTTCACAGGAGCTACATTCTCCTCCAATCTGGATACCAAACATAGATACTGGTTGGCAAACATAATGAATTTCAGAAGATCATTACTTTCAGATCATTTGGAAGATATTTGTCGTCCAAGATTTATTCCAGTAGTATAGAGACAGAATTACAGAAATACCTCTTATTGTATATAAATTGCTAATGTAACCACAGCAATGGATAAAACAAAGAGAAATATGATGACATTAGCTCACCACAAAAAATTGCAAGGGAAATGAAATCAGACCATATTTTTGGCTGTATGTGTTCGGGTTGCAGAAATGTCACACCCCAGGGAAAGTGGTAGATCTCGAGTTACACCCACAAAAAAGATAAGACTTAAAGAGAAACATTAACAGAAATTGCTGGAAAAGCTCAGCAAGACTGACAGTACTCGAGGAGAGAAATCAGAGTTAACATTTTGGGTCAGGTGATCTTTCTTCAGAACCTAAGACCTAAAGTAAGACCTGAAGGGATGTTTTCGATTCTTCAATTTCATGACACCACACATTCTAAACATTTCCAACTGAGCTTCATTGCTGAGAGAGATCCTAAAGAAAGACATAATGTGTAATGGAAAGAGGGTCATCAATGTATGTTCAAGCCTTTCAAATATTGTCAGCAGAACAATATGAATTTGAACTTTGATACCAAAATGATGACCTTGGATACAGTGAAATGTGTGTGAAATAGGCATATATATGTAGTCCTTACCACATTATCTCAGGTGTAATGTTTTTAATGAACAAATGGCTCACACTGTCAAATCACTGATCTGAAAGTGTAGAACAACAAAACAGCTTTATCATGTGGTTATGTTATACCTCAGAGCTAGATATCACCAACAGAGATCATGTTAGTAAGGAAAATTAGGAAACCCTGCCAAATTATCACTTGTTTAAATTCTCTAAGACATAGGTTATGCTTCTTCAAAAATAAAAAAGGAACAGGATCTAGCATGATCATCATGAAGCTGACTCAACTACACGTGAAGGAAAAAAGGTCAGAATCATAAACCCTACAATCAGAATCTGACTACCTGCAGAGATATCCAAAGTGTGCACTAATCATGAAGTGATGATGCCTAATATTGGGCAGAAGCCAATGAAGTGAAATGTACAATATGTCTATTGAACGTAGTTAACACAGAAAGAACAGTCTGGACAATGGCAATGTGGTGAAATATCAGAATAACAGTACTAAGGGTGAATCCTACATCCCTAGAAGGTTACAACATCACAAATATTGGAAAACAAAAGGAAAGTACACTGAATGTTGGAGATTTGAAGTAAAAACAGGAAGTGCTGGAGAGACTCAGCAGATCTGGCAGCATCTGTGGACAGAGAAAACAGAATTAACATTTCATGTTCAAAATGATCAGAATGCCAAGCATTGGAAGAATTGTCAGATCACAAAATAATATACAGACTCAGATTTCTAAATACATACATTTTACAATACATATCCCTGTATGACTTATTTTGCTTTTCATTTGTATGTGTTTTCCCTTTTAGATAATGAAATTTATCTTTGGTGAAAAAACAGACCGACAAGAGAATTAATCAATGAGTAAGATGTCATCATGTGATCTCATCATGCCATGGTTACTCAGTGTTGCAACACCTGTCAATGGTTCAAAACAGAGAAGGGTGAGAAGGGGAAAATTTTGTCCTCTATATAGTCTCCTGTTGAGCGTCCAAAATTTTGAACACACTTCTAATGGTAAGCCAGATATTTTGTGAGTAAAGAGATTTGTTCAAGTACATTAACACTCAATGTTAAAATGCCAAGTAGATAGATCTTATGTGAAATATTGATTTCACATCAGCACTGCTATTTGCAAATGCTACACTCCAGTCAACACTCTATCATTATCTCACATAACCAATAACATGGTAAATGGCACGAAGAAAATCCACATGTCACCAGCAATATTTAAAGCCATCACAAAATATTTGAAGGTTAGTTGCTGAATTATTCTTCTGGCAGCTTGAGTAAATGTATATATTTGTGGGGATTTCTTATACTTGCATATTCACGAATAGGGGATTGAGTGGCTGGTGGTGAAGAGCATTTTTATTGCTTAGAATTGTGAGATGATGCTTTTTCTCGGATGTTAGCAAGACTGGGGATGCTGCAGGTCAGAGTCAAAAAGTGTGATGCTGGAAAAGCACAGCAGGTCAGGCAGCATCCAATCAGCAGGAGAGTCAACGTTTCAGGCATAAGCCCTTTGTTAGGAATGTGGGGAGAGATGTACCAACGAGGCTGAGAGATAAATAGGAGGGGGGAGGGGCTGGGGGAAGGTAGCTAGGAAGTCAATAGAGGGTGGAGTGGGATCCTCTGGCCTAAATGAGACTCCAGACCCACAGCAATGTGGTTGACTCTTAAATATACTCTTGGATAGACAATAAATGCTGGCCTAGTTAGTGACACCCTCAATCCATGAATGAATTTGTTTTTAAATTTATTTTTGCCAGTAAAGAGCAAATGATGTAATTAGGTGTAAGATTTTGCAGGAGTTGCAAGTCTTCATTGCATGTACAAATACAGCTTTAACCACTTCTCATCCAAACATGTCCATTTTCACAAACCCAAAGTAATTTAAACATGATTTTCCCCCAAACCACCCCACCCCTTTCCAAACTGTGCAGCCGAAACATGGCCATTGGTATTGCATTATGCAGATAAATGTTCAATAATCTTGCAGCAATCACAATTCCTTCATTCTGCCTCTATACTCTGTGCCACCTGCATTTGATAGACTATGGCAAGTCAAAGATTGATTGTAGGATGACAAGGGTCATCGTAAGTCTACAACCAAAATGAATATAATAGAGAACACAATTACCATTAAAAATATTGCTTGGCAATTGTTATTTTGGCACTGTAGTCTTAGCACTAATCCTTGGAGTACACTTTCATCTACTATACTCCAGTTTGAAAACAGCTATTTATCACAAGTTACTGCTTTCTGTTCTTACGTTTTTCTTCTGTACCAGCAGAAATGACCTCCTTATTTCATAATTGTCAATTTTATTATCCAGGCTTTTTTAAACATCTGATGCTTTGCCCCTTTTTTAACATCTATAGAGACAACCTCCATTGAATTCTCTTCATACATTTCTCTGTTACTTCATCAAAAATTTCAATTAAATTGGTAAAGCACATTCTGCTTTTCACAACTTAATGCTGGCTCTTCTTAATTAAATCAAATTTCCAAATGCAAACGATCTTTTCCAAATTATTGTTTCTAAAAACATTGTGCTACATTCCAATGTGAAAGCCTGCATTTACCAGGAATGTCCTTAAATTATTTCTTGACAAGGGTGTTACATTTGCCACTCCCCTCTAGCAGCTAATCCACATCTATGGAGGATTGAAGTTTTACTTGTTTCTGAAAACTGCACTTGCAAATTATCCAAATCAAGCAATTCATGCTGCCTGAATGCATTGGCAGCTCTTTCAGTACATCTTACCAGTAAAATTTCATCCTTTCATTTCTTGCACTATCTCTATTTTGCTGATATTTTGTCAGCTTTCTCTTAAAAAGCATTAACAAAATGTAGTCATTAAGTATTCTTGCTCTGAATCTTTAGGTCCTGATTAGTTTTACCCCGCCTCTTCCTATCCACCTATGGTATTATTTAGCTGGTAAAAGATTTTTCATGTTCACTTTCATGTTAACTACAATTCTATTCTCACAAGCGATGAAGGGCTTATGCCCAAAACGTCGACAGTCCTGCTCCTTGGATGCTGCCTGACCTGCTGTGCTTTTCCAGTGCCACACTTTTCAATTCTATTCTCATAGGTGTCAGGTTTAGAAACATAGAACCATAGAAAATAGGTGCAGTAGTAGGCCACTTGGCCTTCAAACCTGCACCACCATTCAATATGATAATGTCTGATCATGCAAGTTCAGTATCTCATTCTCACTTTCTCGACATACCCCTTGATCCCTTTAGCTACAAGAGCTACATCCAGTTCCAGCATTAATATATCTAATGAACAGGCCCAAACAGCTTTCTGTGGGAGAGAATTCCACAGGTTCACAACTGTGAGTGAACAAATTCTTCCTCATTCAATCCTAAATCTTAGACTGTGACCCCTTGTTATGGACTTCCCCAACATCAGGAACATTCTTCCTGCATCTAGTCTGTCCAATCCCATCAGGATTTTATATGTTTCTATGAGACTCCCCATCGTTCTTCTAAATTCTAGCGAGTACAAGCCCAGTTGATCCAATCTTTCCCAATATGTCCGTTCTGCCATCATGGGAATCAGTCTGACGAACCTTCACTGGACTCTCTCAATAGCAAGAATGTCCTTTCTCAGACTAGGAGACCAAAACTGCACACAATGCTTGAGGATGTGGCTTCAATAAGGCCCTATATACCTGCAGCAAGATGGCCCTACTCTGACACTCAAATCCTTTTGCTACGAAGACCAGCATGCCATTAACTTCCTTTACCATCTGCTGCACCTGCATGCCAACCTTCAGCAACTGTTTCACCTTGACACTCAGGACCTCACCTTTTCCTAAACTGTCACTATTCACATAATAATCTGCCTTCCTGTTTTTGTGACCAAAGTGGATATCCTCACATTTATCCATATTCTATTGCATTTGCCAAGTATTTGCCTACTCAGCCAATTTGTCCAAGTTAACCTGCAGCCTTTTCGCATCCTTCTCAAAACACACAGCCACCCAGCTTAGTGTCATCTGCAAATTTGGAGTTATTGCACTCAATCCCTTTGTCCAAATCATTAATGTGTATTTTGAACAGCTGGGTCCCAGCACTGAATTCTGTGGCACTCCACTTGTCACTGCCTCAAAACATTCCAGAAGATTTGGAGAAAGTGAGGACTGCAGAGTCAAAAAGTGTGATGGAAACCCACAACCAGTCAGGTAGCATCTGAGGAGGAGGAAAGTTAACATTTTGAGCATAAACTCATCATCAGGAATGTGTCAGCTCAGCTTATGCTTGAAAAATCAACTGTCCTGCTCCTCGGGTGCTATTCCAGAAGATTTGTCAAGCATGATTTCCCTTTAGTGAATCCATGCTGACAAGGAACAATTCTGTCACTGCTTTCCAAATGCTCAGTTATTACATTCTTATGGTAGTTTCACACATGCTGTATAGCCTGATGTCATAATGGAACAATCTTTGCCACAATTTACCAGGTGATAAGCTCAGGAAGAGGAGGAGGAAGCAGTAGTATCACAGGAGGTAGGAGAACAAGGAGAAGAGGAGAGATTGCAAAATAGATAGGCTTGAATATGCAAAAATAATTCCTAAATGTAACATAGAAATATAGAAACTGGAAACTAGAGTAGGCTATTCAGCCCACAGTTCCAGCATTCAATATGATCATAAGAACATAAGAACTAGGAGCAGGAGTCGGCTATCAGGCCTTTTGAGCCTGCTCTGCCATTCAATAACATTGTATTATGAAGTTAAAGGTGTGTACTGTACCTTTAAGAGAGAGTGAATGCTGTTCTGAACTGAGAGCTGACAAGCATCTGTGATGGCTAGCTAGCAGTCTCAGAGCATACTGGAAAATTGAAAATATGTAACATTTGGCTGTGAAATAGTTACCTGAGTTGATTGCTATGTTGACAATAATTTGAATTTAACCAATCAGTTTAAAGTGTGCCCCAGAATACTTAAACCCAATTGGGTTTGAATTTATTGTTTTTTCCAGCATCGAACCAAAGAGACGATCCAATGTTGGGAATATAAAAGAAAACAGGCATTTTGAAAGTCAGACAGAACAGCTGTCATCATGAAAGCCTGCCATTCAAAAATACTCTCTATCAAAGGTATCTTTTTAATATGAAACACCTTCACTGTCAAAGAAAGAAGACAACCCAGGCAGATCATCAGCCAGAAGAAGACAAACACCGCAGATGACAGCCGCTATATGGTTTTGAAATTAAGCTTTTTTTATTGGAACAGTATATTGTTATAGTGTTGGAGGCAGATAATAAGCAGTTAAGAGAAAGAGGGACTTAGAATTGTGTGTATTTGTTATACAATGTTCACTTTTAGAGTTAAGTAATAAATTGATATTGTTTTCTTTAAATAGTGGAATTTGAGTAGTTCTCTGTCACTTTACCTAGTTTCATGGTAGATCCTCTGTCTCAATGCTTTCTCTCCATATTCCTTGATACCTTTAACCTCAAAAGCCAACCAATAGCCCCAAATGCTCCTTCTGATTCAATGGTTCTATGTTCTCTACATTTCTTCTGCCTTTAACCATTACATCTCTTTCTAGCATAACAACACAAGCTGTCAGGCTGTATATATTTAGTCTAAATGTTATAAATTCAGACTCAGCTTATTCATGCAAAATCCAAAATTTCTAAATTACAAAATCTATTTGAAAGCAACATTTTATATTCTGTTTGTTTAATGTAATCATTGTTCAAAGTTTCCTACTATTTTATCTTTATTTCACTTATCCTGATTTTCTTCTTTCATAATTTATCTTCTGCAATTTTTCAAATTTGTTAATGGCACAGCAATTATACTTTTGGGTTTTGTAGTCAGTGCTTAATTGACCATTTTTCAATTAATGCATTCAAAGACAAATAGAATTTCACCAGTGATCCTGATTTATTAACACTGTAAAGAAAAATTTTGATTCATGATGATAAGAATAAAAGAGTTTCTGGATCTCCTTGTTGTTGCTGATGTACTATGTTTATTCTACAAAGTGTGCTAAACAGACCTTTCATCATGTTATCAAGATTAAAGTTTGTCAATAAATACTCTATTTTCCTTAAAGAATAATCTTTTCTTTTCATGGGTTAAAATATACCAGAAACAGAAAACGGATAATCAATTTATGATGCGATTGATCAAAGGATAAATATATAATTTGGATTTCAAGGCATGAGTACCACCAATGTTCTGCTGGCACACACATTTTAATGGTATAAGTGACAAAATTGTTTTGTAAGTCCAGCTGTAACAGATGTATTGTTTCCCCAACAGCTTAAAAAATTCAAACTGAACTGCATGAGACTTTGTCAACTGCAATAAAAATACTGACTTTTTTCCTTCAATATGGTGGACTTCAAGCGTCTCTTGTACACAAAATTAGGAAGGAACTAATAGTTTAAATTAGAAAAACTTGTTTCCATTGTTGGTTTTGTTAGCCTTCCAAGAAATTTGTTGAAGTATGTACCTGCTCAAAATCTGCCTGCATCTTTTGTGAGGAATAGAGGTAAATTGTACATTACAAGCCTGGACATGTTTATGGTTAAACTCAATATTTCTTCCCCCGATTTTATTTATAAGTAATTTATTTATATAGATTAAGACTTGTACTGAAACCGAATAAGTAATCATTGATTACTAGCACATAACTAGGTTATTGCTGAAAAGTGAAACATTTGAGGTCTGAACAGTCCTGAGGGTGCCAAGAATTAATCAAATAATTTAAGAATGTAAATCAGACTTGCAATGTGGGCCACCTACACTTGCTAGAAGTTACTTAACTTTTTATCCTCTGCAAATAAAAAGAACATGTTGAAGTATTGCATCCTTTTCGATTAAATAAGAGCCCCAATGCATCCTTTTCTAGTAAATAAGAGCCCCAAGAACAACTGTTCTCTGATGAATTCCTCATATCAATATCTTGACCAATCAGAATGCATTTGCCTTCATTAAATTTAAACAAAAGCTCAGGGGATGTTTATTCCCCGGTGCATTCTCCATGGCAATGGGATAATGAATCAAAATCCATTTGACAGTCTCTATGCACTTTTTTCACATGTACTATAAACTATTATTCCCCTTGAAATTTAGAATTCTTGTGCATATTTTGAGGTGTAGAAGATGAAAAGTACAAACTGTCAGTCTACTTTTTCAGCAATCCTCAAGGACTAATAAAAGTTCACTAGGGAATCGGGTTTTTTTGACCAGATACCTAACTGATTTTAAAAATGAATAAGCTTTTGTGATCATAGCTTCTTCATTTTTGTCTTTAAGAACCTAATTTGATGGTTGTATGCAGAATTGAATTTATGTTATGTAAAATAGAATGACTATTCGCTTTTCCGAAACTGAGTCAAATTCTAAAGATACAACAATGTTAACATGATATGGAAGGAGACATTAGTAAACCATTTTCTTTAGTTTAATTTGCTTTTGATTTAGGTAAAAACAATGACTGCAGATGCTATAAACCAGAGTCGAGATTAGAATGGTGCTGGAAAAACATAGCAGTTCAGGCAGCATCCGAGGAGCAGTAAAATCAATGCTTCAGGCAAAAACCCTTCATCAGGAATACAGGCAGAGAACCTGAAGGGTGGAGAGATAAGTGAGAGGAGGGTGGGGGTGGGGAGAAAGTAACATAGAGTACAATAGGTGAGTGGGGGAGGGGATGAAGGTGATAGTTTAGGGGGGAGGGTGGAGTGGATAGGTGGAAAAGAAGATAGGCAGGTAGGACAAGTCATGGGGACAGTGCTGAACTGGAAGTTTGGAACTTGGGTGAGGTAGGGGAAGGGGAAATGAGGAAATGGTATCTGTTGCTCCCAATGCGGCCTCCTAGCTGAGCGCTTTAGGGAACATCTCTGGGACACCTGCACCAATCAACCACACCGCCCCATGGCCCAACATTTCAACTCTCCCTCCCACTCTGCTGAGGACATGGAGGTCCTGGGCCTCCTTCACCACCGCTCCCCTACCACCAGATGCCTGGAGGAAGAATGCCTCATCTTCAGCCTCGGAACACTTCAACCCCAGGGCATCAATGTGGACTTCAACAGTTTCCTTATTTGCCCTTCCCCCACTTCACCCCAGTTCCAAACTTCCAGCTCAGCGCTGTCCCCATGACTTGTCCTACCTGCCTATCTTCTTTTCCACCTATCCACTCCATCCTCCCCCCCCCCCCCCTCAACCTATCACCTTCATCCCCTTCCCCACTCACCTATTGTACTCTATGCTACTTTCTCCCCAACCCCACCCTCCTCTCACTTATCTCTCCACCCTTCAGGCTCTCTGCCTGTAATCCTGATGAAGGGCTTTTGCCCGAAATGTCGATGATGCTGCCTGAAGTGCTGTGTTTTTCCAGCACCACTCTAATCTAGACCCTTGCTTTTGATTTAGACTAACTTTTAAGGCTTGTTTGCTGTGTCAGTTTTTATTAATGCTTTGAGCAATCCCTGGATGAACTGTGAAAGGAATTTGTTTATTTAACGGATCAAATCACATTGGTCTCCTTATAAAACATGTTTGTCGAGCATTTAGTTTGTTTATTTAGATTAATTAGTATACTAATGAGTGTGTCTGAGTAACAGCCATAGTTCTAGAATGTGTTAATCAACTCTGCTTAAGTAGTCAGTTTTATTTTGCTATGTCTTGATGTTCTTTGTATAAGTACACAACATATGCATTTTATTTTATGTATGAGATCATTAAAAGTAATACTTCAACATTATTAAGACAAATATGAACAGAATAAATTCCATATCCCTTAGTTTCTAACTGAAAATTCTAGTTATTACGCAATATTTCTTGAGACTCTATTGCACACATTAATGATGCAGAAAATCATGATTAATAATCATTAGACAAGTCAATATTAAAGTTCTAATATCTGAGGTGAATACTCTTTCAAGAAAATAGAATGCGTCAAAGCTCTAAACTGAAGATTTCATTCTGTGGTATATGAATGTAATGTAAGTTTATGAGAAATGAATGTAAGTTTATCTTTAAAATCAGAGGTTATCAAGTTTCAGCAGCTTTCCAGTCTTTTAGCATTTTCACTGTTGAGACTGTGGTGGGCAAATGGAAAAAAATCTACAGGAATGCTTCACCACTGAACATCATTGTTATATTTGATATGATGGATGGATTCACATGCAATTCAGGTTCAATTTTTTTTAAAAGGTATTCATATACTGTAAATTGTGGCATATTAGTAGAGCAATTATATAAAACAATAAATTTTGCATATACTCAGTTTTAAGATTATTCATCTTCACAGTAATGACATAAAATATTCGTGAGCTTCGGTTTTTCACACTACAATTAAATGTTTTTCTTACTGGTCCTTTTTTAACTGTGTACAAGAAATCAAACAAGTGATATGGGCTATAAAAAAGTATGGAATTTCATAGCATGCCCACTATTTGTATTGAATTCAGGTGACATTTCAAAATGGTAAGCTCCCACAACCATGTTAGCAGTTCACTTTTATATCTGGCAGATAATTTGGCCTCTGTTTTTGGAATGTTTTTTCCTGTATTTAAAGGTTGTCTTCTGCACTGACATTTTGATAATTTATTAGAAAACAGAAGGGCTATGAGCAGATATTATCATATTTTTACACCTAGGCTAGCGGAAACAGTGGTGTGGATTATAATTATTACTCAACAATGTCAATTGTTGCCTCGCTTATTTTGAAAAATCATATAAAAATTCTCTGAATGTCATTTTGGCATGAAAGAAAATTAAGGCTGTGCAATTTGGATTTTTATTCTGAGAATCTTGGATCAAGATGGCGCCAACACCGGGTAACTCTTTGTGAACTCTCTGCAGCAGATCTTATTCTCACATTTCTTATAACAGTTCCTTACTTTTAAACATAAAGGTTAAGTCTGGAAAATTTACTCATGCTTTGTGCACCTCTGCGCAGCCATAATCTTGTATGCCTCATTCTATCTAATTACCCTATAATCTGTATGTCCTTGTTTGCTATAATCTGCCTGTACTGCTTACAAAACAAAGCTTTTCACTGTTACTAGGTACATGTGACTACAATAAATCAATTCAAATCATCTGCATCATTTCAAGCTAATGTGAGATCATAATCTTTTTTATTGCAGAAAATGTTGACTATATTCCTAATTATGGAGCAAGGATAACAGGATATGAATGCAAATACCACACTGTATCTGTCCCAGCGAAATTTAGCTCCAAGACCAAGGAAAGCAGCACATTAATATGATTGTCAGTTTGGTAGTTCACAAGTAAACCTACAAAATGTGAGGTCACAACTGTTTTCTACACTTAATCACAATGATTTTATTCTGACCAGCATAGCAACGAGTAAATTGCTGGAGCCCCACAATGTATCTAAGCTCATCGATTGTACTCTCAATTTAAAGAAAGGTTTTTAAGTGAGAACCTGCGAGTTTGATAACAGTGATATTTGTGAACTCCATGAGTAAATCATAAGGAAGTATCTAGGTTGGAAGTTTGTGAAATTAGAAATTGTACAGGAAGTGAATTCAGAGGAGCAGTAAATATATTACCCCTAATATTCATTAAATATATCTGAAAACTTTGTGGGACAGAGCAAGAGTATAACTACCACAGTTATGAGAGCAATTGTCCATCAGTAAAAATAATTTGTAAAATGTATTTTATGCATAACCTAGCATCATGTCAATTCAGCATCTATAGTGTCTCTTGCTGAGAAACCTGAATACAGATTATTATGTGTTTTAACCTGGTGACGTTGATCTGGCAATAAGAGTTTTATTTTGTTTGTGGTTAAAAAAATGATTTGAATCATACCTTTACAAACACTTGCTGTCAATAGCATCACAACACTGTTCATAATAACACAAGAGTTACTCTGTTGCTATGATTATATTTTGTTCCCTGTGGCAATTATTTTGGTATACATATACTTCTCAGATTTCAAAACCCTCAGGGTCTTATACGTTACATTCAAGTCAACTCTTACTTTTCAAAACTCCAGCTGATACAGGCTTAGCCTCTCCAACTTTTCCTTATCAGAGAATCCACCCATTCCAGGTATCAGACCAGTCCAGGTATTGAACAGAGTCCAATACATTCACATCTTTCTTGAAGGAGAGCAATGCAGTACACCAGAGGTAATCTCATCAATACTTTATACAGTATAACAGAAACATAACCTTCTCACCATTGAATTAAATTCCCTTTGTAGTGAACAATAATATTCTATTACCTTTCTCAATGACTTGATTACTTGTATCTGCATGTTTTGTCATTCATCTACTAGGGCATCCAGATCAGAGTTTAGCAAACTTGTACCATTTAGAGAGCTTGTCCTCCTATTCTTTCTGCCAAAATGGACCATTTCACATCTTTCATCATTATATTACATTGGCCAGATCTTTACCCACTCACTTAGCCTATCTATATCCCATTCTACCCTCCTTGCAACTTACTTTCCTAACTATATTTGTGCCATTAGCAAATTTAGCAACAATATCTTTAGTTCCTAATTCAAATCATTTATATAAATTGTAAGAAGTTGAGACTCCAGCACTGATTCCTGTGCCACATGACTTGTTCCATTTTTACAACCTTAAATTAACTAATTTATACCTACTTTCTGTTTCCGCTTAGCTAGACAACCCTCTATCCATACTATTATTTTACTTGCTACATCATAAGATTTTATTTTCCAATGTAATCTTTGATGTAGTACTTTATCCCCCTCTGGAAATCTAAATAGAGTACTTAAAGAACATTTACCAATTTTTTTTAATCAACAGGACATGTTACTTCCTCTATAAACACCAATAAATTGTTTAAATATAATTTCTCTTTCACAATATGATTTTGACTATAGCTGATTACTTTGATATTTTGTAAGTCTCCTGCTAAAATACCTTTAATAAATGCTTCTGTCTTCTTGTCTAAACAGATATAAAGCTAGTTGGCCTGTAATTTCCTGTTTTCTTCCTCCCATTCTTTTGAATACAAACAAATTATACTCACTACTTTTCACTCTGATGGGACCTTCCTCCAAATCAAGTGAAGTTTAGAAATTAAAGCTAATGCATCAACTATAGAACCCTTACAGCGTGGAAACTGGCCATTTGGCCCAACAAGTCCACAACGACCCTCCGAAGAATAACCAACCCAGACTCATTTCCCTACCCTACTTCCGCTGACAAAGGCACCTAACCTAGACATCCCTGATCACTATGGACAATTTTGCATGGCCAATTTACACAACCTGCACATCTTTGGACCAAGGGAAGAAACTGGAGCACCCGAAGGAAACCTATTCAGACGCGGGGAGAATGTGTCGCCCAAGACTGTATTCAAACCCGGGTCCCAGGCGCTGTGAGGCAGCAGTGCTTACCACTGTGCCAGAGTGGCACCCTTATCCAAGTTAAACTTCATCTGCCACATTTTGGCCCACTCTCCTAATCTATTGATATCCATTTGTATGGTTCTTATTCCCTCATTGCAATTTACAGTCCTGTCTGTTTTTGTGTTGTCCATAAATTTGGCTATAAAGACTTAAAGAGGAACCATACAATCCCTCAAACCTGCTTTAGTTAAGTCTAAGCTCAATTTCATTTTTCCAACTTTGACCTAACAAATACCTCTTGATCTTAATCCTTAAAATTATAGATGGGTACAATAGCAGAATAGTTATGTTGCAAGATTTAATGATCTTGGAAGGTTGGACCAATGATCCAAAGACATGAGGGCAATCCCATGACTACAGCTACAGATTTCAACTTTTTTTTATTTATTCACTTGTGGGAAACAGTTATTGCCCAACCTTTGCTGCCCTTGACGTGGTGGTGAGCTGTCTCCTTGAACTGCTCCAGTTCATGTGCTGGAGGTAGATGCATAATGCCCTTGGTGGTGGTGGCGGAGGGGGGGGGGGGTCAGAAGTTCCAGGATTTTGACCCAGTAACATTGAAAGAACAGCAATGTATGTCAAAGGCAGGATGAGGAGTGGAATGAGGGGAACTTGTAGTGGTGGTATTCCCAGTATCTGCTGAATCGTTCTTCTAGATGGAGGTGGTCATGGGTTTGGAAGGTGCTGTCTAAGGAATTTTTGGTGAATTTCTGCACTGCATCTTGTAGATAACACACTGCTGTTATTGAGTGTCAATGGTGAAGGAAGTGGATGCTTATGGATATTATGTCAATCAGGCACAGCGGCACAGTGGTTAGCACTGCTGCCTCACAGCGCCAGAAACCCGGGTTCAATTCCTGCCTCAGGCAAACTGTCTGTGTGGAGTTTGCACATTCTCCCTGTGTCTGTGTGGGTTTCCTCCCACTGCTCCAGTTTCCTCCCACAGTCCAAAAATGTGCAGGTTAGGTGAATTGACAGTGCTAACTTGCCCATAGTGTTAGGTGAAGGGTTAAATGTAGGGGAATGGGTCTGGGTGGGTTGCTCTTCAGAGGGTTGGTGTGGATTTGTTGGGCCGAAGGACCTGTTTCCACACTGTGAGTAATCTAATCTAATCAAAAAAAAGGGTTGCTTTGCCCTGGATGTTGTCATGCTTAAGTATTGTTTTCACCAAATTCAATTACTATCAATAACAGCAACCATAACCTACAGAACATTGAACATAGAAAAATACAGCGCAGTACAGGCCCTTTGGCCCTCGATGTTGCGCCGAACCAAGCCCACCTAACCTACACTAGCCCACTATCCTCCATATGCCTATCCAATGCCCGTTTAAATGTCCATAGAGAGGGAGAGTCCACCACTGCTACTGGCAGGGCATTCCATGAACTCACAACTCGCTGAGTAAAGAATCTACCCCTAACATCTGTCCTATACCTACCACCCCTTAATTTAAAGCTATGCCCCCTCGTAATAGCTGACTCCATACGTGAATACCTCTATGTAAAGACCCCATGTGGTCCTCATGTCACTTAAGGATAAGAATCTCTGACCTTAACCTAATCTGCCATATTTATTCCTAAATCAACTGGTTCAGAGATATTTAAGACGTTATTACACACTCTGGAGCAAGTGGGACTTCCATCCAGGCTTCCTAGCTCAGCAGTAGGAACACTACCATTGTGTGACAAGAGGCTCTGCCTTACCACTGGATTGTTAAAAGAAATGACTATTTTCCTTCTTCACTTAACAGGCAATAGATAATCAATGACTATTTCTTTAATGCTTTAGGATGAAGTCCATCTTTCTGCACAATTAACTCAGCACGTTCAGGAAATCACACCATGTGCATGCTGACATTTTCAAATTGCGAGAAAAGGATATCTTGCTCTGTGGACCTGGTGGGCATGCATTGCTATCAAAGTCACCACAGCTCTTAATTTCATTGCTTCCATTTCCACAACTCAGGAGAGCCCACAAGTGCTCTCTAACAACTGAGAATCTAAGCATCACCTTTGACATTCAATAACATAACCATCACTGAAACCCCATTATTAATATCCTGGGTGGGGGGTTGGGGGTGTGGGGAATGGGGTAGCATTGATCAAAAACTGCACTGGGCAAGTCATTTAAGTACTATGGCTACAAGACTAGGTTAGAGGCTAGGACTTCTGTCATGAGTAATTCACTTCTTGAATCCCTAAAGATTATTCACAAGGCAAAAGTCAAAGTCTGGTAGAACTCTCCACAATTTTCTTAATAGGTGCAGCTCCAACAATACTCAAGACATTTGACATCATTCAGGATATCATTCACCACCTCAAACATTTACTGTTTTCACCACTGAGACACAGTGGCAGCGGTGTGTACCATCTACAAATTGCATCTCAGCAATGCAGAAGGCTTCTGAAAGCAAGTTTCAAACCCACAACCGCAAGTGCCCAGAAGTACAAAGCAGCAAATATATAGCAAAACTACAACCCTTCAATGTTCCTTCCAACTTATTCCTTCAGTGTGGATCTCTGCTATCCATGTACAGCAGCAACTTCCAGAACTGGAATTTCAAGAGCCAGAGGTCAATGCTATGATCCACATCA
Source organism: Chiloscyllium punctatum (assembly GCF_047496795.1). Lineage (NCBI taxonomy): Eukaryota > Metazoa > Chordata > Chondrichthyes > Orectolobiformes > Hemiscylliidae > Chiloscyllium > Chiloscyllium punctatum. The sequence continues at coordinate 70,520,323 of NC_092743.1, forward strand.
GAATGTTAGAGTCACATTGCTGAGAGGAAATGTTGATCACAATCTGCAAAGTCCCCTTTAAGACATACACCATCCTGACTTGGAACTATATCACTGTTCCTTTACTATGGTTGAGTGGTATATGACACCATGCACAAAATCTTCTGCTCCTGCTACAAGGAGATGTTCACATCTAACAGTGAGGGAGGCCAAAAATCAGCTTCCCAGTAGTGTGAATTCCTTTTGTGTGAATTTGACAGCCACTACGGATCTCAATCATTGTCTGTCATTGAATAATGCTCCTTATGAAGGAAAAAGTGGCTGCTGCTATAAACTCCAACACCATGTAGGCAGAGACAAAGAAAGGCATGGGGGGAGGGAGAGAAGGAGAAAGGGAAACTGCTTTATGAATTTCACAGGTCAGCCAGATGCGGGCAGGGCTGAAATAGCAGGGACATGGACTGCAGCGATTCAATAAGGCAGCTCACCACCACTTTCGCAAGGACAACTAGGGAGGGGTAATAAATGTTGGTCCAGCTAGAGATGCCCACATTCCATGAGTAATTTAAAAAGGACGGAATGGTTTCATGTCATGTGAATGCTGTACTGTAGTTTGGTGGGGAAAGGGTTTTCCTGAAAAAGATGGTTAGAGAGAGAAATCGGGAGAGACAACGAGAAAAGATCCAAAAGGACAAGGTTCCTGCTGTTAGTGGTAGGGTCCTGGTGGTTGGACATGAGGTTCTGGAAGCAAAGGGAACAGTCACAGGGAGAAGGGGAATGGAATGCAGTAGAATGAGAGTTCCAGGCTCATGGTCCGATATCAGATGGTGTCACAGAGTAGTGTCAAGCGATGGAATAGAACTAATGCTGCAAATAATAGGAGAAGCGATCATGGGGATGGCAATGTATTAAGGTTCAGAGGAGAATAAAAGTGTATGAGTGGTGATGATAACTGGGTCATAAGTAACAGATGGAAATTCAAGGGCAATGGAGGAGAGTAACAGTTATATTCACTGATTTCAAAATTGAGGCAGAAGTGGGTGAGAGAGAGGGGAGGGTGGAAAGCAGTAGAACCATCAATCTCGCTCTTGAGGGTGAGATTGCTAGTTCCACTGCTTTCCGCCCTCCCCTCTCTCTCAATGCTGACAGTCTCTCTAATAGAAGATGACCCCATGACTCCATTTGTGGTAAGGGGATCTGATATATTAAACAATTTGAGAGTTGTGTGTGGTGACTCTCAGGTATGATTTCCAGATGCTTCTACTCACCAAAGCACTTACCTGAGAGAATTTGTTAAAGTTTTGCACTACTGCCATATCTTAGGCCGGATACTTTAGGCATTAACTGGCATTGCTACCTGCTCTCATTCCTTTCTGAGGCCAATCCATTAAGACTTCCTTTTGCTTGGTGGAACCATGCTGCCTCTCCTGACCTATCTGTCTGACCTGTGATTTGGATGTCTCAGTAAGTAGCTTTGGGGCAACATCATCCTTGTCCTGGATTGTTCCAAAGTGATTATCCAATAGCAAGGGGTCATGCCTTTAAAAAGGAAGACTGTCTGGACATGTTGTTATATCCAAATGCTTCTTGGCATTCTGTTACAGAATAGAAACAGTTTGGGTCCTAGTAATAATTATGGAAGTAAAGTGGGAAGACTAGTTCATGAGTTGGCATCTCACTGAGATTAGCATTGGCATGTACCAGGTCCTAATCCTCACACCCAAAAAGGGAACTATCAAATTTTCTAGCTCCCTGTCTAGATTCTGACTTTTCTGTTGTTTTCAGTACCTATGATGCCATCTTGTATAGATGCAGTTGTTCAAATGGACTTGTCTGAATATACAAATGATGTATTTTTATGATTAAATTTCTAACTCTATGATTCTTCTGTCCCCACTACTTCAGAAAACAGAAGACACACATTTCATTATTTTAATTGGCAATTAAACAAATAAAGAGCATTAATTGCAAAGGATTCGCTATACTTTGCTGCATATTTCTAGCAGTGGGCTTTATAAATTCTCCAAGAAGAAAATGTCAAAATAATTATACATGACATGAAAATCTCTCGATCATGTAACTTAATTCAGAGGCTGTTTGGGAGGAGGTGACATTATCTGTGCATTTCAGCAATGTTTTTGATTACCTTTGTCATTGAGTTGTGCAGTCTTCATCTTACTGTTGTGTTCCAATTTACATCTAGCTGAACAGCTTACATGATAAAGCTTTACTTTGGCAGCTGTTCGATGTCTACAGAAATCAGTCTAATGATTCATCCATCTAATGATGCTGGTTTATTCCTAAGTGCATATGAGCAGGATGAAGTGGAAGTGAAGCTTTTTGTTTCTATTTCTGTATACAAGAGTATTTGATATATACCTTTTCTGAGTGTAGTATGAGTGAAAAAAAATGATATATTTGGATGTTTTTCTTATATTAGAGTTGAGAAAAATTTGATCGGTCAGCATCTGATTGTTGGCCTTTTAAATTTCCAATGTGGATGTTGCAGTTCAGTCCATGTGGCAGAAACAATATATCATAAATTAGGAAGCCCAGCTGAAACTTGTGATGTATTATACAACCAATACAATTGAAGATCCAACTGCCTGTCTCAGACCTCTTTCAGGAATGGGATCGTAGCTAACTGCAGTGGTGTCATGCATTGTAAGGGAAGTTTTGTCAGAGCTGGAGCAGACTTAACAGTGGCCTTTAAAGTGGTTATCAAGAAGGTAAGAAATGGAAAGTAAGAATGTTCCTTGTTACTCCATACTGAAATTACAGATAGCTTGTGAAATGACTCAATAGACGCTGGTATCCCAACACCATATCACCTTTTATTAACATGTGGAGACAGCTCCCTCAGAACCCACTCTCAGAGTGGACAGGATGTCTAACACTCCTGTTTTTTTTCTTTTATTTTTCTTTCTTTTTTTTCCCCCACACTATCGCCCAACTCTAGTAGTGCTTATTTTTTCCCCAGCACCCATGTTGTATGTGTGCAGGTGTGAGACACAGTGAAAGACACAAGGTGCACGAATCCTTATTCAAATTTCCACCACCAGGAAGAAAGGAAAAACCCGAGTGGCCTGTGACAAGCAGCGCCCTTCACAACAAAGGGCAATGCTGTGTGATCAACACTCCTGTTCTTTTTTTTATTTTTTTCCAATTCCTCAAGACAGGCAAAACACCCAAGTGGCCAGTGACAAGCAGTGGCCCCTCAATTTATTTTTTTCTTCTTCTTTAACCCCCACACTACTGCCTAACAGCGGTAGTGCTTATTTTTTTCCACAGCACCCATGGTGTGTGTGCAGGTGTGAGACACAGTGAAAGACACAAGGTGCACGAATCTTTATTCGATTTCCACCACCAGGAAGATAGGAAACACCCGAGTGGCCAGTGACAAGCACTGCCCTTCAAACCAAAGGGCAATGCTGAACACTCCTGTTCTTATCTGTCAGCTAGGACTTCTTGATTGGACCAGATTAATAGCCCAATCAGGGAACTCATATTCTATGAGGTCCACCTAGCGGACTGTGTAACAATCATTACATCCCTCCCTGTCTGAGTCTGAAGGCATAGAGTCTTGTAGCTCCTCTTGGGGCATTCTCGCATCAGGTCAGGTTTCTCCAACTCTGCCTCTAATATGGGCAGTGTGTACTGCACAGTATCTTAACTCTTGTGCCCAGACTGTGGTGGAAGAAATTCATTCTCTTCTTCAGGCAACAAAAAGGGTTACTGTGGATTATATCTGCAATAAATGCTGTTGGTTGCGAATCTTATCAGATCGAATGGATCGGTTGGAAATACAGTTAGAAGCAATGAGGAATTTGCAACAGCAACAGTATGTGATGGATGGCAATTATAGAAAGGGGGGGAAGTCTCAGATCCAGTCACATAGATGGGTTAGCTCCAGGAAAGGTAAGTGAGGTAGGCAGCTAGTGCAGGAGCCTTCTGTAGCTGTACCCATTTCAAACAAGTATGCTGTTTTGGAAAATGTAGGGAGTGATGGATTCTCAAGGGAACATAGCATGAACAGGCAAATTTCTGATATTGAGACTGGCTGTAATGCAACGAGGTGTACGTCAGGTTCGAAGAGTTCAATTGTGTTTGGGGATTCTCCAGTCCGAGTTACAGACAGATGTTTCTGTGGCCAGCAGCGAAAAATCAGAATGGTGTGTTGCTTCCCTGGTGCCAGGATTAAGGATGTCTCAGAGAGGGTGCAGAATGTTCTCAAGGGGGAGGGGGCCAGCAAGAGGTCATTGTCCACATTGGAACTAATGACATAGGATGGGAAAAGGTTGAGATTCTGAAGGGAGATTACAGAGAGTTAGACAAGAATTTAAAAAGGAGGTCCTTGAGAGTAGTAATATCTGGATTATTCCTGGTGCTACGAGCTACTGAGGGCAGGAATAGGAAGACAGAGCAGATGAATGCATGGCTGAGGAGCTGGTGTATGGGAGAAGGGTTCACCTTTTTAGATCATTGGAATCTCTTTTGGGGTAGAAGTGACCTGTACAAGAAGGACGGATTGCATCTAAATTGGAAGGGGACTAATATACGGGCAGGGAGATTTGCAAGAGCTGCTCGGGAGGATTTAAACTAGTAAAGTGGGATGGGACCCAGGGAGATATTGAGGAAAGAGATCAATCTGAGACTGGTACAGTTGAGAACAGAAGAGAGTCAAACAGTCAAACAGTCAGGGCAGGCAGGGACAAAGTAGGGCTAATAAATTAAAGTGCATTTATTTCAATGCAAGGGGCCTAACAGGGAAGGCAGATGAACTCAGGGCAGGGTTAGGAACATGGGACTGGGATATCATAGCAATTACAGAAACATGGCTCAGGGATAGGCAGGAATGGCAGCTTAATGTTCCAGGATACAAATGCTACAGGAAGGATAGAAAGGGAGGCAAGAGAGGAGGGGGAGTGGTGTTTTTGATAAGGGATAGCATTACAGCTGTGCTGAGGGAGGATATTCCTGGAAATACATCCAGGGAGGTTATTTGGGTGGAACTGAGAAATAAGACAGGGATGATCACCTTATTGGGATTGTATTATAGACCCCCCAATAGTCAGAGGGAAATTGAGAAACAAACTTGTAAGGAGATCTCAGCTATCTGTAAGAATAATAAAATGGTTATGGTTGGGGATTTTAACTTTCCAAACATAGACTGGGACAGCCATAGAGTTAACGGTTTAGATGGAGAGGAATTTGTTAAGTGTGTACAAGAAAATTTTCTGATTTAGTATGTGGATGTACCTACTAGAGATGGTGCAAAACGTGATCTACTCTTGGGAAATAAGGCAGGACAGATGACTGAGGTATCAGTGGGGGACTGAGGTGTCAGTGGAGCCAGCGACCATAATTCTATTAGATTTAAAGTAGTGATGGAAAAGGATAGACCAGTTCTAAAAGTTGAAGTTCTAAATTGGAGAAAGGCCAATTTTGACACTATTAGGCAAGAACTTTCAAAAGCTGATTGGAGGCAGATGTTCACAGGTAAAGGGACAGCTGGAAAATGGGAAGCCTTCAGAAATGAGATAACTAGAATCCAGAGAAATTATATTCCTGTTAGGGTGAAAGGAAAGGCTGGTAGGTAGAGGGAATGCTGGATGACTAAAGAAACTGAGGGTTGGGTTAAGAAAAAGAAGGAAGCATATGTAAGGTATAGACGGGATAGATCGAGTGAATCCTTAGAAGAGTATAAAGGCAGTAGGAGTATAATTAAGAGTGAAATCAGGAGGGCAAAAAGGGGACATGAGATAGCTTTGGCAAATAGAATTAAGGAGAATCCAAAGAGTTTTTACAAATACATTAAGGATAAAAGGGTAACCGGGGAGAGAATAAGGTCCCTCAAAGATCAGCAAGGTGGCCTTTGTGTGGAGCCGCAGAAAATGGGGGAGATACTAAGCGAGTATTTTGCATCAGTATTTACTGTGGAAAAGGATATGGAAGAAATAGAATGTAGAGAAGTAGATGGTGACATCTTGCAAAATGTCCGTAGTAGAAAGGAGGAAGTGCTGGATGTCTTGAAATGCATAAAGGTGGATAAATCCCCAGGACCTGACCTAGAACTTTGTGGGAAGCTAGAGAAGTGATTGCTGGACCTCTTGCTAAGATATTTGTTCCATCATTAGTCACAAGTGAGGTACAGGAAGACTGGTGGTTGGCTAACATGGTGCCACTGTTTAAGAAGGGTGGTAAGGACAAGCCAGGGAACTACAGACCAGTGAGCCTGACATTGGTGGTGGGCAAGTTATTGGAGGGAATCCTGAGGGACAGGATGTACATGTATTTGGAAAGGCAAGGACTGATTAGGGATAGTCAACATGGCTTTGTGCGTGGGAAATCATGTCTCACAAACTTGAGCTATAGGGAGAGGCTGAACAGGCTGGGGTTGTTTTCCCTGGAGCTTCGGAGGTTGAGGGGTGACCTTATAGTGGTTTATAAAATCATGAGGGGCATGGATAAAGTAAATAGACAAAGTCTTTTCTCTGGGGTCAGGGAGTCCAGAACTAGAGTGCATAGGTTTAGGGTGAGAGGGGAAAGATATAAAAGGGACCTCAGGGGCAACTTTTTTACACAGAAGGTGGTGCACGTTTATGGAATGAGCTGCCAGAGGAAGTGGTGGAGGCTAATACACTTGCAACACTTAAGAGGCATATGGATGGGTATGTGAATAGGATGGGTTTGAAGGGATGTGGGCCGGGTGCTGGCAGTTGGGACTAGATTGGGTTGGCATATCTGGTCAGCATGGACAGGTTGGACCAAAGAGTCTGTTTCCATGCTGTACATCTCTATGACTCTCTGACTCTAAATGTATCAAGGTGGTGATATCTGCATTTCCATCACAGATTCCAAGGTCTCTTCAATATTTGCTGAAGAAGAACCCATGAGTCAGAAAGGCTGTCAAGGAACCGGGCATGTTTTGTTCCCGCACTGTTTGCGATGTTTCAGTCTTCATATGGTCAGGACTGTCACACCTATCTGGATTTTATATATCACTGAACCTGATCTTGTGTCGACCATGCCTCTCACTCATGCAGGGCAATTCTTGTGGTTGTTACACCAAGCATTCTGCCCTGGAGTAAATTATCTCTCTTGCTTAGAGGAATCTTGTGTCCAAATTGGCATTGTTGGTGCAATTTCACCTACCCCTCTAGGTCCAGGAAGATCAGATTTATCCTGTTATGGAGTCCTCTCCACAATAGCAAGTCTGCTGAAGCTCTACCTGTAGCTGAATGAGAGGCGGTCCTATAATTAAATAGGAACTGGAATAATTTGGTAATGAGTAAAGCTGTAGACTGTTTCTTTAAGCCTGCCTTCAAAGTTTGGACTGCTGTTTCAGCTAGACCATTGGTTGATGGATGGTATAGAGTTGTCCTTATATATCGAAAATGTGACTTTAATGTGATAATACTATGGCTTTGAGGTATATTTTGCCTTTTTGTTTTAAGAGAGGTTTTAAAGCAGAGGTAGAGAACTATCTGTTGAAAACTCCTAAAAGAAACAGCTTATGAAGCCTAAGTGATTTTTTAAAAGTTGTAACAATAGAAGCAGCCTGATTGGGTGTGGTCAAGCTCCTGCAGAACCAAGACTTTTAGTTTTAGCTTTCAGTAGTTTTTGCTGATGTCTCAGTAGAATTTGGAAGCTGCAGTGCATCACATCCTGCTACACTTTCTCAGGGTTTTCTCTTGATATTTTTCTGCTACTGAAGTTGCATGTGAAACAATCTGTTTTTCTGAATTTGCCTTTCATCAAGGGTGTGTTTATGGGATGTTACTATATTGGAACAATTATTAGTAACAGTTACTGTATCCATTATTTTGTTAAGCATTTCAATAGAATTACCACTAACCCAGTTCTTTCCATTATTTTTACTTCAGTTGTATTTTACCTGAAGTATATGAATAAAGTGTGCTTTTCTTAACGTAGTGTAGTTTAACCAATTGAATTGCACCTGGAACACAACACCCTACACTTAGCCTAAACTCTAACTTTTTTTTATTTTAAAGCTATCTTCTTAATATATTTTGAGCAGGTTTGGTCTGGTCCATAACATTAAGAAATACTCAAACTCCCTGCTGGTAAACAATGGCCAGTTATCTGTGACCAACAGTTCTGGGGCTCCGTGTATTGCAAAAGATGCAAGCAATGCCTCTATTGTAATTCCCATGTATGGTAATTGAACTCTAAGTTTGGCCAACCACTTTGATTGGGAGTCAACAATGACTAAAAACATTGAGTCTATTAATAGACCTGCATAGTCAATGGGTAACCATGTCCAGGGTTTGCCCAGCCATTCCCATGAATGGGCAGGAGCTGCTAGTGGTAACTTTTGTCCTTATTGGCACTCTGGGTACTGCCCAACAAAATGGCTCTAAGTGCATCCAATCCTGGTCACCAGAAATAAGTTCTCAACAAAATCTTCATTTTGGAAACCCCTGGATGGCCTGGGCAGAGTTCAGTCTGGGCAGCGACCTTTGTTCAGGACAATCACTCTTGCTCCCAATAATAATCTCTCATTCTCTATTGTGGTCTGGCCTCGCTGTTCCAAAAATGTTGTAACAGCCTTTTGACTTGCCTCATTACTACCAGCTGTTTCAGTTTTGCCTGGACCGTATCTTTCTGCTGACAAAGTCCGATATTGTCAACTGTGATTCGAAGTGTGTCTGGAAAATTTTAAATGATTACAGACTTTTTCAGTGGTGGTACCACCAATAGTGCCAGTGCACATTTGGCATTTAGCATCCGCATTTGCTATTTGGCCTCCTGGATAGTGTTCCAATTTGTAATTATATGCAGTTAGTATTAGAGCCCACTGTTCAATTTGGCCTGAAGCTATGGGTGACACTGCCTTGTCCACTTTAAGTAGCCCTAGAAAGAGTTTGTGTTCCATTATTATTCCAAATTTATATCCCTAAAGGTATTGGTGGAACGTCCTGACTTCAAATATGATCACCAAGCCTTTTTCTCTATCTGGCTTATTTATACTGCATCAGCCAAGGTCCTGGATGCAAATACTAGTGGGTATCCCATCGAAGATTAGGACAAAGTCAAATGCCAGTCAGCTTAGCCTGGTCAAAAACTCCAAAACAATTCCCATGATTCTGGAATTGCAGAGTAAAACTGATAGTGTCTTAAAATTAGAGGAGGCTTAAAGTTGTAATATTCCTGAACTAATCCATCAAGTCTTGAAAGGTTTTAGTATCTGGTGCCACAGGGAAAGTTAGGCTCCTGATAACTGAGCTGAAAAATGTGTTGCTGGAAAAGCGCAGCAGGTCAGGCAGCATCCAAGGAGCAGGAGAATCGACGTTTCGGGCATAAGCCCTTCTTCAGGAAAGTGAAAAAACTACAGGTCCACAAGCTGTCAGGGGAATCTGCCCCAATGTCATTTGCCTTGAAAATGGTCACATTCTTTCCACATACTGGGCCCAGTCTTCAACAGCAGGATTGAACAAGCCAAGCTCCCCAAATAACTGCATAATATCAGAAATGCTTACCTCAACTTACAGACAACTGTTACAAGTGAATTTCTTCAGGACATGCTTTCTCTCGTTGCCACTGAAATAATTCCACAGAGACCATTATCCTTTCACCAAGTCACCATTTATTTACTCGTGGCCAGTCCTTGACACTGATCCAGCTCCCTCAGAGCCAGCTCTCAGAGTGGATGTAATTATCAGAAAAATGTAAAATTAAGCCAAAGTTAATCACAGCTCTGTTAATGTCTCCTAGGCTCGAGGAGAGCCAATTACAGAACAACAGAATACCCTGAATATGAAGCCAGGATGAGGCTTTCATTCCAGGATGAGGCCACCATCTGGAGACAAGGCCATGCTGGGCCTCTGGAATACTGGGCCAGAAGCCTCACTGAAAGAAGACTGCTACACAAGGCCAAGACCACCCCCACTCCTGGATGAAACCACCTGCTGGCGAGCTGGAATACTTGAAAACTGAAAAAGGAGAAGATGTCTAAATAGTGATAAGACTGTCACACCAGGAAACTCATGTTGTGCTGAGACTGCCACCTTTCTTCCTTCAGATGCCCAGGCTAAGCTGCAGACCTGGAGCCAGCTGTGTCCACCTCATCCTGGTGTGGCTGCTGGTGGCCTCCTCCTTCACCTGCCACATTGCAGACTTAAAGCAAAAGAAAAATGAAGAAAGAGAAGAAAAACAGCTGAAGTAAAAAGAAGACAATAAGAAAAAGCCAATGGGATCAGATGAGCCCTTGACTCAGCCCACCTATTCCTCTGCAATCTTGAAGAAAAATATACTTCCTCATCCTGCTGGATGCCTGCTGATATCACATCTCAGTGAGAGGAAGGGACTTGGATTCTGGTTAAAGTTCCTTATTCCCTCTTTATCTTGATATTGGTGCTGACCAGTTTTTCTGACACTGTAACTGTGAGAAACAGTTCCTGGCTGGTAGTACTTGGCCTGGGACACAGCTGGATTGTAAATGCGGCATGTTGACATAAATCCTGGAAGCCCCCAGCAGTGACGATTATTACAGGAATTGCTGGAAAATCTTAGCAGATCTGACAGAATCTATGAAGAGAAATCACAGTTAATGTTTCGGGTTGGGTAACCCTTCTTCAGACTTTAATTACAGCTGGGAAAAATTTGCTATATATGTGCGAAAGAAGGGCATGAGGGAAGGGGGAAGGAGTAAATGATAAGTGGAGATGGAACCCAGCAAAAGAAACAAATCAATTGGGCAGAGAAAGGAATGGGCAAAGGTCAGCACTGGAGAATGGGGACCATTAATGGCTGACAATGTATTGTTTTTGGTAGCAGCCAATGTGATGACAAGGTCTGATGTGTGGGGAAGGGGGTAAGGACATGGGAGAAGTTATTCAAACTCTGAAATTGTTGCACTCAATATTGAGTTGAGAAGGCATCAGGGTTCAAGATCGTATTTTCTTTAGTTAATAACTCTTTATAAGACCCTTACATTAACTGTTAATATCATTTATTAATTATTAAAACTGGATTTCTTTAGTTCATGTATCCCACAGTATTCTGTTTTTTGGAGTTTTCTTTTCAGCAACCCAGGATTTTTTTTCCCAGCCCCAACTGCTTTGAAGACTGCTATAACAGAACTTCTGCTGTTACACAACTTTCTATCTGAATAATCTTGCTCACTGTCTGACCTTCTACAATATTCCCGCCTTTCTGTGCTTCTGTCACTAGACAACAGCAATTATTTTCTTTCTTGACAATTTTGATACCTTGGTATCAATCAAAAAACAAATCTAAATTGGACATAACAAATCATAACTTTCTGTTATTAACACTCACAACATCGAAATCAAACTGAAAGAAATGCATCATTCTATCTCAAAACTCAAGTTTCTTAGAAACATGGAAAATTAGTGCAGGAGTAGGTCATTTGACCCTTCAAGCCTGCACCACCTTCTCACACTAACATATTATGAAGCTTCATCACAATAAATGTACCTGAATTAGTAGAGAGAAAAAAAACGAAGAACTGTGAATGCTGAAAATCAGAAACAAAATCAGAAATTGCTCGGAAAACTCAGCAGGTCCAGCAGCATCTGTGCAGAGAAAGCTGAGTTAGTGTTTTGAAGTAATAACCTTTCTTCAGAATTGATTATAGCAGGAATAGGTTGGCATATAAACTACAGAAGGGATAGGGGATGGGTAAGATTAAGCAATTGGTAGAGATGGAGCCCAGAGAGAGAGAAACACAGTTTGACAGACAAAGGAATGAGTAAAGGTTAGTCTGCAAGAATGAATAGCTGCTAATGGGACCATTAAAGACTGATAATGGGTTGTTTGTCCATCTGATGACAACAACCCTCTACACACCAGGACTTGTTCACCTGTGTTCATCAATCTCTACTTCACCATCCTACAAACCCCTCCCCCACCCCTTTTATCTGCAGCTCCCCTTATACCCATCCCAAATTCGGAAGAAGATTTGCACCTGAAACGTTGACTTCTCCACCTTCTGATACTGTCTGGCTTGCTGTGTTCTTCCAGTATCCTGCTTGTCTACCTTAGATTCCAGCATCTGCAGTTTTTTTTGTCTCTTGTCATCACATAGGCAGCTACAAGAAAGTGAGGACTGCAGATGCTGGCAATTGGAGTCAAAAAGTGTGGTGCTGGAAAAGCACAGCAGGTCAGGCAGCTTCCGAGGAGCAAGCGAGTCAACATTTCGAGCATAAGCTCTTCAGTCTGGAATGTGGGTGGGCCCCAAGGGGGCTGAGAGAATTTTGGAGGGGAGGGGGCTGGGGCTGGGGCAAAGTAACTAGGAATGCGATAAATAGATGAAGATGGGGGGGTGATGGTGATAGGTTGGCATGGATGGTGGAGCAGATAGATTGGAAGGAAGGACAATTCAAGAGAGTGGTGCCGAGTTAGAGGGTTGGATCTGGGATAAGGTGGGGTGGAAGGAGAGATGAAGAAACTGGTGAAATTGGCATTGATCCCATGAGATTGGAGGATAATTTAATTTAGATAAATGCAAGGTGCTGCATGTTGGAAAAGCAAATTCTCCCCGTGTCTGCATGGGTTTCCCCTGGGTGCTCCGGTTTCCTCCCACAATCCAAAGATATGCAGGTCAGGTGGATTGGCTATGCTGAATTGCCCATAGTGTTAGGTGCATTAGTCAGAGAGAAATGGGACTCGGTGGGTTGCTCTTCGGAAGGTCGGTGTAGATATGTTGGGCCAAATGGCCTGTTTCCACACTGTAGGGAATCTAATCGAATCTAGTGTAATATAATCAGAACAGGACTTAAATACTTAATGATAAGGAGTGCTGATGAACAAAGAGACCTTGGAGTGCAAGTTCATAATTCCTTGAAAGTAGTCGCAGGTTGATAGGATAGTGAAGAAGGCGTTTGGTATGCTTTCCTTTATTGGTTAGAGCAGAGAGTATAGGAGTTGGAACGACATGTTCCATCTGTGCGAGGCATTGGTTAGGTCACTTTTGGAATATCACATGCAATTCTGGTCTCCTTCCTATCAGGAAGATGTTGTGAAACCTAAAAAGGTTCAGAAAAGATTTACAAGGATGTTGCCAAGGTTGGAAAATTTAAGCTATAGGGAAAGGCTGAATAGTTTGGGGTTGTTTTCCTTGGAGCCTTGGAGGCCGAGGGGTGACCTTATAGAGGTTTATAAAATCATGAGGGGCATGGATAGGGTAAATAAACAAATTATTTTCCCTGGGGTGGGGGAGTGCAGAACTAGAGTGCATAAGTTTAGGGTAAGAAGGGAAAGATATAAAAGGGACCTAAGGAGCAACTTTTTCAGGCAGAGGGTGGTGCATGTATGGAATAAGCAGCCAGAGGAAGTGGTGGAGGCTGGTATAATTACAACATTTAAAAGGCATCTGGATGGGTATATGAATATGGATCAAGTGCTGGCAAATGGGACTAGATTGGGTTGGAAGATCTGGTTGACATGGACAAGTTGAACTGAAAGGTCTGTTTCCATGCTGTATATCTCTATGACTCTATGATTCTATAACTCAAATAAATTACTCAAATATGAGGATGCTTTCACAAAACCATATTAACTCTACATAATTACTTTAAAATTATCTGAGTGGTCTATTGCAACTTGGTTAATTATAGCTTCTGATATTTTCCCGATGACAGACATTAAGCTAACTGGCCTGCAGTGTCCTGCTTCCTCCCTTTTTAAATATAGGAAATATATTTACTATCTTCCTGTCTTGTAATCTAACTAAACCATCCCTGAATCAGTGAAGTTTTAGAAAATAAAAGTTAATGCCTCAAGTTAATGGGTGGCACAGTGGCACAGTGGTTAGCACTGCTGTCTCACAGTGCCAGAGACCTGGGTTCAATTCCTGCCTCAGGCGACTGTGTGGAGTTTGCACATTCTCCCTGTGTCTGTGTGGGTTTTCTCTGGGTGCTCTGGTTTCCTCCCACAGTCCAAAAATGTGTAGCTTAGGTGAATTGGCCATGCTAAATTGCTGGTAGCCTTAGGTGTAAGGGAATGTGTCTGGGTGGGTTGTGCTTCAGCAGGTCGGTGTGGACTTGTTAGGCTGAAGGGCCTGTTTCCACACTGTAAAGTAATCTAATTAGCTCACTTAACAACTTTTTTAAAGATCTTAGGATGAAATCTGTCAGGACCCAAGTACTTATCAGCCCACAGCTCCAACAATTTATTTTGTACTCTTCTCTGGTGATTGTGATTCTTCTGAGATACCTCTTCCTTTTGATTCTCTGACTTATTGATGTTGTTCTTTTTATGTTCTGTTCAATTTTATGATTTGTTGTTGATCTTTGCACAATTATATACTTTTTCTTTAGGTTTGATATGATATTTAGTATTTCTTGTTAAACATCGATGATGGATCCATCCTTTAGAATTTTTCTTACTTGTTAGAATATCTCTATATTTTGAGATATCCCATTAAATATCTGCCATTGCATCTGCATTGACCTCTCCATTAACCTAATTTGCTAACCCCTCTAGTCTGCTCAACTTTCTTGCCCTTGTTTAATTTTTTCAAAAACAGCTCCAGACCCACACCACTGTCTTTCAAACTGAATGTAAAATTCAATCATATTATGATTACTAATATGATGGATTGTTTTCACTACTAGATTATTAATTAATCCTACCTCATGCATCATACCAGATTTAGTTTAGCCTACTGTCTGGTCAGCTCCAGAATGTGCTATTCAAAGAAACTATCCTGAAGACATACTATGAACTCTTCATCTGAGCCTCAATTGGCAGTAGATGGAGGAGGTGTAGCTTGGGACTTCCTGCCAGAAATTAATGTGTTTTCAGATCGATGTGGGGGTGGTGGATGTTTTCTCAATGCCAACATGTGTGATTATCTGCCCTTCTGTTCATAATGGAAAGATTGCACCCATGGAGCGAAATTAGAGATTAGGAATTATTTATTTTGACAGTGGCACTAACATTTGAGATGTTTTCTTTGAATTAACTGGAGCTGAGAGTAATGATATCTAAACTAATTGAACGTAAGTGTATTATGGAGACTAATTGTGCCTGTTACTGTAATTTCCTTGAACTTGCTTAATTACTTTTGTGGGATTTGAATTGCATAAAGCTTTTCTTCAATTTTGTTTTAAAAGGGTGAAACCATGCACAGTGCTGACAAAACCCAAATCAGGGAATGTGGCAAGTTGGAAAAAAACAAATTGGCCACGGTGAGTAAAAGGAGAAAGTGAGGACTGCAGATGCTGGAGATGAGAGTCGGGAGTGTGTAGCTGGGAAAGCAAGCAAGTCAGGCAGCATCCGAGGAGCAGGAGAATCGACATTTCGGGCATAAGTCCTTCATCAGCTCTTCATTCTGGATGCTGCCTGACCTGCTGTGCTTTCCCAGCAACACAGTGAGTAAAAGAGTATTGTAGATCAGAGATCACACAGAGATGAGAAAGAAACAAACATTCAGAAAGTCCACAAACAGAAAACAACGTGAATGCCATTAAGGAACCCTGCTGGCAATAAATTTGCTGTATAAGATACTTGGTCTAAAAGGATTAATTTAGAACCACAGATGCAAATGGGAGGAGCTAGGAAATTCTAGTTTGTTGTCAGTTGTTAGTTCATTTAACTGTCTACAACCATATAGCATTGACATAGTCACTAAGTCTACTGAGATAACAATGTCTCTTACTGATGTTAACGTAGTTAAAGAGTTTCAAGCTAATGTAATCTATTTTCTTACTGTTATGCAATAAATTATTTTTGTTACTCAAATGCATACTTTGTTGGAGAAGACTTATTAGTATTAGTTAGTACTAATAAGTTAATATATATAACATTAAATAAATACAAATCTCATTTGAATTTTATCAGTTAAATCCACAATAATGCATCTGTGATTTTTAAATTAAAAATCTGTAACAGAAGACTCAAATGAAATAGTCTCATATTCTTGTCTTTAAAGCATTCTAGGAATGTAAGAGGATTGTGAACCATGTACACCATCATCTCCAACATATTGTTTTTGTGACATACACATTAAAATGTTGTAATGTTGCACCAAACTCAATAGTTCGTTTTCAATTGTAGAGTATTTTTTCTGGTGCATGTTGATCTATGAAACGTAACCAACTGGCAGTTCAATCCCATCCTTATTTTCCTGTAGTACAACTCCAACTCCTATGTCACTAGCATCAATGGTGACTTTAAAAGGTTTTGAGAAATTTGGTGTAGCAAAAACAGTTTGGGTGGTTAATATTGATTTCAAATGGTCAAATGCCTCCTGGCATTGTTCTGTCCACTGAAACTTTGTGTTCTTCTTCAGCAAATCAGTTAACGGTGCCACTACACTGCTGACAGTTGGAACAAATGTCCGATAGAATCCGTTGAGTCCTAAGAATTGAAGCGCCTCTTTCTTGAAAGTTGGTCGTGGAAGTTCCTCGATGGCATTCATCTTTGCATTCCATGAGGTCAGCTTTCCATGATCGATGTAATGTTCCAAGAACATCACCTCTGCTTTCGTGAATTCTGTTTTATTTAAGTTTCTTACCAGTTTTGCATATCTTAGTCATTCAAAGAGCTCTGCCAACTGTACCTTGTGATCTTTCTAGGACTTACTAAAGATCACTACATCATCCAAATAGACTGCACTGTTTGTTAACCCCACCACAGCTCTGTACATAAGTCTTTGGAATGTGGCAGGTGCATTCTTCATTCCAAAGGGCATCACTTTAAAGTGATACAGCCCATTTGTTCTTACAAATGTAAAAATTTCTTTTGCTGTCTCTGATAAAGGTACCTGCCAGTAACCACACATTAAGTCCCACTTGATGAAGTAACTGGCGTTTCCGACTTTCTCGATACAGTCCTCAAATCTAGAAATTGGATATAAGTCAAACTTTGTAATGGCATTGACCTTGCGATAATACATGCAGAATCGTTGAATCCTGTCCAGTTTAGGAACTAAGATGATCGTCAAACCCTACTCACTCTGGTTTGGTTCGATGATGTCCTTGTTGAGCATGGCCTCCACCTCCATCTGAACCTGCCTGGCTTTGAAAGGATTAAGCCGATAGGGGTTTTGTTTAATCGGAGCAGTATTCCCTATGTCTACTTCATGTGTAATAGTATTAGTCCTCCCCATCTGATTCTTACACATGTACTTATACTGCAGTAACAAATCTTTCAACTGCATTCTATGCTCATGAGACAAATAGCTTACTAATCTATCTCACTCCTCAAGGGCTTCTTCATTTTTAAATCTGTTTTGAGGCACATCAAAATCCACATTATCTGGATTTGAATCCTCACTCTGCGGGGCAGTAACTAACACCTGTCTCTCCATTTCTTTTTCTCTAGTATAATATGGTTTCAGCATGTTCACGTGACATACCAGATACCTTTTTTTCAATCTGGCATCCTTACTAGATAGTTCACCTGTCTCAACTTTTTCTCAATTTGATAGTGACCCTAAACCAGGCTTTGAAGGGATCTCCTATCACTGGTGACAGTACTAACACATCATTCCCTCTGGAAAACGTCTGAGTCTCAAAGCTTTTATCTGCCACCTGCTTTAGTCTGCATTGTTCCCTCTTTAGGTGCTGTTTGGCTAACTTACCTACTCGATTTAGTCCGTCCCTCACCTCCAACATATAATCTAAGTTAGAGATCATCGACTTTGGTCCTGTCAATTTTTCTTCAATTCATTTCAAAGAACCTCTTACTTCATGCCTGAATATTAACTCAAGGAATTGAACTGAGCAGATTCATTTGGGGCATCTCTAGTGGCAAGCAATATGAATGGGATACCTTTATTGCAATCATTCGGGTAACCCTGACAGTATGCTCTCAACATGGTCTTCAAGGTCTGATGCCAACTTTCTAAAGCTCCCTAGGACTCACAATGATATGCTCTGGATTTAAAGAGCTGTATACCTAAGGCATCCATATCATCCTTAAACAGCCTAGCAGTAAAATTTGACCCTTGGACTGACTGAATCTCTCTTGGTAGCCCATATTGAGTGAAGAAAGCTACTAACTCCTCGACTACCCTTTTTGCCTTGATATCCCGTAATGGAACTGCTCCCGGAAATCTGGGAGACACATCCATTATGGTTAACAAGTACTGGTTGCCACTTTTAATTCTCAGGAGAGGACCTACACAATCAATTATAACCCATGGGAAAGGTTCTTCAAATGTAGGAATTGGCAACAAAGATGCTGGTTTTATTACTGCCTGTGGCTTACCTACCATTTGACATGTATGACACGTACGGCAAAAGTTAACCACATCCTTGTGCATTCCAGGCCAATAAAAATGCTTTTGTATCTTAGCCTGAGTCTTTCGTATCCCTAGGTAACCCCCTACAAGTAGTTCATATGCTACCCGTAAGTTTTCATATCTGTATGCTACCGACAACACAATCTGGTGCACTTTGGCCCATTTCTCCTCTGCACTAACCTGCCATGGTCTCCATTTCCATCTTAGGATTCTATCTTTCAGATAATAACCCTTTGGAATATTCCCTGTCTCATCTTCGGAGTACGCATCCACATGTATATCTTTTATCGTCTTGTCTTGCTGTTGCAAGTCCCTCCATCTTTCAGGACAAAACACTTCTGTCTAACCCTCTGCCTGATCAGGTTTTTCCTGCACCATTGCATCAAACAGAGTGTCCTCTAACTGAACCTCAACTCCTTCATCTTTCTCTTTACTTTTTGCTTCATGCTGTGATTTAGGATAGTGGGATCTAGTTACTACACAGTCTTGGAAAATACCAGGCTATTTCTGTTTTAATTCCTCAATTTCTTGGTCTTCCTTGGGCTTCTCCACAACAAGGGATGTCACTCCCACCTTGGACCCTGACAAATCATTCCCAAGAACAAACTGAATTCCTGGAACTGACACATTGTCAATCACTCCCACTGTAACTTCCCTGGTCTTGAGTTGGCACTCTGACCCGATCTTACATTGGGGAACGCTAAATTTCTGTCCATCTATCCCACACATTACCACATTCTTGGTTAACAGATCAGAAAGAGTGCATAATTGCTCATCCCTTACTATCAGCGACTGGTTGGATCCTGTATCTCTCAGAATTGCAACTTCTTGTCCTTCTCCCCCTGTTCTTTCTGAGTAAACTTTCCTCACAGAAGTGAATTCTTTATAGAGATCGGTACTAACTCCATACCCAGCCTCTGCCTAGGCTGTGCACTCTCCTGCTGCTCCTTGGCTCTTCTTGGGGTCTCCTTTACTACCTTCACTAATGCCACTAGCTTAGCTTCTTTTACCACATTTTTTTCCCAAAGTGCCTTTCTTTAATGACCAGAACTGTAACCTGATGTGTCCCACCTTCTGGCAGTGACAACACCTTTTCCCATTCTCTACTGAAACCACCAGCACTATAATTTTCTATGTCCCACTCCATTACAGTGAAAACACCTTAGGCCTTTCATCAGCTATCCACCCGCTTGGGCTTCTATAACCTGTGGTAAGTTCTTACCAGTGTTCTCCACTCTTGGTTTCAGAATGTAGGATCTCCCCTTTTCCCAACTTCTATCCCTCACAGGATGAAATTCTGGCTGGAAGCTTGTCTTATGTACCAACATGTATTCATCTGCTAATTCTGCTGCCCTTCTCACTTCCTGAACTTTCTGTTCCTTCACATGAATTCTTACCATCACTTGAAGTGAATTTTTAAGCTCCTCCAGCAGAATAATCTCTCGTAGAGCCTCAAAGGTCCTATCTATTTTCAAAGCATGCACCCATCTATCAAATGACTATGTTTAATTCTTTCAAACTCAACATAAGTCTGACCTGGTTCCTTCTTCATGTTTCTGAACTGCAGTCTTTATGCTTCTGGTGCCAATCTTCAGAATCTCATGACCCCTCATCTGACAGCGCAGTAAATACCTCACTCGCTCTGCCTACCAGTTTAGTCTGAACTAGCATTACCCATAAATCCTCAGATCACTCTATGTGCCTAGCCAATTTTTCAAATGAAATAAAAAAAGCTTCAACATCTTTCTCCTCAAAATTTGGCAGAGTTTTGACATATTTGTGTATATCACTACCTTCTCTTTTAATCTTCATCATGTTAACTTGACTTTGCTGACTAAGTTGCAACTTCTTAATTTCAAACTCTCTCTCTTTTTGCTCAGCAAAGAACATTCTCTCTCCTTTTCTCTCCCTTTACTCTCTTTCTCTTTTTTCTCTTTACCCTTCTCTTCTCTCTCTCTTTATCCTCCTTCTCTCCCTCTTTCTCTCTCCCTCTCTCTTTTTTCCTCTGTCTCTTTGTTTATCTTTTAACTCCATTTTCCTCAATTGTAATTTGAGGAAATTGTCTGTTTCTCTAACATACCTAAGTGTTTGAGTAATTCCCTTACAATTTCAGTTTTACTTTTATCCTTGGTTAAACTTAAACCTAATTTATTTGCTAATTCTAAAAGTATGGTCTTTTTCTTTCCTTCTAAACTTTCTTGGTAAATTTGAGAATCATCTTCAAATCCCAGAACCTTTTTAGCAATTTTAAGAGTGATTTCTCTCAATTTTAATTGAATCAACCACAAGTCACAGAAGTTAAACAAATTGTCTTACCTACATTTTATTTAAATATCTAGGACACCAACCGGCAAGCGTTTAAATCTGCTGGGCTTTTTTGTACCCCCAAATCTATTTAAATCTATCTAAACCAGTTCAAATCCCAAATCAGAGACCCAAACCATTCAAATCCCAGTGACAGGCCCCCAAATTGTTATGACACAGGGTAAACCCTTCTGCTTAATGTAAACCAGCAACACAGAAAAGATTTATCCTGTGCAGCAATCTGAAAATTCGATAGGCTAAGAACTATGTAAGTAAAAATTAACAACTTTATTTCTTAAAGTATAACAGAGAATAATTAATTAACAATTATTTACAACTCCTTCCTCTAACCTATCTTTTACTTTCCCTTCTAATATACTAGTCCGATAAATCCACCAATTAAGATTTACTGAAAAATTCAAATTTCAAAACCAACCAGCTGTCGAGTCTTCCCTTTATATCTTCCTTTGTGGATTTGCTCTCCACGTTGTTATTGATGTTTTTCTCTGTGCAAACTCCTTCTCTAGATAGATACCTCTCAGAGAGTTCTGACTAGCAGCCTACATCTGTTGGCCTTTTGGCAGTTCTCCCCCAACTGTTCAAGTTTTCCTAGTCTTATACACCAAAGCATTGGATTGTTTCTTTGGTTTTTAATATTGTCAATATACTAAATTCAAACTTGATTGGAGGTTGGTATTTTGGGATATAATCTAAACTGATTGGCTGAATTCAATTTTTTTTTATCTCCAGGCAACTCAGCTAATCTAGCTTTTGACCAAATGTTACATTGTTACATTATTCAGAAGACTTGGTGCTGTATCAGGTAGTTCTGCTAGCTTTTAACTCTCTTCAAGGTATAGTATCCCTTACACCTTCATAACACCACTCGAAAGAAAACAACTTAAGCTTATTTTGCCTCTCTTCTTAGCTAAACTGTTCCATCCCAGACAACATCATGATGAATTTCCTTTGCACCCCCTCCAGTGCAATTCCATCCTTCCTATAATGTGGTGGTCTTCTCCAATTCATTGTGAATTCTATTCCAGCAATCTTTCCACAACTTCTGATCATATCATGGCTCCCTCACTAATCTGCTCTTCTATTTAATATAATTTCTAATATTCTGATGACATTATTTTAATTAAATAATGCCCATGACAAATGAAGAAGTCAAAATGCATTTATTCTTGAACTGGAATCCAGTGATGATTTGGATAATCTACCTCTGATTTCCTTCTCGGCAATGTTTTTGATTCATGAATGCAGATTTTATGGCATTTAGCGCCCATCCCTTGTTGTCCTTGTAAGGTGCTGGTCAGTTGTCTTTCACCACTGCTGCACCACAAAGCTATTTGGGGTGCAGTTCCAGAACTTTGACTCATTGACCCTGAAGGGATGATAATCTATTTCCATAGCTGAATAGTTTGGAATGGATCTTGCAGATGATGGAATTCCCTTGAATCTGCTGCCCTTGTCTTTACAAATGACAGTTGTTTTGGAAGGGGCTGTGTAAGGAACTTTGGTGAATGTTTTTGGATGTGGTGTCAATCAAGTAGGCTGCTTTGTCTTGGATGTGTCAACTTTCTTGAGTTTTGCTAGAGCTGCACTCATCCAGGCAAGTGGGAAGTATTTCATTGCAATTCTGACCTGCCTTATAGATGGAGAACAGATGTGGGGATTTAGGAAGTGAGTTACTTGCTGTAGGATTCCTAACCTCTCACTTGCTATTGTAGCCACTGTACTCATGAGGCTAGTCCAGTACATTTTTAGTCAATGGTTACAACCATGATACTGACAATTATTACTTTGTTGCTTTAAACATCGTTTCCAGTGATCTTTAAAACTTTCAATCAATGCTTACTTCATCATGCCGTTATGGAACAGGGCCCAGTTTCTACCAGCTTACTGTTTTATGCAGCCCTTCAGCTTCTGTATTACCAAGGTTCTCTTTGTGAGGGAAGCTCACAAACCTCTCAGTTATCATGAGACCCTTGGTCATGTGGTCATATCAGAACTGCCAGCCTTTTACGGTCATTTTAGAGAGGTGATGAGTCTTATAATATGCAGATCAGGCAGACTGTCAAGAAGAAGGCAACATCGACAACATTTAGAAGGCATATTTCAACTGAGAAGTAGCTTGTTTTGAATAAAACAACCATCCACATCACAGTCACTCAAAGTTTCTTTTGACAAAAGATTAAGAAATTGAAGTGTAGGTCCGATACTTCCAGCAAAACTGTTAAATTAGGAGGTTCAAGTTGCAGACCATGGGAAAATAACACAAGTTACTTTTAGTGATGCTGTAAGTGGCTTCGGCTCCTTCTTGAACTTTTGGATTTTTATTAAAAAACAAATTCTTACAGAAAAAGGGAATAGCTCACAACAAAGGTGGAACAGCATTTGGTCCCAAAAAGACAAAAATTTGAATTGTTAATTTCCCTCCTCAATGGCGACTCATCACAGTAATTAATCTAGGTAAAAACAATGATTGCAGATGCTGAAAACCAGATTGTGATTAGTGGTGCTGGAAGAGCAGAGCAGTTCAGGCAGCATCCAAGGAGCAGCAAAATTGACGTTTCAGGCAAAAGCCCTTCATCAGGAATAAAGGCAGAGAGCCTGAAGGGTGGAGGGATAAGCTAGAGGAGGGCTGGGGTGGGGAGAAAGTAGCATAGAGTACAATAGGTGAGTGGGGGAGGGGATGAAGGTGATAGGTTAGGGAGGAAGGCTGAGTGGATAGGTGGAAAAGAAGATTGGCAGGTAGGACAAGTCATGGGGACAGTTCTAAGCTGGAAGTTTGGAACGAGGGTGAGGTGGGGGAAGGATAAATGAGGAAACTGTTGAAGTCCACATTGATGCCCTGGGGTTGAAGTGCTCTGAGGCAGAAGATGAGGTGTTCCTCCTCCAGGCATCTGGTGGTGAGGGAGCGGCGGTGAAGGAGGCCCAGGACCTCTATGTCCTCAGAAGAGTGGGAGGGGGAGTTGAAATGTTGGGCCACAGGGCTGTGTGGTTGCTTGGCAATTCTCTGTCACTCATATTTTAACAAATTATGAAGTGAGGTGAGCTTTTCTAGGTATTTGGTTTAATGAACAGAAGGGTTCACCACTGTGTCATAACAGTTTGGAGGCTCGGGTCAGTGATTTGAACAGGTTTAGACAGATCCAGTCTGAGATTTGAACAGACTTTACCAGATTTGGGGTATGAAAGATCCCAGCAGATTTAGACACTTGCTGATTTGTGTCCTTAGATCTGAAAGTAAACGTAGGTGAGACAATCTGTTTAATTTCAGTTACTTGTGGTTGGTTAAATTAAAAATGAGAGAAATTACTCAAGATTGCTAAAGAGGTTCTGGAGTTTGAAGATGATTCCCAAATTTGCCAAGAAAGTTTAGAAAGACAGGGAAAGGCCATATTTTTAGAGTTAGCAAATAGGTTGGAATTGGGTCTAACCAGGGAGAAAAGGAAAGCTGAAATTGTAATGGTGTTAGTCAAGCACTGAGGTGTTATAAAGAAACAGGCAAGTGCAGTAGAAAAACTTAAATTGCTATTGAGGCAAATGGAGTTAGAAGAGAAAGAATTTGAAAGAAGAGCCATGAGAGAAGAAAGAGAGGGAGAGAGAAAAAGAGAGAGAAGAACATAGAAAACATAGAACAATACAGCACAGAACAGGCCCTTCGGCCCACGATGTTGTGCCGAACTTCTATCCTAGATTAAGCACCCATCCATGTACCTATCCAAATGCCGCTTAAAGGTCGCCAATGAATCTGACTCTACCACTCCCTCGGGCAGCGCATTCCATGCCCCCACCACTCTCTGGGTGAAGAACCCACCCCTGACATCTCCCCTATACCTTCCACCCTTCACCTTAAATTTATGTCCCCTTGTAACACTCTGTTGTACCCGGGGAAAAAGTTTCTGACTGTCTACTCTATCTATTCCTCTGATCATCTTATAAACCTCTATCAAGTCACCCCTCATCCTTCGCCGTTCCAACAAGAAAAGGCCGAGAACTCTCAACCTATCCTCGTACGACCTACTCTCCATTCCAGGCAACATCCTGGTAAATCTTCTCTGCACCCTCTCCAAAGCTTCTACATCTTTCCTAAAGTGAGGCGACCAGAACTGCACACAGTACTCCAAATGTGGCCTAACCAAAGTCCTGTACAGCTGCAACATCACCTCACGACTCTTGAATTCAATCCCTCTGCTAATGAACGATAATACTCCATAGGCCTTCTTACAAACTCTATCCACCTGAGTGGCAAAACAAAGAAAAACAAAGCAAGGAATAAAGAGAGAGAAGGTTCTTAGCTGAGCAAAGAGAAAGAGAAGAAGGAGAGAGAAGAAGAAAGAGAGAAAGGAGAAAGGAAGACAGAATTAGAATTTCAGAAGCTGCAAATTAATCAGGAGTGCCAAGTTCACAGGATGGAGATGAAGAGAAAAGGTAGTGATGTATTCAAGTATGTTAAAATATTGCCACATTCTGATGAGACAGATGTCTAAGTCTTCTTTATTTCATTTGAAAAAATGGCTAGGCAGATGGAATGGTCAGACAACTTGTGGGTAATGCTAGTTCAGACTAAGCTGGTAAAAAGAGCTAGTGAGGTATTTGCGCTGTCAGATGAGGGCTCAAGGGATTATGTACATGTCAAACAGACTATTTTGAGTACTTATGAATTGGTACCAAAAACATATAGACAGTGGTTCAGAAGCATGAAGAAGGAACCAGGTCAGACTTACGTTGACTTCAAAAGAATTAAACATAGTCATTTTGATAGATGGGTATGGGCCTTAAAAATAGATAAAGCCTGTGAGGCTCTAAGAGAGATTATTCCGCTAGAGGAATTTAAAAACTGACTTCCGGAGATGGTAAGAATTCATGTGGATGAACAGAAAGTTCAAGAAGTGAGAAGAGCAGCACAGATAGCAGATGAATATTCATTGGTACATAAAGCAAAGTTTAGCTTCCAGCAAGAATTTCATCCAGTGAGGGATAGAAATTGGGAGAAGGGGAGATCCTACACTACAAAACAAAGATTAGAGCACACTGGTAATAGTTCATCACAGGAGAAAAAAGAAGCCCAAGAGGGTGAACAGGAAGTGAAAGGCCTCAGCTGTTTTCACTGTGGTAAAGTGGGACACGTAACATCACAGTGCTGGTCGTTAAAGAAAGGCACTGTGGGAAAAGATGTGGAAAAGAGTCTAAGCCAGTGGCTTTAGTGAAAGTAGTAAAGGAAACCCCAAGAAAAGTCAAGGCACTGCACTAATGTGCACAGCCTTGGCAGGGTCTTGGTACTGAGTTGGTGCCTGATCTCTATAAAGACTTCATTTCTGTGGGTAAAGTTTACTCAGGAAAACAGAGGGAGAAGGGAAAGATGTCATAGTTTTGAGAGATACGGGATCTAATCAGTCTCCAACAGTAAGAGATGAACGCATTTGTACTCTTTCTGATCTGTTACCTGTGAGAGTGGTAACTTGTGGGATAGTTGGACAGAAATTTAGCATTCCCCTATGTAAGAATATGTTGGCGTGCTAACTCCAAGACTGGGGAAGTAACAGTAGGATTGATTGACAGAGTGTCAGTCCCATTAATACAGTTTGTTCTAGGGAAAGATTTAGCAAGATATAAGATGGGAGAAACACCCCTTATTGTGGAGAAGCCAAAGAAAGACCAGGGAACTGAGGAGTTAAAAAAAACTCTGGACTCTTTCCAGACTGTGTAGTAACAAGATCCCCCTATCATAAGTCACAATATGAAGCAAAAACTAAAGAAAAAGATGAAGGAGTTGTGGTTAAGTTAGCGGACACCTTGTTTGATGTAATGGTGCAAGAAAAACTGAACAGAGTGTCAGGCAGAAGTGTTTAGTGCTGAAGACCTAATGGACTTACAACAGAAAGATGAGACACACACACACACATATTCAGAAAAGGAATCAGAATGTATTCAGAAAAGGAATCAGAATGTATTCCTGAAGGTTATTATCTGAAAGATAAAATCCTAAGATGAAAATGGAGACCCTGGTAGGTTAGTGCAGAGGAGAAATGGGCAGAAGTGCACCAGACTGTGTTGCTGGTAGCATTCAAACAGGAGGTATAATGGGTAGCACATGATTTACCAGGAGGAGGTCACCTCAGTGTAAGGAGTCTCAGGCTAAGGTACAAAAGCATTTCTATTGGTCTGGACTGCACAAGGATGCAGCTAAATTTTGCCATACATGTCACATATACCAAATGGTAGGTAAGCCGCAGGCAATAATAAAACCCGCACCTTTGTTGATAATTCCTATGTTGACATGGTGGCTTAGTGGTTAGTACTGATGCATTACAGCTCCAGGAACCCAGGTTCAATTGCAGCCCCGGGCACCTGTCTTTGTGGAGTTTTCACATTCTCCCCGTGTTAATGTGAGTTTCCTCCCATAATCCAAAGATGTGCAGGTTCGGTGAGTTGGCCAAGCTAAAGTGCCCATAGTATTCAGGGATGTATGGGCTAGGTGCATTATTCAGGGGTAAATGTCTGATAGTAGGGGAGGGAAATGGGTTACTCTTTGGCAGATTGGTTTGGGCTGAAGTGCTTGTTTCCACACTGTAGGGATTCTCTGATTCTATAAAGTACCTTCCACGTGAGTTATGATTGATTGTGCAGGCCCCCTCCTGAAAACTATAAGTGGGAACCAGTACTTGCTAACCCATAATGGACGTGTCTACCAGATTTCCAGAGGAAATTCTATTATGGAGTATTAGGGCAAAAAGGATGGTAGAGGAGTTAGAGGTTTTCTTCACATGGTATGGGCTACCCATAGAGAATCAGTCAGACCAAGGGTCTAATTTTACAGCTAGGCTGTTTAAGGAAATCATGGATAGCTTAGGTGTGCAGCATTTTAAATCAAGCCCGTACCATCCTGAATCCCAGGGCGCTTTGGAAAGGTGGCATCAGACCCTGAAGACTATGTTAAGAGCATACTGTCAGCATTACCCGAATGATTGGGATAAAGGTATTTTTATTGTATGCAATTAGTGATGCCCCAAACAAATCTACTCAGTTTACTCCTTTTGAGTTAACATTCGGACATGAAGTGAGAGGGTCCTTTGAAATTAATTAAAGGAAAATTGACAGGACCAAAGTCAGAGATCTCACACTTGGATTACGTATTTGAGGTGAAGGAGAGATTAAATCGAGTAAGTGAGTTAGCTAAATAGCACCTGAAGAGGGCACAGCATAGAATGAAGCGGGTGGCAGATAAAAACTCTAAACTTCGGACGTTTTCATGTGGGGATGATGTATTAATATTGTTACTAGTGGTAGGAGATCCCTTCAAAGAGGGTTTAGTGGTCCCTATCAAATTGAGAAAAAATTGAGTCAGGTAAACTATCTGGTAAAGATGCTGGATGGGAAACAACAATATAAGGTATGTCATGTGAATATGTTGAAACCTGATTATAACAGAAACAAGGAACTGGAGAATCAGGTGTTAGTTACTGCTCTGCAGAGTGAGGAATCAAATTCAGATGTCATGGAGTTTGATGTGCTTTAAAATATGTTAAATAATGAGGATGTCCTTGAGGAGTGGGATATGCTTTTTCAGGAGCAAAGAACCCAATTGAAAGGTTTCTTGCAGCAGTCTGAGGACATTTATAGGAATAAGATGGGGAGGACTAATACTATTGTGTATGAGGTGGAAGTAGGAAATATTGTTCTGATAAAACAACACCCCTCTCGATTTAATCCTTTCAAAGCCATACAGGTCCAGATGGAAGCGGATGTGATGTTCACCGAAGATATCATTGATCTGAGTCAGAGTGAGTGATGTTCGCTGATTGTGTTAGTTCCCAAACCTGATCTGACTTGACAGTTTTGGGTGGACTATCGGAAGGTTAACATTGTAACAAAATTGGACTCATTCCCAATACCAAGACTGGAAGACTATATAGAGAAAATCGGACAAGCCAGTTACATCACAAAGTTGGACTTACTGTGTGGTTATTGGCAGTTACCTTTATCAAAGAAAGCTAAAGAAATTTCTGTGTTTGTAACCCCAAATGGATTCTATCAATTCAAAGTGATGCCCTTTGGAATGAAGAATACTCCAGCCACATTCCAAAGACTCACGAACAGAGTTGTGACTGGGTTAACAAACTGTGCAGACCAACTGAATGATGTAGTGATCTTGACCAAGTCATGGAAAGATCACATGGTATAGTTGGCAGAGCTCTTTGAATGATTACGAGAAACAAAATCGGTAATAAACTTAAAGAAAGCAGAATTTGTGAAGGCAGAGGTAACGTTCCTGGGACATAACATTGGTCAAGGAAGGTTGCAAAGAAAAGGGCATCAAGGAATTTCGACAACCATCCTCAAAGAAAGAGGTGCTTTGATTTTTGGGACTAAGCGGATCCTACCGGAAGTTTGTTCCAAACATCAGCATAGTGGCACTGCTAACAGATTTACTAAATAAGAGCACAAAATTTCATAGACAGAACAATGCCAGGAGGCATTTGAGAATTTAAAAGCAGTAATAACCACCACACCAGTTTTAGTTACACCAAATGTTTTGAAACCTTTCAAAGTTGCAATCAATGTTAGCGATATAGGAGTCGGAACTGTACTGCTATAGGAAAATGATGATGGAATTGAATAGCTAATTGACTACTTTTCAAAGAAACTCAACACCAACCAGAGAAAGTACTCTACTATCGAAAAAGAATTATTGAATTTGGTACTGGCCTTACCACATTTTAATGTTTATGTGATGAACAATGCGTAGAAGACAATTGTGTACATGGATCACAATCCTCTTAGATTTTTGGAACAATTTAAAGACAAAGGTATGAGACTATTTCATGGGAGTCTTATGTTACAGACTTTTAATTTATAAATCGTACGTGTTTCAGGTTATAAAAATGTGATGGCAGATGTGTTATTGCAGATTTAAAGGATAAAGTACAGATAAGATTGAACAGATACCAATGTTATATATATGTGTGCAGAAAATGAATATGAACTTAAATTAATGACCTATGTATTTCATTGTAATGGAATTAAGAATTAGAAAAAAAAGAAGTCAACTTTTCATTATGATGGTTCTTTTTTTTCTTAAGTGGGGAGGTGTTATGAAGTTGAAAATGTAAATGGTACCTTTCAGAGAGAGTGAATGCTGTTCTGGACTGAGAGCTTACAAGCACCTGCCATATGACTAGCTAGCAGTCTGAGTGTACTGGAAGATTGAAAATATGTAATATTTGGCTGCAAAATAGATACCTGAGTTAGTTACTGTTTTGACAGCAATTTGAATTTAACTAATCAGTTTAAATTATACCTCAGGATATTAAAACCCAATTGTGTTTGAATTTATTATTTTGCCAACCTCGAACCAATGAGACGATCTGATGTTGGGTGTATAAAAATACAGGCATTTTGAAAGTCAGACAGAGTAACTGCCATCAAGACAGACCCAAGACATTGAAACACTCTCTCTCAGAGATACCTTTTCATATGAAACATATTCACAATAAAAAGAAAGAAGACAACTCAGGGAGAACTTCAGCCAAAAGATGACAGCCTCTGTATGGTTTTGAAATTAAGTTGGTGTAATTTTAGTAAGTGTTTTACTGGAACAGTATGTTGCTATAGAGTTGGAGGCAGGTAATAAGCAGTTAAGAGAACGGGGACTTAGAATTGTGAATAGTTGTTGAATGTTCACATTTAGAGTTAAAGAATAAATAGATACGATTTTCTTTAAATAAATAGTGGAAATTGGTAGTTCTCTGGCACTCATATTTTAAAACATTACAATGTGAGGTGAGCTTTTCTGGGTGTTTGGTTGAATTAACAGTGGGGTTTACCACCATGTCATAACACTACAGATGCTGACAGATCTGCTGAGCTTGTCCAGAAGTTTTTGTTTTTGTTTTAAAATGGAAATCTTGGTGTTGAACTTCTTCAAAATTGCACTGATTCTAAAACTGAGGGAAGCACAATTTAAACTATTAAAATCTTGTGGTGTAAGTGCTTGCCAAACTGTTAACTAGAAGAAAAATAGGAAGTGCTGGAGAAAATGAGCTTTCATAGAGTCACAGACATGTACAGCATGAAACAGACCCTTTGGTCCAATTCGTCTTTGCCGACTAGATATCCTAAATCAATTTAGTCCCATTTGCCAGCATTTGACCCATATCCCTCTAACCCTTCTGTTTCACATACCCATTAAGATGCTGTTTAAATATTGTAAATGTAGAAGTCTCCAAACTTCTCCTGGTGCTTCATTCCATACAGACAAAACCTCTGTGTAAAAATGTTGCCCCTTAAGTCCATTTTAAATCTTTCCCCTCTCACCTTAAACATATGGCCTCTAATTTTGACTTCTGCTACCCTGAGAAAAAGACTTCCACTATTCAATCTATGCATGGCTCTCATAATCTTATAAACTTCTATAAGGTTACCCTTCAGCCTCTGACATTCCAGGGAAAATAGTCCCAGTCTATTCAGCCTCTCCCTATAGCTCAAATTCTGTAACACTGGCAACATCCTTCTAAATCTTTTCTGAATCCTTTCAAGTTTCACATCTTTCCAACAGCAAGGAGACAAGAATTGCATGCAGTATTCCAAAAGTGGCCTAAGCAAAGTCCTACATAGCCATAACATCACCTCCCAACTCCTATACTCAATGTACTGACCATTGAAGACAAATGTACCAAATGCCTTCATCACTACCGTGTCTACCTGAGAATCCACTTTCAAGGAGCTATGAACTTGCACTCTAAGGCGTCTCTGTTCAGCAACACTCCCCAGGACCTTACCATTGAATATATAAGTCCTACCCTGATTTGATTTATGAAAGTGTAGCACCTCACATTATCTAACTTAAACTCCATCTTCCACCTGTCTGCCCATTGGCCCATCTGAGTCCCTTTGTACTCTGAGGTAACATTCCTCGCTGTACCTACACCGCCAATTTTGGTGTCACGTGTAAATGTACCAACCATTCCTACTATATTCACATCCAAGTCATTTATATAAATAATTAAAACCAAAGGACCCAGCACCGAAATCTTGCCCACACCACTTGGTCACAAATCTCCAGTCCAAGCAGCAACCCTCCATCACCACTTGTTTTGAAGTTAATTTTGTATCCAAATGGCTAATTTGCCTTGTATTTCACATGATCTAACCTTGTTAACTAGTCTACCATGTGTGGCCTTGTCGAACGCCTTACTGAAATCCATATAGACAATGTCAACCGCTCTTCCCTCATCAATCCTCTTTGTCACTTTATCAAAAAACTCAACCAAGTTAGTGAGACATGAGTTCCCATGCACAAAGCCATGTTAACTATTCCTGATCAGTCCAAGCCTTTCCAAATCCATGAAAATTCTGTCCCTCAGAATCACCTCCAACAACTTGCCCACCACCGATGTCCGGCTCAATGGTCTATAGGTCTCTGGCTTTTGCTTACCACCTTTCTGAAATAATGGCACCACATTAGCCAACCTCCAATCTTCTGGCACCTTACCCGTGGCTATTGCTGACCCAAATATCTCAATAAGGGGCCCAGCAATCACTTCCCTATCTTCCCACAGAGTTCTAGGGTACACCAGATCCAGCCCCGGGAATTTATCCACCTTTATGTATTTTAAGATATCCAGTACTCCTCCTCACTAATATGGACACTTTTCAAGATATCACTATTTATTTCTCCAAGTTTTTTAGCTTCTAGATCCTTCTTCACAGTAAACACTGACGCAAAAAAACCAGTTTAGTATCTCCTCTATCTCCTGGTGTTCCAAACATGAGCAGCTTTGCTGATCTTTAGGAACATAAAAACAATGACTGCAGAGTCTAGATTAGAGTGGTGCTGGAAAAGCACAGCAGTTCAGGCAGCATCCGAGGAACAGTAAAATCGACGTTTCAGGCAAAAGCCCTTCATTAGGAATACAGGCAGAGAGCCTGAAGGGTGGAGAGAGTGATCTTTAGGAAGCCTCATTCTCTTCCTAGTTATGCTTTTCCCCTTAATGTACTTGTAGAAACCTTTAGATTCTCCTTCACCCTATTTGCCAAACTATCTCATGTCTCCTTTTTGCCTTCCTGATTTCTCTCTTAAGTATTCTCCTACTACCTCTAGGCACTCACTTGATCTCTGCTGTCTCTACCTGACATCAGCTTCCTTCTTTTCTTGACCAGAATCTCGAGCCATCCAGCATTTCCTACTTCGACCAGCCTTGTCCTTCATCCTAATAGGAAGATTGTTATCTCATTTTTGAAGGCTTACCATTTTCCAGCCACCCCTTTACTTGTGAACATGTGCCTGCAATCAACTTTTGAAAGCTCTTGCCTAATACTGTCAAAATTGAACTTCCTCCAATTTAGAGCTTCAACTTTTTGATTAGCTGTATCCTTTACTATCACTATTTTAAAACTAATAGAATTACGATCACTTGTCCTGAAGTGCCCCGTCACTGACACCTCAGTCATTTGCTCTGCCTTATTTCAAGGTCAAAGTTTGTTCCTTTTCTAGGTGGTACATCCACATACTAAAGAAAATCTTCTTGGACATACTTAACAAATTTTTCTCCATCAGATCCTTTAACACTACGGCAGTCTCAGTCTATGTTTGGAAAGTTAAAATCTCCTACCATTACTACACTATTATTCTTACAGATAATTGATATCTCCTTACAAATTTGCTTCTCAATTTCCTGCTGACTATTTGGGGGGGCTCTATAGTATAACTCCAATAAAGTGATTGCTGGTGGGTGGCATGGTGCTCAGATGGTTAGCATTGCTGCCTCACAGCGTGAGGGACCCAGGTTTGATTCCCACCTCGGGTAACTGGCTGTGTGGAGTTTACACATTCTCCCTGTGTCTGCTTGGGTTTTCTCTCACAATCCAAAGATGTGCAGTTCAGGTGAATTGGCCATGGTAAATTGTCTATAGTGTTAGGTGCATTAGTCAGGGGTAAATGTGGGGGAATGGGTCTGGGTGGGTTACTCTTCGGAGGATCAGTGTGGACTTGTTGGGCCAAAGGGCTTGTTTCCATACTGTAGGGAATATGATCTTAATCTTTAGGAATTCCTGGTCTGAGAGTATCTGTAGAGAGAAACAGAGTTAACGTTTCAACCTGTCTGTGAAAGGGTCAGTGGACTTGAAACATTTACTCTGTTCTGTTTCTTTACAGGCACTCTCAGATCTGCTGACTTTCTCCAGCAATTTCTGTTTCTGTTTTTGTTTCATACTTCAAGCATCTGCAGTTCTGTTTTTATTTTTGTGTTAATCAGAAGAGCTATACTGAAAATTGATCTTTGAAGATAACACTTGATAAGCCATGGTTCTTCTACCTTTTTACCATCTATGTAATGATGAAAGATTTTAGGATTCTCTCTTTATGCTTATTTTAAGCTTCTTTTCAGGCCCACTTTCCCTAAGTTATTTTGTTTTGTATTGCCTGTCTGAACTTTTCTGACTAAAGGAACATGAAAAGACAAAAGCAATGGAAGTTAACAGGAATGAATTATAAGAAACTAGTGTGGATATTATCATACTGCAACAGGTGGATACATGTATCTATTTAGGATAAATGATAACAGAAGATGGCAGATGTGATGTGGAAGAAGGATAGAGACAGCTCGAAATAATTTTGTGAAGATAGAGGATGTGGTAACAGCATGAAACTAAACCTTGTGACAAGGACAAGACTCACACAATGCTACATTCTATCCACTTTCCCGTATGCTTCAACAACTGGAGCAATAGAAGTTCAATGGAAGAAAAAAAAGGCCTTTGAAGTGGGATGCTAATGTCTATGCTAACTATTCTATATCCAGACCAGGCGGTAAATGAAGAAATGCAAGAAATCAAACAGCAAAAAAGAACTCTTAAAAAGAGACATCCAGAAAAGTCAGTGCTTTTGCCATTCCATCAGTGCTGAAAAGCTACAGAGATTTATTCTTGAAGTTAAAGTCAGAAGGCGGTGGGGGGATTGGCAACGGCAGCAGAAAGAGGAGTCAACCTAGGATTAAATGAATGTAGAATGTCACAGAGGAGTTGCAGACAAGCTACCTTGAGTTTTTGTGGAAAGTACAATTTATGATGAGTGTGGCATACCATGACAGCAGATCTCCTGGCTGGCTGGAGAAGATATAAGCAGCAGCTTATAAATAAATCCTTATTTTCCCACTTTTTGGCAGTTTCTTTCTCAAATAAAATTTATAATACACAGTCTGCAGTGACCCATGTTGAATATTCTCAATCAATCTTCTGTGTATGAATCACTAGTGCAGCAGCAGAATTGAGAGTGTTCACTGCCATGATATCTATGCTGCTAATGCCACATTTAAACCCCAAGCGCACACCACTTCAGAAACTACAAGCCAGGGAAACTGGCCCTCACACAGAGGTATTCCTGTGTTATCCCTGAGGAGAAGGCCTGAAAAGCTAAATTAGCTCCTCAGCTTTTTGTCTTTGAGCAGCTAAGAGATGGCATGGTGGAAAGGAAGTAGTACTTTTCCTGCTGACGGATATGCCACTAGACTCACCCACTCAAACTGAGATAGCGGCCTGGATCAATACAATGCAGGCCAAAGTTTTATGATCAAGTGTATTACACATAGTCAAGTTCCATGTCCTTCTCCCTGTAACCTCACACTCTGTAAATCTGCACATGCCTCTTATCCTGTCAGTGTATTTTGCCCACATCATCCTTCCAAACTATTTATTTACTTATTGGCATGTGTACTCATTAAATTTATTTGTTACAAATACAGTAAAAAGTGCCACTCTGCAGTACCAAAGAAAAAAACTCATTTAGGCCTTCCCCTACCTCTTCAAACTCCAGGCACACGTTCCCGCCACTATCCCTGATAGGTCATACCCTTTCTCTGATCATTCTCTTATTCCTCACATAAGTGTAGAATGCCTTTGGGTTTTCCCTAATCCTTCCCGCCAACGCTTTCTCATGCCCCCTCCCAGCTCTCCTCAATTCATTTTTAAGTTCTTTCCTACCTACCCTGTAATCCTCTAAAGCTGTGCTAGATCCTTGCTTCCTCAACCTTAAGCAAGCTTCCTTCTTCCCCTTGACAAGAAGCTCCTCTTCTCTTGTCATCCTTCACCTTACCGTTATTTTTCAGTCTCAGTGGGACTAAGTTATCCAACACTTGCAACAAGTGCTCCTTCAACAGTCTCCACATTTCTGTTTTGCATTTCCTGTAAAACAATTGTTCCCAATTTATACTCCATAACTCCTGTCTAATAGCCATATAATTTCTGCTCCATCAAGTATGACAGATTTGACTCACTTATCTCCATTCTACGGCCTCTTCCATTGTGCTGGTCCAGCCACTTGCAGTACCAGCAGTTTCCAATGCATCCAATGTTGATGTTGAACATGAAGAACAACTGGCTTTTGATTGCTTGGCAACTCTTATAGGTAAGAACTCCTTTCTTAAAAGGACGGAATCTCCAATGCCAAGGAGTTAACTTTCTGAAGGGCATATAATTGTGTTAAGACCTACAGAGGTCCGCAACCATTAAACTCAGCCCAATTCCAAGTCTTGACAATGTGCATCTTAGCCAATTCAGCAGCAGGAGTTGGGACAGTGTGAGGCAAGGGGCTGCTGGGCAAGTAAATTGAATATAAAATATTTACCTCGTGAATCGGCCAAGCAAAGGCTGAACAGGAGCAGAAGCCAAATGCTGGGTAGGTGAAATAATATATTCGGGTAGTGGCTAAACCTGAAATATTACACGTGTAGTATCTTCCACCCATCCTCCTTTAACCAAAATAAAACTATGTGGAGGGCTGGTACGGTAAAGCTTTTTAAAAATTTCTTTTGGCAATTTAGAGCAGAGGGGATGGAAGCTAGGGCAGTTGCAGAATATGGGAGGTAAGGGTCATGACTAGTGTCCCTGCTGACTTCACTTGCAAGAAGTGCACCCAACTCCTCACAGACTGTGTTAGGGAACTGGAGCTAGAGCTGGATGAACTTCAGATCATTCAGGAGGCTGAGTCAGTAATAGAGAGGAGTTATAGGGAAGTAGCCCCACCTGATTTACAGAATAAAGTTAACTAAGTGGCCATCAGGAGAGGGAAAGGAAATAGGGAGACATTGCAGGGATCCCCTGAGGCTGTTCCCCTCAATAAGTACACCACTTTGGATACTGTTGAGAGGGTGGGAATCTACCAGGGAAAGCAACAGCGGCCAGGTCTCTGGTACTGAGCCTGGCTCTGAGGCTCAGAAGAGAAGGGGTAAGAATAGGAGAGCGATAGTGTTAGGAGACTCAGTGGTTAGAGGAACAGACCAGAGATTCTGTGTTCGCAATCGAGACACCCAGATGGTATGTTGCCTCCTGGGTGCTAGGGTCAGGGATGCTCGGATCGAGGATACATGATTCTTAGGGGGAGGGTGATTAGTTAGAAGTTATTGTAGACATGGGTACCAATAACATGGCTAGGAAGAGGGATGAGGACCCAATAAGAGAATATAGGGAGTTAGGTAGGGAGCTAAAGGGCAGGATGAGCAGAGTAATAATCTCAGGATTGCTACTGGTGCCACTGGCTAATGAGGCTAGAAATATAAAGCAAATGCAACTGAGCACATGGCTGCAGAGCTGATGTAGGAGGGAAGGCTTCAGATATGTTGATCATTGGGATACCTTCTGGAGAAGGTGGGATCTGTACAAGGAGGACAGGTTCCACTGACCTGGAGAGGTACAGATATTCTGGGCAGGCGGTTTGCTAGAGCTCTTAAGGCCAGTTGAAAACGAGTTTGTCAGGGGGATGGGAACTGGAGCTACGGATTAGACGATGGGGTAGTTGATGAATAGGCAGATACAGGGCACAGACAGTCAGTGAGAAAGGATAGACAGTCGATAGGGCAAAGTTACAGTCAGTGTGATGTGTTGAAGTGTGTCTATTTTAACACAAGTAAGGGTAATGAACTTAGAGCATAGATCAGTACTTGGAACTACAACATTGTGGCCATACGGAGACTTGAATAACACAGGGGCAGAAATGGTTGCTGGATGTTCCTGGGTTTAGATGATTGAAAGGAGTAGGGAGGGAGGTAAGAGAGTTGGGGGAGTGGCATTGCTAATCAGGGATTGAATCACAGGGGGCGGGGGGGTGGGGGCAGGGGGGGCAGGGGGTGGGGGGCAGGGGGGGTGGGGTGGGGGTGGGGGGTGGGGGCAGGTGGGGGCAGGGGGGGCAGGGGGGCAGGGGGCGGGGGGTGGGGTGGGGTGGGGTGGGGGCAGGGGGGGTGGGAGCAGTTGGGGGTGGGGGGGTGGGGGCGGGGGGGTGGGGGCAGGGGGGGCAGGGAGGGGGGGTGGGGGCGGAGTGGGAGGGGTGGGGGCAGGGGGGGCAGGGGTGGGGGCAGGGGGGGCGGGAGGGCAGGGGGGCAGGGGGTGGGGGGCAGGGGGGGTGGGGGTGGGGGCAGGTGGGGGCAGGGGGGGCAGGGGGCGGGGGGTGGGGTGGGGGCAGGTGGGGGCAGGGGGTGGGGTGGGGGCAGGGGGGGCGTGGGAGCAGTTGGGGGGCGGGGGGGTGGGGTGGGGTGGGGGCAGGGGGGGTGGGGGCAGGTGGGGGCGGGGGGGGCAGGGGGGTGGGGGCAGGGGGCGGGGGGGGGCAGTTGGGGGGAGTGGGGGGGGGAATGTTATTCCCTGGTTCAAGAAAGGGGTAACTCTGGGAATTACAGACCAGTCAGTCTGACGTCAGAGATGGGCAAATTATTGGCGAGGATTCTGAGAGACAGGATTTATGATTATTTGGAAAAGCATAGTTTGAATGGAAAGCGTTAGCATGGCTTTGTGAAAGGCAGGTCATGCCTCACAAGCCTTATTGAATTCTTTGAGGATGTGACAAAACACATTGGTGAACGTACAGCAGTGGATGTGGTGCATATGGATTTTAGCAAGGCATTTGATAAGGTTGCCCATGGTAGGCTCATACAGAATGTAAGGAGAAATGTTATACCAGGAAATCTGGCTATCTGGATACAGAATTGGCTGGCCTATAGAAAACAGAGGGTGGTGGTAAATGGAAAGTATTCAGTTTGGAGCTTGGTGACCAGTTGTGTTCCACAGGGATTGGTTCTGGGCCCTCTGTTCTTGTTGATTTTTATAAATGACTTGGATGAGGAAGTGGAAGGGTGGGTTAGAAGTTTGCCAACAACACGAAGGTTAGTGGAGTTGTGGATAGTGTGGAGAGCTGTTGTAGGTTGCAATGGGACATTGACAGGATGCAGAGCTGGACAGAGAAGTGGCAGATGGAGTTCAACCTTGAAAAGTGTGAAGTGATTCATTTTGGAATTTGAATGCAGATTACAGGGTTGAAGGCAGGATTCTTGGCAGTGTGGAGGAACAGAGGGATCTTGGGGTCCACGTCCACAGATCGCCCAAAGTTGCCACCCAGGTTGATAGGATTATTAATAAGGCATATGCTGTGTTGGCTTTCATTAGCAGGGGGTTGAGTTTAAGAGCTGCGTGGTTATGCTGTAGTTCTATAAAGCCCTAATTAGACCACACTTAGATTATTGTTTTGAGTTTTGGTCACCTCATTATAGGATATAGAAGCTTTAGAGATGGTGCAGAGGAGATTTACCAGAATGCTGCCTGGTCTGAAGAGCATGTCTTGTGAAGAAAAGTTGAGAGAGCTAGGACTTTTCTTATTAGTGCGAAGAAGGATGAAATGTGACTTGATAGAGTTATACAAGATGATGAGAGGCATAGATAGAATGGATGGCCAGAAATGTTTCCCGGGGTGGAAATGACTATCACATGGAGGCATAATTTTACAGTGATTGAGGAAGGTTTAGGAGAGATGTCAGAGGTAGGTTCTTTACACAGAGAGTGGTCAGTGCGTGGAATACACTGCCAGCATGGTAGTAGAGTCAGATACATTAGGGATATTTAAGTGACTCTTGGATAGGCACATGGATGAAGGGTATGTAGGTTAGTTTGATTTTAGTAGGATTACAAGTGGCACAACATCGAGGGCTGAAGGGCCTGTACTGTGCTGTACTAATCTATGCTCTATGTACATTTCAATTAGTGGTCTTCTCATGTATCGGATACTATTGTTCTTCAAGTGCATTTTGATACAACAAACAAGGGTAGGGCCTTGGGTACTGTTGTAAAACAGAGGGATTTAGGGGTACAGGTACATAATTCTTTGAAGTTTGTGCCACATATGGACAGGGTGGTTAAAAAGACATTTAGCACACTTGCCTTCATTGTTCAGTCCTTTGAGTGTAGGTCTTGGGAAGTCATGCTGAGGTTGTGTAGGATATTGATGAGGCCTTTTCTGGAATACGGTGTCCAGTTCTGGTCAACCAGCTACAGGAAGGATATTATCAAGATGGAGAGGGCTCACAAGAGATTTACAGGATATTACCAGATAGGCTGGGACATTTTCATTGGAGCATATAGAAGTTATAGATAGAAGATATAGATAGATTTAATAGTAGTTGTCTTTTCCCAAGGATGGGGATTTCAAAACTAGGGTGCACATTTTTAAGATGAGAGGAGAGAGATTTGAAAAAGAAATGAGAGACTTTCTTTTGCACAGAGGATAGTTCACATATGGAATGAACTTCTTGAGGAAGTGGGAGATACGTGTACAATTACAACATTTAAAAGATATTTGGGTAAGTATATGAATATAAAAGATTTGGAGGGATATGGACCAGGATCAGGCAGCAAGGACCAGTTTAGTTTGGGATTATATTCGGCATGGACTGGTTGGACTGAAGGGTCTGTTTCCGTGCTGTATGATTATATGCCTCTATGAAAGATTTTAAAAATGCCGTTAAAGGAATTTTCATGAGTTGCTGCAAGAAACGGTACATATGATGCCATAGCAGGCCTTGGTGGAGGGAGTGAATGCTTCAGTGAGGGCGGTGATTTAATGAGCTCTTTTGTCCTGGATGGAGTTGAGTGTCTTGAATGTTGCTGCAACTGCATTTAACCTGGCAAATATGAAGTAAAACATTAATCTGAGACATGCTGGTTTGCTTCCGAGGGCATAGATAGGGTCAATAAGAAGAAACTTTTCCCCCTAGTAGGGGGAATAATAACCAGGGAGTATAAATTGTAGGTAAAGTTTTGTTAATGCAGCTTAGAACATTGGGCTGCAATGTGTCCTGGCTCATTGAAACAGAGGAATTACGCAGAGCAGAGGAAAATCACCGAGACAGTGTATTCAAAAGAACAGGTACCCAATGAACACAGTCCACCGATTTCTCAGCAACAAACCCCAACAAGCAGACAAAACACGTCCAGAAATCCTAGCCACCCATCAAAGACATCTCAGAAATGACTGCCAGACTACTTAGACCTATGGGCGGCACGGTGGCACAGTGGTTAGCACTGCTGCCTCACAGCGCCGCAGACCTGGGTTCAATTCCCGCCTCAGGTGACTGACTGTGTGGAGTTTGCACGTTCTCCCCGTGTCTGCGTGGGTTTCCTCCGGGTGCTCCGGTTACCTCCCACAGTCCAAAGATGTGCAGGCCAGGTGAATTGGCCATGCTAAATTGCCCATAGTGTTAGGTAAGGGGTCGATGTAGATGTAGGGGTATGGGTGGGTACGCTTCGGCGGGGCAGTGTGGACTTGTTGGGCCGAAGGGCCTGTTTCTACACTGTAAGTAATCTAATCTAAAAAAAAAACCTCTTATCATCACGGTAGCCCACAAACACACTAAGACAGCAGCTAATGAACTTGAAAGACTCTATATAGACAACAAACAAAACTAATGCCATTTACGAAATACCTTGCAAGAACTGTAACAAACACCACTTTGGACAAACAGGCAGAAAACTAGCCACTAGAACACATGAACATCAACTAGCCATAAAAAGACAC
Source organism: Chiloscyllium punctatum (assembly GCF_047496795.1). Taxonomy (NCBI): domain Eukaryota; kingdom Metazoa; phylum Chordata; class Chondrichthyes; order Orectolobiformes; family Hemiscylliidae; genus Chiloscyllium; species Chiloscyllium punctatum. The sequence goes on from NC_092743.1 coordinate 70,561,680, forward strand.
GACCCACTCTCACTAGTTTCCTTACATACAGATGATGAAGGATACCACTTCCACTGGGACAACACATCATCCTAAGACAAGCCGAACAGAAAAATACAGGAGATTTTCTAGAAACCTGGAATTCCAACCAGAACTCTAACAACAAACACATTGACTTGAATCTCATTTACCACCCCATGAGAAAAAAACAGGAAATGACATCACCACAGGAAATGACATCACTAACCCAAGGAAACCTAAATACATAAATAGAAAGCAGGCCATGTCACCAGTGCTTCATCCGAAGGCTCAATGATGCTGTTACATCGTATGGTGATGAAATGTCTGAAAATGAATCTTCCAGCTCAGTAAGCAAACCTACATCCAGAACCTCAACCTGAGCTACAAATCTTCTCAAAACTCATCATTTTCTTCTCTGTTTAACAGCTCAGTTTTTGTCAAGGTTCATCCCAAGCAGCTCCATGATTCAGGACTCTGTGCTCTATGGTCTGTTCTCTGGGGCACACACATAGACAAACATTGACTGCATTTGGAGGACCATCAGCTCAGTGAAAGACATTCTTTGGTCTGCCTGAAAGTAAGAAATGGCTTCGCTCCCAATCCTCCCACACAGCCAAATTGCACCTTCCCCTACAAATACAGAAGGTGCAATACCTGCCCATTCACTTTCTTCTCAGTATCCAAGGGCCCAAACACACTTTCCAGGTGAAGCAGCACTTTACCTGCACTTTATTCATTCCAGTCTATTGCATTTGCTGCTTCCAGTGTGGTTCCTTCTACATTGGGGAAACAAAACATTGACATGGATGACTGCTTCGCCGAACACTTACATTTTGTCTGCAAAAAATGACCTTGAGCTTCCAGTTGCCTTCCAAATCAATACACCACTGTGTTCTCCGGCCAACATCTCTGACTCAGGCTTGAGGGCTCAAGCACAGCTCAGTGCAAGCTGGAAGAACAACACCTCGTTTTCCACTTGGGAGCTCTTCAGCATTTTGGACTCAGTATATTCTTCCATGTCCTTAACCCAGCACCCACGCCAGGCCTTGGTATCATATGGTCTGCTATTACACACCATCCATTGTTAGCCACTAATTGTCCACTAATTGTTATTCATAGAATCATAGAGTCATAGAGTAATATTCATTTTTTGCCAGGCTGATTACTTTCCAGTCCTTAGTCTGTCCAACAGTTTTTCTCTCTCTTTGGGCATAATGTTCACCTATTATTTACTCCTTATCCCCTCTCCTCATCCTATTTTCTGCAATAAAAAGCAACTTCTTACTCACTGTTATCAGTTCTGAGGAAAGGTCACTGAACCCAAAACATTAACTCTGATTTGTCCCCACAGATACTACCAGACCTTCTAAGCCTTTCCAGCAATTTTTTTTTTCTGATTTCAAATATCTACAGTTCTTTCGGTGTTTATTTGGTTTGTTTGTTGGATTGAGTCAAATTCCAATGTTTATTTGTTTCTTCCTATGCTACTGTACAGAGCCCAACTGCTTCAGTGTGTATGCATGTAAATAAAGATATTTTTATGAATAAAGTATATTTCTGAAATAAAGAGGTCTGTTTGGTGAATCTGTAATATGTAGTTACATTGTTTTCTATTCTTAAGTTTCAACATAGTCTAAAGCTTGTTTGTAATGTTAGTAAAATATATAAAACACAATCCATTCAAATGAATAATATAATTTAACTTCATTGAGGATAGCAGTTGAGGCAACGTGATACGTCAAGGCTGCAGCATTCAGGAGTTCTTGAATAACATGATGATTGAGGGCAAACATGTCTGCAATAAATGTTTTTTTGAAAAAATTCAGCTCAGAGTTTTGAAGCAAGGGGCAGAACTACAAACATTTTGCTGTATCAGGGAGGTGGAAAAGTGACCTAAATTGTTTGTACCAGGAGGAACACACAATGCTGAGGATAGAATTTGTTGATTTCATCAGTGGTCAGGGATAAGAGTACGTGAATGTGAGTGAGGCAACTTGGAGGTCATAGGGGACACAAGAATGTCGTTTCTGGAAATGTCCCACAGGTATGATATGCTCTCTATCTGTTTGGATGAGAATGATAGCTACAGTGCACATGTATAAACTGGTCATGCCACTGGTTTTGAAACAAATAATGAGACAAGAGATCAAATTTGGAGAGATGTAGTATTTCAAAGAGCAGGGAAAAGGCAAGAGAGAAATGTAGTAATATGGGAAATAAGGGTCAGATATGATAGCATTTGTCAGAAAGAATAAAATACAAAGAACACACCAACTTTCAAGGCTAGATGTTACAAAATAGCTAAAAAGACTAAGAGTAGGATTCATAACAAAGATTAATTGTAATTGTAACACACCTTGGAGTAAATAAGGATGGTCTGATGATAATTGCAAAGTCATAGCATCAGAATGAAAAAATTAGATCCTGAATATTGAGGGATAGATGGTAATCAAAAATAATAGGGAAGTAGTCAAGGTGTAATATTCTTAATCAAGGTTGACACTTGTGCAACAGGTATAGATGATTTTGGTTGAGAAGATTACAATGTGGAATCAGTTTGGGTGGATATCAGAAATAGTCATGAAAGAAGTCATTAGTGTCTATGGTCTACATCAGTAACCATAACATAGGATAAAGTGTAGAAAATGTAATATAGAGTCATAGAGTTACAGAGATGTACAGCATGGAAACAGACTCTTCGGTCCAACCCACCCATGCTGACCAGATATCCCAACACAATCTAGTCCCGGCCACCAACACCCGGCCCATATCCCCCCAAACCCTTCCTATTCATGTACCCATCCAAATGCCTTTTAAATGTTGCAACTGTACCAGCCTCCACCACATCCTCTGGCAGCTCATTCCATACATGTACCACCCTCTGTGTGAAAAAGTTGCCCCTTCGGTCCCTTTTATACCTTTCTCCTCTCACCGTAAACCAACACCCTCTAGTTCTTGACTCCCCGACCCCATGGAAAAAACTTGGTCTATTTATCCTATCTGTGCCCCTCATAAACCTCTTTAAGGTCACCCCTCAGCCTCCAACACTCCAGGGAAAAAAGCCCCAGCCTGTTCAGCTTCTCCCTATAGCTCAAATCCTCCAACGCTGGCAACATCCTTGTAAATCTTTTCTGAACTCTTTCAAGTTTCGCAACATCTTTCCGATAGGAAGGAAACCAGAATTGCATGCAATATTCCAACAGTGGCCTAACCAATGTCTTGTACAGCTGCAACATGACCTCCCAAAAATATGGTTGCTTGTAATAATTGCTTGACAATAATCATGTGTGACTTAAAATACATATATATAAATGAAAAAAAAAGCAGATTGATTTGATTAGATTTGTCATATGTACCAAGGTGCAGTGAAAAGTATTGTTTTGCATGCTAACCAGACAAATCATACCTTACATAAGAACATCAGGGTAACAGAACAGAGCGCAGAATATAGTGTTACAACTATAAAACAGGTGCAGAGAAAGATTAACTCTAATCTGAAAGGTCTGTTCATGAGTCTGATAACAATAGGGAAAAAGCTGTTCTTAAATATGTTGGTATAAATGTTCACTTTTGTACCTTCTGCCTGAAAGAAGAGAGTGGAAGAAAATATAACTGGGATGGGAAAGGTCTTTGATTATATTGACTGCTTTCCCAATGGCAGTGGGAAATGTAGATGGAGTCAATGGGAATAAGGCTGGTTTGTGTGGTAGACTGACTGTGTTTGCAATTCCCTGTAATTTCCTGCAGTCTTGGGCCAAGCAGTTGCCATACAAAACTGTGATGCATCCAGATAGGATGTTTTCCATTGTGCATCTCTAAAAATTGGTAAGAATTATTGTGGGCATATCAAATTTCATTAGTCTTTGAGGAAGTAGAGACATTGGTGTGCTTTCTTGACTGTAGCATTGACATGGATGTTGTTGATATTTACTCCTAGGAACTTGAAGCTCTTGACAACCTCCACCTCAGCATCATTAACATAGACAGGAACATGTCTTCCACTTCGCTTCCTGAAGTCAATGACCAGCTCTTTCCTTTTGCTATAATTGACGAATAGATTGTTGTCTTGATTGTTGTGTATTCCAAAAATGAAGAGGAAAAAAAAAGGGAGCATCTACGGGAATGCATTAAACTGAAGAAAAAGTATGCATTTATACAAGGGTGAGAGGCAGGACAGTTGATTGTTTAGAATATAAGGAATGGCAGAGTATGACTAGACACAATCAGATGGAAGAAATCAGAATATAAGAGGAAACCAGTTAGGAATGCAAAAATGGATAGCAAGAGTTTATACAGCTATGTGAAAAGGAAAAGAGAAAATAAAATCTGCTTTCATCCTTTCGAGAGTGAGAATAGTGAGTGAATTGTATATATTAAGGAAACTATGATGAACAAATATTTTTCTTTGTTTTCACTATAGAGGATACAAAAACTTTCTGGTAATAGCTAGAAATCAAGAGATGGATGAGACAGAGGAACTTACTGAAACTGCAGGCAAAAGGAAAGTGGAACTAAGCAAACTGATGAAGCTACAGGCCGAGTAATCTCCAGGTCCAGATAGATTTCATCCTAACATCTCAAGAGAGCGAGCTAATAAAGAAATAGTTAAATTGGTGTTAATTTTCCATAGATTCAAGAAAGGTTCTATTGGACTGAATAGCAGCAATTATAACCTCTCTGCTCAAGAAGGGAGGGACACAGTAAACAAAAAACCACAGGCTAAATAGCTTGATATGTGTTATTAGGAAGATGTTAGTGTTATTCATTAAAGATCACGACTGCATATGTAGAAAAACTGACAATAATCAGAAAGAGATAGAATGTACTCATCAAAGAAAAATCATGTTCAACCAATTTGTTGGAATCCTTTGAAGGAGTAACATGAACTGTGGAACACAAGAGAACTGTTGAAATACTGGGCTTGAATATCCAGAACATGTTGGATAATGTGTCACATCTAAGATTATTGTGTAAAATAAAAGTTCATGGTGCAAGGGACATGAATAGAAGTTTTGCTGGCTAGCAGAAAACAAGATATATACAAATGGTTCTGCTTCTAATTGGTGCTGGAATCTCAATATTTTACAATTTACATCAATGACTTAGATGACTGAAATAAAGACATGAAAGCTAAATTCACTGCTGATGACACGATAGGTAGGAAAATATTTTGTAAAGACTGTGTGAGAAAGCTCTAGGTGCATATAGGTTGAGTGAGTGAGCAGAATTCTGCTAGATAGTGCAGAATGTGGAAAAATATGAACTTTTTCACTGTAGCAGGAAAATGAAAATAAACAAAATTTGTCCTTAAATGGGGAATGACTGCAGAATTCCAAGAACCAGACAGAGTTAGGTATTCTGGTTCATGAGTCACAAAACGTTAGCATACAAGTACACAGCATAATTAAGAAGGCTAATAGAATGCTATCCTTATCTGTAAAAGACATTGAATAGTAATGTGAGGACATCATGCTTCAATTAAACTCAGCATTGGAAAGATCTCACTTCACATATTGTGTGCAGTTTTGTTCTCTTTATTTAAGGAAGGATGTAAGTTCATGGGGTGATTCAGAAGAGGCTTGCTAGATTGATACCTGAAATGAATAGGTTCATTGACTTTGTTGTTTTTGCGGAGAGGTGGAGGAAGAGAAGGCCAAAGTGTGTGTGTGTGTGTGTGTGTGTGTCCATCTCGCTTCCAGTCTCAGTGTTCTTTCTCTACACAACACTCCCACAGGCTCAGTTACTCCTGCAGGACAACTCTCACAAAAACTCGCTCACTTACAGAGCTCACGTCCACAGCTCACTCTGTTTATCTCTCACTCTGACAGATATATTTAGTCACTCAAACAGAACTAACACTCACACCACACTGGCCGTTTCCAACAAGAAAAAAAAATTAACCATCAATCCATTACATTCAATAGCATAACATAGCATAGCAGCACTATCAACATCATTGAGATTCCCATTGACCAGATACTTAACTGGACACATCATATAAATAAAACAGCCACAAGAGCTCAGAGGAGAGGGGTACTGCAATGAATAACTCCCCTCCTAACTCTCCAAGCCTGTCCACCGTTTATAAGACACATGTCAGGAGTGTGATGGAAAACTCCCCACTTCCCTGAATAGGTGCATCTCTAACAATACTGAAGAAGCTTGATACCATTCGGGACAAAGCAGCCTCTTGATTGGCATCACATCCAGAGCATCCATTTCCTCCACCACCAACACTTAATAGGGTGTACTATCCAAAACACGCACTGCAGAAATTCACCAAAGATTCTCAGACTGCACCTTCCAAACCCAGGGATAGTTTCATTAGGAAGGAAGTGGCATCAGACACATGGGAACACCAGCACCTGTAGTGCTCTCCTCCAAGCCGTTCACCATCCTGACTTGGAAATATTATTATTGTTCCTTTACTGGCACTCGATCAAGTTGTGGAATTCCCACCCTGATGGCATTGTGGATTAGCCCACAGCACGTGGACCACAGTGGTTCAAGAAGGCAGTTCAACACTAACTTCTCAATGGCAACCAGCAATAAATACTGGCTAGCCAGCATCCCATTAGGAAATTTTAAAAAAGACTCAATCACTCATAGGCTCATCATTCATCCCACAGGTTCCTTACTCACACATTCTGCCATTCATACAGACATACTCACTCATTCACAGACTCATGCACTTGTGCAGCCTTATGAACTCCCATACTTGTTCACACTGTCTCATTTATTCACATACTTGCTTACACAGTCTTGATCCTTTACGCATGGACACACACACTCACACACTTGCTCACAGTTTCATTCATTCACACACTTTCTTACACAGTCACACTCATTCACATATTTGTTCACATAGTCTCACTCATTGGCAAACTCACTCACATTGTCTCACTCATTCACGCTCTCACTCACACAGTTTCACATATACCCTTGGACCCATGAAGTTTAGACATTTTACCTCTGAGGAGGAATTTAGGATGGCTGTGTTGGTAGCAGGACACAGGTCCTCAGTCTGCTCTGTCAGTCTCCAGATGCCCTGGTCAGAATATCATGGGCACCCTTTTTTTTAATGTCAAAACTATACTTCATTCTAAAAAATATATATATACATACACACACATAGGCACAAATGCTGTTCAGCTCTGTACAGTAACATATCAAGGAAATAAACAAACATTGGAGTTTGGCTCTATCCAAATAAACCAAACATATCTCTTATATGTACAACATTGCATTTACATGCATTTGAGGCACTAAGGAGAAGCCCATAACTGAACGGACCCCCAATTAACTTCAGCAGAAAGACGTTAGACAGTGGTCTTTCCCCACTGTGCCTTGGTGGCAACTGTCCCAAGCTTTAGTGTGTCCCTCAGGACACAGTCCTGGACCTTGGAATGTGCCAGCTTGCAACATTCGGTGAAGGTCAACTTGTTGTTCTGGAAAACCAACAAGTTTCAGTCAGATCAAACAGCGATTTTCACTGAGTTGATGGTACTCCAGACGTTGTGAATGTTTATCTCCATGTGCATCCCAACACAACATGTGTACTCTCAACCAGTACCACCTCTACTCCTTTCAGGGGCCATGCAGGATGACAAGAGACAAACATGGTAAAGGTCAGTTAGACCATGCACCCTTGCTGTGAAAACAATAGAGAAGCAATTCACTTTAACAGAGTTTGCCGCACGTCTAATTGTTTCTCGCCTGTATTTGCTCTTGATGGACTTACAATAGCAACTGCAGGAGAGAGATTGCCTGAAATTGAAGTAGCAGCTCCATACAAATCTGTCACTCCTACTTACCTTTATTTTAAACAGTAAGTCTGTAGGCCATATAGAGGGGCATGGCTGGCCAGGTTCTGGACTGTGAGCTGTGGTTATTTTAATCAATCTGTTCGGACTTGCTACTACACACCTCTGGGACATGAACCTGAACTTTCTGTTTCAGAGATAGGGACACTATCATTTTTCCTTCCATTGAATTGAAGTTACTGGGTTGAACAGCATAATCCACACATTTAACTACTTTACAAAACTTATTGTTTCAGAGGTTAGAATATAAAGGTTGTTATCTGTTCACTGTTTGGAAATGAATCTGCCTGAGGTTGACATCTGAGGCAGATTTTGGGCATTACTCGCCCAATTTTATAATTGGCATTCCCAATGGATGCAACTCTGCATTGTAAATGCAGAAGAGAAAACATTATCTCATTTGTTCTTTTCCAGAAAAGCTGAATCTTTTGTGGAACAACATGACCATGGAGCTGATAACAACAGACAAAATCCCAGGTGTGAAATTTTCATTCATGAGTTCAGTTCCTGAGGCATTGAACTCTGCCAAAAAGCAAAGAAAAAAAATTAAAAGCAGCAAATTGCATCTGTCTAACAGACGCAAGGGACCAAATGATACTCTTGTTATTTTTCCTACCTTTTCTTTTTAACTTCAGGGCCCATATGGATTGAGCCGAGCTGACAAAAATTTAAAGGCTGTTGGCCATTTAAGAAGAGCAGAATAATCGTGTATAAATAATTGAAAGGAATTATAGCAGATATATTCTTAGAAAATGTTCTTTCCATCTGTTCAAACTCAGATTCAGTCTGAATTTTTGGCATGGAGACAAGAAACAGGGCTTGTGTTTCTCATCTGCGTCAGAAACCTGCCTTCAGTGGGAAACTGATTAAAGTTAGGATTTTTACATGGTTAATATTTGTGAAGGTAGGTTTTGTGCTCCATTAACGCATGAACAGGGTTGGATTAGGTGAATTAGTGGCTGATTTGACTTCCCATGTCAAACTTTGTGTGAAAAGCACCATCCACAAGCTTTGCTCCAAGCCATTTACTCCAAGACTTAAAAATAAATTGCAGTGCCTTCAATGTTGCTACATCCAAATCCCTCTCCTAAGGATCCTCCATTGTGGGTCTTCCTGTATCAAATGGACTTCAGCAGTTCACAAAAGAAAGCTCACCATCACATTCTCAAGCGATAATGTGATGAGCGATAAATGCTGGCCCAGCTAGCAACATACCACACCTGATAAAGGAATTAAAACACTCACATCATTGGCGTGCTGTTGTCAATCATAGAATAGAATTTCTACAACGTGGAAATAGGACCATCAAATCCATACCAACCCTCCGAAGAGCATCCTACCCAAACCCATCCCATCCCTGTAATCCAGTATTTCCTATGGTATTCCTCGCCACACATCCCTGGATACTATGGAAAGTTTAGCATGGCCAATCCACCTAACCTACATATCATTGGATAGTTGGGGAAACCCACACTGACATTGACAGAATATGGAGTCAAACCTGGGTCCTTGGTGCTGTGAGGCAGTAGTGCTAACTGCTGATCCACTGTGCCACCCTGTTGTCCTGAAGGAAAGATCTGAAATTTGTGCCAAAACCTTCCACCATGTCAGAGGTGGTGAGATGTCACAAGAAGATTCAGGGAATCACCCATTCACCTTTAGAGTTCGAGTGAAAATCTGAGGCAATGTGGTTTGACAGACGATGAAGCAATCACAGCATCTGCTCAGATATTAAGCACATAAATGGATGAAGCTCATCATCTTGCTGACCAGCTGAACATTAATAGGCTTGGAAACTGCCTGGAAAGATTCAGACTCCTGGGATAGTGTGCCTGGGCTATTTCCAGCTAATTTCAGTAACAGATCAGGTGTTGTAGGTAGAGCTTCTATTGCCTTCTTGCCCTTTATTCTTTTCCCGCGAACTCTTGATGCCTGACTTTCCACATTTCCTGTGCATGGGTTTTGCCTTCCCTTTAACTGAGCTCTAAATCTGGCAATGTGCCCTCATTACCTGACCTGTTGCACCAGTGGCTGCTCAATGTTCTTTCCCCTTGCACTTCTGCCCTTATTAATGGTTGAGTTGGTGGGTGGTGTTGGTAAGATTGGAGTGGTGCTGGAAAAGCACAGCAGGTCAGGCAGCATCGGAGGAGCAGGAAAATCGATGTTTTGGGAAGGAGCTCTTCATCAGAAATGCTGCATTCCTGATGAAGAGCTCCTGCCCAAACCGTTGATTTTCCTGCTCCTCCGATGCTGCCTGACCTGCTGTGCTTTTCCAGCACCACTCTAATCTTGTCTCTGATCTCCAGCATGTGCAGTCCTCACTTTCGCCAAGGTGGAGCTGATGAGTCTATTCAGTACTTAATATCTGAGTTCCCACTCGCCCTCCTACCTGTGCAATACTAAGCACAGCTCTTTACCAAATTCCATGTCTCCCTTTGCCCTGCTGATCATTTTATGTTGTGGGCAGTGATGTAGCTCCCTGTCTTGTATTTGCTCCCTAATTGGAAACTGATAACCACTGAAACTTATGCAGTCTTTTATATAGGTTACTCTTTTAATCAACTGGAGATTTTAAAATCTGAGATGTTATGACAAACCTCTGGAATAGGTGGGATTTGAACTGAAGTTTTCTAACCCGGGGTAAACAGTTTCAGTGATTTGATTTGATTTGATTTGATTTGATTTGATTTGATTTGATTTGATTTGATTTGAGTTGATTTGATTTATTGTTGTCACATGTACTGAGATTAGTGAAAATGTGGGCGGCACGGTGACACAGTGGTAAGCTCTGCTGCCTCACAGCACCTGAGACCCAGGTTCAATTCCTGCCTCAGACAACTGTCTGTGTGGAGTTTGCGCATTCTCTGCGTGGGTTTCCTCCGGGTGCTCCGGTTTCCTCCCACAGTCCAAAAATGTGCAGGTTAGGTGAATTGGCCATGCTAAAATTGCCCGTAGTGTTAGGTGAAGGGGTAAATGTAGGGGAATGGGTCTGGGTGGGTTGCTCTTTGGAGGGTCGGTGTGGGCTTGTTGAGCCGAAGGGCCTGTTTCCACACTGTAAGTAATCTAATCAAAAGTGTTGCTTGTTGAGCAATACAGGCAGAACATACAATGCGAAGTGCATCAGGGAAGTAGAAGAGAGTGCAGAATACAGTGTTACAGTCATAGAGAAGGTGCACAGAAGGGAAATCTACTCAACATTTGACGAGGCAGCATACAGGTGATAGCTGAAAGAGTTGAGAGTATGTCACTGGAAAAGCACAGCAGGTCAGGCAGCATCCGAGAAGCCCTCCAAAACGTCGATTTTCCAGCAATACACTCTCAACTCTGATCTCCAGCATCTGCAGACCTCACTATCTCCTCCTGATAGCTGAAAGGGCATTTCCTTTAGTGGTAGTTTATTCAAGTGTGTATGTCATAAAGCCTTTCGGTTTACTAGTGAGCCAATCAAAATACTCATACAATCTTTAAGTCTTTTAAATACGCCCATGGTTGTAGCTCAGGAGACAGATATATAAGTTACAAATTACAATTTTATACAATAAATTCTTAAGCAGAGCCCAGTTCAAGGCTGACATTTATTGCCTATCTCTAGATGACATTGAATTGATTGGCTGTCTAGATTATTTCAGAGGACAGTAAAGAGTTAGCTACATTTCTGTGGGATCTGGAGTCACACAGAGGCTAGATCAGGGAAGGATGGTAGATTTCCTTTCCTGAAAGGCATTGGTGAACCAAAGGGATTTCTGAGACAATTAATGGCTATTTTTTCATTCCATGGGGAGCTGCAAATAAAGGGAGAGTGGGGGAGAATTTTGCGGTATGGAGAGGGGCAGAGTGGTGAGGTAGTGATAGGTGAATACAGATCGAGAGTAAGCCCGGTTGGTCGATGGGAGGAATGAATCTGGTTGGTGGCTGGAAGGAAGGATCGGTAAGTGAAATGGAAGGGAGGAGGAGGTGCTGGAAAGGGAGGGAATGGGTGTGAAGGTTATTTGAAATTGGAGAACTCAATGTTGAGTCCTCCAGACTGTCAGCTGCCCAGGCAGAAGTTGTTATTCTCTAACTTATGATCTGATTCACTGTGGTAATTTGAGGAGACAGGGTGGACATGTTGGAGAGGGAATGGGAAGGGGAATTGAAATGGGAGGTCAGGACAGACTTGTGAGCTCGGCTGAGATACTCAATGAAGTGTGCCCTGAGTTTACGTTTGGTCTCACCAATGTAGAGAAGATCACAGTAGGAACACCAGATACAATAAACTAGGTTGGGGGGGGCAAGTGAACCTCTGACTCACCTGGAAGGACTGTCTAGGGCCCTGGATAGAGATGAGAGCAGTGGTGTGCAGGCAGGCTTTGCATCTTTTTCAGCTGCAGGGGAAGGTACCAGATGGTTGGAGGAGTTGGTGGGGAGAGTGGCATGAACTAAGGCATGACGAAGTGAACAGTCTTGTGGAAGACAGAGAGGGGTAGGGAGGGGAAAATGTTCTTGGTGGTGGGGTCTATTTGGAGTTGGAAGAAGTGTTTAAGGATAATACATTGGTTGCAAAGAGTGGTGGAGTGGAAGATGAGGACAAAGGGGACCCTACCTTTATTATCTTTGAAGGGGAGCAGTTTAGAGCAATGGTATGGAAAATGGAGGAGATGCAGTGGAGGGGTGTCTGGATAACAGAGGGGGAAAAGCATGTTGTTCAAAATAGGTGAACATCTGGGATGCTTGGGAGTGGAAAGTCTCCTCATTTGAGCAGATGTGACAGAGATGGAGAAATTGGGAAAACAGGATAGAGTTCTTGCAGGATACTGGATGGGAGGAGGTGTAGTCTAGATAGTTATGGGAGTCTTTGGGTTTACAGTAAATGACCGTCCATTCTGATCAAGCAAACAACTGTTTTGTGTGTGTGTGTGTGTTCCAGACTTTGAGCCATCGGCCAATCCAATTGTATTCTTTGAAAGGGTTGGCTAGTGGAGTCTGGACTGGAGTCTGCCCAATTCACTTCTAACAGGTGTTGGTGACTCCCTCGATCACCCCTTGGTCCCCTGCCGTCAGTGGTCCCTGTGGCTGTAAGTGCAGCTGAGTGTAGCCAACCCAACAAAAGATTTTACATGGGTTAGATGAGAGAGAGGAGGTAGAACTCATTGCAATGAGTCTGAGCCAGTCAGTCCAGTCTGCAATCCCAACCCTGCTAAATGTAGGGGATGGAAACAATATGAAAAAGGCGATCTAACAGCAATTGGGTACAATGAAGGAGACCCCGTAGATGGGTTAAACAAGTGTAGGCTGAAGAAAGGGAATACCCGACTGCCTTTGCCAGTTGTTTATGGGTGCACTTTAGATTCCCATATCACCGAAAGGAACAGGAAGGTATATGTGAATTTCAATCCAGCAGAGGCAACCCACAATGAGGCATCAGTTCTGAGATGAATGTCCCGGGTGTGGGAGAAAGAAGCCCATGAACTAAAACAGGAAAAGGAGGGAAAAAGCTACGAAACTATGAAAGCAACCACCCCAACACACACAAAAGAAGTTGCATCAAGACACTGTGCAAAAGGGCCACCACACATTGCAGCACACCTGAACTGCAAAAAGAGGAAGAAGAACATCTCTACAATGTATTCGCCAAAAACGGATACCTGATACCCCCGCAATTTCATCAACAGATGCCTAAGGGAAAGACAATGGAATGAGGACATGCCACAACCCAAAGGACTAGCCACGTTACCATACATCAAGAACATTTCTGAACTGACAGCCAGACTACTACGACCACTAGGACTCATATCAGCACACACAGCAACAGCCACTCTCAGACAACAACTCACCAGGACAAAGGACCCGATACCCAGCATGAGCAAAACCAACGTAGTGTACAAAATCCCATGCAAGGACTGCACAAAACACTACATAGGACAAACAGGAAGACAGCTAACGATCTGTATCCATGAACATCAACTAGCCACGAAACAACACGACCAGCTATCCTAGTAGCCACACACAGAGATCACAAGCAACATGAGTTCGACTGGGACAACACTACTATTATAAGACAAGCCAAACAGAGAACAGCCTGGGAATTCCTGGAGGCATGGCACTCATCCACAGATTCTATCAACAAACACATCGACCTGGACCCAATATACCGGTCACTGCAGCGGACGGCTGGAACAGACAACCGGATGCGACAGAGACAAACCACTATAAATGCTGGAGGAAACAACACAGAAGCGCTTCACAGGAGGCTCCCAAGCACTGAGGATGTCACCTAGACAGGGACGAAATGTCTGCAACAAAAATTCCCAGCTCGGCGAACGGAACCACAACAGGGAAAAAGCTTCCTTTCGGCATCTCCAACCAGAGTCTGGTGTGCAGGAATGAAGAAAGAGGGGGGAGGGTCTTACCAAAGGAACACATTTCCACCCTACACAGCCACGGGCAGAGACAAAGGGGCACAGCAGGGGAACACATGCAGTCAGCACAGTACTACCACTGCGGGTGCACAGGACACTATGTATAAGGACCACCCATGCACATCTTTGGACTGTGGGAGGAAACCGGAGCACCCGGACGAAACCCACACAGACACAGAAAGGATGTGCAAACTCCAAGGCTGGGATTGAATCCGGGACGCTGGCACTGTAAGGCAGCAGTGCTAACCACTGAGCCACCGTGCTGGAATTGAACTAAACCATGCCAGCTGCACTCACAGCCACAGGGACCACTCACTGCAGCATGCCCAAGGGTGAATAGAGGGAGTCACAAACCCCTGTTAGAAGGCCCAATTCAGCAGACTGTAGTCCATGCCATGGACACCAGCCAACCCATATACTCCCCACTCCCAATCTACAAGGCATCTGCATGACGGTGTCAGGCTTCTGCCTTCCCAGTGTGGGTCTGCGACACAAAGTAGGATAGTGTAGGAGACCACTAGTCAGTATAGTAGACTGCTGACAAGATAGGAGGCCACCTCACAGAATTTCTTTGGGATACCGGAGATTCCCGCACAATTCTGAATATCTTGAAATCTGGTGGATCACAGGAACTATTATTTTAGGTGGATTTACTGGCCACGTACAGGAAAGGTACATTACTGAACCTATAGAATTTAAACTAGGCAACATTACATGCCAGCACCCTGTTATCTTAGTCAACCTTCCCCGAGGTGCAGAACGCATCCTTGGCATTGATTACATGACTAGGTGCAATCTTACCTTCGATCCATCAAACGTTTGCATTTGGCAACTGTCTCCAGTTGGCAACTCCCCACCCATTATTTTAGCAGGTGGTTATGCTAACTGAATCAGCACAACAAGGGAGGTTTGGTTCAATTCCAGCATGGTGGCTCAGTGGTTAGCACTGCTGCCTTACAGCACCAGCGTCCCGGGTTCAATTCCAGCCTTGGGCGACTGTGTGGAGTTTACACATTCTCCCCGTGTCTGCACGGGTTTCCTCTGGGTGCTCCAGTTTCCTCCCACAGTCCTAAGATGTGCAGGTCAGGTGAATTGGCCATGCTAAATTGCCCATAGGGTTAGGTACATTAGTCAGAGGGAAATGGGTCTGAGTAGGTTACTCTTCGGAGGGTAGGTGTGGACTTGCTGGGGCGAAGGGCCTGTTTCCACACTGTAGGGAATCTAACCTAATCAATGACCAAGGATCCGACTATGAGAGAGGTAATAGTGAAGCACAAATTCATGCAGCTGTGGATGTATCCTGGGAGAGGTGATAATCGATGGACCCGACCTGAAAGTGCAAAGACAATACAATTTCCCTAGACAGGCAAAGGGGGAGTTGGCCAAAGTGATGGACAGCCTGTTACAGCAAGGAATGTTGCAACCAATTTGGCCGGTCAGGAAACCAGATGGTTCATGGTGTTTAACCATTGACTATCAGGAACGTAATAAAGTCACCCCTCTCGCTGCACCAACAGTAACCAGCGGCTTGGCCACAATAATGAAGCAAGCGCCGCACGTGAAGTACTTCATAGTATTTGATATTAGTAATGGCTTCTGATCCACATCCTTAAATTGGTCCTATCAGTACAAATTCACATTTACCTTCCAGGATTAGCAGTATACCTGGAATTGTCTACCCCAAGGGTTCCATAACATACCCTTGATTTTCCATAGACCTGAGCCAAGGGACTAGAAAGGTTTTCCAGGCCTGATTGCCTAATCCAACATGTAGGCAACCTAATCCTACAAACTGAAACAAAGGAGGATCACATCCAACTCCTGTATGAATAACTCGACCTTTTACATGTGCTAGGCAGTAAAATAAACCTTAAAAAAGTGCAAATTCTACAGCCCAGGTTTACATACTTGGGAACGATAGTCATCCATGAGAAAAAAAAAGAGATAGACCAAAAACGAATAGATTCCACAGTACAACTCCCACTTTCCCAAGATGTTAGTGCACTCCGATCTTTCTAGGTCTAGTAGGATACTGCAGGAACCACATTGATGGGTTTGCCAGCAAGGCAGGCTCACTCTCAGAGTTTCTGAAAAAGAACACTGCCTAGAATTGGACATCCCAATATACAAAGGCAGTAATGGATTTAAAACGTGCTCTCACAACAGCACCTGCCTTACTTGTTTCAAATCCTGACCCTAGAAGTTGCAACCACAAACCAGACAATAGCTGGTGTTCAATCGCAAGAGCAACATGATAGGCAAGGCCCAGTGACCTATGCCTCCAGGGTCCTGAAGCAAGGATTTATTTTCCATGTGTGAATGGCATCTCCTTGCAGTCTTTGGGCAGTCTAGTACTTCAACTGTATTATTGGTTTCAACCCACTGACTATTTCAACTGCACACACCCCAATCCAGCTCCTGCTGGATGGCCAAATCATAAACCACTCAGTGAGCCAAATTCGAACTGCACATTGGATTCTGCTGCCTCATGGTGCCCACCTTCCAAGCCAATAACCTAAATTATGGGGGAGACCCACATGGTGCCAAATCATAGCTACTGAAAGCCCATTGGCCCTTTTATACCAAAGCAGCAGGAAAAATTATTAAGAAAGAGACAAAAGGATAGGCAGGCAGATGCCACAGTCAAAATCTATGTAGATGGATAGTCCACTGTAGAGTATGGCAGTCAGATCACCGGCTGTGGGATATACATAACCAACACTCAAGGACAGCCACTAGTTGTACTAGTTTCAAAATTACCCAGCCAACTAAGTGCCCAAGCTGCGGAACTAGCAGCTGTAGTGTATGTAGTCAGCCACCTCAATCTCTTCCCTTCACCAGCGGAGATATACTCTAATAGTATGCCTGTGTGCAACAGCCTCACTGAAGTTTTACCATTATGGGAAGTAAGAGGTTTTATTTCTCCCAATGGGAAAGCTCTACCATCAGCCCCCTTATTAAAATACATACTGCAGGCTGCCGGTGGTAGGAAGTATAGCATAATTAAAGTTAAAAGCCACTACATAACATCCCGAGAAGGTAACTGCAGAGCAGATGAGTTAGCTAAGAGAGGTGCTCCTGTAGGAGAATTCTGGCAGCCATCCAGAGGTGGGCAGGCAAATGCAGTCACTGTCAGCCAAACAAACATAGAGGACCTTAGACAAGCACAGTACCACAATAATTCTTTGAAACAAACTTTGGGAGGAGGTATTCGGATGCTTAGGATAAATAGGAATTATAGGAAGTAGCATGCACAGATTTCAAAAAGGCATTTAATGAGGTCACTTCACTAGGCAAGTAAAGTTAAAGCCCATAAAATAAAATTGGACATTTGCAGAATGGAAATGAAATTGGTTCAGTGACAAGAAAAAGGAGGTAAAAGCTGTTTTTCAAACAGAAGAATGGTATACAGTGGCTTTCCCCAGAGATTAGTATTAGGGTCACTGTGTTTTTTATCTGCAATAGTGACCAAGGCTGTAGGTGAGCAAAGAACAATACAGCACAGGAACAGGTCCTTCATTGGTCCTTCAGCCCTCCAAGCCTCAGCTGACACATTCTGCCTTTCCATACTAAAACTGTCTTCACTCACAGGATCTATATAGAGCCATAGAGCACGGAAACAGACCCTTTGGTCCAACCAGTCCATGCTAAACATAATCACAAACTAAACTACTCCCATCTGCCTGCTCTGTCCCATATCCCCCTCTACTTTCCTTCCTATTTGTATATTTGTCCAGGTGCAAATTGAATGCTGCTATTGTGTCTGTTTCCATCACCTCTCAGCAGCATGCTCCAGGCACTCACCACCCCTTGTGTGAAACATTTGCCTTGCACAGCTCTTTTAAACATTCCTCCACCCCCCCCCCCCCCCGCCCCCCCCCCCCGCCCACCACCACCTCCACACACACACACACACACACACACACACACTGCATCTTGAACCTGTGTCCCCTTGTAATTGACCCCTCCACCCTGGGAAAAAGCCTCATATTCTCCACTTTATCCATGTCATTCATAATCTTATAAACTCCTAACCAGTCACCCCTCAAGCTCCTGCAATTTCAGTGAAAACCAACCTAGTCTACCCAAACTTTCTTCATAGTTAAAATCTCCCATACCAGACAACAACCTGGTAAACCTTTTCTGTACCGTCTCCAAAGCATCCACATCCTTCTGGTAGTGTGGTGACCAGAACTGTACACAGTGGCCTAACTTAAGTTCTATAAAGCTGCACACAACTTGTCTATCCTTATACTCAATGCCCTTCCAATGAAGGCAAGCATGTCATAAGCCTTTGTTACTACCTTATCTACCTATGCTGTCACCTTCAGCGATCTGTGAACCTGCACAACCAGATCTCTCTGCTTATCAATACTCCTAAGGGTTCTGCCATTCACTGTAAAATTTGCACCTGTACAAAATGCATCACCTCACACTTGTCTAGATTAAATTCCAATTGCCATTTCTCTGCTCATGCCTGCAAAAGCACTATTTCAAAATTTGAGGACAGCACAAACTTTGGAAGCATTGTGAACTATGAAAGTTATATTTCTCAAAGACAATGAGTAGCCATATGGTTCAATACTTGGAAGTGTGAAGTGATATATTTTGGAAGGATGGATGAGGAAAGATTATACAATATAAATGGCACGATACCAAAGGAGTCCAGGAACAAGGTTTGCATTGTGAGACTGGAAAACCACTCGATCTAATTATAAGGATCTTTTATATTTAACAACATATTGTTTATTGCATGT
This sequence comes from Chiloscyllium punctatum, assembly GCF_047496795.1. Lineage (NCBI taxonomy): Eukaryota > Metazoa > Chordata > Chondrichthyes > Orectolobiformes > Hemiscylliidae > Chiloscyllium > Chiloscyllium punctatum. The sequence goes on from NC_092743.1 coordinate 70,580,658, forward strand.
TAGCAATTGGTTAAAGGTTATATTGAAATGATAGACATTGTTACACAGATGTTGAGGAAGATTAGAATTAAGTGCTCCCTCCTTTAAGAAATGAAGCCATTCAGCCCACGAGTCCAAATGAAATAATCAATATGAACACTTTCTGATCCGTATGTAACAAAATGCATTTCAGGAAGTCACAAAGGAGAATACAGAAACAATTTAAAGTATGCTTCAGGCTTGAAGAACTTTGGTTATGTGGATAAATTGGATGCTTTGTGGATTTTTTCCTTCAAGAAGTGGTTTGGTAAAGGTGTTCAAAATCATGAGGGGTCCCAACAGTGCCACTAAGAAGAAATCATTCCCATTAATGCAAATGTCACAAGTCAAAGGATATGGTTTAAGATGAATGACAATGAATAAAATATAATATGAGAAAAGCTTTTTTATACCATGCATGGTTAAAATCTGGTATGTAGTACCTAACGGTATCCTGGAAGCAAATTCAATTAGGTTTTTCAACAGTGAATTAGGCAAGCAACTGAGGGAAATAAAAATTCAGAGCCATGGGAGGAAGGCCTCATGATTTGATTTGCAGAGAGCCCACATATCCTCTTTCTTTGCTATAACCATTCCATAATTCCAGAATCCTGTGATTATAAAGGATTTGATAAATGTAAATTGACAAAGACTTGCTATGAGATGGACAAACAATTTCTATGAATTCTATGAATTAGATCTGTAAGATATGCACTGATATCACCATTTATAAACCTGACAATTTTCTAAAATTGAATGAGAATGTTCACAAATTTGGAGAGAAATCAAGAGTTAACATTTTGAGTCGAGTGGCCCTTACTCTGTTTTTATTTCTGAATTACAGCATTCACGGTTCTTCCAATTTTTATTTTGTTTACAAATTTGGTTTGTTTTTGATTTGATTTTAAGCTCCTGATCCATTAGCTCCAGCGCACAGACAAAAGAATGGGTTGAAGGCTAATATTTCAACTTAAATAAAGCCAATATATGGGCATGAAAGCTGAGCTAGCGAAAGTAAATGGGAATATTAGGCTAGGCTATACATTAACAGAGACATGGTGACAGACACTTAAATGGACTTTTCAGAACACAGAATAAATATATTCCTATCATAAAGAGAAATTCTAAGAAGAGTACGCAACGCCTATGGTTAACTAAAGAAGCTTTTAAAGAACAACAGAGGATAATTAAAAAGGAAATACGCAAAGAAAAAATAAGGTACGAAAGTAAACTGGCCAAAAATATAAAGGATGATAGTAAAGGCTGTTTTAGATATGTGAAAAGAAAAAAAAAATGGTTCAGACTAAAATTGGGCCCTTGAAGACAGAAACAGGTGAATTTATTATGGGGAACAAAGAAATGGCAGAAGAGTTGTATTGATACTTTAGATCTGTCTTCACTGGGGAAGACACGAGCAATCTCCCAGATGTAATAGTGGCTGAAGGACCTGAACTGAAGGGAATTTATATTAGGCAGGAAATAGCGTTGAAGAGACTGTTAGGTCTGAAGGCTGATAAGTCCCCAGGATCTGATGGTCTGCATCCCAGGGTACTGAAGGAGGTGGCTCTAGAAATCGTGGATGCATTGGTGATCATTTTCTAATGTTCTATAGATTAGGATCAGTTCCTGCAGATTGGACGATGGTTTATGTTGTCCCACTTTTTAAGAAAGGAGGGAGAGAGAAAACAGAGAATTATAGACCACTCAGTCTGACCTCAGTGGTGGGAAAAATGCTGGAGTCAATTATAAAGGATGAAATTATGACATATCTGGATAGCAGTAACAGGATAGGTCAGAGTCGGCATGGATTTATGAAGGGGAAATTATGCTTGACTAATCTTCTGGAATTTTTTGAGGATGTAACTCTGAAGATGGACGAGGGAGATCCAGTGGATGTAGTGTACCTGGACTTTCAGAAAGCCTTTGATAAAGTCCCACATAGGAGGCTAGTGAGCAAAATTAGGGCACATGGTATTATGGGCAAAATACTGACACGGATTGAAAATTGGTTGGCTGACAGGAAATAAAGAGTAGTAATAAACGGCTCCCTTTTGGAATGGCAGGCGGTGACCAGTGGTGTGCCACAGGGATCAGTGCTGGGACCGCACCTTTTTACAATGTACAGTAATGATACAGATGAAGGTATTAAAAGTAATATTAGCAAATTTGCTGATGACACAAAGCTGGGTGGCAGGGTGAAATGTGAGGAGGATGTTAGGAGAATACAGGGTAACCTGGACAGTCTAGGTGAGTGGACGGATGCATGGCAGATGCAGTTTAATGTGGATAAGTGTGTGGTTATCCACTTTGGTGTCAAGAACAGGAAGGCAGATTAGTACCTAAATGGAGTCAAGTTAGGTAAAGGGGCAGTACAATGAGATCTAGGTGTTCTTGTACACCAGTCAATGAAAGCAAGCATGCAGGTACAGCAGGCAGTGAAGAAAGCTAATAGCATGCTGGCCTTCATAACAAGAGGAATTGAGTATAGAAGCAAAGAGTTCCTTCTACAGCTGTACAGTTCCCTGGTGAGACCACACCTGGTATATTTTGAGCAGTTTTGGTCTCCAAATGTGAGGAAAGACATTCTGGCTATTGAGGGAGTACAGCATAGGTTCACGAGGTCAATTCCTGGAATGGCGGGACTATCTTACACTGAAAGATTAGAGCGACTGGTCTTGTATACACTTGAGTTTAGAAGGTTGAGAGGGGATCTGATTGAGATGTATAAGATTATTAAAGGCACTCTGGAGGCAGGAAGCATGTTTCCGCTGATGGGTGTGTCTCGAACCAGAGGACACAGTTTAAAAATAAGGGGTAGGCCACTTAGAACAGACTTGAGGAGAAACTTCTTCACCTAGAGTATGGAATGCTCTGCCCCAGAAGGCTGTGGAGGCCAAGTCTCTGGATACTTTCAAGAAAGAGTTAGATAGAGCTCTTAAGGTTAGTGGAATCAAGGATTCTGGGGATAAGGCAGGAACAGGATACTGATTGAGGATGATCAACCATGATCATAATGAATGGTGGTGCTTGCTCGAAGGGCAGAATGGTCTACTCCTGCACCTATTGTCTATTAGGTAAAAACAATGACTGCAGATGCTGAAAACCAAATACTGGATTAGAGGTGCTGGAAGAGCACAGCAGTTCAGGCAGCATTCAACGAGCAGCGAAATCGACGTTTCGGGCAAAAGCCAATTCCTGATGAAGGGCTTTTGCCCGAAACGTCGATTTCGCTGCTCGTTGGATGCTGCCTGAACTGCTGTGCTCTTCCAGCACCACTAATCCTATTGTCAATTGTCTATTATCCGCAATCCTCTCTTTGTCTTGGACACTGTCATCATCAACCCATTGTGGACACCAGTGACATCATAAAACCACTAGCCTCATCATGTCATCATTGCTGCTTTCGATAAGGATTGCATTGTTTTCTTAATGCAAAGGTGTTAGAATTTTAAAAAACAGCAAAGTTCGACTTTAAAAAACACTTAGCTGTTCCCCTGCTGTGAGCAGTTCTCCTCAGAACTCTCCAAGGTCAGCTGTGAATTTCACTATTTGTTTATTTTTCTTAGCAGTAATTTGGATGTCCAGAGATCCTTGTAACTAAAGTTCACTGCCTAGTCATCAGCTGTGTAGACTTACTACTCCTTTTTACACCTCTCACATGGGAGCTGCTGTCTCTCTCTTCACTGAGTATGAAAGTACTATTGTCTTGATTTTTCCCACAAAATGCCAAAACAATGCTATAGCTTATAAAACAATAATTACTGCTCCAAGAATTCGAGGAAATCAGCTCCAACACTGAAAGAAACTTCAAAAAAGGAGCTGCTCTTACAACCACAATTTTTTCCCATCTTCCATCTTGGATTACCCAGAATCCATTTGGAAGAAGCTACAAAGACGATTGATAAAGGCAGAGCAGTTGACATTATCTATAAGGACCTCAGTAGGATGGTTGACAAGGTTACATTAACAAGGTTAGATCACATAGAATAGAGGGAGAACTAGCCATTTGGATACAGAACCGTCTCAAAGTAAAAGACAGAGGGTAGTGGTGGAGGGTTGCTTTTCAGATTGGAAGCCTGTGACCAGCAGTGTGCCATAGGATCGGTACTGGGTCCATTGGTTTTTGTCATTTATATAAATGTTTTGGATGTGAACATAGGAGATATGGTTAGTGAGTTTGCAAATAACACCAAAATTGGTAGTGCAATGGACAGTCAAGAAGGTACCACAGAATACACTGGACCTTGATCATATGGGCCAATGGGCCAAAGAGTGGCAGATGGAGTTTAATTTATTTAGGTGTGAGGTGCTGCTCTTTGGTAGGGCAAATCAGGACAGGACCTATACAGTTAATGGAAAAGCCCTGGGAGCACTGCTGAAGAAAGAAGCCTTGGAGTACAGATTCATTGTTCCTTGAAAATGGAGTGGCAGGGTAATGAAGAAGGTGTTTAATACGCTTGCCTTTATTGGTCAGTGCATTGAGTTTGTGGAGATAATTTTGCTGCTGTACAGACCATTGGTTAGGCCACCTTTGGAATAATGCCTTCAGTTCTGGTGTCCCTGTTATAGAAAAAATATTGTGAAATTTGAAATGGTTCATAAAAGATTTACAAGGAAGTTGCCAGGGTTGGAGGGCATGAGCGAGAGGGCGAGGCCGAATAGGGGCATCAGGGTTGAGGGGTGCCTTTATAGTAGTTGTCAAAATTATGCGGAGCATGGATAGGGTCATTTCTTCAGGGTAGGGGAGTCCAAAACTAAAGGGCATATGATTAAGGGGAAAAATTTAAAAGGGACCTAAAGGCAACTTTTTCACACAGAGCATTGTGCGAGTATGGAATGAGCTGCCAAAGGAAGTGTTGGAGGCTGGTACAATGACAACATTTAAAAGGCATCTGCATGGGTTTAGAAGGATATGGGCCAAATGCCAGCAAATAGGCCTAGATCAATTTAGGATATCTGGTTGGCATGAACCAGTTGGACCGAAGGGTCTGTTTCTATGCTGTACACTCCATGACCCCATGACTCTAATATTCATGTAAAAATTACCAGCTTCTATGATTTGCATTGATTTTTACAACAGATGAAGAGTAGGCTGCTTGTTAACTATGGGGAGCACTGGACAGTCAAGATGTGGACATGTCTCTGTGCTGTACCATGCAATATCAATGTCATGCATGTAGCATGTGCCTGCGGTTTACTAGGCAAACTCACCACATGTCATTCAAAAAAAATGAGCATGTTTGAAAGTCAGTTGTAATAATTTCTTCCTTAGGTGAAGAGGGACTACAGTCCTATTCCAGTCAAGATGAAAGGCCACAGTTAGTCAGGTGCTTGATCCTACTGCAGTTTGGGGATGCTTGACCTAGCAATCTTGGGATAAGATCATGGTCAGTTCAGGTCAGGTTCACCAATGTAGGGCAAGTTTTTGCTGTAATGAGACAAAGGAAGATAGAATCATAGAATCATACAGAACAGAAATAAATCCTTTGATTAGACTCATTATGAGGGACATGGATAGGATAAATAGTCAAAGTCTTTTCCCTGGTGTCGGGGAGTCCAGAACTGGAGGGCATACGTTTAGGGCAAGAGGGGAAAGATATAAAAGAGACCTAAGGGGCAACTTTTTCATGCAGAGGGTGGTACGCGTATGGAATGAGCTGCCAGAGGATGTGGTGGAGGCTGGTACAATTGCAACATTTAAGAGGCATTTGGATGGGTATATCCAAAGGGTTTGAAAGGATATGGGCCGGCTGCTGACAGGTGGGATTAGATTGAGTTGGGATATCTGGTCGGCATGGACAGGTTGGATTGAAGGGTCTGTTTCCATGCTGTACATCTCTACGACTCTATGACTTTATCTATGCCAACCAGTCATCCCAATCTGACCTAATCCCATTTGCCAGCATTTGGCCCTACTTATTCATATACCTATCCAGAGGCCTTTTAAAAATTGTAATTGCAACACCTCCAGCACTTCCTCTGGCAACTCATCCCATACACATGCCACCTACTGCATGAAAAAGATACCCCTCAGGTCCTTTTTAAATCTCCTCCCTCTCACTTTAGACCGATGCAATTTGTTTTGGACTCCTCTACCCTCAGAAAAAGATCTTGGCTTTCATGCCCCTCCTAATTTTATGAATCACTATAAGGTCATCCCTCAGCCTCTAAACCTCCAGGGAAAAAAGTCACTGCTGATACAGCCTCTTCCGAGAACCTAAACCCTCCAGTCCAAGCAACATCCTTACAAATCTTTCTTGCACTCTCTCAAGTTTAACAACATGCTTCCTATAGAAGGGTGACTAGACTTGTACCCAGTTTTCTAAAAGTACTCTAACCAATGTCGTGTAGAGCTGCAACATCATGTCCAGACTCCTATACTCAGTGCTCTGATCAATAAGTGCAATTGTGCCAAATGTCTTGTTCACCACCTTATCTACCTGCAACTCCACTCTCAAGGAACTTTGCATCTGCATCCCTAGGTCTCTTTGTATGGTAACATTCTCCAGGGATCTACTGTTAACTATACAAGTCCTGCCCTGGTTTGCCTTACCAAAAGGCAACACCTCACATTCATCTAAACTAAATTCCATCTACCACTCCCTGTCCCTTTTGCCAATATGATCAAGGAGCTGTTGTACTCTGTGATAACCTTCTTTACTTTCCACTGCACCACCTATTTTGTTGTCATCTGCAAACTTACTAACCATGCCTTCTATATTAACATCCAAATCATTTACATAAATGACGAAAGGCAGTAGACCCTGCACCAAACCTTGTGCATACCACTGGTCACGGGCTTCCAGTTCAAAACATAACCCTCTACCACCACCTTCTGCTTACTACCTTCAAGTCAATTTTGTATTTGTATTTTTCTGAAGTGCATACAGAAAATGCCTACTGCTCTGTTTCTTCAGTCTTCATTGTCACCTCTTCAAAAAACTCAATCAAGTTAGTGAGACATGATTTCCCACGTTGCTTATCCCTAATCAGTTCTTGCCTTTCTAAATGCATGTAAATCCTGTCTCTCAGAATTCCCTCCAACAACTTAAATACAGCTCACTAATATGTACATCTCTGGCTTTTCCTTACAGCCTTTCTTAAATAATGACATCATATTAGCCAACATCCATGACTGACGCTAATACAATATCTCAGCAAGTGGCCCAGCAACCTCTTCGCTAACTCACCACATATATTGAGTATGATTGAAATGAGTGCAATAGCTTTGAGTGGTGAATGCACAAAAAGAGGTTTAGGTGTCCCAGTGAGATAACAATAAGTGCAGAAAGTTGTAAAGATTAGTAGTTTAGGAACATAAGGTAAATGAGAACCATTAAGTAAATGTCATGCATGTGAGAGTTGTAATACGTTAGCATTGATGAGATATGTGTAGAATGACAAAGCCGGAGGGACCGTATCTTTTTTCCAGGGTGGCATGATTTCAAGATTAGAGGGGATATGTTTAAGGTGAGAGGAGAAAGATTTTTAAAAAGTATGCGGCAATTTATTGAAACAGAGTAGCTCATGCGTGGAATGAACTTCCAGAGGAAGGCGTAAATATAGGTACAGTTAAAACATTTAAAAGACACTTAGATAAGTACATGAATAGGAAAGGTTTGCAGGGATATGGGCCAAGTGCAGGCAGAATCATCATAGAATCCCTACAGTGTGGAAACAGGCCCTTCGGCCCAACAACTCCACACTGACCCACCCGGACCCATTCCTCTAACCTATTATCTTATATTTATCCCTGACTAATGCACCTAACCTACACATCCCTGAACACTTTGGGCAATTTAGCATGGCCAAGTCACTTAACCTACACATCCTTGGATTGTGGGAGGAAACCAGAGCACCTGGAGGAAACCCACGCAGACATGGTGAGAATGTGCAAACTCCACACAGGGAGTAGTCTGAGGCTGGAATCAAACTTGGGTCCTTGGTGCTGTGAGGCAGCAGTGCTAACTACTGAGCCACCGTGCTGGTCATGGTTGTCACAGACTGGTTGGATCGAAAGGTCTGTTTCTGTGCTGTATGACTCTATGAGTGGTGACAGTAGGAAAATGAGGTAGTAGAGAGAAGACAGTGGCACTTACCCTTGCAGAGTGATGAAAATCATTAACTGTATTGCTGGATAGCTGTTTTTACTTGGGACACAGCTCAGATTGAGGCTGACTTGGTATAGCCTCCTGTGATGATCCGCCTCAGCTGGAAAAAATGCTGTTCTCCTCTTCAACATCCAGTCTACCAAAACTCTCTGTCTTTGTGGTGCTGCTAAGCTTCTTTTACTTTTGACCATGTCCTGAATATAGAGGCTTGAGCAGCACAATATGAGACTTTGTTTTTTCTTTGCACTATCTTAAGTGGTAACCAACTGCAAAAATATGAATGTTTCTGACAGTGGTGTGAACTTCTGCTTCTCTGGCAACAATGTGTGATTAATGACATGAAGAGCAGAAACCTGTATTAGAAAAGTCCCTCTGAACCATGGGAGCCTAGACACCATAGACGTCACTTGACAAAACACTGATAGAAATTGGGACAATTTTGCCCTGATTGTGCAAGCCTGCTGTGTTGCGTCCTTGTAACTAGTTATTGTTGAAAGTAAGCTTTAAGACATTGGTCCCAGTAGACTACAATTTTGTGGTATATGTTACCACTAAGGTCCTAATATATAGAAAACAATAGATTTGTATCAAAACTCATAGTAACACTATGGTGTTGACAATGTAATCCTTATTGACAGAGAATCATTTTGCTCCCAGGGTTCCAATATGAATCAATATTTTTGTGTTCATTTCACTTAATAAGGATCAATCCAAGGAAATGCAACTTCAGAAACCTGCTTTAATGGAAATTACTGAGGATACTGAAGGAATACCAAACAACAGGAACACAAGTTGTGTTACACAGACACTCCACTGAAAGTACAAGCTGTTTGGCAACAAATAGGATCAGTCTGACACAATTCAAATCCCAAAAATAAATGAACTCATGGCAATGCATTTTCTTCTTGCAACACATGGGGATAAATACTTTTTAGGCAAATCTAAACTCCAAGAAAGTCGCATTCAACAATCATCTCACTAATTGCTTCTACTGTGAAAACAGTTAGTGCAACATCAGGATAAATCTTAAAAGACACGCACAAGGGGAAAGCACAAGGATTATTATGGCACTTGCTAGTATCTCTATAAGTACTGACTACAATAGAACCTCAATTATCCCAATGAGATGGGCAGGAAGTATTTTGTTCAGATAATCAATCTGATCATAAAAATGTGGTAATCTATGAATGGCGATTATCTAAACATTCCTTGGTTATCTGGCAATGCACACCGTAATGCCATTAAACCAATAACTGATCTATTGTAAACATGTAGTAGATTAGTCTAGATTCCCTACAGTATGGCCCAACAAGTCCACACCCAACCGCTGAGCCACCATGCCACCATGGTGGTTTGAGTGCTGATTATCGAACATTTCTTGGTTATCCAGCAATACATGCCATAATTCCATTTAACCAATAACCAATCTCTCATAAACAAGAGGTAATTTGAGTTCCAGTTATCGAACATTTCTCGGTTATCCGGCAACACATGCTATAATTCCATTTAACTGATAAATGAATGCTGAATTGCCTAATGCCATTTTTACGTGACCTTGAGATCTTGTTCGGATAATCCGAAATTCAGATAATGATGCTTGGATAATCAAGGTTGTATTGTAATCTATTCCACATTTTTAATTGTCTATTTTTCTTTTAGCAGAATTCCAAATACCATTAAGTGCAAAAAAAGGTGATTTTATTTCACTAAAATTACCTTATTTGACATTTTGCTTGAGTAACCATAGGCTTGTTTATGATTTAACGCAGCAAATTTATTGATCATAAAAAGCTGTAGAACAATTGAAGGCACTTTTTTTTATTGTGTTATAGTAATGTTCTGCTTTCCCAAAGACATTTTAAGTCATTTGGGGTTATCCATATATTGCAAAAGACCTCCTTAGTGCAAATTCTAATACTAATCTCATAAAGTTTAATGTTATCCATGAAAAAAATTACTACCTTTGTTTCCTTCAGCTGCTTACCACTGGGAGAATGTTCCATTATAATTATCTATATTACTTCTGAGCCTGTGAGATGAATAGAAGAGTAGTTCAATTGAATTTGGGTGGTGTGGAGACAGAGTAGAATTTTCCTAAGAAGGACTGTATTCTGACAGTGGCACAAAATGTGTGTCTGTAATACGTGTGGCCAACCGACATAATTCCCCCTTGATGTTACAGGTGGTAGCTTATGAGTGAGTTGCCACTGGGGCTGCTGTTTCGGATGGCTGTCCAATTTTTATTAATTAGAATGTAATCAGAGTATGTGGTCATTTTTCATTCTCATTGCCTCAGGATTAAGGTACAGGAATGACTTGAAAAGTGACTTGGTTGGCCTTCACAATGGATAGAATGTATGATTTGGTTTGAAAGTGGGCTATCATTGGGTATCCAAAATTTGAGTGATTTTTCAATATGCTAATACTTAAATTGAAAATTCTCATTGTCACTCAGATCCACGCATATGCTAAATACTTTCATAGGCGATTCAACTAAAGATAGTATACTTAACATTTTGGGTCTGGTGACCCTTCCTCAGAACAGTTCTGATGAAGGATCACTGGACTCGAAACCTTAATCTGATTTTTCTTCGCAGATGCTGCCAGACCTGCTGAGCGTTTCAAGCAACTTCAGTTTTTGCTTCTAGTTTACAGCATCCACAGTTCTTTCCATTTTTATGAAGATAGTACAATAACTGTTGTAATATTATACTTCCACTCTTTCAATATCTATATTGTTCAACTTCACTCACTGCCTTTGATCAATAAAATAGAAAGTTTTTAATAAAAACTTAAAAGACAATAAATGAACAGATGGTTTAACGTGACTTGCCAGCATTGATTTTTCTGTTGGTAAATAGGACAGATGGGTTTAAATAAAGCGTAAATTACCAGAGAGTCACACAGATTGCCAATGAGTCGTATAGTGAGTTTAGGAAGCTTTGGTAGAAAACACATGTAAATTTCAATGTCACCAATTAATATGTTGCCAGGGATTATTTTTTTCATTTGTTCTTCGGATGTGATGTCTTGTGGAAAGGGCATTATTTATTGCCCAATATTAGTTGCTAATAGAGAGGTATGAGTGAGGGAATCTTGTGTTGGTGTTCCCATAGTGCTATCAGGGAGGGAGCTCCAGGATTTTGAATGAAGGAAAGTGAAGGAACAGGAATATAGTTCTAAGTCAGAATGTGTTGTGTCATAGAGGGGATTTTGAAGTGATGTTTCTTTTTCCCTTTATCTGACATCTTGTCCTTCCAGCAATAGAGTTGGTGGTTTAGAAGATGATGTTGAAGGAGCCTTGAGACGTTACTGCTGTGATTCTTGTAATTGGCACTTGCATACAGCTATGGTTGTGAGCAAGTAGTGGAGTGAATGTAAACTTCAGGTGGTGGATAGGCTGCTGCTCAAGTAAGATATTTTATACTTGGTGGTGTGGACCTTTTTTAGTGCTGATGGAGCTTTTTATTTATTTATCCATTTACAGGATGTGGGCATAATTGGTTGGACCAGCATTGACTGTCTATCACTAGTTCCCCTTGAGAAGGTGACGATGAGCTAAATTTTTGAACAGCAAATGTCCACTTGTTGTAGGCACACTAACAATGCTGTTACGGAAGGCAATTGAGGACTTTCACCTGGTGACACTGGAAGAACAGTGATATATTTCCAAGTCTTAATGGTGAGTGGTTTTGAGCTGACCTTTCATGGGGGTAGTACGTCCATGTATCTGCTACCCCAAACCACAGATGGTACTGGTCTCACAATCTCACAGTCCGATCACTTAATCTGAACTACCAACATCCTTTCTCCCCCAGCACTGACCCCACACCCCCCCGCAACAATTGCATAAATTATGCCCCCTCCACAGGTCACATCAGCTTTGAAGAAGTCATCTAGACTTGAAACATTAGCTTGCTCTCTTTCCATGGATGCTGCCTGACCCACTGTGATTTCCAGTACTTTTTGTTTTCAGGATTTGTCTCCCGCATCTGTAGTAATTTGCTCCATTAATTAAATCCTGTCTGCCTTGTTGTGCCTGATGCTATACCACTTTGTCTTGCAGAAAGTGAAATTGCTCTTGCTCAATGTCTTCATCTTACTCCTTGGAAAACTGCTACTGCTCTTCCAGCACTTCAGCATCCACCACATCCCCACCTTGTCTACTAAACTGTACAGAGAACAGGTGCTCGGATTATGCGACACAATTTCCTTGGTTTGTACTGCAAAGGTCCCTACCGGACTGATCCCAAGCATCAGCCCTTCAGCTTCAGGAAAAAGCATTAAGTAATTTCATAAAGGGGAAATCATAACTGACAAATTTAATACGGAAGAGGATCGGTTAACAAATAGAAGACAGAAAGTTGTGATAAAGATGTTATTTACAGGATGGCTACCTGTATCTAGCTGAGTGCCACAGAGATCAGAGTTGGGCCACAATTATTAACATACATATTTGACTTAGATGAGGAAAGTGAATGTAGTAACAACATGTGGGCGGCATGGTGGCACAGTGGTTAGCACTGCTGCCTCACAGCGCCAGAGACCCGGGTTCAATTCCCACCTCAGGCGACTGACTGTGTGGAGTTTGCACATTCTCCCCGTGTCTGCGTGGGTTTCCTCCGGGTGCTCCGGTTTCCTCCCACAGTCCAAAGATGTGCAGGTCAGGTGAATTGGCCATGCTAAATTGCCCGTAGTGTTAGGTAAGGGGTAGATGTAGATGTAGGGGTAGGGGTAGGGGTATGGGTGGGTTGTGCTTCGGCGGGGCGGTGTGGACTTGTTGGGCCAAAGGGCCTGTTTCCACACTGTAAGTAATCTAATCTAATCTAATGTGTGCAGATGACAAAAAAAAACTGTATTGGTAAATATAGGGGGATATAGACAGGTTAAATAAGTGATCAAAAACTTGGCTGATGGAAATTAATGTGGGGACTTTTCTCCTCCTCACCATGAGACAATTTTCCCATCCATGAGAAACACGGATGTTGCCAAGAAATGTGGCAAAATGTAGTGAGAATAAAAAATCATCTTCAACTTCAGAACAAAAAAATCCAAGTTTCCTTTTAAGATTTTATGGGCAAATTAGAATCTCACAAATAAGCAGTGACTACCTGATTTGCATATCATTATTCACTAAACTAGTCCAATTTATCTGCAGCTCATCGTTCTTCCAAGAAACTATATGGTGTCAATTCCTGACTTGAAAGTCAGAATGGTTATGGAACAAAGAGCATAGAACAGTACAGCACAGTACAGGCCCATCGGCCCATGATGTTGGAACGAGCATTTATCTTAATCTAAGATCAACCTAATTTAAACAATCCTCAATTTACTGCAATCCATATGCTTGTCTGTCAGTCGCTTAAATGTCCCTAATGTCTCTGACTTTGCTATCACTGCTGGCAGTGCATTTCACACCACTATTCTCTGCGTAAAGAATCTACCTCTGACATCTCCCCTATATCTTCCTCCAACCACCTTAAAATTATGACCCCTAGTGACTTCCATTTCTGTCCTGCAGAAAAGTCTCTGGCTATTTACTCTATCTATGCCTCTCATTACCTTGTACACCTCTATCAAGTCATCTCTCTTCCTTCTTCTCTCCAGTGTGAAAAGCCCTAGCTCACTCAACGCCTCTTTATAAGACAAGCCCTCCAATCCAGGCAGCATCCTGGTAAATCACCTCTACACCCTCTCTAAAGCATCTACATTATTCCTCTAATGAGGCAACCAGAACTGGACACAATATTCCAAATGCAGTCTAACTAGGGTTTTGTAGAGCTGCAGCAAAACCTCGTGGCTCTTAAACTCAATCCCCTGTTAATGAAAGCCAAAACACCATACGCCTTCTTAACAACCCTATCAACTTGGGTGGCAACATTGAGGGATCTATGTATGTGGACCCCAAGATCCCACTGCTCCTCCACACTGCCAAGAACTCTGTGTTTAACCCTGTATTAAGCATTCAAATTCGACCTTTTAAAAACAATCAGCACATTTATCCAGGTTTAACTCCATCTGCCACTTCTCAGCCCAGCTCTGCATCCTGTCAATGTCTTGTTCTAACCTGCAACAACCCTCGGTGCTATCTACAACCCCACCGAACTTTGTGTCATTGGTGAACTTACTAACCCACAATTCCACTTCTTCATCCAAGTCATTTAAAAAAACTACAAAGAGCAGAGGCCCAAGAATAGATCCCTGCGGGACATTACTGGTCACCGACTTCCAGGCAGAATATTTTCCATCCACTACCACTCACTGTCTTCTTTCGGCCAGCAGATGCAGATCACTACTTGCTTCACCAAATCTTCACTTTAGAGTTCATTCATCAATAGGTCGTAGCCTGCTCTGTGGATAATGTCCATTGCCACCCATCATCCTTCAAAAATTGGCATGGTCTCACAAGATCATCATGGCTGATTTCTATTAACAAAACTTTACTTTAGAGCTCAAAGACATTTTACATCGAAAGTATTTTTTATCCTAATGGTAAGTAGAGCTTGTAGAGTGAAGTGAGTTCACTTGAAGATTTCAAGTATGCAATCATATGGATAACAAGGCATTTATCCAGTAGTACAGAAAGTGTGGAACTGCCAAACTTAATGCTGGAAGCTAAAGAGGTTTGGGTCTCTTATCTAAGGGAAAATATTGGAGACAGTCTACAGAAGGATCACTTAGCTATTACCAGGTTTTGAGGGACAGTTGTATGAGGAGAGGTTGAGTCTTTGATCATTGGAATATGGTAAAAAAATTCATCATAATCCCAGAGAAACATAGGACTGGTCTTTCATTAAAAAAAGAGATGATTGGTGGTGATTTAACCTGAGGTTCACTATGCTTCAGACAAAAAGTGAGGTTAAGAAAGTGGGACTTTCGCGATAATCTCAGCTGGTAAGGAAATTGAAACACACATTATTGGCATCACTTTGCATTGCAAGCTAGCTATCCAGCCAAAGAAGCAAAATGAACACAAAAGTAGCAAAGCAACCTTATTGAAATATAGGAGATTCTTCAGGGACCTGACACTGTGGATGCAGAAAGATTGCTTCCCCTTGTGTAAGGTTGTAGGACCGAAGGAAGTAATCTCAGAAGGAACAACAGATAAGGAGGAATTTCTTCAGTCAGAGGCTAGAGCAACTGTGGTAGTCTTTCCTGCAGAGGACTGCTGAGGCTAAATCATTAAGTGTACGGAAGGCTGAGATAAACATATTTTTACTCAGGAAGGGAATTGAAGATTATGGGGAAAAGCACAGTTCAGGATCATCAGATAGCTATGATCTCATTGACTATCAGAGCAGATTCGATTGGCTGAATGGGGTAGTTCTGCTTTTACATCTTATAATCCTATGATCTTGTAACAAGTCCATATGTCCTTTGCACTAAGCAGAGGTTACTTGCCATATTACTAACAGAATGTCAAACAATTAAATAAAGACCAAACTCAATTCATTCAGAAAAATGGCTTTCAGTTAAGTTACTTCTCGCCTCTCTGGCTTAATGGTGCATTGCTTTAGCACGGGGTGGCATGGTGACACCATGATCAGCACTGCTGCCTCACAGTAAAAGGGAACCGGGTGTGATTTCAGCGTTGGGTCACTGTCTGTGTGAAGGTTATACATTCTCCCCGTGTCTACATGGATTTTTGTCAGGTGCTCCAGATTGCTTCCACAGTCCAAAAATGTGCAGGTTAAATGCATTGAAAATGCAAAATTGCCATATAGTGTCCAGGGATATGCAGGCTAGGTGGAATTTTCATGAGCTTTTTAAGCCTACTGCAGCTTCAAATATTCATTGGGAAAATAATAGAGGGAAGCAATCATGATTCTGAGATATTGATATGCTATGAAATCTGTACAATCGTTATGGCAAGTGCCTTATGATGGAATGACATCTTGTGATAAATTCCTCCTTTAACAATTGCCATGTAATTTTCTGTCTGAGTACTGCATTTTTGAATAATGCTTCTGAAGTCACTGAACATTCTAATTTCTTAACAAAACTGTGTGAAAACAGTTCATTTAATACAATAAATGATTTTCCATAGCAATGAACTAATGTGAAATTTTATCGACAACAATGAATATTCTAATATGTTCTACTTGTTCATTCGGGATTGTACAAGGATCAGAGTAAACTAGCAAAGTAATTCTGTCAGCTGTGGTTCACTTAATAGCACAATTACTGCTGAAGTTTATAAATATCACAGGCAAATTAGAGTCATAGAGTAAAACAGCATGGAAACAGGCCCGTTGGCCCAAACTGATCTATACTGACCATGGTGCCCACTCAGCTGGTTCGAATTGCCTAAACTGAGTCCATATCCTTCTAAACCAACCCATCTATATACCTATCCAAATGATTTTTAAATGTTGCTATGATAACTGGCTCAACCACTTTCGGCCAATTTTGACAGTATAAGGCAAGAACTTTCAAAAGCTGATTGGGCGCAAATGTTCGCAGGTAAAGGGATGGCTGGAAAATGGGAAGCCTTCAGAAATGAGATAAAAAGAGTCCAAAGAAAGTATATTCCTGATCGGGTTAAAGGAAAGGCTGCGAAGTACAGGGAATGCCGGATGACGAAAGAAATTGAGGGTTTGATTAAGAAAAAGAAGGAAGCCTATGTCAGGATAGATCGAATCCTTAGAAGAGTATAAAGGCAGTAGGAGTACACTTAAGAGGGAAATCAGGAGGGCAAAAAGGAGACATGAGATAGCTTTGGCAAATAGAGTGAAGGAGAATCCAAAAGGTTTTTACAAATATATTAAGGACAAAAGGGTACCTAGGGAGAGAATAGGGCCCCTCAAAGATCAGCAAGGCGGCTTTTACGTGGGGCCACAGGAGATGGGGGAGATACTAAACGAGTATTTTGCATCAGTATTTACTGTGGAAAAGGACATGGAATATATAGAATGTAAGGAAGTAGATGGTGCCATTGTTTAAGAAAGGTGGTAAAGACAAACCAGGGAACTATAGACTAGTGAGCCTGATGTTGGTGGTGGGCAAATTGTTGGAGGGAATCCTGAGAGACAGGATGTACATGTATTTGGAAAGGCAAGGACTGATTAGGGACAGTCAACATAGCTTTGTGCAAGGGAAATCATGTCTCACAAACTTGATGAGGTTTTTGAACAAGTAACAAGGAGGATTAATGAGGGCTGAGTGGTAGATGTGATCTATATTGACTTCAGTAAGGCGTCTGACAAGGTTCCCCATGGGAGACTGGTTAGCACGATTAGCTCTCATGAAATACAGGGAGAACTAGCCATTTGGATACAGAACTGGCTCAAAGGCAGAAGGTGTTGGTGGAGGGTAGTTTTTCAGACTGGAGGCCTGTGACCAGTGGAGTGCCACAAGGATCAGTGCTGGGTCCTCTACTTTTCATCATTTATATAAATGATTTGGATGTGAGCATAAGGGGTATAGTAAGTTTGCAGATGACATCAAAATTGGAGGTGTCAACAGGATCTTGATCAGATGGGCTAACATGCTGAGAAGTAGCAGGTGGAGTTTAATTTAGATAAATGTGAGGTGCTGCATTTTGGGAAAGCAAATCTTAGAAGGACTTCTAAACATAATGCTAAGGTCCTCGGGAGTGTTGCTGAACAAAGAGACTTCAGAGTGTAGGTTTATAGCTTCTTGAAAGTGGAGTCACAGGTAGGTAGGGGAGTGAAGAAGGTATTTGGTATGCTTTCCTTTATTGGTCAGAGTATTGAGTTACAGGAGTTGGGAAGTCATGTTGCGGCTGTACAGGATATTGGTTAGGTCACTGTTGGAATATTGCATGCAATTCTGGTCTCCTTCTCACCAGAAAGATGTTGTAAAATTGAAAGGGTTCAGAAAAGATTTACAAGGATGTTGCCAGAGTTGGAGGATTTGAGCTATAGGGAGAGGTTGAATAGACTAGGGCTGTTTTCCCTGGAGCATTGGAGGTTGAGGGGTGACCTTATAGAGGTTTATAAAATCATGAGGGGCATGGATAGGATAAATAGGCAAAGTATTTTCCCTGAGGTAGAGGAGACGAGAACTAGAGAGCATAGGTTTCAGGTGAGAGGGCAGAGTGTGGTACATGTATGGAATGAGCTGCCAGAAGAAGTGGTGGAGGCTGGTACAATTACAACATTTAAAAAGATCTGGATGGGTATATGAATAGGAAGGGTTTGGAGGGATATGGGCCAGGTGCTGGCAGGTGGGACTAGATTGGGTTGCAATGTTGGTAAGCATAGACGATTTGAACCGAAGGGTCTGTTTCCGTGCTGTACATCTCTATGACTCTATGACTCTGGCAGCCCATTCCATATACGCACCACTCCCTGCGTGAAGAAGTTGCCCCTTGGGTCCTTCTGAAATCTTTCCCCTCTCACCTTAAACCTCTGCTCTCTAATTTTCACTTCCCCATGCCTGAGGAAAAGACTATGTACATCCATCCTCTCTCTGCTCCTCATGATTCTATACATCTCAATAAGGTCATTCCTCATTCTCCTACTACCAAGGAATAAAGTCCTATCCTGGCCAATACTATCCTATCCTATCCTATCTCCCTATAACTCTGGCCTACCAGTCCTGACAACATCCACGCAAATCTTCTTTGCACACTTTCCTGTTTAACTATGTCTTTCCTATAGCAGTGTGACCACAACTGTACAAAATACTCCAATTGCAGTCTCACCAATGTCTTATACAACTGTAACACAGCATCCCAACTCCTATATTGAATGCCTCAACCAATGAAGGCCAGCATGCTAAATGCCTTCTTCATCATCCTGTCTGTCTTGATGCCACTTTCAATGATCTTGTACTCCTAGGTCCCTCTGTTCCACAATGCTCCTCAGGACATAGAGAACAAAGAACAAAGAAAATTACAGCACAGGAACAGGTCATTTGGGCCTCCAAGCCTGTGCCAATCCAGCACCTCTATCTCAACCTGTTGCCTATTTTCTGAGGATCTGTACCCCTCTGCTCCCTTCCTATTCATGTATCTGTCTAGAAACATCTTAAATGATGCTATTGTGCCTACCTCTACCATCTCTGCTGGCAATGCATTCCAGGAACCCATCAGCCTCTGCGTAAAGAACTTTCCACGCATATCTCCCTTAAAATTTTCACCTCTCAACTTGAACCCATGACCCTTAGTAATTCAGTTGCCCACACTGGGCAAAAGCTTCTTGCTATCCATCCTGTCTATACCTGTCATGATTTAGTAGACCTCAATCAGGTCTCCCTCAATCTCCAACTTTCTAATGAAAATAATCCTAATCTACTCAACCTCTCTTCATAGCTAGCACTTTCCACATCAGGCAACTCCCTGCTGAACCTCCTCTGCACTCTCTCCAAAGCATCCACATCCTTTTCGTAATGTGGCGACTAGAACTGTATGCAATATTCCAAATGTGGCTGAACCAAACCGTGCTATACAACTGTAAAATGACCTGCCAACTCTTGTACTCAATACCCTGACCGATGAAGGAAACCATGCCGAAATCCTTCTTGACCACTCCATCAACCTGCATTGCCACCTTCATAATAAAATGGACTGTATATCAATTTTTCCAGGGACTTTTCCATTTATCGCATAGTTCGCTCTTGAATTGGATCTTCCAAAATGCATCACCTCACATTTACCTGGATAGAACTCCATCTGCCATTTCTCTGCCACACTCTCCAATCTATCTATATTCTGCTGTATTCTCTGACAATCCCCTTCACTATTTGCTACTCCACCAGTCTTATTGTCATCTGCAAACTTGCTTACCAGACCACCTGTACCTTCCTCCAAATGACTTGTGTATATCACCATCAACAGTTGTCCCAAAACAGATCCCTGTGCAATACTACTGGTCACAGGTCTCCATTTTGGGAAGCTCCCTTCCACTACTACTCTCGGTCTCTGGCTGCCCAGCCAGTTCTCTATTCATCTAGCTAGTACACCCTGGACACCATGCAACTTCACTTTCTCCACCAGCCTACCATGGGGAACCTTATCAAACACCGTACTGAAGTCCATGTATATGACACCTACAGCCCCTCCCTAATCAATCAATTTTATCACTTCCTCAAAGAAGTCTATTAAGTAGATAAGAAAAAAACCTTTCCTGCACAAAACCTTGTTGCCTATCACTGATAAGCCCATTTTCTTCCAAATGGGACTAGATCCTATCCCTCAGTATATTCTTCAGCAATTTCCCTACTATTGATGGCAGGCTCATCGGTCTATAATTACCTGGATTATCCCTGTTACCCTTCTTAAACAAGGGGACCACATTAGCAATTCTCCAGGACCTCACCAGTGTTCAAGGATGCTGCAAAGATATCTGTTAAGGCCACAGCTATTTCCTCTCTCGGTCCCCTCCGTAGCCTAGGATAGATCCCATCCTGACCTGGGACTTATCCACCCTAATGCCTTTTAGAATAACTAATCCTTCCTCCTTATGCTGACTTGAGCTAGAGTAATCAAATATCTATCCCTCATGTCCCTCTCCTCGGTGAATATCAATGCAAAGTAAACATTAAGAATCTCATCCGTTCTCTTTAATTCCATTTATAAATTTCCTCCTTTGTCCTCGAACGTGCCAACCCTTTCCTTAGTTACCCTCTTGCTCCTTATGTATATGAATAAAAGGCTTTGGGATTTTCCTTAACCCTGTTTGCTAACCATTACCTTTTACTGTATAAGTCCTATCTTTGTTTGACTTTCCGAAGTGGAGCTTCCCACATTTATCTGTATTGAATTGCATTTGCCAATCCTCAGCTCACTTTCCCAATTGATCAAGATCCTGCTGTAATTTTTGATAAACTTCCTCCATTCAATAAAACCTCCTAATTTTGTATCATCCGCAAGTCTACTAATCATGCCTTGTATATTCACATCCAGATCATTTATACAAGTAACAAATAACAAAGATCCCAGCACTGACTAGTCATAGGCCTCCACTCCAAAACACAACCTTCAGCCATCACCCTTTGCTTCCTAGCATCAAGCCAATTTTGAATCACTTAGTTAACTCTCCCTGGATCCCATGTGACCCAACCTTCTTGAATGACGTACAGTGCGAGACCTTGTCAAAGGCCTTACTAAAGTCCATGTAGACAACATTCACTGCCGTAGCCCATCTATCATCTAGGTTACCTCTTCATTAACTCGAAAAGACTTGTCAGACATGACTTCTCGCACACAAATCCATGCTTACTATCTCAAATCAGACCTTGACCATCCAAATGTTGGTTGATTCTGTCCCTTAGTATCCTCTCCAATAACTTGCCTACCACTGATGTAAGGTTCACTGGCCTGTAGTCTTTGCTACCGTTCTTAAACAAAGGTACAGCATTAGCCACCCTCCAGTTTTCTGGAACTTCACCAGTGGCTAAAGATGAAGCAAAAATCTCTGCAAGGGCCTCTGCAATTTCTTCCCTAGAATCCCAAAATGTCCAAAGATTGGCTGGGTCAGGTCCTAAGGAATTTATTCATCTTAATGCACTTTAAAACTACAAACACCTCCTCTCTGGTAATATATATGCGGCCCAAAACATCACCACTTGTTTCCCTTATTTCCTTTGCATCCATGATTTTGTCCTCAGAAAATACTTAGGAGAAACATTCATTAAAATTCTCCCCTATCTCCTGTGACTCCACACATGGATGGCCATGCTGATCTTTAAGGGGACCTATTCTCTCCCTAGCCACCCTTTCATTCTTAATATAGCTATAGAACCTTATCTGTTAGATCCATCTCATACCCTCTTTTTGCTCTTCTGTTTTCCCTGTTAAGTATGCTCCAGCATACAAAGTACAATGAACAAAGAGAATTACAGCACCGGAACAGGCCATCCAAACCTAAGCCAATCATTGTGCCATAACTAAACTGAAAAACCTTTTGCCCTTATTCAGCCCATATCCTCTACTCCCTCTCTGTTCACGTAACTATCCAGATGCCTCTTAAATGTCACCAACCTGCCTGCCTTCACCACTTTTCTGGTAGTGTTTTTCAGGCTCCTATTATTCTCTGCATGAAAACCTCTCTCACACATCTCCTTTAAACTTTCCACCTCTAACCTTGAACCTGTGCCCCTTTGAAGTTGAAACTTCAACCCTGGGAAAAAGCCTCTGAGTATCCATTCTATCTATGCTTCTCATACCTTTGTAGATGTCTATCAGGTCTCATCTCAGTGGCTATCCTTCTAGTGAAAACAATACTAGTTGCTTTAACCTTTCCTCATAGCCAATGCCTTGAGACCTGGTAACATCCTGGTAAACCATCTCTGCACTCTCTCCAAAGCTTCCACTGCCTTCTGGTAGCGTGGTGACCAAGACTGCATACAATATTCCAAATGCAGCCTAATAAGGGTTTTATATACCTGTAATACGGCTTGTACTTCATGCCTCACTCGATGAAGGCAAGCATGCCGAATGCCTTTTTAATCACCTTAGCCACCTGTGTCACCACCTTTAGAGAACTGTGGACCTGCACACCCAGATCCGTCTCTACGTTAATGTTCTGTCTTTAACAATTTAATTCACACCTAAATTTGACCCTTCAAAATGCATCACCTCACATTTATCTGGATTAAACCCCACCTGCCCTTTCTGTGGCCAAGTCACCATTCTATCTATATCCCATTGTATCCTTTCACAATTGTCACCACTATCAGCAACTGCACCAATTTTAGTGTCTCATCTACAAACTTACTAATCAGACCACCCACATTTTCTCCAGATAATTTATATATACTACAAACAACAGAGAATCTTTGACTGATCCCTATGTATTACCACTAGATACCAGTCTCCATTCTAAAAAGCACCCTTCCACCACTACCCGTCTTCTATGACCAAGCCAGTTTTGTATCCATCTAGCTAACCCACCCTGAAACCCACGTGATTGTAATTTTTGTACTAATCTGTCATGTGGAACTCTATCAAATGCCTTGCTAAAGTTCATATAAACTACATCCATAGCCCTTCCCTCATCAATTATCTTTGTCACCTCTTCAAAAAATTAAATCAAGTTGGTGAGACATGACCTTCCCTGTACAAAACCATGCTGCCTGTTACTAACTTGTCTATTTTCTTTCAAATGTGCATATATCTTTATGGGTGATTTACGGCCATTTGGAAATGCATGATCTAATTAGCAATAGTCAGCATGGCTTTGTGAAGTTAAGTTCAGGTAATGTCTTACTGATCTGATTGATTTTTTTCAAGGAGGTAACAAAGGTGATCAATGAGGGTAGACCAGTGGATGTTGGATTTTAGAACAGCTTTTGACATGGTAGGCTCATCCCTTGTTATCCGGGAGTGCCTTATCTTGCCATCCTTGTCCTTCCTCCTTACTGGAAATTGCTGGTCCTGAGCTCTCATGAGCAGGTCTTTAAACAATTCCCCTATGTCAAATGTGAACTTGTCTGATAACAGCTCCTCCCAATTAACACTCCCTAACTCCTACCTAATGCTGGCGTAAGTTGCCCTCCCCCAACTTCGTAGCTTGCCACAAGGTCCTGACTTATCTTTACTCATAGTTTTCTTAAAATTTAAGAAATTGTGATAATTGTTTCCAACATGCTGTTCCACTGAAAGGTGAGTCACCTGGCCAGGCTCATTAGCCAGTACAAGATCCAGTATGGCCCCTCCTCTAGTTGGACCATCCATATACTGTTTCAAGAAACCCTTGAGGTTTAGCAAATTCTGCCCCATCTAAGCCTCTTTCTCTAAGGGAGTTTCAGTCAATATTGGGAATTTAAAGTCACCCACTATGACAACTCTGTTTTTACTGCATGTTTCCATAATCTGCCTACATATTTGTTCCTTAGTATTATCCTACACTCCCTTCTTCCTACCCTACAACCCAAAGTCACTGAGACCATTCTTAAGTCACAGAGAAGGATGATATGATGGTTGTATTTGCGTCTTATTTGGAAGAGTCTAAGACCCCAGTTGCTTCCTGCAGAACCATCCAGTGGGTTGATTGGTCAGTCTTCTTTTGTTTTGAATAATTGGTCCAGTCCGAGAAACAGAGTCATAAAGAACTACAACACAGGAAGAGGGCTTTTGGCCTATCACATCCACACTGCGCAGAAACAACCACGTATCTTTCTTAATCCCATTTTCCAGCAGTTGATCCACAGCCTCAAATGCCTTGGCGTCACAACTGCACATTTAAATACTTCTTCAATGTTATGAGGATCTTTGCCTCTATACCTTTATAGGCAGTCAGTTCCAGATTTCCACCACTCTGTGGGTGAAAAGGATTTTCCTGATACCTTCTCTAAATCTTCTGTCCCATACATTAAACATATTTCTCCTAGTCATTAATCCTTCCATCAAGGGGAAAGATTTCATCGTGTCTCCCCTATATGTGCCCCGACAATGTTATTCACCTCAATCATATTCCCTCACACTGTGCTCTATGGAAAACAGCCCCAGTCTGTCCAATCTCTATTCATAACTGAAATACTCTAGCACAAGCAACACCCTGGTAAACTCCACTGAACCCTCTCCAGTTCTGTCACATCCCTTCTCTAATGTGGATTCCACAATGCTTTAGCTGTGACCTAATATGCATTTTATAAAGTTCCTGGCTCTTAAACACTATGCCTCAACTAATAAAAGCAAGTATGTGTCAAGAAGAATGACTAGACCCAAAATGTTAACCCTGCTTTCTCTCCACAGATGCTGCCAGTCCTGCTGATTTTCTCCAACCATTTCTGTTTCTGTTTCAAGTGAACTATAAGCCTTCTTAACCATTTTACTCACCCACTCTGATATCTTAAGGGAGTAGTGTACATGTGTACCTTTGTTCTTTGGTGCTTCCCAGGATCCAACATATGTTCCCTAGCATTATTTGCCTTGTCCAAGTGCATCAGCTCACATTATCTGGATTGAATTCCATTTAAATGATTGTTTGATTGATTTATTTTTGTCGCATGTACCGAGATACAGTGTAAAAATGTTGTTTTGCATGCTGTCCAGGAAAATCGCACCATGTAATGTGCAACAGGATAGCAGAACAGAGTGCAGAATACAGTGTTACAGCCACAGCAAAGTTGCAGAGAGAGATCCAAATTAACATTTGAGAGGTCCTTTCAACAATCTGATAATAGTGGAAAGAAAAAGCTGTTCTTGGATCAATTCATATGTGTATTCAAACTTTTACATCCTTTGCCTGATGGAAGAGGGTCTAACTAGGGTGGGAGGTGTCTTTGATCATGATGGTTGCTTTCCTGAGACAGTGGAAAGTAAAGATCCATCAATGGATCGAAGGCTGGTTTGTGTGATGAGCTGTTCACAATTCTTAGAGACACAGAGTCATTGAGACCTATAGCCCTTTGGTCCAAACTGGTCCATGTGGACCAAAATGACCATCCACACCAATCTCATTTCTCTCCACTTGGCCCATATTCTTCTGAACCTTTGATATCTATGTATTTGTCCAAATGCCTTTTAAATACTGTTAATGTACCTGCCTCAGCCACTTTCATTGACAGCTTATTTCATTTCCAACCTCTGTGTAAAAATGTTGACCCTCAGGTTCCCTTTTATTCTTTCTGCTCTTAACTTAAACTGATGCCCTCTACTCCTCAATTCATCAACCCTGGGAAAAAGATTGAAAGCATTCACTCTATGCAGCCTCTCATGATCTTATACACTTCTACAACATCTCCCCACAGTTTCCTATGTTCCAAAGAAAAAAAGTCCTAGCTTGTCCAATTCTCCCTATAACATCCTGGTGACATCCTTGTAAATTTCTTCTGCACTCTTTCCAGTTTCATAACATCCTCTCTGCAGCAAGGTGACCAAAACTGAACACAACACACCAAGTGCAGACTCACCAACATTTTGTACACCTGCAACATAACTTCCAACTTCTATACTCAATGCCCTGACTGATGAAGGCCAGTGCGCCAAAAATCTTCATTTCTGCCCTGTCTACCTGTGACTCCACTTTCAGTGAACCTGAACTCCAAGGTCCTTCTGTTCCACTCCACTCCTTAAGGCCCTACGATTCACCATGAAACTCCTAACTTCATTTAACTTTCCAAAATGCAAGACCTCACATATATCTATATTAAACTCCATTTACCATTTCTCAGCCCACTTCCCTAGATCAAGGTCCTGCAGCATTTTCTGATAACCTTCCTCACTATCCATGATACCGTCTATTTTAGTGTCAACAGCAGACTTACTAATCATGCCTTGTACATCATTGCTATGGATAACAAACAGCAACAGGCCCAGCACTGAACATTGAGACACTCCAGTAATCACAGGCCTCCAGTCCAACAAGCATCCTTCCACTATTACCCTCTGCTTCCTACGATCAAGCCAATTTGCCAGTTCTCCCTGGATTTCATGCAATCTAATCTTTCAGAGCAGCCACCATGCAGAACCTTATCAATGACCTTACTGAAATCCATATAGACTATGTCCACCACCCAGCCTTTGTCAACCTTCCTGGTTACTTCATCAAAGAGCACTTAACAAATTTGTGAGACATGATCTCCCATGCACAAAGTCATGCTGACTACTACAAATCAAACCCTGTCTTTCCAAATGCATGTATATGTTATCCCTCAGAATCTTTCCAATAACATACCTAACACAAATGTTATGCTTACTGGTCTATAGTTCCCAGGTTTTTATTTGCAGCCCTTCCTGGATAAGGGCTACCCTTTGCTACCCTTTAGTATTGTGGGACCTCATCCATGGTTAACCATGATGCAAAAGTTTCAGGGCCCCCGCAATTTCTTCTTGAGCCTCTTGCAGTATCCTTGGATATATCTGGTTAGGACCAGGAGACTTTTCACTTTAATACAGTCTTATATGTCTAACACCTCCTCTACCATGATATGGACTGTCCCTAGGTTATCACCACAAACTTTCCCATGTTCCCAAGTCTTCATATCTTTCTCCACAGTAAACAGAGGAGAAATATTCATCGAGGACCTCGCCATCTCTTGCGGTTCCACATATACATGTCTACTTTGGTCCTTGAGAGATCCTATTCTCTTTTTAGTTAATCTTTCTCCTAATATACTTAAAGAGTCTCTCTAGATTAACCCTAATCTTCTCAGCCAACACCATCTTGTGCCCCCCTTCGCCCTCCAGATTTCCTTTTTCAGTAAACTCCTACAGCTGCTACAGCTGTCCCTCCCTTAGCCATGTTTCTGACATGGCTATAATATTCTATTCATGCCCTGAGTTCATCAGCCTTACCTGTCAGCCCTTTTGCACTGAAATATTGACAATTTGGTCCAATAGGCATTTCTCACTCCATGTCGTATTCCATCCTGACCTGTCTCTTCTTGAGTTCTTGGGATATATCTCCAGGGATTCCCTTGATCCTAGCTATTTGTACGTGAGCCATACCTCCTTCTTTTATCTGGGCAAAGTCGCTTGTCATCCATGGTTCCCTACTCCTGCCAACCTTGCCCTTCTCCCACACAAGAACATATCGACTATGAACTCTAGCTATTACACTTTTAAAGGCCTCCACTTGCTGGTGGTCCCTTCACTTGCCAGTATACTACCCCAATCAACCCTTCAAACTCCTGTCTAATTCCATCAAAATTCACCTTGCCCCAATTTAGAACTTGAACCCGTTGACCAGTATTTTCTCTCTCCATAATTACCTTAAAATTAATCGAACTACGGTCATTGGTCACAAAGTGAGCCCCACAATCACCTGAGTCATCTGTCCTGCCCAATTTCCCAAGCATAGGTCAAGTTTTACCTCTTTCCAAGGACCCTCTGCCGTATATACTGCTTGAGGAAACTTTCCTGAACACACTTAACAAATTCCACCCCATCAAAACCCTTAACACTATGACAGTCCCAATCTATATTAGGAAAGTTAAAATCCCCTATTGCTCCGGCAAGTCTCCCCTGTCTCCCTGCATGTTTTTTTCCTCTAATTCGCATTGACTATTTGGGATCCTATAGTACAACCCCAATAATATCATCATTCCTTCTTATTTCTTAGCGCCACCCACAAAGCCTCACTTGATGATCCTTCAGTTATTTCATCTCTGATTACTGCTGTGATACACCCCTTAATCAAAAACGCAATTCCCCTTCCCCTCATTCCTCCACCCTCTGTTCTACCTAAAGCACTTGTACCCTGGCACATTAAGCTGCCAGAGCTGTCCCTCCCTTAGTCATGTTTCTGTCACGGCTATAATATCTCAGTCCCATGTATCAATTCATGCCCTGAGTTCACCAGCCTTACCTGTCAGGCCTTTTGCATTGAAATAGTTGCAATTTAATCCAACAGGCATTTCTCACTCCATTTCATGTTCCAGCCTGACCTGTCTCTTCTTAAGGTCTTGAGAAGGACAGCTTCCATACCAAGCTATGATACATCTAGATGATGCTTTTGATGGTGCATTTACAAGAATTGGTAAGAGTCATTGTGGACATTTTAAATTTCCTTAGCCTTCTAAACAAGTAGAGATATTTATTGTGCTTTCTTGACCGTCACTTTGATCGGGACAAATTGTTGGTGATCATCATCCCCAGGAATTTGATGCTCACAACCATCTCTACCTAAGCACTATTGATGCAGACAGGGCTGTGCCCTCCATTCCATTTCCCAAAATCAAAGAGCAGTCTTTTGTTTTGCTAGTGTTAATAGAGAGATTTTTGTCTTTGCACAATTTCACTAAGCACTCAATCTCTTTTTCTGTATTCTATCTTGTTGCTATTTGAGATCTGACCTCCAATGGTGGTATCATCAGCATACTTGTAAATGGACACAAATCAACTTGTCTGGTCCCAGCCTGTCTATAACCTCTTGCAATCTAAAGTTATCCTCCTCACTATTTACCACCAACATTTTTGAATTGTTTGCAAACATATTGTTCAATCTTCCCGTATTCAATTTGGATACAATTTGTCAAACTTCATTGGATCCCATGGGCTCATATCTTTTGATCAGTCTCCCATAAGCAGACCTTATCAAAAGCCTTGAAGAAGTCCACGTAAACCACATCAAAAGCTTTGCCCTCATCGACAAACCTCTCATCTCTTCAAAACGTTTAGTTTAGTTGGTCAAACATGATGTCCCCTTAAGAAACTATATAGACTGTTCTTGATTGATCCCTACCTCTCCAAATGCAGATTAATTCTGTCCCTCAGAATTGCTTCCAATAATTTCCCCATCATCAATGCTACACTGACCAGCCTGTCGTTTCCTAGCTTATCCCTTGCTCCTTTCTTGAATAACAGGAACATATTGGCTGTCCTCCAGTCCTCCTGTACTTCTGTGGCCAGAGAGAAATTAGTAAAGTTTTCAAGCATCTCTGCCATTTCTTCCTTTGCCTTACTTAACAACCTGGGATGCATCTCATCTGGTCCTGGAGATTTATCTACTATTAATCTTGCTAGACCACTCCTCTCTGTATATTCCAACTTTTAAAATTGTATCACAAACCTTCTCCCTGATTTCTAACTCATATTGTCCCTCTCACATATGAACACAGACCCTACTTACATCCTCTGGCTCCACACAAAACAAATTACCACTGTTGTCCTTAATGGGTCTTATTCTTTTCCTCCTTATCCTTTTACTCTTAAGAATTTGGGATTTTCCCTCATTTTCCCTGCCTAATCCCTCTTTTAAGTTCCCTCTTGTACGTTCTATTTTCCTGTAAAGCTTGTATTATTTTGCACCCTTGGTATCTGCCATTAGCCTCCCTATTTCTCTTAGTTCAAAATGCTGTAAAATTCTTGAAATCCAAGATTCACAAAATTTGATGATCCCTTTTTCCATTATTGACTATTTTGACCCTGTACTCTCCAGATTTCCTTCTTTAGTACATGTCACAGTTTTGAGACAAATTTCTCTGAAAGTATCTGCTCCCAGTCTACTCTAGCCAAATCATTTCTGGTCCTATTAAAATCAGTCTTTTCCCAGTTGAGAACTTTGATTTCAGGCCCATCCTTGGCATTTTCTAGAACAATCTTGGATCTAGCAGAGTTATGATTGCTGTCTGCAAAATGCACACCCACTGATGCTTCAACCATTTGTCCAGTTCAGCTTTGAGCTTCTGCCAGATATCTCTCCACACGCACGCCATTCAGGCTAACAACCTTAAATCTGTGTCCTTGGGTTAAACCCTCAACATCATTCTTCTTCCATTAGAAGCAGTTTCTCCTTTGTAACTCTATCAAAACAATTAATAATTCTGATCATTATTTAACCTTAGCGGCTATAACAGTAATTGAAATCAGTCATTCCTAGCATCCAACTATGTTCAAAACATTTATACGTTCATTTGCTTTGTGATATTGATGGATCAGTCAATTCTTTCCAACCTTTCAAAATAAAATTTCAATTTACCACCTTGGGTAAAGCTAACAATTTGGATTAGTTGACCTTTCTGTAAGTTGCACATTTTTAAAATTTCATTCTTATTGATTTCAATGCAAGTGAAAAATAACAGTTTTTGTTTAATTTTGAAGATGAATTAATATTCTTAAGTTGAGCACAACTATATTTAAGGGTCACTAAGTAATTATGCAGAATTTTCAAGCAGTAGAATAAATCATGGATTCTCTATAGTATGGAAGCAGGCCAATCAGTCCCTCAAGACTACACAAACCCTCTGAAGACCATTCCACTCAGGCACACACCCTACCACATCCCTGTAAGCCTGTATTTCCCATGGCTAGCCCACCCAGCCTGTACATCCCTGACACTGTGGGCGATTTAGCATGGCCAACTCACCTAATCTATACATCTTAGGACTTTAGGAGGAAACCAGAGCACCTGGAGGAAACCCACAGTGCCACAGGGAGAAAGAGCAAACTTCACATTGACCATCATCTGAGGCTAGAGTCAAATCCAGGTCCCTGGCACTGAGGTAGCAGCACGAGCCACTAAGTCACCGTGCCACCCCAAATGCTTTAGAATGATTCTATAACAAAGTAATTATAGCCTAATATGGTTACACAAAATAAAATATTGTGCATCAAGAATCTATTTTGTACTCTATTCAGTTTACTTTTCCATTAATATAAAACAGTGAGTTTATTCAGTATTGCCCATTTTCCAATGTCAGCCAAAGTAAATTTCACACCTCACTGAGGAAAGTACAATGTAAAACCTAAATAAAGCATAATATTGCAGATGTTGGAAATCCAAATGAAAAGCAAAGTGCTGGAAATATTCAGAATTTCTGGCAGTCAAGACAGAGTTATTATTTTAAGATGAATATAAATCTTCTTCCAAACATTCAGTTCTAAATGAAATATCTACTTTGCTTTCTTTCATTCTGTGCTCCTCAGGTTCTCTGATGGGAGAGATAAAGAATTTCAGCCACTTGAAAATAAATTACTCAGTCTGTAGACTGCAGAAAAGGTTCAGAAAGGTGAAATGTGGTAGCAAGTTGTTCACAAAGGCCATCCAAATGCTTCCATGGCAGATTTGGACACCATATGAAATATGTAGAACCCTTATTAAAACACTTGAGATTTTTCTTGAAAATTGCCACAACCAAAATGGTTCATTATCTGTGGAATGGACGCATTCACAGTGTCTGCTATAATAGATCTTAATTTGCAAAGTAGTATATCATGAGCTTTGTCCTTACCTCTAGCTCAGAATTCTGTGTTCAAGACCCACACGCTGCAGAAGATAACCACATGTTTGGACAAGTTGATTAAAATTAATTAAGATAGTGCAAAACAGTCAGATTTCACAGACCATACCTTTTAGATCTTGGTTCAGTTGCTTGCCAGTGAATGACTAAAGTCAATAATCTGAAAGCTGTCCATTGAAACTCGAGTGTCAATGCTTAAATATAATGACAAGGACAGCTGTTAAAATTTGCTTCAATTCAACTATGATATTTACATGGCTTTAATTTCTAGTATCACATTTTGCACACTGTTTGGACTATGCAAGGTGATTTTTTTTTTAACTGGTGCCTCAAGTTTAAGGTATGGAATTCAAGAAATCTGCTCTTATTCCAACATACTAGCCCCATTTCGACAGGTTTATAAGCACCAGTCACTGGTACAAGGGTTTGATCTAATGACTTTGAATCTGTAAAGATTTTGTGAGAATGGTGTATTGTAGAAGGTAGCCCAAGGTTCAGATTTATATTCAGATTGTTAACAGGAGAGAATATTGTTCCTAGACAGTGCATGAACCCTTTGGGATTGTCAAGATATCAAAATGATGTTACACCTGTAATGAACTGTGAAAATGAGTCTTTATCAATGAGATTGCTTCAGTCAGTTGAATGTAGTCCACAACTCTAGAACATTAAGTGATAGGATTGTTTTCTCCTGTGTGCATGTGTACAGGAGGATATTGGGTGAGTTAACATTGTCAGTGAAAGATAAAATATGGTGGGTGGAACTATGGGTGGACTTGAATCAGCACCAAGTTGGCATGGAAATTTCTGCCAATTCTATGGTCTGTGACACTTTGGTGGCATGAGTTGGCATGAAGGGTATGTGGAAGAGAGGGAAGTTTGGAAGGACGAAAACTAGATGAATATTTCACAATCTCAGGATTACTACTGGTGCCACATGCTAGTGAGGCGAGGAACAAGAAGTGTGTGCAGGTAAACATGTGGCTAAGGGAATGGTGCAGGACAGAGGGCTTTCGTTACATAGGTCATTGAGGTACCTTCTGGGGAAGGTGGTACCAGTACATGAAGGATGGGTTGCATTTAAACTGGAGGGGCAGGAGATTTCCTGGAGCACTTCTGGAGGGTTTAAACTATTTTGGCAAGAGATGGGAACCAGAACTACCGATCAGAGGAGAGGGTAGTTGATTTGAACGGGCAGAAATAGAATGCAGAAAGCCTGTCAGGAAGGATACGCAGTTGACAGTGCAAAGGAATAGCTTAAAGTGTGTCTGTTTCAATGCAAGGAGTGTCAGGAATAAGAGTAATGAACTTAGAGCATGGATCAGTACTTGGAACTACGATGTTGTGGTCATAACAGAGACATGGATCTCACAGGGGCAGGGATGGTTGGTGGATGTTTTCGGGTTTATATCTTGTAAAAAGAATAGGAAGGGGGGGTAAAAGAGGAGAGGGAGTAGCATTGTTAATTAGGGAGTGCATCAGAACCGCAGAAAAGGAGATTGTTGAGGAGGGTTTGTCTACTCAGTCAGGATGGGTGGAAGTCAGTCACAGGAAAGGAGCAGTCCCTTTATTGGGTGTTTTCTATAGACACCCCAATAGCAGCAGGGAGATGGAAGAACAGATTGAACAGCAGATCTTGGAAAGGTGCAGATATAACAGAGTCGTTGTTATGGATGACATCAACTTCTTAAATATTGATTGAAACTTCCTTAGTGCAGATGGTCTGGATGGAGCAGATTTTGTCAGATGTGTCCAGGAAGGATTGCTGACTCAATATGTAGATAGGCCGGACGGTGGGGGGGAAGTCATATTGGATTTGGTGCTAGGCAACGATCCTGGCCAGGTGTCAGATCTCTCGGTGGGATATCATTTCAGTGACAGTGACCACAACTGCCTCACCTCTACCATAGCCATTGAGAGGGATAGGAATGGGCAGTATGGGAAAGTGTTTAATTGGGGGAAGGGAAATTATACTGCTATTAGACAGGAACTGTGGAATATAAATTGGGAGCAATTGTTCTATGGGAAATGTGCAACAGAAATGTGGAGGCTGTTTAAGGAGCACTTGTTGCGAATGTTGAATAACTTTGTCTCACTGAGACATGCAAGGAATGGTAAGGTGAAGGATTCTTGGATGACAAGAGAAGAGGAGCTTTTCATCAAGAGGAAGAAGGAAGCTTACCTGAGGTTGAGGAAGGAGAAAAGTGAGGATTGCAGATGCTGGAGATTAGAGTCTAAGAGTGTGGTGCTGGAAAAGCACAGCTGGTTAAGCAGCATCGAAAGGAGCAGGAGAGTCACGTTTCTGGCATAAGCCCTTCATCAGAAATGTCAACTCTCCTGCAGCTCAATGCTGCCTGACCAGCTGTGCTTTTCTAGCACCACACTCTTCGACCCTTAAGGTTGAGGAAGCAAGGCTTTGGCACAGCTTTAGAGGATTGCAGGGTAGGTAGGAAACAATGCAACCAAAAACTATAGCTAGATTATCTTACATCAAAGACATATCAGAAATGACTTCCAGACTACTCAGACCTCTTGGCATCATGATAGCCCACAAAGCTACCAAAACACTTAAACAGCGAATAATGAAATTAAAGGATCCATTAGTTACTACCAGCAAATCTAACGTCATTTACAAAATAGCATGCAAGAGCTGTAAAAAACACTACGTCACATAAACAAGCAAAAAACTTGCCATCAGGATAAACGAACACCAACTAGCCAACAAAAGACATGGTCTACTCTCACTAGTTTCCATACATACAGACAAAGAAGGACGCCACTTTGACTGGGACAACACACACACAGGCGAAACAAAAACATGCACAAGAATTCTTAGAGGCATGGCATTCTAACCAGAACTCCACCAATAAACACATTGAATTAGATCCTGCCTACCCCCTTGAAAAAAGAATCGGAAATGACACCACCCACCTTCAGAAACCAAGACTTATAAATAGAGAGGTGGGACTTGATACCAGTGCTTCATCGGAGACTCTCACTGATGATGTTACCTAAAATGATGACGAAACATCTGAGAACAAATCTTCCAGCTCAGAACTCAAAAATGGACCAAGGAGAGCTAGGAGGGGGCACAAAAATGCCTTGACGGGAAGGATTAGGAAAAGCCCAAAGATGATCTATACTTACGTGAGGAATAACAGAATGATCAGAGAGAGGGCAAGCCGATCAGGGATAGTGGAGGGAACTTGTGCCTGGAGTCTGAAGAGGTAGGGAGGACCTAAATGAGTTTTTTGCTTGAGTATTCACGAGATAGAGACTAGGTTAATTGGCTTGAACAGATTGATAGTAAGAAATTGGATGAGCTAGAAAGTCTGGGAAGCATCAAGATGGATAAGTCCCCAGGGCAGGACCAGATATATCTACGTTACTACAGGAAGTTACTACGTGCAGTGAGGAATGAGATTGCTATGCCTCTGGCAATGATCTTTACATCCTCACTCTCCACGGAGTAGCACTGGATGATTGGAGGGAGGCAAATGTTGTTCTGCTGTTCAAGAAAGGGAATATGGAAATCCCTGGGAATTACAGACCAGTCAGTCTTATGTCTGTGGTAAGCATAGTACTGGAAAGGATTCTGAGAGATTGGATTTAGGATTATTTGGAAAAAGATAGTTTGATTAAAGATAGTCTGCATCAATTTGTGAGGGGCAGATCATGCCTCACAAGCCTTTTTGAGTTCTTTGAGGATGTGACGAAACACGTTGATGAAGGTCGAGAAGTGGACGTGGTGTATATGGATTTCAGGCATTTGATTAGGTTCCCCACAATAGGCTGTTTCAGAAAGTTAGGAGGTATGAGATACAGGGAAATTTGGCTGTCTGGACACAGAATTGGCTAGCTGAAAGCAGACACTTCTGAACCTCCTGGCCTCACGCTTTAAATCTACACCGTTTGGCCATTAATCTCTCCATCAGAGAAGAAAGTTTCTTCCTGCATACCCTATCTATATCTCGCAATTTTATATATCTCAACCATGTCTACACTCTGTCTAACAAATCTCTCTTTATAAATCCTTCAGCTGCAGTAACATCCTGATAAACCTCCTCTGTACCCTCTCCAGTATGATCACATAACTTCAATAATATAAATTCAAGAGCTGTACACAAACCGTGATCTAACCAACATTTAATACATTTCTGATATAACCTCCCTGCTCTTAATATCTACGCTTCAACTAATAAATGCAAGATAAGGGTGACATGGTGGCTCAGTAGTTAGCATTGCTACATCACAGCACCAGGTACTTAGTTCAATTCCAGTCCTGGGTGACTGTGTGGAGTTTGCATGTTATCCTCATATCTGCACAGGTTTCCACCAGGTGCTCTGGTTTCTTCCCACAGTCCAAAAAACAGGTAAGGTAGATTAGTCATGGTAAATTGCCTTTTATTGTCCAGAGATAAGCAGCGTAGGTGGGTTAGCCATGCTAAATCTGGGTTCTGGGTGTAGGATGGAGGCATTGGTCTAGGTGGGATTCTCTTTGGAGGCTTGGTGCAGACTCTGAGCCAAATGGCCCCTTTCTGCAATTTAAAGATTCTATAATCCTAAGTGTGCCACATGCACTCTTAACCACTTTATCCACTCATTCTATTTTCATAAGGGTCTGGTGTACATGCACACCAAAGTCAGTCTGATCTTTGGTGCTTCCTAGAATCAGCCTGCTTTGTGATATCAAGTATTCCCTTGCCTATTTGTCCTGCCCAAGTGCCTCACCTTACCTTTATCCAGACTGAATTCCATTTGACATTGATCAACCATGTGATGAGCCTTTTTATATCCTCTTGTAGACTAAGGTTATCCTCTTCAAAATTTACCAAACCATCAATGTTTGTATCATTTATGAAGTTAATGATCAGCACTCCCATATTCAACTTTAAATAGTAAGGGTCCCAACACTGACCCCTGCCAGACCACACTGGAATAGACTTCCATCCGGAAAAACACCTTCTGTTTCCTACCACTCAGCCAACTGTGGATCTAATTCACCAAATTTCCCTGGATCCCATTGACTCTTATCCTTGTTATTAGCCTCTTATGCTAGACCTTCTCTTGCACAAAATCCTTGAAGAAATCCAAGTGGACTGCCTCAAAAATATTGCCTTCATCTACAAATCTGGTCATCTCTTCAAAAACATTCAATCAAGTTCATCAAGCATGACCTCCCTTTAACAAAACCACGTTGACAGTTCACAATTAATCCCTTTCTCTCTTTTTTCTTCCTCTCTGTAGACAACATCTCCATGAACTCTATTCTTACTGTTCCACTCGCCCATCCCATCATCAGCATAAATACACCCCCATATGGGATGTCTTCAGTTCTGCCAAAGGGTAACTGGACTTGGCATATTTCACCTGGCAAAACAGACCACCCCAACCATCCTCTCCCCGCTTCCCAACCACTCCAATGTCCCCACCTCCTGTCTCTACAGTAAATGTTTAACAGAAATTACAGAGTATGGGAAAGGCTCATGTTCTCAGCACTTAAAAAATAGCTGTCTGTTAAAGACAGATTGTATGTGCTGCCTTCCTAGATAAGAAATGTCACACCAATTAGTTGTTTCTCAAGTTTTTTTTCTAATCAATCAGTTATACTACAAGTAGGTTTTAATTTAGATTCTTTAAGATAATCACAGATATAGTTTCCAAATAAATTATAGATTTAACATATGCATATTATATTAAATATATAAAAATCATGAAACAAAACATAAGAAAAAAAGGTTTAAAAACTAATTATGAGTAATAGAAAGGGGCTTCCCTATCTCTTATCAAGGACAGCAGCTAAGAGAGCTGGAATGGTGGGATATCTCAAAAAAGCCTCTGTTACAACATTGTACAAGATAAACAGACCCAGACATCGTTGTTGAGAGATAAGGGTCACAAGTGACCATGGAAAATTCAACTTTTCACATGTTAAAATGGCCCAATCAGATCGTAGCAACAAGCAATTACTAATATAGAGTGGTGTACTAAAAACTCAATCATATTTGGACAACCCAGTACTAATTAACCAATAGTGCACAGGGAGAGGGAATATGTGCTATCATGTTAAAGTAACAAGAAAATGTTTAAAAGACAAATTGCCTGTACTAGAGTCAGAGCATTAAAGACATCTGTTCTCATCTGAGCCAAAGATTAAGGGGGTAATTTAACCCTTCTGTCGAGGCCAGATACAGGATGATATTTGGCCTCCCCCTGCATTGTACTAGTGGATCGTTGAATGAATTATTATGTGACTGAACTCTGCTTATCTCCTGAGAGTTTATTGCCTCTCAAAGGTCACTCCTGCACACACTGCAATACTTCCCAATATACATCCCAGAAGCATAATCAGTCAAAAATTGATCAGCCAAAATTTAAAGCCTTAGGATAGGTGATTAAAAGCTTCGCCAAGGATGAATGTTTTAGGGAGAATCTTAAAGGAGAGGTATCGATCAGTGGAGTTTAGAAGGGAATTTCTAGGGGTTATGTCCCTGATAGTGGCTCTTAGAAAAGAGTATAATTACATTTAAAATCTGAATATAATCCATTAAACCAAATTTTTTCAACCTTTTCTGTGAAAATACAGCAAAAAATCCTCAGATTTCTAACAGTGCAGCCTATTACCTTTACTTAAGGAAAGCATTCAAAATCAAATTCAGATGTTTGCAAAAATCAAAGAGTCATTGTTAGCTCACGATACTGTGTCAAGATTAGAGTGGTGCTGGAAAAGCACAGCAGGTCAGATAGTATCCGCAGAGCAGGAAAATCAACGTTTCAGGCAAAAGCCCTTCATCAGGAAAGAGACTGGGAACCTCGGGGGTAGAGACAAAAATGAGAGGGGGTAGGCTGGGATGAAGGTAGCTGAGAGTGCAGTCGGTGGATGGAGGTGGAGGTGAAGGTGATAGGTCTGAGCGGAGGGTGGAGCGGATAGGTGGGAAGGAAGATTGACAGGTGGGGCAGGTCATGAGATGGTGCTGAGCTGGAAGGTTTGAACTGGGGTAAGATGGGGGGAGGGAAAAATGAGGAAAATGGTGAAATCCACATTGATGCCCTGGGGTTGAAGAGTACTGAGGCAGAA
Organism: Chiloscyllium punctatum; assembly: GCF_047496795.1. Taxonomy (NCBI): domain Eukaryota; kingdom Metazoa; phylum Chordata; class Chondrichthyes; order Orectolobiformes; family Hemiscylliidae; genus Chiloscyllium; species Chiloscyllium punctatum. Next base: position 70,619,457 of record NC_092743.1, read on the forward strand.
GATGAGGCATTCTTCCTCCAGGCATCGGGTGGTAAGGGAGTGGCAATGGAGGAGGACTAGGATCTGCATGTCTTCGGCAGAGGGGGAGGGGGAGTTTAATTGTTCGGCCACAGGGCAATGGGGTAGATTGGTGCGGGTATGCACTGCCCCCTTGACCATGACCTCACGTCCCATCAAAAAAACCATCATCTCCCAGACCATACACAACCTCATCACCTCAGGGGAACTCCCACCAACAGCTTCCAACCTCATAGTTTGGGAACCCCGTACCACCCAATTTTACCTCCTACTTAAGATGCACAAGCCTGACTACCTGGGCCAACCCCGTCATCTCAGCATTCATCTTCGCTACCTTGATGCTGTCCTATCCTCTCTGGTCCAGGAACTCCCCACATACATTTGGGACACCACCCACACCCTCCACCTCCTCCAAGACTTCTGTTTCCCTGGCTCCCAACACCTTATCTTCACCATGGACATCCATTCCCTCTACACCTCCGTCCTCCATGACCAGGCTTCCAAGCCCTCTGTTTCTTCCTCTGCCAATGTCCCCACCAGTACCCTTCTACTGACACTCTTATTCGTTTGGCTGGACTGGTCCTCATTCTCAACAATTTCTCCTTCAAATCCTCCCAATTCCTCCAGATGAAAGGGGTAGCCATGGATACCCGCTAGGCCCCCGCATGGGCCCAAGCTATGCCTGTCTCTTTGTTGGCTACATAGAACAGTCTGTCTTCCAGAGTTACACCGGCACGAGTCCCCACATTTTCCTCCACTACATTGATGACTGCATCGGCACCACCGCGTCTTCCACTAGGAGGTTGAACAGTTCATCAACTTCACTAGAACATTCCACCCTGACCTTACAATCACCTGGACCATCTCTGACACCTCTTTCCTTTTTCTGGACCTCTCCATTTCCATCAAAGGTGACAGACTTAACACTGAAGTTTCCTACAAACCTATCGACTCCCACAGCTACCTGGATTACACCTTTTCCCATCCTGCCTCCTGCAAAAATGCTATCCTCTATTCCCAATTCCTCTGCCTCCACTGCATCTGCTCCCAGGAGGACCAGTTCCACCACAGAACACACCAGATGGCCTCCTTCTTTAAAGACCACAATTTCCCCTCCCATGTGGTTGAAGATACCCTCCAACACATCTCATCCATGTCCCACACCTCTGCCCTTGAACCCCACCCCTCCAACCTCAACAAGGACAGAACCCTCCTGGTCCTTACCTTCCACCACATCACCCTCCGAATACATTATATCATCCACCGACATTTCCGCCACCTACAAACAGACCCCACCACCAGAGATATATTTCCCTCCTCACCCCTTTCCACTTTCTGTAAAGACCATTCCCTCCATGACTACCTGGTCAGGTAAACGCTCCCAAACAGCCCATCCTGCCCTCCTGGCACATTCCCTGCCACCACAGGAATTGCAAAACTTACACCCACACTTGCCCCCTCACCTCCATCCAAGGTCCCAAAGGAGCCTTCCATATCCATCAACGTTTCACCTGCACTTCCAAACATGTCATTTACAGAATCTGTTGCCCCCAATGCAGTCTCCTCTGCAATGGGGAGACCAGCCACCTACTCGCAGAGCACTTCAGAGAACATGTCCGGGACACCCGCACTAATCTACCCCACCGCTCCATGGGTGAACATTTCAACTCCCCTCCCGCTCTGCCAAGGACATGCAGATCCTGGGCCTCCTGCATTTCTACTCTCTTACCACCCATTGCCTGGAGGAAGAATGCCTCATCTTCTGCCACAGAACCCTTCAATCCCAGGGCACCAATGTGGACTTTACCAGCTTCCTCATTTCCTCTCCACACACCTTACCCCAGTTTCAACCTTCCAGCTCAGCACCATACCCATGACCTGTCTCATCCATCAATCTTCCTTCTCATCTATCTGCTCCACCCTCTTCTCCAACCTATCACCTTCACCCCCACCTCCATCCACCTATTGCGCTCTCAGCTACCTTACCCCAGCCCCATCCCACTCCCATTTATCTCTCCACCCCCCAGGGCTCCTAGCCTCATTCCTGATGAAGGACTTTTGCCTGAAACGTTGATTTTCCTGCGCCACGGATGCTGCCTGACCTGCTGTGCTTTTCCAGCACCACTCTAATCATGATACTGTGTGAAGAGTACAGACATCATAAGACAATAGACAGTTGTAGTGCAAACTATTCCACATTATTAAACTAATAGAACTGACAGGTTTGTTCCAAAATCATGTATTTTCAAATTTTCACAAATCATAGATTCCCAATTTGAAATTTCAACAAAAAAGCAATTTCTGCTTTTATTACAGTTTGTCTGGGTAGACAAAGGGACAGAGTTAATACTTCATATTCATATCAAACTCAAATGGCAGCTCAAATAAATCAAAATTGTTGAGGTATATTGCTCTGATACTTAAACCAGTGTTCTTCTGTGTTTAAAAATGTGTGCTGTGGCAATTTCACAGACAAAATTATTCCCCAGCATACATTTTCATTGAAAGTGCAGAATTAAAGACTTCTGGGCAAATAAGAGGTCTTCTGAAGAATTGAGGGTGTGCTCAAAATAATGTAACCGAAGTGACTTCCTTTCTCCTTTTCCATAATTAATCTTTGACTATTAAACATTTCAATTTAAAATAATGTTAATTTCGTATTTGATGCAACCAACTAGTGAATATAATAAAATCAAGATTATGAAAATATGATGGAAAAGCTCAGCTGAGGCAGAAGATCGATCATGATTTAATTGAATGGCAGAGAAAAGCTCAAGGATATGTATGGCCTACTCCAACTGCAATTTATTTTCTATGTAACACTTTAGATATATTGCGATTCAACAGCAACACATTATATTCAGAAGTAGAATATGGCAACACGACGCCTGGAGGAAGAGCGCCTCATCCTCCGCCTAGAAACCCTCCAACCACAAGGGATGAATGCAGATTTCTCCAGCTTCCTCATTTCCCCTCCCCCCCCACCTTATCTCAGTCCCAATCCTTGGACTCGCACTGCCTTCTTGACCTGCAATCTTCTTCCCGACCTCTCCATCCCCACCCCCTCTCCGGCCTATCACCCTCACCTTAACCTCCTTCCACCTATCGCATTCCCAATGCCCCTCCCCAAGTCCCTACTCCCTACCTTTTATCTTAGCCTGCTTGGCACACCTTCCTCATTCCTGAAGAAGGGCTTATGCCCGAAACGTCGATTCCCCTGCTCCTTCGATGCTGCCTGACCCGCTACGCTTTTCCAGCAACACATTTTTCAGCTCTGATCTCCAGCATCTTCAGTCCTCACTTTCTCCTAGTTCACTTTATTGTCATACATACTCAAATGAGTACCATGAAAAATGTACAAATTGCTGCTTACGCTGCCATCTTGGGCACAAAGGTAGCTATGCACAGCTTTTTCAGTTGCAGTTTTTGGAAAAATAAAGAAGTAGACAAGTTCAGCATTGTAGATTATTGGAATAAATTATAAAAATGAGAAAAAGAAAGTTCAGAACAATGGTCTTCCCACATAGTCCATGCTGGCACCTAGCTTCCAGTCTGCAGTGGGCCTTGTCTCCAGATCGCACCAGGCTTCACCTCAGGGTTTACAAGGCCAGGAGATTGCTCTGGAATCATCTTGAGATCACAAGTCCACTGAGGCCATGCCAGGCTGAGAGGATGCCTTGCCGGACCGAGAGAAGTCTACGCTAGGCTGGCAAACTGCCCGGCTAAGTGACCGCCATGCTGGGCCAGGCGACTGCCACATCAGGCCTCTGCTGAGGCTGGGAGTTCTGAGGTCGAGGGTTCCAAAACCATGAAGAGAGAAGAGGAAGGGAAACAAAAGACAAAAAAAGGAGAGAAAAGAAAGCGAAGGAATGGACGGAGTGAATGAGCTCAGTTGAAGCGTCCTACTCCGCTGCCATCTAGGAAATTCACACAAATTTGAACTGATTCAAAAAAGCATATATATAGCATGGATTAGTTAATCCCCCAGGCATATGGGGTAAATTCCAATTATTGATTTAATTTGCTGCATCTCCTTGACCAGTTGATAGCATTCTTGCCCTTAAATCCTAAAATTTAGATTTCAAGTCCCATTTCAGGATTTGAGTAAAACATTAATGCTGATAGTATCATACATTAATGGGCAGTATGGATGGGAGAAGGGTACAATCATTTGATGAGATTTTGAACTGAGGCTCAATTTGCCCTGTCAAGTAAACGTAAAAGATTTCACAGCAGTAATTTCAAGAAAAACAGGGAATGATGACTGACATCTTGCTAAGTATTTATTCTTTTATAATCAACAGCACACCAAGAGATTGCCTTGTCACTGTCACATTGCTGTTTGTGGCATTTGTTGTATGCAACTTGACTGTCACATTTATAGCAACAGCAACCATATTTCAAAATCCTCGGATAGAAAGCACTGTGAAATGTCTGGTGCATGTGAAACATATAATATAAGTGCAAGTCTTTCTTCCTTTCCCTTTTGATATGCATTTAATTACACATAATTCTATAAGATTGAAAGAATTGTCAAAGTATGTATTCTTTGAGTGATAGCATGGCTTACCAACTGCTAGTAAACATGCTCAAAGCTAGAAAAATCTCTGAATTGAAAAATATTTCTGCAATGGTTTTGTAGTTAGCCCTTTATCTTTCATTATACGGAAAGGATGAGTTATATGTTAACATATTCCACTACATTCTATAGCTTTTAATTTTCAAGTTGATCTATTTTTAGTTCATATCACAGCAAGTTATAGGCTTTGATAACCCTCCCAGATAACTATAATACACACAAAATACTATCATTCATCAGCTTTTTGATGAGTTTCACAGCTGGAGATACATATTAGTTGATAGCTGCTGCTGTTTTTAATACACAAAAGAAAAAGATTGCAAAGCATGGGAGTGTCCCAGTTCTGTAATATTATAAGACCAAGAAACAGAAGTAGACCATTCATCCCATCAGATTGGTGTCATTATTCCATGAGATTATGGTTGATCTGATAATACTCAACTCGTCCTCTTTACCCTCACTCCTTTACAGATGAAAAATCTATTTGTCTAACTTGGCCTTGAATATACTAAATTACCTAGTCTCTACAGCCCTCTACAATAGAGAGTTCCACAGATTCACTACCTCCAGAGAAGAAACTCTTCCTTATCTCTTTTAACTGGATAACAAGTTATTCTGAGTATATGCAACTTAGTACTAGACTGTCCCACAAGCGGAAACAACATCTTTGCTTTGACCCTGTTAAGTCCCCTAAGAATCTTGTATGTTACGACAAAGTCACCTTTCATTCTACTAAATTCCAATCAGTAAAGGACTAACCTACTCAACTCCTCCCCATAAATCTATTCTGGACAGCCTCTAATATGAGTATATCATTTGTAAGATAGGGGGCCCAAAATAGTTTACTGTATTCCAGCTGTGGTGTAATGGGCGTCATGTAAAGTTTTAGCAAAGCGTCCCTATTTTTATTCTCAACTTCCGAATAAATAAAGGCCAACAATCCATTCGCACTGTAGTTAGGCATTAGGTTTTTATTATTCATGCATGAGGAGTCCCAACTCCTTCTTCTGTAACTTTCTGCAGTCTTTCTCCATTTAACTATTCAGCTTCTCTACTCTTCCGACCAAACGTCATATTTTCCACGAACATATTCCATCTTCTATATTTTCCCCCTTTTTTTAAACTTGTTCCATATCTCTGCTTCATGTTATCCTCACAATTTGTCTTTCTAGCTGTTTATGTGTCATCCACAAACTTATCTGTAATACATTCACTTTCTTCATCTAAGTCATTAATATATATTGTAAATAAATATGGCCTCAGCACAGATTCTGATGGCATTCCACTAGATGCAGTTTTCATGCCTGAAAATACCCCCCTTTATCTCAATTTTGTTTTTTATTAGTTAGCCAATCTACTATCCATGCTATTGTACTACATCCAACACCAAGGACTCTTCTGTTATTAAATAGTCTAATGTGTGGTACATTATCAAATGCCTTCTGAAAATCTGAATATATTACATTGCTTCTCTTATTTATCTTGCTTGTTACCTCATCAAAGAATTGTACAGAATTTCTCAAGCATGATTTCACCTTCATAAAGCCATGCAAATACTGTTTGGTCACACTATGCATTTCTAAATACTCTGCTCTCACTTTTAGATGTAGAAAGGTTCTTCTGTAAAACTGAAACAAACAGCAGAATATTAACACTGCCCTATTGCATACTTAAGAACCCTTTCTCTGCCTGTAATACAGATGCAATGTAAACAATTTCCAAGCTGTGATGTTTTTGCCAAAGGAGGATTAAAGTGAATTGTTAGTGTAATAGACCTGACATATAAAATTAAATAGGAGTCTGTTGAAGGCACAAAGTATCACATGACATATTTAGCAACACTTTAATTAGATTTTTCAATATGATGTGTTATTCATGGTCAAGGCTGTCCTTACACACTTTATAATCTGCTATAGTCTTCAAGTTCTAAAAATCTGCTATAGTTTTCAAGGTCTGAGTTACTTGCTGATACTAAGTAAGACATCTGTGGTGTCAAATCCCACGAAAGAACATAAGAACAAAATTAATTGTTAATACTCTAAGACATATTGGAGGTGTTGTTTTTTGAATTTAGAGGTTAAATTGTAGCGCTGCATTTAACCTTTCCGCATGTAAAATATCTTGCATATTATTTTGAAGAAAAATGGGGGCATTATCCACAACGTCCTAATCAATAAAAATCCTTCAATCATTATCACAAAAACAGATTTTATGAGACATTATGATATTATAGACAAAATTAATTCCAGAAATGAAAGGCTTATTTTATGAGATGAGATTAAGTGATTCAGGCCTTGTCTTGCTAGAGTTTAGAAAGGTGAAAGGAGATGTAACTGAAGTATATAAGATGCTAAAGAGAATTGGCAATGAAGATGTAGAATGGATGTGGGAAAATCTAGAACAGGAGGCCATAGTTTTAGTCTAAATGATGGTATATTTAAAACAAAGATGAGGAGGAATTACTTCTCTCAAAGGGGTGTGAATCTATGGAATTTCCTTTCCCAAAGTTCAGTGAATGCTAGGGCAGTGAATAAGGAGGAGATAGACTGATTTTTAATTAGTAACGTTTTAAATGGTTATAGGGAGCAGGAAGTGGAGTTAAGTCCAAAATAAGGTCAGCCATTACCGTATTAAATGATTGAGAAGGCTCAAAGAGCTGAATTGCCTAATCCTGCTCCTCTTATGTTTCTATGCTTTTATGCTCTTTTGACCAAGGTCACAATAGAGAATGATCTGAAGCTGATTTATTGGTTCCAAGTTTGAACAAAGGAACAAATACCTTAAACTAGTCAGTACTCTTGAACTGGGATATACATAAGCACAACAATCAATTCAAACATGGTAATAAGTTATCAGAAGTTACTGAACAAGTTTTGATTTTATCGCTGAGGGGACCAATGGCAAAGTTGATAAGCAAAGGAACAAAATACTCATCTTACTGGAAATCTGGAATAAGAACAAAAGAAATGTTAGAAATACTCAGCAGGCATGGCAACATTTGTATGGAGAGAAAAACAGTGTTAGTGACTTGTATGCTGTACATTATCCTTGTTCCTGCAACTTTTGTATAGCAGATTGAGTAATGTTTTCAAACTACCTCCATGCTGTCCCTTCCAGCAGCCTCCATAGGATCAGGAATAATTTTTATATTTTGCTGAAATCTTTCGTATTGTACTTATCAGGACAAACACAATAATGCCAAATTTCAAATCCTTACTGTAACAAAAAAGCACTAGAGGAGAAATTGGTTGACCTCAACTCTGATCTGCAAACACATTGCTATGGAGAAAGAAATGAGGACTAGAGGCTTCCATGTTTCTGGATAATTCAACAAGGTTTGAGAAAATAACTTTTGCTTTCAATCAATTACTCATTGGCCTGAGATCCCCTGTTTTCTTCCCTCTTCCATCTTGCTTGAATATCAGCAATACGATTGCTAAATTCCAATCAGCTAGAACCATTTCAGAATCTAGTGATATTTGGAAAATCATAGTCAGTGCATCCATCACCTCTGCAGCAATCCCTCTAGAACTTAGAATGGAGACAATCCTTGGGATTTGTTGGATCATAGTTTCTTTAATTTCTCCAGTACTTTTCTCTGCTCATATTAATTGCCTTATTTCCCACCCTATTAGTCCTTAGGTTGCCCTTTATTTCTCCTATGCAACTTGTGTCTTGTACTGTGAAACCTGATGCAAAATATTTGTCCAATGTCTGTGCAATTTCTGCATTTCCCAATTATAAATTAGGCTGTCTTTTCCTCATAAAATGTCTTGAAATGGCATGGACCTTCTGGCCACCAGAGACTTGGAGTCTGGATGCATTGTGACAGATGTTTCTTAGTACCTCTCAAAAGTCACAACAAAATGACAATCTGGGAAGTTTAAAACTCTGATGGGCAAACTCTGACTACTCAGTATCTAGAACCTCATGAGAAAGTACTGAACTATTAGCTGAAGCTAGGAGAGATCCAGATACTGAAAATTGGATCAAAATTAGGGTCTGAAAAATTATACGGTAAGTGAGTAACTGATCTGAAGATTTAGAATCTGAACTATTTGAGCCCAACCTGTTTTTATTTCTGTTTACTCATATTTTGCTCTATTGCAATTTTATTGACCCTGTGTTCGTTTTTAAAATATTCTCAATCTTTGTGCTAACTACTATTAATAGCAACATTTTTTCATCGAATATCTTCAATAAATTAATTAGCCAGAGGGTCGGATCTCTTTCATTGAGTTTTTATTTTGGAATGGAATGCGCTTTTGTTAAACATTTTGAATTGATTCTTTGAATGTTGCTTCTTGCCAGCATCCTGGATCGCCCTTGAACTGAAAAAACATGATCAGTCATTTCAATTAAGAATCAATCACACTTCTGTCTGTCTCGAGTCTTATAGTATAGGCCATACAAAGCCAGCAGATATTCCTTCCTTTAAGGCATGAGTGAACTAGGTTTTTTTTTGAAAACAGCAACTGATGATATTTTTATGTTCATGATAAAATTTGGGATCATTTAATTCCAGATTTTGTTCACAGAATTTAAATTCCATACAGTGTCATGATGGAGATATCAACTGAAGTGAACCAATCCAGTGAAATTAGCATGCACCACCAACTTCCTTACTTACCTCTATGCATTTCACTAAATTTCACTAGGTTTTCACTCACTCTATAATTATGTGAGTAGCTTTGGTTAGGTTTAATTTTGCTGTTTAGATCAGGAGCATGTTATTTTTAAATGCAAATGGGATTTGCAAGAAATGATGGCTTAGTGGTATTACTACAACACTATTAATCTGGCAATTCAGTGCTCTAGAGAGCTAGGTTCAAATCCTACCAAGGCAATTTGAATTCAATGGAAATCTGGAATTAAGAGTCTAAAAATGACCATGGAATAATTGTTAGGGGAAAATTCCATCTGGTTCACTAATGTCCTCTAAAGAAGGTAACTACCACCCATACCTGGTTGGGACTACATTTGACTGCAGATCCACAACAATGTAATTGACTCTTAACTGCTCTCTAGATAATAAATGCTGCGCCAGTTGGTGACACCCACATCCCATGATAAAATAAGTTACATTATAGTGTTTTTCTTACTGTGAGATTAATAATTAATTATATGCCATTACACAATACTACTGTCATAGAGTCATAGAGCGTGGAAACAGACCCTTCAGCCCAACTCGTCTGTGCTGACTAGATCTAAAATAGTTTCATACTTTGGTGATATCACAATATAATGTTCCTAGAAACTGTCACATAAATATTCTACAAATTCATCTTTCAAAACACTTTTGCCAATTAGCTTAATTGGTCCAAAGTATACAAAAATTCAAGTCACTTACAATTATTACATCCAGGCTAGAAGATAAGTATGAAGAGTGCTCTTGAACGTAGAAGAAAAAAGTCAAAGCATAAAAATAACTAATTGGGAGAAGTGGTCTTGAATGAGATGATAATTGATAAATTGGAGTCAAGGGTGGCAGGAAAAATGTTACTGCACAATGTGCTATCTCTTCTGTGAAAGTAACCCATTGTTAGATATCTCAGTCGATGTCTATTCTTTCAGAAGAGAAAATTAGGGCAAAGAAATTCAGAGCTTCCTGCATGACAAATCCCCAGAGGAATTAGGCCAATTAGTGTCCCAAAAGGAGATCTATGCAAGTTAGTAGAGAACACAGCTGAGGTATTAAATTAATACTTTGTAAATGACCTTACTAAGGAAGAAGGCAATTCCCAAACTATATTGAAAAGGAGGTAATTAATACATGAAAAAGCATTAAGATTTAAGAAGCCAGTAGTGGATAGGATGTCTATATATTTCACACTACACTAGAACTAGATGAGATATACCCAAGAATACTGAGGGAGAGATGAATAGAATCTAAGAAGATAAAGGACACAGTTTTTTCATTTACTTTAGCTTCGGAAATGATGCCCAAGGACTCGAGAATTCAAAATATCACACTGTTATTCAAAAAGAGCATAACAATAAGCCCAGCAACTCCAGGCCAGTTAGTTTGACTTTGGTGGTGGGGAAACTTATAAAAACAATAATACAAGACAAAATTAATAGTCACATAGAAGAATGTAGATGAAGGAAAGTCAACATGGGTTTGATGAGGGAAAATCAGTTTCAACTAACTTTCTGTAGTTTTTGAATAGGTAACAAAGAGAGTTAATGAAAACAATTATCTTGATGTGGTGTACGTGGAATTCCAAAAATCAGTTGATACAGTATTATAACTCTTAAATAAAGCATACAGAATTCTAGGCTTCATCAGAAATGGCATAAACAGCAAAGCAAAGAACGTTATGCTTGTACAGGGGAATAGTTCGACACCAGCTGGAGTACTGGAATTCAGAATGTCATTGGAACAGATATGAAGTCATTGGAGGAAGTGCACAAAAGAGTCTCAAGAAAGTTTCCAGCAATGAGAAATTTCACCAGCACAGATAAGTGGAGAAATTTGGGACTTTTCCATGGAGATGGTGAAGAGGAATTCTGACAGTAGTACTCAAAATAATGAAAGGTCTGTATGCAATAGATAAGGAGAAATTGTACCCACTCATAAAAGGAGCAAGAACAAAAGGGCACAGAATTAAAGTAATCCATGAAAAGGAAGGCAACTTGAGGAAAAGCTGTGTCTCACAGCTGATAGTTAAGGCTGTATTATACAGCTGGAAAGTACAGCAGAGGCAAATGGCTATCTAAAAAGGAAATTCTCATGGGTTAAGAGGAGAAAGTACGAGAATGGCACTAGGTGCAATGCTATCCAAAGAGCCAACAACACATAATGGGCTGAGTGGCTTTCTTATGTGCGATAACAGCTCTGTGACTCTGAAACTAATAAACAAGTTATTCGTACCTTTATTTCACTTGATTCACTATCGACAAAACTGCTTTGGAAAAAGCTGATTGGACAAAGTTGTACAGGTTAGACATTTTCTGTTTTTATAGAGGGAACATTGATGCTGAACAGAGATATTATAAAGTGTTGCCTAATAGAATTTTACTAAAATGTATTTGTATCCCTAACCTCCTTCTCAGCTTACACTCGGAGTTCATTTTAATAATCACAATTCTGTTTCTCTAGTGGTTAGCACTGCTGCCTTACAGCGCCAGGGACCCAGGTTCAATTCCAAACTCGGGCAACTGTCTGTGTGGAGTTTGTATGTTTTCCCTGTGTCTGCCTGGTTTCCTCCAGGTGCTCCAGTTAGGTGGATGGGTCATGCTAAATTGCCAATAGTGTCCAAGGTGTGTAGGTTAGGTGGATTAACCATGAAAAGTGCAGTGTTACGGGGATAGGATAAGGGGGTGATTCTGGGCAGGATGGTCTCCAGAGAGTCAGTGTGGACTTGTTGGGCTGAATGACCTGTGCCCACTCTGTAGGGATTCTTCAAATAAAAATTAAATTTGAACTTGATACTTCATATCTTTCGCTGTTGTAACCAATTTACAATTATTGTACAATTATAAACTAGGATGACATTGTGGCGTACAGTACCAGGGACCTAGGCTTGATTCCAGTCTTGGGTGATTGTCTGTACAGAGTTTGTAAGTTGCCCACATCCGTAAGTGTCACAACCAGGTGCTTCAGTTTCATCTCACAGTGCAGAGATGTGTAGATCAGGTGGATTGGCTATGCTAAATTGCTCCTAGTGCCCCAGGGATGTGCAGGTTGAATGGGTAAATAGTAAATGCGGGATTACAGGTCCAGGTGGAATAGTTGGTGCAGAGTCAATGAGCTGAATGGCCTTTACCTCCCTGTAGGATTCTATCATTCTATAAGCAATCAAAGAGGCACAACTGAAGGTCATATATTTCATAGGAAGTGATTTTCCAAACTTAAGTGTGTCAACATAGGTTAACTCGCACTTTTAAAATTGATGTAAGCTGATGTAAAACAGATGTATTGCAGACTCCTATAAGCATTAAGCTCTTCAAATTCAAATAGGTTATTGTATCTGCAAAAGTAATTAAAAATTTGAAATTATATCCCTGAGGCCAAATGCCAGACATAAACATAAGGCAGATTATTGTAGTTCAAACTGACAAGGGAAATTTTCTCTAATATTTTGCCTTTACCAATAAAGCTCCAATTTGGTCCTTGGGGAGAAAGCCACCAACTCTACAACAAAATTATTCAAATCTGCATTGCTCACCTGGCCCACTCTCCACCATTCCTCATTCATCTTCTCCTTTCCTCTCTATTATCCTTCATCAATGCTTTCCATTTTTTGACAGTCTCCACATCCTCATATTTCTCCTCCTACTTCATTTCTCATCTCCTTTCATAGCTGGCAACTGTTTTCCCCAACTTCTTCCCTGCTTTTTCATCTGACATTTCCATGTATTCACATTTGATCCTGGTTGCTCCCAGCTGCTGAACCTTTATTATCTCGCTTATTTCTGGGGTAGCCATGGTGTAACAGGAATGTCATTGGACCAGTAATCCAGAGCTACAGCCTAATATTGTGAAGAATCACAAACAGAAAGTGCTGGAGTAATCAGCAGACCAACATGGGTTCAAATCCCACCATGACAGATGCTGAAAGTTGAATTCAGTAGAAATCTGGAATAAAACGTTCCTCTAATGGTGACCATAAAAGCACAGTTGATCATCAGAAAAATCCATCTGATTCAGTAATACTTTTTAAGCTAGGAAATTTGACACCCTTACCTGGTCTGGCCTGCATGAGACTGTAAACCCCAACTATGTGGTTGACTCTTATTTTTCTTAGGTATGTAGGGATGGGTGATAAATGCTGGCCTTGCTTGTTATGCCGACATTCCATGAATGAATAATACTTAAGAACAAGTGTAAGTCATTTAACCCTTCAAGACTGCTCCATATTTATTGTGGCTCATCACCTCCATTAAAGAACTCACCTTTATTCAAGTAAATATCTCAATGGTCCTTTTTGAAAAAAAAGGTATAAAAAGTTTGTGTGAATACTGGTTCTCCAGGAAACCTTGCTCCTGCTCAACATATTGTCTGAGGAATGGTGTTCAGTAGACTCAAGGAGATATTTCTGAAGAAATGAAACTTCTCCATTGTTTTCAATGTGGATTTGTATGACACATCTTCTTTACATTTTCAGCATTATAATCCAAATTCATTTTTATAAAAAGCAAGTTGATCATCAGTGTACCACCAACATAGTTTCAAAGAAAAGAGTTTGAGTGGAATTACTCACAAAAAGAATCACGTAATGCTGTTTTTAGCGGACATGTTATTGAGTAGCTTGATTTGTGATTAACTTGAAAGACATGATTAAATACTGGGACTGAAAATTTTAATTATATATTTTAATGCTGGTAATTTATTATCACATCTCATTGAGTATATTATATGCAATTTTTGAACTGAGACTGTAATATAGATGCAAAGAGTAAAACATGTCACAGAGAGAAATAAGCAGGATTCAAGCGCTTGTATTGATAATTGTTATGAATAGATTACTTTAATTGCAGAATTGGGCCATGAATACAAAGTTAATAATGTGGCATGAAAGAGCTGCTGTTAAAGTTTAGGCTGAAGAGGAAAACACTCATTGGAAATGGCTTCAGAAGAAGTTGCTCAAGTGTAATGGAAGAAACAATTTATTGTTACTTTGATGGTCTCTATGAGGAGATTGATTCACAAGGGAATAGCATTTGTCCCAGGAAACCTGTACCTCCTGCGGCACTGATGACTCAGTCATAGCAAGAAGGCTAATCCTCCAGACTCTGTGTTAGTGACATTGGCCCAGATCTTCTCAGCAGTGGTAATGATCACCACTTTGTCATTGCTCCTGACCAGGCAATACTTTGAATTTGTTTTGGACATTGCAAGTCCGGCTTTCCCAAAACTGTTCAGCCCTACATCTAATGGGAAAGTCTGTCGAAGCTAAGCAACTTTGGGAAAATATAGGGCACTCCCCCTTTATAGGCAACTAGCTGCTTCAGTGTCATTGATATGCTCAAATGTCTAAACTTTCAATGTTAGTGATGGATGAATGAATGCTTAGGTAGTGGAATGGGGGGGTGGGTAGATGGATGGAGCAGTTAAGTGATTGAGGTGGGTGAAGATGGTGGGATAAATGAGTAGATGCATGAGATGGGTAGGTAGTGGGTGTAGCATGAAACTGGGTATGCAGATAAGTTGGTAGCATGGAGTAAGTGGATAGGTGAATCTAGAATAGTCAGGGAAGGCCAGGGGTTGTAGTCAGGTCTGGTCAGGGAGTATTTAGGTAGAGAAAACAAAAAAATGCTGGAAATCACAGCGAATCAGACAGCATCCATGGAGAGAGCAAGCTAACATTTTGAGTCTCGATGACTCTCCAACAGAGCTGATGTCAAGTGTGGAGACAGTATTTATGCAATAGTAGGCAGAGCAGAGTGCTGGAGGAAAGACACTGCAGAGAGTGCAGATTAAGTGATCATAATATGAAAATGGCAAAACAATTGCGTGTCTAGGTGTTAAGTAGGAAAGAACAGATAGTCCAACTGGAGTGGGGAAAGGAGGTGAAAGGTGGCATGATGACAGAGAATGTAACAAGTAAAGCTAAAAGTAAGGGAAGGAGGTAGGTGTAGATGTCGTCGGAGGATATATCAGATCCTTTTAGTCAGATTGTCAAATGGTCAGTGTGTAGTCACGGTGGCACAGTGGTTAGCACTGCTACCTCACAGCGCCAGAGACCTGGGTTCAATTCCCACCTCAGGTGACTCTCTGTGTGGAGTTTGCACATTCTCCCCGTGTCTGTGTGGGTTTCCTTCAGGTGCTCAGGTTCCCTCCCACAATCCAAAAATGTGCAGGTTAGGTGAATTGGCCATGCTAAATTGCCTGTAGTGTTAGGTGAAGGGGTAAATGTAGGGGAATGGGTCTGGGTGGGTTGCGGATCAGTGTGGACTTGTTGGGCCGAAGGGTCTGTTTCCACACTATAAGTAATCTTAAAAAAAGATAGCTGGGGTGGGGGCAAACAGCTTGGATCGGGGTAGGGGGGTGAGTCAGATGATGAGAGGTAGTTGGTAGTTTGGGAAACCGGTCAGAGATTAGTGAGGGTGACAGGGCGTATTGCATTCTTACCAATTTTGCATTTATCCAGATGTTAGTCTGGGTTTTTGGTCCTTTCTACTGATTTTCTGGTAGAAAATATGGCAGAACTGACCAAAGTCTCTGAATCCAGCTCTGAGTTGCAGACATTAAGAACATAGGAACAGGAGTAGGCTTTTCAGCCCATTGAACCTATCCCACCATTCAAAAAGATAATTGCTAAATTGAACACTGGTAATATAAATGAATCAATCTGTACCTTGAACATACTCAAAGACTGAGTTGCTAAGTTTCATCACCATCTGAGTACAACAAAATTCTCCTTCTACTGGTTCTAAGTGGTATCCCCTTGGTTTTAGAGCTCTCAACCAGGGGAAACATCTTACCTGCATTTAACCAGTCTATCCTTTTAAGTATTTTGTAAGTTTCAATAAGACAATCACTCACTTTTCAAAACTTTAGAGAATGTAGGTTGAGTTTGCTTCTTCAAGAGATGGTCCTACAATTCCCGGAACAGTCTGGTGAATATTTCTTGCAATCCCTCAATGGCAATAATATTTTTCTTGAGATGAGAGGACCAAAACTGCACATGGTATTCCAGGTGCAGTCTAACTAAGATCCCATACAATTGAAGGAAGACTTCTCTACTCTTGTACTCAAATCCACTTGCAACAAAGGCTAACATTTCATTAGCCTTCCTAATATCTTGCTATATCAATATGTTAACCTTCAGTGACTTATGAACAAGTGCATCCAGATCCCTTTGTACAGTTACACTTTCCAACCCTCACCATTCTGCTGTCGTGTTCTGGTTTACAATTAGTAATTTATTGATTTTTAAGTGATTCAAATCACCCCAAATTCCTGGTTCTGACACTGAATGTATTCAGGGAATGTGAAATAAAGAAGGCAGGAGATAGGTGTTTCTTTTTTTAAACACAAAAAGGTAAGTATAATACAAGAAATAAAAGGCAAATGCAATAAAACTGTGAAATTAACATAATTAACTATACAGAGGACAGTAATTAGATACACTATTAATTGAACACATGTTAAGCACGATTAGAAGCTATACATCATTTTAATAACGGGCACATCCTTCAAGCGTCCTACCCTTGGGGTTCCCTGTACTGTCACCAACCACCTTCCCCTCCCTGCTATCCAGGTTGGAAACTCTGGAGGCTTGGGAATTAAGCTCACTACTAGGGAGAACTCAAAATTTTGAAGTATAGCTGGCTGTTCCCCCTTGCCATACCCGGTGCATCGATGAAGACTTTGGACCGTGTAGGTCTTCAGTCTATGTTGAGTCAGCTGATGTGGTAGGGTAATATTGGATTTATCAGTTGAGTACTTGGGTTTTCTTACTTTTGGGTGGTTTTTTTCAGGCCAGTTTTCACCTAAGGATATGTCTGAGGCCTTGTGGTGTCAGTCAGGTCAGTAGATTTTGGAGGTTGTTGGTTCTCAGGTCTGCTGGTTGTGGTCAGTTGCAATTGGTTCCCCCAGTTCGGAACATGCCTGTGTCGATTGGTGTCAGGATTGCCATCGGGATCCTCTCCAGAGATAGTCGTGTCAATAATTCTTGGGGAGAATCACACTCTCAGATCCTTCTGGAGATAGCTAAGGAATAGCCTTCGGGGCAGTAGCTCTTTGGGATCCCTCTCCTGGAGAGATGTGGGGATAGCTCGCTTAGCTGACATCTGGGACTGCTTTCTTTGTGCCAAATCTATGCTTGCCATTGTGTTACTGGTGTATCCTATGAGGTCAATTGGCTTCCTGAGAGTTACTGAGAGTATATGTAAATGTACAATGATTGAGGCTGAATGCCCGATATCTCTCTGAATGAATATTGATTGAAGTTGAATGTCTTGGTATCTGTAGAAGGGTTATATCTGAAATGTTCACTTCTCCACCTCCTGATGCTACCTGGCTTGCTGTGTTCTTCCAGCCTTCTGCTTGTCTACTTTGGTATCTGTATAGGCTCCATCATGTCTGGGTTGGGGTAGGCTAAAGGGTAAAAGTTAAATTTCAGTCGAGTGTTAGGTCTAGTTACTTGTTCTTTTCGAGTCCAGGTGTGAATTGGATTTTTGGGCTGAACAATGTTTCCATGGAGTTATCTCTGTCTATGTATTTTTCCCAGAGCATAGTGCAGCTGCCTTTTTACTTTTAAAGGTCTTTAAAAAGCCATGGGATTTGGTCCAATATTTTAAACGGCAGGGATTTTTGCTCAGACCTACGCTACATATCTGTTTCTCATATCAAATGCATAACTTCACAATCTTCCACATTAAGTTCTATCTGCCATGTTCTTGACAATTCACTAAGCGTATCCAAACCTTCCTGAAGCCACTTTACATCTGTTTCACAATATACATGCCCACTTTGCTTAATGTTATGTGCAAATTTTGGAAACCTCATTGATAGTTATTATAAACAGCTGGAGACCAAGTCTTGATCCTTGTGGTACCCCACTAGTCACAGCCTACCAATGCAAGAATTATCCATTTTACTCTCTGTTTCAGTCTGTTAGCCAATCTTTAATCCATGCCAATACATTACGTCCAATCTCATAGGCTAAAATGTTTATTGCTAGTCTTGACTGGAGACCTTATCAAATGCCTGCTGAATACCTAGGTACATTATATCCATCATTTTTAAAACAATTTTATTGGTAACATCTTTTTAAAAACTCCAAAAAGTTAATCAAACATGAATTACTAACTGCAAATCTATTTTGACTATTCTCAATCAGATTACATTTATCTATTTATCAAAAAGTAATATATACTTATTTTATCTACTACTAATGGAAGGTAATCAGTTATCTTTTTTTAAATTTTCTTTTGATTTTTCTTAAATAGTTGGCTGGCATTTGCTACCTTTCAATCCACATGAAGCATTCCAGAACCAGTCGAGTTTTGGTTGGTAATTATTAATGCGTCAACAGTATAGCCACCTCACACTCATCAATGCAGAGTCCTCTGAACCAGATATTGCCCTCAGGAGTAAGAACCTCTTGGGCAATTTGCACATAGGTTGGTATGTTGGATTTCTATATGGTCACCACACGGATCTTCGGTCATCCATCAGGTCTCTGATGGCCTGGTGACTGAAGGATTTGATCCATGGTCTCTGAGCTGGATCTCTAGATGAGATTCTCATCCACCGCAGTCTCATCTATTTGCAGAGTTAAATTCAGGCCAAAATGTCCAACCGCTTTGCCTTATGAAGCTGAGAAGAAGGCAGCTGGTGCTATTAGTGTTACTGCAGTTGTTCCAGGTACTAATTCCATTGATTCTTTTCTTATTCATCCTCAGCTTTATAAAATGCTCCTCCATTGCAATGAATTCAGTTAGCAGGAAAATCAGAATAAATTGAATAAAATCCAAGACATGAGAAATGCCTTCTAAGAAGTTAGAAATCATGCAAATGGTGAAAAACATTGATAACAAGTTCTGTGAAGACAAGTCTTTTAACCAGGCAGACCAGTAGCTGTGCAACTTCATTGTTTAAAGACTTTTCAGCTTCTCAGTTTAATTGAGCTTTGAGTCCCCTCTAAATATTTACCTTAATGATCTTGGCAAGATCAACATTGTTCATAAAATATATTTAAATAACCTGTTCAGAAATATTATTCCCTTTGACACAAGTGGCTCAGAGTTAGGAACAGCACGTTACTACAAAGAGATATCATAGAGTACAGTTTATATTGTGACATAATTTCTTGACACTTTTGTTTGTAAAATAGGGTATCCCCAAAAATTATGGGAAAGTGAATCCATTTTGTATATATATTCTGACACGTTCGATGCAAGCCATTCAGTCCTAGTGGTGTGTTTGCCTTCCATACTATTTGTTTGTCAAATACGTTGAGGTGACTCTTATGATACAGACTGTTGCAAAAATCATTGCTTCCAATAGTACCTTGCTTATTTGATAAGAATGTGCACAATCACCAACATATCTTTGTGCTAAAAGGGACCATGAAATGTCTTTGATAAATAGGATTAAGGAAAATCCCAGGCTGTTTTATACATATTAAGGAACAAGAGGGTAACTAGGCAAAGGTAGGTACACTCAAAGACAAAGGAAGGAATTTACGTGTGGAGTTAGTGGGAGTGGGTGAGGTTCGTAATGAATACTTTACATCTGTATTTAAAAAGGAGAAGGACATGATAGATGGGTAGGGAAGGGTATGTTGATATTCTAGGCTATGTCAATACAAAAATGGAGGGGGGGAGAGTTGAGAGTTTTAAAAAGCATTAAGGTAGATAAGTCACCAGGCTGGATGGGATCTATGCTGAGGGAGGCAAATGAGGAAATTGCTGGGGCCTTGTACAAACTCCGTGTATCCTCTTTAGTCACAGGAGAGGTCCCAGAGGACTGGAGAATAGCCAATGGTATTTCTTTGCTTAACAAGGGCAGTAGCATAATCTGCAAAATTACAGGCCGGTGAGCCTTACGGCAAGGATAGAATTTACTCACGTTTGGAAAATATGGACTCATTAACAATAAGCAGCATTATTTTGTGCATGAAGGTTGAGTCTCTTAAACTTGACTGAGTTTTTTTAATGGAGTGACAAAAATGATTGATGAGGGCAGGATGGTTGATGTTGTGTATATGGACTCTAGCAACACTATGAGGTCCCTCATGATACAAAAGGTGAAGTCACACAGGACCTGCAGTGAACTAATAAGATAGATACAGAACTGGCTTAAACAGAGATTAGAGGTATAAGGATGTTTTCAGACTGGAGATCTGTGACCAACAGAGTTCCACAGAGATCAGTGCGAAGACCCCTGTTAGATTTGATTTGCAGGTGAATGTAAGTGGTCTGCTTAGTACTTTTGCTGACAATACAAAGATTGGGGAAGCTACAGATGTTAAGGAGAATTGCTAGAGGATACAGCAGGACATAGATAAATTGGAGACTTGGATGGAGAAGTAGCAGACGGAGATTAATCCTGACAAATGCGAGGTGATGAGTGCTGAGAGGTCTAATGCAGGAGGGAAGTATACAGTATTTGGCAGATCCCTCCATTGCATCAACATGCATAGGCATCAAGGCGTACAAGTCTACAATTCCTTGAAAGTGGCAACACAAGTGGATAAGGTGCTCAAGAACGTATATGGCATGTTCGCCTTCATCGGTCAGAGCATTGAGCATAGAAGTCGCCAACTCATGTTGCAGCTTTATAGAACTTTAATTAAACAACATTTAGAATATTGTGCACATGTCTGGATGCCACACCTACTATAAGGATACAGAGGCTTTGGAGAAACAGTGTACCAGGATTTGGAGGGTACTAGCCATGCAGAGAGATTGGACAAACTTCGGTCATTTTCATCTGAATATTTCATGATGAGGGGTGACTTGATAAGGTTTAAAAAATTATGAGAGACATAGATAAAGTGGACTTTCTCCCAGTGTAGAATCTCAATGACTGGGGGATATAAATGTAAGATAAAAAGGGGGAAAGTTTAAAGGAGATGTGAGAGGCAAGTTTTTTACACACAATGTGGTGAGTTTCTGGAATAAGCTACTATTGGAGGTAGTGGAGGTCTGTACAATAGTGACATTTAAGAGGCATCATTACAGATCTATGAATAGGTAGGGAACAGAGAGATAGATACTGTATAGGGGCAAAACATTTTTTGCTTAGTAAGGCTTCATGTATTGGTGCAGTCTTGTGGTCAAATTCAGCTCAAACTTCATTTGTAAATTTGCTGATGACACTACCACAGGACAGAGTACAGGGAGGAGATGGACAGCTTAGTGTCATGATGTAGAGGCAACAATCGCTCCCTCAATGTCAGAAAAATGAAGGTATTGGTCATAAACTTCAGGAAGTGGAGTGGAGGACACACCCCTGTCTGTATCAATCATGCTGAGGTGGGGGTAGTCAAGAGCTTCAAGTTCCTAGATGTAAATATCACCAATGTTCTATTCTGGTCCATTCATGTCCAGTCTACAGTCAAGAAAGCACACCAATGCCTCGACTGCCTTAGAAAGCTAAGGAAATTTGACAAGTCCACGATGACTCTAAACAATTTTGATAGATACACCAAAGGAAGCATTCTATCTGGGTGAATCACAGCTTGGTATAACAACTGCTCTGCTCAAGACTGCAGAAAGTTACAGAGAGTTGTGAATGTAGCCCAGGCTAGCATTCCATCTAATGACTCCATTTATACTTTCTGCTGCCTCTGAAAAAGGCTATCATAACCAACGATCTTTCCCAACCCGGTTATGCTCTGTTCCCACCTCTACTGTCAGGCAGAAAATACAAGCTTATGAAAACACATAACAACAGATTTAAGAGCAGCTTCTTCCTGCTGTTATCAGACTTATGAATGGAACTCTCATATATTAGAGTTAATCTTTCTCTGAACTTTTTCTATAGTTGTAATACTATATTCTGCATTCTGTTCTATTACCCAATCTACTTATGTAGATATGTAAGATATGATTTGTCTGGTTAGCATGCAAACAATACTTTTCACTGTATCTTTGTACATGTGACAATAGTAAATCAAATCAAATCAATGTATCTCCACCACCCATCCTGAAAAACATATATCTCAGCAAGAACTGCATCATAGCATATAAGGGATGACAAATTACCTGCATTAGCATATTACATCAGCTCATTTTGGCTTCCCAACTTCTTGTTACTGGTAGATACTAATAATCCAGCAGTGTGTGGGCTACCAGTATGGACAGATCTTGGTATAGTCACAATTCATGAGGTTCCAATCACACCAGTGACCCACACAAGATATAATTGAATCAGCTGAAGCTGAAGACAGTCTTAAAATTGATCTATTACATTACATCCAGAGCCAGTGTGCACAATCAGAAACTGCCAACAATGAGCAAATACATGAGTTATAAAAGGTGATTATGCAGTGATTGCCTGGGAGTATTAAAGAACCTTCAGAGAATACTCATTCTTTTTATCTATACAGAGTTGAATTTGGTATATCATTTGGCAATCATTTTAAAAACAAGTACCTGTACCAAAATTATTATACCAGGACATATGGTTATTGAATATACAGACAGCTAGCATGTGCTGGCTAGGCATGATTCATGATATTCGATGATTCATAAACCTATATGATGCGTGACAAACATAACAATTCTAACAGCAGTGGGAGATTATACACCCACACAATGTTTCATGCACTCCTAGATGAAAATAGCAACAGATTTATTCACAATGCACAGGGATGATTACATCTTTGGAACTGACGATTTCACCACATTTCCCATTGCTCGGCACCTTAGCAACTTAAAGAAGTGCAACCATCGTTAACATGACAATTGTAATTTTCAGTTTATTTGGTGTCTTGGAATGACTGGTATCTGGCACTGGGCCACAGTTCACCAACAAACCATTTCAAGACGTGTGCGAAGCAAGGAATGACCATTATCATATCTTCACCCCAAATCCATTTTCAAATGGTGCAGCAGGATATCCTGTCTATATGATCAAATCAATGATCATCAAACATCAAGCAAAGAAACAGGTTTTTGTTTTGGATTGCTGCATTTTTGAAGCACCACTGAAGAAGAGGGAATACCATCCTCAGTATAACTTGTGTTCAGAAGCTAAATGTGAATGACCTTGCCCAGCAACTAACCATGTAACCAATTTAAAATACGGCGCATACATCTTCAAATACAGAAGAGAATGAAAGAGATACATCATGGGCGAGCAGGTAGAGAGCTATCAAATCTGTGCACTGGGCAGAGAGTTTGAGTTAAAAATACAAATGCAAATATTTGGTTACCAGCAAAAGATTTTGGTATAAGCAACCAACCCAGATCAAACAAAATCATTTGTGCTCATGGTGCTGCATTATAAATGATCAGAAGCCAGCTTACACCAATGTACAGAACATAAATTATGCGCCATGAACACGAGGAAGAAAACTCCAATATTTAATGATGTTGAGTCAAAAGCCAGCAGCAAATCAACCAAGTGGTTAACTTAAAGCAACTAAAGACAGTCAATACATCTCCAGGCAACTATACTAACATCAGATCAGCACAAGCTGTCAAACCTTCAAACCTTCCAGTGAAGTTTAAATTGTTAATCTTCTAAACACTTTTCCTATCCATTTGTATAATTATCAAATTGATCAACATGGAGCAGAGAATTCTGAAGTTTCACATGAAATAACTCCACAGAGGCTGGTATTCCATCTCCACGTCACCCTTTATTTACACATGCATAGCATTTGACACTGGTCCAGCTTCCTTAGAGCCAGCACTCAGAGTGAACAGAACCTCTGACACTCCTGTTTATATCTGTCAGGCATCGTTCCCTGCTTGGACCAGGTTAACAGTCACAATCAGGGAGCTCATATTCTATGAGGTGCACCTGGTTGATCTTGTTACTATCATTACATGTCTAATACGACTCTTTTGCTGTTGCAAGCCCACATTTCGGTAGCAACTACAATGGCTTGTTAGTCTAGACCCTGTAGAAAATGTTATCCATTTGGCTAAGGTTTAGCTTTGTTTTGAGGTTTTGCTGTGACCTGACCTAGAGTCCCTCTGTTTGGAATATATGCAGAGCGAGGCTATGCAATTGCCCTCACTCAAGTGGTGTTCCCCAAGCTCAGTTGGCCTGGCGAAAGTGCCCACTTTCTTTGGAATACCCTCTAACCCATATGCTCCACTTGCTGCATTTTCCAATGATAAAGCCAATTGTAGTTCATTGTGCTTCAGCCGTTAGGTATCTTTGTGTAATTACATCATTAATCCCACATACTAAATGGTCTCTCAGCCTCTCATTAAGTGTTAAACAAAAGTCACGTGCCTCTACCTGTTAGACAATAGACAATAGACAATAGGTGCAGGAGTAGGCCATTCAGCCCTTCTAGCCTGCACCGCCATTTAATATGATCATGGCTGATCATTCCTAATCAGTATCCTCTTCCTGCCTTATCTCCATAACCCTTGATTCCACTATCTTTGAGAGCTCTATCCAACTCTTTCTTAAATGAATCCAGAGACTGGGCCTCCACTGACCTCTGGGGCAGAGCATTCCATACAGCCACCACTCTCTGGGTGAAGAAGTTTCTCCTCATCTCTGTCCTAAATGGTCTACCCCGTATTTTTAAGCTGTGTCCTCTGGTTCAGCACTCACCCATCAGTGGAAACATGTTTCCTGCTGCCAGAGTGTCCAATCCTTTCATAATCTTATATGTCTCAATCATATTCCCTCTCAGTCTTCTAAACTCAAGGGTATACAAGTCCAGTTGCTTCAGTCTTTCAGTGTAAGGTAATCCCACCATTCCAGGAATTGACCTCGTGAACCTACGCTGCACTCCCTCAATAGCCAGAATGTCTTTCTTCAAATTTGGAGACCAGATCTGCACACAGTACTCCAGGTGTGGTCTCACCAGGGCCATGTACAGCTGCAGAAGCACCTTTTTGCTTCTATACTCAATTCCTCTTGTTATGAAGGCCAGCATGCTATTAGCCCTCTTCAGTACCTGCTGTACCTGCATGCTTGCCTTCATTGACTGGTGTACAAGGACACCCAGATCTCTCTGTACTACCCCTTTACCTAAATTGATTCCATTGAGGTAGTAATCTGCCTTCCTGTTCTTGCCACCAAAGTGGATAACCATACATTTATCCACATTAAACTGCATCTGCCATGCATCTGCCCACTCACCTAACTTGGCCAGGTCACAATGTAATCTCCTAACATCCTCATCACATTTCACCCTGCCACTCAGCTTTGTATCATCAGCAAATTTGCTAATGTTATTGCTGATACCATCTTCTATATCATTAATATATATTGTAAAAAGCTGCGGTCCCAGCACGGATCCCTGCGGTACCCCACTGGTCACTGCCTGCCATTCCGAAATGGAGCCGTTTATCACTACTCTTTGTTTCCTATCAGCTAACCAATTTTCAATCCAATCTAGTACTTTGCCCCCAATACCATGTGCCCTAATTTTACTCACTAAGCTCCTGTGTGGGACTTTATTAAAAGCTTTCTGAAAGTCCAGGTACACTACATCTACTGGATCTCCCTCGTCCATCTTCAGAGTTACATCCTCAAAAAATTCAAGAAGATTAGTCAAGCATGATTTCCCCTTCATAAATCCATGCTGACTCTGTCCTATCCTGTTACTACTATCCAGATGTGCCTTAATTTCATCCTTTATAATAGACTCTAGCATCTTTCCCACCACTGAGGTCAGACTAACTGGTCTATAATTTCCTGCTTTCTCTCTCCCACCTTTCTTGAAAAGTGGTATAATATTAGCCACCCTCCAATCCTCAGGAACTGACCCTGAATCTATCAAACTCTGGAAAATTATCACCAACGCATCCACGATTTCTTGAGCCATCTCCTTCAGTACCATGGGATGTAGACAATCAGGCCCCGGGGACTTATCAACCTTCAGACCTAACAGTCTTTCCAACACCAATTCCTGGCAAATATAAATTCCCTTCAGTTCAGGTCCTTCAGCCACTGTTACCTCAGGGAGATTGCTTGTGTCTTCCCCAGTGAACGCAGATCTGAAGTACCCATTTAATTCTTCTGCCATTTCTTTGTTCCCCGTAATATATTCCCCTGTTTCTGTCTTCAAGGGCCCAATTTTAGTCCTAACCATTTTTTTGCCTTGCATATACCTAAAAAAGCTTTTACTATCCTCCTTTATATTATTGGCCAGTTTACCTTCGTACCTCATTTTTCCTCTGCGTATTTCCTTCTTAGTAATCCTCTTTTGCTCTTTAAAAGCTTCCCAGTCCTCAGTTTTCCCACTTATCTTTGCTACGTTATACTTCTTCTCTTTTAACTTTATATGTTTTTTAACTTCCCTCATCAACCATGGCCGCCCATGCTTCCTCCTGGGATCTTTCTTCCTTTTAGGAATGAATTGATCCTGCAACTTCTGCATTATACTCAGAAACACCTGCCATTGTTCCTCCACGGTCCTCCCTGCTAAGGTATTGCACCATTGAACTTTGGCTAGTTCCTCTCTCATAGCTCCATAGTTCCCTTTATTCAACAGAAGTACTGTCACTTCTGACTGTACCCTCTCCCTCTCAAATTGCAGATTGAAGCTTATTGTATTATGGTCACTACTTCCTTATGGCTCCTTCACTTCGAGGTCTCTGACCAATTCTGGTTCGTTACACAATACCAGATCCAGAATTGCCTTCTCCCTGGTCGGCTCCAGCACCAGCTGCTCTAAGAATCCATCTCTGAGGCACTCCACAAAGTCTCTTTTGTGAGGTCCAATACCATCCTGATTCTCCCAGTCTACCTGCATGTTAAAATCCCCCATAACAACTGTAGTAACATCTTTGCGACAGGCCAATTTCAGCTCCTGATTCAACTTACATCCAACACCCAGACTCCTGTTTAGATGACTCACAAGAGGGTCTTTTTACCCTTAGTATTTCGCAGCTCTATCCACACTGACTCTACATCCCCTGACTCTAGGCCCCCCCGTGCAAGGGACTGAATATCCTCCCTTACCAACAAGGCCACCCCACCCCCTCTGCCCATCAGTCTGTCCTTACGATAGCACGTGTAGCCTTGAATATTCATTTCCCAGGCCCTGTCCACTTGAAGCCACATCTCAGTTATCCCCACAATATCATATCTGCCAATTTCCAAAAGACCCTCAAGCTCATCCATCTTATGTCTAATGCTTCGTGCATTCATGTATAGTATTTTTAATTTGTTACTGCTCTCACCCTTCCCATCAACCTCTATTTCACTCAACCTTACAGCATGATCCCTTTCCGAGTTTTCTGCCTCATTGATAGTTGTCTTTCTTGACTTCTCTTGTTCTACTTTCCCTTCAATTTCCTTTTTAAACATCCAGTTTGTCCCCTCCCCCCCGCTACTTAGTTCAAAAGTAGCAGTGTTGCAGTAAAAAACCTGCCTGCCAGAATGCTGGCCCCTAACCTATTAAAGTGCAAACCGTCTCTCTTGTAGAATTTTTGCTTACCACAAAATATATCCCTGTGATCCAAGAACTCAAATCCTTGCTTCCTGCACCAGTTACTCAACCACACGTTCAAGTCCATTATCTCCGTTTCTGGCCACACCAGCCCGAGGAACTGGAAGCAAACCAGAGATAACCACCTTGGACGTCCTGCTTTTCAGCCTTCTCCCTAGTTCTCCGAAGTTCCTCCTCTTCTTCCTGACATCATTTGTGCCGACATGTACCACCACCTCTGGCTCTTCACCCTCGTCCTTGAGGATTTCCTGCACTCTGTCCGCGATGTCTTTCACCCTGGCACCAGGAAGGCAACACACCATCCTTAAATCCCACCTGCTGCCACAAAAACCCTGGTCAGTTCCTCTCATGATGGAGTCCCCTATTACTATGGCTCTGTGCGATGTCCGACTCTTCCGCTCTGCCTCTGCGCCAACGTTTGATTGACAGACCTGGCCACCTCGCGAACTGGCAGTGTCATCAGTCTCTACTGTATCCAAAAGCTTCAACTTGTTCCTCACAGGTACTTCTCCCAGGGTCTCTTGCACCTGTCTCCTCTCTGCCTTCCTCATCGTCTGCTCTCTTCTGGCATGATTGGTGTAATAACCTCGCTGAAGGTCTTGTCCAGAAAGATCTCTTTCTCTCGGATGAGCCTAAGGTCCTCGAGTTCTTTCATCAGTGCTGCAATATGCTCGGTCAATAGCTGAATGTGCTCACACTTTCCACACATATACGAGCCAGACACACCAGAGTCATTGACCTCCCACATCAAGCACGTAGCACACTGAACCAGCTGGGCAGTCATGTCTTCACCCTCTTCAACTGTGGCGTAATCACTTCACTCAACCTCCTTGTCAAAGACTCCTGAGCTGAAGCCTCACTCTTCGATCCAAACTTCCTTAGACCCTCTTTTTGTGGCAAGTCAGTGGACTCTTAATTTAGGTTAGAGGAGGAGGAAGGGAGGGAGACCCTACTTTGTAGGACCTGGTGTTTAGAACATACCCACTTTAATAGCAATCACTTACCTTCCCGACCGGCTTTGCGCTCCGCTTGAACTTCCACCCAGCTCCCGCCGCTCTCTGCTGCCTTAACTTTGCCAAAAAATCCCAACACGCATTCCCCTGGTTCTTGAACTGCCGAGTAAAGCAGATAGCATCTCAGACTTAGAGAATGCTTGGGATCATAATTTTTCTTAACTAAATCCGTCAACTCTTGAAAAATTTTAGTATCTGGTGCCTCAGGAAACATTAGGCTCCTAATAATCGAAACAGTCTGTGTCCATAGGCTGTCAGAAGAATTACTCATTGCTTTTCATCTGACAGAATTTCTTTGCCCAGAAAAAGTAATGCATTCTTTCCACATATTGGGCCCAGTCATCCATGGCAGGGTTGAATGAGTCAAACTTCCCAAATAATGACATGATGCCAGAAATGCTTAGCCCAATTCAAGGACAACTGTTGCAAGCAACTTTCTTCAGGAGTATATTTGTTTCTTTGCCACCAGTGAAATAACTCCAGAGAGGCCGGTATCCCATCACCAATTTACCCTTATGTTTATACACACATAACACCTGGCCTCCTCAGAGTCAGTTCTCTGAGTAAACTGAACCTCTGACACCCCTGTTTGTACCTATTAGCCAGGGCTTCCTGATTTGGGGCTGCTAACCTGGTCCAATCAGGAAGTCCTGGCTGACAGGTGTAAACAGGATTGCCAGACATCCAGTTCATTCTGAGAGCTGGCTCTGAGGAAGCTGGATTAGTACTGAGGATTTCAAATGTATAAATAAAGGGTGAATTGGTGATGGAATACCAGCCTTTGTGGAGTTATTTCACATACAACTCACTTTTCCTACAGACCCAAATATATGTTCATACACTAAACATTGATGAGATGATGGCTTATGTTAAAAAGCTGTTCCATTGTTGCATTCAAGTGTAGAGGACTTACAACAGATAGACACCATAATTCAATTGAGAAATCTACCCTTAATTTCCCATTGCACTATATCACTAAATTAAAAATCGCATTACACTAGGTTATAGTCCAACAGGTTTATTTGGAAGTGTTAGCTTTCGGAGCACTGCTCCTTCATCAGGTAGCTATGGAGCAGGATCATAAGACACAGAATTTATAGCAAAAATCACAGTGTCATGCAACTGAAACAACAAACTGAACCAACCTAGATTGCTGTTAAGTCTTTCATCTTTTAGAACATGTGGCAGGTTTCGGTTCATTAATATATAAATCCCAGGACTTCTTTCAAGTCACGTTTCCAAGATAACAGAAGGTTTTATAATAAAAGGTGACATCTCAGCTCAGACAATGCATTAAAGGTGTAAGTTTAGAGTCTGACTATATCCCACTCTTGAGCCAGACTGGTTCTATTTCCAAATAGAAAATAGAACATCAGAGTCTAAGAAAAATAAACTGACAGTGAAATTCACAACTGACCTTGGAGAAACCTGAGTAGGGGAGCTCACAGCAGGGGAGCAGCTAAGTGGCTAGTTTTTAAAGTGTATGTTTTGTAAATCTATAGTAGTGAGTAGAGTGGGTTCTTGTTTGATTTTGTGTTTTTATTGAGATCGGTCTCTTGATTGAACTTTAAAAATATAAAACATAGGTACTAAGTTAGCCTGGAGCAGTGTTTTTAGAGCAGTAAGACTGTGCTATTTTCTGAGTCTGTAGATTGTTAAGATGCAAAGATGCCCTTTAGTAGAGTGATGTGCTCCTCCTGTCAAATGTGGAAGAGTAGGGAGAATTTCAATGTTACTGATGGTTATGCCTGCATGAAGGGTATTTGCTTGCAAATCCTATCGAAATGCATGGATTGGTTGGAGTTAGAGGCAATGAGGAGTTTACAGGAGCTAGGGGGTGTGATGAATGCTAGTTGCAGGAAAGGAGAACAATCACAGATATAGTCAGGTAGGTGGGATACCTCCAGAAAAGGTTGGACAGGAAGACAAGTAGTGCACAAGTCCCCTTTGGGTATACCCATCTCAAACAACTATGCTGTTTTGGAAAATGTAATGGACTCTCAGGGGAATGTAGCACCGACAGCCAGGTTTCTGATATCGAGACTGATTCTAATGTAATGAGAGATAAGTCAGGTTCCAAGCAATCGATTGTGATGGGGACTCTCCTAGTCAGAGGCACTGACAGATGTTTCTGCGGCTGATAGCAACACATCAAAATGGTGCGTTACGTTCCTGGTGCCAGGATGAAGATATCTCAGAGAGAGTGCAGAATACTCTCAAAGGGGGGTGGAACAGGCAGGAAGTCATTGTATGCATTGAAACTAACAACATAGGAAGAGAAACCAATGAAATTCTGCAGAGAAAATATAGGAAGCAAAGAGTAGTTTAAAAAGGAAGTCCTCGAGGATCGTAATATCTGGATTACTCCCGGTGCTATGAGCTGGTGAGGATAGGAATAGGAGGATAGAGCAGATGAATATGTGGCTGAGGAGCTGGTGCAGGGGAGAAAGATTCACATTTTTGGATCATTGGAATCTCTCCTGGGGTAGAAGTGATTTGTATAGGAAGGTTTCAGACTGGAGGCCTGTGACCAGTGGTGTGTCACAAGGATCGGTGCTGGGCCCACTGCTTTTCATCATTTACATAAATGATTAGAATGTGTGGACATCGGAGGTATAGTTAGTAAGTTTGCAAATGTCACCAAAATTGGAGTTGTAGTGGACAGTGAAGAAGATTACATCTGAGTACAAGGGGATCTTGATCAGATGGGCCAATGGGCTGAGGAGTGGCAAAGGGAGTTTAATTTAGAGAACTGTGAGTTGCTGCATTTTAGAAAAGCAAATCAGAGCAGAATGTATGCATGTAGTAGTAAGGTCTTGGGGAGTGTTGCTGAACAAAGAGACCTTGGAGTGCAGGTTCATAGTTCCTTGAAGGTAGAGTTGCAAGTAGATAGGATAGTGAAGAAGGCATTTGGTATGCTTACTTTTATTGGACAGGTATTGAGTACAGGAGTTGGGAAGTCACATTACAGCTGTACAGGACATTGGTTAGGCCACCTTTGGAAAATTGCATGCAATTCTGGTCTCCCTTCTATCCAAAAGATGTTGTGAAATGGGTTCAGAAAGATTTACAAGGATGTTGTCAGGGTTGGAGGATTTGAGCTTCAGGGAGAGGCTGAATAGGCTGGGGCTGTTTTCGCTATAGCATCAGAGACTGAGGGGTGACCTTATAGAGGTTTATAAAATTTTGAGGGGCATGGATAGGGTAAATAGACAAGGACTTTTCCTTGGGGTGGGAGAGTCCAGAACTAGAAGGCATAGGTTTAGGGTGAGAAGGGGAAAGCTATAAAGGGACTTAAGGGGCAATGTTTTCACGCAGAGGCTGGTACGTGTATGTGACGAGCTACCAGAGGAAGTTGTGGAGGCTAGTACAATTACAACATTTAAAAGGGTTCCTGGTATATGAATAGGAAGGGTTTAGAAGAATATGGGCCAAGTGCTGACAAATTTGATGAGATTAGGTTAGGATATCTGGTCGGCATGGATGAGTTGGACCGAAGGGTCTGTTTCCGTGCAGTACATTTCTATGACAGATTACACCTGAATTGGCAGGAAGATTTGCTAGAGCTGCTCAGGAGGATTTCAACTAGTAAAGTGGTAGGGTGGGACCCAGGGAGACAGTGGACAAAGAGATCAGTCTGAGACTGGTACAGTTGGGAAAAGGAGCAAGTCAAACAGTCAGGGCAGGCAGGAACAAAGCAGAGAATGAGGTAGGACAGATTAAACTGCATTTATTTTCATGCAAGAGGCCTAACAGGTAAGGCAGATAAACTCAGGACATTGGTTAGGAGTTTCTTGAGATCATGAAACTGGGATATTATAGCAATTACAGAGATGTGTCTCAGAGATGGACAGGAATGGTAGCTTAATGTTCCAGGGTATAGATGTTATAGAAGGGATTGAAAGTCAGGCAAGAGAGGAGGGGAACTGACATTGTTGATGAGGGGTAACATTACAGTTGTACTTAGGGAGGATATTCCTGGGAATATGTCCAGGGACGTTACTTGGGTGGAACTGAGAAATAAGAAAGGGATAATCACCTTATTGTGATTGTACTG
Source organism: Chiloscyllium punctatum (assembly GCF_047496795.1). NCBI lineage: Eukaryota > Metazoa > Chordata > Chondrichthyes > Orectolobiformes > Hemiscylliidae > Chiloscyllium > Chiloscyllium punctatum. The sequence continues at coordinate 70,652,178 of NC_092743.1, forward strand.
GAGACCCACTCCCACACACACACCCCCCCCCCCCCCCACCCCCCTCCCCACCCAGTTATCTCTCAAAATAATAGGGTGGTAACGAAAGAAGATTTCAACTTTCAAATATAGACTGGGACTGCCATAATGTTGGAAAGGAATTTGTTAAGTGTGTTGAAGAAAATTTTCTGATTCAGTATTTGGATGTACATACTAGAAAAAAATGTGAAACTTGACCTACTCTTGGGAAATAAGTAAGGGCAGGAGACTGAAGTGTCAGTGGGGGAGCACTTTGGGGCCAGTGACCATAACTCTATTAGTTTTAAAATAGTGATGGAAAAGGACAGACTAGATCTAAGTGTTAAAGTTCTAAATTAGAGGAAGGCCAATTTTGATAGTATTAGGCAAGAACTTTCAAAAGTTGTTTTGGGGCTGATGTTCACAGGTGAAGGGACGGCTGGAAAATGTGAACCCTTCAAAAATGAGAAAACAAGAATCCAGAGACACTATGAATCTGTTAGGGTGAAAGGCAATGTGGTAGGTGTAGGGAATGTTGGATAACTAGAGAAATTGAGGCTTTGGTCAAGAATAAAAATAAGCATATGTCAGGTATACACAGCAGGGATAGAAGAGAATAAAGGCAGTAGCAGTATACTTGAGTAAAATCAGGAGGGCAAAAAGAGGACATGAGATAGCTTTGGAAAATAGGGTTAAGGAAAGTCCAAAGGATTCTATAAATACATTAAGGACAAAGGAGTAACTATAGAGACAATATGGCCCCCCTTAAAGATCAGCAAGGCCACCTATGTGTGGAGCCACAGGAGGTGGGGGAGATACTAAATAAATATTTTGTACCTGTGTTAACTGTGGAGATGGATACAGAAAGATAGGGAATATTGGGAACTATTTAACGACATGTTGAGAAGAGCTGCTATTACAGAGTTAGAGGGGCTGGATAAATCCCCAGGACCTGATCAGTTCCCTAGATCTCTGTGGGAAGTTAGGGAAGTGATTGCTGGACCCCTTGTTGAAATATTTGGATCATTGATAGCCACATGTAAGGGGCCAGAAGACTTGAGGTGCCACTATTTAAGAAAGGAGAAGATAAGGATCTATAGACCGGTGAGCCTGATATCAGTTGTGGCAATGTTGATGGAGTGCATTCTGAGGGACAGGGTTTACATGTGATTGGAAAGGCAAGGACTGATTAGGGATAATCAACATGGGTTTGTGCGTGGGAAATCATGTCTCACTAACTTGATTGAGTTTTGTGAAGAGGTAATGAAGATGATTGATGATGGCAGTGTGGTGAATGTGATCTATATGGACTTCAGTAAGGCATTCAACAAGGTTCTTCAAGTACGTTGGTTGGCAAGGTTAAATCGCATGGAATACAGGGAGAACTAGCAATTTAAATACAGAACTGGCTTTGTGTGACCAGTGGATCGGTGCTGGATCCACTGCTTTCTGTCATTTATATAAATGATTTGGATGTGAACATAAATGGTATGGTTAGTAAGTTTGCAGGTGACACCAAAATTGGAGATGGAGTTGACAGCAAAGAAGGTTATGTCAAAGTACAACAGGATCTTGATCAGATGGGACAATGTGCTGAGTAGTGGCAAATGGAGTTTAATTTAGATAAATGTGAAGTGCTGCGTTTGGTAAGACAAATCAGGGAAGAACTTATACACTTAATGGAAAGGTCCTGCAGAGTGTTGCTGAATAAAGAGACCGTGGAGTGCAGAATCATAGTTCCTTGAAAGTAGAGTCGCAGATAGACAGGATAGTGAAGAAGGTGTTTGCCTTTATTGTTCAGTGCATTGAGTATAGGAGTTGAAAGGTCATGGTGTGGCTGTGCCAGGCATGGTTAAGCCACTTTTGGAATACAGCAGGCAAGTCTGGTCTCCCTGCTATAGGCAGCATATTGTGAAACTTGAAAGGGTCCAGACAAGATTTTACAGGGATGTTCCCAGATTTGGCAGGGTTGAGCTATAGAGAGAAGCCAAACAGGGACTATTTAAGCTGGTGCTATAGAGAGAAGTTGAATAGGCTGGGGTTGTTGTTTTCTCTGCAGCGTCAGAGGCTGAAGGGTGATCTTACAGAGGTTTGTCAAATCATGAGAACCATGAATAGGGTAAATAGACAAGGACTTTTCCCCTGGGGTGCGAGTGTCCAAAACTAGAGGGTTTAAGGTGAGACGGGAAAGATTTAAGAAGACCTCAAGGGCAATGTTTTCACACAAAAGGTGGTACGTGAATGGAATCAGCTGCCAGCAGAAATGGTGGAGGCTGGTACAATTACTGCATTTAAAAGGCATCTGGATGGGTAAATTAATAGGAAGGGTTTAGAGGGATGGAGGCCAAATGCTTTCAAATGGGATTAGATTTGTTTATTTAGGCATGGCTGAGTTGGACTGGAGGATCTGTTTCCATACTTTGCATCTCTATAACTGTATGACTCTGTTAGCAATTGTTTTGCAGATCCAACTGTTTTTCAAGTTTATTTTTTACATAGAGCTTATTTGATCTGTAATGGCAGTGAAAGGAGACTTTCAATCACCCTGAACACATGCCGAACTTATTTCTACTGTGTAATTCTTTTTTCTCAGAATCTATTCTGTTTCAACAATGTAACAAGCATATATCCACAAATCTCTGCAACATTGATAAAAGTTATCATTATAGAACACATTGTTTATTTATCAGCTCTCTTGGTCTAAATATCTTTAAATAAACAGGAAGATTGCCTAATTTTTAAATGTATTAATGGTTAAAACTTTTGTACAGATTGTTTTGGGATATATAGAAGTTTGGAGGAATCCTCTACCCTCAGTCATTTTTTGTTTGGAGGCAGGGAAGGCATTTAATTGGGTGGGATGGTGGTGAGAGGAAAGCTGCCACCTTCTCCATCCACTCTGATTAAATACTTGGTAGGAAGCTTTCCTGCCTACCCCCCGTTGAGACCCCTAAGTAGGCAAATGGCTGCTGCTAATCATAACTGTACAGCAGGTGGCTTATCACCATATGGAAAGCATGGAGAGCTATATGGGCCACTTGTCAGCTCATGTAGTAGATGTCGGTACCCTCATTCAAAGTTACTTAATACATGGTTGAGAAACTGACATTAAGGAGGGGGTCCCAGTGAAAATGATACCTCACTACAGCTGCCAATTGTTCTCTCAGCCTTCTCACTAACAAGCCTGACACATAGAAAGCCTCCAACTTTTACTTACCTCTGGCCTGGGTAGCACCTCATTCCTGAGTCTTCATTGGATGTCACTCTGGCAGGAGCTACCACCTTTCCTGTGACATTCTGAGCAAATGAGCTGCTGACCTCTGATTGGCCCGTGATTTCAATGGATGGGATTTCTACCCCTGGCATCCTTTCCTGTGAGACATCTGACAGTGTCTCTTCAACAGTCTGATTAGTTCATGACTTAAGGAGGGAGGGGAGTGTGTTTTCCCCAATGGAGGCAATGTCAGTCTGTTGCTAGCTCTCCAGTCATCAGGAGGACATGATCATCCCCACATTATTCCTGTGATGATTTGACCATAAGGTCATAAGGCCATTGGAGCAGAAATAGACCATTGAGTTCTGCTTCTACATTTAATAAGATCATGGCCCATTTGATAAACCTCAATTCTACTTTCCTGTGTTGTCACCTGAAAGGGTGAGTTAAACCCTTTATTCTCTATTAAACCAGATAAGACTCGGGTTCCTTTGTTTAAATATTTACTGATGCATGGGACATGTTCAAAGACAGTTTACAGATCAAATCTTTAACGCAAGATTTTTAAATTCATTTTGACGGATGTGGGCTTCGAAGTCTGCCCAGCATTTATTGCCTGTCTCGAATTGTCCTTGAGAAGGTGGCGGTGAGCGGCCTTCTTGAACTGCTGCAGTCCACCTGCTGTGGGTTGACCCACAATACTATTAGGGAGGGAATTCCAGCATTTTGACACAGCAACAGTGAAGGAACGGTGATATATTTCCAAGTCAGGATGGTGAGTGGCTTGGAGGAGAACTTGAAGGTGGTGGTATTCCCATATATCGGTTGCTCTTGTCCTTCTGAAAGAAAGTTGTCGAATTGGACTCTGGGAAGGTGAGTGAACTGATATATTTTGGCAGTGGCTGAACCCGAGACACCACATCTATAATGTCTCCCACCCAGCCTCCTCCCCTAACCAAAGAAAAAAGACTGTGTTGTGTTGACAAGGTAAAGATTTTCTATTTCCTTTTTATCATGTGATTAGTAAAAATGTTTTTTTCTCATTTAACTATTATTTGATATTATAGTCGGATTAAGTTAAGTTTAAGAGTCAAAATGGGAGGAGATGTCAGACTCGTGTTATGTTCCTCTTGCTCAATCTGGGAGCTCAGGGACATGGCTGATGTCCCTGCCTCCTTCACATGCAGGAAGTGTGTCCAGCTGCTGTTCTTGTTAGACTGCATAATGGCTCTGCAGCTGTGGATGGACTCACTTTGGAGCATACATGATGCGGAGGGGGTTGTGCACATTTAGTGAATTGGTCACACCATAGATTAGGATTGCGGAGGGAGAAAGGGAATGGGTGACCAAAAAGCAGAGAAAGAGCAGGAAGGCAGTGCAGGTGTCCCCTGCGGTCATCTCCCTCAAAAACAGGTAAAATGTTTTGGATACTGTTGAGGAGATGGTTCAACAGGGGAAGGCAGCAGTAGCCAGGTTCATAATACCATGGCTGGTTCTGCTGTGCAGAAGGGCGGGAAAAAGAGTGAAAGGGCTCTCATCATAGGAGATTCAATTGGAATGGGAGTAGATATGGGTCTGTGGTCAAAAAATGAGACTCCCAAAAGTTATGTTACCTCCCAAGTCAGGGATGTCTCAAATCGGCTGCAGAACATTCTCAAGCGGAAGGGTAAACAGCCAGTTGTTGTGGTGCATATAGGCACCAATGATATAGGTAAAAAATGGGATGAGGTCCTACAAGTAAAATTTAGGGAGCTAGGAGCCAAGTTAAAAAGTAGGATCTCAGAGGAAGTAATCTCAGGATTGCCACCAGTGCCACGTGCTATTCAGAACAGAAATGAAAGAATAGGCAGGATGAATGAGTCTCGTCTACATCCCGCACCTCCGCCTTCAGACCCCACCCCTCCAACTGTAACAAGGACAGAACGCCCCTAGTGCTCACCTTCCACCCTACCAACCTTCGCATAAACCAAATCATCCGCCGACATTTCCGCCACCTCCAAACAGACCCCACCACCAGGGATATATTTCCCTCACCACCCCGTTCCACCTTCCGCAAAGACTGTTCCCTCCGTGACTACCTGGTCAGGTCCACGCCCCCCTACAACCCATCCTCCAATCCTGGCACTTTCCCCTGCCACTGCAGGAACTGTAAAACCTGCGCCCACACCTCCCCCCTCACCTCTATCCAAGGCCCTAAAGGAGCCTTCCACATCCATCAAAGTTTTACTTGCACATCCACTAATATCATTTATTGTATCCGTTGCTCCCGATGCGGTCTCCTCTACATTGGGGAGACTGGGCGCCTCCTAGCAGAGCGCTTTAGGGAACATCTCCGGGACACCCGCACCAATCAACCACACCGCCCCGTGGCCCAACATTTCAACTCCCCCTCCCACTCTGCCGAGGACATGGAGGTCCTGGGCCTCCTTCACCGCCGCTCCCTCACCACCAGACGCCTGGAGGAAGAACGCCTCATCTTCCGCCTCGGAACACTTCAACCCCAGGGCATCAATGTGGACTTCAACAGTTTCCTCATTTCCCCTTCCCCCACCCCACCCTAGTTCTAAACTTCCAGCTCAGCACTGTCCCCATGACTTGTCCGGACTTGTCCTACCTGCCTATCTCCTTTTCCATCTATCCACTCCACCCTCTCCTCCCTGACCTATCACCTTCATCCCCTCCCCCACTCACCCATTCTACTCTATGCTACTTTCTCCCCACCCCCACCCTCCTCTAGCTTATCTCTCCACGCTTCAGGCTCACTGCCTTTATTCCTGATGAAGGGCTTTTGCCCGAAACGTCGATTTCGAAGCTGCTTGGATGCTGCCTGAACTGCTGTGCTCTTCCAGCACCACTAATCCAGAATCTGGTTTCCAGCATCTGCAGTCATTGTTTTTACCAGGATGAATGAGTGTCTTGAGAGATGGTGTAGGAGAGAGGGGTTCAGATTTTTGGGACATTGGGACCGATTCTGAGGGAGGTGAAACTATCACAAATTGGATGGTCTACACCTGGGCAGGACTGGAACCAATGTCCTGGAGGTGCTTTTGCTAATGCTGTTGGGGACGGTTTAAACTAATGTGGCAGCGGGATAAGAACCAAATGAGGAGGTTAGTGGATAGTAAGGAGGTAGTAACTAAAGCCTGTAAGGAACTAGATAATGAAGTCAGCGTGACTAAGGGGAAGAGTCGGCAGGGAGTAGATGATGAAGGCAAAAGGACAGATGGTCTGAGGTGCATTTGTTTTAATGCAATAAGTGTAATAGGTAAGGCAGATAAACTTAGGACTTGGATTAGCACCTGGGAGTATGATGTTATTGCTATTACTGAGACTTGGTTGAGGGAAGGGCAAGATTGGCAACTAAATATCCCAGGGTATAGGTGCTTCAGATGGGGTAGAGAGGGAGGTAAAAGGGGTAGAGGTGTGCAATAATTGGTCAGACAGGATATCACAGCTGTGCTGAAGGAGGGCACTATTGAAGACTGAAGCAGTGAGGCAATATGGGCAGGGCTCAGAAATAGGAGGGGTGTAGTAACAATGTTGGTGCTATACTACAGGCATCCCAACAGCGAGCATGAGATAATGTACAAATATGTAAATAGTTTATGGAAAGATATAAGAGCAACAGAGTGGTGGTGATAGGAGATTTTAATTTTCTCAACATTGACTGGGATTCACTTAGTGTTAGAGGTCTGGATAGAGCGCAATTTGTAAGGAGCATCCAGGAGAGTTTTATAGAGCAGTACGTAAGTAGTCCAACTGGGAAAAGGACCATACTAGACCTGATGTTGGGGAATGAGTCTGACCGGGTGGTTGAAGTTTCAGTAGTAGATTTCTTTGGAAATAGTGATCACGATTCTGTAAGTTTTAGAATACTCATGGACAAAGATGAGAGTGGTCTTAAGGGAAGAGTGCTGAATTGGGGAAAGGCCAACTATAGCAAAATTTGGCAGGAGCTGGGGAATGTGGATTGGGATCAGCTATTTGAAGGTAAATCCACATTTGATATGTGGGAGGTTTATAAAGACAGGTTGATTAGACATGACTCTGTGAAAATGAGGGATAGAAATGGCAAGGTTAGGGAACCATGGATGACAAGTGAAATTGTGAGACTAACTAAGAGGAAAAAGGAAAAAAACATAAGGCCTTGGCGACTGAAAACAAACAAAGCTTTGGAAGAATATCGGGAATGTTGGACAAATCTGAAACAAGGGATTAAGATGGCTAAAAGCGGTCATGAAATATCTTTAGCAAACAGGGTTAAGGAAAATCCCAAAAAGTTTTATTATATAATGAGCAAGAGGGTAACTAGAAAAAGGATTAGCCCACTCAAAGACAAAGGAGGAAAGTAAAGCGTGGAGTCAGAGAAAATGGTTGAGATTCTTTCTTTATGTTGGTATTCACTGAGGAGAGGCACATGACGGATGTTGACATTAGGGATAGATGTTTGATTACTCTTGGTCAAGTTGGCATAAAGAGAGTGGAGGTGTCGGGTACTCTAAAAGGCATTAAGATGAACAAGTCCCCAGGCCTGGATGGGATCTATCCCATGTTACTGAGGGAAACGAGGGAGGAAATAACTGCGGCCTTAACAGATATTGTGCAGCATCCTTGAATGAGGGTGATGTCCCAGACAACTGGAGAATTGCTAATGTTGCTCTTTTAATTTAAAAAGGTAGCAGGGATAATTCAGGTAATTATAGATCGGTACTGGGAGCTGCTGGAGAAGATACTGAGGGATAGGATCTATTCCTATTTGGAAGAAATTGGGCTTCTCAGTGATAGGCAGCATGGTTTTATGCAGGGAATGTCATGTCTTACCAATTTAATAGAATTCTTTGAGGAAGTGACAAAGTTGATTGATGAGGGAAGAGCTGTGGATGTCATATACATGGACTTCAGTAAGACGTTTGATAATGTTCTCCATGGTAGGCTGATGGAGAAAGTGAAGTCACTTGGGGTCCAGGGTATGCTCGCTAGATGGATAGAGAACTAACTGGGCTGCAGGAGACAGACAGTAGTAGTGGACAGGAGTTTCTCAAAATGGAGAATCGTGACCAGTGGTGTCCCACAGGGATCTGTGTTGGGACCATTGTTGTTTGTGATATATATAATTGATCTGGAGGAAGGCATAGATGGTCTGATTAGCAAGTTTGCAGATGACGCTATGATTGGTGAAGTTGCAAATAGTGAAGGGGACTGTCCACGATTGCAGCAGAATACAGATAGATTAGAGAGTTCGGCAGAGAAATGGCAGCTGGAGTCCAACCCAGGCATTTTGGAAGATCCAATTCAAGAGTAAACTATATGGTAAATGGAACAGCCCTGGGGAAAATAAATGTACAGGGAGATTTAGGTGTTCAGGTCCATTATTCCCTGAAGGTGGCAATGCAGGTCAATCGAGTAGTCAAGAAGCCATGTTGCATGCTTTCTTCATCAGACGGGGCATTGAGTACAGCAGTTGTCAGGTTATGTTACAGTTGTATAGGACTTTAGTTCAGCCACATTGGAATACTGCGTACAGTTCTGGTCGCTACATTACCAAAAGGATGTGGATGCTTTGGAGGTTCACCAGGATGTTGACTGGTATAAATAATGCTAACTATGAAGACAGGTTGAGTAGATTAGGATTATTTTCATTAGAAAGACAGAGATTAGAAGGAGGGAAACCTGATTAAAGTCTACAAAATCATGAGAAGTATAGACAGGGTGGATAGCAAGATATTTTACCAGAGTTGGGGACTCAATTACTAGGGCTCGTAAGTTTAAGGTGAGACAGAAAAGGTTTAAGGGAGATATGCTTGGAAAGTTCTTTACACAGAGAGTGTTGGGTGCTTGGAACTCATTGCCAGCAGAGGTGGTAGAGGCGGGCATGATAGCATCATTTAAGATATAGCTAGGCAGATACATGAATAGGCAGGGAGCAGAGGGATACAGATTCTTGGAAAATATGCAACAGGTTTAGATAGAGGATCTGGATCAGTGCAGGCTTGATGGACTGAAGGGCCTGTTTCCTGGGCTGTAGTTTTCTTTGTTCTTTATTTGTTCTTTGGTCATGAGTTTGGAAGGAGCTGTCTAAGGATCTTTGGCGAATTTCTGCAGGGCATCTTGTAGATAGTACAAACTGCTGCAACAGAGCATCGGTGATGGAGAGAGTGCATGCTTTGTGGATGTAGTGTCAATCAAGCTGGCTGTTTTGTTTCGGATGGTGTGAAGCTTCTTGAGTGTTGTTGGGGCCACGCTCTTCCAGGCAAATGGGGAGTGTTCCATCACACTCCCGACTTATGCCTTGTAGATGGTAGACAGGCTTTAGGGAGTCAGGATGTGTGCTACTTGCTGCAATACTCCCAGCCTCTGACTTGCTCTTGTATCATTGTGTTTATGTGGTGAGTCCAGTTGACTTCCTGGTCAATCATAGCTCCCAGGATGTTGACAGTGAGATATTCAGTGATGGTAACACTGTTGAGTGTCAAGGGGCGGTGGTTAGATCGTCTCTTATTGGTGATGGTCATTATCTCCCAGTGTTAGCCCTCCATTTCATTGAAGTATAAGCCAACAGTCCATTTACCTTTTCTATTTGCCTGCTGAACTTGGATGTGATTCTCTTGTGATTCATTCACAAGGAGTCTTAAGGTGAAAGAAGAGAGATTTAAAAAAGACACAAGGGGCAAATCTTTTACAGAGAGGGTGGTTTGCAGGTGAAATGAACTTCGTGAGGAAGTGATCAATATGTGCACAATTATGATGTTTAAAAGACATTGGATTAGGAAATGTTTGAATTGATATGGGCCAGGAGCAGACATGTGAGACTAGCTAGTTTGGGATTATGTTCTGCATGGACTAGTTGGACAGAAAAGTCTGTTTCCTTGTTGTATGACTCTATGACATTGAAATCTGTCTCTATTGCAACATTCTACAGTCTTTCCTCATTTAAATAATATTCAGCTCCTCTATTTTCCTGCCAAAATGCACTACCTGGCATTTTTGCACATTACATTCCATCTTCCAAGCTTTTGTCCATTCACTCAACCTACCTATATCTCTCTGCAGACTCTTGATGTCCACCAATTTTTATGCCATCCTCAAACGAGATGACAATGCATTCACTTCCTTCATCCAAGTCATTAATATATATTGTCAATAATTGCAGACCCAGCACTGATCCCTGTGTCACACCACTAGTTACACATCATTCCTGAAAATGCCCCTTTCTCCAAACTATGTCTTTTATTCATTGACCAATCCTCTATCTATGCTGATACACTATTGGCTATTACCTTGTTAAATAGCTTTATGTTGATGCCTTATCAAAAACCTTTTGGAAATTGAAGTATATTAAAGTTACTGCTGCCCTTTTATCTATCCTACTTGTTACTATCTCAAAGAACTGCGACAAATTGGTCAAGTACAACTTCTCCTGCATGAAGCCATGTTGATTCTGCTTAATTATGTTATGCATTTCTAATACTCTGTTATTGCATGCTTTATAATGAACTGTTAATATTTACCCAAGGATTGATGTTAAGCAAACTGGCCTATAATAAGTGGCTTTTTACAGCAGAGAATGAAGAAAGCTCCTGTTTTTTAAATTGTATTCCTGCCCATGATATGGACATTACTGACAAAGCCAACATTTGTTGTCCATCCCTTGATGCTCTTGAACCGAGTGTCTCATTAAATTATTTCAGAGGCCAATTAAGAATCACCCACATTGCTGTGAGTACAGAGTACCATGTAAGCCAGATCAGGTACGGAGAGCAAATTTCCCTCCTTAAAGGAAATCAGTGTTGAGCAGATGCTGATGCTTACATGGTATTTACAACAATTGGGTAAAAACAATGACTGCAGATGCTGGAAACCAGATTCTGGATTAGTGGTGCTGGAAGAGCACAGCAGTTCAGGCAGCATCCAAATAGCTTCGAAATCAAGCCTGAAACGTCGATTTCGAAGCTATTTGGATGCTGCCTGAACTGCTGTGCTCTTCCAGCACCACTAATCCAGAATTTACAACAATTGGCAAGGGTTACAGATCACCATGAAGTTAGCTTTTAATTTCAAAGTTTAAACTTGCAGAAATCTTATGATTTCTCTCTATCTAATTCCTAACCTCAAGCTGTTCATCTACTTAAAAACTAATCCCAAAATTTTTGGCCAGCTGAAGCCTGTTGTCATTGATAATTTGTCACAAACCAATCGGCTTCTTGTTGCAACCAAAACTCTATCTGTATAGAATCCATCAACTCCAGTTCATCTGCAATCACATTTTAACCACTGCTGTAATAAACAACTCTGCAAACAATCCTTGCAGTGAGTGTTAAATTAGTTTTTTTTTCAAATCCTTTCGCAATCCTTGGTTTTTAAATCAGTTATTTTCTCATTTCAGTCCACAATTAAAAATGCAGAAAAATGAAAAGAAGTGATCTTTTCATTTTGAACATTTCCCAAATATAGAAATTGTGGAAGATTACTACCAATGCATTAGTTGTCTCTGTAGCTATTTATTTTAAAATTCTAACATGATAGCCATCTGTTCATGGAACCTATCTGCTTTGAGCCCCATTAATTTCCCTCAGACTTTTCCTTCTCCTGGCATTTATTGCATTTATTTCCACACACACCTCCCTTTTTCCTCTTGATTACTGAGTTTTGTTGAACTGTTAGTTGTGTCGTCTACTGAGAGCTCTGAAACAAATTATTTATACAAGTCCTCTGCCATTTTATGGTAACCCATTATTATTTTCTCAGACTTGTTCTTTAAATGACCTATGCATACTTTGGCCTGTCTTTTCCTTTTTATACTTTTATTTATGTTCTTAATGAAGCTCTTATGGGCTGATCTATACTATTTGCTAGATTGCACTCATAATTTATTTACTTCCTCTTTTACTATATGTTTAGTTATCTTTTGACGGCTGTTAAAACTTCCAAGTCATCTGATTTACCTTTTTTTGCCACATTGTATGTTTTTTCCTTTCAATTCTATGCTATCCTTAACTTTCTTGGTTAACCATGGTTGCTTTATTTGCTTGCCAGAGTCCTTCTCCCTCACTGATATACCTTTACCACAAGTCATGAATTATTTTCTGAAATGTCTGCCGTAGTTTCTCAACTGTCTTTAATAAATTCTTTTTGTCAGTCCAGTCTAGTCAACTCTACCCACATCCATCTAATTAACCTATTTAAGTACAACAGACTTGTTTCTATCCCCAGTTGCACAAATTGATTAATTCTCAAATTTTACCATGTTATGGTTACAGTTTCCCAGGGGATGTTTTTAGCAGAGTCAAAATTACCTTATCTATGGTTTGATCCACACCACAGTATTCCAGGAATCTGTATGAAATATATTCCATAAATTCTTCCTCATGGTTATCTTTACCAACTTGATTTTCCTAAAATCATGACTCACGATTAGTGTACTGTCTTTTTTTACATGCCCTCCTTATCTACTGATTTATTCTGTGTCCTACAAAACATCTACTATTGGGTACCTGTAGGTTACTCCCACCAGTGTTTTCTTCCCCCATTAATTAATCCTTGCCTCTACACATGGGATTTCCTATTGTACTGTTTTGTATTAATTTAAGTGAGTCTAAAGTCTATGTTTTGTTTTGTTGTTGCTCCAGTACAGTATTAGTATCTTTAATCAGAGAAGAGCTTGTTTTTTTCCCTAACTTGTCTGAGTATGATTAACAATAATGTGTACTGATGGAAAATGTGAATCACTTGGTCATTCCTTTATGTACAAAACAATCAAATACTTTAGGTTTGTTAGCAACTCTAAGGAATAGTCCTTGGCTCAAAACTAAATCAGTGATAGCAACAGAACAACAGAATTCTAATTCTGATTAAGCTGTCAAGTGACCTTTCACAGGAAAACTCTCATTATCAGAAAATTATCTTTATACATATTTATGAGAAGATTTGGAGAGAAATTAATTTATTTCACATTGTGGTTCACAGTAAGAGGTGTTTCAGACTTCATACTTTCCAAAGCCAGAGTAAGATTCATTATCATTTTCATTTACTTGACTTCTTATAATTCTTGTTAGATGGCCCATACTGAAGGTTTGGTCCTGTACTTTTTGGCTATTTCTATTAGCATGATTTTAATTCTCTACTGTTTCATTCACATGCACATGGGGTGTCCCTCAGCAAGATCAATGAAAATGGCAAGATTATACTTCCTGTAATTTGTCATTCATGTCTGTGTCATCAGCATTTTTCAGACCCCTCTACTGCATCTGATATGCGACACTGCTGGTTTAACATCCAACAGCTAGATCCAATAATTCTTGATATCATCAGAGAAGAAGATCACAGAACCATTATCTAAAATATCCTCCACTTCAATCTGGTGAGTCTCGAGTTAGTCATTTTATGGGCCTGATAAGCAATTTTTTGAGCTGTGTTGCAATCAGCATTGGAAAAAGGACTGCATGTTGACGATCCCTTATTGCCCGTGAACTGACACCCTTGCCAAACCATTACAGAAGGCAGTTCGGTGTCAACCACATGCTGTGTAACTGGAGTCAAAGTTAGACCAGATAGGTAAATGTGTCAGATTACATTCCTTGAATTACGTTTAGAGACACCCACTGCCTGATTGAAAAACCCTTGGTGGGAAGGGGTTGCCCACAGAAATTCATCCCATTGACCTTGCTGCCAATCATTGTTCCACCCTCACCATGCCCCTAGAACACTGACTAAGCAAAATCTGGATTGGGTTGTTTTTCTTTAGATGCCATTCCAGCAACAGCCAATGTAACTCAATAACACGGCTGAGTAGGTGGGTTATTTTTGTTGTTGTGTATATTGGGTAACTTAGGTAACTTGTATAACTCATTACTATGAATGATGATGTATGTATTTTTTAAGTGGGTATGTTTGGAGAAATGCAATTGATACCTTATTTTACTGGCTGGCTTGCTGAAGACATATGACCTGTTTTGCTGCTGCAAGTGTCTTTGAGAGCTATCTGTCACAACTATTAAATACCTTACTTGGATCAGATATAAAAGTTTGAAGCCTCTTTCAGAGCTTCTGAAGTGTAAGTGAGTAAGGTAAGTGAGGGTGTAGAATGTCAGAGGTGGGGATTAGGATATTAGATGGGTGAAGCAGTAAATGAGCCAGGTGAATAATGGGTTGGAATATCAGATAGATGAAATGTTGGGGTTACAGTTTGTTAAAAGAGTGTCAGGTAGGCAGTGGTGTAGGGTGCTAGATGGGTGAAGGGATTGCATGATAGGTGGGTGAGGAGTTAATGTGATATTTAAATGGGTGAGTGTTGAGGGTAGGTGAGGTGGTTTAGTGTCAAGTCAAGTCGGGGGATTCAGTCTATGAGGAATTGGAGATATTTGATTGTTGGATGAATGAGATTGGGTTCAAGTTTAAATTCATTGGTGTCAGAATGATCACTTTAATTATTACTCAAGAATTACAGCAAGTTTTGATTCTTCTGAGCTTTCCTGTGTAACTAGTAAACTAAGCCAGTTAGAACCTTCCTCAGAATTGCCGACATTTTCTGTGAGTCTCCAGGTGCTAGGGAATTGTTGATTTGAAGTTTCACATCCCAGGCAATTCCCAGGGCATAAGTTAAATGGGGATTTCCACATGGATCCGCATGCAACCTCAGTCTGCACTGTTGCAATGATTTTCTCCCCATCCAGTAATCTGGCCCTTGAAGATAATGCTGGACTGACAGTAAGAGTTAAATGACAGTCATTACAGGCAGTCCTGATTTTTGAACATCCAACTTATAATGCCTGTACTTATGAAGAAGAGAACAATATAGAGCAGTTTTAATATTAATTTTAAAGACCCTACATCCAAACATTTCCTTGTACTTACAAACAGCTCTTTTATATTACAGATTCAGAAAATCATAGAATCATAGGTTCATACGCACAGAAACAGACCCTTTGATCCAACTTGTCCATGCCAATCAGTTTCCCACACTGAACCAATACCACCTGCTTGCATTTGGCCCATATCCCTCTAAATCTTTTCTATTCATGCACCTATCCAAATGTCTTTTAAATGTTGTAATGGACCAGCATCTACCATTTCCTCTGGCAGTTCATTCCACACACAAATCACCCTCTTGAGTGAAAAGATTGCCTCTCAGGTGTCTTGTAAATCTTTGTCCTCTGATCTTAAAAATATTCCCGTAATTTGTCACCCACCTTTGCTATTCACACTATCTATGTCCTTCATGATATTAGAAACCTCTATAAGGCAACCTCTCAAACTCCTATGCTCACAGTGAAAAAAAGTCCCAGCTTATCTACCCTCTGTCTTTCAGTCCAAACCCAGCAACATTCTGGGAAGTCTTTTCTGAACCCTCTCCAATTTAATATTAGCCTTTGTTATAAAGGTGTGGGGTACTGTACCTTTAAGAGAGTTGAAAATCTGGCAAGGACTTAGAGAAGTACACAGAGTACTCAAAAATTTAAAATGCAACATTTTTAATATCTAGCATGGGGTGAATCTTTTCTGCGATGTTGGTTTAAATTGGCAGTGGGGTTAACTTTGTGTTGTAACAATGTAGGGGCTCATTGCTGGGATTTAACAGTGTGGGGGCTCATCGCCAGGTTTTGAACAGTTTGGGTCTCAGATTCATGATTTGAACAAGTTTGGACAGATTTGAATAGATTTGGGGTAGGAAAAAGCCCAGTAGATTTAAACGCTTGCAGGTTCATGTCCTATGAGGAGAAGGTGAGGACTGCAGATGCTGGAGATCAGAGCTGAAAATGTGTTGCTGGAAAAACGCAGCAGGTCAGGCAGCATCCACGGAACAGGAGAATCGACGTTTTGGGCATAAGCCCTTCTTCAGGAATCCTTTCCTGAAGAAGGGCTTATGCCCGAAACGTCGATTCTCCTGTTCCTTGGGTGCTGCCTGACCTGCTGCGCTTTTCCAGCAACACATTTTCGGTTCATGTCCTATATCTATAAATAAAACGTAGGTGAGACTATTTGTTTAATTTTGGTGACTTGTGGTTGACTAAATTAAAAGTGAGAGAAATAGCTTTTAAAATTGCTAAAGAGGTTCTGGGATTTGAAGATGATTCTCAAATTTGCCAAGAAGGTTTAGAAGGAAAGAAAAAGGCCATACTTTTAGAATTAGCAAAGATGTTAGATTTGGGTTTATGCAAGGACAAAAGTAAAGCTTAAATTGTAAGGGAGTTATTCAAACATTTAGGTGTATCAGAGAAACAGACAAGTGCAGTAGAGGTAGAAAAACTTAAATTACAATTGAGGAAAATGGAGTTAGAAGATAAACAAACAGAAAGAGAAAAAAGAGAAAGACAGAGAGAAGGAAGAGAAAGAGAGACAGAAAAACAATGAGAGAGAAGGTTCTTAGCTGAACAAAGAGAGAGAAGAAAGGGAGAGAGAAAGAGAGAGAGAATTTGAACTTGAGAAGTTGCAACTTAGTAAGCAAAGTCAAGTTATCAGGATAGAGATTAAAAGAGAAGGTAGTGATATACACAAATATCTCAAAGCTCTGCCACATTTCGATAAGAAAGACGTCGAACCCTTCTTTATTTCATTTGAAAAATTGGCTATGCAGATGGAGTGGTCTGAGGATTTACAGATAATGCTAGTTCAGATTAAACCGGTAGACAGAGCTAGTAAGGTATTTGCCACACCATCAGATGAGGGGTCAAGAGATGATGAAGCGATCAAACAGGCTATTTGAAGTGATTATGAATTGGTACCAGAAGCATATAGACATCAGTTCAAAAACATAAAGGAAGGAACCAGGTCAGACTTATGTTGGGTTCAAAAGAAATAAACATAGTTATTTTGATCGATGGGTGTGTGCTTTAAAGATAGAAATGACCTTTGAGGCTTTAAGAGAGGGGTGGCACGGTGGCTCAGTGGTTACCGTTGCTGCCTCACAGCTCCAGGGACCTGGGTTTGAGTCCATCCTCGGGTGACTGTCTGTGTGGAGTTTGCACATTCTCCCCGTGTTTGTGTGAGTTTTCTCTAGGTGCTTTGATTTTCTCCCACACTCCAAAGATGCGCCGGTTAGGTGAATTGACCATGCTTAAATTACCCATAGGGATATGTTGGTTCAGTGCTATTCAGTGCTATTCAGTTCAGACCTATTTCCACACTGTAGAAATTCTAATTCTATTCTGCTGGAGGAGTTTAAAAACTCACTTCCAGTGATGGTAAGAATTCATGTGGAGGAACAGAAAGTTCAGGAAGTGAGAAGGGCAGCAGAATTAGCAGATGAATTCATGATGGTGCATAAGACGAGCTTCCAGCCAGAATTTCGTCCCGTGAGAGATAGATGTTGGGAGAAGTGGAGATCCTACACTACAAAACCAAGAGTAGAGAACACTGGTAAACAAAACCCAAAACGGTGTACAGCAGGTGAAAGACTTCAGGTGTTTTCACTGTAATGGAGTGGGACACAGAAAATTACAGTGCTGGTGGTTTTAAAAGGGCACTGAGAAAATGTGTTTCCATTGCCAGAAGGTAGGACACATCATGTCACAGTGCTGGTTGTTAAAGTAAGGCACTGTGGGAAAAGATGGGGGAAAAGAAGCTAAGCCAGGTGCGTTAGTAAAGATAGTAACGGAGACCCAAGAAGAGACAAGGAGCTGCAGGAGAGTGCACAGTCTAGGCAGGAGCTGGGTATGGAGGTAGTACCTGATCCAGATTTAGGTTTGCTCACTGAGCTGGAAGGTTCATTTTCATTCATTTCATCACCATATTACGTAACATCATCAGTGAGCATCTGGATGAAGCACTTTCTTGGGTTGGTGATGTCATTTTATGTGGTGACATCATTTCCTGTTCTTTTTCTTAAGGGTGGTAAATGGGATCCAAATCAATGTGTTTGTTGATAGAGTTCTGGTTGGAATACCATGCTTCTGGGAATTCTTGTGCATGTCTCTGTTTGGCTTGTCCTAGGGTTCATGTATCCTGGTGGCTAGTTTTCTGCCAGTTTGCCACCCCCTGAGAAAATTAACTGGAAATGACATCACCATAGGAAATGACGTCACCACAGAAAATGACATCACCAACCCAAGGAAATCCAAACATATAAATAGAAAGCAGGAATCACCAGCAGTGCTTCTTCCAGAGGCTCACTGATGATGTTATCTAGTATGGTGACGAAATGTCTGAAAATTAACCTTCTAGCTCAGTGAGCAAACCTACACCCAGAACCTCATTCTGAGCTACAAACTTTCTCAAAACTTGTTAGTACCTGATCTCTATAAATAATTTGCTTCTGTTGGTAAAGTTTACTCAGAATAAACAGGGGGAGAAGGGCAAGAAGTTATAATTTTGAGAGATATAGGATCTAACCAGTTGATGAGAAGAGATGAGCAACATGCACTCTTTCTGATCTGTTACCTGAGAGTGTGGTAATTTATGGGCTAGATGGACAGAAATTTAACGTTCCACTGTGTAAAATCTCGTTGGAATGGCAACACAAGACCATGGAAGTAACAGTGGGGGTGGTTGACAGAGTGTCAGTTCTAGGAATTCAGTTTGTTCTTGGGAATAATTTGTCAGGGTCCAAGGTGGGAGTGACATCCCTTGTTGTGGAGAAGCCCAAGGAAGACCAAGGAACTGAGGAATTAAAACAGAAATATCCTGGTGTTTTCCCAGACTGTGTAGTAACCAGATCCCACTATCATAAATCACAGCATGAAGCAAAAAACTAAAGAGAAAGATGAAGGAATTGAGGTTCAGTTAGCGGACACCCTGTTTGACGTAAAGGTACAGAAAAACCTGAAAAGGCAGAGGGTAAGACAGAAGTGTTTAGTTCTGAAAGGCCAAGGGACTTGCAACAGCAAGACAAGACAATATAAGATATATATGTGGATGCGTACTCTGAAAGATAGTATCCTAGGATGGAGATGGAGACCACGGCAGGTTAGTGCAGAGGAGAAATGGGCTGATGTACACCATATTGTGTTGCCGGTAACATACAGAGAGGAGGTGTTATGAGTAGCATGTGAACTACCCGTAGGAGGTCACCTGGGGTATGAAAGACTCAGGCTAAGGTACAAAAACATGTTTATTGGCCTGGAATGCACAATGATGTGGTTACGTTTTGATGTATGTGTCACACATACCAAATGGTAGGTAAGCCACAGGTGGTAATAAAACCAGCTTCTTTGTTGCCAATTCCTACATTTGAAGAAACTTTCACATGGATTATAATTGATTGTGTAGTTCCCCACCTGAGGAATAAAATTGGGAACCAGCATTTGTTAACCAGACTGTATGTGCCTCCCAGATGTTTGGAGGCAATTCCACTACGGAGTATCAAGGCAACAAAGGTGATAGAGGAATTAGTAGCTTTCTTCACATAATATGGGCTACCCAGAAAGATTCAGTCAGACCAAGGGTCAAATTTTACTGCTAGACTTTTTAAGGGGGTTATGGATAGCTTAGGTATACAGCACTTTAAATCCAGTGTGTATCATCCTGAATCCCAGGAAGCTTTAAAAAGGTGGCATCAGACCTTACGAGCATACTGTCAGGATTACCCGAATGATTGGGATAAAGGTATCTCATTTGTATTTTTGCCATTAGAGATGCACCATATGAAGCTTTTAAGTTCACACCCTTCGATTAATATTCGGTCATGTAGCAAGAGGTCCTTTGAAATTAATCAAAGAAAGATTGACAGGACCAAAGTCAGAGATACTAGTATTATGTATCAGAGGTGAGGGAGAGACTAAATCGAGTAGGTGAGTTAGCTAAACAGCACCTAAAAAGGGCACAGTATAGAATGAAGCAAGTGGCAGATAAAAGCTCTGAGACTCGAACTTTTTCCCGAAGGGATGACATGTTAGTACTGTCACCAGTGATTAGGAGATCCCTTCAAAGCCCGATTTAGGGTCGCTATCAAATTGAGAGAAAGTTGAGTCAGGTGAACTATCTAGTAAAGATGCCAGATCGACAAAAAAGTTATCAGGTATGTCATGTGAACATGTTGGTACCAATAACTAACATCTGGAGAAACAGGTGTTAGTTATTGCCCTGCAGAGTGAGGAATCAAACCCAGATGATGTGAATTTTGATGTGCCTCAAAATAGATTAAAAAATGAAAAAGTCCTTGATGAGTGGGATAGGTTAGTAAACTATCTGTCTCATGAGCACAGAACGCAGTTGAAAGATTTGTTACTGCAGTATATGGACGTGTGTAAGAATCAAATGGGAGGACGAATGCTATTGGACATAAAGTAGACATAGGGAATACTGCTCCAATAAAACAACACCCCTCTCAGCTTAATCCTTTCAAAGACAGACAGGTCCAGATGGAGGTGGAGGCCGAGGCCATGCTTCATGGGGACATCACCAAACTGAGGCAGAACGAGTGGAGTTCACCAATCGTCATAGTTCCCAAACCAGATGGGACTCAGTGATTCTGTGTGTATTACCATTACAAAATTGGTACCATATCCAATACTGAGATTGGTATACTGTATCGAAAAAGTCAAACAAGCCAGTTATATTACCAAGTTGGACTTAATGTGTAGTTACTAGCAGGTGTCTTTATCAGAAATGGCAAAAGAAATTTCTGCGTTTGTAACCCCAAATGGTCTATATCAGGTTAAAGGAATGAAGAACACGCCCACCACATTCCAAAGACTCATGAGCAGAGTTTTGGTGGGGTTAACAAACTGTGCAGTCTATTTGGACGATGTAGTGATCTTTGGTAAGTGCTGGAAAGATCACATGAACTTTGAATGACTACGAGAAGCAAAACTGGTAATATATTTAAACAAACCTGAATTCACAAAAGCAGAGGTGATGTTCTTGGGACATAACATCGGTCATGAAAGATTGACCCCATGGAACGCCATGGCAAAGGCCATCAAGGAATTTCCACGACCAACCTGAAAGAAAGAGGTGCTTCGATTCTTAGGACTCACTGGATTCTATCGGACATTTGTTCCAAACTTCAGCAGTGTAGTGGCACCGTTAACTGATTTGCTGAAGAAGAACACAAAGTTTTGTTGGACAGAACAATGCCAGGAGGCATTTGACCATTTGAAAGCTATATTAACCACCAAACCAGTTTTAGCTACACCAAACTTTTCAAAACCTTTTTAAAGTTGCCATCGATGCTAGTGATATAGGAGTTGGAGCTGTACTGCAATAGGATGATGAGGATGGGTTACTTTTTGATGAAACTCCACATCCACCAGAGGAAATACCCCACGATTGAAAAAGAACTATTGAGTTTGATACTAGCCTTAATGTGTATGTCACAAACAATATGTTGGGAGACGATTGTGTACACGGATCACAAACCGGTTACATTCTTAGAATGCTTTAAAAACAAAATTATGACACTATTTCATTGGAGTCTTATGTTGCAGACTTTTAATTTAAAAATTGTACATGTTGTGGGTTGTAAGAATGTAGTCTGATGTGTTATCACGAATTTAACTGATAAAGTATAGACAAGATACATCTGACCAATGTTTTATATATAGATATACATATGCAAGAAGTTAAGGTGAACTTAGATTAAAGCTATCTGTAAGTTATGGTAATGTGTTTAAAGAATAGAAAACAAATGAAGCCATCTTTACATTATGATGGTTCATTTTTTCTTAAGGGATGGTGTTATAAGGATGACTCTACCGTTAAGTGTTGAAAAGCTAGGAAGGACTAGTAAATTTAAAATACAACCTTTGGTCTAACAGCTAGCAGTACCTGGGTTGCTATGATTCAAAAGCAAATTCAAAGTCAACCAATCAGTTTAAATTATGCCTCAAGATACCAGACTCCAATCAAGTTTGAATTTGGTATTTTGACACTATTAAAACCAATGAAACAATCCGATGTTTTGGGTTATAAATATCAGACATTTTGAACAGTTACCCAGAGCAGCAAAGAGAACTGCCAAAAGACCAACCAGTGTAGTCTGCTAGTAAGAACTCTCTGAGAGGTATCTGTCTAGCGAAGGAGTTTGCACTGAAAAAATATCAACACTGAACTGGAGAGAAAATCTACAGAGGAATATATGAAGAGAAGATTCAACAGCTGGCTGGTTTTGACATTTGATTTTTTTGTTAATCTTAATCGAGGGTTTTATTAGACTAGTACTGTAGAGGGGGAGGTAACGGATAGGTTTAGAGAAAGGAGTTGTCAATAGTTGTTAGTTAATTATTTGCTGTTCGACAAAAACAAGTTTTAATTTTTACTTTAAATAGTGACTTTTGGGATAGATTTTTGCCTCTTGAATTTTAACAGATTACAACATGGGGTGAATCTTTTCTGTGTTGTTGGTTTAAGTTAGCAGAGGGGTTTACCCTGTGTCGTAACTCTTTCCTATCTCAGTGTGACCAGAACTGTATACAGTATTCCAAAGTAGCCTCTATACAATCTCAATGTAGCCTCCCAACTCCTACACTCAATGGTCTGAGCCATGAAGGCAAGCATTCTAAACACCTTCGTAACCATCCAATCTATGATGCAAATTCAAATAACTATGCACTTGAGCCTCAAGGTGTCTCTGATCTACAACACTACCCATGGCCTGACCATTAACTGTATACGTCCTACCCTTGTTTGTTTTATCAAAATGTAATATCACACATGTATCCAAATTAAACTCTATCTGCTGTTCCTCAGCCCATTGGCATCTTATATAACTTTCTTCACTGTCGATCAAACCAATAATTTTGGTGTCATCCATAAACTGCCTCCTAAATTCACAGCCAAATCTTTTACATCAATTTTTTTAAAAGGTGTGCCCAGCACCAATCTCTGTGGAGCACCACTGGTCACAGTCATCCAGTCTGAAAACCAATTCCACTACTGTCTCCTACCATCAATCCAATTCTTTATCCAATTAGCAAGCTTTCCCTGAATCCCATCCAATCAAACTTGTCAAAGGCTTTACTAAAGTCCATGTAAACAATGTCTACCACTCTTCCTTAATAAATCTTCTTGGTTACGTCCACAAAAAACTCCTCAAGATGTCCTCAAGTCTTGATTTCCCTCACACAGCCATACTGACTACCCCCATCAGTCCTTGCCTCTCTAAATGCATGTAAATCCTATCTCACAGAATCCCATCAAAACGTACCCACCACTGATGTCAAGCTCCGGGTCTACAGTTCCCAGGCTTCCCCTTACAGCCTTTCTTAAATAAACGCACAATATTAGTCATCTTCCAGACCTCCAGCATCTCACTCATGGCTGTAGATGATACAGATATCTCTCTTAGGGGGCCTGCAATACCTTTGCTTACTTTTCACAATGTCCTGGAACATACTTGATCAGGTCCTGGAGATTTATCACCTTTTTTTTCTGAGACCTCTTGCGCTTCTTCTTCTGTAATGTGGACTATTTTCAAGGCATAAATACTTACTTCCCTAATTTCCATCTTTCTTCACAGTAAAAACTCACCCATTCATTGTGCTCCGACTTGCATACAAATCTATTTGAGAATGAACTCAAGAATAGAATACATTCGCAATCTGAGGACTGCTTCTATAGCTGTAGAAGTAAAACTAACAAGTTTACATCAATTCCATTATATGTCATATGAAGGAAACAATAAATAGTCGGCAATTAAATAGGCTAAAATGTTCCCTTTCAATGGTAACATAACTAAAAGGTAGAAAATTTTTAGACACTTTGATCAGATGGTCACTCTAATTTTAATGGGAGTGCTCAGAAACTTGATTGTTGAAAAGGGGAGGTATAGAATTTTTGATTATGACCCTCCCAAAGACTCCAAAAATGTATGTATCACTAATGTTGTGATTAGTTAAAAATATCATTATGTTCTACTAAGTAAATTCTACTAATATGCTCTCATATAGTTTGACTCACTGAGGACATATGCTCTGAATTTGCTTATAATATTCGCCATTTATCAACCTCTGAAATATGTGCTTCGATGATTTTCAGTTCATTAATTGAATAACTTTCATGACACTTTGTGTTGCGTTGGTTACAAGAAACGAAAATTTGTGTAACAAAGGAAACCGACAACCCATCAAAATACATTAATAGTTGAAATGTCAAAAGTTCAAATTAAGCACCTGTAGAAGTAGGTTGGCATGTTTGTCTCTGAGGGAAGAGGATTAAGAAAGTCCAGCCTCCTCATTTTGTTAATAGCTTCTATCAAAAAGTCATAATGCTGCTAGGGACTGTCAGAAAGAGGATCAAAATCTAAACTTTATATATCCAGAAGGTCTATTTTGTTTGTTTCTTAAGCATAACCACACATACAGAAACAGGGCAACATGGCATGTTCTTCCAAAGAAATTATAAATTTTGCACTCATTGATATTGTCCATTATGTACAGATGAATCATTTTGGCAACAGTAATACCAGTATGTAAACTTCTAACATGTGGTTACCATGACAATAGTATCTTACAGTAATGACTCAAAATTGCAATTCAACCAACTATTGGAGAGTGTAATCTCTGTATTTAAATAATTTTAGTAAAAATGCACACTATTTTTAGACGGGATTGAATTTAGTGCCATCTCTTGTGGCAAGTTTGCTGGCAGGGGCATTTAATTGGGTGGCAAGGTGGGTCGTGGGGACCCAGTCACCAGTGTTTGCATTGATTTCATTCCCACTATTCTTTTCCTTCTTCTCGGATATCCGAGCTCCTTAGATGCAGTGACTTTCAAAATCAGGCATCAATGCTGTGAATGGATTCACCAAACGCCCTGTGTGAATCTCGTTGGAGTGTCAGAATTTTGTGGGAAGCAAGGGGAAGTGATTGCTGGGGCCACTTGCTGAGATATATGTGTGGGGTAACTGCCTGGGGTGAGGTGCTGGAAAACTAGAGGGTGGCTAATGTGGTGCCATTACTTAAGAAAGACAGTAATGCAAAGCCTGGGAACTACTGACCAGTGAGTTTGACATGAGTGATGAATAAATTATTGGAAGGGATTCTGAGGGACAGGATTTACATTTGGAAAGGCGAAGACTGATTAGGGATAGTCAACATGGCTTTGTGCATGAGAAATCATGTCTCATTAACTTGAGTTATTTGAAGAAGTGACCAAGATATTTGATGAAGGCAGCATGACGGACATTGTCTATAGGGATCTGAGGATGGTGTGTAACAAGGTTCTGCATGGTGGACTGGTTAGCAAGGTTAGATCGCATGAAATCCAGGGAGTGCTAACCAGTTGGATACAACATTAGCTTGAAGGTTCCTACCAGAGGATGGTCATGGAGGGTTGTCTTTCAGACTGGAAATCTGTGACTAGTGGCGTGCTGCAATGATTGGTGCTGGGTCCTCGCTTTTTTCGTCATTTATATAAATGATTTGGATGCATATATATGTCACTATTTCATGGTTAGTAAGTTTATAGATGTTAACAAAATGGATGGTGCAGTGGACACTGAAGAATATTATCACAGAGCACAATAGGAACTTGATAATATGGGCAAAATTGGCCAATTTATTTAATGTAAGGTGTTGCGTTTTGGCAAGTCAAATCAAGGCAGGATTCATACACTTAATGGTTGGGTCCTGGGGAGGGTTTCCAATCAAAGAGACTTTGGGGTGCAGGTTCATAGTTCCTTGAAGGTGGAGTCACAGGTAGTCAGGTTAGTGAAGAAGGCATTTGGTATGCTGGCCTTTATCAGTCAGTGAATTGAGTATAGGAGCTGGTATGTCATGTTGAGGCTTAACAGGACATTGGTTAGGCAACTTTTGGAATACTGTATTCAATTTTGGCCTCTATAGGAAAGCTATTGTTAAACTTGAAACGATTTACAAGGATTTTGCTGGGGTTTGAAGATTTGAGCTATAGGAAGAGGCTGAATTGGCTGGGGTTATTTTCCCTGGTGCATAAGAGGTTGAGGGGTGACCTTATAGAGGTTAACAAAATCATGAGGGGCATGGATAAGGTGAATAATCAAGGTCCTTTTCCCAGGTTAGGGATATCCAAAACTTGAGGTTCAGGTTCAAGGAGAGAGGGAAGGAAAAAACAGACCCAAGGGAAAACCTTTTCATGCAGAAAGTGGTGTGTGTGTGGAATAAGCTACCAGAGAAAGTGGTCGAGGATTGTACAATTATGACATTTGCAAGTTATCTGGATGGGTATATAAAGAGGAAGGGTTTAGAGGGATACTGACCAAATGCTAGCAAATGAGACTAAATTAATTTAGGATATATGGTTAGCATTGATGAGTTGGACTGAAAGGTCTGATTCCATGCTGTTCATCTCTTTGACTCTATGAGTGGCTGCATGCTTATACAACTATACAGCTTGGAGGGAAGGTCACCTGTCAACTTTCCAGTACCACCTGGATGGGTTCTTGCCTCAGCACCAATTAAAACATTTAAGTGGGTAATTACTGGTATTTGCCCAGTTGGCAGGTGGAAGACTCTCGCCATAGGAAATCTGAAGTGGTCTTTGGGTTCCTTCATCAAAAGGAACTTAGTGTCTCATTGAGAGACAACATTTGCTCTTGGTGTCAAGCCCTCACTTCCCTTCCCCATTCCCTATCTTACCTCACCTCTTCTGAGATTGATTGCAATTTTTGACCTGGGAGGAGTGGGGGTGTATACCAACAGGATATACCATTGCCCAATTGAATACCTGATTGGCATTTAATGTTGTGGGCCTTCCTGAAAAGAAGCAGCATGGGCTTCTGCCGTCTCTCCAGCACCAGGAAACATCCCAATGTCTCTGTTAAACATTGCCAGAGCATACACAACTAAAACACTCATACTGTTCAACAATGGTCATAAGCTGAAATCTGTACATAGGCTTGCAGAAATAGTGGTGAAGCTAACAGTTTTCATTGTTATTCACAGATCAGAAAGCAATCTTCAGTGCACATATGCAATTTATATAAAGAAATTAAAGAACTCCTGTTGAGGATATCCTGTTTCTTCAAAGTTGCACAATATTGATATGTTGCTAGTAGACTCTACAATTAAACTGATGGAATGTTGCGTAGTTGCTTTACTTTTGAACCGATCAATCTCCTTATAAAAGTTTGGGTTTGTCCATTCCAGTCTTTAAATTTTGTGTTAAATGTTGTGCAACTTGAAAGGGTTCAGAAAAGGTTTACAAGGATGTTGCCAGGGTTAAAGGGGTTGAGCTATAGGGAGAGACTAAATAGTCTGGGGATATTTTCCCTAGAGCATTGGAGGCTGAGGGGTGACTTTACAGAGGAGTGTAGAGAGGATGGGAAAGTCTGAAACTAGAGAGTGTAGATTTAAGGTGAGAGGAAAAAGACATAAAAGGGAGCTAAGTGGCAACTTTTTCATGCAGAGGGTGGTATATATATGGAATGAGCTACCAGAGGAACTGATGGAGGATAATACAATTGCAACATTTAAAAGGCATCTGGATTGGCACATGAATAGGAAGGTTTTAGTGGGATATGGGCCAAATGTTGGCAAATGGAACTAGATTTATTTAGGATATCTGTTTGGCATGGACAAGCTGAACTAAAAAGTCTGTTTCCGTGCTGTACATCTCTCTGACTCTTATGACTCTCAGGATTAATTACTGTGACGCTGAAAATGAATCTTACAAGTGTGTGGTGTAACTCCTTCAGATTCTTGTGATTGTTGAAGATTTTAATGTTTTTCTTTTACTTTTTCTACCTATTTTAAATCTTAACTTCAATTTTCATTATTCTCTTTAGTTTTATGCACTTAATTTAACACTCAACTAATTCTCTAATTTGTATTTCTTGGTTCATTCTCTGCTTTGCTTACAAATGTTAAAATATGATTTGTTGGAAGACTGAATGCTTAATCTTATTCACACAGAGTGCTGCACTTGTGGCTCCTTCATGACAGTGAATTTCCACACGAATCCCAGAGAAAGTCTGATGTCAAGTATAAATGTAGTATATAGCTCATAACTTTATCCACCACTGAGAGCAAATTCCAGCCAAATTTGGGAATCTGAATGTTTGGTGAATGAGAAAATAACAGTCCGTGTTACTGAAAAAGGAACATGCCTTCCTTCAGTTATGGAAAGCACTCTTTAGTTCTCAACATAAGCACTCCAAAGTTAATTAAGGTTTGGGCTATGTTGATCAGCAATTAGTATCATAATTCTGGCGTTGGAGGGTTTTGGAGTCATAGAGTTTTTACAGCATGGAAAAAAGGCCCTTCAGCCCATCATATCCATGCCTTTCGTTAAGCATTTATTTATTCTAATTCTATTTTCCAGCACTTGACCTAACATTGTATGGTATTTCAAGTGCATTGAATATAGGAGTTGGGAGGTCATGTTGCAGCCACTTTTGGAATAGTGCATTCAGTTCTGGTCTCCTTGCTGTAGGAAAGATGTTAAACTTGAAAGGGTTCAGAAAAGATTTATGGGGATGTTGCCAGGGTTGGAGGATTTTTAGCTATAAGGAGAGACTAAATAGGCTGGTGCTATTTTCTCTGGAGTGACGGAGGCTGAGGGATGACCGTATAGAGGTTTATAAAATCATGAGAAGCATGGATAGGGTAAATAGATAAGGTCTTTTCCCCAAGAGTCCAAAACTAGAGGGCATAGGTTTAAGGTGAGAGGGGAAAGATTTAAAAAGGACCTAAGGGACAACTTTTCATACAGAGGTTGGTGTTTATATGTGATGAGCTATCAGTGGAAGTGGTGGTGGCTGGTACAATTACAACATTTAAAAGGCATCTGGATGGGTATTTGAATAGGAAGGGTTTAGAGGGAACACATCAGAAATTGTGGAAAACGTCAGTATGTCAGGCAGCATCTGTGAAGAGAAATCATAGAGTTAAAGTTTTGGGTCCAATGACCTTTCCTCAGAACTCTTTCAGTTTTGTGGGGTTTAGGGGGATATGGACCAATTGCAGGCAAATAGGATTAGATTAATTTAGGATATCTGCTCAGCAAGTGGGACCAAAGGATCTGTTTGCATGCTGTACGTTTCTATAACTCTAACTGTACATTAAAATACTTCTTAATTATCTCAATGATTCCTCTACCTCTACCATCTTTTATGCAGTGAGTTTAGCCTGATACCCTTCACCCTCGGAGTGAAAATAAATCTTCAAACAAAAACAGAAATTACTGGAAAATCTTCAAATTTTTTCTCCTCCTGCTCCTTAATGTGAAAACTGTACCCCGGTTACTGATCCCTCTACTGAAGGGAAATGATTTTCCCCATCTACCTTGTCTGTGCCTCTCATAATCTTCTATACTTCAGTTAGATCCTTCCGCAGCCTTCTGCGCTGCATGGAAAACCAGCTGCAGTGTATCTAGTCTCCCTTCGCAGCTGAATCGCTCCAGCCTAGGCAGCATCCTCCTGAATTTCCTCTGCACCTTTTGGAATGCAATCGCATCCTTGAATATTGTACACAAAGTAGTCCAGCAGTGGTCCAACTAATGTTGTATACAAGTCCATTACTACTTCTTTCTTGTTGTACCCAACGTTTTGACTAGTAAAGGTAAGAGTCTATTATGCTTTCTTAACCATCTGATCTACCTGTCCTGCTACATCCAAAGATCTGTGGAACATGCACACCAACGTCCTTCTGATCCTCCATATTTCCTTGCCTCCTGCAGTTCCAGTGAACTCCCTTTCCTTGTTAGTTCCCCAAAATGCATCACCTCACCCTCTTCAGGATTAAATTCTATTTGCCGTTGTTCAGCCCATCTGACACTCCTGTGGAATGAAGCTTTCCTCCTCGCTACTTTCGTGTCATCTGTGAACATGTGAAGCGAACCGGCAACATTTTATTAATGCAACGAGATGCCCCTGAGTTGCATTTCTGTGACCCTATGAAGTGTATACACGCCCCAATTAAATATATTTTCACTAAATTAATCGATCTGGAGCATTAACTCCGTTTCTGTCACATCCAACGCTGCTCTCCTGATTCCACCCGCCCAGTATTTTAACTGAGGGTTCATTTTAATATATCTGGCATTAGAAAGAAGCCGACTTTCTTCTGCAGCTAGTGCTTGATTTCGATAGAGTAATTGCATCTTAGTTGTTCCGCTGTATGCCTACTACAATCATCAGCTATTTACTGGTATGAATTCAGATCGCATCACAGCGTGCGACTAGCTATAAAACATACACTGTGTTAATTCCAGACTAAAGGGAAGCAGATCTTAGCAGCATCGTCTGGGTTTGAAGTCGACCGCCCACAAAACTGTAAAGCTAAAGTCTCGAATACGACAATATTATAGCTGTCACGCGTTGTTAACCTCGGTTCTTGATGCCAAAAGAAAAAGTCATTGAGCTTTCCAGCTTCTGTTTGGAAATAAAGTTAGCCCTCTCCCCTCGGTGTGAAAAACTGAAATGTTGAGACGAAAGGGCTGAACGTGCTGAGAGGGCAATGGACCTGGTCCCTGGTTCCTATGGTGAAAGGCGTCCACTGATTTGCGTCTGTGCTTAAACCCGCAGAGAGTCACCAGATAACCGGTCACATCCGACTCTGTGCTCAGAGAATAATCCCTCTACCAGTACCATCTGAACAGCAGCAAAGCAAGTTTGCTCCAACATCGGATTAACTGCAGCGAGCTCTGGTTGCATCTAAATGGTACAGTATGTAAATTTAATTTGAATCTAAATGTGCATGTTATATCCTTAAATGCGCGAGAAAATAATTCAATTAGCCATTAGACAACAAACATGCCTCCCGTGTACGGAGGTAGAGTACGATTAAATTTAATTGTAGGTCCTTTCCCCTATCGCATGTTTTTTTTTTGTTGTTGAAGTGCATTGCAAGTCCTTTGGTGCTAAATGCTTGTTTTTTCTTTCCTTGATCTATTTAGTATACGTTCGTCTGTTGGTGATTGCTGAGAGAGATGGCAATGACTTCGCGGTAATTTGAAATAAAATTACAAAATGTAGCTACTGACAGCACACCAAAGGCTAAATGGAAGGCCGAAGGATTGTAAATATCAACAAAAATCAGTATTCGCCCGGCCAGCCCACTCCGTCTTTGTGGAAAATTAAGGACTGATCTAATCTCCGGAAAGAAAAGATATTTTTCAAAAAGGAGTTTATTTTTCATTTAATCTCCAAGTACAGCTAGAGTTCAGAGGATTGCCTGTAGTATTCTATCATTGGGTTAGCTTTGCCATTAAACTTTGATCTTGATGCCCAGTTACTGTGCTGAATTAAATTGGCAGACACTCAACCGTTGGATCTTCTAAATGAAGTCCTCAAATCTGTCTAATGTTTCTAAGGCGCATAGTTTTCTTTTTGCTGTGTTATTTGTAATAAACAAAACTGTGTGCGGTCCCACCGCACTAGCGTGGAAAACATGGAAAATCTTCCTCCGAATCCGATCTCTTCGAACGCCTCCTGCACAGCCCAGGAGGCGCACTGTTTGCCCGCCAATGACAATGGGACCAATTCGACAGGGCCGGGTCCATACCCTGACTTTTACATTGCTATCCCCATCATTTATTCGGTTATATGTGCTGTTGGGTTAACGGGTAACACTGCTGTCATTTATGTTATCCTCAAAGCTCCGAAAATGAAAACAGTGACAAACATGTTCATACTGAACCTAGCCATCGCCGATGAACTTTTCACGCTGGTTTTACCCATAAACATTGCTGACTACCTGCTGCTTCAGTGGCCCTTTGGCGAGCTGATGTGCAAATTAATCATTTCCATTGATCAATACAACACTTTCTCCAGCATTTATTTTTTAACTGTCATGAGCATTGATCGCTACCTGGTGGTCCTGGCCACTGCGAGGTCCAAGAAAATGTCCTATCGCACTTACAGGGCGGCTAAGATAGTCAGTATATGCGTTTGGCTCTTTGTTACTGTCATCATTTTGCCCTTCACAATTTTTGGCAAAATCCACGATGACGAAGGCAGGCTCCAATGTGTCTACGTGTTTCCAGCTCCTGAGATTCTGTGGTGGAAAGCTAGTCGGATCTATACTCTCCTCGTGGGATTCACCATCCCGGTGTCCACAATTTGCATCCTGTACTCAATGATGTTACTCAAGTTGAGAAACATGCGTTTGAACACCAACGCCAAAGCTCTGGACAAAGCGAAGAAGAAGGTGACATTAATGGTGATGATTATCCTAGCAGTCTGCCTTTTCTGTTGGACGCCTTACCATTTGAGCACGATCGTAGCATTAACAACAGATATTCAACAGACCACGCTCATCATTGGAATCTCCTACTTTATCACTAGCCTGAGCTATGCGAATAGTTGTCTTAATCCTTTCCTTTATGCCTTTTTAGATGATAGCTTCAGAAGGAGCTTTCGGAAACTGGTAGAATGCAGAACAGCACCCTAATGTTTATAGTTTTGGCAAACGCGTCCAGTTATTCAATGTAGCACGTTTATTTGGAATACTGTTCACTTCAAATGCATTCTGTTGCACATACTTTCAGAAATGCTCATTAGTTATATTCAAAAGCCTTTAATGAGATAATTATTGCTGGGGGAGTAAGAATGGGATTTGCGTTTATTAAAGTAGCAGATTGTCTAGAATTTCTAGTATGATATGGTATAAAATTAAAATATGCATGCTATTAAAACGTATTGTACTTAACTTAAAAACCAGGGTAAAGTTAGTGTGCATGGTTTGAATTGTTCTATGATATTATATGTAACATTAATGAGTGCATGCTCATGATAACTGCTGTGTGTTGGTCTCTTACACACGTATATAGCAATAGTTGTTTAGATGTCAGAAAAAAATCCTTTACTGCTTGTTTCTGTATATTTTACACTCAGAAATTTTCATTTCAGACGTAAGATTAAAACTATGTACACAGCTCCTGTTAAATATCATGAAGACTTCACTAATTTTCATGATGTAATTTCAAAATGTTCTTTACAAATCAATTACTTAATTTGCATTATCTGACAATTAGTAAATGTTTCCTATTCATCATTTTGACTGCTGTTTTCTTTAGCTACTAAGGAAATCCTGAAATCACTGACAGAAAATAGGATGCTTGCCCCTGCAACCACCTTCTACTTTCTATTCGAGACTGGCTGCTTCAGAGATGACCATAGAGGTTTGCTCTGAATGCAGTTTCTAATGATCTGTGACAGATGCATAATAATGGAACCATTTTTTCATCTAGCTAGTCTGGTAAATAATGAAACTGATTACAAGCTAGTACAATTTTGTTTCATAAATGTTTACTCTTCAGTTTCAAATTGAAGACAAAGGGATGCAAAATCCCTGCTTTAACATTTGGTGACAGATAGTGTTAAACAAGTTAAAAGTAACATAGACCACACACTGCTGTTTCATCAGAGAAAGATAACTAACACAGTTTAAACTGACGGTTGTCAAACCTGAGGCAAATGGAGAGGTTGGGAAGGAGTAATAGCAACCTGAGCAAGTGCAGGAATTGAACCCATGCTGTTGGCATCATTCCGTATGGTAAAGCAGCCTCACAGTGTTAAATAATGAACACAAAATTGTAAAATTTAACCATTTTCTTTTAGTCAACATGTGAGAAGCCTGGAATGTGTATGTTACTGACTTGCCATGCTGCTGTAACAAAGAAATTTTGTGAAAAAAATGCATGTATATTTCAGAGCAACATTCTTTGAGTTTTTTTTTGTTTAACTCTACAATTCCCTGGAGCCTCAATGCAAGTACTTGCCATATCTGAAAGTTTCCATCAAAAAGTGTTAAGGTTAAGGTTAAAAATTACACAACACCAGGTTATAGTCCAACAGGTTTATTTGGAAGCACTAGCTTTCGGAGCATCACTCCTTCATCAGGTGGTAACGGCATTCCAAACGCTAGTGCTTTCCAAAAAGACTATAACCTGGTATTGTGCGATTTTTAACTTTGTCCTACCCAATCCGACACCAGTACCTCCAAGTCAGGACTATTGTGTTAGCCTTTTTTGTATGTGCCTTTTTAATGATTTTTCACACATATACTTTATAATAATCTTCAGTCATGGATTTTTTTCTCATCAAAAGGCTTGATAGAACTGAGGTCAGTCCAAATAGACATTTTTTATCTTTCACAAGGGGTTATTTTTCTCCAACATAAATACTGCAGTTATCATGCACAAGTCATTATCATGTGAGAATTGTACTGCAATTAAGAGAAAAAAAACCTAAAAGGTTTAAGGTATTCTACAATATAGAAGATCGTTTTCCTACAATCTTCTTATAAAGTATGTGGAGAAAACACTTGTGCAGATTATTTACAGATTTTAAAATAAAATATGATTCACCTTGGAAATCTTTGCACTTTATTATATCTAGTAATGAGATATGTGGCATTTATGTATTTCTTTGGAAACTCTACAGGTGCTATAGGCTTATTAAAAACTAAATTCCTTTGGGTACATAAAATGGCACACTGATGTTTTTCATTTAGTCTACAGAATAAACATGTGATTTGTACCCATTTTTAGGGACAACATTGTGATTTTTGAGTTGTCCAATGTCTCAGTTTCGTTGAGAGAGGCAACAAAAATATCTTACACTGTTTTCTCATTTGCACTTCTAACTGGATATATTCCCTATGCTTGTGAAACTTGCCTTTTTTCTCAAGTAGCACCCAAGCAGTCTGTCCATCTTAGACGGAAACAATGCTGAACATATGGAAGCTGCTATGTACATCATGATAGGCTGCAGTAAAGAAAAAATAACCAAATTGGCAGAAATGAGACTGGAGTCCTGGTTTATAGTTGCAGCACTGGAGATGTCAGTCATGGATGTCAACTGAAGGAGCAAGATCATGTTTTCTTGGAGCTAGTATGCTTCGAAGGACAATGGGAAAAAGTAGGAAATGGCTCAGAAGGTGAATACAAGGGGTCTGGCCCAAAAGGACTTGGCACCACTGTCATAAAATGTTCATCAACATCATACAGATATTTGACATCAGGGAATTCATTTTTATTCATTGACCTGATATATGTAGTACTGTGCCAGCACTTATTGTCACAATTGCATTTGGGAATGATATGAGGAGCCATCTTCTTGAACTATTGTAATCCATGTGATGTAGGTGCAACAACAGTGTTAGGGAAGAAATTCCATACTTTTGACTCATATTTTTTCTTTTGACTCAGCAACTACCAAAGGAAAGGTGATTTAGTTCAAAGTCAAGATGGTGGAAGGTTTGGAGGGGAACTTACAGGTAGAGGCACTCCATATGTCTGCGCCCTTGTCCTTGTACATGCTAGAGGTCTTGGATTTGAACATTGCTTTAAAAGGAGCTTGGTTGAGTTACTACAGTGCATTTTGCAGTTTGTACATGCTGCTTGAGCATTGTTAATGGTGTGAATATTCTATCACATTCTTGACTTGTTTCTCACATATGGTGTACAGGTTTTGTAGAATCAGGAATTGAGTTAGGAGGGAATTCAGTAATGTTAAATGTTACAATGTTAATTAACATCCAGAAAGAATGATAACTTCTAAAAACAGCTTTGGACTTCCAGTTACAAGTTGAAAAAAAGCTCCAACAAGATTTCAGGTTTTAGAAACTTGAACTTTTATTGAAACTATTGACTACAAAACAATCAACATCAACCAAACAATTCCTTTTGCAAGCAATTTATACCTTAATTGACAGGAACTAATGCTCTCCT
Source organism: Chiloscyllium punctatum (assembly GCF_047496795.1). NCBI lineage: Eukaryota > Metazoa > Chordata > Chondrichthyes > Orectolobiformes > Hemiscylliidae > Chiloscyllium > Chiloscyllium punctatum. The sequence continues at coordinate 70,687,912 of NC_092743.1, forward strand.
TATATGCTTATCACCCATCACACTTGCTATGGAATTTAAATTCTTTCAGCTATGGTCCAACATTACTGCCAGTTTCCAACAGGTCATCAAATTTCTGTTTTACTGAGTAGTAATTTTGCATGACTAATTTAAGCTTGCCTGAACTTTTTTGGAGAGTTTCTTCAAAACTGATCAGATAACTCCTTTTCTATAAATTTAAAGATAAAGTTCCCTATTATAATAATCTTATAAACTTCACAATTATCTCATAATGCAATTGAATTTCAAGGATAGATGGTTAGACCAACTCTTGTTGGAGATAGTCATTGCCCAGATTTTTATGTGACTCAAATATTATTTGCCACTGATCAGTTCAAGCCTGAATGTCAGATCTTGCTGCTTATGGGCATAGTCTGCTTCAGCTCTGAGGATTTGTGAATGATGCTGAAGGTTATACAAACAATGAACATCTGTACTTAAGATTGAGGAATGTGCATTGGATAAAGCAGCTGAAGATGATTAGACCTAGGACAATGCTTTGAGAGACAGGGACAGTTGTGACACAGTTGTGTGTCCTATCTCTGAGCCTGTGTTCAAGTCCCACCTGCTCCAGAGATAATGCCATCTTTGAGCAGGTAGCTTAGAAATCAAGGAGCCTTGTGATGCAGTGGTAGTGTTATTTCTTCTGGACTGGGCACCCTGTGGTCAAGTTCCACTGCTTAAAGATGTGCTATTACAATGCTGAATCCAGTTTATAAAAAAAAATCTACTGTTAAAAAAAGCCTGCAGCCATTTTAAGACAACTAGCCACCAAAACCACATGCATTTCTTTATACACGGTATGACTCCAACCAGTGGAGAGGTTTCTCTCATTTAACATCAATTTTGCAGGGCTCCTTGATGGCACCCTAAGTCAAGTCCTGCCATGCTGTTTGGAGCAATTACTGTCATCTGACTTTGCTTTCCTATGTTGAATGTAATGACTTAGAATCAAATACCTCTGGCATAACCCAAGTTAGCCTCAATAAGAAAATCATTGATGAGTAGCTGTCACTTGATAGCACTGTTGATAATTATTTCCATCACTTTCTTCATGATCGAGAATGGGCTGATGGAAATTGGCTAGATTGAATTTTCCCACTTTGCATGGAAAGGACATACCTGGGTAATTTTCACATTGCTGTGTAAATCCCAGTGTCATTGCTGCACTGAAACAGCTTGACTTGGGGCACAGCAGTTCTAGAGCTTACATTTTCACTGCTACAGCTAGAGATTGCCTGTGTCTAGTGTCTTGTGCTCTTTCTTGCTATCATGTAGAGTGAATTGAATTATCTGAAGACCGACATTTCTGATGTTGGAGATATTAGCAATAAGCTGAGATAAATCATCCACTGCAGTTTAACCTGCAGATGGTTGTAAATGTTTCGGCTTCACATCTTTCAATGATATTTCCTGTACAATAGATCATTACTATGTCATTATTCAATAAACCATATCTACATCATTTATCCATTGGCAGTCTCCATTGATAACGAATCAGTGCTGCAATCAATATTCTCCCCACCTCACACCCCAGCCTTATATCAGCTTCATACCCACCTCTTGCAGTTTTCAGCTACTCAGTTATGATAAGCACATCAATGAATCATATCAATATTCAAGCACAGACATTATGCCTTCCCACTTATATGACAAAGTCACATCCAATCAGTGGGAGCAGAGCAGAGCTCGTGAGGCTAGTGTGAGGGCATTAAGAATGATAACATGATGGTTCCTGCCTTATGCCCTTTCTCAAAATCTAGCTTACCATCAACTTGTATGAAAGGCAAGCTGCTGATGGTCTGACTGTTGCCCTCTTGGTTTGCTCCTGTAAATTTCTTCTACCCCTTTTACACTTCAGCTTTCAGTTCTGTAGGAACTGATGCCAGGCCAGGCACAGCAACTTCCAGAGGAAATGATGAGAGAGAGCGAGAGAGAGAGAGAGCAAGAGAAAGGGAGAGAGAGAAAATGAGAGCAATGCCACTCTAGAGATGAAATCACTTGATCTGAAACAAGCAGATACAAAAGTCAGATATCGGAATTGTACAAACTTTAGAATCTTGTTTGGAGTAGAGATCTCTATGCACGGAGTCACCAGGTATGAGTGAGCTGCAATGAGGCCAGTGGGAAAAAGACAGCTCTCCAGGGTTCAGATGACAAATTGAGTTCATCTGTAAAGGAATCAGATAAGGATTTCATTGTGTGGTCTTCAGGGAAATTCTGATTGAAAAGAACACCAAGGTATTTTAAGGATTGATAGGTTTTCCAGACAGCCTCTTGCCATTCTCAGGAATATGGGGTAATTGGCTGAGAGGTGGAACATGTATGATGATGTGTAATATGATGCGTAATATGATGCAGAGCCATTGTCTTAACTTACCAGGTTGCACAGGCAGAAACATTGAAATTAGGCATAAGACATTCAGCCTTCTTTTTATAATGCTTCAGTGGTTTCTTAGGTGAGGTGAATGAAATGGTAATCATTGCTCCCTTACCATCATAACATTTTCATGCATATCCTTGGAAATCATCTTTTTGCAAACATACCTAACAACGTCCATACAGACAGAAGCCTAATTTTACTTTTCATAGGTGGCAATGACATTTTCATATCATTAGCAGATCTAGCACATCCCATCTCACTCAAATGTTCCACCCATGTCCGAGACAAAACCTGGTGGAATAATGGTCCCTCACTCTTTTTTTTTAATTAGAAAAAGAAAGCAGACAACTCTCAAGAGATATGCAGAAGTAGACTAGGGTGGCATCCTGAAAGCAATGGAGGAGAATGCATAGGAATTTGGACAGGATTCTGAAAAGGTTTGGCAGGGTGTGCATTGACAGGTTGCTTCCCCTGGCTGAGAGATGAAGAATCGTGGATCATTGAAATCTCGCACCCCGGACAAAACTGATATGTATGAAGACCCAGCACTTACTTTACTGACCCTGATCTGTCTTCCATCCTATGAAGGGCAATGGAAGTGCTGGAGAGCCAGTCTTTGGTCAATTGAAGCCTTTAAGTGATCAATTAATGGGAAGATGAGGCAGAAGTCTCACACAGAGCCAATAGGTGGCCCTCCAAGTGTAAAATGGTTGAAGAGCAGCTAGATTTCTGGTGGAACAGGCTCCTGACCAATTTGTTTTGTTCATAGGGAGGGAAACACATCTCTCCATAAAATCCAGCCCATATAATCATTGAATTGTTCTAAATTTGAAGAGGGCCATTCAGTACATTATGTCCATCTTGGCCCTCGATAAGACCTATTCTTTAGAAACATATCCGTCTTTTCTCTATGGTCACACAATTGATTTTCTCTTCATTTAGTAATCCAATTCTCTTTTGAGGGTTTCACTTGACCCAGCCTACATCAAATTCTTCTGCAGCGTATTTCAGATCATAACCATCTACTACATAAAAAAGTTTTCTTCACATCACAGTTGCTTCTTCTATTAATCAACTTAATTTGGTGTCCTCCTATTGTGAATCCTCTTACAAATGGGAATAATTTCTATCTCTCCTCTCTGTCCATTACCCTTATAATTTTGAATACTTCTAGCAAATGTCTTCTCAACCTTCACATTCTCTAAGGAGAACAATCTTAGTTTCTCCTAATTATTAACTATAAATAAAGCTCCTTATCCATGGAACACAGAGGCACAGCGTCAAGACAAAGGAATTGATCATTTAGTGCTGAGCCAACTTCAGTTACAAATCTCAATATGTCAGACCTATACAGAAAACCCTTGCCACCCTGTATGAAGAGCATCACCACAACAGTTAAAGCCACAATTTGCCAATGAATGTTTCCAGTCCTTTTCAGTCCAATATGGATTTCTTCATAACTTAATTCACCAATGTATATGAAAGGTAATGGAAAAGCTGGGAGTGGAATCCACTCATTAGAAAGGCTAAAGATTGTAATACAGCTCATGTACTGCTTTACTCATTCCATGCTAGCTTTAGACTGCAAACCCTCCCTTTCCCATTCACTCATTCCACGCATCATAGTAGAAAACCAAGAAGAGACCCACCAAATGAAAAGAACATTATAGAGAAGTCCAAGCCTCCACTTTCAACTGGAGACACAAGGCTCATGACCTGTCCAAAGTAAAAACAGAAGATTTAGATTACATTACAGTGTGGAAACAGGCCCTTCGGCCCAACAAGTCCATGTTGACCCGCCGAAGCGCAACCCACCCCTACATTTACCCCTTACCTAACACTACGGGCAATTTAGCATGGCCAATTCACCTAACCTGCACATCTTTGGACTGTGGGAGGAAACCAGAGCACCCAGAGGAAACCCACGCAGACACAGGGAGAATGTGCAAACTCCACACAGTCAGTCGCCTGAGGCGGGAATTGAACCCGGGTCTCTGGCGCTGTGAGGCAGCAGTACTAACCACTGTGCCACTGTGCCACCCGTAAGATGCTGGAGAATTATCAGCAGGCCTGGCAGCACCCACAAAGCAAAACCCAGAGTTAGCACTTCAAGTGCGTTGTGACGTTTTGATTTGACTTGATTTAGTCTCACATGTACCTAAGTACAGTAAAGTATTTTGTTTTGCAAGCAGTACAGGCAGATCATAGCAAACAAGGACATAAGGATCACAGGGTGCTTGGACAAAGTGAGGCATACAAGGTTACAGCTGCACAGGAGGTGCACAAAGCAAGATCAACATTAACAAGATGAACAGTTTTTTTTAATTAGAGCGTTCCATTCAGAAGTCTAATAACAGTAGATTAGATTACTTACAGTGAGGAAACAGTCCCTTTGGCCCAACAAGCCCACACTGACTCTCCAAAGAGCAACCCACCCAAACCCATTCCCCTACACCTAACACAACAGGCAATTTAGCATGGCCAATTCACCTAGCCTGCAAATCTTTGGACTGTGGGAGGAAACCAGAGCACCCAGAGGAAACCCACGCAGACACGGGGAGAATGTGCAAACATGGACAGTTGCCTGAGGTGGGAATTGAACCCGGGTCACTGGCGCTGTGAAGCAGCAGTGCTAAACACTGTGCTACCGTGCTGCCCACACCATTGTGCCACCATGCCGCCAAGCTGTTCGTGAAACTGTTGATGCATGTTTTCAAGTTTCTGTATCTTCTGCCTGAAGGAAGAGGTTGGAAGGGAGATTACTGAGGTGGGAGGGGTCTTTGATGTTGGCAGCTTTTCTGTGGCTACAAGAAGTGTAAATGGAGTCCATGGATGGGAGGTTGGCTTCTGTGATGGTCTGAGCTGTGCATACTACCTTCTGTAGTTTCTTACGATCCTGGGCAGAGCAGTTGCTGTACCAGGCTGTTATGCACCTGATTAGAATGCTTTCTATGGTGCATCTGTAAAAGTTGGTGAGAATCCTTATATACATACTGAATTTCCTGAGCTGCTTGAGGAAGAAGAGGCATTGTTATGCCTTCTTGAGCATCGCATCTACATGGGAGGCCTAGAAATAGATTGTTGGTTATTGTCACTCCTAAGAATTTGTTGCTCTTGACCATCTCCACTTCACCTCTGTTGATGTAGATCAAAGCATGTCCTTCTCCTTTCATTCTGAGGTCAATGATTAGTTCTCCTTTTTTGCAGACATTGAGAGAGTCAAAATGTGTGGTGCTGGAAAGCACAGCAGGTTAGGCAGCATCTGAGGAGCAGGGGAGTTGACATTTCAGGCATAAGCCCTTCATCATCTTGATTGCCATTCAGCCCACCACAGCAGTGTCATCAGCAACCTTGTAAATGGCATTCATATGGAATTTGGCCATACTGTTGTGGGTGCACAGAGAATACAGTAGAGGTCTGAGAACGCATGCTATGGGACATTAATGTTGAGGATCATCATGGAGGATGTACTGTTGTTTATCTTCACTGATTGAAGTCTGTGGGTCAGGAAACTGAGGATCCTGTTAGAGGTGGTGCAGTGGAGAACTATGTTTCAGAGTATTGAAAGTAGTTTTGCTGGGTGTATAGAGTTGAAAGCAGAGCTGTAATCGATGAGTAGGAGTGTGATGTAGGTGTCCTTGTTATCCAAAACTTCCAGAGCTGGAGAAATGGCACCCACCTGGACCTCTTTTTTGCTGTTATGCAAATTGCAGGGGATCAAGGCAGGCTGGGAGGCTAGAGTTGATGGGGGTCATGATCAGCCTCTCAGAGCACTTCTTCAGAATTCTGCACACTTCCCAACAGAGGTGTTTCCAGACTTCTGAGTTTCTCCAGCAATTTATATTTTCCCTTTCAAATTTCCAGCATTCACAGCATTTTGCTTTTATCTTCATGACCTGCCCACCTTGGAAATGGGAGAGAAGGTGTGGATCAGGGATCAGCAGCTGGGGAATACAGTGATTTCAAGATCACAGACTGGTTCCTGGTCCATTCAACCTACCTCTTGAAACTGTGAAGCCCTGTACGCCACAATAGTATATATATACATTCCACGAAAAACTATGTGAGTTCCTGAGACAGGTGGTAAGCTAAATCAATTTTGCTACCTTGGGACAATAAATCTGAGAAATTTCACTTCAGCTCATTATTGCAATAGGAGATCATGTCTTGCTTTATAATGCCATATAATTCTTACCTTTTGCATAGTCTGTCACAGCCAGAAATAGGGCCTGCCTTTGCTTGAGGGAATTCAGTGAATTGGAAAACATGACTATTAATGAACAGTGTTGGATCTGTATGCAGATCATGTAATGCTACCTATGCAATAATATTAAACTGACAAAGGAATATTAAAAATAATTCACCAAACATCCCTGAAATCTTGGAAAGGAGCAGCTGCACATTGTGAACCCATTTTACCCTCTACTCTCTTGGAATTTAAAACCTCCTGTCAAGAGTGATAGCGTATCTGGTTGCTAAAAAAAGCAAAGCCTATGAACTTTCCCTGTGTTTCTACTAACAAATGCTCTTTTTGTGATATTCAACAATCTTGGGATGATTAGGAACTTGGCTGGCTGAATAAAGATATCTAAATCATGATAAGTGACTACAATTATATCTTCATGTGCAACATATAGTTTTTCTCTTTCTTATTTTTTATTACTATTCAGTAATATGTATTTGAAAGCCATCAGCACAGTGATAATTCTTGCATATTTAAAGTTAATTTCAGGCAGGAACAGCTAAATTATGGTAGCTATGACATCTATATAAATCAGGTACACAAAGCCACACTCTCAGCAATTGTTATTAATTGCATTCATTTATGATCAATTCTTCCCATCATCCGCTAGTGCTTTGTGATTTCTGTTTTATTTTACTGGAAAATAGCAGTGGTTGCACTAATAATCCCATTCCTGAAGTAACTTCAGATTCAAATATTTTTGGTTGAGGATTAGAGCGAATTATTAATTTCTATATGAGACATAAAGCTTTCTGATGCTGACAATGGGGAAATATTTTATTTTCCAGAATGATAACATTCACAAAAAATAAAGAGAGTGCCATAATAATTTTCATGAACAATGTAGTCACGATATTATAAAAAGTTAATGCCTCTTTAAAATGGACATAAAGAGTATACTGGCTGCTAACTATCATCTGACTTCACTTCTGATTCAACTGTGATCAGCCAGAGGAACAGTCTGCAGTTATCTCAGGTAGGGTCACAAAAGAGATTTGAAATTCAGTAAGCCTTGAAAAATGAAATTGAGCCTTCTAAAGTTGTGAAAAGTCAGATATATTTTAAAAGTGGCAAGGGTTCAGGAAGAAATTTCAAAGGAATTCCACCTTGATTGATATCCTTGCTTTTTGTGACAATGATTCATCGGAATTACATTAGCAGGCATTTTTGAGTGTTTAACAGTATAACAGTATCGCTGAGAGCAACCATTTTGTCCAGAGTCCCTAAGAGAATCTGCAAAGCCACAAGTCTCCTTTGGATTAACTATGAACAGCATGTACAAGGTAGGTTTTCTCTCTGTCATCAGGAGCACAATGGAAAAGCTGTCCCTGTTCTACAGAAAGGTATGCAAAAAACCACAAAAAAAATTAAGAGTAGGCTATTCAGTCTCTTGAGCCTGCTCCACTATTCAATATGATTACATGCATCATGTCCACTTTCCTGCCCTTTCCCTGTAACCCTTGATTCCCCTAATGATCAAGAATCTATCTATCTACCTCAGCTTTAAATACACACAAGGACTCAACATCTGTTGTAAAAGTTCTAAAGGCTTTCAACTCTGACAAAAGAAATTTCTCTTCATCTCAGTTGGAGTCCTTTATTTGCAGACAATGCTGTCTGGTTCTAGACTCTCCCATGACAGTATCAGGCTGGTTTCAGGTATTGTGCCAACAGAACCAGGAAGCAGAAGATCCATTCTCTCACTCCCTGAAGCTGTTACCCTACTAAATCCACCTACTAAAGTAAACTCCAAATGCTTGACTGTAGAGGCCATCACGCTGTGAAACATAACTCTTCAACTTCAAACTTTAACTCCAGACAATTGATATTTTAATTGTAAGTTGTGGCTGGCAACATTACCTTCTGAAATAAATTTTCTCTTCATAAGCATCTTTTGTCGTTATCTGCATTCAATCCTTGAATGTATTTAATTAGTAACTGTAACCTTTACTAAATGAACTGACAGCAGTGTTTTGGAATAAACTAGTCTTCACCTTGTTTAAGACTAAAGCTTTGCTCTAGATATTTTTAAATTCAAGCATTCATACTTAGCCTAAAGACCATTTTGACAAAATGCCATTTAAACAGTTGTGACAATATACACAATTTAAAGTCACATATTTAAAATTCTCATGTAATCATTGAATGAATACATTTTATATTCAGGATGAGTTTTGTGTTTTTGTTTCTGATTTATAGTATCCATAGTTCTTTTGGTTAATTCTGATTTACCTGATTTGCAAACATAGTGAAGCAACCCTGTGATCCTCATCCACACACAAGCATTTATACTTTCCGTGTATCCTTTTTTATATACAGTTAGACATGCATTTTTCAAATATTCTTATTTATTAGCTCTGTGATCCCTAGAATCTTCACAATTTCTCTCCAGTTTCATCTCATGCATGACTCAATCAGATGGAAAACCTGTTCCTGAATCCAAGGATTAGCACTTGCTTTAATCTTCATCTTCTCAAATTATACTGTGAGTACGCATGCAAATGAATGATCCAAGACATTTTCGCTGCTGACTGCAGGACCATACAGAGAGGTGGCAAATATTGAAAGTGAATTGCTGATAAACCTTTAAACCCTTAAGCCATGCAGCTGCCTTCTGCCTGATTGCCATTACTTTGCAATCTAAAGGGCAGTTAAAATAAAACAGACATTGATTAATTTTGTAAGCATTGTTTATTTTAGTAGACAGTGGAGCTATGAAAATTAACTATTCACACAAAGTATCAGTGTTCCAGGAAGTCATAGAGCAGCATATATAGAACAAAAGAACAAAGAAAATTTACAGCCCAGGAACAGGCCCTTCGGCCCTCCAGGCCTGAGCCAATCCAAATCCACTGTCTAAACCTGTCACCCAATTCCTAAGCATCTGTGTCCCTCTGCTCCCCACCTATTCATGTATTGTCCAGATGCATTTTAAATGAATCTACCGTGCCTGCCTGTACTATCTCTGTGGGCAGCTTGTTCTAGGCACCTACCACCCTCTGTGTAAAGTAGTTGATGCATGTATTCCCCTTAAACGTTTCACCTTTCACCTTGAAAGTGTGACTTCTTGTTATTGAAACGTTCACCCTGGGGAAAAAAACTTATCTCTATCTACCCTGTCAATGCCCTTCATGATTTTGTAAACCTCAATCTCATTTTTTCTAATGAAAACAGTCCTAACCTACTCAACCGCTTCATCGCCAGCACCTTCTATACCAGGCAACATCCTTGTAAACCTTCTCTTCACCCTCTCCAAAGCGTCCACATCTTTTTGGTAATGTGGCGACCAGAAATATATGCATGGTAATTTTCTCTATACCCAAACACATGTTCTACAATACAGCTGACCTCCAGAATATTCTCCTTCATTTGAAACGATGCAAGCAAAAATGCATACTTAATACATACAGAAGTATGTATATTTAGTTCATGACTCAGAAATAAATACAAATTTAAGATGCAGGTAAACTGGCAACCAATTATCCCGTGTTACAATATATTCTATCAAGGTTTACTAACATTGTTTTTTCACTTCAATCCATGATCCATTAGCCTTTGCAAAGAAATTCAGATTCAAAAACTTAAATAACATTTGTTTATTTGTAAAGAAAACTTCCTCAGTCTAAAGTTTTATTTTATTTTTGTATTTCTCATTATTATTCTTCTGACCATTGTATCAGATGATATTCACTTACTAAAGGATGAGAATGAAGAGGAGCTAGTAAAACACCATTTGGAGTGAGAAAAATGATTGCGACAGTAATATAAGGTTTGCCTCCACAGAACACAATATATTGAACAGCTGTCTTACTTTGAATAAAAATCAATGTGCTCCATGGGCTTCATGAACTGCCTCATGAAAATTTCCAGGAACAGTAGTGAGATGAAATAGCAATTAGGCAGTTGACTGTCTAGTGCCAACCAATCAGAGGTCCAGCAATTTCACAGTTTCAGCAGTCGCACCATAAGGTGAGAAGCAACTATGGAGGACTCCCACAAGCTGGTAAGTGGGTCAGACTTGGTTGCAACTAGTCAGACAGGATCTCAGCAAGGGTGGAAAAACATCGTTTAAGAGGGATGGCAGAACTCTCTCAGCAGATGTAGCCCTTGCTGCTGCTGATCGGCCTTATTTAGAGAGGAAGGCATTAATTTGTCCTGCTGACCATCCTATCTTCCCTACAGTGTGGAACCCCTCTCCCCTGCCGATAACTCTGCATTTCCCATGGCTAATACACATAGCCTGCACATCCCTAGACACTCTGGGCCAATTTAGCATGGCCAATCCACTTAACCTGCACATCTTTGGCCTGTATGAGGAAACCAGAGTACCTGGAGGAAACACACACACACACACACACACACACACGTGTGCATGTATACATGAGGCTGTGTGCATGTGTGTGTGTGTTTCACAATTCCCTGGTATTATAATATTTTGCTAATAAATCACAAACAGTGTTTGGGAGTGACACTGTCCAGCCAACTTTGTCATCTATTGATGTTAATCTGATCCATATGTTACTCATCTAGAAAACTGAGAAGTTAGGTAAAAGGAACTTGTATTTTCTAAAATTTAAAAGAATATGAGAGGTTTGCTAGGATGATCCCTGGTATGAAGGGATTGTCTTATGAGCAAAGGCTAAATAGGTTGGGACTGTACTCACTGGAGTTTAGAAGAATGAGAGGCGATCTCATTGAAAGATATAAGATTGCTAAGGGACTTGATGGAGTAAATGCTAGGAGGATATTTCCCCTTCGGGGAGAATCTAGGACTGGAGTACATACCCTCAGAATAAAGGGGCATCAATTTAAGACTGGGATGAGGAGAAATTTCTTTGCTTAGAGAGTTGTGAGGCTTTGAACTCCTTGCCACTGAGAGCTGTGGAGATAGTGTCTTTTTGTGTATTCAAGGCTGAGCTATAAAGATTCTTGATCAGTAGGGGAATTGAGTTGTGGTGAAAGGGCAGGAAAGTGGACATTAGGAATATCAGATCAGCCATGATTCTATTGAATGTGGAACAGGCGGAACAGCCTACTCCTGTCCCTATTTCTTATGGTATTGGAGGGAATCAATCTCATTGAAATATGTATGATCTTAGATGTTTTAACAAAATAGGTGCTGAAATGTTGTTTTCATAACTGGAGTATCCAGAACTAGAAATGATACTTTCAGGATAAAAAAAGTAGGCATTTCATTCTGAGATAAGTGGGATTCTATTCACTCAGAACATTGCGAACATCTACAGTTCTTCACCTCACAGGACTGTGAGTGTTCAGACCTTGTATGCAGTCAAAGCTGAAATTGACAGATTTTAATAATCCTCGGTAAATAAGGGATACAAGGCTCATGCAGGAAAGTGGAGTTGAGGTCAAAGAGGACATTGTTGCCAAGTTTGTAGATGACACCAAGATAGCTGGAGGAAAGGTAGTGTTGAGGAAGCAGGGAAGCTGCAAAAGGATTTGACAGGCTAGGACAGTGGGATAAAAATGGCAGATGGAACACAATGTGGGAAAGTGTGAGGTTATACACGCTGAATGGAAAAATAGAGGCATAAACTATTTTCTAAATGGGCAAAGCTTCAGAAATCTTAAGTAGAAAGGGACTGAGGAGGCAAATGCAATGTTAGCATTCATTTTAGGAAGGCTAGAATACAAGAACAGTGATGTACTGCTAAGGCTGTATAAGGCACTTGTCAGACGGATTTGAAATATTGTCAGTAGTTCTGGGTTCTGTATCTACGGAAGAATGAACTAGCACTGGAAGGGTCCAGAGGAATTTTACAAGAACGATCCTAGGTATGAAGGACTTATCATATGAAGAGCAGTTGAGGAGTCTGAGTCTGTATTTGTTAGAGTTTAGAAGGATGAAGGGGGATCTGATTGAAACTTACAGAATACTGAGAGGGAGACCTGGATAGATTGGATGTAAAGAAGATGTTTCCACTAATAGATGATATTAGGACCTGAGGGCCTAGCCTCAGATGGCCCCAAATGGCTTAATTCTGCTCTTAAATCTTATGATCTTGTGATTACCATTTGTCTTATTTAAACAAAACCAAATTACAATGCATGTTGGAAATCAGAAACAAGAATAAAATTGCTGGCAAATCATGTGATACATGTGGAGAGAAACAGAGTCAAGGATACAGGGCAATGTCCTTGCATTAGAACCTAAGAACTAGAACCATAAGAGTTTTTAAGACATTGCAAGTAGGGGAGAGCAGAAAGTTCAAAGAAGCAGCTTTGTGTTAGTGTGAAGGTCTTGTGAGATTAAATAAAAAACATTTCATGATATAACAGCAAAAGGGTGGTTTTGGACAGAGTGAATGAACATTGTCAGCATCTCCATGCTTCCTTCTACATGCTACTGCAAAAATGATTTGCATTCTTTAAAGGGAAGAAGGTGAATGTTTCATCATTACAACAAATCTAGATCAGGCAGGGCAATATTTTAAGGCAGTTGCATGATATAATCACATGAGGTGTTCTGGTATTGAGGTACTCAACTTGTCTTCAGTCACTACTATGTGTCAAGGAATTAGTATAGTCAGTAATTTATGTGATTATAAAAAAAAGTATCATCAGTGGCACAAAAGCCAGACTATCCCATTAGAATAAAGAACAAGGAATATTACAGTGCAGGAACAGGCCATTCGGCCCTCCAAGCCTGTGCCAATCCATATCCTCGATCTAAATCTGCGTCTATTTTCTAAGTGTCTGTATTCCTTTGCTCCCTGCCCATTCATGTATCTATCTAGATACATCTTAAATGACTCTATCATTCCCGCCCCTACCACCTTCTCTGGCAATGCATTCTAGGCATCCACCACCCTCTATGTAAAGAACTTTTCACGTATATCTTCCCGAAACATTTCCCCTCTCACTTTGAACTCATGTTCCCTAGTAATTGAGTCCTCCACTCTGGGAAAAAGCTTCTTGCTATCCACCCTGTCTACACATCTCATGATTTTGTAGGGCTCAATCAGGTCCCACCTCAACCACTTTCTTTCCAATGAAAATAATCCTAATCTGCTCCACCTTTCCTCATAGCGAGAACCCTCCATACCAGGCAACATCCTGGTGAACCTCTTCTGCACACCAAAGCATCCACATCCTTTTGGTAATGTGGCAACCAGAACTGTGTGTAGTATTCCAAATGTGACCGAGCCAAAGTCTTATACAATTGTAACATGATGTGCCAACTCTTGTACTCATTGCCCCATCTGATAAAGGAAAGCATGACCACTCAACTGACCTGCATTGCTGCCTTCAGGGAACAATGGACCTGAACACCCAGATCATTCTGTACATCTATTTTCCCCAGGCGTTATCCATTTACTGTATAGTTCACTCTTGTGAATTGCATCTACAAAAATGAATCACTTAGTATTTGTCTGAATTGAACTCCGTCTGCCATTTCTCTACCCAACTCTCCAATCTATCTATACTCTGCTGTATTCTTTGACAGTCCCCTTCACTATTTGCTACTCCACCAATCTTAGTGTCATCTGCAAACTTGCTAATGAGGCAACCTACACCTTCCTCCAAATCATTTATGTATATCACAAACAACAGTGGTCCCAGCAGAGGTCTTCATTTTGAGAAGCAAAATTAGTCTTAGATAAATTTCAAGATATTCAACAAGGACCCAGTCTTCATGATCTATGTCACACGTTAACAAAAAGAATACTACAAAGTGCACCCATTGGGATGGTGCATCACGTGCTGTCCAATCACAGAATCACAGCTGTACTGAGATATTGTGTTCTGAGTTTTGCAAGCATGGGCTTGTTGAATATAGCCAGTTGTCTGTTGTTAGATCAATGAGAGTCCAAGTCATGAGATGGATTCAGGTGACCTCTATTTGTGATTTATAATTCAGTTATAGGAAACAGCAACAAAGGCACACACAAAGCTTTAAAATGTCTTAACTTATACATTTCAAGCTTAGAGTGCACCCCATCCCCACACCCCCATTATTACTACTGGTCGTTGTTTCTCTGCAATTGGCTCTCACATACAACATCACACTTGCTAATCACTGAGATGGACAGGCTGGTTGTCCACTCCCGGTCCTTCATTTATTTCTCCTTGAGACTTTTCGTAATGGTTACTATGTTCAAGTAACTTTTGCCAAAACTGCCAGTTAATTAGATAAGGAGCTTTTAAATTTCTCATTACAGGGAATACAAAAGAATACTGGTTTTCGAGCAGTTTCAACAAAGTTATGTGGTTACATCTTAATGTTAATGTGTTCATTCAATCCACATTCCAATGTCTTTCTGCAGTGATGGGGGGGGGGGGGGCGCATATTTACTGTGTGAAATCAATTTGAATCTTTTGGCTTTTTTTTAGTATGTAACAAATTGATTAAATAATTCAAGACAAACAACTAATTCAGCTGCAACCTTGACTAATGCATTAACTTAAATGTTATTATCAATACATAGTGCTGCTATTATTCTACTTGTGATTAATCAGATGTTAAATGTTCTTATATATGTTCTTATGCATTCAGCAACCTTGACAGTAAATGTTACTGTCAGCCATGTTCTGCTGCATTAGCCATAGGCAGCCATCGGCTATTTTCTGACCTTTAGTTATGGTCAGCCTAACAGACATTTTGTGCTGCTCAGTTATGGGCATCCTTAACATCTGTCTATTGAAAACATATGGCCTAATATACTCATGAATACTTTGAACCTAAACAGTTCCCAATCTGCTGCAAATTTAAAATGTGACCATCATGAGAAAGTAGTCATTTCACACTGCTGTTATGCAATAGTAACACAAGATGTTGTTGTCAAGCCAAAAAAAACTCTGCCTGCCACATAAATCTGTAACATATAATATGAATCATAGGATCATAGAATCCCTACAGTGTGGAAACAGGCCATTTGACTGCTGCTATGATGCGAGATACTATAACCATAGATCACAATGAATGGTGGATTGTATCAAACAGCCTGTACTTCATTCCTGATGAAGGGCTTATGCCTCAGATGCAACCTGACCTGCTGTGCTTTTCCAGCACCACACTCTCAACTCTGATCTCCAGCATCTGCAGTCCTCACTTTCTCCTCAGGCTGTTATGCAAAAGCAAGATAAAAAAACTTTGATGGCATATTAATCTTGTTTTGAGTAATAATAAGCAAACTTACACCCTGGTCATCATCACATATTTCTCATCTTTTTTTATATATTCGCCCAAGCTGAGTATAAAATGAGATATATAAAAGCAGTGAATATGGACCGGATTTTTGCATCTCCTTCAATCAAAAAGGGGGAAATGGAGCATTAATTTCTATCTGCTATTTTACAATCCCAAACCTTCCAGAAATGAGCTTCTAAATCCAAAATCCTTTCTAGTTTTGACTCCTGCACAAAACCATCCTGGTCATGATCCTTGGAATACTCTTCCAGGATGTCAGTCTTGGCTCAGTGGTAACATTCCTGTCCTTGAATTAGAAACATGTATTATAAAGAATGAGCAGTATCCAAAAAACTGAACCAAAACAAAAGCAAACTGTATCATGAAAAAAACCTCTGATGACACCTTTTGGTCAATAAGGGAATAGCATCAGTATTTACAAACAAAAATGTCAAATAACATGGGATCTTCAGTTTCCTCACATATGTTAATGAACCAGGTGCGCATGCTGCAAGAAGGTGTGAGACAATTGGAGGTAGACATCTTGTGCTATACTTATCCTTGCCCCAGACCTTCTGCAAGGCCTAAACTGAGGAAGCAGGAAGCTCTGTGTGACAACACACACTAGGCAACAATGACCACTGGTGACACAATAGGCAAATTGTTGCCTCAGAAATTGTGATATATCATATTGTTGATGTATTGTTAACACTGTTACTTGTAAATCTTAGAACATAGCACTCTCTAGCAAGCATACAGGCACACAATATGTCTTCACCTTGACCTCTTCCAGCCATTTAAGAGATGCGTCTATTGAACCTGATTAGTTTGCTTTATCATGTTGCAAAATAGCTTTTTTGGAATAACATCTTTGTTTACTTTAGTTTAGCTTGAACTTAATTTTTCCATCATTGCAATACCTTGGTTTGACCAAAATGTGAGGCTAATAGTCATGTCTCTAATTGTGCAAAAAAAGGTATTTATATGTTATAAGAAGAAAATATAATTACACTATATTATGACATGCTAGTGATCACACATTATTTGGACATTGATTGAGCTACACTATAAATACCACTTGTTATAGCTCACAACTTCAAAGGGATGTTAATATTGTCTTACAGCCTAAGCAAATTGACATGACCACATGGATAAAGGGAATATGTCTGCTGCTCTATGGAGGCCCTCAGTATTCATGGTAGGAAGCTCAAGGGCAGCATTACTGCAGTAGCAGCCCATGTTGCAAAATTTATATCCAGCAGTGCAACAGTTTTGCAGTGCTGGAATCCAAGGTAGACAAGCAGTAGGCTGGAAGAAGACAGCAAGCCAGGCAGCATCAGGAATGGAGAAGTTGATGTTTTGAGTGTAACCCTTTGTTATGAAACCAAGTGATATAAAAGCTGGTGATCTTGAACAATTACATAAATATGAAATGTGGGGCACATTATACTAAAGAATTCAATGAATTTTCAATTCAGCATCTTGTATCTAGGTAAGTGCATTACAATCAAAAGCACCCATGTGTCTGGGCTCACAATAAGCAATTCAATATCTGTAGCCACTGTTCCCTCAGTACGTCATGCTGCAAGAGGTCGTAGTAAAATGGAGGCTGAGACTTATATATCATTAGGTCACATGCCATTGCACAGTGATAACATCATAAAAATGTCCCTTAAAGTATATCCCATATTTGTTTAAATTACTTGATTAGATTACTTTGATTAGATTACTTACAGTGTGGAAACAGGCCCTTCAGCCCAACAAGTCCACACCGACCCGCCGAAGCGCAACCCACCCAAACCCATTCTCCTACATTTACCCCTTCACCTAACACTACAGGCAATTTAGCATGGCCAATTCACCTGACTTGCACATTTTTGGACTGTGGGAGGAAACCAGAGCACCCGAAGGAAACCCACGCAGACACGGGGAGAATGCGCAAACTCCACACAGTCAGTCGCCTGAGATGGGAATTGAACCTGGTCTCTGGCGCTGCGAGGCAGCAGTGCTAACCATATCTAATAGGATATATACCACAACAGTCCCTTCTGCATCACTGGTTCAAAATCCTGGAACACATTTCCTAATTGCACTTTAGGCATGTGTACACCACACAGATTATAGCAGGTCAAGTAGGCAGCTCACCATCTCAAGGGTAAGGTTAGCAATAGGGACTTTCGTAACCATATCCCATGAAAAAAACGACATCCATAAAAAGATAGCTCCAGTTCATTGCACTTTTTTTACTTAGCTCCTGGGGCATTAAGCCAAGAAAAATAGTCCTATTACGTTGTAAACTGGTAATAGATAATGACTAGCTCAAATAAAAGATCATCGACAGGACTTTAATAAGTCTCTGGTAAACAGTTGGGTGATAAATTGGGTCCATAAAGTAATAAAGGAAGGTATGAGTAATAATGGAGTGCCAGTGTCTTCACCGCATCTAGTTATACAATATTTCAACCAAAAAGTATAAAAGTATAACAAGTATCACATGTGCTCTGTATAGAATATAGAACCTCATCCATGTAGAATCCCTACAATGTGGAAGACCATACCGACCCTCTGAAGAGCATCACACCCAAGCCCGATGCCCTATGCTATTCCTGTAACCCTGCATTATCTCCATGGCCTGGGCACTGTGGGCAATTTAGCATGGCCATTCCACCTAACCTGCACATCTTTGGGCTGTGGGAGGAAGTCGGAGCAAACCCGTACAGACACAGAGAGAATATACAAACTCCACACAGACAGGGTGGAATGAAACCACGGGTCCCTGATTGTTAGGCAGCAGTGCTGACTGCTGAGCCACCATGCCACTATCATTCTGAACTAGAAATGTTTGTTGAAAATATATTTTATGAATGTCCTCAAAACGGACAAAGCAAACATTTAGTGAGCCATGAAAATAATTTGTTTCATAGGAAGGTAAATATACAGTAAAACTGTTTTGACTAGATTCAGTGATTTCAAGTTAGGGAATTTTGTGTATGAACATAAAATAAAAGCATACCACTGTAACATATACTAGTGGGTCTTCTTACAACCTGAAATAAATTTCAACTATTCTGCAGCATTTCTAAACCTATCTCAACAAAATCCTTTTATCAAATGGTACTTTAACAAATTCCCTTTTAATAATTCTGATAGTACTGACAGCCCTTCTGTTTCAACATTTGCTCTTTTTGTCTGTGTGTCTGCATGCCTCTCTCTTCCCAACACAATGAACACAATTAAGTTTTTTTTGTTTCATTACATGAACAATTTGCTTATTATTTAGACTGGGGAAAAATCTCACTTTTGATACCTTATTAACAATGCTTCATTGAACATTTTTTTAAAGTTGCATCAAACCAGATTTTTAAGAAATCTGCAATTTAAAGAAATCAACAAAGAGGATTGATGAGGGCAGAGCAGTGGACATAAACTATGTGGATTTTAGTAAGGTGTTTGGCAAGATTTCTCATGGTAGACTGGTTAGCAAGGTTAGATTGCATGGAATACAGGAAGAACTAATCATTTGCATATAGAACAGGCTCAAAGGAAGAAGACAGAGGCTGGTAGTGGAGGGTTTCAGAGTGGAAGCCTGTGACCAGTGGTGTGCCACAAGGATCAGTGCTGGGTCCACTGCTTTCATCATTTATATAAATGATTTGGATATGAAAATTGGAGATATAGTTTGTAAATTTGCAAACGGTACCAAAATTGGAGGTGAAGAATGTTACCTCAGATTGCAACGGGATCTTGATCAGATGGGCCAATGGGCCGAGAAGTGGCAGATAGAGTTTAATTTAGATAAATGTGAGGTACTGAAAAGGCAAATCAGGGTAGTACTAATACATTTAATGGTAAGGGCTTGGGGAGTGTTGCTGAACAAAGGGACCTTGGAGTGCAGGTTCATAACTCCTTGAAAGTGGAGTTGCAGATAGATAGACTAGTAAAGAAGGCGTTTGGTATGCTTTCTTTTATTGGTCAGAGCATCGAGTACAGGAGTTTCAGGCAGGAGAGCTTCATCAAGAAGGGCTCCTGTCCAAAACATCGATTTTCCTGCTCCTCAGATGCTGCCTGACTTGCTGTGCTTTTCCAGCATCACTATAATCTTGACTCTAATCTCCAGCATCTGCAGTCCTCACTTTCACCATTGAGTATAGGAGTTGAGAGGTCATGTTGCGGCTGTGCATGACATTGGTTAGGCCACTTTTGGAATATTGTGTGAAATTCTGGTCTCCCTCCTATTGGAAGGATGTTGTTCAACTAGAATGAGTTCAGAAAAGATTTACAAGAATGTTGCCAGGGTTAGACCGATTGAGAGAAAGTGAGGACTGTTGATGCTGGAGATCAGAGTCGAAGAGTGTGGGACTGGAAAAACACAACCGGTCAGGCAACATCCTAGAAGCAGGAGATTCGACGTTTCGAGCACAAGCTCTTCATTCCTGATGAAAAGCTTATGCTCGAAACATTCATTCTCCTGCTCCTTGGATGCTGCCTGACCAGCTGTGCTTTTCCAGCACCACACTCTTTGACTTACAAAATGTCCATATTACAGAGGAGGAAGTGCTGGATGTCTTGAAACGGCTAAAGGTGGATAAATCCCCAGGATCTGATCAGGTGTACCCGAGAACTCTGTGGGAAGCTAGAGAAGTGATTGCTGGGCCTCTTGCTGAGATATTTGTATCATCGATAGTCACAGGTCAGGTGCCGGAAGACTGGAGGTTGGCAAACATGGTGCCACTGTTTAAGAAGGGCGGTAAAGACAAGCCAGAGAACTATAGACCGGTGAGCCTGACCTCGGTGGTGGGCAAGTTGTTGGAGGTATCCTGAGGGACAGGGTGTACATGTATTTGGAAAGGCAAGTACTGATTTGGGATAGTCAACATGGCAGTATGCAGGGGAAATCATGTCTCACAAACTTGATTGAGTTTTTTGAAGAAGTAACAAAGAAGATTGATGAGGGCAGAGCAGTAGATGTGATCTACTTCAGTAAGGCGTTTTACAAGGTTCTCCATGGGAGACTGATTAGCAAGGTTAGATCTCATGGAATAAAGGGAGAACTAGCCATTTGGATACAGAACTGGCTCAAAGGTAGAAGACAGAGGGTGGTGGTGGAGGGTTGTTTTTCAGACTGGAGGCCTGTGACCAGTGGAGTGCCACAAGGATCAGTGCTGGGCCCTCTACTTTTTGTCATTTACATAAATGATTTGGATGCGAGCATAAGAGGTACAGTTAGTAAGTTTGCAGATGACACCAAAATTGGAGGTGTAGTGGACAGCGAAGAGGGTTACCTCAGATTACAACAGGATCTGGACCAGATGGGCCAATGGGCTGAGAAGTGGCAGCTGGAGTTTAATTCAGATAAATGCTAGGTGCTGCATTTTGTGAAAGCAAATCTTAGCAGGAATTATATACTTAATGGTAAGGTCCTTGGGAGTGTTGCTGAACAAAGAGACCTTGGAGTGCAGGTTCATAGCTCCTTGAAATTGGAGTCACAGATAGATAGGAAAGTGAAGAAGGCGTTTGGTATGCTTTCCTTTATTGGTCAGAGTATTGAGTACAGGAGTTGAGAGGTCAAGTTGCGGCTGTACAGGACATTGGTTCGGCCACTGTTGGAATATTGCGTGCAATTCTGGTCTCCTTCCTATCGGAAAGATGTTGTGAAACTTGAAAGGGTTCAGAAAAGATTTACAAGGATGTTGCCAGGGTTGGAGGATCTGAACTATAGGGAGAGGCTGAACAGGCTGGGGCTGTTTTCCCTGGAGCGTCGGAGGCTGAGGGGTGACCTTATAGAGTTTCACAAAATTATGAGGGGCATGGATAGGGTAAATAGACAAAGTCTTTTCCCTGGGGTCTGGGAGTCCAGAACTAGAGGGC
This sequence comes from Chiloscyllium punctatum, assembly GCF_047496795.1. NCBI lineage: Eukaryota > Metazoa > Chordata > Chondrichthyes > Orectolobiformes > Hemiscylliidae > Chiloscyllium > Chiloscyllium punctatum. The sequence continues at coordinate 70,709,575 of NC_092743.1, forward strand.
ATAGGTTTGGGGTGAGAGGGGAAAGATATAAAAGAGACCTAAGGAGCAACTTTTTCATGCAGAGGGTGGTTCATGTATGGAATGAGCTGCCAGAGGATGTGGTGGAGGCTGGTTCAATTGCAACATTTAAGAGGCACATGAATGGGTATATGAATATGAAGGTTTTGGAGGGATATCGGCCGGGTGCTGGCAGGTGGACTAGATTAGGTTGGGATATCTGGTTGGCATGGACAGGTTGGACCGAAGGGTCTGTTCCCATGCTGTACATCTCTATGACTCTATGACTTAGAGGGGTTGAGCTACAGAGAAAGGCAGAATAGGCTGCGTCAAAAGCTGAAGGGTAACCTTATAGAGATTAATAAAATCATGTGGGGCATGAGTAGGGTAAATAGACAAGGTCTTTTCCCTTGGCTGGGGGAGTCCAGAGCTAGAGGGCATAGGTTCAAGATGAGAGGAAAAAGATTTGAAAGGGACATATAAGGGAATTTTTTCACATAAAGGGTGGTGCGAGCATGGAATGAGCTGCCAGAAGAAGTGTTGTGTCAAACTTTTTTGCTACTCTAAGATCAAACTAACCTATATTTTACTATCATCCATGTGCCTATCCAAAAATCATTTAAATGTCCCTGGCTCTACTACCACCACTGGCAGTGCATTCTACGTAACCATCACTCTCTGTGTCAAGAACCTACCTCTGATGTCTCCACTAAACATTCCTCTAATCTCCTTAAAATTATGCCCCCTTGTGATAGACATTTCCACTTTGGCCTGGGAAAAAGACTCTGGCTATCTACTCTATCTATGCTTCTCAACATCTTGGACACCTCTATCAAGTCACCTCCCATCCTTCTTCACTCCAATAAGGGAAGCTCTAACTCCCTCAAAATTTCTTCATAAGGCATGCCCTCCAGTTCAGGCAGGATCCTGGTAAATCTCCTTTGCACCCCCTCTAAAGCTTCGACATCTATCCTATAATGAGGCGGACAGAACTGAACACAATATTTTAAGTGTTATAGATTAAAGTTTGTGAGAAGATTTGTAGCTCGGGTGCTCGTTGTTGTGGTTCTGTTCACCGAGCTGGGAATTTGTGTCACAGACGTTTCATCTCCTGTCTAGGTGACATCCTCAGTGCTTGGGAGCCTCCTGTTACGCGCTTCTGTGATCTATCCTCCTGCATTTGTAGTGGTTTGAATCTGCCGCTTCCGGTTGTCAGTTCCAGCTGTCCATTGCAGTGGCCGGTATATTGGGTCCAGGTTGATGTGCTTATTGATTGAATCTGTGGATGAGTGCCATGCCTCTAGGAATTCCCTGGCTGTTCTCTTTTTGGCTTGTCCTATAATAGTAGTGTTGTCCCAGTCGAATTCATGTTGCTTGTCATCTGCGTGTATGGCTACTCATGATAGCTGGTCGTGTCGTTTTGTGGCTAATTGTTGTTCATGGATGCGGATCGTTAGCTGTCTTCCTGTTTGTCCTATGTAGTGTTTTGTGCATTCCTGCATGGGATTTTGTGCACTGCATTGGTTTTGCTCATGCTGGGTATCGGGTCCTTTGTTCTGGTGAGTTGTTGTCTGAGAGTGGCTGTTGGTCTGTGTGCTGTTATGAGTCCTAGTGGTCGCAGTAGTCTGGCTGTCAGTTCGGAATTGCTCCTGATGTATGGTAGTGTGGCTAGTCCTTTGGGTTGTGGCATGTCCTCGTTCCATTGTCTTTCCCTTAGGCATCTGTTGATGAAATTGTGTGGGTATCCGTTTTTGGCGAATACATTGTATCGGTGTTCTTCTTCCTCTTTTTGCAGTTCTGGTGTGCTGCAGTGTGTTGTGGCCCTTTTGAACAGTGTCTTGATGCAACTTCGTTTGTGTGTGTTGGGGTGGTTGCTTTCGTAGTTCAAGACTGTGTGTGTGGCTTTCCTGTATACCTTTGTGGTGAATTCTCCATTAGGTGTTCTCTGTACCATCACATCTAGGAATGGGAGTTGGTTGTCCTTTTCTTCCTCTCTAGTGAATTGGATTCCTCTGAGTGTGGCGTTGATGATCCGGTGTGTGTTCTCTATTTCTGTGTTTTTAATTATTACAAAGGTGTCATCCACATATCTGACCCAGAGTTTGGGTTGAATTTGCGGTAAGACTGTTTGTTCTAATCTTTGCATTACCACTTCTGCTATGAGTCCAGAGATGGGTGAGCCCATGGGTGTGCCGTTGATTTGATCATATATTTGGTTGTTGAATGTGAAGGGTGTTGTGAGGCACAGGTCCAGTAGTTTGAGTATGCCATCTTTGTTGATAGGTTCAACGTCCTGTTGTCTGTTATGTATGTCCAGCAGGTTAGCTATTGTTTCTCTGGCTAGGGTTTTGTCGATAGAGGTGAACAGTGCCATTACATCGAATGAGACCATGGTTTCTTCCTTGTCTATGTGTATATTTCTGATGATGTCCAAGAATTCTTGTGTTGATTGTATAGAGTGTCTGGATCCGCTGATCAGGTGTTTCAGTTTCTGCTGTAGTTCTTTAAGTTCTAAAGAACTGCAGCAGAAACTGAAACACCTGACCCAATATACCGGCCATTGCAACGGACAGCTGGAATTAACAACCGGAAGCGGCAGATTCAAACCACTACAAATGCCGGAGGAAACATCACAGAAGCGCTTCACAGGAGGGTCCCAAGCACTGAGGATGCCACCTAGACAGGGGACGAATAGTCTGCAACACAAATTCCCAGTTCGGCGAACAGGACCACAACAAGTGTTATAGAGCTGCAGCATAACCTCGACGCTGTTAAACTCAATCCCCCTGCTAATGAAGATCAACACACTTTCTTAACAACCCTATCAACTTGTGTGGCAAATTCCTCCCACAGCCATAAAAATGTGCAGGTTAGCTGAATTGGCCATGCTAAATTGTCTGTAGTGTCCAGGGATGTGTAGGTTAGGTGGATTAGCCATGGGAAAATGTAAAGTTACAGAGATATGGTTGTAGGTTGGGTCTGGCTAGGATGCTCTTTGAAGGTTCAATGTGAATTTAATGGGCCAAATGGCCTGCTTCCACACTGTAGGTATTCTGTGATCTCAAAGCATGTTCCATGGCCACTGACTACACTCAACTCCAAAGCACAGACATTGGCATCAGACATGTACCAATTTTGCACGCAAATGCAGGAGTCATATGTACATTTCATTGTAAGACTATTCTTAGAACACCTTGCAAACAGGGATAGGCATCCAATCCATTGATTTGAGCAGAATGCATGTCAGGGCTCCCCACTTCCTCTCTCAGTACCCACTGAATTCGTGTCTACTTTTCATACCTGCACCACATGCCAGAGTATACAGCAAACATATTGCTTCAACCAAATGGCAATGTTTCAAAGTTTAAGGGGAGTGAGAACTTAAGAACTAGAAGAAGAAGTAGACAATTCAGCCCCTCAAACCTGATCCACCATTCAATATTTCCGTGGCTGATCTAATTTCAGCCTCATCTTCACATGCCTGCCTGCTCTCCATAACTCTTCAAGCCCATCACTAATTAAAAATCTTTCTATCCCTTCTTTAATTTATTCAATGCCCCAACATCCACCAGTTTTGGGTAGTGAATTCCACAGATTCATGATCTTTTGAGAGATAATTTCTCCTCATCTCTGTTTTAAATTTGGAACCCTTCTTCCTAAAGCTATTTCCTCTCGATCTAGATTGACACAAAAGAGGAAACATTTCCTCTATGTCTACTTTGTTCAGCCCTTTACACATCTTATATACCTCAATTAAATGTCCTCTCATTCTTATCATATATTTATATATAAAATGTGGTGTAGACCTCAACTGCTCAATCTCTCTTCATTCTCTCATCCAGTCCCCAGTCAGACCAAGGGAGTCAGCCTTCAGTTGATAGGATCTAGGCAATGTAAATCTAATATCAGATTTGGGCATAGTCATGCTTGGGGTGGTCGCTCCATATACTACAGCTCAGGAAACAGCTCATGCTCAATCCTGCAGGCCCACTGCAACCAATCCAGGAAGTCACATTAAGTTAGTCAGGGAGATGAACAGAGACCAGTCTGTATTCTGGCCAATCATCAGTTGGGGCTATCCGTCCAAGTCAGTCAGAGGATAGGGCCACTGTCAATCTGTAATTTGGTTCATTGAAAGCTCAGAGGAATTATGAGGGGCATTGCTTTGGTAGGGAAACTGGGAAAAGTTAATCCTAAGAATTGGAGGCCGAATGCTGGGATTCAGAAAACAATAATCCTAAATTGTCTTGTCTAGTGTTTTGTGTACAGTATTGGTTTTCTTTAACGAAGGTTACATTGCTTTAGAAACAGTTCAGAGAAAATTTGCCAGATTAAAATCTGAGTGGGATGATTGTTTTACGAGGAAAGATTGGGTTGGCTAGCTTTAAACTACTAGCATTTGGAGGAATAAGATGCAATATAAGTGGAATGTAATATACTGAGTAGTTTTGGTAAGTGTGAAAAGTTTTCTATTTCGGGGACAGTCCAGAGGTAGGGAGTGAAATGTTTAAAACAGAGAAGAGGCAGTTTTTGGGCTCTCACGGATGGTTATGAGCTTTTGTAATTCTTCCTTAAAGGAACAGAAGGTAAGTCTTTAAATATTTTTAAGGCCGAGGTAGATAGATTCTTAATAAGTAGGGATGAAAGATTTTTGGAATAGGCAGAACTTGGAATAATCAGATTAGCTATGATCTTATTAATTGGTGGCATAGGCTTGAAAGGTTAAATACTCATACTCCTAATTTGTATGTTTGTTAATTGAAGTTTCTGCTGAAAATAATCTACTCAGGGTTAAAAATTGAGCAGTAAGAAGGATGATGGACGGCTAGCCAAAATGTATTAGAAGGGATAACATCTAAGAAAAACTGAAGATGCATCAAATTAAGAGATGGAATAGGACTCAAAATGTGCACAAGTATGTAGCTAATAACATTTGAAAGGAAGAACATGCATATACTTGGCTCAATCCACAGTAGCTTTTTTCATTCTTTGTTCTTCACCACACATCATCTCCTTCACTTTCAATAAAGAAAACTTATTTTCTGCCAACCTCCATTTGGGGGAGCACTTTAGCAGTAGTAGTCATGAATTCATCAAATTTTGGTTGGTTTTATATTAGTTTATTACTGCAAAATATTCAATGTGATTTTGGGAGGCTCATTTTTCAAATTTGAGTTAATATTTTGGTAAAACAAACTGAGGGGTCTACTTCAATAAATTTATAGTGATACCGATGAAAAAAAAAGATTTAATTCTGTAAAATGCTGTAATTATCCGAAGTCGGGTAGTATCTTTAAAGAAGGGAAGACAGTTACTGTCTCAGGTAGAGCTTTTCCAAAAATTGGAAGGTATTGAAGGTGAACAGTTTAGAAGGGTCAAAGAGAGAGAAGAGAATAGTCGTATTACATACATAGAAACAAACAAGGGTAGGGCTTATACAATTCATGGGTAGTATTGTAGCCTTGGGTAATGTTGTAGAACAGAGGGACCTAGGAATTCAAGTACATAATCCTTTGAAGTTTCTTTCACATATAGACAGGGTGGTTAAAAAGGCACTTGGCACACTTGCCTTCATTGCTCAGTCTTTTAAGAATAGGAGTTTGGAAGTCGTATTAAGATAATACAGGACATTGGTAAGGCCTCTTCTGGAAGACTTTGTCCAGTTCTGGTCACCCAGTTATAGGAAGGATATTATTAAGCTGGAGAGGGTTCAGAAGAGTTGTTTTTCTCTGGAATGGTGCAGGCTGAGTGGAGACTTGATAAAAGTTTATTAAATTATGAGGTGTATAGATTGGGTTGACAGTCAGAATATTTTTCTCAGAGTTGCAATGTCTAAAACTAGGGAACATGCAATAAGATGAGAGGGGGAAAGTTCAAAGGAGACGTGAGGGGCAAGTTTTTTACCCAGAGAGTGTGGTGTTGGAGACAGATATGAAAGGGGCGTTTAAGAGACATTTGGATAAGCACATGAATAAGCACATAAGGGCAGCACGGTGGCACAGTGGTTAGCACTGCTGCCTCACAGTGCCTGGGTCCCAGGTTCAATTTCAGCCTCGGGCAACTGTCTGCGTGGAGTTTGCACATTCTCCTCATGTCTGCGTGGATTTGCTCTGGTTTCCTCCCACAGTCCTAAGATGTGCAAGTCAGGTGAATTGGCCATGTTAAATTGCCCAGAATGTAAGATGCATTAGTCAGAGGGAAATGGGTCTGGGTGGGTTACTCTTTGGAGGATTGGTTGGGTCAAAGGGCCTGTTTCCACACTGTAGGTAATCTAATCTAATTTACAAGGAATGGAGGGATATGGTCAAAGGGCAAGCAGAAGGGATTAGTCTAATTTGGCATCATGTTTGGCACAACATTGTGGGCTAAAGGGCCCCTTCTTGTTCTATGTTCTAAGAGATTTACCAGGATCTTGCTGTCTAAGGAAATTTTGAGTTATAAAGAAAGGCTGGATAGGCTGGGACCTTTTTCCACTGGAGCTTAGAAGGTTGAGAGGCAACCTAATAGAAGTTTGCAAAATAATACGTGGTATCGATAGAGTTAATGATAGTTGGCTTTTCCCAAGGATGGGACATTTCAAGACCAGGGTCCACATTTTTAAAGTGAGAGGAGAGAGATTTAAAAAAGACTTGAGGGGCAAATCCCTTACACAGAGGGTGGTTCACATGTGGAATAAACTTCCTGAGGAAACGATGGATGCAGCTACAATTACAAAATCTAAAAAATCATTTGGATAAGTACATGATTAGGAAAGGTTTGGAGGGATATGGACCAGGAACAGGCAGATGGGATTATGTTCTGCATGGACTGGTTGGACCGAAGGACCCGTATCGGTCCTATATGACATTGTAAGGAAAACAGGAGTTGGTTCAACGGTGGAAATGATAGAGTTAAAGACAAAAGAAGTCATAATGAGAAAAATGACTTGAATTCATACTTAGCTCTGAGGTAGAGACACTACAACTCCATCACAAGAGCACTATGTTGCAGGCATACACAGTTGCTGGTGCCAGCAAAAGCTGCACCATGATAATTGTGACATGGAACAGAAATGCCATTAACCTGGCCTTCCCCAAAAGAAGCCAGATATTTATGTATGCGAGAAAAGTATAAAAGAATATGTAAATTGAATAAGAATTTTGGGCTACTTAGTTAGATAGAGTACATTGGGATACAGTATATTACCATGAATAGAGGATTGGCTAACCTATAGAAGCCAGAGAGTTAGGATAAAGTTAGGGTTAGGGTTAGGCAATCTTTAAAATTTTTTCAAAATCTTTTCAAATTTTTAGTTTGGCAATCTGCAATTAGTGATATGTACAGGAATCAGTGCTGGTCCAAAGTTATGTACAATATATAATAATGATGTGGATGAGGAAAGTAAATGTACTAGAGTGAAATTTACAGATCACACAAAAATAGGTCAGAAGGCAAGTGGTAAGATGACACAAAGAGTCTGCAGGCCTCTTACTTATGGAAAGATATACTGGCAGTTCAGATATTCCTGGCTAATAGCAAGCATGGAAGGACTGTCTTATGAGGAGAGGTTGGACCTATTCTCATTGGAATTTAAAAGAATGAGACGTGACCTAATTGAAACAAATAAGATTCTTAAGGGGCTTGACAGGATGGATGTAACAAGGCTGTTTCTCCTTGTGGGCAAATCTAGAACCAGAGGGCAAAATCTCTCAATAAGGTGATGTACATTTGAGACAGATATGGGGAGGCATTCATCGCTATGGTGTGAATCTATGGAATTCTTTACCCAGAGGACTATTGAAGCTGGGTTATTAAATATATTTAAGGGCTGAGATGGGCAGATGTTTAATCAATAAAGGAATCAAGAGTTATGGGGAAAGACAGGAAAGTGGAGTCGAGGATTATGAGATAAGCCATGATCTCATTGAATGCTATAGCAGATGCTATGGACTGAATGGCCTATTTATTATCCAACATATTACGGGCTTATGGTCTTGAAATGTATAGTTCATTATCTGGAGCACAAATACCAGCACAAACCAATTGAGACATGCTGGGAATTCTCTATCATTTGATGTAGTGTAAGCTATTGACTGAAATAAATAAAGACCTGAATAGAGAGATGGAATGCTGACCTTCAAACTTGTTTCAAGTTTCATTAAACATTATATAATTCTACAAGTCGGAGTGAGAGTAGAAGATTTATTGGCCTCTGATTAGTTGGACAGCTCAGCCAATGGGAGTTAAGGTCCTGAGGTATTTAAGCACAGAGTAAAGCTTGCCACTGGTTGGCACAAAATGTAATAGGATGCCTTGAAAAGTGACAATGCAAAGGTATTGCCCACTCTCCAGCCTGCAACTTACTTTGTTATCTCCTTAAAACTCTGCTTAGTGATTTACTTGTACTTCTTTCAGTTTGGGCCACCAATTCACTTCTCACTATGTGTTTTATCTACATTATGGAGACCAAACATTGGTTGAATGATTGCTTTCTTGAAGACTTTATTCAGTCCACAAGCATTACACTGAGCTTCTGATTGTCTGTTATTTTAATTTTCTGCTCCATTCCCTCTCTGACTTTTTAGTCTTCATTGTTCTAATGGTCATCAAAATAGACTAAAGGAACAGCACTTTATTTATGACTAGGCACATTGTACTTAACATGCAGTAATTACAGATTATTACATTCGTTTCTTTTTTCTTTGGTTGGTAATTTTACTTTTCACATTCACATCTCTGCTGGGCTCATCCTTTTGTTATTTTAAGTGTCTCATTATAACCTTATTTTATCTTTTATCATTTAATCTTTTTTCATCCTTTGTTGATTAAAAATCTGTCCATCCTATCGCAGACCATTCCTCTTGTTCTTTCTACCCACCCTCTTCCAAAGCCTTGGTCAAAAGTTATTACATCTTAAAGTGATCGCACTTCTGATGAAAGGTTTGAAGCTGAAACTGTTGACAAAGTTATCACAGAGTTAGAGAGACTTTATGAATCTTTACAAATTATATCAACATCTGATTTCATGAACCCTAGCACAATTTCTGGGTGTCCCCAATTTTCATAAACAAGAGATAAATTATGGGGTGGTGTGGACCAGTAGCAAATAACCAATGGATGTCTGGTCTCTCAACCAAACCTCATAAACATTCATTGTTGACAAACCAAATGTCCATTATTATTTTGAAACAATTGTACTGCAAAGAACATATTACTTGATAGATAGCTCTTTTGCCGTCATCTATCAGCGCACGTTGTTTATTCACACAACGTGAAGATGTGTTACATGCTTCTGTTTCTACTGTCAATATTTAAAACATAAAGAAAGTTATGAATTAATAAATAAATGAAAGATTGAATGATTTCTTAAAAGAAAATATTTTTGACATGTGCTATTGTTACAAAAGGGGTATTTAATTCTTAGTGTGTGTACTGAGATAATTGCATGGGAGTTTCCAAGTTAACATTGAGTGTATGAGGGACCATAAGTTGTGGTGATGGGGCATAGATTGATTTGGAGGATATGAGGACCAATGAGGATGTCTGGAATGGCATGAGTTGGTATTGATATAATATGGGGGTGTCAAAGAGTCAGAGCTGAAAAATGTGTTGCTGGAAAAGCGCAGCAGGTCAGGCAGCATCCAAGGAGCAGGAGAATCGACGTTTCAGCCATAAGCCCTTCTTCAGGAATCAGAGTCAAAGAGTCAGAGTTATACAGCATGGAAACATATCCTTCAGTTTAAACAGTCCGTGCCGATCATGTTCCCAAACTAAACTAGTCCCACTTAGACACACAGAGATCTACAGTATGGAAGCAGACCCTTTGGTCCAACTCATCCATGCTGACCAGATATCCTCTATAAATCTAGTTCCATTTGCCAGCATTTGGCCCACATCCCCCAAATCCTTCCTATTCATATGACCATCCATATGTCTTTAAATGTTGTAATCATACCAGCATCTACAGCTTCTTATGGCTTCATTCCATACATGCACCACCCTTGGTGTGCAAACATTGCCCCATAGGTCTTTTTTATGATGGTCCCCTCTCATCTTAAAACCATGCCCTCCAGTTTTGGACTCTCCCACCTGGGGAAAAATACTTGTCTATTTACCCTATCCATGTCCCTCATGATTTTACAAACCTCTATGAGGTAACCTCTCAGTCTCCAATGCTCCAGGGAAAAAAGCCCCAACCTATTCAGCCTCTCCCTATAACACAAACTCTCCAACCCTGGCAACATCCTTGTAAATCTTTTCTGATCCATTTCTAGTTTCACAATATCCTTCAGACAGAAGGGAGACCAGAACTGTGTGCAATACTCCAAAAGTGGCTGAACTGTTGTTCTGTACAAGCACAACATGACCTCCCAACTTCTATACTCAATGCACTGACCACTAAAGGCAAGCATACTAAATGCCTTCTTCACGATCCTGTCTACCTGTGACTCCAATGTCAAGGAAATTTGAATCTGCATGCCAAGATCTCTTTGTTCACCAATACTCTCCAGGACCTTTTAATTAAGGGTATAAGTCCTGCCATGATTTGCCTTTCCAAAATGCAACACCTCACATTTATCTACATTAAACTCCATCTGCCACTCCTCAGCCCATTGGCCCATCTGATCACGATCCCATTGTATTCTGAAGTAACCTTCTTCACTATCCACTGCACCTCCAATTTTAGTGTCATCTGCAAACTTACTAACTATACCTCTTATGTTCACAACCAAAGCATTTATGTAAATGACAAAAAGCAGTGAACCCAGCACCGATCCTTCTGGCACACCACTGGTCACTGGCCTCCAAAGCAACCCTCCACCACAACCCTGTGTCTTCTACCTTCAAGCCAGTTCTGTATTCAAATAGAGGTTCTCCCTCTATTCCATGTGATCTTCCCTTGCTAGCCAGTCTACCATGAGGAACCTTGCCAAACACCTTACTGAAATCCATATAGATCACATTCACTGCTCTGTCCTCATCAATCCTCTTCATTACTCCTTCAAAAAACTAAATCAAGTTCGTGAGACATGATTTCCCACACATAGAGTCATGTTGACTATCCTTAATCAGTCCTTGCCTTTCCAAATACATATAAATCCTGTCCCTTAGGATTCCCTCCAACAATTTGCCTACCACTGGGCTTACTGGTCTCTAATTCCTGGCTTTTCCTTACCATCTTTCTTAAATAGTGGCACAACATTAGCCAATCTCCAGTCTTCCAACACCTTGCTTGCCTGTGTTTGGCCCATTTCCCTCTAAACTTTTCCCATTTATGCACTAATCCAAATGTCCTTTAAATGTTATAACTTTTCCTGCACCTATCACTTCCTCTGGCAATTCGTTCCACATTAAGAATCACTCTCTGTGTAAAAAATGTTGTCACTCATGTCTTTTTTCACCTTAACAATGTGCCCCCTAGTTTTAAACTCCCCCACCCAAGAGAAAATATCTTTTCTATTCACCTTATCTCTGCCCCTCTTGACTTTATAAAGCTTTATGACGTCTCCCCTCAACCTCCTGTGCTCCAGTTAAAAAAGTCCCAGCCTATCAATTTATTTTTATAATTCAAACCCTTCGTTCCTGACAACAAGAGGTGTGAAGGGGAAGGAATATAGGGCTGTTTTCTTCCTTGTTTGTTGTTTTTATTATAACTTGGAAGATTTCCCAGAACTAACGGGCAAGAAACAGTGAATGAGGATAATATATTCTTTTTAAGGTTGGCAACCTGTCACCACTGGGGTTCCATAGGGTTCAGTAATGGACCAGAAGTGTTTACTATATATATACTTGGAGGAAGAAAGCAAACTTACTGTAGCCAAATTTGCAGACAATACAAAAAATAGGTGGAAAGGCATGTTGCAAGAGGGTGACAAATAGAATATGGAGAGATTTTGATAGGTTGAGTATATGGGCAGAAGATTGTCAAAATGTGAAGTTGTTCATTTTGGAATGGAGAACAAAAGAATAGGGTATTATTTAAACAGAGGAAAACTGCAGAAAGCTGCAACTCAGATCAGTCATGATCCTATTGAATGGCAGAGTAATCTTGAGGGGCTGAATGACACTTCTGTTATTTTTAGAATCGTTTTAACACTGATGTGAGCCCTTTAAACAAATCCCTGACAACCTCTGCATTTGTCTCTGCAGTGCTTCTGGGAATAGTAGCCCCTATAGTAGTTACTTCCCACCCAAACCTCCTCCCACTATTTTTCTTCTTTCTTCTAAGATGAGAAAACAGAACTGGGAATTTTGTGACCCCCACCTTTCAGATGAAAATCCAACTTTTTAACTCTCTCTCTCTTTCTCCAAATGCTGCAATATGTTGAGTATTTTCAGAATTTTTTGTGAAAAACACACATCTTTGTGAATTTATGAAGGTAATTCCAGTGCTTTCATTGAATTACACTGTACAAAAAAAGTTGCAGTGTCCCATTTGCTTATAAAGAAAAAGCTATTTTTCACTGAATAGATGTTTTTCGATATTAATTTAACATTTCACAGAGAAATTTTCTTTAAAGCACACGAATCAATAGCACTGATAGCAGGCATGTTTGGAATACAAGATCTAAACAATTTCAAGGTAACAGCTCAAAGCTGTAGACCAATTAAAATCAATGAAGTGTAACCATGGATACATTGGGTGAATACAGATTTTCAACATTTTCAAACTTGCTTCTTATTATATAATACAACCGAAGGTCAATAGCAGAAAGCTTACACAGGCAGAGCATTTAAGATGGAGTTAGAAGAAGTATGACATCACTGACAATCATTTTGAAGATTTTTCTTGAGGTCAAGTTACCCTGCCTTTTCTTCATCACATAATCAGAGTCAATATGATTATAAACACAATATCTGAGTAACGGCAGATGTGTCATCTTTATACAGAAGAAATGTAAAGGTTCTATGAAGCCAATCATAATTGTAAAAATAAGTCAGTTTGCTCTTGAACAACAGCAAGTATGGTCAGTCCAGTTGCAGAATCTCAGGCTCACTATTTTCTTAAACAGAATTTTGTTATCAGCTTCAAGATATAGACAAAGGGCCAATCCCTCTAATTTCTCTACCCTGGAAACTTCTGAAATTCTCCATAAAATTGGAAACTTTGGTTGGGTCTGATGAGATGACATAATATCTTGGGAGATGTCAGACTGTTAAGTACATAGTCTAATGCCTGACTAACCTTTAAACAGACCAATACATACAACAGACAATGCCAACTATGCCTTGTCCAGACACCATACAACCCTCAGATCTGGATCTAACACTACCGGGACCCATGACTACACTTCACCCCCAGAGAGAATTCACTGCTCAGTTTAATGCTTAAGGTGGAAACCTTCAACTCATTGAAAGTAAGCTGAAGTGCTGTAACCAGCAAGACAACGTGCTGGAACATGGGACTTGGGTGACTAGGGTGATTCAGGCAACACAGCTATGATGAGCTGAGTATCCATTTTCTGTGCTGTAACATTTTTCCGATCCTATGGTTCTTATTCCACTTCAGCGATAGAGATATTATTGCTTAGTCTTCTCTATGCCTTCAGGTGGAACAAAAAGAGCAGCAAGATCAAAGGTGTCATGGAACAAAAGGAAAAGTAAGTTACAATAGGTAGTAGAGAGAACATTGGGCCAAAGTAGGTGGTAATAGTAGAATAAAGATTAGTTTTGACTGGAAGCAATAATATGAAAACAAGAAACACAGAACAGTGGAATATAAAATATCAAAATATGTGACAGAGTTCCTGGCCTAAAGCTGTTGAATTCAATGTTGAGTCCAGAAAATTGTGATCTGCCTAAGCAGAAAATAAGACGGTGTTCCTTCAACTAGTTCTGGGCATCATTGGAACACTGCAGCATGCAACCAGATCAGAAATGTGATCATGAGATCAAAATGGAGAAATGATGTAGAATCAGATTGGAATGTCAAGATTATGCTTGTGGACTGAGCAGAGTTGTTCTGCAAAACATTCACTCAACAAAAAACTAAGAACTGCGGTTTCTGGAAATCTGAAATAAAAACAGAAACTGCTGGAGAACTTCAGCAGGTCTGGCAACATCTGAGGGCACAAAGCAGAGTCAAAGTTTTGAGTCCAGTGACCCTTCTTTAGAAATGGTGTGAACAAAACATTACATTAATGAACCACTAGATCTAAAACATTAACTCTGCTTTCTCTCCACAGATGCTACCTGGCTTGCTGCGTTTCACCAGCAATTTCTGTTTCTGTGAGCAGGACATGCTCTGTATGAAATTTAAAGACGTACAAGTAAAGCACTACTTCACCTGTGAAGAATATTCATATCCCTGGTCAGTGTAGAGGGAGGAGGTAAAAAGACAAATGTTATCCCTCTTGTAATTACCTAGGAAGGTACCATGAGACGAGGGGATAATAGAGAAGTGAATCAGAATACTGTGGACGGAATAATGCCATCAGAATGCTGATGGGAGAGAGAAGCTGTTTTTAGTGTGTTGGCAAATCATGCTGGAGATAGTAGAAATGATAGAAGGTGATCATTTCAACATAGAGGTGAGATGGAAAGTGAGCAGAAGGGGAATCCTGTTATGGTTCTGGCAGAGGGGAGAAGGGATTACGCTGCAAGTCCTGGAAACAGGTTGGACACAGTTGTAGGCCTGGTTAAATTCAGTCGGGCAGGGAGCATGAAGATTTGAGGGGCTGGCAATCCAAGTATAAAAAAGAATGACAAATGCACCAATGTACAAGGTAGCAGCATTACATTAGATATGAAAGAAATGGAGAGATAGGTGGAATGGAATTAAGTCCTTACAGATAGAGAAGTGTGAGGATTTGTAGTTGAGGTTGCTGTGTGAGTCACTGGGTTTTGTCATGAATATTATTTGTCAAACTATTCCCCTGAAGTGGAGACTGACATTCTGAATTGACTCACAGCCAGAGAATTCAACCTGACAGAAAATTGACCAAACTACATAAAACCGCAATCAACAGCTATCATCTGCAACAAACTGAGGATTCAAGAAGTGTCAATCAGATGTTTTGTCATTTTGATTGTCTGAGTATGTGCATTTTCCCTTTCCTACCATACCAACAGTGAAGGGTGTTGGTGCAACCCCATTGGATAATTTGAATCTAGTTCAAGACCCTATTGGCCAAAGGTCACAGAACATTCTGAATGGCCTGGCGCGAGACGTTAATCCTCTCCTCAGGGGGTGTGCAGTGCTAGATGGTACAAGTTAGGAAATGGCCCCAATAGATGGTAAATTGGAAGGTCCCCCTGTTGGGTTTTTATGGCATACCAGGGTAGTGGAGATGGGGTGGTTCCAGGACAACACTTAACACATCCCAAGATTTTGATAATACATAACATATCAATGAGAAAATTCTTTCAAGTCGATTGACTGGTCACCTACAGGAGAGGATAGAGAGAGAACCTTTTAAACTTAACCTTGAAGACATAGTCTGCCATCACCCAACAGTGTTGGTTAATCTCTATACAGACGCTGATTACATTTTAGGTTTGGATCTTATGAGAAAGTGTAATTTACTTTTTGATCAAGCTAATTATGGTATTGAGAAAATGCCCAAGCTTGAGGAGGCTCCAGTAGAGATTGCAACAGGCATATACACACAGAGAATTTATACAATGGGGGTATCGTGAATTAGACTCACCGAAATGACTCAGGTCCCACCAAAATGATTAAGGATCTAGCATCACAGGCAGTTCTCACAGAGGCTAAGAGTGTATTCACAAATCATAAACACGACTATGGTATCGAGGGCAAGATAGTAATAGATGGCCTGGACCAAAAGCCACAAAGACAATACACTTTCTTGAATCAGGCTGAGGGAGATTGGCCAAGGGGTAGGAGTCCTATACCCTATAGCATCTACCAATAACTCTCCATTATGACTTGCTAAGAAACTGGATGTGGCTCACCATCAAATGTCGCGAACGAAACAAAACCACCCCAGTCATAGCAGACAGTTGTGACTATCCTCAACCCTATGGGCAACATTATTCACCACACTGGACATTAGTAATGGATTTTGGTTCATCCCCCTCTATTGTCATTGCCAATATAAATTCATCTTCACATCTGAGAGCCAGTAACACATATGGACTCGCTTGACCATGATTTTCACAATTCTCGGCCAATATTTCATCAGAGGCTGGCTAAAGAGCTAAAGAAGTTTTCTCAACCTGATTGCTTAATACGGTAGGTGGATGATTCCCTCCTGCTGACAGAGACAAGGACTGAACATTTGATGCTGTTAAAGGAATTGTTAACACTCTTCACCGCCTTGGGACTAAAAGGTAAGTGCAAGAAAATGTAGATCTCATACTTGGGAAGTGTGATAGTTCAAGAAAATGCAAAATAGAAGGGAAGAGTATTGAGGGCATAACTCATTTATCCCTCTCCAGGGGTGTGAACTTGTTGTGTTCCATTTTGGGCTTCATGGGATACTGTCAGAGTCACTGATGGTTTTGGCATGAAAGCCACATCAAGCTCTGACCTTCATAAAAGGAGTGGACTGAACAGCATATAGATGCAGTTGCCAAATTTAAACAGGCCCCAGTGCAGGCCCTCGCACTGCGGGCACCCAGCCCAGATCTTCCCTTCACCTTGGAAGTTGCAGCCACACTGGCAGCTGTACCTCTTCAAGAATGACACTATAAACTCCAACTGGTAGCCTTTGCCTCCCAGACTCTTTCATCAATAGAATAGACCTTCTCTACATTGAGAAGCACTTGCTAGCTCTTCTGGGCAGCACAACATTTTGCTTATGTTATTGACCTGAAGTCCTTAATAATTCTGATGGAGCACACCCCCATTCAACTTTTGCTGAATGGCAAGATTAAAGATGATACTGTCAGCCATGCTGGATGTTAATGTCACAGGGTCGCAACATTGTGATCAAGTGTTCTAAAATGCTATCCTCCTTAGCTGAAAATTTGAGCATCAGGGAGAACCACGTGATTGTAAAGTAGGGGCAACAAATTTCCCAAAGGGACCATTCATGCCAAAACAAAATGGGAGAAGACCCACGGGAACCGAGGGAGCAGAGAGGAGACCCTATGTAAGAATATTCATAGACAGATCCTCTAAGGTGATGATGGAAACCAAGAGAACAGCATGTTGTATTGTACATCTATAATATATAGTATGGAGAACCACAGAGGCATACTGAAAATAGGTGAACACTGAAGATCCACAACAAAATGAGCACTCAGGCTGCCGAGCTAGCAGCAGTAACTTACGTGGTCAGTCACCCTGAAAAATTACCCCCACTGTGAGTCAAACCAAGTTTGAGGATCTGGTAAAGGCTCAGAGCAGTGATGCTCAGTTAAAGCAAATATAGGAAAGAACAATCCCTGCTTTATATCACAATTGGGAAAACAAGTTTTAAATTCAGAACAACTTCGATTATCTGAACAAGACTGTCGGGGAATATTTTGTTTGGATAACTGAGAGTTCAGACAACAGATTGTTTGGATAATGGATAGCGTTTTTACAGAACCTTGAGATCTTGTTTGGATAATCTGAAATTCAGATAATTGATGTTCAGATAATCAAGGTTGTTCTGTATTAATGATGGAATTGTTCTCAAAGATACGTGGTACTCGTCTAAGATCAATGCTATGATGTCCAAGGTCATTAAGGGACAGAAGTCATGACTGACAGAGGTGGCGGCAGTGGTTCCTTCCTAGAATGTGAGCAGTGGTGGGCCCAGCATCAAGTCTGAGCTCAGTTTGGGATCTGGCAGCTTCAGTGGCAGCTGCATTGTCAAGATCAGCCCAGCATGAACTCATGGTGGCAACAAAGTCGGTAGAGGCAAGATGGCACCGAAGAATGGTGATACAGTTCCAGCAGCAGTGACCACCTGAATGTTCGCAGACTGAGGGATGGACTTTGAGTCTTTGTTTTTCTGGTGGTGAAGAACCATGGCGGAGAAGAAGGGTGATCTGAACATTTCCTTTTTTTTGCTGTTTCTTTTATTTCTGCTTCTGTTTTTAATCCTGTCTTTTGTATGACACAGGAGAATGGCAACTTTGTATACTTTTCACTGTATTTCTTTATTCCTGCACGCGAGTACATGTGACAATAAATTTTGAATCCAAATCCGAACCCAGGGATTATGTTAGTGGCCGAAAATGGTAAAGGGAATGAAACATTATGTCGAAAATTGTATCATCTGCATTCCAGACAAATATGCCAATAAAAGAAAGTTAAGGTAAATTAGACCAGTGCCAGGACTGTGGACTGACTTTCAAGTAGATTACATCGCCACTCTACCACTCTGAAAAGTGGAATATAGTTATATGCTGGTTATTGTGGACACTTTTAGAAAATGGATAGAGGCGTACTCCATTCAGACAAACAACTGTTAAACTTCTAGCGAGCCGCTTAATTCAGCATATTTTCATGAGATTGAGTCTTCTCTGCAGAATAGATTTGAACCAGGGAATCCATTTCGCAGCTCAGGTATTATGTGGAGGTGCCACTGTTGGACTGAGGTGGACAAAGTTAATTCAGGCAGTAATGAACATATTTGGCATTGGCCAAAGGTTTCACATCCTCAGTCCAGCAGATTGTAGAGAGGATGAAACATACCCTCATCCAGCGAAACAGTTCAATCTGGAATGTAATTTTATCCTTTTTCCTGCTCATAAAGAACTCACCTTGCACTTAAACAATATTCGCCGGTATACTAAAGACAAGATGTCCCATAAGGAGTATCAAAATCTTAATATTGGACATTGACAGAGCTCAAGGTCAAAGCCCTCTGCCATGAGAAAATTGTGAAACTTTTATTAGAAAATATACAGACTGCACACAAAGCAATGGTTATCAGAATGTCAAAAAGGAAAAAGTGGAGCAAGGTGTACTTCGATAAGAAGGTGAGGCAGAGGTAGGACAGGAGGTAATGTTACAAAATTTCCAGCCAGGAATATTCTTGTCCCCCAAATATTCAGGTCCCTGTCGGTGTTGGCCAAGGCCAGCTCATTCACGTACAGAATTTTGTTAGAGACAAAAAAAATCTGTGTGCTACCATATTAATCAGTTAAAGGCCTATGGAGCACAGAGCAACAACAATCAACCCTACATCATTCCCCTGCACATGAGGAGAACTGGGGGGAGTGGGCCCTATCCCATGTCCTGATCCAGATCCAGTCCAAATTCCGGATCCTGACCCAGGACCAGCCCCAGTTACCAATCCAGGCCAGTATCCTGAACCAGCACTGCACACTGAGGCCTTCTGAGGCCTCAACCTTGGAAACTGAACCAAGCCCTTCTAATTCTGGCCAGAGATGCAAAGTAGAAAGGATTTCTAGTTATTTTAAGCAGGTGCATTGTTGATATTCCAGGCATGATGCACTTGGCCCACCATGCAGTTTTAAACAAAATAATGTTTATTTTCATGTGAACAAAAGAAAACCAACTTTAGAATAACATAACTATTTAAAAATCCAATTGACTCTATTGCAATTTAATGATACTGTTCCAAATACTTGCAACATCCCCATAAACACACTCTTCACAGAAAAGTTAAAATTAAACACAGGTTCTTACAGGAGAGATGTCAGAGAGAGCAAGGATCAACATGGGAACTGTTTCTTTGACCAGCGACCTGATAAACCTGACTGCTTGCTAAAACCAAACCAAACCAGAGAAAAGCTGAACTGGGAGAATTGGCCACCTCCGTTTCATTGTACAAGTGTTTTTTAAAAAAACTTGAAAGCCTTTTTTTCTGGGGCAGTACCTGTTAGCTATAATCAAATTGGCCCTAAAACCCAACCAAACCAGACACATCAGAACATCTGCGTTTATGACTCCAGTCAAAAAGATACAAGGACAGAATAACCTTGTCAAAGGAGCAGCATGATCACACTAAGGAAACATCCAAATAGGTGCTCTATGCATAGATGAAGTCAACCCTTTTGGAAAGCAGTCAGTCCAATACTCCCACTGAGACATGGTGGAGGAATATATCCACAGCAGCCAGACCCATCACACACTCTATTACACCCAACCTTGGTGCTCTGCTAATTCATCACAATCATAGCATAACATTATCATAATCGTAGCCTAAATCTGCCAGTCTATTCTGTCATACAGGGCTACAGCACATACAATACAATAGATAGCCATCATCACCATTTTCTTATTTTGGCTAGTTTTCATCTCATCACCTAACCTTTAATCATCTGGACCTCTGACAGTGCCAACACGCAGACCTACCTCTGACCATTCCTTCCCAATTTAGATTAACCAATGTTAGGCCTGAAGTGAGGCCTGACACACATGAAATTGACTGACAAAAGGGAATTGAATAAATTCAATAAAAGGATGAGTTAGGGAGGAGTTTGATCAAATGCAGGCCAAGACGAGACAGAATTAGAATAATCTCCACGAGTGAAGAAAGGTGGGGAGATATGACATACTACGTGTTCGTCTACATCGTCAGCTGAGTTTTCAGGATGTAATCATCAGAAGTGTTAATTGGACAGGAGTACACATATCCCAGTGATAGGTGTTTTGCCTCATCAGAGGCAGGTGAATGTGAGGATAGTGTTTTGTGAGTCCTACATTTCATGCGACAATCAGTAGGTTGTGTTTAGGAAGACAAATGGGAGTTCAGCTTATTGTAAACTGAGCACAGACACCATGGGTGACTGGTGGGATTTATTTCACAAGCAGCTGTACAGAAATGGATAAAAACCGGAAGAACTGCAGATGCTGCAAATTGTGGGAAAAGCTCAGCAGGCTGGGCAGCATCAGTGGAGAGAAATCAGATTTAACACTTCAGGTACAGTGACTCTTCCTCAGAACTGATGGTAGCCAGATAAAAATTGTCTTTTATGTAGAAAATAGGGGGTAAGGAGTAAATGATGAGTTGAGAAATAGCCCAAAAGAGAGAGAAGAACAGATGGACAAAGAAATGGATAACAATCAGTCGAGTGAAATTAATAGCTACTACTGGAGACTATTAGTGACAAACAATTGGCTGAGTGTAATTGTAGACTATATGATAATGTATAGCATTTAGGTTAAGGACATAAGAGAAGGTGTCTCAAGCCCTAAATTGCTGAATTCAGCATTGAGTCCAGCAGGCGGTACAGTTCCCAAGAGTAAAATGAGGTGCTCATAGAGTCATAGAGTCCTGCAGCACTGAAATAGGCCCTTTGGCCCTAATTGGCCGTGCCAACCAAAACATCCATCTATGCTAACACCACTTCCCTGCACTTGGCCCATATCCTTTTAACCCTTTTCTATCCATGTATTTGCCAAATACCTTCTAAGTGTTGATAATGTACTCAGCTCAACTCCTTCTGCTAGCTACTCATTCCATATGCATACAAACCTCTCTGAAAAAGTGTTGCCCCTCAGGTTCCTTTTTATTCTTTCCCCTCTGATTTTTTGTCCTCTAGTCCTCGATCCCCCAACCCTGGGAAAAAGATTGAGAGCATTCACTCTACACAGCCTCTCATGATCTTATATACTTCTATAAGGCCCCCCTCATTCTCTTACATTCTAAAGAAAAAAGTCCTGGCTTGTCCAATCTCTCCCTATAACTCAGACCATTGAGTCCGGGCAACATCCTTGTAAATTTCTTCTGCACTCTTTCTAATTTAATAGCATCCTTCCTATAGCAAGGTGACCAAAACCGAACACAATACTCCAACAGTCTCACCAACCTGCAGTCCTGTATAACTGCAACATAACTTCAACAAGGTAAAAACAATGACTGCAGATGCTGAAAACCAAATACTGGATTAGTGGGGCTGGAAGAGCACAGCAGTTCAGGCAGCATCCAACGAGCAGCGAAATCGACGTTTCGGGCAAAAGCCCTTCATCAGGAATAAAGGCAGTGAGCCTGAAGCATAAACTTCTATACTCAATGCCCTGAGTGATGAAGACCAGTGTGCCAAAAGCCTTCTTCACTGCCCTGTTTGTCTGTCACTAAACTTTCAGAGAACTTTGAACCTGAATCCAAGATCGCTTCATTCCACTACACTCCTTAAGGCCCTACCATTCATCATGGAATTACTACCTTGATTTGATTTTCAAAAATGCAAGACCTCATATTATCTATGTTAAACTCCATTTGCCATTTCTCAGCCTATTTCCCCAGCTGATCAAGGTCCTGCTACAATTTCTGATAACCTTCCTCACTGTCCAGATGCTGTTCTTCATCCTTGCATTGAGCTTTGCTGGAGTGCTGAGACAGAGATATTGGCCAGAGGCCAAGGTGGTGTGTTGAAGTGGCAGGCAGCTGGAAGTTCAGAATCTTTTTTACCCCGTGAGAATGTAGGTGTTCTGTGAAGCAGTCACCCAATGCTTCAATATAGAGGAGATCACATAGTGAGCAGTGAATGCAATAAACTATATAGAGTTAAGTGCAGGTAAAGTGCCACTTCACTTAGCAGATGCGTTTGGACCCTTGGATACTGAGGAGGGAGAAAGTAAATGGGCAGGTGTTACACCTTTTGCAGTTGCTGGGAAAGGTGCCATGGGGCTGTAGTCGAGTGTTGGGAGTGAAGGAAGAGTGGACTAGACGTCCCAGAGGGAATGATCCTTGTGGAAGACTGGCAAGGGAGGGGAGGGGAATTCTTATCTGGTTGTGGCATTCCACTGGAGGTAGCAGAAATGATGGCTAATGATCCTGGGGATGCGGATGCTGGTGGGGTAGTAAGTGAGGACAAAGGGGATCCTATCGCTTTTATGAGAAGGAAGAGAGGGATGAAGTCTAAAGTGGGGGAGATGGGTCAAACCTGGCTGAGGGCCCTGTCAACTATGTGGCTGACGAATCCTCCGCTGAGGAAGAACATTTTGGAGGCCCCCCCCTTGTGGAAGTTGGCATTATCAGAACTGATGTGATGGAGATGGAGGAAAATAGAATCGAATCCTGCAGGAAGCTGGACGTGAGGATGTGCAGTTAAGGTAACAGTGGAAGTCAATGGGATTTTCATGGATATTTGTGGCCAGTCTATTCACAGAAATGGAATCAGAATCAGAGATGTCGAAGATTGGAAAGGAGGAGTCAGAGATGGACCAGCTGAAGGTGAGAGTGGGGTGAAAGTTGAAAGCAAAATTGATAAACATTTCCAGTCCTGGATGAAGAGGGAGGCAGCACTAATGATATAATTGTTATATCCGACAAAGATATCTGGGTGGGAATAGGACTGGAGAAAGGAATGTTCCACGTACCCCACAAAGAGATGGGCATAGCTGGGGCCCATGTGGGTACCTATGGCTACCCTCTAACCTGAAGAAAGTGAGAGGAGTTAAAAGAAAAATTGTTCAGGGTGAGAACAAGCTCAGCCAGGTGAATGGGGATAGTTGTGCATATGGACAGTTCTGCCCTTTTTTCCAGAAGAAGTGAAGAGCCCTGAGACCATCTTGGTGGGGAATGGACATGTAAAGAAATTGCACATCCATGGTAAAGAAGAGGTGTCTGGAGTCTGAAAATTGGAAATTCTGAAACTAATGTAAAGCATCAGAGAAATCATGGATGGAAATCGGAAGGGACTGGACAAGAGAAGAAAAAGTTGAATCAAGTTAGGAAGGGATGAGTTCTGTGGGGCAGGAGCAGGCAGAAACAATGGGTCTGCCCGGGCAATCCTGTTTGAGGATTTTGTGAGGGAGGTTGAAGTAAGGTGTGCAGGGTTTGGAGGCAGTGTGGCGATCACCAGAAGAAGTGAGATTACTGATCGTAGTGGACAAAATGGCCTAATGTACCATGGTGGGGTAATGGTCCAGGGCGAGATAGGAGGAGGTATCTTAGAGCTGGCGCTCAACCTCTGCAATGTAGAGCTCAGTCCGCCAGACAACAACAACAACACTATCACCCTGTAAGCAGTCACTACAACATCAGGGTTGGATTAGAGAAAATGATTGCAGTCAGTTCACAGGAAAATAGGCTGGAATAAACAAGGGGAGGGAGAGCAGGCAAATCGAGGAGAGTAATATCACATTGACAATTCTCAATGAACTGGTTAAGTACATGTAAATGGGCAAAGTGAGGGGTCCAGGTGGGCAAAGAGGTTTGTGGAGTGATGAGAGAACTCTTGTCCAAAGAAATAGACACAGAGGCAAAGGCAATGGAAGACGAGTTCAATGTCATATTGTGTCCAAATTTCATTCAGGTGGAAGGCAGAGGGATAAAATTGAGAACTTTGCAGAGTACAGAACGTTCAACATCAGGGAGCGGAAGGTCAGGAGAGATAGCAAATACATGATAAGATTTGGGATTGGGAGAAGGAATGGAGTCAGAGGGAAGGGGAAGGGAGGAAGGTGCTGGATAGCCATGGATATCTTGGAGTTGTTGCATCTTGTGTTCCTTGAAGCCTGAAAGGAAGAAAGTTTTTGTTAGCACATTGAATGAGGCAGAGAATGAAGTGGAACTCGGGAGAGGGCAGCTCTGATCACTGTGAAGCAATACAATTTGAGAGAGAGATTGAGAGTGGGCATATGTGGATCTCAGGATGCAGTGAGAATAGCTGTCTGTGGAACATTGAATATCGCAGAGGTACCTCTGATCCTGGATGTTTGACAGCCTGGAGAAAGGGTTGAAATTGGGCAAAAATGCCACAGGAAGGTCAGAGGGTGGAACTACACCTTATACAAAATTAAAAATGGCCTAAAAACAGCCAAAAGTACACTCATACATATCTGTTTGTGGACTACTGCAAGACCATAAAATATGGTGAATTTAAAACACACAGGCAAAACCTTATCTGGCAACATATACCATGATTTGGCACTGATGTTGCGAGATATATTTGGAACCCAGCTGCCAGCGTGGGTGCTTCCCAACTTCAGAAGTTTTACTTGTATTTAACCCATCTGCTATTAGGACAGAAAACTGTGTTTTGACATGGGGAAGGCTACGCCCAGGCCAGCGGGTGTAGAAAAAGAGATTGATTTGGCAGAAGTTTATGGGACAAGAGTGCCCACAATCAATTTGAATGGCTAATTTGGATAACAATACCAACTTTTTTAGCCAAGGGAATTGAGCAGAGCTTGATAAAATTAATCCAGACAGTCAGCAAAATGCCTGGGAAGGAGTAAGAGAAAATCAGGCAAACTAACGCCTAGTAACAGTACTGGAAGTGCATGCCAGGATCACAAACAAGATCATTCAAGGAAAAATAGGTGATGTCAGTAAACAACAAAACAGGACCATGTGTACTATGGCTAGTGGATGAAAGAACAGTCGAGGGAGAACCTCAAGCAGGCTAAGTCATGACAAGTTCCATTTTGGATGAGTGACAAGCAAATAGAAAACTTGTGGGAAGAGACACCCTCATATTTTCAAATTATCAATTATAAATGACCGAGGCCTCGTTTAATGACAATTGTCAATGGACCCCAGGAAAGGCCTTGAGGATGGTACTGGGACTCCCAATTATAATTCCAAATCAAAGTGGATCGCAAGTCTTCTAGGCGGAAAATGTGGCATTATTTGAGAGAGGGTATGGTTAGAACACAAAGGCACTTTCTGTATGCTATTGAGAAAGAGTGAAGGCTTGTAGTTGCCATTCTAGATAAATGGCAGCAGAAAAATAAAGTAAATATCTGCCCATACCCCTACTTTTCAAGTGAACATGCCTTGTGTGGTTTTCAGACAGATTCCACTCTAAATTGTGCTGTAGAGATTGGGATCAGGAATTCGGACATCACTAGGGGAGTACATTACGGGAAGGGAAAATACTGCACCATAATTTCCCTAAAACACCACGAGTATGGAATCTTCCTGTGTAAAATCCAAAATATCACTTTTTATAATAGGCCTCAAATACATCCAGGGTAGGCCTAATTGAACTTAAAAACAGTCAGTGGAGGAGTGAGTTCTTTGTCAATGTCAGTGTCAAACTCAGACAAATTTCAGGAGTTTATTGGGAGAGGTACAATACTGACATTGATCTCCTCCCAGAAAAAATTATAGTAGGTCTGACACAATTATCAAATACATATACAGCTTTTGCTACTGTTATTCAGCAGACAAAGCAAATGTAGAAGGAAAGTCAAAGTGACAAATTGTAGAATGACTTCTGGGACAGGGATTCATATGTGCAAGTCTCCTATCACAGCTGGCTGTGTTGTTCATCCTGATAACCTCACCGTCTTCATGGTTAAATGCATCTGCTGGAAGAATAAACTCTTCCAGAAACTAACCTTGGACTCTATGCACCCACAGCTGAAACTAAGAAATTAATAAACCTGGTCTATGTCACAGAAGGGCTATGTAAATTGTATATAGAGTATTGTTGGATATGTACACTGGGAAAGCCAGATACTCAGGGAGTTAGGCTATCAATCTGAGACTTGATACATGCATTTATGATAGCATGGTCTGAGTGTGTGATCCTATTTTTGCTACATGTTTCAAGGGATCAACAGAAGGGACTGTGGTCAAGTGACCATTGGCCAGAATTGGACATTCTAAATTGTCCCACAGCCAGCGAAATCAGGTCTGACCAAAATTGGGGCAACTAAATTGAATAAGAGCCAGCAGCTATCAGCTACATGCAGCCCAAAAGTTGTGTATTGGAGATGTGCTGATCAGACGTTTTGGCATCTTGACTGCCTAAGTATTTGCACTTTGCACCTCCTGGCATGGATGTAGGCATGGCCCTAATGAATGATTTGAACCCAGCTCATGATCCCATTGGCCAAAGGTCTCAGAATATTCTGGAAAATCCAGTCAAAGGAAGGATAAGAATGAACACCTGAATGCCACTTCCTCAGTGAAGATTCAACCTGGCTCAACAGCAGAACTCTGACCACTGAGCAAGAGACAGAGAGAGAGAGATAGAAAGTGAGAGAGAGGAAAGATCCACCCTGACTCACAAGATCCACCTTCATGGAAAAGAGCGAGCCCTTTATCAGAGATGAAGGAAGTTCCAATGGCCCAGCTCAAACATATGGATCAATACAGGTCATATCCTTTCTCAGATAGAACTAGATAGACAATCAATAAATATTGTAGGAATTTGGAAATGCTCACATAGTGTTTCAACAAGGGATATTTTGAGAATAAAATTGATTTTAACCTCAAACCAAATTCTGTTTTCCTTTGTCCACTTCACTGACGAGCACTTGGGTAAAGTGCTTTTAATACATACACTGGTCAAAGTGTCCAAAGCACTGACAAGATAAGTTAAAGAAGGGGAAGGAAGATGATCCAAATTAAGATGAGAAAAGAATGAGAATTGGAAACAAGACTGATTAATTTTTCCAGTTTGATATTAAAGTAGAAGTGCACCAGAAAATGAGTTGTTGGAGGGGGTTTGTCTAGATCTGGAGCAAAGAATGTTCTACATATTTCACAACAAGTTAGGCATAACCACAGTCCATTAACATATCTTTTAGTTGAAGACTGAGAGACAAGTTAAAGGAGAAATTATTTAATGAGAGAGCAAGCTTAGCCAGGCAAAGAAGGCTGGTGGTAGATGGGGTGTGTTCAGGTCTCAAGGGAAAATCAGACTGCTACATTCCATCCATTTGGGGAATGGAGATGTAGAGGGATTAGACTTCTATCGCGAATAGGAGGCAGTCAGGGCCAGGAAACTAGAAATTGTTGATATGACATATTAGGAGACTCACAGATGTTGCTTGGCAGAGACTGGGCAAGGAAAGAAAAAAAAAGGAGAAAAAAAAGTCCTCAGAACAATGACTTTATCTTCAATGGTGGCATCATGAACCAGACAAATACAGAGTTAAGTGTTTTGAGTGTTGCTTCTCAGCTGCTGCAAAGTGGAAGTCAATACACCAGAAGACGATACCAATACTCTTACCTACAGATTTGATAGCAAAATCAGAGTTTTACTTGAGAGAATTAAGTTCAGCAAGTTCAGAGGGACATACATTAGAGTGGGTGAGGGGATAAAGAAAATGAAGTAGTTCATGTCAAACCACCAAAATATAAAGATTAGAAAAATCAAAAGAATATTTCTGGCTATGTTTGTCATAGAAGTTATGATAAATGCAAGAAAATTTTAAAAAGGGAATAGTAATGCAAAAGGCAGATTTGTAAGAATTAGTTGCTGCCCAGAGCTATCACATTAGTCTTAAAGCCTTCTTTTCTCACATTAGACCTGCACGTTTCTTCATTTTCAAGTACTTTTCCAATTCTCATTCAGAAGTTACTTTTGAATTCACTTCCACTGACCTTTCAAGCAGATCCTCAGGCTCACTGTGTGAAAAATATCTTCCCATCATCTGTCCTAGTTGTTTTGTTGATTATCTTCCATCTTCTCTTCTCTTTTTCAAGTGAAACACCAACTAGAAATTACCTTTGGCAATTCAGTTGAGTGGAAGTAACAACATTCACAAACCATAATATTTTATACTTGCAATCAAAAAGAATAAACTGCAGTTGTCAATAAACTTGCTTTATGAACAAAAATGGAGGAAATGCTAAATAATGAAAGTTTAAAAAAATAATTCTATCAAAAGATATCAAAAAACAAGTCATAGTAGTTGATTTTCTGTAAGGTGCTGATGTACCCAGCAGAGAACCGGAAAGATAACAAGATGAAAGGCTGATTGTGTCGAAACAGGTTAAGTAAAATATAAACTTTGCCACAGAGACCATGCAGTAGGCCCTTGCAACCACTGCAAAGGAAAATGAGAAAATGAAAGTGTTTGTTGCTAAAGATGAAAGCAGCTGTTATGATTAGTTATGTTACTAATAGATAAAACTGGTGATGTCTCAGCCATTTTCTAGCAGCTCTTTACATCTTGAAAATTATAAATGATGGCAGAGAATACAGCTTGCATCATCAGCACAGGGTCCTGTATAGTCACCAGATACTCCTCTGACCCTCTGAGTTTCCTATAACTTTGCGTTATCCCAATAGCCTATCTCAACTTACCCTCGATACATATAGGGACCTACCACATTGAACTTCACCACCAACTGTCCTCACTGTTTACTGAATACTGGTCTTACACCTTGATGCTGCCCATTCCTTCATCCTCAATGCATCCTTTCTGAGGCTGTCAATAAACCCCCTCCCTTGGCAAGCTATAATCTCTGATGCCGTTCCACGTAATCCATTATTCACTTTGAGTTTCCAGCTCTCATTGAATATATTCCCACTTCTGCTAGCTAAGATTCCTTCAGCCCTTCTAACAGTGATCCTCTCTTTTGCCACAACAGAGGCCCTGAAAGGTAGACACCAGGATTGTATTTGCCCCAAAAGCTTAATAGCCCCAAAATCAAATCTATTGAACAGTCCAAGACATGACTCATCAAATGCTAAGAACTGTCTTTGTAGCTCACAGACTGATGATCCACAATTCATTTGATTACTTGTGCTTGCTGCACTGTACTGGGACAATTCACCTGACTATGAACATAGTTATAGAGTCATAGAGTCATAGAGATGTACAGCATGGAAACAGACCCTTCGGTCCAACCCATCCATGCCAACAAGATAGCCCAACCCAATCTAGTCCCACCTGCCAGCACCCAGCCCATATCCCTCCAAACTCTTCCTATTCATATACCCATCCAAATGTCTTTTAAATGTTGCAATTGTACCAGCCTTCA
This sequence comes from Chiloscyllium punctatum, assembly GCF_047496795.1. NCBI lineage: Eukaryota > Metazoa > Chordata > Chondrichthyes > Orectolobiformes > Hemiscylliidae > Chiloscyllium > Chiloscyllium punctatum. The sequence goes on from NC_092743.1 coordinate 70,739,097, forward strand.
CCACTTCCTCTGGCAGCTCATTCCATACATGTACCACCCACGGCGTGAAAATGTTGCCCCTTAGATCTCTTTTATATCTTTCCCCTCTCACCCAAAACCTATGCCTTCTAGTTCTGGACTCCCTGATTCCAGGGAAAAAACTTTTTCTATTCATCCTATTCATGCCCCTCATAATTTTGTAAACCTCTATAAGGTCACCCCCCCCCCACCCCGCCCCAGCCTCCGACGCTCCAGAGAGAACAGCGCTAGCCTGCTCAGCCTCTCCCTATAGCTCAAATCCTCCAACCCTGGCAACATCCTTGTAAATCTGTTCTGAACACTTTCAGGTTTCACAAGAATTGCACGCAATATTCCAGCAGTGGCCTAACCAATGTCCTGTACAGCCGCAAAATGACCTCTCAACTACTGTACTCAATACTCTGACCAATAAAGGAAAGTATACCACACGCCTTCTTCACTATCCTATCTACCTGCAACACCACTTTCAAGGAGCCATGAACCTGCACTCCAAGGTCTCTTTGTTCGGCAACGCTCCCAAGGACCTTACCATTAAGTGTATAGGTCCTGCTAAGATTTGCTTTCCCAAAATGCAGCACCTTGCATTTATCTGAATTAAACTCCATCTGCCACTTCTCAGCCCATTGGCCCATCTGGTCCAGATCTTGTTGTAATCTGAGGGAACCCTCTTCGCTGTCCACTACACCTCCAATTTTGGTGTCATCTGCAAACTTGCTAACTGTACCTCTTATGCTCGCATCCAAATCATTTATGTAAATGACAAAAAGTAAAGGACCCAGCACCGATCCTTGTGGCACTCCACTGGTCACAGGCCTCCAGTCTGAAAAACAACCCTCCACCACGACACTCTGTCTTCTACCTTTGAGCCAGTACTGTATTCAAATGGTTAGTGCTCCCTTTATTCCATGAGATCTAACCTTGCTAATCAGTCTCCCATGGGGAACCTTATTGAACGCCTTACTGAAGTCCATATAGATCACATCTACTGCTCTGCCCTCATCAATCTTCTTTGTTACTTCTTCAAAAAACTCAATCAAGTTTGTGAGACATGATTTCCCACGCACAAATCATGTTCACTATCCTTAATCAGTCCTTGCCTTTCCAAATGCATGTACATCCTGTCCCTCAGGATTCCCTCCAATAACTTGCCCACCACCGAGGTCAGGCTCACTGGTCTATAGTTCCCTGGCTTGCCTTTACCGTCCTTCTTAAACAGTGGCACCACATTAGCCAACCTCCAGTCTTCTAGCGCCTCACCTGTGACAATTGATGATACAAATATCTCAGCAAGAGGTCCAGCAATCACTTCCCTAGCTTCCCACAGAGTTCTCAGTTACACCTGATCCGGTCCTGGGGATTTATCCACCTTTAACCGTTTCAAGACATCCAGCACTTCCTCCTCTGTAATCTGGACATTTTGCAAGATGTCACCATCTATTTCCCTACAGTCTAAATCTTCCATATCCTTTACCACAGTAAATACTGATGCAAAATATTCATTTAGTATCTCCCCCATTTTCTGTGGCTCCACAGAAAGGCCGCCTTGCTGATCTTTGAGGGACCCTATTCTCTCCCTAGTTACCCTTTTGTTCTTAATATATTTATAAAATCCCTTTGGATTCTCCTTAATTCTATTTGCCAAAGCTATCTCATGTCCCCGTTTTGTCCTCCTGATTTCCCTCTTAAGTATACTCCTACTTCCTTTCTAATCTTCTAAGGATTCACTCGATCTATCCTGTCTATACCTGACATTTGCTTCCTTCTTTTCCTTAACCAAACCCTTAATTTCTTTAGTCATCCAGCATTCCCTATACCTACCAGCCTTCCCTTTCACCCTGACAGGAATATTTCTCTGGATTCTTGTTATCTCATTTCTGAAGTCTTCCCATTTTCCAGCTATCTCTTTAGCTGCGAACATCTGCCTCCAATCAGCTTTCGAAAGTTCTTGCCTAATACTGTCAAAATTGGCCTTTCTCCAATTTAGAATTTCAACTTTTAGATCTGGTCTATCCTTTTCCATCACTATTTTAAAACTAATAGAATTATGGTTGCTGGCCCCAAAGTGCTCCCCCACTGACACCTCAGTCACCTGCCCTGCCTTATTTCCCAAGAGTAGGTCAAGTTTTTCACCTTCCTTCATAGGTACATCCACATACTGAATCAGAAAATTGTCTTGTACACACTTAAGAAATTCTTCTCCATCTAAACCTTTAACACTATGGCAGTCCCAGTCGATGTTTGGAAAGTTAAAATCACCAACCATAACCACCCTATTATTCTTACAGATAGCTGAGATCTCCTTACAAGTTTGTTTCTCAATTTCCCTCTGACTATTGGGGGGTCTATAATACAATCCCATTAAGGTGATCATCCCTGTCTTATTTCTCAGTTCCACCCAAATAACTTCCCTGGATGTATTTCCAGGAATATCCTCACTCAGTACAGCTGTATTGCTATCCCCTATCAAAAATGCCACTCCCCCTCCTCTCTTGCCTCCCTTTCTATCCTTCCTGTAGGATTTGATTCCTGAACATTAAGCTGCCAGTCCTGCCCATCCCTGAGCCATGTTTCTGTAATTGCTATGATATCCCAGTCCCAAGTTCCTAACCATGCCCTGAGTTCATCTGCCTTCCCTGTTGGGCGCCTTGCATTGAAATAAATGTAGTTTAATTTATTAGTCCTACCTTGTCCCTGCCTGCCCTGACTGTTTGACTCGCTTCTGTTCTCACCTGTACCAGTCTCAGATTGATCTCTTTCCTCACTATCTCCCTCACTATATTCCTGCCCTCACTAGCTTGTAGCACTAGGAGTAATCCAGATATTACTACCCTTGAGGACCTCCTTTTTAAATTTCTGCCTAACTCTCTGTAAACTCCCTTCAGAATCTCAACCTTTTCCCTTCCTATATCATTGGTTCCGATGTGGACAATGACCTCTTGCTGGCCCCTCTCCCCCGCGAGAACATTCTGCACCCTCTCTGAGACATCCTTGATCCTGCCACCAGGGAAACAACACACCATTCTGATTTTTCGTTGCTGGCCGCAGAAACGTCTGTCTGTACCTCGGACTACAGAATCCCCTAACACAATTGATCTCTTGGAAGCCGACGTACCCCTCGTTGCACAAGAGCCAGTCTCACTACCAGAAACTTGGCTGTTTGTGCTACGTCCCCCTGAGAATCCATCACCCCCTACATTTTCCAAAACAGCACACCTGTTTGAAATGGGTATATTCACTAAAGACTCCTGCCCTAGGTGCCAACCTCTCTTACCCTTCCTGGAGTTAACCCATCTATGTAACTGTATCTGAGACTTTCCCCCCTTCCTATAACTGCCATCCATCACATACTGTTGCGGTTGCAAATTTCTCATCGCTTCTATCTGTCTCTCCAACCGATCCACTCGATCTGATAAGACTCACATCCAACAGCATTTATGGCAGATATAATCCGCAGTAACCCTTAAACTCTCTTTAAACTCCCACATCTGACAAGAAGTATGTATCACTGCAAAGGCCATTTTTGCTCCTTCACAATCTACAGACCCAGAAAATAACACTATCTTATTCCTCTACAAACACTGCTCCAGGTTAAATTAAGAGCTATCGCTTATATTTTAAGTTTAATCAAGAGACTTATCTCCAAAAACATATAATCAAGAAAGAACCCACTGTACCCACTAATACAGCCAGTTGACAACTAATTGTGTAGAAGCCTGCAGTATGCATGGATTATATGTGCATGATTAACAGGGCCAGGACCCCTTGCTTTCAGTCAAGACTTTCAGCGGCTTCCCTTTGACTGGACTGCAGATAATCCCCTCCCAATTTTGACATGTTCAATGAATCAGCATGCAGTATGTAAGCCATGCAGATGTCTGGCAGATGCTTTAGATGTTAGATCAAGGTCTCACTGTCCTGCTCATCAAGATGTCCACTATCCTCTGTCAGAAGTCTACTGATAAGCAACCTGTCTTTGTGTCTAAGGTAAAGAATGCCTCAAAATGACAGTAAAGACAGTCTTTGCCATGAGCTGAAGCAATAACGAGCTAATAAGCATGGCATTGCAGTGATGTTGTGAGTATGTAGATTGGCACTAAATAAGCACATGCTGAGAGAGCAAGACAGAAGCCCTGAGATGCAACCTAGTCCAGTCTGTGAACTGGGCCCCTGAATGTGCTTGCAAAGTTCTCATCAAGATGTGTCTCATTGAATCTGTTGCCAATTCTGCCACACATTTCACCATAGCCTTCATCACTGACGGAACTTGTTTCCACCATTGAACATCTCTGTTGACATGTTATTTTCTTTAAATTATAGTGAAGATAGACAACTACACCTACTCCATGATAAGCCTCAACACTGGAGCCCCCACCCCCTGGATGTGTTCTCAGCCCCCTAATATGTGTAGCCAAATTCTGAATGAACTCAATCTGCAGGTTCGCTGACGACACCACCGTGATAGGATAGACATCAAACAATAATGTGTCAGAATACAGAAAGGAAATAGAGGGCTTGGTGTCGTGGTGCTATGATAACAACCTCTCTCCCAAAGTAGGCAACACAAACAAACTTCAGGATGAAAGGAGAAACACACCGATCTATAGCAATGGAATGGAGGTTGAGAAGATTAAGAGCATCAAGTTCCTAGGAGTGACAATAACTGACAAACTGTCCTGGAACTCCCACGTAGATGCGATGGTCACAAAGTCACAACAATGCCTCTTCTTCCTCAGGTGGGTTGGAAATTCATCATTTCCATAAGGACTTTCACCAACTTTTGCAGATGCACCATAGAACGTATCCTGTCTGGGTGCATACGGCCTGGTTACAGCATCTGCTCTGCCCTGAACTGTAAGAAACTATAGAAAGTTGTGTGCACAGCCCAGACCATCATGGAAGCCAACCTTCCATCTATGGATTCCATTTTTACACTTCTCACTGCCGTGTAAAGGCTGTCAACATCATCAAAGACTCTCTCCAAACCCTGGTAATGCTCTCCTACAACCTCTTTCACTTGGCAGGAGATACAGAAGATTGAAAACATGCAACAACAGCTCCAAGAACAGTTTCTTCCCTGCCATTATCAGACTGATGAATGGTCTCTCTAACTTAAAAGAATGTTGATCTTATTAATGTTGATCTTGCTTTGTGCTCCTCCTGGACACTGTAACCTGTGTGTCTCAGTCTGTCTAAGTATCCTATGATCTGTATGTTCTTGCTTACTATGATCTGCTTGTACTGCTCACAACAAAAGCTTTTCATTGTACTTAGGTACATGTGACTACAATACAGTAAATCAAATCAAAAATGCAGCTGATAAGCTGTTCGATCCCTGTCTCTCCCTGTCTCAGTAAAACAGCTAATAGAAGATGAGGACTGCAGATGCTGGAGATCAGAGTCAAGAGTGTGGTGCTGGGAAAGCACAGCAGGACAGGCAGCATCCGAGGAGCAGGAGAATCGATGTTTCAGGGAAAAGCCCGAAACATCAGGTTTATGCCCAAATTCCTGATGAAGGGCTTATGCCCGAAATGTCGATTCTCCTGCTCCTCGGATGTTGCCTGACCTGTTGTGCTTTTCCAGCACCACACTCTCGATTGCAATAAAAAGCACCAACACCAGTATCATTCTCATAATGATACACTGCTAAACTAATGCAATTCTCAGCACAACTTTTCAATTTGTTATGTCCATTCAAATGCTCTAGATTTCTTCAACAAATACATTCAACAAATAATAACATGCTCAACTTGGTGTGAATTTGCAATAAAATCCAGTGTTGCCAACATATAAACAAATCTCATGTTTTCTTTTAAATTTTCTTGGTTCTTCCCAAATAAGTTATTTTTTTCTTTGGAAATTTGACTCTTGGTTAGATTTATAGTAAAATGTTGACTCTTTGTAACCAATCAGTTTATTCAAGAGCCGTAAATGTTCTCCCCAGGTTTTGTTAAAAACAATTAAATTATCAAAGTAAACCAGGGCAGTTGCAAGTCCTTTGAAGACATTATTGATCATTCAATGGAATGTTACATTTTGGACAGCTTGACTTTACATTAATAAAGTCCATCTGGCAGTGTAAAACTGGATATTTCTCTGGTTCAGTCAATGGCACTTGTCAATGTTGTTGGCAAGTTGTAAAAGTCTGAATCATTCAATGTTGTCCTTCATTTCTGGAATAGGATATGAGTCCACTTTCATTGGCACATTGACTTTGCGAGAACAAATACAGAATCTTTATGACCCACCCAGCTTCGGCACCAACATCATGAGTGAGTTGCAGTGATCATGATTTGGTTCAATAATAGTGATATAGAGATAATGACACTCTAAATAAAATCTCTTCTCTAACTAAGCTAATTTTTCTGAATCAAATCGATAAGGATGTTGTTTTATAGGTAATGCATCCGCTACATTAAAAACTGACTAATTAATGACTACATGAACAGCTAACGACCTTTATTTTTCCTGGTCTATTGTCTCAATTCTACTTATGGATAGGTCATCATCTTTGGAAGGCACTTAAATCATTTTCTGCGAAATAAACTATTATACTGCTAACCTTTTAAGTACTTGCATATTATCTACTCTGGTCTTTGGAGGATCAACTTTCGAATTTCTGATTCATTCTCCAAGGGTTCTCATGTTTTTATGTCTCACCCTATTGCTTTCACGACAGCATATACACTTTCGTCCTGACTAGTCTCTGTTAAAAAATCTCTTGAAGATATTAAGAAGATTCATTGGCTGATTTTTCCTTTTCTCTACATGAGAAACATCATTACAATTTCTTTTTGATTCAAAAAGCTCCACTAAATCTTGTCTTTAATGAATCACAAGAGTCTGCAGCAATAAAATTTCAGACTTTGCCTTTTTAAATGTTCTAGTTTACATTTTTTGTTGAGCCCTCTTGAGATGTCTCTTGGTCAACTTGAATGCTTTTGCTAGTCATAGAGTCATAGAGATGTACAACATGGAAACAGACCCTTTGGTCCAACCCTTCCACACTGACTAGATATCCCTACCCAATATAGTCCCACCTGCCAGCACCCATCCCATATCCCTCCAAACCCTTCTTTTTCATATACCCATTCAAATGCCCTTTAAATGTTGCAATTATTCCAGCCTCCACCATTTCCTCTGGCAGCTCATTCCATATACGTACCACCTTCTGCGCGAAAAGGTTACCCCTTAGGTCTCTTTTATATCTTTTCCCTCTCACCCTAAACCTATGCCCTCTAGCTCTGGACTCCCCACCCCAGGGAAAATATTTTGTTTATTTATCCATTCTATGCCCCTCATAATTTTGTGCACTTCTGTAAGGTCACCCCACAGCCTCCGATGCTCCAGGGAAAACAGTCCCAGGCTGTTCAGCCTCTCCCTACAGCTCAAATCCTCCAAGCCTTGCAACATCCTTGTAAATCTTTTTTGAACCCCTTCATGTTTCGCAACATCTTTCCGATAAGAAGGAGACCAGAATTGCACGCAGTATTCCAACAGTGGCCTAACCAATGTCCTGTACAGTCTTCAACATAACCTCCCAACTCCTGTACTCAATACTCTGACAAATAAAGGAAAACATACTATTTGCCTCCTTCACTATCCTATCTACCTGCAACTCCACTTTCAAGGAGCTATGAACCTGCACTCCAAGGGTTTTTGGTCAGCAACACTCCCAAGGACTTTACCATTAAGTGCATAAGTCCTGCTAAGATTTGCTTTCCCAAAATGTAGCATCTCACATTTATCTGAATTAAACTCCATCTGTCACTTTTCAACCCCATGGCCCATCTGATCAAGAAACTGTTGTAATCTGAGGTGACCTTCTTCGCTGTCCACTACACCTCCAGTTTTGGTGTCACCTGCACACTTACTAACGATACCTCTTATGCTCTCATCAAAATCATTTATATAAATAGTGAAAAATAGTGGACTCAACACCGATCCTTGCGGCACTCCATTGGTCACAGGCCTCCAGTCTGAAAAACAACCCTCTATCACCACCCTCTGCCTTCTACCTTTGAGCCAGTTTTGTATTCAAATGGTTAGTTCTCCCTGTATTCCATGAGATCTAACCTTGCTAACCAGTTTTCCATGGAGAACCTTGCCAAACACCATACTAAAGTCCATATAGATCACATCTACCGGCTGCACTCATCAATCCTCAAAAAACTCAATCGGGTTTGTGAAACATGAGTTCCCATGCACAAAACCATGTTGACTATCCCTAATCAGTCATTGCCTTTCCAAATGCATGGACATCCTGTCCCTCAGGATTCCCTCCAACAACTTGCCCACGACTGACGTCAGGCTCACTGGTCTATAGTTCTCTGGTATGTCCTTAACACTCTTCTTAAACAATGGCACCAAGTTAGCCAACCTCCAGTCTTCTGGCACCACACCTGTGACTATCGGTGATACAAATATCTCAGCAAAAGGCCCAGCAATCACTTCCCTAGCTTCCTATAGAGTTCTCGGTTACACCTGATCCGGTCCTGGGGATTTATCCACCTTGATGTATTTCAAGACATCCAGCACTTCTACCTCTGTAATAAGGACATTTTTCAAGGTGTCACCATCTATGTCCCTACATTCTGTATCTTCCATGTCATAGAGTCATAGAGATGTACAGCATGGAAACAGACCCTTCAGTCCGACCCATCCATGCTGACTAGATATCCCAACCCAATCTAGTCCCACCTGTCAGCACCCATCCCATATCCCTCCAACCCTTCCTATTCATATGCACAACCAAATGCCTCTCAAATGTTGCAATTGTACCAGCCTCCACCACTTCCTCTGGCAGCTCATTCCATACACTTACCACCCTCGGCGTGAAAAAGTTGCCCCTTAGGTATCTTTTATATCTTTCCCCTCTCACCCTAAACCTATGCCTTCTAGTTCTGGACTCCCTGATCCCAGGGGAAAGACTTTGTCTATTTATCCTATCCATGACCCTCATAATTTTGGTAACCTCTATAAGGTCACTTCTCAGCCTCCAACGCTCCAGAGAGAACAGCCCTACCCTGCTCAGCCTCTCCCTATAGCTCAAATCCTTCAATCCTGGCAACATCCTTGTAAATCTTTTCTGAACCCTTTCAAGTTTCACAACATCTTTCCTATAGGAAGGAAAACAGAATTGCATGCAATATTGCAACAGTGGCCTAATCAATGTCCTGTACAGCCACAACATGACCTCCCAACTACTGTACTCAATACTCTGACCAATAAAGGAAAGCATACCAAACGCCTTCTTCACTATCCTATCTACCTGCAACACCACTTTCAAGGAGCCATGAAGCTGCACTCCAAGGTCTCTTTGTTCAGCAACACTCCCAAGGACCTTACCATTAAGTGTATAAGTCCTGCTAAGATTTGCTTTCCCAAAATGCAGCACCTTGCATTTATCGGAATTAAACTCCAGCTGCCACTTCTCAGCCCATTGGCCCATCTGGTCCAGATCCTGTTGTAATCTGAGGTAACCCTCTTCGCTGTCCACTACACCTCCAATTTTGGTGTCATCTGCAAACTTACTAACTGTACCTCTTATGCTCGCATCCAAATCACTTATGTAAATGACAAAAAGCAAAGGACCCAGCATCGATCCTTGTGGCACTCCACTGGTCACAGGCCTCCAGTCTGAAAATAACCCTCCACCACCACCCTCTGTCTTCTACCTTTGAGCCAGTTCTGTATTCAAATGGTTAGTTCTCCCTGTAGTTCTCCATGAGATCTAACCTTGCTAATCAGTCTTCCATGGGAACCTTGTCAAACGCCTTACTGGAGTCCATATAGATCACATCTACTGCTGTGCCCTCATTAATCTTTTTTGTTACTTCTTCAAAAAACTCAATCAAGTTTGTGAGACATGATTTCACATGCATAAAGCCATGTTGACTATCCCGAATCAGCCCTTGCCTTTCCAATGCATGTTAATCCTGTCCCTCAGGATTCCCTCCAACAACTTGCCCACCACCGAGGTCAGGCTCACCGGTCTATAGTTCCCTGGCTTGTCTTTACCCCCCTTCTTAAACAGTGGCACCACATTAGCCAGTCTCCAGTCTTCTAGCACCTCACCTGTGACTGTCGATGATACAACTTTCTCTGCAAGAGGCCCACCAATCACTTCTCTAGCTTCCCACAGAGTTCTCTCGGGTACCCCTTGTTCACAGTAATTACTGATGCAAAATACTCGTATCTCCTCCATCTCCTGCAGCTCCACATAAAGCCCGCCTTGCTGGTCTTTGAGGGGCCCTTTTCCCTCCCTAGTTACCCCTTTGTCCTTAATGTATTTGTAAAAACCCTTTGGATTCTCCTTAATTGTGTTTGCCAAAGCTACCTCATGTCCCCTTTTTACCCTCCTGATTTCCCTCTTAAGTATACTCCTGCTGCTTTTATACTCCTCTTAGAATTCACTCGATCTATCCTGTCCAACATATGCTACTCTCACTCTGAAACTCAAAACATAGACTAGAAGCATACTCAATGAGTTTTAATTTATTGATGTTACTTGTAAGCTTATTCAAAAGGAAAAAGGAACCATATAATAGGCAGCTAAAAACTGAGAAAGTCCCCGAGGTGTATAGAGAAACTAGGAAGAAAATTAAACATAGAATTAGGAAGGCTAAAAAGGGCCATGAAAACAGGGTTAAAGAGAATCTCAAGACTTTTAGTGCATATATAAGAAGTAAGAGGTTAGCAAGGGAAAAAGTAGGCGCACTCAAGGACAAAGGAGGGAAGTTAGGGGTGGAGACACAGGAAGTGGGAGAGATCTTTAATAAGTGGGTGGCACGGTAGCACAGTGGTTAGTACTGCTGCCTCACACCGCCTGAGACGCAGGTTCAATTCCCGCCTCAGGTGACTGACTGTGTGGAGTTTGCACATTCTCCCCGTGTCTGCGTGGATTTCCTCTGGGTGCTCTGGTTTCCTCTCACAGTCCAAAACAAAATGTGCAGGTTAAATTGCCCATAGTGTTAGGTGTAGGGGAATGGGTCTGGGTGGGTTGTGCTTTGGTGGGTCGGTGTGGACTTGTTAGGCCGAAGGGTCTGTTTCCACACTGTAAGTGACCTAATCTAAAGAAAAAGTATTTGGTATCGGCATTTACCAAGCAGAAGGACATAACTGATGTTGAGGTCATGGATGAGTGTGTGAATGCTCTAGATAATGTCAATATGTTGAAGCAGGAAGTTTTGTGTATCCTAAAATGCATTAAGGTAGACAAGTCCCCAGGGCCAGATGGCATCTACCCAGAGTAATGCGAGAGGCAAGGGAAGAAATAGCTGGGGCGTTAGTAAATATCTTCACATCCTTTTTGACCACAGGCAAGGTTCCAGAGGACTGAAGATTGGTCAGTAATGTCCCCTTTTTTAAGAAAGAAAGCAGGGATAATCCATAAAATTATAGGCCAGTGAGCCAGATTTCTGTGGTGGTGAAGCGCTTGGAGAAGATATTGAGGGATAAGATATGTGCATATTTGGAAGAAAATTGACTAGTTAGTGACAAGTTGCATGGGAGATGTCATGTCTCACCAATCTGACTGAACCTTTTGAAGAGGTGACAAAGATAATTGGTGAGGAAAGGGCTGTGGATATAATTTATATGGACTTTATCAAAGCATTTGACAGATTAGTATAAAAACTAAAATCCAGTGGGATTCGGGGTGGGCTGGCCAGATGGATACACAACTGGTTTGGTTATAGAAGACAGAGGATAGCAGTTGAAAGGCGTTTTTCAGAATGGAGACCAGCAACTAGTGGGGTACCACAGAGATCAGTCTTAGGTCTTCTGTTGTTTGTGGTATATATAAATGATATGGAGGAAAATGTGGGTGGTCTGATCAGTTATTTTGCAGATGACGCAGAGGTTGGTGGAGAGAATTATAGTGTAAATAGCAGAATCCTTTGCAACGTTAACCTACAGATGGATCTGGGTGTGCAGGTCCACAGTTCCCTAAAAGTGGCCACACAGATGGCTAAGGTGGTTGTGAATGCATGTGGCATATATATTTTTAATAACATTTGTAAGTTTGTTTTTTCTGATTTTGTAACAAATGGGTTTTAGAACATAAGAACATGAACTATTTGCTGGAGTAAACAGTTCAGCCCTTCAAGCTTGCTTTGCCATTTGATTGTGGTTGATCTAACCTAACCATCAAGTTCACATTTCTGACCACTCCCCATAACCCTTTAACCCATTAATAATTAAAACAACTGTCCATTGCCTCCTTAAATATATTCAGCGTCTCAGTGTCTACCACACACTGGTGTAGTGAATTCCATGGATTCATGACCTTTCTATAAAGGTAATCTCTCCTCATTTCTGCTTTACATCTTTCACTCCTTAGCCTAAAACTATGATCTCTCATTCCAGATTGCTCTACAAAGGACAAACATACATTCTACATGTACCTGTTAACACCCGTTAGCATTTTATATACTTCAATAACATCTCATCTCATTCTAAACTCTGTAGTTTAGAATTGCTGAATTGCTTAATCATTCCTTGTAAAATAAACCTTTCATCTTTGGAAATAATCCAGTGAACCTTCTCTGAACATTTTTCTGCATTTCTCTAGTTAACAATTAACTTTTAAGCATTTCTTTAGCCAGAGTGATTACTTTAAAACAGCTTTTAAGGCCTAGATTTACAATTACTGATTGCTTTTATACACCATTAATGGATATTAATTTACTGTAGATTGTTTGGTGATCCAGTAAGGTAAATAATGGGGCCTCAAGGTTTGTTAGACACTACTAGAACTTGCTTTTATAAGATTAAGGCAAACACATTTATGTTAGATAGAGAGGCTTATTTGTCTTACTTTGAATTTTGGATGTTCGTGAAGTCCTCTAATGAAGTTAGTTGTAAAGACCAGTGCTCCTGAGAAAGGAAAGATGTAAAGAAACTAGATCACCTTGGACTAAAGAATTAGTGTTAGTTCCAGACTAGAAGTGTTGGTATAACACATTGAAGAGGTTGTTTAAGCTGGGTATGTTTAAGTTCAGAAGTCTAATAGTTTCAGAAAAAAGATTCCTCCAATTCAGTCTGTAAGTTAAAGTCTCAACTGATTTAAAGCCGTTGAGTAATAGTCAGCCAGCATCAGTAACTGTCATGTTCCAATGTCTCTCAATGCCTCAAAAAAAAACAAAGAACTGTGGACGCTAGAAATTTGGAATTAAAAGAAATTGCTAGAGAGATGGTAGTTCTGAAGAAGGGTCACTGGGCTCAAAACATTAACTCTGTTTTGTCTCCATAATGCTGTTGAGTTTCTCCAGAAAATTTCTGTTGCTTTTTTAATCTCTCAATATCTCCGTTGCTCTACTTCTTTGATTTGTAGCATTAATAAGTATCTCTCCTTTTCAGACCAGTCTCTTTTTTTTTTTGGCTACGGCAGTATTTATTGCTCATCCCTAATTTCCAAGAAGGTGGTTAAAAGTCAATCACATTGATTGGGAGTCACATATAGGTCAGGCCAGGTTAGATTGGCAGGTTTCCTTCCCAAAAGGACATGAATGAACCAGACAGGTTTTATGACAATCCATAATGGTTATGTGGTCACCATTATACTAGCTTTTTATTCTAGATTTTATTGAATTCAAATTTTGCCTCTATCATGGTAGGATTCAAATGCATATGTTCAGCACAGTAGCCTGTGGTTCTAGATTAGTTATCCAGTGAAATTGTCAGCATGCCCTACCTCCACTGGGGTAAAAACAATGACTGCAGATGCTGGAAAGCAAATACTGGATTAGTGGTGCTGGAAGAGCACAGCAGTTCAGGCAGCATCCTACGAGCAGCGAAATCGACGTTTCGGGCAAAAGCCCTTCATCAGGAACCTCCACTGGGAATGACCATTAGCCTGATTCTCTTCATCAATGTGTGAAAAAGAATTTTCATAACTATCCTGAGTTATCATTCCTGTTTTGTTATTCTGAAGAAATGTAAGGCCCTAAGATATACCAGCAGAAGTAGGCCATTTTGCCCATTGAATCCAATCTGCCATTCAATAACAATGTTTCGTTGTATTACCATTACAGTTTCAATGCATTTTGCCTCTTTCCAAAGCCCCATTTTCTGAGGTTCCTTAGAAAATCCTATTCACTCAATTGGTCTCCCATATACATTTCAACAAAAGGGTTTAGTGTCTCTACTCTTATTACAATGGAATTGCATCCCAGGCTGCTGTGGGAGGTGAGGCAGGAAATTGCAGGGATTCTGACATAAATTTTTAATTCCTCTCAATTTTATGGCCACTCATTTAATGCGTAATCTCTTTGTAGATTCTTTGTGCCATTCTCACCACTTGCCTTATCACCTATACTTATCTGGTTGTAAATTCAGGAAAGTCTCTTCCCTGAAAGCATTGAAAGTTGGGTTGTTATCTAACTTAGACGAATAAATTCAGACTTTTTCTGGATGTTATTCCAGGGTTTTCGGGGTAGAAAAGAAAGTGAAGTTGAGGCCTCAACTAAGTAAGCCATGATCTTATTGAATAGGAAAGGGCTGAAAGGAACATCAATATGCCAATATCATATGGGTCTCTCTTTATAATGCTGTCACTTACACCATATTCCTGCCACTAGTGTATTTTTTCTCTGCTGCTGTCACTCCAAAAGGGGGTAGAAGGGCAAAGGGCTCTGGGAGAACAAATATCCTTGCGATGCCAGTCAATCTGAACATAAGAAAAACAAATCAAGCACAATAGTTTAACATCTAAAGATAAAAATATCAAAGTTGATTTGAATCTTAGAAGGACTTCACTTCCTTTAGTTGGTGCGAATATCATGTCAGCATATTAAAAGGAAGATTTAGAGGCACTATAGAGGTTGCAAATCTGATAATCTCCAGTAGGAAGTTTTCCTATTGATGGTGAACAGACTTGAATGCTTTTTTTTGGGAGTGACCTAATACAGATCTACTAAATCTTGTTTTAACTGAGTAGATGGTGAGAGGAGAAAGATTTAAAAGAGAGTTGAGGGGTGACTTTTTCACATAGAGGATGGTTCATATGTAGAATGAACCACCAGAGAAACTGATAGATGCAGATGCATTTACAATATTTAAAAGGCATTTGGATCTGCACATGAATAGGAAAGGTTTAGAGGGATATAGACCAAAAGCAGGCACGTGGGACTTGTTTAGTTTAGGAAAATTGGTAGGCACGAACAAGTTGTGCCAAAGGGTTTTTTCGTGCTGTATGACTCTATGATTTTCTTCTAGTGTATTGTATGAACTCCACTCATCAAGGCAAGTGTGGAGCATTCCATCACATTTTGAATGGTGCCTTGTAGATTGTGGAGAAGCTTTCGAGAGTCAGGAGGTGACTTACGTGCAGCAGGATACTTGGCCTCTGACCTGCTTTTGTAGTCTTAATATTTATATAGCTAGTCTAATTCAATTCCTGGCCAAAGGATGCTGATAGCATGGGACTCAGTCATTGTAATGCCATTCTCAAGGTTGAGATTTTGTGTTTGAATTTAATAAAGAAACAAGTTCTTACAAAAAAGAAAGAATAATTGAATAAAACAATCCAAACTAAGCTATCTAAATATAACATATTTTGTAGAATTTTAAAGAACATGGCAAAACAAAATCTCATCTACTCCCTATCACCTTTCAGTCATTCAAAAACCAGAGAAATATCTCTTCCCTATCAAATTAGTGGGTTTAATCCAATTACATTTTATCATTTTCAGTCCCATGAGCTGTGAAACTATTTCCCTTTGACCATTCAAACAATTAAGTTTAGACTTTCTCAGTCATTTAATGCTCTTAGTATTGTACTTAGTAATGTACTTAGTTACTATACTCAAAAACTGCATGCATTCATATAGAACTCTGAGCTCAAAAGCTGCATGAATTTATGTAAAACTCTGTTATCTCACTTTTTAGATTAGAATCAATCTAAACTTCATGGCATTGCTCAAAAACTGCATGAATTCATGTAGAACTCTGAGCTCAAAAACCGCATGAATTTATGTAAAACTCCGTTACCTCACTTTTTAAATTAGAATCAATCTAAACATCATGGCATATACAGAGAACACAGGGGGCTAACACCTTCAACATTTTGTCTAGCTATCACCATTGTTAACAGCTAACCCGAGAATGCAACTTTATAAAAAAAAGTTTTATGATTTACACATGACAGAAGTGAAACTATCACTGTATTTTAACAGATAAAAGACTTAACAGACAATCAATTTTTCAATGTATGATTTCAGTTACATCACACTGTAAATCTTTGCTATAAATTCTGTGTTACAATCGAGCCCTCCACTATCACCTGATGAAGGACCGTTGCTCCAAAACCTAGTGTGCTTCCAATTAAACCTGTTGGACTATAACCTGGTGTTGTGTGATTTTTAACTTTGTACACCCCAGTCCAACACCGGCATCTCCGAATCATATTTATCAGTGTTTTAGTCACACAGCTCCAAAGGAGGTGATGTTTTAAGTAGTTTTCCACAAAGGCCTTTACTAAAGCTGTTCATTTTTGATATACAAATACAATATATTAATATTCAGTATGGATGAAAGAAGTAAAATATTTGTGTAATGCTCCAAAATTAAGGGGATGTAAAAGTGTGAGAAAAAAGTTGAAAGATCATACATGGTAGATACAATTGAAGGATGTGGATGAAAACAGGAAGAAGGAAAAAATGCATCTTTATGCAGTTGAAAATATTTAAATCTTATAGCACCACCTCACGTCTTACTCAGGGCATATGAGTTTCCAGTGAAGAGTGCGGTACTGGAAAAGCACAGCAGGTCAGGCAGCATTCGAAGGAGTAGGTGAATCAACGTTTCAGGCAAAAGTCAATTCTCCTGCTCCTCGGATGCTGCCTGACCAGCACCACACTCTTGACTCTAATCTCCAGCATTTGTAGTACTCACTTTTGCCACATATGAGTTTTCAGTCATAGGTATAATACATCATTAGGAATTGGTGATATTTTGGTGTACAAGCGGTGACAAGAATACTGAAGGAAATTGGAAAAGTCCTCCCTTAAGGTCCTGATAGGCATGAGACAATAGCCCTTCAACAACCACAACCGTATTCCTTTCTAAGAGGCATAGCACCAACTAGTATAAAATGTTTCTATTGACTGCTATTATTTAAGTTCACTAGAGATCTTTGGTGCCATACTGCATTAATTGCTGTCTTGATACCTATGGCAGTCATTCTCATCACACCTCTGGTATTGAAATGTTTTGTCCATTTTGGCATTCGTTGGACCAATATTGTAATGAGGTGAGAAGCAAAGAATCCTGACAGAATTCAGAGTGGGCATCAATGAAAAGGCTGGTCCTGCGTAAGCATCTCCTAGCAATACATTGACAACTTTTCCCATCATTTTGCTGATAATTGAGAACTCAGATACCCAGTATCCTGCAAGAACTACATCCCATTCTCACAATTCTTCTGCCTCCACAGCATGTGCTCCAACATGCAGACCTTCCATTCCCAAGCATCCCGGATGTCCACCAATTTTGAAAACGTACTTTTCCTCTTTCCGACATCCAGACAGCCCTCCACTGCACCAATTCCATTCCCCGTTCCACTGCTCTAAACTCCCCCCTCCAAACGCAATAAAGACAGAGTCCCCCCATCTTCACTTACCACCCCACCAGTCTCGGCATTCAACGCATCATCCTTACATACTTCCGTCAACTCCAACTCGACCCCAACATCAAGAACATCTTCCTTTCCCACCTCTCTCTGCCTTCTACAAGAACTATTCCCTTCAACAGTTCTTGGTTTGCGATTGAACCAAACCTCCAAATCCCTAGTTACCTTCCCCTGCAACCAGAAAAGATGCAAAGCCAGCTAGTACACCACCTCCCTCATCTCCATCCAGGGCCCCAAACAGCTCTTCCGGGTGTGACAGAGGTTCACTTGCCTCTCCTCCAATCTAGTTTACTGCATCAGATGCTCTTAATGTGGTCTTCTCTACATCAGGGGCATCAAATGTAAACTTAGGGAACGGTTTTCCAAGCAGTCCAGCTCGGCCCATAGGGGCTGACTGGATCACCCAGTTACTGACGATTTCAATTCCCCTTCCCACTCCCTTTCCAACATGACCATCCTTGGACTCCTCAATTGCCACAATGAACCACACTGCAAATTGGAGGAACAGCACCTCATCTTCCACCTGGGCAGCTTACAGACTGTAGGACTCAACATTGAGTTCTCCAATTTCAAGTAACTTCCCTTTCCATCCCCGACTCCCTTTCCAGGCCCTCCCCCTTCCTTCCACTCCTCCCTGCCACCAACCAGATTCATTTCTCCCATTAACTAACCAGGTCGTACCCTCTGCCTGTCTTCACCTATCCCCACTTCACCACCCTGACTCCCCCACCACCCCCTTTATCTGCAGTTCCTGTGCAACCACCTCTATGCCTGAAGAAGAGTTACACCCAAAACGCTGAATTCTCTACCTCCTGAAGTATACCTAGATTGCTGTTTTCTTTCAGCCTCCTGCAAGTCTATATAGTTGAGAGCAGGCAGATAAACTAGTAATTGGCTGAATTGAATATATCCTTCATTTTGTGGACAATGGGTTTTTAACAGTGTAGTAAATTATAATTACTGATGAATAAACTCTATAACCTTCAAGAATGAATTTTAATAATATGGGGTTGTTCCTTCAGAGAAAATTATTCTTGATGATTATTTTGTTTTTGCTTTGCAGTTTCTTCCATCTTTATCCATTCATTCCATGCGCATGCCCCAATATTTATTTTGTTCCTTTACAGTCAATGAAATGCTAAGTTACATTTTGAGATTTTTAAATCCGGATGTATAGTCTATGTATCTCAATGTAGATACTCCAATCAGAATGGCTAAAGAATCAGCCAGATACACAGAGAAGGTGCCCCACTGAAACAGCTAATGAATTACACAAAATCTGTGCTGACATATTTGAAAACAACATCGATGCTTAACTGTACTCAAGATGATTGGCAAAGCATATTCTTTTACTGACTAGATAAAATTCAGACCAATATATTAATTTTATAGAAATCTCCAATTAACTTAAATTCAGCCATAAGACTGACAACAGATGTATGTTCAGTAAGGATGTAGTATATAAATAAAGTGGAACTGCAGTAGGTGGTGTACAAGCATGGGTAGAAATACAATGGCGGATGATCTCTTAGAATTTTGCTAACACCACAGTTACACGTTCTATAATATTTTATAGTTCTTTACTAATATAATTGAAAAATAAATAGAAACTGAAAAAATATTTGGCTGGGAACTTCTCAATGTTTGAAGTAATGTATGTAAAGGGAACAAAGTTGGGAAAACATAGCAAGTAAAAGTTCTCAGCATTGAGGAAACAGAGTCCAATTTTCCCTTTCAGGCTGAATGATTAGATGACAATCTTACTAGAAAGAAGTGACTGCCTTATTTTCATGAATTAGCAGTTCATTATCACCTATTTTTGGCTCATTTATACGCTATACAATGTCACAGGTGTTGTTGAGAATCTAGATGGCGCCAATTCACAACTTGAAATTCAGAGTGATTACTTAGCACTTGCAGCTCAACAATTTACTTTCTGAACCAGCATTTCCCAACATCTCAGAGCATGCTCTATGGGCAGTAACGAGCTGCACCCTCCATCCATGTACTGTCAATTGTATTAGCAAAGCATCTGCCTCACCACATCATGATGCCACATCTCAAATTAAATCACAGAATTTTTCAACACTTCATCACTACACTTTGGAGCTCACTGACAGTTCTCATTGTAATGCTCATGTCAGATTAATTCTGTCTGTCGGGACAGTCACCCATCCCATAAACAGAACATGTGAATCTCAGGACTCTTACCTTGCTTTCATAACAGTCACTCACTTTGCACTTACTAGGGTTTTCACAGCATATCTGTCTGGCCTTGCCTTTTAATGCAGACAGCTGATAGTTTGTCATGGGGGAACATATGTTGGTGTATAGCCCATGCTATACCAATGTCACAACATGTGGCAGCATCTAACACAGCAAACATAAAGCAGGTCCTTCAACCAAATGGGTATGACTGAAAATCTAAGGGGAGTGGTCCATTATCCAGCTCAGGGGGGCTAGGGGCAGTTAGGGGGCTTGTCCTAAAAGGACAAGGTGGGCCAGAGGGTTTGTAGTTTGGGGAGATGAGTTGAGCATAAGATTGCTTGGAAGAGGCACCTTGGAGGCAAGCTGCATAACTAATAAGGCAGGCAGTGTAAAATTGAGAGACAAAAGTTGCATGGGCTCAGAGAGGGAAGCCCTCAATTTATCTACCTGATATTGACTCTTAGTGAAGATATGAGAAAAGTCAGCCCTCCTTCCCAGTCTCTTTAAAGCAGATAGTGGTTGAAGATTCTAGAGTGAGTTGTAACTCACGTCATGAACAATACTAAATCAAATCCTCACATTAATCTTCCAGTTGGTGGTGGCTTATGTGAAGACGAATTATGAGGTTCAGTTACTTCCATGCTTTAGTAGTACAGACTGTAGAATTTGGAGCTTCAGCTGATGTACTGTTGAATTAGATTATGTGACTTGCTGTAGAACCCCTGTAGACACATACTGTAATCACAGGATATTGGTAGCTTGAGTGGGGTTATTGCCCAATGATAGAGGGCTGAACTGTACAGGAATGCACAGGCAGTTGAGTTTCATAGCAGCTGTATTAAACCAGATAGCTTGTGAATTTTTGTCGATATACTTGGCTCAAGGGATCAGAAGCTAAAATACTTACTCAGCCTCTGCTTAATTCTTGTAGCCACATTGCCTACATGGTGTTCTAGTTCATCTTACAAGTACAAGGCTACCATAAAACACACTACCCAGTTTTCCCTTCCTTTAATCCATTCTCCCCAGTTTCTGACCCCAAATAAAATTGAAAAATTGCCTGTAACATTTTTGATGTTTGGACCACAGCAGGTAAAGGAGTGGGGTTGTCTTCTGTTTATGTTGTGTGGTATAATACAAAATAGTCATGCTATTAGATGTGCAGGAGATGGAGAAAGTAACAAGATGGATTTTATTCAGGAGCTCTCTCCGGTGTCTAAGTTCATGGGATATTAGTTATTTATGTACAGAACAGACGTTTGTTTCAGAATCATAGTTTACACTAGACTGCAAGTTTGAGGCGTACATTTTTCCTGCGATATCTGTATCTAATTTAATGGTCAATTTATTGCCGTATGTTATAGACCATGACAGTACTACCTAGGTAACAGAAACAACCTGTTCTCTTTTAGCTTATAACACATTTTGCTTTAGAATGTTTCTTCTATTTCTCATCCTAAATATGCTGTTGTCATATTTTCACATGGGTTCTCCCAGTTGTCTATTATAATTTCAGTGAAAGACTGACACCAAAATTGGTGGCAAGAGTGTGGTGCTGGAAAAGCACAGCAGGTTAGGAAGCATCTGAGGAGCAGGAGAGTCAACATTTCGGGCAAAAGCCCTTCATCAGGAAGGAGGTGGTGCAATGGACAGTGAAGAGGTTTACCTCAGAGTACAACGGAACCTTGATCAGCTGGGCCAATGGACCACAGACTGGCAGATGGAATTTAATTTAGATAAATGTGAGGTGCTGCATTTTGTAAGGTAAATCAGGGCAGGATGTATACACTTAATGGTAAGGTTCTGGGGAATGTTACTGTACAAAGGGGCCTTGGAGAGTACATTCATAGTTCCTTGAAAGTGGAGTCACAGGGAGACAAGATAGTGAAGACAAGTTTGGCATGCTGCCTTTATTGGTCAGTGTATTGTGTATAGGAGTTGGGAGATCATATTGTGATTGTAGAGGGCATTGGTTATGTCACTTTTGGAATATTGTGTTTAATTCTGATCTCGCAGCGATATGAAAGCTGTTATGAAAGGGTTGAAAGGGTTCAGAAAAGATTTATAACAATATTGCCAGGAGGGTTTGAGCTATGAGGAGAGGCTGAATAACCATTTTCCCTGGAGTGTTGGAGGCTGAGGGGTGACCTGATAGAAGTTTATAAAAACATGAGGGGCATAGATAGGGTGAACAGCCAAGATCTTTGCTACAGGTAGGGAGTCCAAAACTAAACAGCGTAGGTTTAAGGTGAGAGGGAAAAGATTTAAAAGAGACCTAAGGGGCACCTCTATCACTCAGGGGTGTTGCATGCATGGAACAAGCTGCTAGATGAAGTGGTGGAGACTGGTACAATTACTATATTTAAAAGGCATCTGGATGGATACATGAATAGGAAGGGTTTGGTGTGATGTGGGCCAAATGCTGGAAAATGGGACTAGATGAATTTAGGATATCTAGTCAGCATGGAAGAGTTAGACTGAACAGTCTGTTTCCATTCTGTACATCTCTATGACTCTATGATTGTATAACTGACCGAATCTTGGAATATACCAATAGGCCTGCTAAAAAAAACGGAGTAGCTTGCTATAGACAGCTAAGCACTCCCACAATCAATTGGTCAGATCAGAGTTCTGTTTACATCCAGTTGTGAATATTCATGGATTATTTAATAATTTGTGAGAAAAGGATGTTCCATGAGAATTCTTAATGAGGTGGAGTTCAGTATATGATCACCAAAGCCAAGGCCGAAACATTTGCAACCAGCTTTAAACACAGTACTACTTTGACTTCCTTATGAAATCCTTCCCAAAACAGATGTTGATTTCAGCCATTTAAATTCAGTCCACCTAATATCACATAATGTTTGAATGCATTGGTCGCAGCAAAGATGATGCAACCATCAAAATCTTGGCTGTACTGTTTCTGAGATTGTTTTATCTCTACTCAACTGTTTCAGTACAGCTAAAATGCTGAGATCTACCTGTCAGCACAAAAACAACTAAAAAATATAGGGCAAAGCTAATCTAGTGCATTACCTGCCTATCAATTTATTCTCATTAACAAAAAATGCAATTACTGAAATCATTGGCACTGTAGTTAAATAGAACTTGTTCACCAATAACCTACTCAACAACATTTAGTTTTGGTTCCATTAGGGCCAGTCAACTCCAAGTCTTACTAATTCCTTGTTTTAAATATGAGAAAAAGAGCTAAATTCTTGGGGTGACATGACTGAAACTACCATTAGCACCACAGTAGCATTTGACAGAGTGTGATATCAAAGAGTAGTCCAAACCTGAAGTTATTGGAACGAGAAGAAATGCTGTTCAATGCCTGAAGTCACATTTAGCAAAAAGCAAGATGTTTGCAATTATTTGAGAACGGCATCTCTGTTCAAGAACCTAGGCTCAAACACCTTCATCAATTGTCTACCCACTATGATAAGACCATACATTGTGATGCTCACTGATGTTTATACAGTGTTTAGAACTATTCACAAATTCCGCTGATACTGAAGCAGCTCATGCCCAAATATAGCAAGACCAGAAAATTGCACTGGTTGGAGTCACAGCTATCACCATATTGGCTGGAGGCCAACTATCTCAGCATCTGGACTTCAATGCAAGAATTCCTTGGATTGGTGGCCTAGACCAGAGCTGCTTTATCAATTACCACCATCCATCATAAGACCAGAAGTGGAGCTATTCATGACGATAGCACAGTGTTTAGTCCTTCAAATTTGTTTTTGCATCTGCGCCCTACTGGAAGTTACATCTGTCATTTTACCAGTGGCTGACTGTATGCTATTTCCTAGACTATGGAAATGACCATTATGGCATTCTGGAATCTAACATCTTAGTTTTATCAATGAAAGCACCCATGAAAGATGCTGAACTTTGCACAATTTCTATATGCCTAAATTTTCCTTTGCAAATACCACTGATGTTTAATGCTACCTAATGACAGTCTGCAGAGAATATGCTGCAAAGTAATTCTCAACTCTTTGTTAACTGTTTTTAATGCACTCTCAATGGATAAAAGTAGTTGTTGAGTCAAATTCTGTTCATCAACTTTATGGTTGATCAATATGGGTTGATTCATCCATAGCTCAACAAGAATTGTAGCATGTTATCTCTGTTTAGCAGCTGCTGGTTTCTCTTCAGCTGTCAACTCAGCCTCTTACACTCTCATATCGAGTCATAATGTCATAGAGATGTACAGCACAGAAACAGACAATTTGGTCCAACTCTGAAATAAAATAATTTAACCACCAATTGTTTCTATAGATCTGGCACACTTTCTGGAGTGTCAGTTTCTGAATATTTCCACTGGTAAGGGTACAATGTATTTGATGAAATTCATTAATAGCCAGGCCCCTTTTCTTTGTTTGCAGCATCATTCTAAGGAAGGAAAAATACAATCAATTCATGTGTACATAATGTATCATGATGCACACACTAAAAGATGACACATCAAAGCACATCAGATTCATTATTTGATAATTGCTGAAATGTAATTACTCAAATAAGATGTGTGATATCAGTTGTGTTGACATGAACACATTTCTTTTCACCAGCTTGTACATGTCCGACATGTTCTATCCAACATCTCAATTATCACCTCCTCAAGAGTTTCAGCCTGCTGAAAACTTCTGTTTCTCATCACTGGTCTTTTTTTTTTGTAAACTGATTTTTTTGCTTTAGATAAAGAGAATATGGGTTTGGAACGAATAAATAATCTGAGTTTTCATTTTCATGTAATGGAATAATCTGTCGTTTCATGCATAGGTTTTGGTGAAGTAACTTATTGAATTAATATTTGAAAAAAATTCAAGGTTTGCTTGAGTGTAATGGAATTATCAGCACATATGAATAACAATAAGTCTTTCAAGGCTTTTGTATGGGTATGGGTATGGGTATGGGTATGGGTATGGGTATGGGTATGGGTATGGGTATGGGTATGGGTATGGGTATGGGTGTCACCTTCAGAAGCTGGTGGTGAGCTGCCTTCGTGAACATCAGCAGTCCATGTACTTCAGGCACACCTACAATACTGTTAGGCAGGGATTTCCAAAAATTTGACTCGTGACACTGAAAGAATAGTGATATATTTCCAAGTCAGGATGGTGAGTGGCTTGGAGGGGAACTGCAGGTGGTAGTGTTCCCATGTTTTTGTTGCCCTTGTCTTTCTAGATGGAAGTGGTTGTGACTTTAGAAGGTTCTCTTTAAGCATCTTAGGTGAATTTCTGCAGTGTATCTTGTAGATGGTACACAGTGCTGTTACTGAGCATCGTTGGGGGGTAGGAATTAATGTTTGTGATGTGGTACCTGTCAAACACAGGTTTTGACCTGGATAATCTCAAGCTCCTTGAGTTTTGTTAGAGCTGCACTCATCCACATAAGTGAGGAGTATTCCATCATACTCCTGATTTATGCATTAGATCATTGGCAGGCTTTGAGGAGTCAGAAGTTGAGTTAGTTACAACAGTGTTCCTAGCCTCTGACTTGCTCTTGTAGTCACTGTATTTATATAACCAGTCCAGTTTATTTTCTGATCTATAGTAAACGCCAGGATGTCAATACTAGGGAATCAGGTGATGGTAATGTCAAGGGGCAACTTTTTTGACATTGGACTTGTGTGTCACTGGCTACGTAATCATTTCATAAGATTGTCTCTTATTGGAGATAGTGATTGCCTGGTATTTGTGTGGCACGAATATTACTTAGCACTTGTCAGCCCAAACTTAGATATTGCACAGCTTTGTTGCATCTAGACATGGACAGCTACTGTGTCTGAGGAGTCACAAATGATGCTAAACATTATGTCATCATCATGTTGATCTCAACTCTGATCTTATGATGGAGAGAACATGAAGCAGCTATTGATGAATCAGCTGAAGATGGTCAGGCCTAGGACACTAATCTGAAGTATGCTGCAGAATGTCCTGAAGTTGAGATTACTGACCTCCAATAATCACAAGCAAGCCTGACTCCTACTAGCAAAGAGTTTCCCTTCTGATTCCCATTGATTTTAGTTTACAAGGGTTCCACTCAGTCAACTGTAGCCCTGATGTCATGGCTGTGACTCTCACCTCACCTCTGTACTTCAGGTCTTTTATCCTTGTTTGATCCAAGGCTGTAATGAAGTCAGGAGATGAGTGACCCTGGTGGAATGCGACTTGGCCTTCAGTGAGCAAGTTATTGCTAACCACGGTGCTGCTGGATACCCCTGCTGATGGCACTTTCTATCAGTTTACAAATGATTGAGAGTAAACTGATGGGAAACTAATTGGCCAAGTTGATTTGTCCTTTTTATTTGCAGGACATAGCTTTTCTGTATAGTTGTGTAAATGCCAGTGATGTAACTGTGCTGTAACAGGCTAGCTGGGGATGCAATCAGTTCAAGAGCATATATCTTCAGTACTATTGTCAGAATGTTTTCAGTGCGCACAGTCTTTGCAGTATCCAGTGTCTCATTTCTTGATTGTTTCAATGCTTCAACCTTGCCTTTTGGGCTGAAATAATGGTTTCTTCCATCATTGAGGATGGGGATATTTTTGGATTCTTCTCTTTTAGTCAGTTGTTTAATTCTCCACCACCATTCACAATTAGATATGGCAGGACTGCAGAGCCTAGATCTGATTTGTTGATTATGGAACCATTTAGCTCTGCCTACCACTTGTTACTTGGCACAAAGGTTTTGTAGCTTTATGAGGTTGACTCCTAAGCCTAGGTTTTTCTGGTGCTGCTTCTGCTCCTCCTGCACTCTTCATTGAACTAGGGTTCCTCTCCAGATTGATGGCGATAGTAGAGTGATGGATATTCCAGGCTATAAGTTTGCAGATTGCATTTGAGTATAATTCTATTGCTGCACATGGCATCTTGTGGGTGCCAAGTCTTGAACTGTTAGATCTGTTTAAAGTCTGTACCATTTATCACAATGGTAGTGTCACACATGCCATAGTATGGTTTTATCAAAGACTGTGAGGAGTCACTGTTACCAATACTGTCATGGACAGATGCAACTGGCATGTAGATTTGTAAGGATGAGATCAAGTTTGCTTTTCCCTCTTGTTGATTCCCTCACCACATACTGCAGACTTAGTCTAGAAGATATGTCCTTTAGAACTCACCCAGCTCAGTCAGTAGTGTTGCTGCTGAGCCACTCTTGATGACAGTCATGGAAATCCCCAAACCAGAGTACATTCTTTGCCCTTGCCAACCTCTGTACTTCCTCCAATTGTTATTCAACATGGAGGAGTTCTGACTCATCAGCTGATTCAAGTCAGGTAAGATGACAGTGGAGTAAGCTTCTGAGCCCTGGGTTCATCTGCATAGTCTGCTTTTCTCAGTTTTTTTTCTGATTTTTCTCATGTTATTTCTTTTTTTCTCTTTTATTTTACTTACTTACTTCTTGAGACGATTGGCAGCAGTGATTGAACCCAGCACAAACTCGATTGAACCCACAACAGACTTGAGTGAACCCAGCATGGACCTGAGTGAGATTATTTGAAATTGGAGAACTCAATGTTGACTCCTTTGGGCTGTAGGCTGCACAGGCAGAAGATGAAGTGGTGTTCCTCCAGTTTGCGTTTTGGTTGTTGTGGCAATGGAGGAAGCCAAGGATGGTCATGTCGGAAAGGGAGTGGGAATGGGAATTGAAAGGGTGATGACTGGGAGGTCCAGTCGGCCTCTGCAGGCCCAGTTGAGGTGCTCGGCAAACCATTCCCTAAGTTTACATTTGGTCTCCCTAATGTAAAGAAGACCACATCGGGAGTACCTGATGCAGTAATCTAGGTTAAAAGAGGCAGGTGAATCTCTGTCTCATCTGGAAGGACTGTTTGAGGCCCTGGATGGAGGTGAAAGGGTGGTGTACTGTCAGATTTTGCATCTTTTCTGGTTGCAGGGAAAGGTACCTGGGGGTTCAGGGAAGGGGGTGGGGGAAGGTTGGTGGGAAGAGTGGCATTAATCAAGGACTGTTGAAGGGAATGGTCCTTGCAGAAGGCAGAGTGGGGTCTGGAGGGGAAAGGTGTTTTTGGTAATGGGGTCTAGTTGGAGTTGATGGAAGTGGTTAAGGATGATGTGTTTGATGTGGAGACTGGTGGGGTGTTAGGTGAGGACAAGGGGGACTCTGTCTTTATTGCATTGTGGGGTGGTTTAGAGCAGTGGAGCGGGGAATGGAAGGGTGCGGTGGAGGGCTGTCCAGGTGACAGAAGAACGAAAAGCACGTTGTTCAAAATAGGTGGACATCTGAGATGCTTGGGAATGGAATGTCTCCTCATCCGAGCAGATGCAGCGGCAGCGGAGGAATTGGGATATCAGGATGGAGTTCTTGCAGGATATTGGGTGGGACGAGGTGTAGTCCAGGTAGTTATGTGAGTCTGTGAGTTTGTAGCAAATGTCTGTCTGGAGACTATTGACGGAGATGAAAATGGAGACGTCAAGAAAGGGGAGAGAGGTGTCTGAGATGGATCAGGTGAATTTGAGGGCATTATCTGTAAGGTATGATTCTGAGAGTATGATGATGTTAGGCTGTTTCTTGACTAAGCTATTAGACCACTCTCCCAATTTGACACCATCACTCAGATGGTAGTCAGAATAATTTTGCAGGGTCACAGGGCTGTTTTTTTGCCTTGTTTTTCCCAGTGCCAAGTGGTCCTTCCATTTTGAATACTTTTCTTTTCATTTCTAGTGGTTGATAAAATTAGGTGGCCATTTCAGAGGGTGAACCATATTGGTGTGGGACTTGAGTCAAAAAAGGCCAGGCAACTAAGAATGGCACTTTCCTTCCTGAAAGGACATTTTTCTTTTATTAATCATGGGATGAGGTGTCTCTGGTAGAGACAGTATTTATGGCACAACCCTAATTGCCCAGAGGGCAATTAAAAGGCAATCACATTGCTGTAGGTCTGGAATCACATATAGGCCAGACCTGTTAAGGATGGCAGATTACTTCCCGAAATGGGTTTTTCCAACAATTAATTCACAGTCATCATTAGTCTCTTCCAGATTTTACTGAGTTCAAATTACATCATCTGCAATGGCAGGATTCGTATCCTAGTCCTCAGGACATTACGTGGGTCTCTGGATTGATAGGCTAGTAATAATCACACTTAGCCCTTGACTCGCCTTAGGAGACACAATAATGAATCAGATATTTTTTCCAACGTTCAGCTATGGTTTTCTGATTATAATTCCAGATTGTTTTTTCATTGAATTCAAATTCCATCATCTGCTGTGGCAGAGTATGAACTCAGGTGCCCAGGATATTACCTGATATCTGGATTAATAATTTAGCGATAATACCATAAGGTCATGGACTCTCCATTTCTTTGGCTTGATGTATTAATTACAATATTCTTTTCTGTTTTGTTGTAATTGGAAAGATGCAGAAGTTAACTCTTTAACGGGATAGGTTATTTATCTTGAATTCCTTAGTTGAGATAAATGCTAGAACCTTCTCAGACCCTGAATGAGGTAGGTATTGATGAGACATTTGGAGAACATGGATAGATCAGCAAGTAGAGTGCCTTTTCCAACGTACAAAGTACTCTTGCAGCAGCATAGCAATGTAGTTACTGTGCACTTTGGCTGTAGTACCAAAGCATAGAACTATCTTGCAAAATGAATCAGAGAGAGGCCATGAGTGTTCCAAGAGTTTGGCAAGTATTAAATGGCAGAGTCCTTGGACATGCATCTTTCTCATGATACCCCACATTGTTCAGGTTCTAATTCAATTCTGCCCTTGGTCTTAGCTCAAATTCTTAAGTCTTTCTGGTAGCTTGTGAGAGTTTTTTAGGTCTCTAATTCCACTCAGAGATTTAACCTATCAGATACATGGAAAAGCAATCAATTTCCAGTAGAACATTATCCAAAATAGATTAATTAAACCGTTGAACGCTAGAGCTCCCAAATCAAAGTTAGAAACGTGAACAAAAGGCTTTCTTGGGGGTGATCATAAAATCTAGAAAAAGAATTGTCAACTCTATTAGGGAGATAAACTATTCACCTGGGCCCAAGAATCAAAGATTTGTTTTTGAAGCCAGAAGTTAAATCATTTATAAAAACCAACAGAACTACAGATGCCAGTCCTGACAAAGGATTTTTACCTGAAATGTTGACTGTCCTGCTCTTCGGATGCTATCTGACCTGCTGTGCTTTTCCAGCTTCATATCTGTTGACTCTGGCTTCCAGTATTTGCAGTCCTTACTGTCCCTATGTGGATGCTATGAATCAGAAACAAAACAGAATCTGCTGGAAAAGCTCAGAGGTCGAGCAGTATTTGTGAAGAGAAATCAAATTAACGTTTTAGGTCCAGTGACCCTTCCTCACCACTGACAGTTCTGAAGCCCAAAACGTTACCTTTGATTTCTCTTCACAGATGCTGCCAGACCTGCTGAGCTTTACCAGCAACTTCTGTTTCTGTTTTCAATTCAATTATATTCATTTTAAACATCTCAGCCAGTCTCTGTTATCATACATGTAGGGTGGAGCCTCAGATAAAATTCTAGGAGGTTGATTATGGAATTTTGGTTGAAAGTTGAAGATGAAAGTATTTCCAACATGTGTGTGTAAACCCTGACTTTAGAAGCAGAGGAGTATGATTTGTCAAGACCTGTGGTACAGCTGTGGACAGAGAGAACAGGGCTTTAGAAATTAGGGGCATTTCTAACTTTTTTTTCATCAGAACCCAGAAATTGCACGTGAAGTTTAGAATTGAGCTGAAACATCCTACACTTTATCAGGATGCTATGAAAAGCTTAAACATTAATCCCAAATATGTTGATAACCATCAAGAAGTAATCAAAGACTTTGTGGGAAAAATTAATGCAAAAAAGAATTGAAAAGTTGAGAATTTCTGTCAAAAGTATGTATGACCATGTTTGATGTGCTTTTTGGAGTAAAGTATACGTAACTACCTAAGACAATCTTTATTTGAACTATTTGCTTTACTAGGTTCTTATGCAGCAAAGTTTATTTGTTTTGAAGCATAGAGTCCTGTGGTAAATTATTTCAGTAAATGACTGGTTGTTTGAATTTCTGTAAACATGAACCAACTCTATGGGGATGGTTTCCAGCATCTGCAGTCCTTGTATTTACCTCTGTGGGGATAAATAAAAGAAATTAATAAACCATGTTATGAAAGTAAAATACTGAAGACACTAAACATGTGAAAAAAAAACACAAAATGCCTGAAATGCAGTGCAGATTTACCAGCAGATGTAAAGAGAGAAACAGAGTTTGCCTGGTGCTAATGAAAGATCACTGACCTGAAACATTAACTTCCTTTCTTCACCAATACTGCTAGACTTGCTGAGTATTCCCACCACATTCTGTTTAATTATTGATAAACTGTGTTGCCTAGCAACTGTAATTTAGTTTTGTTGTTGTCTGTGGCTACCTTTGAGCATGATGAGCTAGGTTTTTTCTATAATTATCCACTTTATACCTTGGGCATTTTTAAAATTACAGACAATATCCTACAGCAACTAGGAATATAAGACCCAGCGTTGGCAACAGGATATAAATCATTCTGCATTATATAGACCTGACCCTCACATGATTTACTTGATTTTCATCTGGAAATGTTACTATCACTGTGTACTAAGACGTCTCTATTTCCCCCAGGAGCTGAGGACTGTAGATTTGCATTGATTGAAAACATAATAGGTGAGGAATTTATGTAAGGTCACAACACTCTAAGATATAGGAACAGAGGTAGGCCATTTGGGTCATCAAGACTGCTCTGTATTCAATGATAGCCAACATGCTTTTCACTTTTGTTCTTCTAACTTCTCCCTGCAACCCTTAACAAACAAGAACCTATCTATCTCAGTCTTATATACACACAATAGCTTGGCCTCAACAGTCCTCTGCAGCAATGAGTTCAACCACCCTCTGGCTGAAGAAATTCCTCCTCATCTCAGTTCTAAAGGGTCATGCCTTTACTCTGAGGCTGTGCCCTCATGTTCTAGTATCTTCTACTAGTGGAAACGTCTTCTCCATGTCTAGTCTAGCCAGGCCTCTCAGTATTCTGTAATTTTCGGTTAGGTGCCCCATCATCCTTCTAAACTCCATGTGTACAAACCCAGAATCCTCAACTTCTCCTCATATAACAATCCCTTCATCCCCAGGATCATTCTTGTAAACCTCCTCTTGACCACCTCCAACGCTAGCACAGCCCTCTATAGATACAGAATCCAAAACTGGTCACAGTATTCCAAATGCAGTCTGACCAGAACCTTATACAGACTCAGCAGTATATCACTGCTTTTGTATTCTAGCCCTCTTGAAGTGAATGTTAACATTGTATTTGCCTCCCTAACTGCTAATTGAACCTGCATGTTAACCTTGAATCTTGAACTCGGACTCCAAAGCCCCCTTGTGCTTCAGATTTCTGAAGATTTCAGATTTTCCTTTGTAGCCTTCCTGCTTTCTCAATTCTACCTGTCCCCCCACACATCATCTGTAAATTTAGCAACAATGTTTTCAGTTTCTTCATCCAGATTGCTAATCATAGCTAGTTAAATTTCATTCTTGGAGGACATTTGAAATGAGCTCTCAGATGTGCACACCTAAAAGCATTTACAGCTCTGAAGAGCATGCTGAACTTTGCATTGCAATAAATGTCATTTATAAAGGACAAAAAAAACCTTCCATTTAATGAAATCATTTTGGTTTTGATCTATTCTGTTGTAACATAGAACATAGAACATAGAACATAGAACAATACAGCACAGAACAGGCCCTTCGGCCCACGATGTTGTGCCGAACTTCTATCCTAGATTAAGCACCCATCCATGTACCTATCCAAATGCCGCTTAAAGGTCGCCAATGAATCTGACTCTACCACTCCCAGGGGCAGAGCATTCCATGCCCCCACCACTCTCTGGGTAAAGAACCCACCCCTGACATCTCCCCTATACCTTCCACCCTTCACCTTAAATTTATGTCCCCTTGTAACACTTTGTTGTACCCGGGGAAAAAGTTTCTGACTGTCTACTCTATCTATTCCTCTGATCATCTTATAAACCTCTATCAAGTCACCCCTCATCCTTCGCCGTTCCAACGAGAAAAGGCCGAGAACTCTCAACCTATCCTCGTACGACCTACTCTCCATTCCAGGCAACATCCTGGTAAATCTTCTCTGCACCCTCTCCAAAGCTTCCACATCTTTCCTAAAGTGAGGCGACCAGAACTGCACACAGTACTCCAAATGTGGCCTAACCAAAGTCCTGTACAGCTGCAACATCACCTCACGACTCTTGAATTCAATCCCTCTGCTAATGAATGATAATACTCCATAGGCCTTCTTACAAACTCTATCCACCTGAGTGGCAACCTTCAAAGATCTATGTACATAGACCCCAAGATCCCTCTGTTCCTCCACCTGACCAAGAACCCTACCATTAACCCTGTATTCCGCATTCTTATTTGTTCTTCCAAAATGGACAACCTCACACTTGGCAGGGTTGAACTCCATCTGCCACTCCTCAGCCCAGCTCTGCATCATATCTAAGTCCCTCTGCAGCCGACAACAGCCCTCCTCACTGTCCACAACTCCACCTATCTTTGTATCATCTGCAAATTTACTGACCCACCCTTTGACTCCCTCATCTAAGTCATTAATAAAAATTACAAACAGCAGAGGACCCAGAACTGATCCCTGCGGAACTTCACTTGTAACTGGACTCCATGCTGAATATTTACCATCTACCACCACTCTCTGACTTCGACCGGTTAGCCAGTTTTCTATCCAATTGGCCAAATTTCCCTCTATCCCATGCCTTCTGACTTTCCGCATAAGCCTACCATGGGGAACCTTATCAAATGCCTTACTAAAATCCATGTACACTACATCCACTGCTCTACCCTCATCCACATGCTTGGTCACCTCCTCGAAGAATTCAATAAGACTTGTAAGGCAAGACCTACCCTTCACAAATCCGTGCTGGCTGTCCCTAATCAAGCAGTGTCTTTCCAGATACACGTAAATCCTATCCCTCAGTACCCTTTCCATTACTTTGCCTACCACAGAAGTAAGACTAACTGGCCTGTAATTCCCGGGGTTATCCCTATTCCCTTTTTTGAACAGGGGCACAACATTCGCTACTCTCCAGTCCCCTGGTACCACCCCAGTTGCCAGTGAAGACGAGAAGATCATTGCCAACAGTACTGCAATTTCCTCTCTTGCTTCCCACATAATCCTAGGATATATCCCGTCAGGCCTGGGGGACTTGTCTATCCTCAAGTTGTTCAAAATGTCCAACACATCTTCCTTCCTAACAGGTATCTCTTCTAGCTTATCAGTCCGTTTCACACTCTCCTCTTCAACAATACGGTCCCTCTCGTTCGTAAATACTGAAGAGAAGTACTTGTTCAAGACCTCTCCTATCTCTTCCGACTCAATACACAGTCTCCCACCACTGTCCTTGATCGGACCTACCCTGTTCTCGTCATTCTCAGGTTTCTCACATACGCATAGAATGCCTTGGGGTTATCCTTGATCCTATCCGCCAGGGATTTTTCATGCCCTCTCTTAGCTCTCCTAATCCCTTTCTTCAGGTCCCTTCTGGCTATCCTGTATCCCTCCACTGCTCTGTCTGAACCTTGTTTCCTCAACCTTATGTAAGCCTCCTTCTTCCTCTTTACTAGACATTCAACCTGCCTCGTCAACCAAGGCTCCCTCACACGACCATTTCTTTCCTGCCTGATTGGTACATACATATCAAGGACACGTCGTATCTGCTCCTTGAAAAAGTTCCACATTTCCACCACATCCTTCCCTGACAGCCTATGCTCCCAACGTATGCTCCTCAAATCCTGTCTTACAGCATCGTAATTTCCCTTCCCCCAATTGTAAAAACTTCCTTGTTGTGCGCACCTATCTCTCTCCATAACCAAGGTGAAAGTCACAGAATTGTGGTCGCCATCACCAAAATGTTCACCCACTAACAAGCCTGCCACTTGTCCCGGTTCATTACCGAGTACCAAATCTAATATGGCCTCCCCTCTGGTTGGACAATCTACATACTGCGTTAGAAAAGCTTCCTGGACACACTGCACAAACACCGCCCCATCCAATCTTCTTGATCTAAAGAGCTTCCAATCAATATTTGGGAAGTTGAAGTCGCCCATGACTACGACCCTGTGGCTTCTGCACCTTTCCAAAATCTGTTTCCCAATCTGTTTCTCCACATCTCTGCTGCTATTGGGGGGCCTATAATAAACACCCAACAAGGTGACTGCACCTTTCCTATTTCTGACTTCAGCCCATACTACCTCCAGAGGCAGATCCCCCTCAAACTTCCTTTCTGCAGCCGTTATACCATTTCTAATTAGCAATGCCACCCCCCCTCCTTTTTTACCACCCTCCCTAATCTTACTGAAACATCTGTAACCAGGAACCTCCAACAGCCATTCCTGTCCCTCATCTATCCATGTTTCCGTGATGGCCACAACATCATGATGTCAATGGAGAGTAAAATCAGAAGGGCTGTAGATGGTTTTCTGACTTGAATGTTCTGATGTATCAGATGATTAAATTAAAAATAGGGCTAAAATGTAACTCTTTTGTTCATATATTGAAAACCTTCCAAATTCACATAAAACCGAAGAAAATGACTTATTGGATGAAACTACTTACAATATTAAGTTACCTTTACTCCCAAATTCCAATTATTATCATCAGCATTTGTTCCATAACAAGCTACAATTGTAAAACTTAAGTCAAATAAAAACCTAATCTGGTCATACTCACTGAGACATAACTTTCAATGTACCAGAGATGATTATCACTATCCTTGGCTATATCCTGCCTAACTCGCAGGATGGACTGACCAGAGGTGGCACCACATTGGTAGACAATCACAGGGAATTACTATAGGAGTTCTCAGCATTTATTTCAAATTCCAAGATGTCACATCTTATCACATCAATCATGGCTGTAGAAAACTCTTGCTGATTGCCACCTAATATGCTCCTCAACTGACGAAACAATACTCTTTCATGGTCAACAAAAATGAGAAGGAATCATGAAAATGGCAAATGCTCAAAATGTACTCTGGGTGGGGGATTTCAACTGTGGCTTGGTAGCATAACTACTGATTGAGATAGCAGAAACTTGAAGGACATAGCTGCTAGACTGGATCTGCGGCTGGTCTTGAAAGAACGAACAATATGGAAAACGTCACTTGTTCTCAATCTCATCAATTAACCTATTGCAGATGACAGTATGCATGGGCATGACCACTGCATAGTCCTATTATTATATTGATGATACTCTCCACCATGTTGTGTGACACTATCACCATGCTAAATGGAATAGATTTAGATAAAATCAAACCATTCAAAATTGGGTATCCATGAACTGTCAGCTTGAAGCTCCATTCTGTCATATCATGGTCAAGCACATTGCCGTTGTTAAATTACCCACTATCAACAGCCTGGTGTTACACTAGAACTTTAGAAATACCATGATTACAAGAGCAGTGAAGATGTTGGGAAATACTGTGCTAAGTGATTCCATCCTAACTTACAAAGCATGTCAACCATGTACAAGGTTCAATTTAGGAGCATGATGGAATGCTCTCCACTTGCCAGGGACAGATACAGCTGCAACAAGACTCTTGAAGGTCAACAACCTGTGAGACAAAACAACCTGCTTGATTGACAACCCATTTACCAGTTTAAATATTGTTTCCCTCAATCACTGATCCACACTGTCAGCAGTGCATAGCATTTTCAAGATGTATTGTAGCAACTCACCTGGGCTCCATGGACAGCACCTTCCAACTGTGCAGAAGGACGAGGGAAGTAGACACATAGAAACACCACCCATCTTCATATACCTTCATTCAGAACTATATTGCTTTTGTAGATATCCCTTCTAAACAACACTATGGGTATACCTACACCAAATGGACTGCAGATATTTAGGAAAGTGGCTTATCACCATCTTCTCAAAGGCAGTGAAGGGTGTGCAGTAAATGCTGGCCAGTGATATCTGACTCCAGCGAAAGAATAAGAAATAAGGAACCTGGCATATTTACTGTTAAATTTCATTCTTAACACTTAACATAGTTCCTGAACCTTCCTTTAACATGTACCTTGCATTGTTTTTACAAAAGTCTTGTTTAATTATGCTTCATTACTCTCTCCTAAACTTCTATCATTTTCCACTCATTTTCTTTCTGAATAATGGAGAAGATACAAAGGCTACAGAGATA
Source organism: Chiloscyllium punctatum (assembly GCF_047496795.1). Taxonomy (NCBI): domain Eukaryota; kingdom Metazoa; phylum Chordata; class Chondrichthyes; order Orectolobiformes; family Hemiscylliidae; genus Chiloscyllium; species Chiloscyllium punctatum. The sequence continues at coordinate 70,776,180 of NC_092743.1, forward strand.
TATAGACAGGTGAAGAGAATGGACAGTAACTTGGTAGATGGAATAAATATGGGAAAATGTGAGGTTATGCACTTTAGCAGGAAGAATAAAGTGTTAAATATTTCTTAAAGGGGGCAAAGACTTTGCAAATTTGCAGCACAGAGGAATTTGGAAGACCTCACGCATAAATCTTAAAAAGCCAGCATACGTGTTCATTGAGCAAGCAAATAGAATATTGTCCTTTATTGCAGAAGGAATGGTGCATAAAAATAGGGAATTGTTGCTCAAACTATACAAGGCACTAGTTAGACTACAGCTGGAATACTTCAGTTTTGGTTCCCTCATCTGAGGAAAGATTTATAGGTTTTTCTAAGCCTATCTTGGACATGCAGGGAAAGATTGGATCAATACTCATTTGGAATCTAGAAGAATGAAAGGTGATCTTAGTGAAACATATAAAATTCTAAGGGGTCTTGCCAGGGAAGATGAAAAAAAGATTGCTTCCACTTGTAAGAGAATCTAGGACTAGAAGGCTTCTTGTCAGAATAAGGTGTCACCTTTTTAAGTCAAAGGTGAGGAGGCATTTCAGAGGGTAGTGAATTTGTAGAATCCATTACCACAGAGGGCTGTAGAAAAGGTTAGGTCATTCAATATGTTCAGGTCTGAGATAGATTTTTAAGCAATAAAGGAATCAAGTGTTATCAAGAAGAGGCAAAAAAATCAATTTGAGAATTATCAGTTCGGCCACCAATCTCATTGAATAAACTCTTTTATAATTGCGTCCGGTCTCCATGCTTTATGGAAAATGTGTTAAAGACTTATGTCATTCATTATTTCTGTAGGTACTGCTGAGAAGTTCTCATAATTTTCTCATAATTGTGGAGCAAACGTGAAAGCTGCATCACCATTTCTGGCAGGGGAAATGGGATGAATCATAAACTCACATGCAGCCATCCCAAATCCGTTGGCTCCACTGCAGGGTGAGATTTCATCCTTTCACAATTTAGATGGTGTTGTACTGACTTCTGAAGTGATGTGATCATACCAACTCAGGGATGTCATGAGTCATGGGAGAGCTCAAGTCTGGGGTTTGAAATCTTTTACAATAAATTCAAAAGGTGTTGGCAACTTCTCCTGTCATAACGTCATGCTGTATTATATGTTAAATATGTTATTATTACAATGCTGGATCTCAGGGCTCTTTTCTTTTAAGAGATAATTAAATTAAGCAACATTGTGAAAGTAGAAAAGAGTTAAGATATGTTAGATTATGCATTTTAAAAAAATATTTACACTTAACCAAATCAATGTCGCCTGTAATTTTAATCTTTTTTATAGATTGAGGGCTTCATTGATTTAACACTTGACCACATGGTTGAGGTCTTTGACAGCTCAACAAGCTGTTCCAGTGCCTTTAAGGATTGATCTGAAGGTGTGCTCTTTCAATAACAAAAAACAGAAATTGCTGGAGAAACTAAACAAATCTGTCAGCATCTATGGAGAGAAAGCAGAGTTAACATTTTGAGTCCAGTGACCCTTCTTCAAATCCTTCTTTCAGTGACTTCAAAGGCTTTAACATATTCAGCTCTGGAGGTTTTGATGGTACAATTGTACAATGAAATGCCACTTTGGATGCTTGGTTGATTTACACTCACTCAAATTAATTAACTCAGCTGTTGTTGTCGATACAGTTGTCAAGGCATCCAGTCGTGAGTATTGGAGATCCAAATGGAGGAGGGCTTTCTAAACTAGCTATCACCCTAACCCTAACCCTAACCCTGACAATGACCACCTTGTGATGACAGCACATCCTGTCCGATGAGATTCCTTTCTTTTCAATACTGGACAACTTGAACTGCACCACCTAAGTACAATTCTTAGATGTTATATGACCACTAATGGCGATGGGCACCATCCTTAATTGGAAGTCTTAACAGCAGACATTTAATTTGCTTCCACCAGTTGCTGGTCCTGCCATTTGATGAATTGAGCTATGTACAGGTTCAAGGCCATAGCAGCTGGCCTTCTGCTGCTCAAAAGCTAACCTATCGCAGCCAGAGTTCAAGACCTTCAGATCAATGTTGAAGGCTTTGATGGGGCACATAAAGAGGAGAGAAGAAACCAATGTATGATGAAGGTGGGAAGGTGAATGGTGAGCCAGGGATCATCAAAGAACAACCATAGAAGAGAGTGAAACCAGCTAAATGGTCAGCTTAGAACATGGTATCTGGTTCTCATGATGTGGAAGCATGTTGAAAGGAAGTTTAATGAATGCACATGACTGGTCAACATCAACAAATGCACTTTCACTGACATCTCCTACCCAGGTCTAGATTTCTTCCACATCCCAATAAGGATGACTCAAATGGATTACCTCATAAATGTAAAAATGCTGCTGTTTCTGCAGATTTCAGGAGATCAATTGCTTTTGGAATGGACATTTTCAATTAATTACCAAAGAATCTTGGTTAATTAACAAAAAAATAATTGCACCGAAGTTTTAATTTAACTTTAATCAAGTTCCCAATTTACACTTATCTAGCCAGAAACATTTTCCTATCTTGCCAAAGCAAGAAATATTCAGCAGCTAAAATGCACAAGAATAAATTTGCTATAAGACAATTCCAAGTTTCCCTCCCTCACTTTGTTGCTTGATACCTCTCTTTAATAGTGAGGCCAATTTTCTAACCTCCTTAACTACACTGGGTTTTTTTTTAAGGTAAGGATTTTCTATTTCTTTACCAGTGACTGGTTAAAAATTTACTTTGTTTTTGTGTGTGTGTATATATTAATTCTTTAGGGAAAGACTATAGCAGAGAGGTATCAGAAAGTATTCTAACTCAAACTTGCATAAAGTAACTAAGTAATTCATTAACTAAGCAGAGATGGCTGGGCATGTGATGTGCTGTAGCTGTATGATGTGGGAGCTGGCTGATCCCATTGTGAATGGCAGTGACCACATCTGCAGCAAGTGTTGGTTGCTGGAAGAACTCCGGATCAGAGTTGATGATCTGGAATCTGAGCTTCAAACACTGTGGCACATCCGGGAGGGGGAGAGTTACCTTGACGCTTTGTTTCAGGAGGCAGTCACACCTGGGAGATTAAGTAATTCACATTCAGCTAGTGATCAGGCTCATCAGAGTGTGACTGTAAGTGAGGCAGGTAGGGGGAACCTGAGTTCAGGAGTGGAGGAGCCTCAGCCCTTGACCTTGTCCAACAGGTACGAGATTCTTGCTCCCTGTTCGGATGAGGAAAAGGGCTCTGGACAGGATGAGCCAACTGACCAAGGCACCATGGTGCAGAAGGCCATTCAAGAGGGGGGAGTTAATAGACAAGTAGTGGTTATAGGGGATTCTATAATTAGGGGGACAGATAGTATCCTTTGCAAGCCAGATCGGGAGTCTCGTATGGTATGTTGCCTGCCCGGTGCCAGGGTGCGGGACATCTCCGACCGGCTTGAAAGGATATTGGAGCGGGAGGGGGAGGATCCAGTTGTTGTGGTCCACATTGGTAGTAACAACATAGGCAAGACTAGGGTGGAGGAACTGTTTGGGGATTACGAAGCACTAGGCAGTAAATTGAAGCACAGGTCCTCAAGGGTCATAATCTCCGGATTACTGCCTGAGCCACGTGCCAATTGGCATAGGGACAAGAAAATTAGGCAAGTAAACACGTGGCTAAGGGATTGGTGTGGGAAAGAGGGATTCCACTTCATGGGGCATTGGCATCAGTTTTGGAACAGGGGGGATCTATACCGTTGGGACGGTCTCCACCTGAACCGATCAGGTACCAATGTTCTAGCGAAGATGATAAATAGGGTGGTCAGTAGGACTTTAAACTTCTGAGTTGGGGGGAAGGGAAAGTGAAAGCGACAGGGAGTATGGCATTAAATGGAAAGACAAGCAGCAGGATAGCATGTGTCCAGGTGGATTTAAAATTGAGGCAGACTGGGAATGCAGAAAAAAGCAAGGATAACTTAGGACGTCATATGACTCCCAATATCTCTTATGATAAGAAAGTTAGCATTAAGGTGCTTTACCTGAATGCGCGTAGCATTCATAACAAAGCAGATGAACGAATGGCACAGATCATAGTGAATGATTATGATGTGGTAGGCATCACAGAGACTTGGTTACAGGGGGGTCAGGACTGGCAGTTAAACCTCCAAGGATTTTCAACTTATCAAAAAGACAGGGAGGTCGGCAGAGGGGGTGGGGTTGCCTTGTTAGTTAAGAACCATATTAAATCTATGGCACTGAATGACATAGCGTCAGATGATGTGGAGTCTGTGTGGGTGGAATTGAGGAACCACAAAGGCAAAAAAACCATAATTGGAGTTGTGTACAGATCTCCTAACAGTGGTCAGGAGCAGGCACGCAACATGTACCGGGAAATAGAGAAGGCATGTCAGAAAGGCAAGGTCACGGTGATCATGGGATACTTCAATATGCAGGTGGACTGGGTAAATAATGTTGCCAGTGGATCCAAAGAGAGGGAATTCATGGAATGCTTACAGGATGGCTTTTTGGAACAGCTTGTCATGGAGCCCACAAGGGAGCAGGCTATTCTGGACCTAGTGCTTTGCAATGAACCAGACTTTATAAAACATCTTAAAGTAAGGGAACCCTTAGGAAGCAGCGATCATAATATGGTAGAGTTCAGTCTGGAGTTTGAAAGAGAGAAGGCAAAATTGGATGTAATGGTGTTACAGTTAAATAAAGGTAATTATGAGGGCATGAGAGCGGAACTGACAAAAATAGACTGGAAGCAGAGGCTTGCGGGGAAGACAGTAGAGCAAAAATGGCAGGAGTTTGTGGGTATAATTAAGGACACTGTACAGAGGTTCATCCCCAAGAAAAGAAAGATTATCCAGGGAGGGATTAGACAGCCATGGCTGACAAAGGAAGTCAGGAAATGTATTAAAGAAAAAGAGAGATCCTATAAAGTGGCCAAGAGCAGTGGGAAATCAGAAGATTGGGAAGGCTACAAAAACAAACAGAGAATAACAAAGAGAGTAATAAGAAAGGAGAGGATCAAATATGAAGGTAGGCTAGCCAGTAATATTAGAAACGATAGTAAAAGTTTCTTTCAATACATAAGAAACAAACAACAGACAAAAGTAGACATTGGGCCACTTCAAACTGATGCTGGAAGCCTAGTGATGGGAGATAAGGAAATAGCAGGAGAACTTAACAAGTACTTTGCGTCAGTTTTCACAGTGGAAGACAGGAGTAATATCCCAACAATTAAAGGGAGTCAGGAGGCTGAGTTTAGGATGGTTGTCATTACAAAAGAGATAGTGCTAGAAAAGCTAAAAAGTCTTAAAATTGATAAATCTCCTGGCCCCGATGGGATACATCCTAGAGTTCTGAGAGAGGTGGCTGAGGAAATAGCGGAGGGATTGGTTGAGATCTTTCAAGAGTCACTGGAGTCAGGGAAAGTCCCGGATGATTGGAAGATCACTGTTGTAACCCTATTGTTCAAGAAAGGATCAAGACAAAAGGTAGAAAATTATAGGCCAATTAGCCTAACCTCGGTTGTTGGTAAAATTCTAGAATCCATCATTAAGGATGAGGTTTCTAAATTCTTAGAAGAGCAGAGTCTGATTAGAACAAGTCAACATGGATTTAGTAAGGGGAGGTCATGCCTGATAAACCTGTTGGTATTCTTTGAAGAGGTGACAAGTAGGTTAGACCAAGGAAACCCAGTGGATGTGGTCTATCTAGAATTCCAAAAGGCCTTTGATAAGGTGCCACACGGGAGGCTGCTGAGCAAGGTGAGGGCCCATAGTGTTCAAGGTGAGCTACTGGGATGGATTGAGGATTGGCTGTCTGACAGAAGGCAGAGAGTTGGGATAAAAGGTTCTTTTTCAGAATGGCAGCCGGTGATGAGCGGTGTCCCGCAGGGTTCAGTGTTGGGGCCACAGCTGTTCGCATTATATATTAATGATCTGGATGAAGGGACTGGGGGCATTCTAGCGAAGTTTGCCGATGATACGAAGATAGGTGGACAGGCAGGTAGTACTGAGGAAGTGGGGAGGCTGCAGAAGGATCTAGACTGTTTGGGAGAGTGGTCCAGGAAATGGCTGATGGAATTCAACTTGAACAAATGCGAGGTCTTGCACTTTGGCAAAAAGAATAAAAGCACAGACTACTTTCTAAACGGTGAGAAAATTCGTAAAGCCAAAGTACAAAGGGATCTGGGAGTGCTAGTCGAGGATTCTCTAAAGGTCGACATGCAGGTTGAGTCTGTGAGTAAGAAAGCGAATGCAATGTTATCACTTATCTCAAAAGGGTTGGAATATAAAAACACCATTGTGCTACTGAGACTTTATAAAGCTCTGGTTAGGCCCCATTTGGAGTACTGTGTCCAGTTTTGGTCCCCACACCTCAGGAAGGACATACTGGCACTGGAACGTGTCCAGCGGAGGTTCACACGGATGATCCCTGGAATGGTAGGCCTAACATATGAGGAATGGCTGAGGATCTTGGGATTGTATTCATTGGAGTTTAGAAGATTAAGGGGAGACTTAATAGAGACGTACAAGATAATACTTGGCTTGGAAAAGGTGGATGCTAGGAAATTGTTTCCGTTAGGTGAGGAGACTAGGACCCGTGGACACAGCCTTAGAATTAGAGGGGGTAAATTCAGAACAGAAATGCGGAGACATTTCTTCAGCCAGAGAGTGGTGGGCCTGTGGAATTCATTGCCGCAGAGTGCAGTGGAGGCCGGGACGCTAAATGTCTTCAAGACAGAGATTGATAGATTCTTGTTGTCTCAGGGAATTAAGGGCTACGGGGAGAATGCGGGTAAGTGGAGTCGAAGTGCCCAGCAGCCATGATCGAATGGCGGAGTGGACTCGATGGGCCAAATGGCCTTACTTCCACTCCTATGTCTTGTGGTCTTATGGTCTTATTTTTGCCTGCAGTCTGAATTATATAGATTATAAATGGGGTGAGTAGTGTACCATCCAATGAATTAGTGTAGATCCTATCCCATCTTTATTTTAAAGTAAATTGACAAACTTCCCTTTGGAAATAGAATTTGTTTTTTTGTTCATGCAATATGAGTGTCACTGATAACACCAGAATTTGTTGCCCATCCCTAATTACTTGAGAAGTTGACGGTGAGACCCTTCTCAAACTATTGCTTTCCATGAGATTTAGGTAATATCTGCAGTGATGTTCGGGAAGGTGTCCAGTACAAAATTGTACCTTTCAATATTTTTTTGTTCTATAATTCTGTCAGAATCAACAGATATAGTCTCAGTCACTATGTGGCAGAAAACAGTTTCTCTTCTCCAGCTGTACAAAAGTAGATAAACAGTCATGATCTGAGCATCTGTAATGCTCGAGTTCTCAGGAAGATGTCAAGATAGATGCAAGTGCTTTAGCTGCATCACTTACATTGATATGCACTGATATGTTGAGCTTCATTGTTGACGGTGGGGACATTTGTAGCCTCTCCACCTGCTGTTAGTTGTTTAATTTTCCACCATCATTCATGAAATATTGTGGCAAGGATGCAGCTCTTACTTCTGACCCATTAACTATAAGTTTACTTAGCTGCATCTATTCCAAACTGCTCCTCTATTGAGCACGCAAGTAGTCCAGTTGGTAGTTTCATCAGGTTGACACCTCATTTTTAGTTATGATAGTTGCTGCTGCTTGCCTGCCTTCTTATACTCATCATTGAACCAAGTTTGATCTCCTTTCTTGATGGTAATGATAAAGTCGGGGAAATGAGATTGAAATAAAGAGAAAAATGAGAAATGAAATCCATGAAATTCCAAATTGTAGTTGACTATGATTCTGCTGCTCTTGATGATCCACAGCACCTCTTGGATATCGAGTTTTAGGTTGCTAGATCTGTTTGAAATCCAGAGCTGAAAATTTGTTGCTGGAAACGCGCAGCAGGTCAGGCAGCATCCAAGGAAGCAGGAGAATCGACGTTTCGGGCATGAGCCCTTCTTCTTGAGCTCTGATCTCCAGCATCTGCAGTCCTCACTTTCTCCTGTTTGAAATCCAGTCGATTTTGCATAATGACAATGCCACACAACTTAATGTAAGGTGTTCTTATTGCAAAGATGGGACTTAATTCCCTAAAAACTCTATGGTGATCACTCTTACCAATACTGACAAAGACAAATGCATCTGTGACAAATATTTGGGTGTGGCTGAAGTCATAAGAGTTTTTGCCTCTTGTTGTTTCCCTCACTATCTGTTTTGTGTTTTAGGACTTGGCCAACTCGATCATCAAAGTCCAATTGATATATACTTTGAAGCCCCTCACCCAGAGTACATTCTGCACCTTTGCCACCCTCAATGGCAAGTGTTCAATATATAGAAATACTTATACAACAGTCAAAGGTGTCAGTATTAATCGACAGTTGGTCTCTTCCTATATTTGACCTGATGGGACTTCATGGGTTTAAGAGCCAAGGTTGAGGATTTTCAGGGTCAACTTCATCCTGAGTCTATACCATCTTGCTGCCAATGGGACAGGACATACCCAGTGATGGGAATGTCAACGACATAGTCATATGCATGGAATCATACATTAATAATATGTCAGCTCTTCTGGTTTTTATAGAGTCAGAGAAGCCTACAGTCCAGGGAAAGGCATTTCAGCCCATCAGTCTGTGCCAATCAGAAACAACCACATAACTATTATAATCTAATTTTCCAGTACTTAGCCTATTGCCTTATATGCCTTTCATTGCAAGTGTGTATCTATAAATACTTCTGACATGTTATGAGGGTTTCTGTGTCTACCAACCTTCTATTACTACAGACAGTGAACTCCAGATTCCCACAACCCTCTGGGTGAAAATGTTTTGTCATTTCTTCACTAAACCTTCTTCTCTTTACCTCAAACCTATGTCCCCAGTCATTGATCCCTTCACCAAGGGGAAAAGTTTGTTCCATGTCTACCCTGTCTACTTTTATACATCTTAATCATGGCCTCCCTCAGTCTGCTCTGACCCAAGGGAACAATGAAGACAATCCCAGTCGGTCCATTCTCCAGTCCAAACAACATCCTGAAAATTTCCTCTGCACTCACTCCAGTGAACCACAGCTGTTTTATAATGTGAATGTTGGTACACACTACTTAGTTGTGGCCTAATCGATTTATTATGTTGTTCCAGAATTATCTCCCTGTTCCTAAATTCTAAGTCTCTAAGTTATATTTCAGAGCCTTCATGAAGTTTGAGATATTAGAATATCAATGTAATAACAATATAGACTTGAGCAGAGTTGAAGAGTGATGATGCTCATATCAAAATTATATATAGATGGAAGGATGCACAAGCTTTAATCCACTGCAAAGAGAATATGTATGGATCAAGCTGTAAATAAAGAGTTCTTGCAGAACATACCATGAAGTCCAGCAATATTACTTTAGGAGACTAAACAGAGTTTGACCCTAAACTCACAACAACAGGATAGAAAGAGCACCCTTCTCCCATTTTCCTTCCAAATAACAAGAATTAAGGAAAGATCTCTGCTGATTTTTTTTGTAAAATACTGCCCCAAGTATCAATTTTAGGGAGTTTCATGGAAGGTATATCTCAATGAGCATTATTGGGCTATCTCACATATTTCTCTACTACCTGCTTTGTTATATAAGTATCATGAATCTCTGATTGCTGTGACCATGCTATCATGGGACTTCTAGGGCTTGTACTGTTGCCACCATTTTTAAATCTCTGTTCAAACTTTGCAAGAATAACCCTTCACAGTTGCTGACAGAGGCAAATTGGCACCCTAATTTTCTGACCTCATGATCCTAGTGGTCAGGGTGCTAAAGAGGAATGCCATTCTCTTTCCTATGAATTTGCAAAGGAAACTAAGACCAGCCTGGTCTGAAATTTCCACTTGGGTCAGTGCAGTGTCCATAGTCCAAAGGAATGCCCAGCAGTGCTGGAGGAAGGTTAATGTTCTTCTATGCTCTGCAAAGGTAAGTGCCATCATTCTCACTGAATCACAAAATTGTTGCAATACAGTAAGTGGCTATTCAGTCAATCATGCCTACAATGGCACTTCAAAGAGCTCTTCTCACTACTACCTCACACCTATTCTAATAAAGCTACTGCACCCACATTCCAGCAAGGCTCATGGTCTACCACTTTCACCATTGCATGCAGCACCTTCTTTCAAGAATTCCTATACAACCCACTTCCCCAAATCACTAACCCTTCCTACTCTTTGTACCTCTTATTCACTGCAATATTTTCCTCCACTTGCACAAACACAAACAGCTGTACCAGGACTTTCATCTCACTCATCCCCTTGCTTGCCCTGTTGCAGGAGAAAACAAACTACATTAGGGACCGGCAGAGCTGAGATAGGTGATGAAATGCCCATTAATTGTCTCCTCATCACCAGTAAGGAGAGGATCTTATAGAATAGAATTTTTACACTGGGGAAACAGGCTATTTGGCCCAACAAATTCACACTGACTTATTGAAGAGCATCCCACCAAGTCTCATCCCCCGACCTTATCCCTGTAACCCTGCATTTCTCATGGCTAGCCCACATAACCTACACATCCTTGTACAGTATGGGCAATGTAGCATTGCCAATCCATCTAATCCGTATATCTTTGGACTGTGGGAGAAACACAGAGCACCCAGAAGAAACCCACGCAGACATGGGGAGAATGTGAAAATGATTTTAGAGCTCATAGGAGAGGATAAAGATCACAGATTGATGTTAAACTGCAAATTCCAGAAAAAGTGTCAATGGTATGACTTTTTTTTTGCCCAGATGATCTTTTCTGAACACGGTGATGTGCATAGAGAATGTTACCATCTCAATTTTCCTCTTTGTGAATTCTTCAGATAAATCACACTCGTGCTGTTTGCTGCAATTCTGGTGATAAACTCTACTACAGACCAGTGCTCCCTCCAGCTTTTCTGTACAGCAAAAGCTTCCAGAACCATGTTCTATGCATTAGGCTAACACTGTTCTTAACATACTTCTCCTTAGGATCAGTATACTGGTGGGTGTCTACACATACACTCTTCAAGATGTCTGGCTCTTTAATCTCGAGTATTGCTTTTTTGCTCCTTCAATACTGGAACATTCTTTATTTACATCTATATAGCAGAACAGAGAACTGTAGTAACCTACAGTATCTAAAACCTCTCTTTAGACGCTTCTTTCTATTCTGCCTACTTCTTTTCTGCTAACATCAGATTAACATCATCATTATTTGCATCTTATACTCCAGGAGATAGTCAATCTCTTTCTCACTGAATGATCTGCCTCCTGAGTGAATGCTTTCCATGGCAGGTGGGTACTGTTATCACCAGCCACTCTCCTAGATGTTACCTCTGACTAACACCCCCACCATTCTTCACTTTCCTTTCAATGAAGTTATGGAGGCTCAACCCCAAATCCCAGAGACCTGAACTTCCCTCTTCACTGCAAAATACGCAAACCATGCTGCCCAGCTTTTCTGTGAAGATATCCAACTTCAATTGACAGTGGCTGAATGCAGAATTGACCTGAAGTGCTGGCTGACGTCTTTCCTAATATACCCAACAGAGCATTTAAACCTGCTGGTTCTGTGCACTTATCGAACAATTGGAAAAAAACCCATGAAATACTAACTAATTTCCTCTTTCATTACCTTAAGTAATATTTTATTAAAACTGTGTGCCTTTCCTATTTGACATGCTCTTTGCCCTTGGTAAAATCTAAAAATGGATCAATGACATCAACACTTTACTCAGACACAAACCCACAGGATTTGATGTTTGCCTGCTGATCACCCAAGTCCATGGCTATCTGCAAAGGGGTCAGAAAATCTTGACCAGTCATTGAAGTTCAGATCAAAAAATTGATTGATGAACACATTGGGTAGCATATGGTTTCCTGCTGCAGTCTCCCTGTGCTCATTATGTCTTTTTCAGCAGATGCACCTGTTGTCTATTCTCTAAATTCTATATTCCATGGGGAATGTTGACTGGTGTTTAAGAGAAAATGTGCAGGAGTCTTGAAGTCAGCAAAAGGTCCCTCAGTAGTCCTACTGTAGAAAAGTTCCAAATACTTATACAATTGTAGCATTAGGTGGAGGTATTGATGAGTAGCTAACTTACCAGTAGATGATAAACCTTTTCCATAAAACTGATCAAGATTTCCTTCAAACTCCTGAACTCATGAAACTATGTCAGCTCTAAGGGTGTTCTTTGTCTAGAGGATTGAGCACCTCTAAGTCAGGTTCAAATCAGTACTGTCTACTGATTGATAAAGTTTCAGTTATTTCCACACTGTTGATACTGTCACCTGCTCCACTGTGATATTTGCATGATTCACCTCACAAATGTGCATGTGATACAAATGCTAGTTTGGAACTCAAAGAACACACAATCTCCAAAGAACAAGCACTATTGGCTTAATTTACCTTTTTCAGACAAAAAATGTTTTTTTATTAGATTCAGAAATCTGAAGATTCAAATTATATAATACATGCCCATCCAAGACTGAAAAGAGTGGACAAGTGGATGCAATGTTTGTACAATTCTCTTGTTCAAATTGTAAAGCAGCTAGATTTCAAGAGGAAGAAATGAAAAACATTGTATTTGAGATCCAGGATAACAATGTGCTAGTGTAGGCAATAATTTGAGTTTTAAAAAAGTGCAGGTGCAGGATCACATATTTAGAATTCAGTTTTTTAAAATTATACTTGAGTGGTTGTACCAGTAAATTACTTTGATAATGCCTATTTCATTTTAAAATGATTCACTATTGTTTAGTATGTCTGACAGTTTAGAGAAGGTAGCTAAAATAAATATGTACAGTAGCTCCCTGCTGTACTCCACAACATAGAATGTTCTGAAGATTTTCTGTCTGACATAGCCACATCACAGCAAGAGTCTCTAATTAACATAATAACAGACTGGATTTTCATTCTATGATCAGCTTACTAACATCAGGAAAACATTCCCTACTTAATCTCTTGGGAAGACAAGTACACCACAATTTGTTTTATTTTTCCTTTAAAGGTCATTAATTAACACAAGAATATAGAATCCATACTGTGAGGAAACAGGCCCTTCAGCCCAACAAGTCCACACCAATCCCCCCCAAAGAGCTAACCCACCCAGGCCCATTCCCCGAACTAATGCATCTAACCTACATATCCCTGAACACTATGGGCAAATTAGCTTGACCAATTCACCTAACCTGCACAACTTCAGTCATTGGGAGGAAACCAGGGCACCCGGAGGAAACCTGCAAACTTCACACAGTCACCCCCAGCTGGAATCGAATCTGGGTCCCTACTGCTGTGAGGCAGAAGTGCTAACCACTGAGCCACCGTGCTGCCCATAGTAGCAAGAGACCGTACCAATTTGGAACCCGTTAAATCTGAACCTTGTTCAATATGATTATCACTGATCTTTATGTCACATGTTGGTCTTGAATTATTACTTGCTTAAACTGAATATGTGGTTTTGAACTAGTCTCAAATGCTGAGCATAGTATAAAGGATCCTTACCTGTCTGCACAAAATTCTCACCAATGGCAAATTCCCAAGTTAGCACTCACGTTCCCATCGTGTTCCATACTGAATAATAAATGGCAGCCATCATGGTGCTGATAACTCCATCCACAAATTGAGAAAAGAAATGATAAGCACCAGGGGTCAGGTACTCATACCAAAACAACCACACATTTTTCTGAGGAATCTCTACAGCGGCTTTGGATGCCATAACAGCATTAGGAAACATCCATTTTTCTGAGAGCATAGAAAGCCACACACTTATCTCTGAAGGTGGTTAATGCTAGTAATTCTAGCATTGTAAGGAGGACATTGAAACACGTGGAACATCGAAAAATCGCCTTCCTAAGTAGAGTTAGATGATTGAGGCAGGTAAGAGGCATGTAAATCAGTATTCACCAACATTTACATGAGCTGAGGAGGCTGAAGGAACATGGTGATGCTAAACATGGGAAAAACGTATGCCAGAGGTAATACTAATTCCTGTGAAAAGCTCACAAATGTAACTTTATTGTGGAGCTGGTAAAGGACCACTAGATCTCATATGACAGTTCTGCTTGAAGTGAAGGAGAGCAGCTTTCTCCTAACACACTCTCTATCTTTCAGCCTTGCAGAACAAAAGAACACAAAATGAAGGAGAGAGGTGGTTAAGTAACCCAGTTTACTATCTTATATCCACTGATAAGGACATGGCCCTTACTTTGATGAGTCACATTAAGAAGTGTACAATGAAGAAGTTGGAATCTGTCAAAGATAGGGTGAAATGATTTCAAAATCATTGGTTAGTTAAGTGGAATCCCTGTTCTACGTCCTGCCAATACTTAAACCATAATGTTGTGATTCAACACTGCAGGCACATTCATATGACCCCTGATTTTGACTCACAGGCAGTTATGGAGGGGGAGTCAATGACTGACTGCAAGATGGACACTGTTGGCATTGCATGCAGAGGATGAAGTGTCAGAGTGTGCACTGTCCCATCATTCAAGCACAACTTCTACCAACATAGATATACTCACTTAAGGTTTCTCAATCCAGCTCAGCGCAGCAGCACAGAGTAAATCACATTACATGAGTGAATACCAGATGTTGAGAATTAAGGAGCAATCCCCACAGATGATGGATGACAGACAAAGCCATGCATAGTCTCAGGAGTCATACATACGATGGGTTTTCCTGAGCAGCATGTTGAGAGTGGAGGAATCCATTCATTACAAGTATTTTTCTAAGTCTTCAAGTTTGAGCACAGGAGCACTTCTGTTTTGAAAAGGTGGCCAGACTCATAATGAATCAAATGGGGCATCACTCTGAGTACAGTCATAGAGTCATAGAGATGTACAGCATGGAAACAGACCCATCAGTCTAACCCGTCCATGCCAACCAGATATCCCAACCCAATTTAGTCCCACCTGCCAGCACCCAGCCCATATCCCTCCAAATCCTTCCTATTCATATACCTATCCAAATGCCTCTTAAATGTTGCAATTGTACCAGCCTCCACCACATCCTCTGGCAGCTCATTCCATACACGTACTAGCCTCTGCGTGAAAAAGTTGCCCTTTAGGTCTCTTTTATATCTTTCCCCTCTCACCCTAAACCTATGCCCTCTAGTTCTGGACTCTCCGACCCCAGGGAAAAGACTTTGTCTATTTATCCTATCTATGCCCCTCATAATTTTGTAAACCTCTATAAGGTCACCCCTCAGCTTCCAACATTCCAGGGAAAACAGCCCCAGCCTGTTCAGCCTCTCCTTATAGCTCAAATCCTCCAACACTGGCAACATCCATGTAAATCTTTTCTGAACCCTTTCAAGTTTCACAACATCTTTCCGATAGGAAGGAGAACAGAATTGCACACAATATTCCAACAACGGCCTAACCAATGTCCTGTACAGCCGCAACATGACCTCCCAACTCCTGTACTCAATACTCTGACCAATAAAGGAAAGCATACCAAATGCTTTCTTCACTATCCTATCTACCTGTGACTCCACTTCAAGGAGCTATGAACCTGCACTCCAAGGTCTCTTTGTTCAGCAACACTCCCTAGGATCTTACCATTAAATATATAAGTCCTGCTAAGATTTGCTTTCACAAAATGCAGCACCTTGCATTTATCTGAATTAAACTCCATCTGCCAATTCTCAGCCCATTGGCCCATCTGGTTCAGATCCTGCTTTAATCTGAGGTAACCCTCTTCGCTGTCCACTACACCCCCAAACTTACTAACTGTACCTCTTATGCTCGCATCCAAATCATTTATGTAAATGACAAAAAGTAGAGGGCCCAGCACCGATCCTTGTGGCACTCCGCTGGTCACAGGCCTCCAGTCTGAAAAACAACCCTCCACCACCACGACCTTTGAGCCAGTTCTGTATCCAAATGGCTAGTTCTCCCTGTATTCCATGAGATCTAACCTTGCTAATCAGTCTCCCATGGGGAACCTTGTCGAACGCCTTACTGAAATCCATATACATCACATCTACTGCTCTGCCCTCATCAATCTTCTTTATTACTTCTTCAAAAAAACTACATATTGAGATGGACAGAATCTATGTGACACGATGATGTATGGAATGGTGTTGGACTTCAATTGGTGCCCATATCCCCTAATGATCACAAGCCCCATAAAAGGATTCAGGCAATCACAGATGATGATGATGAGTGAGCTCCCCCATTCACCAAACCACTTTATGGAACACTGTCATCATGATCAGTCCCACTGGATCTCCTAATTGAGGGAATATCTGTACAAGTCACTATGACAGAAGCATTATCACTTGTGCAGCAATTAATAGCACCTACACACTGAGGGTGACCATCATAGGCATCTTAGCCACAAGAGCAAACCAATGAAGACTATGCTATCTTCTTAGCTCATCCTCAGCCACACAAGGAGTACCACAAATTACCGGTGCAAGTAGAAGCTAATGCTTCAGTAATAGTTTCTGTGTTTCTGTTAGAATCATAGAAACCCTATTGAGCTGGTCGATTCGCACCAACCCTCCAAAAAGCATCCACTCAGAGCCAGGCTCCAATCATACCCTTTAACCCTTAATTTACTATGGTCAACCCACCTAATCTGCACATTTTGGCACCATGGAAGAAACCAGAGTACCTGGAGGAAACCCACCTATACACAAGGAGAGCATGCAAACTCCACATAGTTGTCTGACACTGGAATTGAACCTGGGTCCCTTGTGTTTGTATTTTTTGATAAGTATAAAGCAAAAAAAGGAAGAGATGGGAAGCAAGGCCAAGCTTCTTATTAAGCCAGAGCATGGTTTCTCAAGATTTGTGTCTTATTCAAGATTAAAATTATATAAAAATATTTAAAATTATATAAAACCTGGGAAAGGTGACTCTCAGCTAACTATAAGTGTAGTACAACAGCTCACCACTTGTGCCTGGAACATCTAGGAAGAAATTCATTCTCTTCTTCAGGCAGCAAAAGAATCAAGGCAACAACATCTGCTGTGTCAATTACAGCTTCTGAAATATCTTCATCACTTGATGGAGAGGAAGAACGCATGGGTTCCAGGACAGTTGGAAAGACTGTCGAGGAGCTTGACAAGTACAGCTCCCACATCATTTGCAAGTTTGTGACTTTCATATTGTCCATGTGCTTGTTCAGGGCCATCGCACTTACTTGAGTTTAATATGTCACTGGACCTGACCTTGCGTTAACTATGCAGTGGTACCCATTGGGGCCATCCCCGTGGTTCCTACACCAAACCTTGACCTGTGAAGTAAACATTCAGTGGCGTCTTGTGTCCAGCATTGGTGTTCCTGATGCCATTTCACCCATCCCTCCAGATCTCAGAAGATCAGATTTAACCTGGTGTGGAGTCTTCTCCTGGTTCGCAACTCTGCTGGAGCTATACCTGGAGTTACAGGAGGGGTGGTCCTACAATCAAATAGGAATGGGCCAGCTTGGTATTGGGTGAGGCTGTAGGCTACTTATTTAAGCCTGCCTTCAAAGTTTGGAATGTTCCTTCTGCCAGGTCATTGGATAATAGATTGTATGGTGCTGTCCTTATATTCAACTTCAGGCAATGTTCACATTCTGTGCTGGTTAGCAATGGCCCATTATCTGTGACTAACACTCCCAGGTGTCTGAGCTGTGTAAAAGATGCATGCAGTTTTTCTATAGTTGTTGTGTTTAACAAATTAATTCTCTACACATCTAGCTACTTTAAGTGGGCATTCTCAATGACTAAGAACATTGAGCCTATGAAAGGACCTGTATAGTTGACTTGTAAACATGTCCAGGGTTTACTTGGCTATTCCCAAGAATATGGCAGAGCTGCTGGAAGTACTTTATGTCCTTTTGGCACTCTGGGCACTGCCCCGCCAATGCAGCTATGTCTCCATCCAATCCTGGTCACCTTGCCAGCATCCTCATTTTGGAAGCCCATGGATGACCCTGTTGAAGTTCAGCCAGTATCTGGCGGCTATCTTTGCTCAGCATAATCACTCTTGCCCTCCATATTAAAATGATATCCTCTGCTGCGATCTGGCCTCTCCAGTCCAAAAAGGTTTCAATTCTGGTTGAGACACCCCTTTCATTTCCCCCATCACCACCAGCTGTTTTAGTTTTGCCAGGAGCAGATCTTTCTGTGCCCAAAGTCTGATATTGTTAGCTATGACCGGAAGTGTGCCCAGAAAATTTAGAACCATTAGAAACTTAGAAACAGCGCTTCAAGTGTTGGCAATGTAATCACGTTATAGCCAACGCATGTTTTAAAAGTTTGCGCTTTAGAAACAGTATCCCCAATTCATCAAGTGTATTACAGCAAATTGTCATTTACGAAACGCGTGTTATAGCATAACGACCTAATCTTCTTTCTCTATCTGGGCTTAATTATGCTCTGCATTGGCCAAACTCCTGGATTTAATTGCCATTGAGTGATCCTCTCAACTGTGCCACTTATGAGCTAACATTACCCCTTCGCCGTATGAGGAGGTATTGCATGTCAATATCAGATCTCATTTGGGATCATGGTGTGCCAACACCTTAGAGATGGTAGCTGTTTCTTCAACCCCCTGAAAACTATAGCTTGGCTATGCAACCGTTTCCAAGGCTGAGCACCCTTTTTTAAGAATTCACTTAAACGTACCAGGATGGAGGCCTCGTTATGTCTGAGCTTTCCATAAGAATTCTCCAGCCTATGGAAAGACCCTATGCTCCTGCACAGACGTGGGAACTGGGGCACCTTTGATTGCCTTACATTTAATCTTCCAATGGGTGTAACCCAGTCTTGTCAATTCTATAGCCCAGATAGGTCACTTAAAGTGCCTGTAACACACATTTTTCCTTTCTAAGGCACACACCCATCTGGGAGAAACAACTCAGGACTATGTCCAAGTTATCTAAGTGCTCCTTATTGGTCTTCTCTGTTATTAGTATGCCATTCAAATAAGTGGCAACCTAGGATAGATCTTGTAAAATGTTCCCCATCATCCACTGAAAAATTGCACAGGCTGATGATGCCCCAAATGGCACTCTTGCATATTGGTACAAACCCTTATGGGTATACATTGTAGGATACATCTGGGGATTCTCATCCATCCGCAATTGCAAGTAGGCATGGCTAATGTTGAGGAGACAGTCCCTCTGCCAGATTTGCATATAACTCCTCTATGTGAGGGTTTGGCTATTTATACAGCTGTGAAAAGTGGTTTATTGTTTGTTTAAAATCACCCCAAAGGCAAATCAATCCTTTGGTATCAATTTTGCTGCCCATTCTACAATCTGGACTTGTTTGATGATTCCTTCACTTTCCAGCTTTTTGATTTCTGCCTCTACTTTTTGTCCATTTGGCAACTGGCAATGCACAGGCCTTGCAGAATCATGGAATTATTTTATGGTTAAGATGGCCTTGTCACCTTTGATAATCCCTAGACCATCCTGAAAGTCTTCCAGGTATTTAATTTGGACTTCACACAGCCAGCCATTTTCTAAACCAAAAATGTTGTGCTAATCTAGGTGAATTTCTCTCAATCAATTAACCCCCCCCCACTCAAGTTTGAGCATGAGTCTTTTACTACAATCAGTGATAATCTGTTGCTTCTCTAAGAGAACAAAACCAAAGTTGTACCCTTAATCTGGGTAGGTTCTCAGTCCAGTCAAGGTCTTGTGCATTGGAAAGGTTGCACTGGAATCAATCTCCATTAGAACCAAGTGACTATTTAACCAGATATTTATTTTGATTCATTCTGATTTGGATGTTGCAAAGTAATTTAACTGTTCCAAACCAGATATAGGTGGACTTTCCAAGGTGTGGACTCTCCTGGCTAAAGGCCTATGTGTTCTCTTACTCAATTTAGATCTATTGGCACTCTTTTGTTGTCTTGAGTCTGATTACCACCAGCAACTACAATGACTTGCCAGCCCAGATCCTGAAGAAAATTTTAATCCTTTGGCTTTGTTTTGGGGTTTTGTTGCGGGCCAATCTGGAGTCTGTTCAGGATATGTCCTGAGTGAGGGTACATAATTGTCTTTACTCAAGTGGTCTTCACTCAAGTGGTCTTCCCCAAGCTCAAGTTAGGTAAGGGGTATGGGTGGGTTGCGCTTCGGCTGGGCGGTGTGGACTTGTTGGGCCGAAGGGCCTGTTTCCACACTGTCAGTAATCTAATCTAATTTTTTCTTGTGGGCGGCACGGTGGCACAGTGGTTAGCACTGCTGCCGCACAGCGCCAGAGACCTGGGTTCAATTCCCGCCTCAGGCGACTGACTGTGTGGAGTTTGCACGTTCTCCCCGTGTCTGCGTGGGTTTCCTCCGGGTGCTCCGGTTTCCTCCCACAGTCCAAAGATGTGCAGGTCAGGTGAATTGGCCATGCTAAATTGCCCGTAGTGTTAGGTAAGGGGTAGATGTAGATGTAGGGGTAGGGGTATGGGTGGGTTACGCTTCGGCGGGGCGGTGTGGACTTGTTGGGCCGAAGGGCCTGTTTCCACACTGTAAGTAATCTAATCTAATCTAAAAGCTCAGTCTGACTGGTGAGGGTGTCCACTTCCATTGGAATATCCTGCAATTCATTTTTTTTTAGATTACTTACAGTGTGGAAACAGGCCCTTCGGCCCAACAAGTCCACACCGACCCACTGAAGAGCAACCCACCCAGACCCATTCCCCTACATTTACCCCTTCACCTAACACTACAGGCAATTTAGCATGGCCAATTCACCTAACCTGCACATTTTTGGACTGTGGGAGGAAACCGGAGCACCTGGAGGAAACCCACACAGATACAGGGAGAATGTGCAAACTCCACACAGTCAGTCACCTGAGGTGGGAATTGAACCCGGTCTTTGGCGCTGTGAGGCAGCGGTGCTAACCACTGTGCCACCGTGCTGCCCACACACTGGGCCCAGTCTCTGATGGCAAGATTGAATCAGTCAAGCTTCCCAAATAATGGTTGCCACTGAAATAACTTTACAGAGACTGGTATCCCATGACCAAGTAACCCACCATTTACATTCTTTGATTCTGACCCAACTTCCTCAAAGCCAGATCACAGAGTGAACAGAACATTTGACAGTCCTGCTTATATCTGTCAGCCAGGGCTCCCTAACTGAACCAGATTACTAGATCTAATCAGGGTACTCATATTCAATGAAGTTAAGTTGACTGACCATTTAGCAATTACAACTATGGCACCAGGAGAATGAAAGCAACACAGCAACTTGCAAAATAGTTTCAAACACATATAGGAAACATTGGCTGTGGTCAGAGTCTAGTTAAATGTTGAGGGAATCATGATCATAGGGTCATAGAGTTTGACAGCACAGAATAAGACCCTTCGGCCAATTTGCACCAATCAAAAACAACCACCTAACTATTCTGATCCTACGTTCCAACATTTGGCCCATAGCCTTGTATGTGTTGACATTACAAGAATAAATCTAACTACTTCTTAAATGTTAGTGAGGGTTTCTGCCTCTACTACCCTCACAGGTATTGAGTTTCAGACTCATACCACCCACTGAGTAAAAATGATTTTCCTCATATCTCTTTGAAACGTTTTGCCCCTTACCTTAAATTGATGTCTCCTTGGTCATTGATCCCTCCACCAAAGGGAAAGGTTTCTTTCTGTCTACTCTATTCATGCCCCTCATAATTTTAAATGTCTCAATCATGTCTCCTCTCAATCTCCTCTACTCCAAGAAAAACAACCCCAATCTAGCCAATCAGTTTCATAGTTGAGTTGTCCAGCTCAAGCAACATTCTTGCAAATCTCCTCTGCATCCTCTATTACATCCCTCCTAAAATGTGAATTCCACATACTCTAGCTGTGAGAAAGTGAGGACTGCAAATGCTGAAGATCAGAGCTGAAAAATGTGTTGCTGGAAAAGTGCAGAATTCCTGAAGAAGGGCTTATGCCTGAAACGTCGATTCACCTGCTCCTTGGATACTGCCTGACCTGCTGCGCTTTTCCAGCAACACATTTTTCATACTCTAGCTGTGGCCTAGCAAACCTTTTATACAATTCCAGTATAATCTCCCTGCTCTTAAACTCTATGCCTTGGCTAATAAAGGCAAGTATATGCATTCTTAACCACTTTATCTACCTACCCTGACACCTTTAGTGACCAGTGTACATGCACACCAATGTCCTTCTGATCTTCAGTGCTTCCTAATACTCTATTGTTGATGTATTCCCTTGCCTTGTTTGCCCTGTCCAAGTGCATCATCTCATTGTGATCTGGATTCAATTCCAATTGCTTCTGATCAGTCTTCTATATTCTCTTATAGTCTAAGGTTATCCTCCTCACTATTTATTACCCTACCCAACACCCCACAGTCATCACTCTCTTCCTTCTGCTACTCAGCCAATTGTGGATCCAATTTGCTGAGTTTCCTTAGATCCATCAGTTTCTGACCTTTGTTATATGTCTCCCATGCGGGTTCCTGTTCAGAGCCTTGCTCATGTCTAAGTAGGTTACACCAAAAGCACTGGCCTCATCTACACTCGAGTTGAAGTCCTTTCTATTGCTCAGTCTCCCTGGCTCCTTATTATTTGGATGGTTATATGGATGCAATTGATGTTCCCTGCAACTGAGGGAATCCAATGATAGAGAAAAAAGTCCCACTGCTTGCTGTGTGTGAATCTACCATTCATTGGAAACTTTGCACTCCCTGCCCTCTAAACAAAACATCAGAGATCTGCCTTATGTACTGATGTGACCCTGAGAAAAGAGTACTGCTAATTCTTTGAATTTTTATTTCAAGTCCTTGTGTCTTTGACAGCCACTGACAAGGTATACTCAGGACATGTGAGTTCTGAAGTGATCCTTTATGAGGACACATAGGTCAGAAACCCTCTGCTTGGATAGGCATCAAAGTCCCCTCGGTGATTTGATTATCTAATTCCTAAAATCATTGCGTTTTCTTGTTTTTTTGTCCTCTCCAGATCACACTGACCCCTTTTCAAAGCTGATAAATGTAGAGAGGAGGACCTACCAATGGATACTTCTGCAATGTCTTCTCCATGAAGGATTTAACACAAAAAATTAGAGAAAGAGACAGGATACAATGAGAATAGGAATCTACCAAGAGATGGAGGAGGGTGTTAAATAGGGTGGGTCGGTGTCTTTTCTTCACTGTTTTATTGGTGACATTGGTGCTTGGTGTGGAGAAATAGAGTGTTTTTCTTTTCTTCCCAGGCCAGATTCCCTTCCTTCCCTCTCCCACAAATGAGGTTATAGGCAGATTTCACCAAAGTGAGCAAAGTATAGAGCTTCACTTATTTATTTGTCAAAATTCTTGTGCTCCTGACATTTATTTGCCTTTCCTCTGCTCCTCCCTTCTTTATTTGTCTAAATGTCACACCCATTTTCCAGAGCAAAGATGCCATGCAGCTCAACCCCAAGTCTCAGATTTTCTTTCTCCCTGTTCTAATAGTCTCACATTTCGATTTTAGATATTTAATGCTGCTGCTCTCCCCCACTTCGACATTTCATGCACTGGAAGGCACTGTAATCATAGAGATAGGAAGTATTCTTAAAACACTCAAAAAATAATTACTACTATGAATAGATAGATATTCTTGAGACAAGGAAGGAATGATGTGAAGCATAGAAAACAGGTGCAGCAAGGTGGTGGTAGCATTTGGGAAAGAAATGTGAACAAAGCAATCCTTTTCTTCCTCAGTCCCAAAATTAATTTGGTCCAAAGCTGAACACTAATAAGCCTACACACCATTTAGCTGATACATCTGTTTTTTTCACATATTGCTTCATCTCCTATTTCTGATGGAAGAATGAACAATTACTGAGTCCTTCTTAGAACAGACACTTGCCTTAAAAACACAATGTATTCGAATGCATTATGGCAATAGATAGAATTTGCACTGACTAGTCTTAAATTCTGTAATATCTAAATGTTATTCTGTTCATTTCAAATATTTGATGATTCTGCTGTTATAAAAACTAATTATTTTAAAACTTTTATCCTTGCATTGAAACAATGCTGCTTTAATTCAGTTTTCTTAAATTTCCATCAAGTTTTACATTCTGTAATAGCAATGCTGCAGCATTTTAAGCTTTTATAGCAAAGCTGCAGCATTTTAAGCTTTTATAGCAAAGCTGTGTGATATTTAAAGTTCTAAATTCTGCATTAAAACAATACTGTATATACTGTGAATTAACTTTTTTCCCAAACAAAATGTTTGTGTTTTTTCAACTTCCAGAGATTTACCTCCTTCAGCAGCCTAGATGTAAGTTTTCTATCTCCTTAGAAACAAAATGACAGTTTCCCATCTTTCATAATGTAAATACATTTTTAGCAAACCCTCATGACGGAAACCTTAACAAAACTTCCTGCTGAAATTGACAAGAAAAAGTTGCATTCGAGTCAAAATGTTCACTCTGTTTCTCACTCGACAGATGGTGCTGGACCATCTAGAAATACCCTTTTGAGTATTTATAGGACTTACTGTTTCTTCAGATCTCCAGCATCCACCGTGTTTTATTTTATTGTATGTGACAAAATGATTCCTTTGGGTAAGTCATCATTCTTGTATTCTCACAGGTAGTGTAAAAGAGAAGCAATAAACCTTCCTAGATACAGAACAAGCATTCAGGTCTTGGGTGGTGTAGTTAAAATCTGGTCTGATTCCATTAA
Organism: Chiloscyllium punctatum; assembly: GCF_047496795.1. Classification (NCBI taxonomy): domain Eukaryota; kingdom Metazoa; phylum Chordata; class Chondrichthyes; order Orectolobiformes; family Hemiscylliidae; genus Chiloscyllium; species Chiloscyllium punctatum. The sequence goes on from NC_092743.1 coordinate 70,800,791, forward strand.
GTAAAATCAACTGGTTTCAGTTAAAATCAGGTGACCAATAATGATGCAGTGACTGCATCAGTTTACATCAAAAGGAGAACAATGTATTTATGAAAGCATGTGGTAAGAGTTTATTTGACCAGCACACACTCTAAAATTGTTGAGGCATTTTGAATTATTACATTGAAAAAGGAGACATACTGCTAATTGAGTAAACACATTCAAACCAACTCTTTGAGCAGTATGTCTATCAAGATTGATGCATCTGTCCTAATGTGTGTAAAATATTTTCCATAAGTTTTTAACGATTAAGTTTAGGAAGAAAAATATGAGTAAGGTATTAGCCAAGAAGATATTGCTATCATCTTGCTGCAATGTTGTTCCTTCATTGCTCATTTTGTGAATGCAATTAATGATGCTGGAGTGTAGCTCCACTGATAACAGCATACAGAATATTGATTGCGTGTCCATACACAGAATGTGGCCAACTATACAACTGTAACTGCCATTATAGTTGACCATGAACTTATTCTTGTCTGATAGTTGCACAGGTCTTTTCCTGCAGAGGCATTAAGTACCCATGAGAGACTTAACAGACTCGCTGACAGGCATTCTCACCACTCCCTGAAGATGCTTTCATCAGCCCAACATCCATTAGTTCCGTACAGTCCAGGGATCAGAACAAGAATAAAATTGGGGACCTCAATTTGTTTTTGTGAAATTCGATACAATACCAACTGCTCAGTTATTACAGGAAATTTTAATAAGTTTAATGTTAATCACCAGGAATCAGTTGTACTGTAATCTATATTCTGACTGAAAAATGTCAGATCGACTTGAACACTGGAAATTATGTCAAAATTCTTCTTCATTTACCATACTTTTGGAATACATTGAATATGTCTTAATTTCCTTGTATATTTAATCTTACATACAAATTGTCACAACAGGAGGTTAAAATGCACTCTGGTCAGCATATAAATAAAGGTCAAAAGGTATGGCACTGACAGCAGATCAGGCAGCATCTGAGAAGCAGGAAAGTCGATGTGTTCGGCATTAGCCCTTTATCAGAAAAGTGGGCCAAGAGGGCTGAGAGATGAATGGGAGGGATGGGGCTGGGGAAAGAAGCTTGGAAGGCAATAGGTAGATGAAAGTGGGAGGTGATGGTGATAAGTCGGAGCCAAGGGTGTAGCGAATAGGTGGAAAGGAAGATGAACAGATAGCACAGTTCAAGGGGACAGTGCTGAGTTGGAGGGATAGATCTGGGATAAGGTGGGGGTAGGGGAGATGAGGAAACTGGTGAAATCAACATGGATGACATGTGGTTGGAGGGTCCCAAGACAGAACATGAGGTGTTCTTGATCCAGGCGTCAAGTGGCTTGAATTTGGTGGTGGTGGAGGAGAACTCACACGTCCTTGGCGGAGTGGGAGGGGGAGTTGAAGTGGTCGGCCACAGGGCGGAGGGGTTGTTCACTTCCTTCATATAAATAAAAGTGCCTTAAATAGTATTTAGAATCATGCTCACTATTAGTCCTCCTCTGTGCAGCCATGGGATTGGAAGCATGGAGAATTAGAAGAATTTGATGCTTCAGAGTATTATTTTACTTGTGTGAGGAGGTGTTGACTAATTCACTCAGATGAAAATGTGTTGCTGGAAAAGCACAGCAGGTCAGGCAGCATCCAAGGAACAGGAGAATCGACGTTTCGGGCATCAGCCCTTCTTCAGGAATGAGATGATAATTCACTGAGATGACAAAAATAAGCATTTTATTTGGTTTTAAGTGTAAGCCCTCAATACTGCAATTGGCTGCAAATAATTTATATGATAGACTGATCAATTTAGTTTTACTTCTCCCAAGGAAAATTAGTGAGAATAAGAAACCTTTAAGAACTTGAAATTTTGATTGTTAAAAAATTTTTCTCCATCTCTAGTAAAATAAACATTGTGTGGTTCTTTGCATTCAAATTAAGTATCAAGAAAATGTATTTCAGGAAAAAAGCTACAAGTTATTCCAAACTCTCTTTTTATTTAATATCAATTTCACAAACATATTCAAAATCAAGACAACACCAATTCAAATACATGACTGACTACATTTCTGAAAATATTTACATACATCAAAATAGTGAACAGTGTGCAACACCAAGGCAAACTAATCTGACAATTTTAAATGCAGCACAGGTACTGTTCTGAGCACCAGGAAATTGCCAACAAGAACTTGGTGAGTGAGGTTACGTAGCACAATTTGATTATTTTTCTTCAATTACAATAGAAATATGTCAATATGTAAACATCTTACAATATATCAGTAGCAAAGATAAAACATTTACACATGTTCTAATTTTTCTTTAAATTCACAGTCACATTTGAAAACAGCAATTAATAACATTTTAATAAAGATAAATATTTCCGTGGACATAATTTATGCAATAGTCAAAAATTTGTGATTTCCTTTCTGATTGGCAAGTGAAGATCTTGGTCATGAGTGTACTGTTGTAAAATTGATTCCAGATCGCTTTCTGTTGCATTTTATTTAACCTTTCTATTGCACATCGCTTGACAGATTAAGGACTTTTGGCTTCTTGATTTAGACTTAATTGCCTCTTCCAAACCCCACTTCATTGCCTCAGTCTCAGTTCTAGAATATAGTCATTTACATTCAGACTTGTCTTTGAGTGATATGTTTGTTAAATGAAAGTTTACATCCCAACCACAGCTCACGATAAAAGTCTTTTGCTCTTAAAACTTTAGTATGCAAGTTTGTTTTACAAACAAAAGCATTTTGATCTTGGCTTGCAAATAGAACTATTTTTTCTAAAATGACATACTTTCAATTTGTATTTATTGTATATAATTGAAATACTCAACATCTTTTATGTAAAAGCATTGATAAGTTAGTAACAGCACATTTTATGACACCTATAATTTTGTGTATGATTGACTGTAGAAAGCTTCTTTTAATCTGATTTTAAGATTTTCACAACATGTTTGAAATTGTTTCAGTTTGCAGAGTGTCAGTTGGTTGTTGCTATTTTACAATGAGAGCAATTTTAGAAAGTAAACTTTGGAATTATATAACCAATGTATCCAAAATAGCATAGTCTGCCACGTTAATTTGCCATACTCAATCTCCCATTGAAATGGGAATGTAAATGCAGCACTAATTCAGAATCAATGCTAATTATCTAGCTTAGATGCTAAATATGTTATTTTGTGCCAAAGAATACTAAAATGAAACTCATTTTCCCATGCATCCTGATCAGTTGCTCTGTTGAGTAAATTTCAAAGGCCAAATCAGTGCATGTATTGTAATGCTAAATAGACCTCATTTTCTTCAGCCAAAGAAGAATTAAAGTTCAGAAGTAATTTGAGTCACACCTAAATCCTGAAAGTCATCTCTTGCTTGGGGTGCCAGAGATGACATTTCCACTGCTAGTCATACTTCCCGATTTGCATTCCCGACACTATTGCGGAACAATGCATTGTGTGTGGTGTTCCTTACTCTGCTGCTGGTCTGCAATTCGAGCTTCATCCCTGAGGAACAGCAAAAATCTTTGAAGCACCTTTTAAAATTTTCATCCAGAAAAGCATAGAGAATGGGATTAAGGCTGCTATTGGTATAGCCAAGAGCTACTGAGAAATAATAGCAGGCAGATACTACTGTAGTTTCAGGCACATCTGTCAAAGCTTTGACTAATACAAAAATGTGAATGGGAGTCCAACAGATGATGAAAACTGCTACAACAATGAGGACCATTCGTGTGATTCGACGCAAGTTTCTGTCTTTCTCTCTGGAACCAGATAGCAGCCTCACACTCTTTAAACGTAGAATCATCAGACTGTAGCATGCAGAGATGATGAGAACCGGGATAACAAAGGCAAAGATAAAAACACAGATTTTCAGTACTGTGTCCCAGTACCAGTAGGGCTGAGGGAATTTCAATTCACATTCGACGCTATCTATTGGATACAAAAAAAGTCTGCAGTTATAATGGCATCTGAAATCAAAACTATTACAACTAAACCTTCTTAACTGAGATTTTAAATGATAAATTTAACTCCCTTGAAGGAGCCCTTAATAAAAATGTCAATTTACTGAATAGCCCCCAAATAAAGAAATTATCAACAACATCATCTTTTTTTGTAACTGTTGAGAGGGACAAGTTCCAATACACAGGAAAAAAAACAGCCATGAAGAACTAAAGTGATAAAGGACAGCATAAAATGAAAAGGCTGAACAGCATAGAATTTACATAATGGGAAAGATACTGAGACCGGCAAAGGACCATACAAGCTACTGAAAGGGATCATATGAAAGGAAACTTGCAAGGGACATCAAAGCTAAGAATAAAAAGATTTCTCATAACATAATGCGGGTGGTCAGGAGCCATGTTGACCCACATTAGGCTGAAATTCGGGATATTATCAATCACTGTTGGAAAGTGGAGTCAGGTTACACTGCCTTAGTATTTAAGGTAGAAAAGGAGGACAGCTTGCTGGAAGCCCTGAGGAAATTAATCGCAGACCAGGGACAGGGACTATCAAAATTAACATAAGTAAAACATTGACAGTGAGGAAATGGAACTAAAGGGAGATGAATCCTTAGGATCTAATTGCTTCCATCCAAGGGTATGAAAGGAGGTAGAGAAGTGTGTGGCAGGTGGCCTAATCAAAATCTTTCCCAGATTGCAGGAGTTCTCCCTCTGGATTGGAAAACTGCACCTGTCACCTGGCTTTTTAAGAAAGGTGAAAAAGAAAAACTAGGAATTACAGACATCTGTGGTGGGAAAATGATTGGAGTCCATTATCAAGGATTGGATAACGGAACACCTTGAAAAGTTTCAGCTAATCAGGGAGAACCAGCATAGACTAATGGTAGGTAAGTCATGCCTGATCAACCTCTATATTTTTTTGAAGAGCTAACTAAAGCAATGAACACAAGAATATTTATGGATACTGTTCAAAGGGAGTTCCAGAAAAAGTCCAATATAAGAGATTTAGCTAAGATGGAAGCCTGTGGAATTGAGGGTAAATTACTGACATGGTTAGTAAATTGGTTGAATGGCAGGCACCAGAAAGTTGGAATAATTGCCAATTATCAAACTGGCAAGATATTACTAGTGGTATCCCATAAAGATCTGGGCTTCAGTTATTTATATTATTTATTAATGACTTGGATAATGGCATAGAAAGTCATATCTTCAAATTTGCTGATGACACAAAGTTAGGTGGCATTGTAGATAGTGTAGATGATAACATAAAACTACAAAAAGGATATTGATAAACAAGGTAAATGGGCAAAGTCATAGCAGACAGATTTCAATGTAAGCAAGAATGAGATTATTCATTTTGGACTGAAGAAGGATAGCTCAAGGTACTTTCTAGATGGTATGAACTTATATCCAGTGGATGTCCAAAGAAATTTGGGGGTTCAGGTACCTGGATCTTTAAAATGCCACAAATACGTGCAGAAAATAATCAAAAAGCTACTGGAATGTTGACATTTATGTCTAGATGGCTGAATTATAAGAATGGAGAAATTATGCTGCAATTGTACAAACTGCAGTACAACATAGGTTTACAAGAATGATACTTGGACTTCAGAGGTTAAGCTTTGTGGACAGAAGACGTAAACTAGCCCTCTTTTCAAAAGAATTTGAAAGGTTAAGGGGTGAGCTGATTCAAATTTTCAAATTTAACAGAAAACACAGGTAGATAAAGATAAACTATTTTTACAGGTAGGAGATTCTAGAACTAGGGGGCATAGTCTAAAATTGGAGCCAAACTGTTCAGCAGAGATGTTAGGAACCATTTCTGCACATGAAGGCTGATAGAGATTTGGAACTGTCATTCAAAAATGGTAGTTGATGCTAGGTCAGTTTTTAACTTTAAATCTGAGATCAACTTTTTTTAAAGCAAAGGTAACAAGGAATAGTGGCCAATGTATATTGACTTAGGTTACTGTGGAGGAAAATCCGCTTCCGTGTCCACCCACAGCATGGCCACTATGAACATAAGGAACTATGTCTGCCTAAGCCACAACAGGAACTACCCAGAGTGCCTCAGCCTTGACCAAACAGGCTTACAAAGGCACTAGGCAGCAAACAGGAGATGACTCAAGCCACTCCAGACTGGGGAATACACTTCCTGAGACAGCCTGACAGTAGACTTACTAGCCGTCAATAAGCACAACTGCTCCAAAGCCCTAAGGGCAGCCTCACTCCTTACACATAATGGAACTCCACAAAGAATGTTCAGACTGAAAGGCACCAAGGTACCTCGCTTGTGAACTAACCACAATGGAAGCCCATTGATGCCTGGATGAGAAACATTAGCACCTATTCTCACAGAGGATTAGAATCTCCTAACTCAATCACACACTGATTGCTGCTACCAGACAGCTGATTGTCCTCCCATTGATTATGTTTTATTCTTGATTGTACTGTAATTCATACCACATTATTGTACACCTATAAAACTGCCTGTGCTCACTGCTCGAGGAAGAGAACCCTTGGTCTACCTGTACAGACGCTCAGTTCTATGTCAGCATCGTCAATGTGGACACATGCCTCATCAGCCTTGACCAGGAGAAAGCCTTTGACAGGATATCGCATACATATATGAGGGATGTCCTCTCCAAAATGGGCTTTGGGGAGGGAATCGGAAATTGGATCAGACTGCTCTACACCAACATTGTCAGTGCAGTCTCAATCAATGGGTGGGAATCAGATAGCTTCCCTGTAAGATCTGGAGTCAGGCAGGGATGCCCCCTCTCACCCGCCTTGTTTGTGTGTTGCATAGAGCCATTTGCCGAATCCATCAGGAAGGATGCGAGCCTGAGAGGGGTGACTATTCCTGGCAGCGGGGGCCTGCAGGTTAAGGCCTCCCTGTACATGGATGACGTCGCTGTTTTCTGCTCGGATCCGCTGTCCGTGCACAGACTCGTGTGCATCTGCGACCAGTTCGAACGGGCCTCGGGGGCCAAGGTAAACCGAGGCAAGAGCGAGGCCATGCTCTTCGGGAACTGGGCCGACCAATCCTCTATCCCCTTCACCGTCAGGACTGACCACCTGAAGGTGCTGGGTATTTGGTTCGGGGGGGCTGGGGCGTGCGCCAAGACCTGGGAGGAGCGGATCAGGAAGATGAGACAGAAACTAGGCAGATGGGGGCAACGGTCGCTCTCCATCGCGGGAAAAAACCTGGTCATCAGGTGTGAGGTACTCTCAGTATTGCTATATGTGGCACAGGTCTGGCCTATCCCCAGGACCTGTGCCGCCGCAGTCACCCGGGCCATCTTCCAATTCATTTGGAGATCAAAGATGGACCGGGTCCGAAGAGACTCTATGTACAAAGACCGGTGCAATGGGGGAAAAAACACGCCCAATGCCACCCTCACCCTGATGGCCACCTTTGTGTGTGGCTGCATCAAGCTGTGCGTGGATCCCCGGTACGCAAACACCAAGTGTCACTACGTACTGAGGTTCTACCTGTCCCCGGTGTTGCGAAGGATGGGCCTGGCCTCGCTGCCGCGGAACGCTCCGAGTAGTTGGACCGTTCCGTATCACCTGTCCTTCGTGGAGAAATTTATGAGGAAAAACACCTTTGACCACAAGTCCATCAGGAAGTGGTCAGCACGTAGCGTCCTTGAGACCCTCCGGGAAAAGGAGAGGGCGGATCCTGTCGAGCGGTTCCCTGAGCAGACTGTCAAAGCCATTTGGCAGAATGCCTCATCGCCAGAACTTTCCAACAAGCACCAAGACGTGGCTTGGCTGGTGGTGAGAAGGGCTCTGCCTGTGAGATCCTTTATGCACGCCCGGACTCTCTGCCGCACCGCACGCTGCCCTCGAAGTGGCTGCGGGGGGGACGAGACTGTCACACACCTCCTTCTGGAATGTGCCTATGCAGAGGAAGTCTGGAGAGGAATGCAGTGGTGCTTGTCGAGGTTCGTCCCGAGCAGCGCCGTGACGCGGGACTCCGTGCTCTACGGCCTGTTCCCCGGGACTCACACCGAGACGAACATTAACTGCGCCTGGAGGATCATCAACTCGGTGAAGGACGCTCTCTGGACGGTCCGAAACCTGTTGATCTTCCAGCTGAAGGAGTTGACCCCGACCGAGTGTTGCAGACTGGCACATTCCAAGGTCCAAGACTACGTGTTGAGGGACGCGCTGAAGCTTGGGGCAGCTGCCGCCAAGGCGCGGTGGGGAAAGACCACTGTGTAAGATCGGCCTGCCGAAAGAAGAACAGGGGGCCCATACAGACGGTTTTTTGGGCTCTGCTGATGCCTCAGCCAAATATATGTATATATACAAGATTAAAAAAATGCACAGGATTGTAAAGGACAAGAATAAAGTCGAATCTGTGTTTGTAAATATGGACATATGTATGGCATGATCCAATGTACAGACCATCAAATCATTTATGAATAAAGTATATTTTTGAAATTAAAAAAAAAATCGTCAATTTCTCATCTAGCAATGTTATTTGTAATAAACAACTTGCCAATTTCACCTGTTCCATGTTGGCCTAGTCTCTATTCAATTGGGTAACTTCTCCGACACTTTTACGTAGTCGTCAGGTCCTTTCTCTCAACAGGGTAAGCAAACTTGACTTTTTAAAATTATGCTAAATTCGGACCTGGCGGCTAGCTCTGCCACAGCGCATGATACCTACAATGGAGATGCCTAACGAGACAGAAGGAAAGACCGCCTTCAAATTTCTTGTTCTGGGAGATCCTGTGAACAGGGGTAATTGACAGGAGCCCTGCTGTTTTGTTTGTCTGTCTTGTGTTTGTCCTGTATTTTTCTTTATCTGTTTGCCCTGTTTGTTTCTGTGTTTGTCAGTGCTACGGTCTGTTCTCTATTCCCAGCTCACACCAGAGGTCAAGTGAGGTTGCAGGACCCCAAACCCTTGACAGAAGGACCGCCCTGGGGACAAGTCTAAGTTGTCCTGCTGAGGCAGCGGTTCACGGACACTTGACTCTTTCAAGACAGTACCACTCATGTTTGGAGAATAAAGTAGGGAATACCTGGTCACCAGCCAATATTGTTTGGGAGCAGAATAGGGACGGTAGGTACGGTGATTCTTTGTGGATAAGATACTAAATAAGTATTTCATATCAGCATTTACTGTTGAGAATTTGGAGAAATAAACAGTGATATCCAGAAAAGTGTCCATTATACAGAGGAGGAGGTGCTTGATATCTTAAAATACATAAAGGCGGATAAATCCTTGGGACAGGATCAGCTGTATCTGGGAACTTTGTGGGAAGTTAGGGAAGTGATTGCTGGGCCCCTTGCCAAGATACTTATATCATTGATAGCAAGGGCATGGTGTCAGAAAACTGGAGGGTGATTAAAGTAGTGCCATTATTTAAGAAAGATGTAAAGAAAAGTAAGCAAACAAGGGACCAGTGAGCTTGATGTCAGCGGTAGTTGTGTTGTTGGAGAGGATTCTGAGGGAAATAATCTGCATGTACTTGGAAAGACAAGGACTGATTAAAGATAGTCAACATGACTTTGTGCATGGGAAATCATGTCTCACAAATTTGATTGAGTGTTTTTAAAGAAGTGACAAAGAAGATTGATGAAGGTGGATGTTGTCTAAATGGACTTTAGCAAGGCATGCAACAAGGTTCTGCATGTCAGATTGGTCAACAAGGCTAGATGACATGGAATACAGGGAGAACTAGACATTTTGACACAAAATTTGCTTGAAGGTAGTAGATAGAAGGTGACGGTGGAGGGTTGCTTTTCAGACTGGTGGCCTGTTGCCAGTGGTTTGCCACAAGGATCAGTGCTGGGTCCATTGCTTTTAATCAGTCATATAAATTATTTTCATGTGAATATAGGAGGAATGGTTACTCAGATTGCAGATGACACCAAAACGAGTGGTGCAATGGACAGTAAGTAAGGTTATCTCAGAGAACAACAGGACCTTGATCAGATGGGCCGAGGGGCTGAGAAGTTACAGAGGGAGTTTAATTTAGACAAATGTGAGGTGTTACATTTTAGCAAGACAAATCCAGGCAGGACATACTTACTTAACAGAGGGTCCTGGGGAATATTACCAAAAAAAGAGTCCTAGGTTCATGGTTTGTTGAAGTTGGAGTCACAGGTCGACATGTTTGTGAAGAAGGCTTTGGGTACACTTGTCTTTATTGGTCAGTGCATTGAGTATAGGAGTTGGGATGTCACCTTGCAGCTGTAGGCCAATTTTGGAATACTGCTTTCAGTTCTGGTCTCTCTTCCAATGGAAAGATATTGTTAAACATGAAAGTATGCAAAAAAGATTGACAAGGATGTTGTTGGAGTTGGAGGGTTTGAGTGATTGGGAAAGGCTAAATAGACTGGGGCTATTTTCCCTGAAGTATCAGAGGTTGAGGGGTGACCTTATGGATATTTATAAAATCATGGGGGCGTATCTAGGGTGAATAGTCAAAGTCTTTGTCCCAGTTTAGGGAAGTTCAAAACTAGACAGCACAGGTTTAAGGTGAGAGGGACAAGATAATAAAAGGGACCTTGGGGCAATGTTTACATGCAGAGGGTGGTATGTTTATGGAATGAGCTGCCAGAGTAGATGGTGGAGGCTGGTACACCTACAACATTTAAAAGGCATCTGGGTGGGTATATGAATAGGTAGGCTTTCGAGGGATATGGGCCAAATGCTGGCAAATGGGATCAAATTAATTTAGGATATTCATTTAGAATAATTTAGGTTGTCATGGGTGAGTTGAACTAAAGTGTCTGTTTCAGTGCTGAACATCTCTATGACTCTACGTGGATGCCCCTGATGTTGATCTGGAAAATGAATTCAAAGGCCCAGATGTGAGCATTAAAGGATCCAAAGTTGGCATTGAGGGGCTTAATGGAGGAGAAAGTGAGGACTGCAGATGCTGGAGATCAGAGCTGAAAATGTGTTGCTGGAAAAGCGCAGCAGGTCAGGCAGCATCCAAGGAGCAGGAGAATCGACGTTTCAGGCATGAGCCCTTCTTCAGGAATGAGGAGGGTGTGCCAAGCAGGCTAAGATAAAAGGTAGGGAGGAGGGACTTGGGGGAGGGGCATTGGAAATGAGATAGGTGGAAGGAAGTTAAGGTGAGGGTGATAGACCAGAGTGGGGGTGGGGGGTGGGGGGGGGAGAGGTCAGGAAGAAGATTGCAGGTTAGGAAGGTGGTGCTGAGTTCGAGGGTTGGGACTGAGACAAGGTGGGGGGAAGGGAAATGAGGAAACTGGAGAAATCTGAGTTCATCCCTTGTGGTTGGAGGGTTTCAGAGAACACCTCTGGGACACCCGGGCCAACCAATCCAACCACCCCGTGGCTTAACACTTCAACTCCCCCTCCCACTCCACCAAGGACATGCAGGTCCTTTGACTCCTCCATCACCAGACCATAGCAACACGACGGCTGGAGGAAGAGCGCCTCATCTTCCACCTAGGAACCCTCCAACCACAAGGGATGAACTCAGATTTCTCCAGTTTCCTCATTTCCCTTCCCCCCACCTTGTCTCAGTCCCAACCCTCGAACACAGCACCACCTTCCTAACCTGCAATCTTCTTCCTGACCTCTCCGGCCCCACCCCCACTCCGGCCTATCACCCTCACCTTAACCTCCTTCCACCTATCGCATTTCCAACGCCCCTCCCCTAAGTCCCTCCTCCCTACCTTTTATCTTAGCCTGCTGGACACACGTTCCTCATTCCTGAAGAAGGGCTCATGCCCGAAACGTCGATTCTCCTGCTCCTTGGATGCTGTCTGACCTGCTGCGCTTTTCCAGCAACACATTTTCAGCATTGAGGAGCTTAATGCCAAAGAAAGCAACCTGAAGTTTTCTATATGACTGTTCATGATTAAGTAACCAGAGTGTGATTTGAGTCTCAAAGACCCAAATGTGAAAAGTGACTATGATATTGATCTCCTCTCTGCCAATGTTGAGGATATTATCAAAAGATGCAAGGTAGATGTAGATGTTTCTGAAACTGATATCAAAGGTTCCAATGGATGGTTTCAAGTGCTTAAATTTAGAATTCCTAAGTTTGGAATGGATGGAGGACAAGTAGAAGGTCCCAGTGTGAATATTAATGGAAACTGGAGATGTCAGGCCAACTGTTCCAAGGATAGAAGGTGATGTTAGTGTATCTGATCAGAGGATCTGGTAAAATCAAAGGCCTTAAACTTAAAATTCAATTTTCCAGTATCTCAGGACCCAAGATGGAAGATTTAAACTAAAATTCATAGCCACAAAAGCCACAGTAGATGTGGATATCCCCGATGTTGTCTATTAAAAGAACCAGAAGTTCAGACATCAACAGGCCCTTCAGCCCTTGAGGCCTGTGCCGACCATCATGCCATAACTAAACTAAAAAACAAATGTTTTGCTCTTATTCAGTCTGCATCCTTCTATTCCCTCCTCGTGCATGCAACCATCCAGATGCCTCTTAATATCGCCATCCTTCTTGCCTCCACCACCTATTCTGGCAGTGCGTTCTCGGCTCCTACCACTTTCTGCATGAAAAACATACCCCTCACAACTCCCTTAAACTTGCCCCCTCTTCCCATGAATTTGTGCCCCCTTGTAATCGAAACTCCAACCCTGGGAAAAAGCATCTGACTATCCATCCTATCTATGCCTCTCATAATTTTCTAGACCTCTGTCAGGTCTCCTCTCAGCCACCATCTTTCAAGTGAAGACAATCCTAGTCTTTTTAAACTTGCCTCATAGCTATTGCCCTTGAGACCAGGCATCCTGGTGGACCTTCTCTGCATTCTCTCCAAAACCTCCACGTCTTTCTGGTAGTGTGGCAACCAAAATTGCACATAATACTTCAAATTCAGCCTAACATGGTTTGTCAACTCCATGCCCCACCCAATGAAGGCAAGCATGCCATTTGCCTTCTGAATCGGTTTGGTCATTGATATTGTCATTTTTAGAGAACTTTAGACCTGCATACCCAAATCCATCTGTATGTTAATTTTCCAAAAGGTTCGACATTTACAGTATAATTCACACTTAAATTTGATCCTCCAAAATGCATCACTTCGCAGAGGGTGGTGGTTAATGGGAAATGTTCACCCTGGAGTTCAGCTACTAATGGTGTACCGCAAGGATCTGTTTTGGGGCCACTGCTGTCATTTTTATAAATGACCTGAATAAGGGCATAGAAGGATGGGTTAGTAAATTTGTGGATGACACTAAGATCGGTGGAGTTGTGGATAGTGCTGAAGGATGTTCAGGTTACAGAGGTTCATAGATAAGATTAGATTAGATTACATTACATTACAGTGTGGAAAAAGGCCCTTCGGTCCAACAAGTCCACACCGACCCGCCGAAGCGCAACTCACCCATACCCCTACATTTACCCCTTACCTAACACTACGGGCAATTTAGCATGGCCAATTCACCTGACCTGCACATCTTTGGACTGTGGGAGGAAACCAGAGCACCTGGAGGAAACCCACGCAGACACGGGGAGAACGTGCAAACTCCACACAGTCAGTCGCCTGAGGCGGGAATTGAACCCGGGTCTCCGGCAGTGTGAGGCAGCAGTGCTAACCACTGTGCCACCGTGCCGCCCACAGATAAGCTGCAGAGTGGGGCTGAGAGGTGGCAAATGGAGTTTAATGTGGAAAAGTGTGAGGTGATTCACTTTGGAAGGAACGATAGCAATAAAGAGTACTGGGCTAATGATAAGATTTGTGCTAGTATAGCTGAGCAGAGAGATCTCGGTGCCCATGTACATAGACCTTTGGAATTTGCCAGCCAGGTTGATAGGGCTGTTAAGAAGGCGTATGGTGTGTTAGCTTTGATTGGGAGAGGGACTGAGTTTTGGAGCCACGAGGTCATCTGCAGCTATACAAACTCTGGTGCAGCCGCATTTGGAGTATTGCGTACAGTTCTGGTCACTGCCTTATAGGAAGGATGTGGAAGCTTTGGAGAGGGTTCAGAGGAGATTTACCAGGATGTTGCCTGGTATGGAGGGAAGGTTTTATGAGGAAAGGCTGAGGGACTTGAGGCTGTTTTCGTTAGAGAGAATAATGTCAAGAGGTGACTTAATTGAGACATATTAGATAATTAGATGGTTAGATAGGTGGACAGGGAGAGCTTTTTTTCCTCCAATAGTGTTAGCTAGCACAAGAGGATATAGCTTTAAATTTAGGGGTGATAGATATAGGACAGATGTCAGAAGTAGTTTCTTTACTCAGAGCTGTAGGGGCATGGAACGCACTGCCTGCAACATTAGTAGACTCACCAACTTTAAGGATATTTAAATGGTCATTGAATAGACATATGGAAGAAAATGGTATAGTATAGGATAGATGGACTTCAGATAGATTCCACAGGTCGGTGCAACATCGAGGGCCAAAGGGCCTGTACTGCGCTGTAATGTTCTATGTTCTATTTGCCTGGATTAAACTCCACCTGCCATATCTGTGCCCACGTCACTAATCTATCTATGTCCTCTTGTATCCTTTCACAATTGTCTGCACTATCAGCAACTCTACTAATCATCATGTCATCTGCAAACTTACTAATCAGTCCACCCACATTTCCGTCCAGATCATTTATATATTCCACAAACAACAGAGGGCCTAAGACTGATTCTTGTGGAACACCATTAGTTGCTGGTCTCCACACTACCCTTTGTCTACTATGTCCAAGCCAGCCCACTCCAAATCTCATGTGATTTTAGTTTTTGTACTAATCTGCCATGTGGGATTTTATCAAATGCCTTACTTAAAGTACATTCACAGTTTAAGACTCATCAATTGTCTTTGTTACCTCTTCAAAACATTCAATCGGGTTGGTGAGACATGACCTTCCCTATACAAAACCATACTGCCTATCACCAACCAGTCCATTTTCTTCCAAACGTGCATATATCTTGTCCCACAGAATCTTCTCTAACAGCTTGCCCACCACAGATGTCAGGCTCACCAGCCTATAATTTCCTGGATTATCCCTGCTTCCTTTTTTAAACAAGGCTAATCTCCAGTCCTCTGGAACCTCGCCTGTGGTCAAAGAGGATGTGAAGATACTTGCTAATGCCCAGCTATTTATTCCCTTGCCTCTCACAGTAACCTGGGATAGATACCATGTGCCACCAGGGACTTGTCTACCTTAATGCAATTTAGGATATGCAAGACTCACTTCTTCAATATATTGACATTCTCTGGAGCATTAACACACTTATCCCTGACCACAACATCAGTCATGTCCTTCTCCTTGATGAATATGATATATAGTACTCATTAAGGATCACTCCACTTCCTGTGGGATTAAGTGGGATTATTTCTTGTATTAGTCCCATTAGCTGCATATTTTGCATCATCGATGTACAGCGTCCTGTCCTACCACCCATCAAGAGGAAACTAGAAACCAATAACTTATAACTTGAAAGTCAAAGCAGGTGGCTAGTGACATCAGCTCACAGCTTGCTTTCTGGACTGTCATTTTGTGCATCCAGCAGAAAGCATACCAGGGCACACTGACGGGCCCCAGCCACACCACTCGTACCATCCACATACACCAGCATCTGACACCTACCAGTCTTTCAGGACCCTTAATGTTATCTCTTTTATCTTCTCACTGGATACTTCTGAGCTTTACAGTTGTCCTTCAAGGTTCACTAGAACTGGATCTGAAATGCTGCTGCAGGGAAACTTTGCCTGCAGGGATACCTGTTTCATGGATTGGACCAGGCTGCATTTTATAGCTGTTCACATGCTCTCTTAACACTCATCTCATCTTGAGCCTACCTGAATGTTCATACTATCCTTGCTTCCAATACCGTGCTTTTTTGGCATTTCCCCCTTCAAAGCCAGAGATATCAGGCTCATGGTACTTCTGTCTTAACTTGCCATTTATCACAGACACAAAGCTTGTCCTGGTTGTCAGTAGTATGCACTAAAGTCAAGGGAGTCAGCTTTCAATCAGATGGTGTCACCATAGTAAGTCAAAGGCCATCTCCAAAATCAATCCAGAGGTTTGGGCATGATCAGAGCAGTCAGAGTCAGGTCATTTGATTATACAAGGTAAAGAGCTGAATGACCACCAGTCATCTTGGCTCCTTCTACCCCTACTGTGGGCTGTTCACTTCTAGAGTGAGAGAAAGGGAGAGATTGATAGAGATGAAAGGCAGTGACACAACTATTAGTGCTGGTGTTGATGGGGGAAAGTGGGGGAAGGGTGCCAAGTAAGTGATTTGGTCATCCCTCTTCTGTACTTCCAGGTGCCTGTTTGCAAAAAGGGCTGCCAATTTACCCTTATCTGCCTGGGCAAATTTCACAACCCAAGCTGTGCAATACCAGTGCTTGCCCAGGTGCACAGAGGGCTGCAAAGGGATTTTAATCTATTCCAGAATATCTCAGCAGTGACGAGATCTTCCAGGTACAGAGAGGGGTAGAATCAGGTTAGCATCAGATGTCAGGAGTGCCATATGGTTAGGGGAGTTGTTTGTGAGGTGATTCTGGGACAATAGCTGGAGTAAGTGTGCTAGGCCTCATGGAAAGAAAAGCTCTCTGAAACTCAGTGAAATTGAGACTTACCTAAAAGAAACAGTCACCCCTAAATAACTGAATGCATGTATAACCTTGACTTAATTAACAAAGTGGAATCTTATTGGAAAAAACATCATTTCCTGTAAGATGACCATTTTGTGGCATCTTTGTACATTGTAGTGAATTATATTAAAAATCTTCAACTAAAAAAAAGTAGTCAAGTTTGTTGGATGGATGCATTATTGTGGTTAGGTTTCATAAGTCAAGTTTAGTTATTGACAATACACAAATAATAAATACAGAATTTCTGTTTTGTCTTCAGCTTTTCATGAAAGTATTCATCTGTTGCAACTTATAACCTGTTGAAAATGATTTGGACTGCAATTGGCATCCTTATTATTTGAGTGTGAAGAAACTGAATGGAAGTATACTTCTTGTGAGCAGATGTAAATTGAACATTTTTATAAAGTTTCCTTCAGAAACAATATTTGATACACTTCATATACAAAGGTGACAATATGAAAAACTGTCTTTCTCCTATTTATTTTCCTTTCAAAGAGGTGGCTGACATTTGCTGCTCAGTTGTAAATGACATATGTTGAAGTTGAGCTACTTACCCAAAATTTCTCGCCTAGTCAACTTCAAAATATTGTGTTTCAGATCCTGTTGCTATGGAAACATGAATAGATTTAGACATGCAGACTTATAGACCAGTGTCTGTAATGTCACAGGTGTCTGAATCTAGCTGTTTATACTCTCACTGTTTTTATCACGAAAAAAGTGACTCATAAATTTTATATTTTCACAAGGAGTAAAAATAGTTTGTGTATTCCTGTTTGCTTCTATGAGTAATTAAATGGTTTACTTAATCGAACAATTGACTTTGGAGCATGCCTTCCTCTGTTCGGCAAGCTAAAGAAACTGTAGAAATGAGTATCTGTTCCATAGCACAGTGTTCCACATTGAATCCACAATCTATATTTTCATCAAAATTAGCGAATAGAGGAAAATGCATCACCTAGTACATTATCATGGAACATTGATTAGATTGAATGAGCATGTGCTCAAATTCTCAAGGTGCAGTGCCAGTGGTCGAAGAGAGTGCAATATTGTAAGATGAATCCTTCAGTATTTGTACAGCAGCAGTTTATGAGCCCATGCTTCATATCTAATATAACTGTTACAATGCTAACATACGTATTAAGGGTTCAATACTTTTAATTCAAATTACTCAAAAATAGATAAAATATTTTTGCTTAAATCAATTGTCTGTCACTGTGACTTGCATTTATGAATATTATTAACTTAGACTGGAAATGATTGATGTTTCATGCTGCAATTTCTTTGGAAAATCAGTTATAATGATAACTAAAGCTTAATGGCCACAAAAGCAATGCTAACTCCATAAAAAAGGATTTTATATAACCATCAGTGCAGCACAGCTTTATGGGGAAGAAGGCATAAAAAAACTGCAGCAAGACAATGTGTGCTAATCTTATCTAAAGTGAATAACTGCTATACTCCTAACACGTTAACACATGATTAGGCTAATTCTGATTATATTTTTGACTTTATTATGTGTTTGAAAATGCCAAGTGGAAGTTTTTAACATCATGTATTCATGATGTTAATTCAGCTTATGAGTGAGCAATCCTTCTAAGTTAAGTTTCTATTTCTCATCTAGGAACACAGAAGCATAGGAAAATAGGAACAGGAATAAGTCATTTAGGCAATTAAGTCTACACCACCATTCAAAGCAATCATGGTTGATCAAGCATTTCAATGTCTTTTATCCACTATCGCCATCCCTCTATCCACTGCAGGTAATCAAAAAACTCTCCATAAGCATTGCCACCTTCCATAGTCCTCACCAATAGAGAATTCCAAAGATTCATAACTCCGAATTAACAAAAAGACTTTCTCTTCATCTTGGACCTAAGTGGCATCTCCCATATTTTCAAATTATACTCTAGCTATAGATTCTTCAGTACGGACAAACTTTCTAACTGCACTAACCTTAGAGTCATAGAGTTCAACAGCTCATGCCAACCAAAACATCCATCCATGCTAACCCCATTCCCCATCACTTGGCCCATATCCTTCTAATCCTTTCCTATTCATGTATTTGTCCAAATTCCTTTTAAATGTTGTTAATGTACCTGCCTCAATAGCTTCCACTGGCAGCTCATTCTGTATGCGTACCATGCTCTGTGTAAAAAAGTTGCCCCTCAGGTTCCCTTTTATTCTTTCCTTTCTACCCTTAAACCGATGCCCTCTCGTCCTCGATTCCCCAACCCTGGGAAAAAGGCTGAGTGCATTCACCTTATCCATGGCTCTCATGATCTTATACACTTCTATAATATCCCTTCTCAGGGGATAACTGACATACCAGTCTTTCTTGAAAAGGGCACAACATTCGCTGCCTTCCAGTCTTCTGGGACATCAGCCGTGCCTAACGATGATGCAAAAATACCAGTCAGGGCCCCTGCAATTTTTTCTCTAGCCTCTTGCAGAGTTCTTGGATATACCTGGACCAGGAGATTTATCCACCTTCAAACAACACCTCCTGTATTGTGATATGGACTGGCCCCAAGATATGACCACTAACTTCCTTAATTCCCACCTTATCTAACCCTTTACTTATTTTATTAGTTTAAATTAAATCACGTTTTATATATTCCTTTGTCAGCCATGGAAAAATGGCATTTTTTGAGTTTTAGTATCATGAAGAAATGCATAATTTCTCTTAGTAATGTAATAGTTCTTTGAAGACTAACTAATGTCTATGCACAACTATGCCTTTTAAAGTCAATCCCCTCTAAACATTCTACTCTTCAGCTTAAAATTATGATCCGTTGTTAATGACTCTTTGACTGATTGGAACAGCTGCTTCCTCTCCATTCTGTCCATGGCCCTCATAGCTTTATGCACTTAAATCAGGTACCCCTTCATACTTCTCTACTTTAAAAAAAAATCTATGCAACTTCTTGCCATAGCTAAAATCCTCCAGCCCAAGTAACATCCTAGTGAATTAAAGTTGGTACATTCACATCATTCCTAGAATATGGCAGCCAGTACATTTGCATCACACAAAAGCCAGGCAATGACCATCTCCAATAAGAGACAATCTAACCACTTCCCCATGACATTCAATCTGTTACCATTACCGAGACTCCACTATCAACATTCCGGGGCTTACTATTAACCAAAAACCAATTGATAAAGGCAAATATCCAGAATGCCTTCTTAACTATTATTAAGCAGTCCTGCTGCCTTCAGGCATCCGTAGACAAGCACCCTAAATCCCTCTGTTCATCTAAACCACTCTCTTGTCTTGTTACTTCTGCCAAAGTGCATCACCTCATTCTTTCCTTGGTTAAATTTTACCTGTCATAATCTGCCCATCTAATCATTGGCCTACATCATCCTGTAACCAGTGACCTTCTTCCTCAATGTTAACAAGCCTGCTAATCTTCATGTTATCTACAAACTTACTTCTCCACTCTCGACCCCCAACCCCACCAATGTCCTTATCGATATTATTTATACATATCACAAACAATAAAGGACCCAGCATTGATCCCTGTGGTATACCACTGCACACTGGGCTCCAGTCACACAGTCATTCTTTTATACCAATAAACAATTTTGGATCTTTCTTGCCCAGTTACCTGTCTCCCAGGTGGGACCTTGAAATATTTTGATAAAATCAATTAAAAATGACATCAGCTGCCATACCCTCATCTACGCACTTAATCACCTCCTTGAAAAACTTGTTAGACATGACCTCCCTCTAAAAAAGCCATTCTCACTATCCCTGATCAAACCTTGTCTCTCAAGGTGATTAAGTCTGTCCTTAAGAATGCTCTTCCAATAGTTTCCCTACCAATGATGTGAGATTCACTAATTTCTAATTCCTTGGTTTATACTTGACAAATGGAACCACATTAGCTGTCCTCCAATCTTCTGGCAACTCCCCTGTGACCAGACAGGAATTAAAAATTTAGTTCAGAGTCCCCATAATCTCCACCTCTGCCTCCCAAAGGAGCCTAAGGTACAATGCATCCTCACCTGGGAATCTGTTCACTTTTAAACCTGGCAAATCCTCCAATTCTTCACTCCCTATGTCACACTGCTCAAGAACCTTAGTATCCCTCTTACCAAACTTTGTATATACTCCTCTAGCTTAGCTCCTCCTTCTCCAAAGTAAAGACAGAGGTAAAGTTCAATATCTACCAAGTTCTCCAGCTCCACACACAGATTGCTCCCCTGGTCTCTATGGCCACTATTCTTTCCCTGGTTATCCTCTTTCCCATTTCCTTAAGGAGTTTCTTGGGATTCTTGGTAAACCTGCCTGCCAGAGTTTTTTTCTTGCCCCCTCGCAACCCTCCTAATTGTTTCCTTAAATTTCCACCTGAGCTTTCTATACTTCACCAGGGTATGCATTAATTTGCTCCCTTTGCACCTACTAAATGTCTTTCTTCCTTCTTATACATCCTGAATATTCCTAGAAACCCAGGGTTCTATGGAATTATGCTATAATATTTCACTTGAGAGGGAACATGTTGGGCCGTTTACACTCCTTGTTTTCTGTTTGAATGTACAAACCTCCCTATATCAGCAACGCAGCCACCATCCTCTGCCCGCATGCACCCTCCCCCCAACACGCACCCTCCACACACACACACACACACACACACACACACACACACACACACACACACACACACACACGCAGATTCTGACTTATTTTAATAAAATCTGCCCTCCCCAATCCAAAAATCCATTTTTGCAGACTATCTTTTTCCTTTACAGGAACAAACTTAAATAATGTTCTGTTGTGATTGCTATCACTGAAATGTTACCCCAGTGCTATGTTGATTACCTGTGTGTACCAATATGAGAAAAACCTTCTTTTAGACAAAACATTGCTGTGATCTAGATCAGGAGAACGTGAGGACTGCAGATGCTGGAGATTCAGAGTCAAAACGTGTGGCGCTGGAAAAACACCATGCTGATGACCATGTTTCTGATGAAGGGTTTATGTCTGAAATGCTGACTTTCCTGCTCCTCAGATGCTGCCTAACCTGTGCTTTTCCAGCTGCACATTTTTTGACTGTGACTACAACACATTGCTTACAAAGGTGGTGCTTGGAATTAACAAAATCTTGAATTGAAAGATAGCTCATGGTCATCATTACTGAGACTATCATCATTGTTCAAAACATACATCTGGTTCATAAAAATCAGATTTTACTAATGCTTCATAATTGTTAATATTCTTTAGGGGAGGAAATCTGTCATCAATACCTGGTTAGGCTACATGTAACTCCAGACACACAGCAATGCGGTTAACTGCCCTCTGCAATGCTCTGGTCATGCACTGAGTTCAAACACACTTACGATGGGCAAAAAATGCTGGCAATGGTTGCCAGCAATTCTCACATCTTACAAAGAAATTATTAAAAAGTAATTTTTAGGGCTATGGAGAAACAAAACATAGAGTATAATTAATTTAGTAGCTTTATCACCACATAGTATAGACATGATAAGCTTCCTTCAGTTCTCTATCATTTTATGATTATATGAATTCTCAGTTCCTCCAATTTTGACTTCTTGTGAAAACCCATTTTAATTATCTCACCTTTGGAGCATTGATTTCAGCTTTCCAAGCTCTAAGTTTTCAACTTTCCTCAATAAATATTCCATATTTCTACTCATTCTTTCTTGCTTTAAGGGCTGCTTAGCACTCACCTCTTTAATAAAATTTTTGGCTATTCCTCCTAAATGGCCTTAAATTATTTCAAGCTAAATTATATTCACAATGAAGTATTTTGTGATAATTCAAGACTTTAAAATTTGTATTTTAACATTGTTATTGACGCTAAGTTATATAAAACACATAATTAACATTTAGGAAACCAGTTGCCTGATAACTTCAAACATATTCTGCTCCTAAAGGCACAGGTATATGGAAAGATTTTAAACTTCTCAAGTTCTTTTCTTACATTATGTTAGACACCATCCAAGCTATTTCATCACTTATAATTTAGTCTTAATTGTTTTTTTGCTTATTCAATAAATGCTTTCTACATTTTTAAAACTTAGAAAGAAAGATTTAACAAAATTTAACAAAAATTAACATAAAAATTAAATACTTTCGAGCAAAAATCAGACTTTATTAATATTTCCTAACTCTGTGAATTAAAATGATTTTGAAGCAGCTTCAATACTCACCATTCCTGGTCCCAGTGCCCCCCAGCACTGTAACAGGTATGCCAATAACTGAGGCAAGGATCCAGATACAAATATTTATCACTTTTGCCTTCAAAGGGGTACGGAAATCCAAAGCCTTCACTGGATGGCACACAGCAATATATCGATCAACACTCATCATTGTCAATGTGAAAATGCTGGTAAACATATTGTAATAATCAATGGAGACCACTATTTTACACAATGTATCTCCAAATGGCCAAGATCCCAGCAAATAATCAGCACTCTGGAAAGGCATTGTGCTTGTTGCTAGAGCATCTGCTGCAGCAAGATTAAAAATATAAATGTTGGTAGCTGTCTTCATCTTGGTGTGTCTAAAAAAGAAACACAGAAACCCGTCTTTGTTGTTATTACCATCCACTGCCATACAAAAGCACAAGTGCAATCAAAATTAATTCAGGTACTTAAATACTTATCATTCAGAAGGTACATCATTTGTTAATTTGATCTATTCACATATAGAGTTACTGTACCTGATCACAGAACCTGGATAGTGCAGATTGATGCCATTTGGCCCATTACGTCTGCACCAAACCTCCAGAGAGTATTCCACATTCCCCTTTCCGTAACCCCACATTTTTCATGGCTAACCAACCAAGCATGCACATCCTTGGACACTAGAAGGCACTTTAGCATAGCCAATCCGTCTAACTTGCATATCTTTGCACTATGGAAGGAAACCAGAGTCCCCAACAGAAGCCCATGCAGATATGGGGAGAATGTGAAAACTCCACACAGACAGTTGTCCAAGGCTAGAATTGAACCCGAGTCTCTGGTACTGTGAAGCAACAGTACTAACCACCCATTGTGCCCAACCTTAGTAAAAATGCAAATATTTAAAACCAAAAGATTGGCTTGTATATTCCTGAATGTGTCAGGATATGTATAATGTCATAACTATTTCGGGCCTTGATCACATTTGTTTCAGTAGAAAGTTTATGGGACTTGACTAATTAACAGACTGTCTCTCTGTTTGCTGTCCAGTTAAAATGGTGGGTAAGCTCCAAAATTTCCAAAGCTCAGGCTAGTATAGCCCTAAGCAAGGGAAACTGATTGCACAAGCTGTCTGGTGCAGGCATGGAATCCTGCTGTATCTGGAGCAGCAGGAAAGTAATGCAGACACCATCAACATGAGAGCAGGTACTGAGACATCATGAATCTTCATGAGGATTCAGCTGCAGGATTTCTGCATTCAATGATGAGGCTATGAGATGGAAAGAGAGCAGCCTTGCAATTTTTTGGTAGGATTAGTTAAACTTCTAACGTATGCAATACAGCCTCTACCTCCCATTATTTATCTACTTATTTGATAGGTTGTGGGTGGGAAAGGTGGTGATGGCTCTCGTGATGCCAGCAAGATTTCAGTCTGCTAATGAAATGCCCACTAATTGGTTTACATCTGTCCACCATCAATTGCATTTCACTTATCAGTGTGCTTCTCCCTCTGGGAAAAGTGTGAGCCACTGGGAATACCGCATGGAGGCAGCTCAATGCTTTATTTTGTAAAATTCAGTTGTTCCAACCTCCAAGCAAGACATGGGGTTAATAGGGCTAGAAAAATTCTAGTCATTGGGTCATACTGTCACATATTAATTTACTTCTTATGATGGAAACATGATGCACAATTCAGAGATTATATGAAAATCACTCAAGGAAAATTCAAGCCATATCAACCAAAAATATATGGTCAGTTTTTAATGTAGTATGAGTTTAGTCAGCTGCTGATAATGTGCCGATAGGCTCCAGTAATTCACTAATATTTTCTAGTAATTCACTAATATTTTCTAACAGTAATAAAAAAAATCATGATTCATAAAGTTCTTCTGAACAGACATTTAGCTAAATTAACTTAGTCTTCTTCTTGGATTGTAACAAGAATTGTAACTTATAAGAATTTTCTTATATCTAAGTTACAATAATAATAGAAAGAGATTTAAATGAGAGCATTACTAATTTTGTCATACCAAAATTAATTTATTTCATATGGATCTAGCCTTGTTAATGTTGAATTGAAAGAAACTCCTGCTGTATATGGAATATTATATTATTAGAACAGTTAGACAGCTAGTGTTTGCGGAATCAAGAACAGAGGTAAAATAAGAGTTGTATGTTGCCTCCATACATGTGACAGTTAACCCATTAACTATAATTGTAACAACCAAAGAGTAGCATAGGGACAAGGAAAGAGAGGAAGAGCAAGAATGGAGCCTACTGACACACTTGATATGACTGTTCATGCAGGGTAGCATTGGAATTGGACACATGGTCATTGCTGGAGATATGCTGGACTTGCCGACTGAAGTAAAAAAGTAGAGAGCAAAGAAGAAATTATGGACTTAAATGTTAGGATAACATTTGGTGCTTGCAATTTTAAAGAACGTTGTTGGCAAATTTGGCAAGAGTCGTCTGGGAGTTTTCAGCAGGAAAGAAAATGGTTTGAAGGAAATCAAGAAGTGTTGGGAGAGACAGGCATGGGGAACATATTTAAGGGGGTTAGAGAGAAAGGAGTATTGAAATTGGATTTTTGCATGTACTCTTTCTACTATTTCACTGGCATTCCTATAATAAATAATTCTAAGGATGTGATTTGCAATCACAAAAATTACAGTCTTTTGGAGATAATCTTATAACCTATCAAAATAGCATTGTAGCATCTTACTGGTTAAAGTGCAATTCCATTTCATTCACACAACATGACACATAAATGGGTCAACCTTTAAGGCCCTTTATTACACATCAAAAGATAGACCTTAACCTGAGGGTTGTCATTTTGAATGGTGACATTTTCTAACTTCTTTGGTAAAAGGGTAGACCTTTGATTGTTTGGAAACTTCTGTGATTGACAAGTGAGTGGGCAGAAATTTCATCATTTCGATTGCTATTTGTGTTATATTATGCATTACTATATTATTCTCAAGCAACCATTATTTGTCTGAACTTTGCAGTTAATGTTAAAGTCATCTACTTTGATGATCAGAATTTCTGCGTAGTACCAGCTAATAGCTAATTGAGAAATTATTCTTCTTACAAATGTAAGACTTTTATGATGATTGGATTTTAAATTTCCTTCTGTTAGTTTAAAGAAAAACAACATTTTCTGAATATTGTGATCTTGCCAATTCTGCCTGGAGACAGGCTCATGTGATCTGAAATTGAAATCTATAGATAATCAAGATGCACATTATTACACCTTGAAATAAAAAAACGACAGCTGTTTTTAATTTCTGGACAAACATACAACGACTGAAATCAAGAGAGAGAGGGTACGAAAACAGATATACCAGTTCAAAGCAGAGAAAAAGATGGTTTTGAGAGTGCATGGCTGTCATTGCAGATGTAATGCTCACAAGTGGTTCAGTAGGATAGGTGAGATTTGAGCTTGGGTAAATGTAACAAGAGTACCATGAACTCAACAACCAACCTGTGGGTCTTCATTGTGGACAAAGATGTCAGGTGTGGTTAACTGGTGCAGGATGAATGGATTGTTGCTGCTGTTTCATAGCTGGCATTCACTGTCAGAATCAACCAATTGTGTTCATGCAATAATTGATCATTCTGGAGTATTGCCCGTATAGTTACAGAACATTTTCTTATCAATATACTGAGCTCACGGAGACCTGCACATGCTGTCAATGGCACCCAGCACCTTTGAAGTGCAACTTTTTATTATTTGTGCATGTGATGTGGCTAGGCCAGCATTATTGCTCAGCCCCAAGTACCCTTGCAAAGGTGGTCGTGCGATCTTGAATTTCAGCAGGCTCTGGAGTTTATGCATACACATAGTCCTATTAGAGAAAGAGTTCCATAATATTCACCCTGCAATAATGAAAGAATGATACTATTCTAAGTTCGGATGGTATCTGGCTTGGAAGGGAACCTGTAGTGGTGATATTAGAGTCTAGCTTAGAGTGGTGCTGGAAAAGCACAGCAGGTCAGGCAGCATCCGAGGAGCAGGAAAATCGACGTTTCAGGCAAAAGCCCTTCCATCAGGAATGATGAAGAGCTTTTGCCTGATACATCGATTTTCCTGCTCCTCAGCTGCTGCCTGACCTGCTGTGCTTTTCCACCGCCACTCTAAGCTAGACTCTGATTCCCAGCATCTGCAGTCCTCACTTATGCAGTGGTGGTATTCCCTATTGCCCTTGTCCTTCGAGATGGTAGAGCTGAATTGCCTAGCAAAATCATGTGCTTCCTCCTCCTGATTTTTTCTGTCACGTTTTCCTGGATATGACTTGCAAATAAATGTTAGATAAATGTTATTTTGCAATTTGATGGGGTTTGGAGTTTTTTCTCAGGTCTTGATATTTTCTAATCAACCTTTTCAAAGATTACCTTAAACACCTGTAAAGATAGGCAAAATGTAAACCCAGACCTTATGGCTCAGAAGTAGGGACACGATACTGCATCACAAGGGCTCTCCAACTTCCCAGCTCTAGTTATTTTATAATCAACCTCTTCAGCAATGTTATTACACATCTCTGGAGCAGGTGCTATTTGAACCCAGGCCTCCTGGCTCCGAGGTAGGAACATTACCATTGTGCTTCAAGGACACAACTTTCTGGCTCTACAGCATCAAAAATAGGTCATAACCAATTCCCATTAATTACATCAAGGTCTCTAATTATTCTCAAACAATTTTATTGCATTTGTTGGAACAACTTACATTAAAAGTGATGACTGCTTCCAAAATTATAATGATAAAGCACCAAATACTAAATGTGACCAATTGATTACAAGGTGCCATCTGTGTAAGAATCATGCAGTTGAAAATCCATTGACATTCCCAATGAGCAGAGCAATTATTCAAAACCTAGGTCAGATAGAAAGAGAAATATCCTTGAAATAAATAAAATAGAATACTGAGCACCAAGAAGCTTTGTATACAAGTTCCATAATACCTCTATAGAGCTTGAAGCATAAATGGAAGAATAAGTCACTGAGTGAAAGGAACAAAGGTAATACAATGCAGTATGATTGCAAACGCCTCCTTAGGACTGAACTGAACGTTTTGACCAGTCTAAAGCCCCAGGAAGCAGCAGACTCTGCATATGACAGACAAAACTATAACTGAGCAGGACAAACTCTGTGTACCATCCTCTTAATTGCATAGGTAGAACTTGTCCACCAATGAATAATGTTAAAGATTGGAATCAGTAACTTGCAGCATAAAGCAAGTAATGGAACCCAATTTTTCTTTCCCCTTTTAAACAAAAATTTAATCAGCTATTCTTCCTTGCCCTCCTAAACATGATCTCACCTTTATTTCTAAGCAAGATGCAATCTCTTCCCCTATGCATCTTCCTTATGCTCCACTTTGAGCACGTTTGTGATCCATTGTCCCATGTCCTAACCTGTTGAGCATATAGTGAGGAAAGAGTAAAGACTGACTCATGTTCTGAGGACATGGGTTTGAATCCTGTCATGTCAAATGGTGAAATTTGAATTCAATAAAAATCTGGAATAGAAGCTAGCTGAAAAGCAACCATGTGACCACTATTGATTATCGTAAAAACCCCTCTGACTCACTAACATCCTTCAGGGAAGGAACTATACCAACTTAACTGGTCTGGCCTACATATGATTCCAGGCCCACTGCAATGTGGTTGACACTTAATTGTCCCCCAGGACAATGAGGGATTGGCAATAAATACTGACCTAGGAAGCAATGCCCACATCTGAAGAAAGCCAGTTTATTTCTCCTCATCAGTTGCTATTGCTGTGGCTTTTAACCAACAAATCATAGACTTTGTAAGTTGTGAAACAGTCACCCAGGGCCACCTGCAAGGAAGTGAAAGTATCTGGGCAAGGAAGATAAAGAGCAGCAGGTCCAGACAAGACAGAAGTAGCATCTCAGAGAACTCTGCAGATAGGAATCAGTGTTTTTCCAGGCCTTGCCCCCACCCATATTGTATTGTGTCTGTCCACATATGTGTGCAGGAACTGCTTTATAAAGAGGTTAGAGTTTTGACTGTAGACTTATTTGTTGATAGTTCATAATTGTTTATTTTTAGCCTGAATCTATTTATTTGTAAGATGTAGTAATGCTTCTTAAGTGCAGAAACCTAGTCCATGCTTTCTGTCATCAGAAGTCTAAAAGACAGATAAATTAAGGAATTTTGTGTACTTTTATAAAGTCTTTAACTTTATGATTCTAGGAATAGCAGGGCTTGATTCCAGCACACTGCCCCAGTGAGGCATAACACTTACATTCTAAAAAAAATGAAGAAAGATAATAGAGGATCCTCATAAATTCTTTTGGAATAATAACTGAAAGAGGGGTGGTGCGGTGGTCAATCTATATAGCTTTCTCATCCCTGGACCCTATTGGCAAATTAGCATGGCCAATCCTCTGAATTTGCAAATCTTTGGACAGTGGAGGAAACCAGAGTACCTGGAGGAAACCTACTTAGACATAGGGAGAATGTGAAAATTCCACACAGACTGTCGTTCAAGGCTAGAATCAAGTGAGTCTGTATAGCCAGCAAATATCAAAAGTCTCTCAAGTATCAATGCAAATTTCAGGACCTAAACAAAGTCAAATGGGAGACATAACCTTCGCACTACCTATTTGATAACTAAATATCTGCAATGCCCTCCTCCTGCTTCCCATTGGACTTGATCCACCCTCACATCTCCTACCTATAGTGAATCATAGGTTGTATTTCTTTCTCCAACACAGATTCTTTTATTGATTCAAATATCTATTTTTGTTCACTACTGGCTGCAACTAGTCCCATCTTTCAAGCTATATTTCATGTTCTAACACAATCATTAATGTCCAATACCTTTCAATTTAAGTTCTGGTTTCCGTTTTCTCCTTTACAAACCTGTTGCAGTCTTGTAATAATTTCCCATTTTTGTAGTAATTCCCCTTAATTACTTTTTTATTCACAGTAACCTCCCCAGTTGACCATTTATTCCATTTTTTGGCTGTCCCATGCTTAAGTTCCACTGTCCATTTTGACCTGATTCTTCATCACTCCTCATGCTCTTCTTTCTCCTCAATTTCAATCGGTTTCTTTCTCATCTTCATTCTCCCTTTCCTCTTGTTCACTTCTGCTCTCCCACCCATCTTCTCCTCTTCCTCTGGCTACACCACATCTATGTTCTCCTATTACCTTTATTATTTTTCTGACACTCCCCATCTTCGTTCTATTATCTCAGTTTTGCTACTCTGCTTGACCAAACAAAAAACTTGAAATTAATTAGCGTGTGGTGCTGTAGGAAGTTGGACAGTTCTATTCAATAAAATGCTGTTTTTGATGGGCTCTTCTCTTGTTTGCTCATTTAATTCCTCCCTAAGGGTTGGTAATTTGGATACTATCTTTAACGTCTCATTAGCAAATTAAAACATATTCTCACAATATTATTTGCATCAATCTGCCAGCAAATTGGAATGATTTTCCAAAACACGTTTCTGTTTTGGTTAACATTCATTTCCCTTCCTAATATAAATGCACAAAAGGGAATTAATTAGCTTATCAATAGTTATATGGATAATTTATAATACATTTTTCAAATGTGTTCTATCCAAATTGCAAATTATAATGTTCTGCTTTTTCAGTGAAATGTGAAGACCTAAACCTTTTATTTTTACTCCACGTTGGATAAGATAATGTAGGACTTACCATTAATGCATAAGATAATCTGATGATTTTACAGCATCTATATATCTCATCAAAGACAAATCTCATGTTTGACAGTAATGATGAATAATTTGATTTTTAATTTGAATCTTATTTTTCCAGTTTACTAAAATGTCACTGAATTAGATTGGTATTGAGTCAATAACTCACTGTGGTGTTGGAATATTGATGTTTGATGAATATTTTCCTACAGAATACCCAAACAATTGGGAGTGAAGGATTCTGTTTAACATTTCAGGAGAATGAATCACAATAGCAATACCCCTTAAAGCTTAATATGTCCACTACAGGTCGGACTATGCTCACAATTAACAATAAAAGTGATGAGCAGGTCTGATGCATTTGTGAAGAGAGAGCCAAAGTTAAAATATTGAGTCTGGTATGACTCTTTATGGATAGTGAGCAGGGAGGAGATGCATGTGTAAGTATTATGCTTTTGGGAATTGCCATAGGAAAGTGCAAAGGATGAAGTGCAGGTTTGAGGGAGCATTAGGAGTGGGAGAAAATGTGTTTGGTGGTATCCTGCTAGAGTTGGAGGAAATGATAGAGGTCATAGCTGAGTCAAAAATTTAACTCTGTTTTTCTCTCTCCACAAATACTGCTGGACCTGCTTAGTTTCTTCAGCATTCTGTGTTTGTTTCAGATTTCCAGCATCCATCTATTTTGCTTTCATTATAATAAATGTGATTTTTTAAAGTCCCCTGTTAGATTCTGAACTCATGCAGCAGGTGGAAGCAGTTTGTTATTTTTATTGTATCACGTAGATACTTTATATTATTCTAAAGGTTCTGACTTATTCATTGTGTTTATTAGCAGAAAATTGTCAAATCTATAAAGATAGTTTCACATTTTTAATGTATCCTATTCCAACCTAATGAGTACAGAAGTAACACTGAGTATCACTCATATTACTGCTCCATCTCTGAAGCAAAATGTTTGACTCAGATGATGGTGCTATTCTCTATTCTACAAATTAGAAATAATAATTGAAACACATTTTGAAGGGGCAATCATATTTTCTATACAAAGGCAAATATTAGAAATGTGAGTTCTTCTCAACATCAGAGACCTTACTGATCCAATTCAGTAACTTGCTTGCCTGCTTACCAGACAAGACTAAAGGCACTTCAAATTTAAACATAAAACTTCTTAATTTGCTGTCCTGCTGTAGTAGTGAGGAACACTTTGCAATCTTATAAATGTTATTGCCCTCTTCTGTAAAAAATTGACAGTTTAGTTTTACTTGTCCTTGGAAGATAGTCGGTGAAACTTTCTGAGCCTATGAGTGATGTCGGCAATACTGACATGTTTGGAAGAATCTACTAAGAAAAAATAAAAAGAGGTCGGAAAGACATAACTAAAGGAGTGCCACAAGGATCTCAATTATTTACTATCAATATAGATGATTCTTCTATAACACAATTTATGTGACCTTGTGCAACCACGTGCAATAGAAAAAAAATGTGCTTT
The DNA here is from genome assembly GCF_047496795.1 of Chiloscyllium punctatum. Lineage (NCBI taxonomy): Eukaryota > Metazoa > Chordata > Chondrichthyes > Orectolobiformes > Hemiscylliidae > Chiloscyllium > Chiloscyllium punctatum. The sequence continues at coordinate 70,832,656 of NC_092743.1, forward strand.
AAAACAGTGCTTAAAGTGTAAGCAATGTAATTGAACTTTTAAAAGTTTGCACTTAAGAAACAATGTCCCCAATTCTTCAGTCACGTTATAGCAAATTCACATTGACAAAACATGCGTTATCGCAGAACAACCTGTGTTAGAGTCATAGAGGTGTACAGCATGGAAACAGACCCTTTGGTCCAACTCGTCCATGCCGACCTGACATCCCAACCCAATCTAGTCCCACATGCAGCGCCTGACCCATATCCCTCCAAACCTTTCCTATTCACATACCCATCCAGGTGCTTTCTAAATATTGCAATTGTACCAGCCTCCACCACTTCCCCTGGCAGCTCATTCCATACACGTACTACCCTCTGCATGAAAATGTTGCCCCTTAGGTCTCTTTTGTATCTTTCCCCTCTCATCCAAAGCCTACGCCCTCTTGTTCTGGACTCCCCGACCCCAGGGAAAAGACTTTGTCTATTTATCCTATCCATGCCCCTCATGAGTTTATAAACCTCTGTAAGGTCACCCCTCAGCTTCCGTGCTCCAGGAAAAACAGTCCTAGCCTATTCAATCTCTCCCTAGCTCAAATCCTCCAACCCTGGCAACATCCTTGTAAATCTTTTCTGATTAATAACTTGAACGAGGGGCCAGAGTGCAATGTATCTAAAGTTGTCGACGATGCAAAAATAGGTGAGAAGACATGTTACGAGGAATAGGCAAGGGCACATAAACAGGTTGAGTGAGTGGATAAACACTTGCACATGGAGTTTAATGTAAGTCTGAGGACATGCACTTTGTTGGGAAGAATCAAAGTGGAGAAAAACTCCAAAAAGCAGTACCCATCAGTACTGGTTGTTTTATTGCATGAAATAGAAAAAGTTTTCATTCGGACACAGCAAGTAATTATGAAGGTAAATGCAGTTTTCACCTTTATTGCAAAGTGGTTGGAGTTTAGAAAATAGGAAGCCTTGTTACAAATTTACAGGGTGTTGGTAAGGCCACATCTGGAGTGCTGTGTACAGCTTTTGGTCCCCATATTTAAGAAAACATGTATTGGCTTTGCAGGCAATTTAAAAGGGATGCATTCAGCTGTTCCTTTGGATGAAAGGGTTGACTTATCAAGAATGGTTAAATATGGCAGACCTTTATTTATTCAAGCTTAGAAGAACGAGGGTTTTAAACTATTGAAATATATGTGATTCTGAGATGTCTTTACAAGGTAGATGTTGAGATGTCTCCACTAACGAGGGAATCCCAAACTAGGGGATATAGTTACAGAGGGATATAGTTACAGAGTAGAACATTTATTTAGAAGTGCGCTGTGAATGACTTCCTTTTCCTAGTGTAGTGAGTGTCAGGAAGTCTCCACCACAGAGAGTTATGGAGTCTGAATCACAGCAAGTACTAAATGAGGAGTAGATAGATTTTTGACATTTTGATGAGTTGAGGGCGTGGGATACCTCTGCAGAAGTTACAGGTCCCTCAGCGGATGCACCACTAGGGCTTTCTCCTGCACCCATCATCAGCTCAAATCCTTATCTCAGTGGGTTTGTTAGTTAGATCAGACTTGGGGGCACATTTTGGTGAGCATATCAATGGCACACCTTCACAGCTAGTTGAATATGAAACACCTCAGGTCCTTGGTATTCAGAAGTGCAGAAAGATGGGGTAAAGTCTGACCTCTTAAAAGCAGAGTTGTTTGGGTGCTACTGTGCTTGCAAAAGAGAAGAGTGGGAATTAATTGCACAATAAGGATAGAGAAATTTGACCATGCTCTGAATATGTTCACAGTGGTGGCAATGGAAAAGCAGCACAGTACAATGAAGTTTGGTTATCTTGATATGGAAGTTTCAGCGTCCACACATTAATATTTCCCACTCTCCCCTGCTAATTCAAGGACCTTCTCATAATATAAAAGACATGCAAACAGAACATTTGGAAAACATGAATGGAATTGGACAAATTCAGCAAGTGTTTATAAAGGCAAATCATGCTTAACAGACACTTCCTCTTAAGACATTAGTGAGCAAAATTAAATCACGTGGGATGCAATGAAAATTGATTAACAGGCAAGGAACAGAAATTGGGAATAAATAAGTCTTTTTCCAAGAGTCAAGCAGTGACTAGTGAGGTACTTCAAGGATTAGAGCGTTGGCCACAGGTATTTGTAATACATACAAATAATCTAGATGAGGGAACCAAATGCAACATTTCCAAGTTTGCAGATGACACAAATCTGGGTGGAACTGTGAGTGCTAAGGTGATTTAGGCAAGCTGAGTGAGCAAACAAACACAAAGCAGATGCAGTACAATGTGGTTAAATGTGAGGTTAGACACTTCAGTGTGAAATTCAGAAAGGAAGAGGATTATTTAAGTTGTGATATATTGGGAAGTGTGAATGTACAAAGAACCTGGGTGTTAAGAAAGTAGCCAGGTGACAAGCAATTAGAAAGGCAAATTGTAAGTTGGCCTTCATTACGAGATGATTAAAGTTCAGAAGTAGGGAGATCTTACTGTGGTTATACAGGGCCTTGCTGAGACTACACCTGGAGGACTGCATGCAGTTTTGGTCTCCCTTTCTAAGAAAGGATACTCTTGCCATACATGGAATGCAGCAGGGTTTCACTTGGCTAATTCCAGAGATGGTAGAACTGTCCAATGTGGAGAGACTAGTTTGCCAGGGCCAAAGGATCCAATTTAAACATATGAAATCCTAACAGGTCTGGACAGACTAGATGCAGGGAGGATGCTGGGGAGTTTAGAACCTGGGGACACAGTCTTAGGATATGGTCCATTCAAGACAAAAAAAAATTGTTCACTGAAAGGGTAGTGAACACTTCAAATTCTCTACCATAGATAGCTATGGAGGCCAAGTCAGTGAATATATTCAGGATAGAGACTTTTCTTTAGATTCTAAAAGCTTCAAGGCATAAGGAGAAAAAGCAGTATTGTAGTATTGAGATAGAGGGTCAGCCATGATCATTTGAAAGTTGGAGCAGGCTCACTGGGATGAAGAGCCTTCTCCTGCTCCTTGTTTCTACATCTCTATGTTTAGTGGGTGAGGAGATGAATATCAGCCTCTGGCCAATTTGTCTTTACTGTTTCTGACCTATTAGGAGACAGTTTCTCCTGCAACGAAATAAAGGCAAGGATTTAGTGAGTTGAAGCTGGAAGAACATGACAGTTGGTGACTGAGTAGGAACTGCAGAGGGTAGGAAGGCATTGCAGTTTAGAAGCATGAGGTGGGTAAGAGCTTCTGCAGGAAGCTGCTGCATGCAATAGTGAAAGTGTTACACCATTAGCCTTAGTAGGTGGTTAAGTGACATTGAGTTTGAGGTAGCAGAGAGGAGATTGTGGCTCTTCGCCTTGCAGACTGCAAATGATCATTGTTCTGCTTATTGAACTGTTACATTCCTTCTGATGTGATAACATTCATCAACACTCAATAGCAGTAATATGCATTATCCACAAGATGTACTGGAGAAATTCATCACAGATCCTTAGACAAATATTCCAAGCTCACAACCACTTCCACCTCGAAGGACAAGGGCAGCAGATACATTGGAATACCCCAACTACCAAGCCCCACTCCAGGCCACTCACCATCCTGGCTTAGAAATATATTGCCATTCCTTCACTGCCACTGGGTCAAAATCCTGGAATTCCCTCCCTAAGGGCACTGTTGGTCAACCCACAGCATATAGACTGTTGCAGTTCAAGAAGGCAATTGACCACTGCCTTCTCAAGAGCAACAAGGGAATGGGCAATCAAAATGCTGATCAACCAGCCACATTCATATCCAACGAGTGAATTTTAAAAAGACACTCACCAAGTGGCTATGCCTCACAGGCTTGCACGATTTGATGCTATAGTCTCTGCAGGTGACCCTAAGGGAAGAGGACAGCCCTCCTCTCCATAATGCTATCCACCAGGAGCCCTGGATTCCCATTCATGAAGCGAGATGCCATCTTCACTTTCACAACCACATGCTTTTAACATACAGTGGTACAATAGTCTTGGAATGGTCGTTCTTGGTTTGTAGTATTTGAAGTGATGCACAGCTGCGGTTTAAACATTGCACCAATAACATGAACACCAGAAGTTCTCAGCAAAGCAAGTATGTCTGCCTCTACAACCAGACAATTCAATGAGATTGTTTCTTGAAAGTGAAGTCACAGATAGATAGGGTACTGAAGAAGGCGAAAAGTGTGGTGCTGGAAACTTTCTCAAAACCAAAGGGGTAGCCATGGGCACCTGCTTGGGCCCCAGCTATGCCTGCCTCTTTGTCGGGTACTTGGAACAGTCCCGTCTTCCACAGCTACACCTGCACCATTCCCCACCTTTTCCTCTACTACATCAATGACTGCATCGGCGCCACCTCATGCTCCCACAACTACCTGATGAAGGAGCAGTGCTCTGAAAGCTAGTGCTTCCAATTAAACCTGTTGGACTATAACCTGGTGTTGTGTGATTTTTAACTTTGAATTAGCATATCATGTTGTAGCTGTACAGGACATTGGTTCGGCCACATTTGGAGTACTGCTTTCATCTCTGATCTCCCAGCTAGAGGAAAGATACTGTAAAAATTGAAAGAGATCGTAAAAGATTACAAGGATGTTACCAGGGTTGGAGAGTTTGAACTACAGGGAGGGGCTGAATAGGTTGAGACTATTTTCCCTCAGAGACTGAGGTGTGACCTTATAGAAGTTTATAAAATAATGAGGGGCATGGATAACCAAGGTCTTTTTCCCAGGGTAGGGGAGTCCAAAATTAGAGGGCATAGGTTTAAGGTGAGAGTGCAAGGATTTAAAAGAGACCTAAGGGGCAATGTTTTCATGCAGAGGGTGGTATGTGTATGGAATGAGCTGCCAGAGGAAGTGGTGGAGGCTGGTACAATTGCAACCATTCAAAAGGCATCTGGATGGTGCGTGAATAAAAGGGGTTTGGAGGAATATGGGCCAAATGCTGGCAAATGGAGCTAGATTAATTTGGGATATCTAGCCAGCATGGACAGATCGAAGGGTTTGTTTCTATGCTTTCCAACTGGGATCTGGGTTCAATTGTCTTCAGAGTTTGAATGTTCTTCCCATGTCTATGTGGGTTTCGGCCAGGTACTCCACTTTCCTCCCAAGTCCAAAGATGTATAGATTAGGTGGATTGATTATGCTAAATTGCTCTGTAGTGTCCAAGCTTGCGCAGGTTAAATATACAGGGATGGGATGAGGGTGGTAGATTTGGGTGGGAGGCTCTTCTGAGGGTTGGTGCATACTCGATGGACTGAATGACCTCTTTAAATACTGTAGGGATTTTATGAATGTTGGATCAGTCATGATCCTATTGAATGGTGGGCTGATCAGCCTTCTCCTGTTTCTTACATTCTTAGTCTGAGTAGCATCTGTTTCTTCTCTTCTTTTTGATCTCTTCTTTTATCTTTCTAGTTTCTGTTTCACAAACTATAATTTCATACTTCCAAGCTTGAGAGATAACCCATAGTCATCTGTCATTACTTGCTTCACGTATTAGAAGCATTACTGTCTTCCAGATGGGGTCTCATTTTCAAAGGTCTTCTTCCATTAGTACACTCACTAAATTTTTCAAAGTGTGGTTCATCCATCACTGTGCTTTACACCTATCAAATATTATTTCCTTTTCTCCAGAAAAATGTAGATAGTCTGTTTTTCCAATCTGTTGGCACGAACTCATATACATTGAGAACAGCAATTTATACTCTTCCATAGTCATCAGAGTGGTTTTGAAAGAGATAAGTACACCTCCAAAGCCTTCCTTACAAACAGGCTGAAAGCTCTGCAGCAAATAACTCATCTGCTGACCAACTGCAAGGCACAAATCAGGAGAATGATGGAATACTGTCCACTTTGATTAGCCCCCCACCAACTATCTTAAACATACATTCCCTATACCAGTAATGCACAGTTGGAACAGTGTACTACCTACGAGATACACTGAAGCAAATCACTTGTACATTAGTGTTTATTACATTAGGAAGACAGAAATGTAATTTAATTGCATAGTAGAACCCTCATCTCTAAATTCTCCTCCAAGGCACATTGTCATGATTTGATACGTTATTACTGATCCTCCACTATCACTGGGTTAAAATCTCTAACTTAGTTCCTAACAATAAGTGGAAAGCTCTACACTACATGCATTACTCAGTTATTCAAGGCCAATAAAGAATGGACAATAAATGTTGGCTAATCTAATGACACCCACATCCTGTGAAAGAATCAAAATAATGAAACACTGAATCATTCTGAAGTTTTCCTGTCACCCTGTTTGTATAATTGAAGCTTTTCTCTGCTGTGTTCAAATTTCTTGCTTCTTTTTCTCTCTTGAAGTCTATCCTTTTCCTTCAGCCTTTCCTTCCTTTTTTTTTATCCTCTTTTATCCTCCTCTTTGGAAATCTAATTGAAGTTTTTGCATTTAACATTTTTTCTTTTTAGCCTTTTTCCAATTCAAGTTATTTAATTTGTCACTGAATTCTACTTCACTCAACTTGTCTACCATCAGGATTACATATTTATTCTTCTAGGGTGTAGTGCTGAACCAACATTTCAACAATTTCTGTCTTTCTCATCTCTACTTTCAAGGCAACTTCTAATTTCTCTCCCACAGCCTTTGAATAAACCTTTGGTAATTATAGCAGGGCACTAACAGATATGTCGTCTCCTGCCAGAAGTGTCCAAGCTTTGAATGTAGACATGTTAACGTATCGATGAACACAGGAAAAGTATGTGCAAAATCTTGTTTATTTACACTCTAAAAAGACAAATCCACTGTCAATTCCATTGTACCCACTTTACAGATTCTAGATTTGAATCCTACAAGTGTCCCCAATCTCTTTAGGATCCAACAACTTTAAAAGAGAATATAGAATTTTGCAGCAATTGATGGAAGAAATCACCTGACAAACATTCACCTTTTAAAATTATTGCTGTAACAAACAAATGGAAATCACAATAGATTAAACATTACTTGATAGGTAAACAGGAGAGTAAACAATGGACTGTAAGACCATAAGGTATAGCAGCAGTAGTAGGCCATTCAGCGCATTGGGTCTGACCATTTAATGAGATTGTGACTGACCTGATAACCCTCAAACTCCATTTTACTGGCTTTACTCCAAAACCCCTAATTCTCTCACTGATTAAAAATCTACCTGTCCCAGCCTTGAATATTCTTCACAACATAAACTCTGCTACAGATCACTACTCTCTGAGAGAAGAAATTCCTACTCACCTGCGGCTTAAAGAAACAATCCCAAAGATTATAGGGTGAAAGTGAGGACTGCAGATTCCGGATGAAGGGCTTTTGCCTGAAACGTCAATTCTGCCTGACCTGCTGTACTTTTCCAGCACCCTCAATCCATAAGATTATGTCCTCTGCTCCTAGACTCTCTCACAAGAAAAATTCTCTCAGCTTCAACTCTGTCAAGTCCCCTAAGAACTTCATAAACGTCAGGAAGATCACCTGTCATTCTGTTAAACACCTATAAACACTGGCCCAATTTACTCAACCTCTCCTTATAGGAAAATACAATTATGCCTGGGAATCAATCTCATGAACTCTCTCTGGACTATCACCAATGCCAACATGTCTTTCCATAGACAATGGGCCCAAACCGTTCACCATTTCCTAGGTGTGATTGGACTATTGTCTTTTTTAGGGTTAGCAAGACTTCTTTATTTTTATACTCCCATTTCCTTTGAAATAAAAGCAAGTAGTCCATTTGATGTCTCTATTATCTGCTGAATTTACATTTCATGCATGAGGATCCCCAAAATCTCTCTGTGTTTTAGCGTTCTGCAGTCTTCTCCCATCTTGATTTGATTTGATCTATTATTCTCACATGCACCAAGACATAGTGAAAGGTATTGTTTTGCATGCTAACCAGGCAAATCATACCTTACTTAAGCACATTAGGGTAACAGAACAGAATATAGTGTTACTGTTATAAAGAAAGTGCAGAAAAAGATCAACTTTAATCTATGTAGAATCCATTCACATGTCTGATGACACTCAGGTCCTCTATTGCACAACCTCAAATTTTTCTACGTTATATTCCATCTGCCAAGTTTTTGCCTATTCACTTAAACTGCCTATATGCCCCTATAGGCTCTTTGTGTCAACTTCAACACTTGTGTTCACAACCATTTTTGTGTTATCCATGAACCTGGCAATAATACATTCACTTCCCCCATCCCAGTTGTATATATATATATTATATATATAATATATATATATATATATATATATATACTGTATATGTTAGCAGACATGATTTCTCCATCATGAAGCCATATTACCTCACTTGATGATATTTTGTATTGCTAAATGTTCTGTTATTACATTCTTGAATTTATATATTGTTGAAAATTATTTAAACACAAAGTACAATACACATCATAGAGTCATAGAGATGTACAGCATGGAAACAGGCCCTTCGGTCCAACCTGTCCATGCTGACCAGATATCCTAACCCAATCTAGTCCCACCTGCCAGTACCCAGCCCATATCCCTCCAAACCCTTCCTATTCATATACCCATCCAAATACCTCTTAAATGTTGCAATTGTACCAGCCTCCACCACATCCTCTGGCAGCTCATTCCATACACGTACCACCCTCTGCGTGAAAAAGCTGCCCCTTAGGTCTCTTATATCTTTCCCCTCTCACCCGAAACCTGGACTCCCCGAACCCAGGGAAAAGACTTTGTCTATTTATCCTATCCATGCTCCTCATAATTTTATAAATCTCTATAAGGTCACCCCTCAGCCTCCGAAGCTCCAGAGAAAACAGCCCCAGCCTGTTCGGCCTCTCCCTATAGCTCAAATCCTCGAACCCTGGCAACATCCTTGTAAATCTTTTCAGTACCCTTTCAAGTTTCACAACATCTTTCCGATAGGAAGGAGAACCGAACTGCACGCACTATTCGAACAGTGGCCTAACCAATGTCCTGTACAGCCGCAACATAACCTCCCAACTCCTGTATCAATACTCTGACCAATAAAGGAAAGCATACCAAACACCTTGTTCACTATCCTATTTACCTGTGACTCCACTTTCAAGGAGCTATGAACCTGCACTCCAAGGTCTCTTTGTTCAGCAACACTCCCTAGGACCTTACCATTAAGTGTATACGCCCTGCTAAGATTTGAAGATATTGCAGGTGTAAATAAAAATGAGAGAAACACCCACAACTTTTAAACATTGTTGAAGCCAGATGACTGTGTCACCAACACCTGAAGACTCAGGTAATTTACCATTTCGTATAACTTGACTGAAATTAATTTCTGACCTTTCTCTCCAATATGTGGTAAAACACTATCTTTAAAGCTGAAGGTAAACATTTTCACCACTGAGTTGATATAGTGATTCTGAAGTACCTTAATGAATTGTTTATGTTGCACATAAACTGCATCTCTCTTAAACTTAATCATTGTTCTAAACTTTGAACAAAAACAAGTATGATTCCTTTCAAGGACATCTTTCATTAATATTTTTGTGTGTGGGTCCATTTTTCCATCTATGTAACTTCATAAGTGCTGGTTTAGATATCAAAAACTCAAGAAAATAATCTTAAGATCGTCAAATATTCAATAATTTGATTATTCATCCTTTTTTATTTAAGTTTAGTTGATTGATTATTCATAATTGGTTGTTTTTGTAAGTCATCAAGCTCTTTTTCTTCCAAAGTATTAATGAGTATTAATTCATACATTTCAATATCATCAGCTACCATCTTTATTCTCTTTACATGAAGCAAATTAGTCAAGCGGAATTGATAAATGTATCTAAAAATATGTAATGGTGTATTATGAGAAGTATTTGAAGTTCATGAGCTTTGAAACTCACGTAGGTAACATGCACTTTTTCTGTGTTGTGTGTGCCAATTTGCCTCAAAAGCTGTGTCCACAGCATGTTTGCACACACATCTGATGCTGGCTGTGTTGAATACCTATTGGTGAGGGTGTTAACATGTACAGAGGGACCATCCATCAAAAGTATGTAGAGTTGTAAGGTCATGATGTCAATCAGTCTGGAAGATTGATACTCCCTATCATCGTGGAGCTCCAGACTTCAAAGAAAGGCTTCTTATCATCTTGAACATTTGAACATTTATTCCGCAATTTGATGGACCTCCTACCACCACTATATAAAGTGCTTATCAAATACTTTTTGGATAGTTGATTGATTTCTTCAGGTTCTTTCAGCTGCTGCACAAGTGGTTTGTAGAGTTCTTTAAGAATGCTGAAATCTACAGGGTGTGACAATTTAAAGAAATGTATCATCACGTGAGGACTTCTCCACAAACTACTTACTTCCAGACACAAAGGCAGTTGTATGCACTCCCTATGCAATGTATCACAACTGGGAAAATGAGCTAAGCTTCAAAAACCATGACAATATTTTTGGAAAAGAAGCAGAAGGGCTCTTAGCAGGGAGGTTATATCTGCCTAGCATGTGTTACCATCATGACAGAAGGAATGTACTGATAACCAAGTCCCACTAATCTACAAATCACATCACTAGTATAAATAACTGGCCAATTGGTTTCCTTTTGTTATCTAGATTAAAATAACCTTTCACCAGGTTTCTTCAATAAACTTAAAATAATCAGTTTATTATAAAATAAAAATTATTCTTAAAACAAGAGGGAAAAACTGATAATATCTACCATCCAGAATTTGAATTGCATGCCATTTCAATCCCGAACAAAATCTCTCACACATACACAAAATCTCTCTCTCACACACACACATCTACTGAGATGATATTTTTAAAAAGACAGAAGAAAATAATATCCTTATTGAACAACAGTCTATATAAAAAAAGAGGTTTATGAATTGTCATCATCCACCAGACTTCTTGTTGACAAAATTTAATTGTTAGCAGTTGTGTACTGTTGGAAGGTCTCTTAATCAAAGCTCAGTTTGATTGGAAATCAAGTTAGATCTAAGTTTTTGGACTGTAATCACAGTGCAGCTTCTCAGGGTTTGAAAGAAGGTCAAACTACTGAAGTGTTGACAAATTTCAACTAGAAAGAGAACATAATGTCTTGCAGCCTGACTGCTCCTTACTGTTGCTTCATTATCTGTTCTTTTTCTTTTGACTCCCCAGATAATTGAAGCAGAAGTCAAATCCTGTTTGGGTTTCTTGGCAGCCATCAGTGCAGAAACCCCATAATCGTTTCAAATTTCCAAGTTGGGTGTTCCAGCAATTAAATGCAATGCAAGTGCAAAGTTATTCTTGAAAGTGTGCATACAGTTCAATATCTTCTAGTTTTTCCCCACAATGTCCAGAAATATAAATATGTATTCCTGATATATGTTCATGGAGCAACTTTCCCTGATAGACCTCAGTGAAGAACAGTGTGTCGATGTCACCAATCGACTAAAAAGTTATTCATTGAAATCTGCTATGAGACTGTGAATGGAATCACATACGGCTGTGAAGGTAACCCAGATTATGAATCCTTATGTACCTGATGTTTTCCAAGTTGCAATAGGTAATATTTGCAACATCTCTAAGCTTGCTGCCAATGATTGAATAAGGGAGGACTCTGAGGCTCTGCATACAAAGAATGTTAAATGCATTTTATTCTCTTCTGTCAGGAAAATAGAGCAAGCACCTGGCTTCATAATGATTGCAGGCATCCATATGGTACAGGATGTCATTGCTGGCAAACAATGTGCTGTGGCCACCATATGTCAATTCTGAGATGGACTGCAACAGGAAGGAATTTGGCTCCCTTTACAACCAGCTGGTATGATACCCAACACAATCTATTACTCAGTGTGATACTCTGGTAGCAGTTAGAATGCCTGAATTACACAGCACTGCTTTATACCATCTATTTGAGCTACCACAACAAAGCAGAGGGTGGGAAGTGGTGGGCAAGGGCTTTCTGCTGATCACATGACTCATGGCCCCAGTATACAAAATGATAATGATATAAGTGAACACATTTAAACATATAAATTTGGAGCAGAAATAGGCCACTCAGCTCCTTAATGTGCTCTGTCATTCAATAATATCAGATCTTTTCATGTTCACTTGTTTATTAAGAAGCAATCTGCTGATATCTAAAAATATTTAATGACTCTGCTGTCACTTCCTTTCAAGGAAAATAATTCAAAAGAGTCTCAATCTTCTGTGAGAAAATGCAGCACACAGTGCAACAGATGGGATCTCACGAGTGCTCTGTGCAATTGAAGTATAACCTCCCCACTTTTGTATTAAGTACTTCACACAACAAAGAATAACATTCTATTAGCTTTCCTAGTTACTTGCTGATCCTGCATATTAACCTTCTATATGGAGACATCTGGATCCACTTGCATCTCAGACTCTGTGACCTTTCATTGCTTCGTTTTGATGCTTCTTTTTATTTTATATTCTTCCTGCCAAAATGAAGAAGTTCACATTTCCCATATTATACTCCCTTTGCCAGTTCTTTGCCTAATTACTTAACCTATTCTATATTTCTTTGAAGCTTCATTAAGTCCCTTCACTGCTTAGATTGGCTTCTCTACAATGTGGAAACAGGCCCTTCAGCCAGAGTCCACACCAACCCTCTGAAGAGTAACCCACCCAGACCCATTTCCCTCTGACTAATGCACCTAACACTATGGGTAATTTAGCATGGCCAATTCACCTAACCTGCACATATTTGGACTGTGGGAGGAAACCGGAGCATCTGGAGGAAACCCACGCAGACACGGGAGAACGTGCAAACTCCACACAGTCGCCCAAGGCTGGAATCAAACCTGGGACCCTGGTGCTGTGAGGTAACAGTGCTAACCACTGAGCCACCATGCCACCAATTTTCCTAGTTACCCTCACCCACATCAAGGATTGTTGCAGAAAATAAGAGCTTCTCATATCAGGCCAACATATTATCACAGATAGAAAATTGATAAGCTAACAGGAAATAGCAGGCATAAATAGCTTTTTTTTGTTAGCAAAAAGAAATGAGTGCTGCACAGCAGGGATTAGAGCTGGGTTGAACTTTTGCAATTTTTATAAATAGCTTGGATGAAGGGACTGAAGGTATAGTTGCTAAATTTGTTGATGACACAAGGATAATTAGTGAGTGGACAATGTAATGCCAAAGTCTTTTCTTCAAAGAATAAAACATCAATTCAAATTTTAAATTTCTATGCTATGACGACATATTCTACACAGTTGACATTATAGCATCTCTATATAACTGTCAATGTTAACATTCTTGCGATTTATCATCTGGGTCAATCGAGTATCAAAAGCAAAATACAGTTTATGCATTGCACATTTGGGTATGTAGATAGTTTGCTTTTGTTTTGTAGTGTAACAATGTTTATGCCACTCTACCAAGTATTTCCAGAGGCATGAAGTAATGATATAGTGACCTGGTAAGTTTAAACTCCTTCAAGCCATTTGGGGAGTTTCAATTCAATCTGGAAATAAAAATCTTCTCTCACTTCCAGAATTGTAGTAAAATCTCATCCAGTTCATAATTATCCTAAAAGGAAGAAATTCTGCTGTTGTGATCTGGACAGGGCTATATGTGACTCCAGACCTGCATCGATGTGATTGACTCTTAATTGTCCTCTGTAACGATCTAGTAAACCGTTCAGTATAACCAAGAAGGAAGCTCACCAACAACTTTTGAATGCAGTCAGGGTTGGAAAATAATGCTGACCTTGCTAGAAATGCCCACATCCCTTACATGAATAAAAGCTGAGTGTCAGCCTTAAAGATATACAGTATATGGTATACTGTGGATGAATCATTTAATCTGGCCCACAAATGGAAACATAGATAAAAATATTTTTGGGTTCAGACTTTATTTAAATGTATGATATAGCTGCAGGTGCTAAATGGCACTATAGTTTGACAGTTTGGAAGATTAAGAAATATGCAAATGCTTGTGCTGAGCCTAGTGGCTCAAGCAGGGATGATCCCACCTCTGGATGGGAGTTGGGATAGCAGGAGAGGCAGTGGGCATTGACTACTAAAGCACTACAATATTTTAAGTACAGCCCCAACAGTCCTGCGTGTACAAATGGGAAGAATTGAGCCAATTTATTGGTTATTAATTCATAGGATGTGGGTATTGCCAAAATTTAGTGTTCATCATTAGTTATGTTTGAAAAGGCGGTCGTCAGCATGAAACTCATGAAATAGAAAGTTGAATTATGTACTTAAGTATCTTCTCACTTCAAACAGGCAGGTTTAATATTGCAATAAAAAAAACTGTGGAGAAACTCAGCAGGTCTGTAGCATTGCATAGAGAAAGCAGAGTTAACATTTCAAGTCCAGTGACCCTTCCTCAGAACTGATAGTAGCTAGGAAAAGATGATAAATATGCTGAAGCCGGGAATGCGAAAGGGGTGGGAGGGCACGCAACGGTGGAAAGAAGGAAAGGAATGAGTGAATAGGCAGAGATGGAGCCGAGATGGAGAGAATGACAGGAGACAAAATGAATGATGAGAGTGTGCCAGGGAGAAAGAAAAGCTGATAATGGGCATCATAAGTAGATGAAAATAGTTAAAAATCACACAACACCAGGTTATAGTCCAACAGGTTTAATTGGAAGCACACTAGCTTTCGGAGCGACGCTCCTTCATCAGGTGTTTGTGGAGGGCCCAATCATAATACAGAATTTTTAGCAAAAATTTGCAGTGTGATGTAACTGAAATTTTACATTGAAAAATTGATTGTCTGTTAAGCCTTTCATCTGTTAGAATACAGTGATAGTTTCACTTCTTTCATGTGTAAATCACAAAACCTTTTTTTTTAAAGTTGCATTCTCGGGTTAGCTGTTAACAATGGTGATAGCTAGACAATATGTTGAAGGTGTTAGCCCCCTGTGTTCTCTGTCTATGACTTGATGTTTAGATTGATTCTAATCTAAAAAGTGAGATAACAGAGTTTTACATAAATTCATGCAGTTTTTGAGCTCAGAGTTCTACATGAATTCATGCAGTTTTTGAGCAAAGTGCAATGTAACTCTGCAAGTACAAATTCACCACACAAAATATATGCGTGCATGTGGGTCTTTGTCTGTCTGTCTGTGTGTGTGTGTCTGTCTGGGGTGGGGGTTGTGAGTGTGAGAAAGTGTGTGTGTGTGTGTGTGTGTGTAGTGAGTGCAGTATCTTAAGTCTGTGAGGGGGTGCATGTGTGGGAGTGTGTGTGTCTGTAAGGGTGTGTGTGGGTGTCTGTGTGCGCATCTGTGTGTACCTGTGTCCATGTGTATGTGAGAGTGTGTGTGTGTAGGAATATCTGGGTGTGTGTGTGTGTGTAGTGCAATGGTGATCACCTGTAGTGTGACATGAACCCAAGGTCCCAGTTGAGGCCCTCCCTCTGGGTACCGAACTTAGCTATCAGCCTCTGCTCGGCCACTTTCCTCTGCTGCCTGTCCCAAAGTCCACCTTGGAGGATGGTCACCCGAAGGTCCGAGGCTGAATGTCCTGGACCACTGAAGTGTTCCCCAACTGGGAGGGAACCCTCCTGTCTGTTGATTGTTGTGCGGTGCCCATTCATCTGTGGTCGTAACTAGACGAAAATAGGTTGACTCTACTGAACCCAGTCCATGTCATGAGAGGATCTGGGATCTGGAGGTGGGTAAAGACATTCAGGATCGAAAATTATTGAACTCAATGTTGAGTCCTGAGGTTCCCCAAGTGGAAATGAGTTGCTGTTCTTTCAGCTTGTGCTGAGCATCACTGGAGCACTGCAGCAGACACAAGACAGGGAATATGGTGGTGTGTTGAAGCGACAGGCAACTGGAAGTTCGGTTTCATTTTGCAGACACAAATAGGTGTTCCACAAAGCAGTTGCCCAGTTTATGCTTCATCTATACACATGTATAATATATACCATCTTTTTCTAGCTACTATCAGGTCTGAAGGTTGGTTACTGGACTCAAAATATTAACTCTGCTTCCTCTCCACAGATGCTGTCAGACTGCTGAGTTTCTCCAGCAACTTTTGTTTTTTGTTCCAGATTTCCAATATTCACAGCTTTGTTATTTTTGTGTGCAACATTGCCCTTTACAGTTCTCCTTAAAAATTGTACTAGGCAGCCCTTAGATGTCACTAGGGTGACCACAGTATTGACTTCTCTCAATTTTCAAATGCTGAGATCTTGTTTTCCAGATAAGTATAACGTAGGCAGCAGTTGATAATTCCTACCCCACACCCACCCCCAAATTAACATGGATAGATGGTTAATTTTAACAGTATTAATTGTTAACATGGGTTATTTCACACTCCGTGAACTTATGACTGTGCCTTCCACATAATGGAGAAGCCAGTGTTTATTACAAGGGAACAGATTTGCATGCACAATTGATAATCGTTTTATAACGGCATCAGCACTTTTGTGCTTTTGTGTGCTGAGAACATAAAAACACATTTTACTCACATACCAACTTGAAACACAAATTAATACTTCTCACTTCAACAAAATATGTCAGAAACATTCAACCATTTAGGCAGCATTGGCGTCAAAACAGAGGTCAGATTAACATTTCGGATCGATAACATTTCTTCAGAAGCTATCTGACATGCCGAGTTTCCAGTGTTTTCTGCATTTCTGCAACGTGCTGTATTTTAGTTTTGTTAATATTTTTGAATCTTCCTCGGCCTAAAAAATATTACCATATTTCAATACTGGCTTCCAAACTAACGTGTTTCCCAGTTACGGGTTACGTTGAAAGCACATGTTTGTTGTTTTTGAGCGAACGATTTAGATTAGCCAGTCAATCCAGAATCAGTACCTGTTATTCCCATTTGGGGGCGTTGCAATTCTAAAACAGTCATTTTTCCCGATAGAGTTCAGGGTTTTCATTACCACCGGAAATGTACTTGCGTTTGTCTAATTGTGTTAAAAGCATGTTATTTTAATGCAGCCAGTAACCAGGGAATAATAGAGAGGACCTGGCTGAATAATTTCAATAATATTTGCCTGGTAAATAATAAATAACAAAAGAACTACACAAATTGCGTTGACTCTGAATAATTCGTCTCTTCGATGCTGTGACAACTATTATTCTACATACAGTTATTAACCATTTACAGCACTTCACAAAAGCTGCAATTGTCCGTATTTTGCATTGAGAAATTTCCATCAAATTATTTTACTTTAACACTCGTCGCAGTCGCGAGATTTTTCTTGCAGCTATGCTTTCTTTACCCTTTTTGTCTTATCACGAAAGTTTAACTTCGAGATCTTTTCAGGAATGGTGGAAATGCCAAATCAAAGACGTAAGTGAAATAAAGCTTCTTACCTGACGATCACGTACATAACTAGGCAGTTGCCCACCGTACCCACCACAAAAATGAGCGAATAGACAGCGGTGATACTGATGGGAATAAGGGTGTTCACTGTGTTCGTGTGAAAGTCAAAAAAATCGGTGCTGTTTTCCCAATAATATGAAGTAGTTGGGAAAGTGCTGTTTGGGATAATGGCAGGGGTACATTCATCAGAGTGCAACACAAACTTGGAACCCATGCCTCCTCTAGTAATTATCACTGGAGCGTCCATAGTCTTATCTATAAAAAGAATTTTTTTAAAAAAAGAATGACATAAAAATATAACAGAATCAAAAACATACTATTTAGACAAAAGGAAGTGTTGGGAGAAAACCTTAAAATACTGAACAAGATCAGACATTATTAGGAACATCAAACGACTGTTATCTAGGTTAATCGAACAGATGAGATTGAAAGCTCCTGTGTAACAGTGCAAAGCAAAGCTCACCGACTTAGAGTTGAACTTTTGCTTGTATGTAAGGTGCGTTGTGAAGAGCCGGTCTTCCTTGCTGCAGGCTCTGTCTGAGAGAGTACAAGTGCTGGGCTCGCTGCTGCGGCGCTGCTCGTCTCACGTTGCATCGACTCGATGACGCTGGAGACCAAACGCAGCTCGTTGGAGGCGGGAGGATTCGGTACACCGAAAAACCAGCACCGCTTTTCAGAGTTCGCCATAGTAATTTTACATTAAACAATGAAAGCAGCCCTGAATCACGGGAGTAGAAAGATTTACAACTCTATGAGAAGTCATTCGGGCCATCGCGTCTGTGCGCACATCCAGTTGGCCAACCTCATCGTATTTTCTAGTTCTTCAACACCTTCGTAGATTTCAACGTCTGTCAAATACTTTTTAAATGTAATGTGTGCTTCCACCTTTCCAGAGATTGAAGTTGAGACCCACGCTATCCTCTGAGCAGAAAATACTTGCTCAACTTTAGATTAAACCTTATACCAAATGCTATAAATAATGTCTCTGATTATCGGTGCCTCTGATGAGGGAAAGAAGTCTTTTCTACCCATTCTATCGACTTACCTAGTATTTTATAATCAATTAAATCTCCACTGAACTTCCCTCTGTTCCACAAAGACAAGGCCAGTCTATTGAATCTTTCCTCAAAGTTAAAGAATGTAAGTCTTAGCGACATTTTTCTGCACATTATCTTTTGTGACTTTTTTTCAGTAATTTGGTATCCAGGGCTTTGACTGTGACTTAAATTGCTTGCTATGCAGCTTTCATATAACCACCCTGTCCCTCCATTCAGCATCTAGGCTAAAAGTAGAAAATAGTCTGTAAGTCTCCTTAACTACTGTAATTATTTGTCGTCTAGCTTCAAGCAGCAGTAGGCATGCACTCAAGGACTTCTTGTTGCTCTAAATTAGTCAGTATCCTACCATTTATTGTACGTTCTCTTATCTTGTTTGCAGTTCCCAAGTGTAGAATCCCTATAGGGGAGAGTGGCTAGGGTTTCTGGACATGGCAACAAACCCAAACCAGCAGACAAAGCACGACCTGAAATCCAAGCCACTCTCCCCTACATCAAAGGTATCTCAGAAATGACTGCCAGACCACTCAGACCCTTTGGAATCATGGTAGCCCACAAACCCACCAACACACTAAAACAGCAGCTAATGAACTTGAAAGACCCAATACAGACAACGAGCAAAACTAATGTCATTTACAAAATACCATGCAAGGACTGTAACAAACACTACATTGGACAAACAGGCAGAAAACTAGCCACCAGGATACATGAACACTAACTAGCTACAAAAAGACATGACCCTCTCTCACTAGTCTCCTCACATACAGATGAGGAAGAACACCACTTTGACAAGGACAACACATCCATCCTAGGACAAGCCAAACAAAGACACGCACGAGAATTCCTAGAAGCATGACATTCTAACCGGAACTCTATCAACAAACACATTGAGTTAGACCCCATCTACCACCCCCTGAGAAAATGAACAGGAAGTGACTTCACCACAGAAAATAGCATCACCACAGGAAATGACATCACCAACCCAAAGAAACCCAAACATCTAAATAGAAAGCAGGAATTTTCCGCATTGCTTCACCTGAGGCCCACTGAAGATGTTACCTAGTAGGTTAACAAAACGTCTGGAAATGAACCATGCAGCTCAGTGAGCTAACCTACATCCAAAACCTCAACCTGAGCTACAAATCTTCTCAAAATTCAAACACAGTTCTCGGAAAAATGGACACAGATTTAAGAAACTTTAGACAAAAAAATAAGATTGGAATGGTGACAGCCTGCAAGGGCAGTGGGATCAAGTATTGCATTTTTTGGAAGAATGAGAAGAATAGCAAATTCTAAGGAGGAGAACATAGGACCTATCGAGAAAGAACCATTAACAAATTTCAGCTAATGTCCCTAGGAAGGGAAGAACAAAGAACAAAGAGGATTTACAGTCCACGAACAGGCCCATCGGCCCTCCAGGCCTGTGCCAATCCAAATCCAATGTCTAAACCTATTGCCCAATTCCTAAGGATCTGTTTCCCTCTGCTCCCCACCTACTTGTGCATCTGCCCAGACGCCACCTTAAGTGAATCTCCCGTGCCTGCCACTACTACCTCTGCTGGCAACACGTTCCAGGCACCTAACACTCTCTGTGTAAAGTATTTTCCGCATGTATCCCCCTTAAACTTTACACATCTCACCTTGAATAACGACCTCTTGTTATTGAATCCCTTACCCTGGAAAAAAGCATCCATCCTGTCTATATCCTTCATGATTTTGTAAACCTCAATCAGGTCCCCTCACAATCTTCTTTTTTCTAATGAAAACAAGCCTAACCTACTCAACCTCTCTTCATAGCTAGCACCTTCCATACCAGGCAAACTTCTCGTAAAACTTCTCCACACCCTCTTCATCCTTTTGGTAACGTGGTGACCAGAACTGTACACAGCATTCGAAATGCAGCCAAAGCAAAGTTTTGTACAATTTTAACATGACCTGCCACCTCTTATACTCAATACTTCATCCAATGAAGGCAAGCATACCAGATGCCTTCTTGACCACTCTATGACACCTGTGCAGCCACCTTCATGTATAATGGACCTGAACTCCTAGATCTCTCTGCTCATCAACATTTCCCAAGGCTCTTCCGTTTATAGTATAGTTCACTCTAGAATTAGATTTCCCAATATGCATCACCTCACATTTGTCTGGATTGAACTCCATCTGCCATTTCTCTGCCCAACTCTCCAATCTATCTATATTCTCCTGTATTCGTTGATAGTCCCCTATGCTTTATGCTACTCTACCAGTCTTTGTGATATCTGCAAACTTACTGATCAGATCAACAATGCCCTCTTCCAGATCATTTATGTATATCACAAACAACAGTGGCCCCAGCACTGATCTCTGTGGAACACCACTGATCACCTTTCTCCATTTCAAGAAACTCCCGTCATCTACTACTTCCTGTCTCCTGTTGCTCAGCCAGTTCTTTATCCACCTAGCTAGAACACCCTGCACACATGTGACTTCAGTTTCTCCATTAGTTTACCATGGGGAACCTTATGAAATGCCTTACTAAAGTCCATGTATAAGACATCTACAGCCCTTCTTTCATCTATCGATTTGGTCACTTTCTCAAAGAACTGTATTAAGTTGGTAAGGCACGATCACCCCGCACAAAACCATGTTGCCTATCACTGATAAGCCCATTCTTTTCCAAATATAAATAGATTTTATCCCTCAGTACCTTCTTCAGCAACTTTCCCACTGCTGACATCAGGCTCACTTGTCTGTAGTTACCTGGAATATCCCTACTACCCTTCTTGTACAGGGGGACAACATTAGCAACTCTCCGATCCTCTGGCACTATGTTTAAGGATGCTCCAAAGATATCTGTCAGGACCCCAGCTATTTCCTTTCTTGCCTCCCTCAGCAACCTGGGATAGATCCCATCTGGTCCTGGGGATTTGTCCAACTTAATATCCTTTAGCCTTCCCAACACATCTTCCCTCCTTATGTCAACGTGATCCAGAGTAAACAAACTTCCATCTCTAAGCTCAAAATTCATCATATCCCTCTCATCAGTGAACACTGATGCAAACTAATCATTGAGAACCTCGCCCATTTTCTCAGGTTCGATGCACAGCCTTCCTTCTCCTTTAGTGGTCCAACCCTTTCTCTATTTACCCTCTTGCTTCTTAAATATGAATAAAAGGCCTTGGTATTCTCCTTAATTCTGCTCACTAAAGTTATTTCATAATCCCCGTTAGCCTGCTTGATTCCTCATTTAAGATTGGTCCTACTCTCCCGATATTAATCCAAGGCCTGTTGTGCTCTTAGCTGCCTGGACCTTATGTACACTTCCCTTTTCCTCTTGGCTAGTTGAACGATTTCTCCTGTCATCCATAGGTCACGAATCTTGCCTTTCCTACCCCTTGTTTTCAATGGGAAATGCTTATCCTGCGCTATCTTTAACCTATCTTTGAAAGCCTCCCACATATCACATGTGGACCTCCCTTCAAATAGCCACTCCCAATCCAAATTTCCCAGCTCTAGCAGAATTTTGGTATAATTGGCCTTGGCCCAGCTTACTAGTCTTTCCTTTGGACCACTCTCATCTTTGTCTATGAGTACTCTAAAGCTTACAGAATTGTTGTCACTATTCCCAAAGAAATCCCCCATTGCAACTTCTACCACTTGGCCTAGCTCATTCCCCAACACCAAGTCCAATATGGCCCCTTCCCTTGTCGGACTATTGACATACTGCTCTAGAAATCCTTACAAATTCTGCCCCATCCAGACCTCCGACACTAAGTGTATCCCAGTCAATGTTGGGAAAATTAAAATTTCCCATCACCACACCCTGTTGCCGCTACATCTGTTTACCTATTTGTTCTTCTACCTCACACTCACTGTTGGGAGGCCTGTAATATAGCCCCAGCAATGTAACTGCACCCTTCTTATTTTTCAGCTCTACTCATAATGCCTCACTGCTCAACTTTAGTACCCAACTTTAGCATAGCTGTGGTATCATCCCTGACCAGCAATGCAACTTCTCCCCCCTTTTACTTTTCTCCCTTTCCTGTCGAAGCGTCTTTATCCTGGAACATTTAGTTGTCAATCATACCCTTCCTTAAACCAAGTCTCTGTGATCACAATAACGTCATACTCCCAGGCACCAATCCAAGTCCTAAGTTCATCTGCCTTACCCATTATACACTTGCATTAAAGTATGTACACTTCAGGCCGCCAGTGCTTTTGCATTCATCTACTCTCTGCCTACTCTTCCCCTTGGTAATGCTGACTTCATGATCATGATCTAGTTTCCGACTCACTATCTATTAGTCTTTTCTTCTGGTTCTCAGCCCCCTGCCATATTAGTTTAAAACCTCCCCAACAGCAGTAGCAAAAACTCTCCAAGCGTTCAGAAAAGATTTACAAGGATGTTGCCAGGGTTGGAGGATTTGAGCTATGGGGGGAGGCTGAACAGGCTGGGGCTGTTTTCCCTGGAGTGTCGGAGGCTGAGGGGTGACCTTATAGTGGTTTACAAAATTATGAGGGGCATGGATAGGATAAATAGACAAAGCTTTTTCCCTGGCATCGGGGAGTCCAGAGCCAGAGGGCATAGGTTTAGGGTGAGAGGGGAAAGATATAAAAGAGACCTAAGGGGCAACGTTTTCACGCAGAGGGTGGTAAGTGTATGGAATGAGCTGCCAGAGTGGTGGAGGCTGGTACAATTGCAACATTTAAGAGGCATTTGGATGAGATTATGAATAGGAAGGGTTTGGAGGGATATGGGCCAGGTGCTGGCAGATGGGACTAGATTGGGTTGGGATATGTGGTCAGTTTGGACGGGTTTGGACTGAAGGGTCTGTTTCCATGCTGTACATCTCTATGACTCTATGACACTAGTTTCAGTCTGGATCAGATGTAAACCACCCAATTTGTAATAGTTCCACCTTCCCCAGAACCAGTCCCACTGTCCCACAAATCTGAATCCCTCCTTCCTACACCATCCCTCAAACCATGTGTTCATCCTGTCTATTCTTTCATTTCTACCCTGGCTAGCACATGGAACTTGTAGCAATCCTGGCATCACTACCTTTGAGGTTTTCCTCATTAATTTCTCTCCTAGCTCCCTGAATTCTGCTTTCAGGACCTCATCTCGTTTTTTTTTTACTTATATCAGTTGAACGATCAGTACCTTATTGAGAATAGTACCAAAGAAGTGAAAGGAGGATCTCAGAAGCAAGATGATCCCAGGCAGGGGCATGAGGGAAATAGTTGTATAAATTCATTCCTAGGGTGTAAAGGCTACCTTAGAGAAAATTCTATATATTTGTCCTTATGGAGCCATAAGTTTGACCATTTTTTTTCAAGAGCTGGGGCTGTACATTGTTAAAAAAATTAGATTCATGCCAGAACTAAGCAAAATATTATTTTCCATAACAAGGGAGAAAATCTCAAGGAACCTTTATCCAAATGGGAATGTACATTTCTTTAGTTCTGGTGTTATTTCTGTGGACCTATTCATAACAGCTTTAGACCAGCAAGAACAGACATATTGCTCCCATTACATTTTACTAGAAAATGTGAAGGTAGTGAAAGGATACCATATCACTCACTATATCTGTATGTAAACTACTACTGTGAGGATTTAAATAAAAAGATGCTTATACTGTTCTGATCCCCATGGAGATGTATAAACTTTAAGAACTGAACTTATCAAACAACCCCAATGGAAAAAACCAAAGTATGGGATTTAAGTTTTTATAACTTTTACTTCACCAATCGAACCAAACTCAAAATAAGTTAAACATGAGTTAACAGTCAAATAGAATTCAATTGCAACTATAAATTAGGTTTTAAATAGCCAACATAACAAAGACAATTCTCATGAATTTATACCTTGTGTCAGTATACGAGCAAATACATTATACCTCATGAAAGCTGTCAAGGTATGACCGCAACAGTATCATTATCAGCTAAATAGGCTGAATATAGGAGAGAGGATGGTGTACGAGTACTGCACTGGAATCCAGAACCCATTCTCATTGGTTTATCATGGCAGGCAATGAAATTTGAATTCAGTAAAAAACAACTGGAATTAAAAACTACTCTAATGGCAACCAAATAGCCATTGTTTATTGTTGTAAAAAGCCACCTGATTAATCACATTCCCTTAGGGATTGAAATCTGCTGTGTTGACCTTAACTGGTCTGGCCTACCTCTGACTCCATGTGATAGACACTAATATGATTGCCTCTTAACTACCTTCTGGGCAATTAGAGATGAGCAATAAATTAACCAACAATGGCTAAATTCCATTTTTTTTAAAACTATGAGCTGTGAGATGTTAGCTAATAAAATGTTGTTAATGGTGCATTCTAGATCTATGGACAACTTTAAAAGGTTTTCTTTGCTTGCCAAGTACATCCATAATTTAAGAAGGCAGAAATTCAAGATGTGACAAAAACTGAAAGGCTCACACAGTAAACTTCCTAAAATTTAATACCAGCTTCACATAGTCAATTAATGGAAAAAAATCTCGCTGAATGATATTCAATTAACTACTGCTATTCAGGGTGGACAGCATGTTGCACCTCTGTCTGTTACCGTATGTGTGCCTTCAAACTTCAATAACTGGAGTGGCTCATCTCTCACTGTTAAATGATACCAATACAATGCAACTTTAGGTTATTTAAATCAGTCACTCCCTTTTGTAATGACCATTGCATACTTCCCCTAATGTATTCAGCTATTGATTATGTGTCTGAAGCTGCAACTTCTAATTTTCTCCTGAGGAAAGCAGTCACCTGTTTGCAGTTTCACAGATAGATTTCCATATATTATAGTTTATAATTCCAGGCAATTTTAAAGTTGGAACTTCAGTTTAGAAATCATGCATAATACTACACTCTCATCTTAATAACAATACTAAAACAATTCTGCTGACAATGAGAGCAATGTTTAGAAGTGCCCACCCAAACAATGGTCCTCATATGAAATTAAATTTAAATGCTAATTTAAATTGATTATCAGACTTTCAGATATAATAATATTGAAACAAAGGACTGTGGCTGCTGGATATTTGAAGCAAAACTAGAAACTGCTGGAAAAACTCAGTACATAGAATCCCTACAGTGTGGAAGCAGGCCAATCAGCGAATTAAGTCAACTTCAAACCTCTGAAGAGCATCCCACACAGACCCAAACCTGCATTTTCCATGTCTAATCCACCCAGGACATTCCTGGTCATGATGGGAAATTTGGCATGGCCAAATCACAAACCTGCACACCTTTGGACTGTAAGAGGAAATCAGAGTACCTGGAAGAAGCCTAAACAGACAAGGGAGGGGGAATTGTGCAAACTCTACACAGAGAATTGCCTGAGAATGGAATTGAATTCAGGTGCCTAGCACTGTGAAGCAGCAGTACAAACTACTGAGCCACAATGCCACCCCATCTGGTCACATTCCCATAAGCTCTTCTGGGCTACTCATAGCAAGGAACGTTGCTTTATAAGAGGCATTCATTACTGCTAATCGATAAAAGTTGATCTGAAGAGATTGCTCAGTGATAATGCAAATTGCTATAAGTTTATCTTAGAATAAATATTAAAAACAAAAACAGAAATTGCTGAAAAACCTCAGAAGGTCTGGTAGCATCTGTGAGGAGATATCAGAGTTAACGCTTCGGGTCAATTGACCCTTCCTCAGAACTTCTCATACAATTTCTGTTTTTGCTCTGATTTATAGCATTCACAGTTCTTTTGGTTTTTATTTAGAATAAATATTGTCTTGACTACAACTTTGAACTTTTGTAAATCAAAAAGCTTAGTGCTTCGTTTTGTCTCTTTCCGTTTATTGAACATAAATCTCTTCATTAGGAATGCTCTTTTATCTTTGCTACCAAGAAAGTAACAAGCAAAAATACAGATAAAGGATTATTGCCACCTACATTTCTAGCCTACCTGAGCAATAATTTCCTGAAATAAACAATTTATGGAAAACCACAACAAAGCTCATGTTTCTGTGGTGAGGAATAAAGAATTAAGATGTGCGGTATTTCATTTTTGTGTGAATGGTTTCCTGAAGCTGTACTTCACCTTAAAATAATACAAGAATGACCTCATATACTTACTTCAGACCTAGGATTACATTCATCACAGTCACTGCAATGTCAATGTAAGGAAAGGTCATCACTGCTTTCAACATATACACTACAGGATCATTATCGCTGCCTCCAAACTTCAGAATTAACTATTTAGCTGTTCACAGAAACATGAACCAAGTGAAAATACATTGTTCAAGACTCTATCTTCTTCATCCATATTCGCCATTAATGTAACCTGAACTTGCATAATTGCTGCATTATCACAGAAATTGTCACCTGTTCCACAATGCCATCAACTCAGGGTAATTTCCTAGCCTTAACCATCCTCATCTGCTCCATCAATGACCTTCAACCCAACATTAAGTTAGAGTTGGGTGTGTTTGCTGATGACTGCATAATGTATAGCACCATTCCTGACTCTTTACGTACTGAAGCAGTCCATGTTCTTATATTCCCAGACAATATCCAAGCTTAACATGTTGAGTAGCAAGTAACCTTCACAGCACAGAAATATCAAACAATAACTATCATCAAAAAGAGAGAATCAGTCCTTGACATTCAATGGCATCATCGTCACTGAATCTATCATTATCAGAATTCTGTGGGTTACTGTTGGCCAGAAATTGAACTGGAACACCTACAAACAAACTGAGGTACCAAGAGTAGGTTACAGGTGAGACCTATCCCCCATCTACATGGCACAAGTCAGGGGTCTGATGAAATACTATTACTTTCCTGGATGAGTGCAACTCTCACAATATTCACAAAACCTGTCAACATTAAGGAAAAAAAGATTCATCACTTTTAACATTGTCTCCCATCACAAGCAACTCACAGACACAGCAATGTATATGAAATGCAGTGCAGAAATTCATCATGGTGCCTCTAATCAAACCATGCCAACCCACAACCTCTACCACCTAGAAAGGCAAGAGCAACAGATGCGTGGAAACTTTATCACTTGTAACTTCCTCTCCAGCTCATACACCATTTGGCTTTGGAACGTTATCGCTGGTTCCTCACTGTCACTGGGTCAAAATTTTGGACATTCCTTCCCTGACAGCAATGTGGGTGTCCCTACACTACATGGACTGCAGTGGCTTAAGAAAGGACTCACCAGCACATTTTCCAGGACAAATGCTGTAATATTTGAGGCTTTGAGGATCTCTAGCCTCTTTCTGTTACCCTAAAGTTTTGGTTGTACTTCAGCCACATATTCCTAATCTTCAGTATCTAGCGCAGATAGGTGGGCAAATCAGAGGGCCTCCTTATTGGTCTCCTCCAAGGCCTGGTCAAGGTAGCCATTAACAGGTCCAGACAGCAAGCTATGGAGGAGGTTGTTACATCTAAATGCTGCCTGTCCTCTGTATTTATATTCACACTCTAGTGTCTTTGGACAAAGAGCACTCAATGTCTGCTGGTATACTATAGCTTTCTGCTACTGGTGGATTTTCTTTGTAAGGAGGTGGTGAGGTTCATCATCAAACTCCCAAAGTGATATTTTAAATTAAGTTTGAAAAGTTCCACTTATGCTTTGATTTTTGTTAGTGTTTGTTGGAGGCCACAAGTTTATTTTGGTTTCATTTGGTCAATTGTTCTATTAAAAAGAATTGGCAGAAAAATAGAAGGATTGGTGGCAGTAACCCAAACAGAACTTATCGATCAAATTCCAAGTGTCAAAATCAACAATTAACTTGTATGGTAGTCAAGTCAGGCTTACCGTTTACCAGATTACTGCAGATTTTGTTGCAGAAAAAGCATGTGGAATTCTGGCTCCATGCAGAATTTCAATTTGCTAACTGCTGCATCTGAGATACTAAAGCAAACAAATCTGGTATCAATGATGGGGAGAGCTGAGAGTAGTGCAGGTACATAAAGATACACTGTTTCAACAAAATCATATGACATCAAATTCTGAAAATTATGCTTGAGACTTCAATGAAATATTTCAGGAAGCTATATAATAAAAAATCATGAGGCAATAGACAAGTATTCAATATTCATATTGAAAAAGACATAGGTAAAGAATTATGAGTACTATGGGAAAATACCAAGAAACAAACAGCCATTATTGCTCTGAATAGAAACAAGTAAAAACAGAAAAGTGAGGAAACATGTGATCAGAGAACAGCTGCATTTATAAATAGAAGCAACAGTTAGGAAGGAATGTGAACATATATTTTGTGAGTTTATTGGATGACAGTGCCAGTACAGGGAATGTTTCCCATTTCAGGCACAAAGAAGAAACAACTCATTATATGCACTGCACACTATATGCTTTACAAATAAAGTAAAATGTAAAATAAAACCTGTCCAGTTAAACATAAACATAGAAACATAAAAATATAGACACCAGGGGCACAGGTAAGCTATTCAACCCTTCAAGCCTGCTCCACCATTCAATACAATCACAGCTAATCTTCTATCTCAATCCCATATTTTCATTTTCGCCCTATCTTCCTAGAAATTATCCATCTCTTTTTTGAATTTATCCAGTCATTTGGCCCCCACAATCTTCTGTGGTAGAAACTTTCTCAAGTTCATTACACTCTGAATGAAGAAATGTTTCTTCGTATTAGTCTTAAATGGTAGACTCTGAATACAGTGATTGTATCCTTTAGTTCTAGACTCCCCAGCTAGAGAAAACATTCTTCCTGCAACTAATCTATCTAGTCCTATTAAAATTTTATACATTTTAATTAGACCCCTGCTCCTTCTTTTAAACTTAAATGAGAACAGGACGAGTCAAACCATTTTCTCTTCATATGACAGATCTGCCATCCCCAGTATCAGCTGCATTCCTTCTGTGACAAATATGTTCTTTCTTAGGTAAGGAGTCCAAAAATGCATATAATATTCAATGCTTGTTCTTACCACAGTCCTCTAAAACACTACAACATCCCTATTTCTGAATTCAAATCATCTTGCTAAGAAAACCAACATACTTATTGTCTTCCTAATTGCTTACTATACCCGCCTGTCTAATTTCATTGACTGGTGTACAAGGACCCTTTGTACACCCACACTTCCCACATATAGATTATATTTTTAGATTATATTTTTAATTTCTGGATTTTACACTAAAGTGCATAACTTCATATATTTAGCCATGTTGTTCTGCCATGTATTTGTCTACTCACTCAACTTGTCTAAATCATCTTGAAGTTTCAAAGAACAAAGAGAAAAAAAAACAAAGAACATTACAGCACAGGAACAGGCCCTTTGGCATTCCAAGTCTGCGCCAACCCATATCCTCTTACTAAATCTGCCGTCTATTTTCTAAGGTCCCTTTGCTCCCTGCCCATTCATGTATCTGTCTAGATACATCTTAAATGACGCTGCCATTTCAGCCCCTACCACTTCTGCTGGCAATGCATTCCAGGCACGCACCATCCCCTCCATAAAGAACTTTCCATATATATCTCCACTAAACCTTTCCCCTCTCACTTTGAACTCGTGACCACTAGTAATTGAGTCCTCCACTCCAGGAAAATGTTTCTTTGCATCCTCTTTACAACTCACAATCCCACTCAGTTTTGCATCATCGGCAAACTTGAAAACATTTTGTTCTCTCATCCAGATTGTTTAAATATCATATATATAATCAATAGTTGGGGCTTAATCAGAAGCACATCAGAAATTAGAAAAATTAAATCACATGTGATAAGAAATAATGTACTGACATGGATTAATTTAATTGGGTAACTGACAGAAAACAGAGAGTAGGAATAATAGCAGGTTGTGATTATTGGGATGCCCCAAGGGTTAGTACTTGGGCCCCAGCTGCTCTCAATATATAATCAATGATTTAGAGGTAGAGACCAAAAGTAATATTTCTAAATTTGCACGTGACACAAAGTTAAAAGTTAAGATTTATGACAAAGGTGTAAAGGGACTTCAGGAGGATTGAATAGGCTTTGTGATTAGGCAAAAAAGTGGCAGAAAGAGCATAGAGGAGAAAAATGGCAGATTATCCACTTTAGTAGGAGGAGCAGATGTGCAGAGTATTGCTTAAATGGCAAAAGATTGGAATGTGTAGATATTCAAAGGGGTTTGGGTATCTTTGCCAATATGTCTCTGAAGGCTAACATGTGGATATAGCAAGCTAATAGGATTGCTAATGAAATGCTAGTCTTCATTGAAAATGGATTTGAATCCAGCAGTAATGAAATGCTTCAATCATACAGGAGCCTGAAGTACGCACCTGGAGTACTGTGCACAGTTTAGGATTCCTTATCTAAGGAAATATTTTTCCATAGAGGGTGTCTTTGAATATGCTTAAGGTAGAGATCAATAAATTTCTGATTATCGATGCCACTTGGGGTTACAGGGGTTAAAGGCACTGATCATACTGAATGGCAGTCATGATCATACTGAATGGCAGGACAGTCTTAATGAGCTGAATGACCTACTCCTGTTCCTATATTCCTCAAGATGACCATCCTGAACAAAATTTGGGCAAATACTTGGGCAGAGCATAAGAGAAATTAGGAGAACAGAAATGGGATAGAACATGATCCTCCAGAGAATCCATTCAGTTGTACCCTTATGATAAATTCTGCTGCTTGACTGACACTTCTGTCTAGTCCAGCCCAGTTTACAGGATTTGACATGAAAATTCCATTCAAATTCCTTTGGCAAGTTTTAATCAAATTAACTGGATAAAAAATGACAACAGTTACTGTGAAAACTGAACAATGATGTGAAATGTATCACAATTAAAGGAAATTGATTGACTGGAGTGGATCTTTTATCTTTGTTTCTTGGGCAATTAGGCCCTTTCTGTGGAGTAATAGTTTAACAGCGTGAGCCTGAGGGAGCATGATGTAGTGCTGACGTGACATCACATAACTGAAAAAGAGCTGGAAAGAGTTCTCACAGAGGAGACATTAAAAGTCATTGTTAAAATGTGCATGCAACTGCATTGTCATTTAGGAGATCCCCTATATGTGAATTAGAATACAAAAAATTGCAAAAGCAAGGTGGCATCATCTGAAACCAAAGCATTGTGGAGATGAACCAAAAAATATCAAATACAGGTACACAATCCTTTATACGAAATACTGAAACCCGAAAAGTTCCAAACACCAAAATGTTTTCGTGGTGTGTGGAGCATCATTTTGGCATGTGAACAGATGACCCAACTCCACACCCACTTGAACCACATCGCTTACATGTGATGTGGCGGTGTGGCCCAGCACTGACAGGCATCAATTGTGTCTCAGCACTCATACTATTCACACGTGTGACTGCTGTTAGTTATTTTTTTATTTCACTGTGAAAATGTCAGTTATTCCAAAATCAAAAATATTCTAAATTCAGAAAAACAACTGGCACCAAGGATTTCGGATAAAGGATTGTGTACCTGTACTAAAGGAAAAATTCTAATGGTTAAAAACAAAATGGAAATAATTTGGCTGTAGGTTGGAGGGAGAAAAGAACAAAAGGGTCTTCACCTCACCAAAAAGCAGTTGACATAACCTGGGAGCAGGATTATGCTTGAATTTTTAAATAAAGTTTTGAATTTTTAAATTTGCTTGCAATCACTACCTAGGCAAGAGATTCTCCTGTTGGCATTACTTAGGAAAAGTATATCGCACCATTTTCTGATATCTGGAGGAGA
This sequence comes from Chiloscyllium punctatum, assembly GCF_047496795.1. Lineage (NCBI taxonomy): Eukaryota > Metazoa > Chordata > Chondrichthyes > Orectolobiformes > Hemiscylliidae > Chiloscyllium > Chiloscyllium punctatum. The sequence goes on from NC_092743.1 coordinate 70,864,684, forward strand.
ATCTGCGTTGCTGGGGCCGCCTATATCTAGACTCTGACAGCTCAAATTGCTTGTAAAAGGAACAAATGTGATATGGGCAGTAGGGATGCCAGGGCAATAGTTTTTAAAGAGAGGGAAGAGATGGGGGGATAAGTTTGAGGCTGGATTGTGACGATGAAAGTTTACAAATACAGATACACAATCCTTTATCTGAAATTCCAAAATCTGAAAAGATCGGAAATTTGAAATTTTTCTCATGGAGTGTGGAGGGTCATTTTGGCGTGCGAACAGATGACCGAACTCCACACCCACTTGAACCACGTCACTCAGATGTGACATAGCAGTGTGGTCCAGCACTGGCAGGCATCAATTGTGTCTTTGCACTCATACTATTTACACGTGTGTCTGAAGTTATTTTTTCTATTTCACTGTGAAAATATCATTTATTCTGAAATCTGAAAAATTCCAAATTCTGAAAAGCAACTGGCCCCAAGGATTTCGGATAAAGGATTGTGTACCTGTATATATTGATCAAACTGCAGAACGAATGGAAATGGCTATGGCCTTTTGGGGAACATCACTACGTTTCCAGGCAGGGTCACCAGACACAAGGATCACTCAATGGGACCAAGCTCTGCATGTGTTTTATATCCTTTACATAGTCATATAAACTGCAAGGTTGCCAGCTTCCAGCATGAAAGTGGAGTGGTGCTCTTTTCCATTTCCAGCATTGAGAATATTCTAACTCTTATTAAGTTAGATCCAAGGAGTTATCCAATCAGAGCAAGCCAATCAGTCTCAATTTCCTGCCGCAATCATCCAAATGTACCATTTTGCACTTCTCCATTTTAAATTTGATCTGAAACTTTTCATTTTTCTGCAATTTGTTGTTTACAGTTTTTGAAGTATTATACATGTGTCTTCTGCCCACATATAATTAAATAGAGAAACAATATAATACTTTTTTTGGCAGCCTGAAGCAAATAATGAAAGGTGGGGGTGGACCTTAGACCTTAATAATCAGGCAAATAGAGTTTGACATTAAATTTTGATAGAACTAAAGACCTCAACTAAAAATCATTATTATCTTCGCACTGTTACTCAGTAATGTCAAGTTGATTTATTTCAAAATCTAAAGTTAGCAGTTACATTCAATTGTTATATTTAGTTCAATTTTTTCACAATATGTTGCATTAGGATGATTTCATGTCCAAATACAGAGACAGTTGGAAAAGCTACACTACATAGAAGGAGAAATATTCTTGAAGCAAACATTCAGGAGATTGTCTCACAACAGTCAAAGAATTATAGAAAGGTGAAATTGAAGAGATATCACAAGGACTTTAGAATTGTTATGGAGTAGAAGAAGCCCATTACGCCATCGTGCTAGCACTGGATTTTCAAATGGGCACGGTGGCACAGTGGCTAGCACTGCTGCCTCACAGCGCCAGAGACCCGGGTTCAATTCCCGCCTCAGGCGACTGACTGTGTGGAGTTTGCATGTTCTCCCCGTGTCTGTGTGGGTTTCCTCCGGGTGCTCCGGTTTCCTCCCACAGTCCAAAAGATGTGCAGGTCAGGTGAATTGGCCATTTCTAAATTGCCGGTAGTGTTAGGTAAGGGGTGCATGTAGAGGTAGGGGTATGGGTGGGTTATGCTTCGGCGGGGCGGTGTGGACTTGTTGGGCCGAAGGGCCTATTTCCACACTGTAAGTAATCTAATCTAATCTAATTACCGAGTGGCAATCACCTGTTTTGGCCCCATACCTTTACACACCATTGCTAACCAAAAGAATCATCTAATGTCTTTTTAAATGCCTCAATAGAATTTACCAGCACTACATTTCCAGGCAGTACATTCCATACTTAACTATTCACTTAGCTTATGTGTGAAACCCTGTTGCCTCATATCTCCCTTGCTTTGATTGCACATCATTTTAAATCAGTGCCCTCTCATTCCTGCTATTTTAAAAGTGAAAACAACTGCATTCTATCTAATCTATCAATGCCCCTTGTGATTTTAAAAACCTTTATAAAATGACCTCTCAGCCTTCTTCACTCCAGTGAGAAGAGTCCAAATTTCTTCAACCAACCTCATAACTGACGTTTCTCATTCCTGGAACTATTCCAGTAAATTGCTTTTACGTTCTCTTCAATGCAATCACATCTTTCCTATTCCTATAGTGTGGCACTCACAATTCTTTACAATACTCCAGCTGAGGCCTGACAAGTGACTAATGTAAATTCCTTGCTTTGCACTCTAATCCATTATTAATAATGTTAAGAACACTGCATGCTTTATTTATTGCTCTGTCCACCTAAGCTGCCAACTTCAATGATTTACGCACATATACACCAGATTCCTCTGCGGCTGCACCTTGTTTACAGTTGTACTACTATTTTGTATTGTCTTTCAATGTTATTTCTACTGAAATACATGGCTTCACACTCACCAGCCACCTATCTACCCATTCCACCAAGTTGATGTGAGTTTCACATTGTCCACTTCAGAGTTTCCAATCTTCCAAGTTCATGACATATGCAAACTTTGAAATTGTATCTTTCACACCAAGATCTAGATTATTAATAAAGAAAGGGAGCAAGGGTCTGGATATCAACCTGTAGGAACCTCCACTACAAATGTTCCTTCAGCCTGAGAAATATCTATTGACCATTATTCTGTTTCCCATCACTCAGTCCATTTTATATCCATATTACTACTGTCCCTTTATACCATGACCTATACCTTTTCTCATAAGTCTATTGCATGACACTATATCAAACAATTTCTGTAAATCCATACGTATCACCTCAATGGCATTGACCTTGTTAGCCTTTCCTGATACTTCTTCAAAAAACTGTAGTGAGTTAATTAAAATTATTTCCCCTTTAGAAATCCATGCTGTCTATTTATAATCAACTCACCTTTTTCTGTCCCAAGTAATTGTTTCAAGAAGCTTATCCAACACTGAAATTAATCGAACTGGTCTGTAATTGTTGGAATTAACCTTACAAAACTTTATTGAACAAGGCCTTAACATTTGCAGTTCTACAGTCTTCTGGCAACTCCTCTGTTTCTAGGGAAGACTAAATGATTATAGCTGGTATTCCCCATAATTTCTACCCTCACTTCCTTCAAGATATTTGGGTGCATCTCATCCACTCCCAGTGCCTTGCTGACCTTACATACCAAGAATCTTTACAAGGCTTCTTCCTTATTAAGTTTGAACCTTTTTCATGACAGAGTTCCCTCTCTGTCATCATAACCAAGTCAGCAGGTCTTAAAGACAGGTGTGAATTATTCATTTAACACCTCATCCCTGCCCTCTAACTTCATGTGTTAACCCTCTTTATAATATCTAATCAACCCTATTCCTCCTCTAGCCACTCTTTTATTATTTATATATCTATGGAAAATTGGAGGGTCCCCTTCATGAAACCTACTAGTCTCTTTTTAGAAAGTTTGCTTCTCTTAGTTATTTTTTCACTTTCTCAGTAAACCTTCAGTATTAGCCTTGGTTCTCAATTGGATTTTCTGCCTTACACCTATCATAAGCATACAATTTCTTTCTAATGTTTATTTCTAGCTCCTTTCTCATCCAGGGAACTCTGGATTTGTTTGTCCTACTTTTCCCAGTTGACTTGCCACATAGTATATGTGACATATTCCACCTGACCGACTTGAGCTGCCATGTCTTAAACTTAAACTTACTTAATTACCTATTCTAAAGTTTATTCCCATTGTGTAAACTTTGTGTTTGATTCCCTACTAAACATTGGCTTACATATACTACTTCATTATATTGGCCCTGACTTTCATTTAACCTTGGAGTTTCTCTGTTCATTCCTTAGTAATCCACTTTACTAATTTATAGCTATTTGAGGTCTGTCTCTAATAGCTTATCAGCTGGTAAACTCATCGATTTTCTGTGATGTTTCTCCAATTACTTTCCAACTCAGTGTGGGTTGGTTTCAAGCAGTTGAATGATGGGTATGCTGTTTCCGAGTCCCTGATCAATGTTGGCCTCAAGCTGCAGCCACTATCCTGCTTCATGATGCTCCCACATAAGTCAAGAGCTGTCTTTGAGACCCAGTTAAAAGACAGGACATCAAAGGTTGATAAAGGCTTCAGATATTCATTATTGCTCTCCAGAATATTGCCTGTCTCTATATGACACTTTTTCAAAATTCATTTGTGGGATGTGGAAGTTGCTGGCTGGCCAGCATTTATTGCCTGTCCCTAGCTGCACTTGTGAAGGCGGTAGTAAGCTGTTTATGAACCACTGCAGTCCACCTGCTGTGGGTTGACCTAAACGCCAATAGGAAGGGAATTCCAGGATTTTGACCCAGTGACAATGAAGGAATAGTGATATATTTTCAAGTCAGGATGGTGAATGGCTTGGAAGGGAACTTGAAGGTTGTGGTGTTCCCATATGTCTTCTGCCATTGTCCTTCTAGATGGAGTGGTCATGAATTTCGAAGGTGCTGCCTGAGGATTTCTGATGAATTTCTGCAGGACATCTTGTAGATAGTGCACAGAGTATTGGTGTTGGAGGGTGTGTATGGTTGTGGACGTAGTGTCAATCAAGTGGGTTGCTTTGTCCTGGATGGTGTCAAGCTTCTTGAGTGTTGTTGGAACACTCATCCAGGCAAGTGGGGCGATTCCATCACTCTCCTGACTTGTGCCTTGTAGTTGGTGGACAAGCTTTGGGGAGTCAGTAGGTCAGTTACTCACGGCAATATGCCTAACCTCTGAGCTGCTCTTGTAGCCACTGTGTTTATGTATTGAGCCATTTGAGTTTCTGGTCAATGATAAACCCCAGATGTTGATAGTGTGGGATTCAGTGATATTAACACCATTGAATGTCAAGAGGAAGTGATTAAATTACCTCTTATTGGTGATGGTCATAGCCTGGCACAAATATAACTAGGTAAAACAAAGACTGCAGATGCTGGAAACCAGATTCTGGATTAGTGGTGCTGGAAGAGCACAGCAGTTCAGGCAGCATCCGAGGAGCAGTAAAATCGACGCTTTGGGCAAAAACTCACCACTTATCAGCCCATGTCTGGATTTTGTCCAGATCCTGTTACATTTGATCCTACATTGCTTCAGTATCTGAGGAATCGCAAATTATTTGAACTTCAGTTCAATCTTTTTTTATATATTTCATACACACAATCTTTGTTTGTAGCAAATACTGTCAGCTATTCACCTGAATTTGCATCTGAAGTTGATTAATAGTTATAGAGTCTTACAGCACAGAGACAGACCAAACTGGTCCATGTGACCAAAATGTCCATCTTCGCTAATCCCATTTCCTTGCAGAGAATCATAAAATCCCTACAATGTGGAAACAGACCCTTCGACCCAACAAGTCCACACTGACCCTCCGAAGAGCAACCCACCCAGACTCATTCCCCTACATTTTATCCCTGACAAATGCACCTAACCTACACATCCCTGATTAGCATGGCCAATTCACCTAGCCTGCACATATTTGGATTGTGGGAAGAAACCAGAACTGCCAGAGAAAACTCCACACTGACAGCCGCCTGAGGCTGGAATTGAACCTGGGTCCCTGGTGCTGTGAAGCAGCAGTAATAACCATTGAGCCACTGTTCTGCCCTACCATGCCATGATGCACTTGGCCAATATCCTTCTAAACCTTTTCTATTCATGTATTTGTCCAAATGCCTTTTAAATTTTGATCACCAACCTCAACAATTTCTGCTGGCAGCTTATTCCATATACTTACCAACCTCTGTGTAAAAAGGTTGCCCCTTAGTTTCCTTTTATTTTTTCCCCTCTAACCTTAAACCCTAATCCTCAATTCCCCAACCCTGGGAAAAAGACTGTGTGCATTCACCTATCCACGCCTCTCATGATCTTATACACTTCTATAGGATCCCCCTTCAGTCGCCTGCACTCTAAAGAAAGCTCTCCTAATAACTCAGACCATTGAGTCCTGGTAACATTCTTATAAATTTCTTCTGCACTCTTACCAGTTTAATAATATCCTTCCTGTAGCAAAGTTACCAAAACTGAACACAATTCTCCAAGTGCAGCCTCACCAATGTTCTGTACAACTGCAACATAACTTCTTAACTTCTATACTCAATGTCCTGACTGCTGAAAACCACTGCCCTGTCTACCTGTGACTCCACTTTTAGAGAACCGTGAACCAGAACTCCAAGGTAACTTTGTTCCACTCAACCCCTTAAGGCCCTTCCATTCACAATGAAGCCCCTACCTTGATTTGACTTTGCAAAGACCTCACACTTATGTATATTAAACTTCGTTTGCCATTTCTTGGGACGATTCCCCAGCTGATCAAGGTACTGCTGCAATTTCTGATAACCTTCCTCACTGTCCATGATACCACCTATTTTAGTGTCAACTACAGACTTACTAATCAAGCTTTATATGTTCTCATTCAAATCGTTGATATAAATGACAAACAGCAATTGGCCCAGCATCGACCCCTGAGGCACTTACTAGCCACATTCCTCCAGTCTGACAAGGATCCTTCCAATATTACCTTCTGCTTCCTATCATCAAGCCAACTGTGCATCCAACTTGCCAGCTCCCCTGGGTTCCGTGCGACCTAACCTTCCAGAGCAGCTTACCGTGTTGAACCTTATCAAAGGCCTTATTAAAATCCATAGAGACTACGTCTACCACCCTGCCCTTGTCAACCTTCCTGGTCTTTACTTAAGTTTGATAAAATGGAAAGTTGAGTGTTATTAACATTTGGTTTTATCATGAGCCCTCAAACAATGGAAACAAGTTAGAAGTTCATGCAATTGAAGAAAAATCTTTGGCCCTGTTAGGAGATTACTGAATCGAAGGAAATAGAGTAAGGATAATGCGAGTTATTTTAGTTCATGGGATGTGACTCGTGTCCAACCTGGTTATTTATTGGAGCTTCAGCTGTTCATTGCATTTAATAACATCTCAACTGATGGAATAGTAAACTACATGTCCAAATTAGCTGAAGGCTTAAAGATAGAAGATATTGTAGTCAATGTAAATGGAAGCAGAAAATTACAAAGCAATATAAATGGATTAAGCCACTAGGAAAAATTGTGGCAAATGGGATTTCTGAGTAGGCAAATGTAACGTCTTCTGTACTGGATCTAAACAAAAAAACAGGGTCAATTACTAAACAGCAAAAAAGCTAGATATTGTGGAGGTGCAAAAAGACTCAGTGATCCAGGCTAACAGATCACTAAAATGTTATGATCAATTCCAGGAAATAATTAAAAAGGTTAATGGCATACTATATACTAAGTACAGGACTAGAACACTTGCAGGTAGAAATCATTCTTAAGCCAAATAATAAATAACTGGAGTGTGATGAACAGTTGTAGGCACTTCACCTTGAGAAGGATTTATTGATCTTGAAGGCATGCAGTGTATATTGACAAAAACAGTATCTGTGCATTATAATATATAAAATATATCTATTGTACATAAAGATTATTAAAAAACAGGATTGTATTCCCTGAAATTTGAAAGGCTAATAGATAATTTAGTTGAAGTCTTCAAGAGGAATAAATAGGAGACATAAAGAGAAATTATTCTGCTACTTCAGTAATCTAGACCTAAGAGTCAATGACAATGGAATCAGGATTGCCAAACACTGCATTAATTGTCCCAGGCATTCCAATGACCAGACAGCTTTGGAGTGGCACTCACTGGCGTTGCACATCAGGCCTCTGCAGCTGTCTCCGAGTTCCACCACCCCACCATCACAAGCTTGACCCCCTCTCCAGAAACATTACCACTAACCCCACTTTCCCATAGGCATGGATGCAACACAGCCCTTACCCCTGACCCACACAACCAACATCACCTTAAAACCAATGCGCAACCCTCCTTGACCTCCCACAACCTGACCTTCCTCATTTCCCCCTCCAAACCCAACAAACACGCAAGCATGCACACACACATTTGGATTCATTTCCATTCCAGTCCCAACCTATCCTATGCACTCAGCCATTTACACAACTACCATGTCCTCAGAGCTCATCAATAAAAAGGAGCATGTGTGTATGATGATCTACTGGATTTCTAAAAGCATGGTTTTTAAGTGCAGAAAGAATGAAGAGATCCACCTCAAACACAAATGGCATATTGCAGCACAGATCATATCTCATTGAATGGGTAAATTGGCCGATAATATTGAACATTAATTACAGTAATCAATGAGTCCATGTGGAGCTAGATCATCAGGATAAACTCCCTACTCTTATACCATTACAAAGTCCCAAGACACTGTATGGTCTATTAAATTAGGCCCGTATTCTACTTTTTCTGCTATCTTTACTCACTTATGCATATATACGCCCAGGTGTCTATATTCCTTCACATCAGTTAATGCAGTACCCATTATTTTATCCTGCCTCTCCATGTTCTTTCTACCAAAATGTATCACTTCCCACTTCCTGGCATTGATCTTCATCCGCCATTTTTCTGCTTTGTCTAACAACTTTCCTAATGCTGGTTGAAGTTACACACTGTCCTTCTCACAGTTTACAATGTTTTCAAGTTTTGTATCATGCACAAATTTTGGAATCGTCCCCTTTGCTTCAGATCTATATCATTAATATAAATCAAGAAAAAACAAGTGCCCCAGTACTGACCCTTTGGAAACTGTACTGCAAACTTCCCTCCTGCCTGAAAAACGTACATTAACTTTAACTCTGTTTCTTCTTGGCTCAGCCAATTTTGATTCCATTTGCAAAAGTTATCACATTTTTCAATGTGTATTTTTTGGCAATGTATTGAACGTCATACACCACATCAACAGCATTTCCTTAACAAGTTGGTTAAACTTGACTTTCTCTGAAGAAATCCATGCTAGCTGTCATTAATTAATCCGCATTTGTCCACGTGAATATTAATTCTATTCAAAACTATTACTTCTTGAAGTTTACCCATTTTTGAAATTAAAATGATTGGTCTCTCTATTTTCTGGGCTATAATTTTCACAATTTCTAAACTTGCTTCATTCAACATCCTTTGATGAATATCATCTGATCTCCAAGTGCCCAGCTAATTCCAGACACCAGCAGTTTATCCAATATTGTCTGCTTATCAGCTTTGATTCTTTCTAGTGACTGAGTTTCTTTCTCTATTATCATGGTCTGGTTAACATCTGTTGCCTTGGTAAAGATTTTTCAAACTATTGATTTAATTCCTTAGTCATGCCCCCTGCCTCCATGCATAAATTTCCTTTTTGGTCACTGGTCAGTCATCCCTCAAGGACCCATTTTCCTATGTATGTGCCTACATAGAACTTTGATTTGGAGGGGTTGGTACTGGACTGGGGTGGACAAAGTTAAAAATCACACAACACCTGCTGGACAATAACCTAGTATTGTGTAATGTTTAACTATATCAACCTTTGTGATCTCCTTCATTAGCTGCCAGCTTTTTTTAATATAAATCTACTTGTCTTCTCTTACTTACTTGTTCTCTTCCCTTCTGAACATCTTGACACACACTATTCTCCAACAGATAATAATGAAGTGTGGGTGATCTATGAGAGGGAGAGCAATGAAAAAAGATACGGAAGTGAGAATTCTTTTTTTGAACTGCTTCCACATCTTACAAACCTGTTAGTTTTCAGGGTTTTATACACAAATCCTAATATCAATTTGTTCAAATGGGACTTTAACCAATAAAGCAACCGGATACTATCAAGTGTAGTAACTCAGGAAACCTAAGGTTTTTTTTTATTTTTAAAACATCTTTATTCATTCATGGGGTGTGGGCATCGCCGATCTGGACAGCATTTATTGCCTATCCCAAGAGTCAACCACATTGTTGTGGATCTGGAGTCACATGCATGCCAGAACAGGTAAGGATGACAGATTGCTTTCCCTATAGGACATTAGTGAACCAAATACGTTTTTGCCCAACAACCAACAATAGTGTCATGATCATCATTAGACTCTAAATTTCAGATTCTTTATATTATGACCTTCAAATTCTGCCATCTGCCATGGCAGGATTTGAACCCAGGTCTCTTGAACATTGCCTGGATTAATAGTCTAGCCATAATACTACAAGGCAATTGCCTACCTGTAAAAATGTAAATGTTATAAATGATATCTACTAAAGCAAGGGCAGTAACTTTACAGACATATTGCGGCTCATGTTTTCCAATTCAGCTTAGGATGCAGTTCAACACTTGATTTCTTGGTTTTTTTACAGTGCCTCAAGGGCATGGCATAACTTCAAACTTTCAAATGTGCACTTTTATCATTAAAAGTTGTTGCTTATTAAGACTTTCAAAGCCACAACTCACAACATGATTAATTACATCATTACATTCTGCTAAGTCTAACGAAGGAAGATTTATTGGCATTTGGTTTAAGGAATATGATCAATCTGTCTTTGGTTTTTAGGAATGATGACCTTTGACTGATGTTGCCTCTGATTATCTCTTGATTATTTCCTTCAGTTGGCAATTATCCATGGGTCCATTCACTTCATTAAATGTTGGCATTGTCACTTTACTAAGGTAAATATTGCTTGTCTCTTTGTTAAAGAAAAGATTGATGCATAAGCAGTCGGGGCTGCCTCACACCTCAATATTGTCTAGTTTATCTGAGTTCCCTTTTAATCAGGTACTTTCCTATCACTGATGGTTTGTTTTCCATGGCTTTATTTCTGCTGTGATGTTTGCTTGGAAACAGCTTATGTTCCCTTAATACAGAAGATCAAAAAGTGCATTAATTTCTACAATTTTTTATATAAGTGTAATAACTCAGAAAGCCTGAATGATAAAGAACATCCTTTATTGCTGAACACAGATAGAGCCACTACTTGCAGTGTACATAGGTTAGTCCTTGCATAGAACACTCCAGAGGTGTTCTCAAACACACTGAGCAATCTTCCCAACATCACCAAAATCACTGCGACCTTTTCTTGTGTTTTTCTTTTGAACTACTAATCACCTTCAGCAAACTGAAGCTGCTTTTCTTAAATTCATCTGTTTTCCTAATCAATCTATTGAGAAACATACCTCTGGAGCAGGTGGGACTTGAATCCAGGTCTCTTGGTCTAGGAATAAGGACAGTACTACTGCAACACAAAAGGGTCCTTGGATTTTTTTTTGGGCAGGCAGTCCATTGCTTATTAACAAGGGAACTCATACTCAATGAGCTCAATTGGGAAATGAATTAGTGATTCCCCACAAGCCGGAAGGGGTTATCACAGCCCTCCCACTCTCAGTCTGAGGGTTCCCCTCACTCCTGTGAGGATGGTTTGCCCATTGCTCCATTCCTGTTGCTTTCCAGTTCTGCTGAAGGGGCTTATAATATGTAGGTAAACACCATCAAAGAGTTACTCCAAGTGGCTCACCTTCAGTGGCGTGTCTGTCAAAACCTTCACCACAGTGGAGGGTTCTGCCAGAGGAATGCTTTTTGTTTGCAATTTTCTCCCTGGCTTTGATCATGTATGAAACTTTTTTTTTTAAGGATAACTCCTGGATACCTGGAGAGCTGTCACTGAAGTTCCTGACATGGACTGTATCTCCCCAATAACTTTTGAGACTCAGGAAAATCTTCAACTCTGCTATGGCCCTTGGAGTCAGAAAGCCTATTTTATGACTTGCAACTTCTCTTTATCAGGTAAAATCCACCCTTATTGATTCTGTATCAAAACTACCAGGAACACACAGTTTTCTTTTTTTATCTAGATGCTGATCTCAGACAAATAACTCACGCCCTCCTCCAAACACTCCATGTGTTCCTTTGTAGTAGCTCCTGAGATTAAAACATCACTCAGATAGATTGCCACTCCAGTACACCTTGGAGGATGTTTTCCATCACGTTTTGAAAGATAACGTTAGTCGAGGATATCCCTAAGGGTAAGTAATTGTAATCATACAGTACTTTGTGAGTATTTATATTAACTTTCTTCCTGGATGACCCCTCAATCTCCAGTTGGAGGTAAGTGTGGCTCATGTTCAATTTAGAAAATATTTGATACCCAGCCATCTTTACATACAATCTTCTAAGCATGGCATAGAATATCTACCTAAACTCATAATCCCCCCCCAGAAAAGGATTAGGTTGTTAGGTTTTACAACCGGAACTTCTGGGACAGACCATTCAGCAAATTGTACTGGATATATGATGTCAAGCTCCTCTAAATGTTCCAGTTTGGCTTTTACCCTGGCATGCCTTGAACATTTAGATCAGGACTCTGGATCGACATGAATTTTGGCTCAGGTACCTTTTATCTTTCTAATGCTTTCTTGAAACACTTTGGGATACTTCCCAAGGACTTCATATAGATCATAGTCATAGAGGCATAGAGATGTACAGCATGGAAACAGACCCTTCGGTCCAACCTGTCCATGCCGACCAGATATCCCAACCCAATCTAGTCCCACCTGCCAGCATACGGCCCATATCCCTCCAAACCCTTCCTATTCATGTACTCATCCAAATGCCTCTTAACTGTTGCAATTGTACCAGCCTCCACCACTTCCTCTGGCAGTTCATTCCATACATGTACCACCGTCTGCGTGAAAAAATTGCCCCTGAGGTCTCTTTTATACCTTTCCCCTTTCACCCTAAACCTATGCTCTCTAGTTCTGGACTCCACGACCCCAAGGAAAAGACTTTGCCTATGAATCCTATCCATGCCCCTCATAATTTTGTAAACCTCTATAAGGTCACCCTCCGCCTCCGACATTCCAGGAAAAACAGCCCCAGCCTGTTCAGCCTCTCCCTATAGCTCAAATCCTCCAATCCTGGTAACATCCTTCCGATAGGAAGGAGACCAGAATTGCACGCAATATTCCAACAGTGGCCGAACCAATGTCCTGTACAGCTGCAACATGACCTCCCAACTCCTGTACTCAATACTCTGACCAATAAAGGAAAGCATACCAAACGCCTTCTTCACTATCCTATCGAACTGCGACTCCACTTTCAATGAGCTATGAACCTGCACTCCAAGGTCTCTTTGTTCAGCAACACTCCCTAGGACCTTTTCATTAAGTGCATAAGTCCTGTTAAGATTTGCTTTCCCAAAATGCAGCACCTTGCAATTATCTGAATTAAACTCCATCTGCCACTTCTCAGCTTCTCAGCCCATTAGCCCATCTGGTCCAGATCCTGTTGTAATCTGAGGTAACCCTCTTCGCTGTCCACTACACCTCCAATTTTAGTGTAATCTGCAGACTTACTAACTGTACCTCTTATGCTCGCATCCAAATCATTTATGTAAATGACAAAAAGTAGAGGACCCAGCACCAATCCTTCTGGCACTCCACTGGTCACAGGCCTCCAGTCTGAAAAACAACCTTCCACCACCACCCTCTGTCTTCTACCTTTGAGCCAGTTCTGTATCCAAATGGCTAGTTCTCCCTTTCTTCCATGAGACCTAACCTTGCTAATCAGTCTCCCATGGGGAACCTTGTTGAACGCCTTACTGAAATCCATATAGATCATATCTACTGCTCTGCCCTCATCAATCTTCTTTGTTCATTCCTCAAAAAACTCAATCAAGTTTGTGAGACATGATTTCCCACACACAAAGCCATGTTGACTATCACTAATCAGTCCTTGCCTTTCCAAATACATGTACATCTTGTCCCTCAGGATTCCCTCCAGCAACTTGCCCACCACCGAGGTCAGGCTCACCAGTCTATAGTTCCCTGGCTTGTCTTTACCGCCCTTCTTAAACAGTGACACCACGTTTGCCAACCTCCAGTCTTCCGGCACCTCACCTGTGACTATCGATGATACACAGCAAGAGGCCCAGCAATCACTTCTCTAGCTTGCCACAGCGTTCTAGGGTACACCTGATCAGATCCTGGGGATTTTTTTTTAAACGTGTGTTGTCAATACAGGCAGAAATTCTGTAGCCAGTTCTTAGCAAAACATTGAGACCTGACTTTTGCACCACCTCTAAGTGGAGTTGGACTGTGTGCTGCCCATGTGCAACTGGGGTTATATGGTCCCAATAACTCAGAAGAATTCGCAGTGTATGTGGCAAGTCTAACCTTAGTGTCTTGTAGATCTAAAGGTGAGATACCCTATCAGAATCTCCCGTACATAACTCCTTGAAAGTGGAGTCGCAGGTTGATAGGATAGTGAAGAAGGCATTTGGTATGCTTTCCTTTGTTGGTCAGAGTATTGAGTACAGAAGTTGGGAGGTCATGTTGCGGCTGCACTGGACATTGGTTAGGCCATTGTTGGAATATTGCGTGCAATTCTAGTCTCCTTCCTATCGGAAGGATGTTGTGAAACTTGAAAGGGTTCAGAAAAGATTTGCAAGGATATTGCCAGGGTTAGAGGATTTAAATTATAGGTCAGGTTGAATAGGCTGGGGCTGATTTCCTTGGAGCATCGGAGGCAGAAGGGCGACCTTTTAGAGGTTTATAAAATCACGAGGGTCATGGATAGGATAGGATAAATAGGCAAAGTCTTTTCCCTGGCGTGGGGGAGTCCAGAACTAGAGAGCATAGGTTTAAGGTGAGAGGGGAAAGATACACAAGAGACCTCAGGGGCTTTTTCAACTCAGAGGGTGGTACGTGTTTGGAATGAGCTGCCAGAGGAAGTGGTGGAGGCTAGTACAATTGCAACATTTAAAAGGCATCTGGATGGATATATGAATAGGAAGGGTTTGGAGGGATATGGGCCAGCTGCTGGCAGGTGGAACTAGATTGGGTTGGGATATCTGGTCGGCATGGACAGGTTGGACCAAAGGTTCTGTTTCCGTCTTGTACATCTCTATGACTCTAAAGAAACAAAAAACAGAAATTGCTGGAAAAACTATCAGGTCTGGAAACATCTGTGGAGAGAAATCAGAGTTAATATTTTGGTTTCACTTCTTCAGAATGGTCTTCAGATTTTAAGTTCCTCACTCTCATTGGACCCTGAGTTATTCACTACTTCTGGTATATTTTTGTGCTTTTAACATCTGACATAATTCATTTGCTTAATGTCTTTGCCATTACTCAACTGTATTCCACAAAATAATCTTTCCATGTGGGATGGTATCAAGACTTTGACTGAATACTTGTCCACTTTAAGTGTACAGGGCACTCTTTCTAATACTCTTGCTACACAGCAAAGGATCTGGAGACCTAATTAAAGCTATAATTCAGGTTGTCAAATTGCAAAAGACATTGCATATCCATTTAGTACCCAGGCTGACAGAGTTGGATAATCCCTGATGTAATCTATCTCATTTATTTGCAGAACCCACCAGAACAGTTAAAACAGACTGGGGCAAACATTGCTCTGTGGTTCTCATTTCACTCTGACCCATGGCTGCAGCATGGAGACCATATATGGAGGACATGACACCAAGCATTCACGAATCCCAGTATCTGGCCAATCAGTTGTAGAAACTAAATTCATGGTGAGCCTCAAGGGAGTACTTCAGTGGGACTGGAAGCTGTTTTTTTCTTGGGGAATACAGCTATCATGTTAAAGCAGGCAAGTACACATGGAGAAACTGTAAGCACAAGGTAAATGTGCATTCAAGGTGACTGCTTAAATCACTGCAGTTCTGGAAATTTTTTTTGCTTTTTCTGATACTTAGATTACCCACAGCAAGGAAACAGGCCATTCGGCCCAACAAGTCCACACAGGCCCTCTGAAGAGAAGCACACCCAGTCTGATTCCTTTACCCTATATTTACTCCAACTAATGCATCCAACACTGGGCAATTTAGCATGGCCAATTCATCTAACCTGCACATCTTCAGATTGTGGGAGGAAACTGGAGCACCCAGAAGAAACCCACACAGACACTGGGAGAATGTGCAAACTCCACACAGACAGTCGCCCAAGGCAGGAATTGAACTCGGGTCCTTGGTGCTGTGAGGCAGCAGTACTAAACACTGAACCACCATGCCACCCCTATATATAAATATATATATATATTACTGCAATTTCAAAATTTCAACTTATTTTACACTTTGGTTCTAATACCCCATATGAAAAATCAAGTTGAGTCTTACATAGTTATGATTTACCAGTTTTTTTTTCGTTAGGTAAAAACAATGACTGCAGATGCTGGAAACCAGAGTTTAGATTAGAGTGGTGCTGGAAAAGCACAGCAGTTCAAGCAGCATCCGAGGAGCAGTAAAATTGACATTTCAGGCAAAAGCCCTTCATCAGGAATACAGGCAGAGTGCCTGAAGGGTGGAGAGATAAATGGGAGCTTTTTTTCGTTCTCTCACTGAAGAGGATAATTCTTACCCAAGTCTGGTGATGAATGCTGACAATTCAGGATTTGAACTTGGAACTTTTAGGGCTGCATTGGTATGGAATACGCTGAAGAATACCTTCACCATAAATGCTTTACTAAAGGAAAATTGCAGCTATGCTTATATCCTGTCAATATTTTATAATAAGTTCTATAACCACATTTATAATGGTACCAGATCGATGGAACTTCAGGTAGTGGAGATAAGAAAATTGCTTTTCTAAGTTAAGGACAGGTTTGACAGAAGGGTTCAACATTATGAAGTGCGTTGATCAAGTGAATAAGGAGAAGTGTTTCTGTTGGCAGAAGAGTCGGTAATCAAAGACAATTAGGTTATTGTGCAAAAGAACCAGATTTGTACACCCAGCATCTTGTAACCTTGTTGGTCTGAGCAGCCTTTTCCATACTGTAGATTCTGTAATATTAACTTAGAGATGGAACGCAGTCTGAAAAGTAAACAAAATTTCCCAAGGTATAGTTGGCAAATTTACCATACTAGACAAAATATGGAAAAAAATTAAAGATCAATTCGATTGTGACTAAGTCATTTTTCATAGGTTATTGTCAAGATAACTAAATTACTTTGAAATAATAGAGTAGGTAGTGATTTCAGTGCAATTGTTAACTCTTCAGTCTGAATGTTGAAGATACAAAATGCTGTGATCACCCACAGATAAAGCCATATAATTCAACTGAATGCAATCACTTCCTTGAAATTGAATCTATTTTTCATTTGTCACTATATTCAGCCTCTGGTTGGTAATGCAGTTTATTTGTAGGTAATATGGCCTTGTCACTATGAAGCTTTGTTGATAAAGTGTGCATTTGTAATGCTATGGGTTGACCTCACATTATAATGAGTTAGTTCCTTTGCATTGTATTATAATGCTTCTGACAGAGAAGAGAAAAGTCATGGTTTTGATTTAACTTGTTCTTAAGATGTGAATATAGTTGGCAAGGCCAGCATTTGTTAGCTTTGAGAAAACAGTAGTAAGTAATGTCATTGAATTGCTGCTGTCCATGTGTTGTGTTTCACCTACTGTATTGAATTGGTTGACACGTGGTATCTATGTTTCTGAGTAACTCAGGAGGAAGCCCTCTTTCCACTTGACACATGGCTGAAGCTGGTTACAAATGCTTCCGTGTCTTGTCTTCTACTCTAGTGTGCTGGATTTCCTCCATCTTTGAGGAAGAAGATTTTGTGGAGCTGCCTCCTCCAATTACTTGATTATCCACCACCATTCACCACCGGATGTGGCAAGACTGCAAAGCTTACATCAGATCTGTTGATTATGGAATAATTTAGCTCTGTATATCATATGATACTTACATTGTTTGGCATTCCAGTAGTCCTCCATCCTTAATACCGCATTTTAGGCACATTTATGCAAACCTATTCAACCAAAGTTGATCCCATGGTTTGATGGTAATGATAGAGTGGGGATATATCAGACAATGACATTAACATGTATACAATTCTGCTGCTGATGGTCCTTATGCCTCATGGATGCCCAGTATTGAATTGCTATACCTATTCAAATTCTATCCCAATTATCACAATGATAGAGAAAGCATCTATAGCTTTTGGCTCTTCTTTAGAGCTTAGATCTGGAGTTAATCCCTGATAACTTCTGTCTGCTGAGTTCATGTTAGTCAATTCCACAAATGCTTAATTTTTTGGTTTGTACTTTTAAAAATTCACTTATGGTGTAAAGGTGTTGCTGGCTGGCCAGTATTTATTGCCTGTCCCTTATCTGCCCTTCAAATGCTGGTGGTGAATTGCTTTCTTGAACTGCTACAGTCCATGTGTTGTAGGTTGACCCATTACAGTTATGGAGGGAATTCCAGGATTTTGACCCATTCACAGTGAAGAAATGGTGATATATTTACAAATCGGATAGTGAGTGGCTTGGAGAGGAACTTGCAGGGGATTGTACTCTTTGTAAGATTGTTGTGGAAAGGGACATGTATGGGCCTGAAATCAAAGTTCTCAACTAGAGGAAGGCTGATTTTAAGAAGATTAAATATAATTTGACTGACCCAGCCAGGAGTAGATACTTTTGGGCAAATCTGTCTCAGAACAGGCCTGTGACCCGCTGTGTTTCACAGAGATTGGTGCTGAGCCCACCTTTATTTGTCATTTTTTAAATGATTTAGATAAGAATATCGAAGGCACAGTTAGTAAGTTTGTGGACGACACCAAGGTTGGTGGTACAGTGGACAGTGAAGAAGGTTTTCTAAGATTACAAAGAGACTAGATAACAAAGAACAAAAAATAAAGAAAATTTACAGCTCAGGAACAGGCCCTTCGGCCCTCAAAGCCTGTGCTGATCCAAATCCACTGTCTAAATCTATCGCCTAATTCCTAAGGATCTGTATCCTCCTGCTTCCCACCTACTTATGCATCTGTCCAGACACACCTTAAATGAATCTATCGTGCCTGACACTACTACCTCTGCTAACAACAAGTTCCAGGCACCTACCACCCTCTGTGTAAAGTACTTTCCGCGTGTATCCCCCTTAAACTTTTCATCTCTCACCTTGAATGTGTGACCTCTCGTTATTGTTTCCCTCACCCTGGAAAAAAGCCCATCTCTATCCACCCTGTCTATATTCTTCGTGATTTTGTAGACCTCAATGAGGTTCCCCCTCAATCTCCTTTTTTCTAATGAAAACAATGCTAACTTACTCAACCTCTCTTCATAGCTGGCACCTTCCATACCAGGCAACATCCTCGTAAACCTTCTCTGAACCCTCTCCAAAGCGTCCACAAGCTTTTGGTGATGTGGTGACCAGAATCGTATACAGTATTCTAAATGCAGCCAAACCAAAATCTTGTACAATTTTAACATGACCTGCCAGCTCTTATATTCAATACCCAATCTGATGAAGGCAAGCATACCATATACCTTCCAGACCACTCTATCCAACTGTGTAGCCACCTTCAGGGTACAATGGACCTGAACTCCCAGATCTCTTTGCTCATCAATTTTTTCCAAGGCTCTTCCATTTACAGTAAAGTTCAGTGTAGAATTCAACTTCCCAAAATGCATCACCTCACATTTAGAGTCATAGAGATGTTGCCTGGATTGAACTCCATCTTCCACTTCTCCGATAAACTCTCCAATCTATCTATATTCTCCTGTAGTCTTTGATAGTCCCCTATGCTTTCTGCTACTCCACCAATCTTCGTTTTATCTGCAAACATATTGATCAGACCAACAATGCCATCTTCCAGATCATTTATGTGTATCACAAATAATAGTGGCCCCAGCACTGATCCCTGTGGAACACTGCTGGTCACCTTTCTCCATTTTGAAAAACTCTCTTCAGCTCCTACTCTCTGTCTCCTGTTGCTCAACCAGTTCTTTATCCACCTAGCTAGAACACCCTGCACATCATGTGACTTCACTTTCTCCATTAGTTTACCATGGGGATACTTATCAAACACCTTAATAAAGTTCATGTATATGACATCTACAGCCCTTCCTTCATCAATCAACTTTGTCACTTCCTCAAAGAACTTTATTAAGTTGATAAGGCACGATCTTCCCTGCACAAAACCATAAGCCCATTCTTTTCCAAATATAAATAGATTTTATCCCCCAGTACCTTCTCCAGCAACTTTCCTACCACTGACATCAGGCTCACTCATCTGTAGTTACCTAGAATATCCCTACTACCCTTCTTGTACAGGAGGACAACATTAGCAACTCTCCAGTCCTCTGGCACTTCATTTGTGTTTAAGGATGCTACAAAGATATTTGTCAGGGCCCCAGCTATTTCCTCTCTCACCTCCCTCAGCTACCTGGGATAGATCCCATCTGGTCCTTGGGATTTGTCCACCTTAATATCCTTTAGCCTACCCCAACACATCTTCCCTCCTTATGTCAACATGATCCAGAGTAAACAAACTTCGATCTCTAATTTCAACATTCATGTCCCTCTCCTCAATGAACACTGACACAAAATAATCATTGAGAATCTCACCCATTTTCTCAGGTTCAACCCACAACCTTCCTTCCTTATTCGTTAGTGGAACAACCATTTCTCTTGTTACCCTCTTGTTTCTTATATGTGAATAAAAGGCCTTGGGATTCTTCTTAATTCTGCTTGCTAAAGTTATTTCATGACCCCTTTTAGCCCATTTGATTCTTTGTTTAAGAATGGTCCTACTCTCCTGATATCCCTCCAAGGCCCGTTCTGTTTTTAGCTATCTGGAACTTCTGTACGCTTCCCTTTTCCTCTTGGCTAGTTACACGATTTCTCCTGTCATCCATGGTTCATGAATCTTGCCTTTCCTACCCCTTGTTTTCAAAGGGACATGCCTATCCTGCACTATCTTCAACCTATCTTTGAAAGCCTCCTACATATCAAATGTGGACTTCCCTTCAAATAGCTGCTCCCAATCCAAATTTCTCAACTCCTGCCGAATTTTGGTATGGCCCCTTCCCTCATTAGACTATCGACATACTGCTCTCGAAAACATTCCTGGATGCTCTTTACAAATTCTGGCCCATCCCCAGACCTCTGACACCATCCCAGTCAATGTTGGGAAAATTGAAATCTCCCATCACCACTACCCTTTTGCCTCTACATCTTTCCATAATCTGTTTATCTATATATTCTTCTACATCACACTCACTGGGTCAATGGACTGGAGTGGCAGGTGGAGTTTAATTTGGGTAAATGCAAGGTATTACATTTTGGGAAAATAAACAAGGACAGGACATTTACCAATACAAGTAGGATAGTTTTGTTGAATAGAGACACCTAGGGGCTCATGGACATCAGTCTGCATCATGCATAGGTAGTTAAGAAGGCATTAAGCATGCTGGCCTTTAGTGTTAAAACCTTTGCTTACGCATCAGTCTGCATCACACATATGTGGTTAAGGAGGCATTAAGCATGCTTGCCTTCACTGCGAAGACCTTTGAGAATAAGAGTTGGAATATTATGTTGAGATTGTAAAGGACATTGATGAGGACTCTTCTGGAGTACTGTGTCCAGTTCTGATCACACTGTTACAGGAAGGACATTGTTAGGCTGGACAGGGTTCACAAGAGGTTTATCAGGATATTGCCAGGAATGGAGGGTTCAAGCTATACAGACAGTATGGACAGGCTGGGACATGTTTCACTAGAGCGGAGGAAGTTGAGGGATGACCTTCTAGAGGTTTATAAAATCATGAGGAGTATAAATTAGGTGAATAGCCAGTGTCTTTTCCCTAAGATAGGGGATTTCAAGAATAGGGGGCTTTTAAAGTGAGAGGAGAAAGATTTTACAAAAGATATGAAGGGCAATTTTTTTTACAGAGAAAATGATTTGTGTGTGGAATGAACTTTCAGATAAAGTAGTGGTTGTGGCTACAGTATCAAAGTTGCAGCTGCTTCCATTGTTCCAACATTTTAAAAAAACTTAAAGGTCTGCTACATTACTTACTTGGACTGATTCAAGTAGCCGGTTCTGCACCTCTGCCTTTACAATCTAGGACAAATTAACCTTTTTAAAGTGACAGCATCATCACAGTATGTTGACAACAACATCTTTCCTCTCCCAGTCCAAGTTCCACTGCAACCCAGATGAGATACCTTGAACCCAGGCACCAGTCAGGCAACACAGCCCTCATGACTCTCGATCTTGGCCACACAGGACAATGTCAATTCATCTGATTATACTATCACCAATTACAACTACAGTTCTCTTTTCTCCTGTCCTTTTGAATGGTTTCTCGTACCACAGTGATATCATCTATTGATCATGCTCCCTATAGAGTCACTCTCACTCAAAGAGAGAGCAGGTTTCTCAAGGTTGTTAGACAAACTTGGGGCTAAGGCTCCTGATTCCCTCTACCTGTCTTGTTGGTAGTCACACCTTCTTGTTCCTGACAACTGACTGAATTCAAGGTAGCCAATTTACGGATGTGACTGCCAGCTGAAACAACATCCAGAAAACTCTCTCCCTCCCTGAAATCACCACAAATCCATTAGGAAATGGTCAGCACATAGCGTCCTCAAGACCCAGCAGGAAAAGGAGAGAATGGATCCTGTCAGCTTATTCCCCGAGCAGACTGTCAAACCCATTTGGCAGAATGCCTCATCAGTAAAACTTGTGTCACCGCATACTGCCCTTGAAGTGGCTGCAGGGGGTAGTGGAGGCAGAAACTGTCACATATCTCCTTCTGAAATGTACCTTTGCAAAGGAAGTCTGAAGAAAGATTCAGTGGTTTGTGTTGAGGTTCATCCTGAACAGCTCTGTGATGGAGGACTCTGCTCTCAATGGTCTATTCCCTGGGCCGCACACCAAAACAATCATCAACTTCACCTGGAGGACCATCAACTCAGTGAAAGATGCTCTTTGGTCTGCCCGAAACTTCTTGGTCTTCCAGAACAAGGAGTTGACCTCGACCGAGTATTGCAGACTGGCATTCCAAGGTTAAGCACTAAGTGCTGAGGGAAACTCTAGTGATGGAGAGGGATAAGTGTGCACTGCAGGGCAAGAGTTATAGCTGGGGGCAGGGAAATTATGATGCGGTGAGGCATGACTTAGGATGCGTGGCTTGGAAAAGTAGGCTTCGAGGCAAGGGCGTAATTGATATGTGGAACTTGTTCAAGGAGCAACTATTGAGTGTCCTTGATAAGTATGTACCTGTCAGGCAGGGAGGAAAGGGTCGTGTGAGGAAGCCGTGGTTTAATAAGGAATTGGAGTCCCTTGTTAAAGGGAAGAGGGCAGCCTATGTAAAGATGAGGCGTGAAGGTTCAATTGGGGCGATTGAGAGTTATAAGGTAGCCAGGAAGATTCTGAAGAGAGAGCTAAGAGCAGCAAGGAGGGGACATGAAAAGTCCTTAGTTGGTAGGATAGGGAAAACCCTAAGGCTTTCTATAGGAATGTCAGGAATAAAAGAATGACTAGGGTAGGAATAGGTCCAATCAAGGATAGTAGTGGGAAGTTGCGTGTGGAGGCTGAAGAGATTGGGGAGCTACTGAATGAATACTTTTCGACAGTATTCACTCAGGAACAGGACATTGTTGCCGATGTGAATACTGAGTCACAATTAATTAGAATGGACGGCTTTGAGGTATGCAGGGAAGAGGTGTTGGAAATTCTGGAAAGGGTGAAAATAGATAAGTCCCCTGGGCCTGATGGCATTTATCTCAGGATGCTCTGGGAAGCAAGGGAGGAGGTTGCAGAGCCATTGGCCTTGATTTTTATGACCTCGTTGTCTACAGGAATAGTGCCAGAAGACTGGAGGATAGCAAATGTGGTTCCCTTGTTCAAGAAGAGGAGTAGGGATAACCCAAGTAACTATAGGCCGGTGAGCCTCACTTCTGTTGTGGGCAAAGTCTTACAATTCTCTCTAAGGGATATGATTTATGAACATCTGGATAGGAATAATGTGATCAGGGATAGTCAGCATGGTTTTGTGAAGGGCAGGTCGTGCCTCACAAACCTGATTGAATTCTTCGAGAAGGTGACTAAGGAGGTGGACGAGGGTAAAGCGGTAGATGTGGTGTATATGGATTTTAGTAAGGCATTTGATAAGGTTCCCCATGGTAGGCTACTGCAAAAAATACGGAGGTATGGCATTGAGGGTGAGTTGGAGGTTTGGATTAGGAATTGGCTGGCTGGAAGAAGACAGAGGGTAGTAATTGATGGTAAAGGTTCATCTTGGAGTGCAGTTACGAGCGGTGTTCCGCAAGGAGCTGTTTTGGATCATTGCTGTTTGTCATTTTTATAAATGACCTGGAGGAGGGGCTAGAAGGTTGGGTGAGCAAGTTTGTGGATGATATGAAAGTCGGTGGAGTTGTTGACAGTGAGGAAGGATGTGTCAGGTTACAGCGGGATATAGATAAGCTGCAGAGCTGGGCAGAAAGGTGGCAAATGGAGTTCAATATAGCTAAGTGTGAGGTGATTCACTTTGGTAAGAGTAACAAGAAGAAGGGGTACTGGGCTAATGTGGATACTTGGTAGTGTGGATGAGCAGAGGGATCTTGGTGTCCATGTACACAGATGTTTGAAAGTTGCCACCCAGGTAAATAGTGCTGTGAAGAAGGCATATGGCGTACTGGATTTTATTGGTAGAGGAATTGAGTTCCAGAGTCCTGAGGTCATGTTACAGTTGTAAAAGACTCTGGTGCGGCCGCATCTGGAATATTGTGTGCAGTTTTGGTCGCCATACTATAGGAAGGATGTGGAGGCACTGGAACGGGTGCAGAAGAGGTTTACCAGGATGTTGCCTGGCATGGTAGGAAGATCATATGAGGAAAGGCTGAGGCACTTGGGGCTGTTTTCATTGGAGAAAAGAAGGTTTAGGGGTGACTTGATAGAGGTGTACAAGATGATTAGGGGTTTAGATAGGGTTGATCATGAGAACCTTTTTCCACGTATGGAGTCAGCTATTACGAGGGAGCATAGCTTTAAATTAAGGGGTGGTAGGTATAGGACAGATGTTAGGGGTAGATTCTTTACTCAGCGAGTCATGAGTTCATGGAATGCCCTGCCAGTAGCAGTGGTGGACTCTCCCTCTTTATGGGCATTTAAACGGGCATTGGATAGGCATATGGAGGATAGTGGGTTAGTGTAGGTTAGGTGGGCTTGGATCGGTGCAACATCGAGGGCCAAAGGGCCTGTACTGCGCTGTATTCTTCTATGTTCTATAAACATTAAAGTTTGGGGCAGCTGCTGCCAAGGCACAGTCAAAATAGACCACAAACCAGGGTTTCTCTTTTGAAGTTTATTGGTGGGGGGGGGGGGGTAGTCTGTTCATTTATTGGACACCACCCTCCATAACTCAACTATATGTTCATAAAAGAAATATCTTTATTTTGTTTGTTAGATAGTGTCAAACTCTAATGTTTGTTTGTTGCTTCATATGCCACTCTACAGAACCAAACTGCTTTAGAGACTAAGCAGATAAAGATATTTTTATGATTGAAGTATATTATTGAAATTTATAAAATTAAAAGTTTTACTTTTTTTTAGTTTGCAACCCGTAAATATTTCCCCTATTTGTTTTCAATCTAAAAGTAAGCTATAAATAGATAGCGAAATTAACACTTGTCGCCAATCACTGAACTTAAGGTTTTCCTGTGATGTCACTTTTTTTTGTGCTGGAACCCAGATAATTGGCTTCAATTTATTCTGTGAAAGACTTTACAAACTATGATCCAGACAGGTAACCAAAAAATCTCCTCTTACTCCTCTGCATTGAATTCCTATGCTGCCTCCAAATTCTGCAAACCAAATACTCAGACTATGTCTTACTCTGGCTGTGTTCTCTCATTCCTGATCTTTCAAAGATACAAAGCCTTTACCAACTTGAACAAGGTCAAATCCTGGTCCATCCCTCCACATGGGGAGAACTTCCCCTACCCAAGAAGCTGCCTCTCAACTAAAGCCGACATAGACGTGGAGGGTTAAAATTGCATTCAATCGGCAAGTGCCACCTTCTAACACCCAAGTATGAGGGTTTTCAATGATCGTGACAGCCATGCTGGCACCAAGATCCTTGTCTACAAGGCAATCATCCTTCCAACTCTTTTGTATGACTCCAAAAGTACAAGACCCTTGAGAAGTGGCAGTTGGAGTTTAATTCAGATAAATGCGAGATGCTGCAATTTGGGAAAGCAAATCTTAGCAGGACCTATACACTTAGTAATAAGGTCCTAGAGAGTATTGCTGAACAAAGAGCCTTTGGAGTGCAGGTTCATAGCTCCTTGAAAGTGGAGTCATGGGTGGATTGGATAGTGCAGAAGGTGCTTGGTATGCTTTCTTTTATTGGTCTATTAAGTACAGGAATTGGGAGGTCATGTTGCAGCTGTACAGGACATTGGTTAAGCCACTTTTGGAACATTGCGTGCAATTCTCGTCTCCTTCCTATCGGAAAGAAGTTGTGAAACTTGAAAGGGTTCAGAAAAGATTTACAAGGATGTTGCCAAGGTTGGAGGATTTGAGCTATGGGGAGAGGCTGAATAGGCTGGGGCTGTTTTCCCTGGAGCATCAGAGGCTGAGGGTTGACCTTATAGAGGTTTACAAAATTATGAGGGGCATGGATAGGATAAATAGACAAAGTCTCTTCCCTGCAGTCGGGGAGTCCAGAACTAGAGGGCATAAGTTTAGGGTCAGAGAGGAAAGATATAAAAGACACCTAAGGGGCAACTTTTTCACACAGAGGGTGGTATGTGTATAGAATGAGCTGCCAGAGGAAGTGGTGGAGGCTGGTACAATTGCAACATTTAAAAGGCATTTGGATGGGTATATGAATAGGAAGGGTTTGGAGGGATATGGGCTGGCTGCTGGCAGGTGGGACTAGATTGGGTTGGGATAACTGGTCGGCATGGATGGGTTGGACTGAAGGATCTGTTTCCATGCTGTACATCTCTATGGCTCTATAAGTGCCATCAACACTGAGACAGATTTTCCAAGTCAGATGGGAGGAGAAGCATGCTAATTCAAGCAGTTAACAGCACCAGCACTGAGGCTATGATCAGCTGAAACCAACTCTGCTGGGCAATCCACGTGCTTACGATGCCTGAGTTATGACTGTCAAAGCAAATCATCTTTGTCTAGCTCAAGGAAAATATTTGAATGAGAGGAGGCCAAACAAAGCATTTCAAAGACTCCCTAAAGACTTTCCTCAAGAAATGCAAGAAAGATGCCAGTGCATGGGAGACCTTGTTAAAAAAAAACAACTTGGAGAAAGCTCCTGAATGAAGGGACACAATTCTTTGAGAACAACTGGCAAAAGGAGGAAGTGCAGAAAAGGAATGCCAACAATCTTTGGGTCAAGGACGAGTTCTGTACCCAAAATACCTTCCAAATAGATGGTTAGAGACGTGGTTCTAGGATTGGGTTCATCAGTCACACAAGAGAACCCATGACCAATGACATGGAATTTCTTAGGTGAACAATCATTCTCATTAGCGACTTCTAGCTGATGATGATGTGATGAGGGCAATGCTTTTGATGTAGTGTACTTTTTCATTAAGGCTTTTGAACAGGTCTCACAAGGGAGACTAGAAGCAAAGGTAAGAGCTGCCTGAAATCCAAGGAAATATAGCAAATTTATCGCCCCCAGTTGGCTGAGTGGCAGGAAGTAGAGGATGATGGTTGAGGGGTATTTTTTTGACTGTAAATCTGTGTCGAGTGGGAGCCAACAGGTGCCAGTGTTGGAGCCTTTGCTATTTGGGCTTTGTATAAGTGAATTAGACTTATGTGTAGGAGGGTTGTTCAGTAACACCTCAGTTGATACAAAAATTGGTGGGGTAGTAAATATTGAGGAGTAGAATGATAGATTCCAAGAGGATATACGCAGGATAATCAGATGGGCTGATCAGTGCCAAATGGAATTCAGTCTGGATAAATGTGAGGAAATGCACTTGGGCAGGACTAACTTGATAACCAGTAGGACCCTGGGAAACACTGAGAATTAGAGGAACATTTGTGTGTATGTACACTGGTCCCTTAATGTATCAGGTCACGTGGATAAAGTAGTTAAGAAGGAACATAGTATATTTGTTTTTATTAGCCAAGGCATAGAGTTCAAGAGCAATAACATTATGTATAAAATCTCAGTTAGACCACAGTTGGTGTGTGTATTTCTGGAATCTACATTATAGAATTGTGATAGCATTGGAGAGGGTGCAGAGGAGATTTACCAGGACATTTGCTGGGCTGGAGAGTTTTAGATATAAAGAGGGATTAGACAGACTGAAGACCTGAAGAAGGGTTACTGGACTCAAAACATTACATTAAAACTCTGCTTTCTCTCACAGATGCTGCCAGGACTGAAGAATTTCTCCTGTAATTTCTGTTTTTGTTTTGAACAAATGGGTTATTCCCTTCGAGCAGCAAAGATTTAGAGGAGTGGGCGTTGTATAAAGTTTTCAGGGACATTGATAGGGTAGACAGGAAAAAAACAATTCCCTTGATGGAGGGATAAATGACCAGGGGGCAAAGATTTAAGGTTAGGTGCAGAAGTTTAGAGGTGATGTGAAAATTGCTTTCACCCAGAGGATGGTGGAAATCTGGAACTCCTTGCCTTTAAGGGTAGCAGGGCAGAAACCTTCATAACATTTAAGAAGTACTTCAAGGTCCACTTGCAATGCAAAGACACACAAGGCTGTGGGACAAGTACAGGAAAATGGGATTGGAACAGTTAGGTGGTTGTTTTAAATTGGTATGGACACAGTTGGCCAAAAATCTTTTTCCAATTGTCTATATCCTTTGAAACTTGACCTGCTCAGTCAGGAGCAATGTTACTAAACTACACTTAATGACGGGTATTGAAATCTCCTATCCAGAATATATTCCGAGCCCTCTCCATCCCCCATGCTTTGTCCAGTTGGTGTTCAACAGTATTCCCTGTAGGAATACTAATGGGGAGCAGGATTGTAGCTAATCAGGAAATAGGTTTGTCCATGATTGACCTCTTACTATGAGATTTCATTGGGTCCTGAGACAATGCTGAAGACTCCTAGAGAAGCTCCCTCCTAACTATATACCATTGTGTCACCACCCCTTCAGAGTCTGTTCTGTTGTTTGGACAACAAAATACCCAGGGATGGTGATAATGTGTCTAGGATGTTGTCTTTAAAGTATGATTCTGAAAGTATAATTATGTTGGGCTTTTGATTGATATTCTATTGGATAACTTTGGAAAAAGCTTCAGGATTTTAGTGAAGAGAACTTTATAGGATCAGTACTGCCTTGTTTGCTGCTATGATTCAGTAGCTTGGTGAATGCCAGCTGATCTGCCCGGTTTCATTCTCTTATTTCAAATTTACAGTGGTTTAGTACGAGAGTGGGCTTGCTAGCCCACTTAACACAGTAGTTCAGATTGAACTACAAGTTGTCAATCTGGGGTCACAAACATTTCAGGAGAGTTAAGGATGGTGAATTTCCTTTCCAGAAGGGTGATAATGAACCAATGCTTTTCACGACAACAAGCTGTAGCTTCATGGTTATCCTTAGACTAACTTTTCATTCCAGATTTAATAACTGAATTGAAGCTGCACCAGCTGCTTTGGTTCATAATATGCAATATAATATCAGTCTGAACCTCAGGATTGCTAGTCCAGTGAAATAACCACAATGACTCTATGTCCCATGGGCTCGCTTGACATTTTGAACTTGGCTTTTTGATGTTTTGATAGCTGTCAGATCTAAACACATTCCCCAAAGCAAAGACTCAAAATTACATTCATAAATTTTATCTGTGGCATTGTTGAATTATATTATGACATAAATAATTTAGGTTTATTAACTTTAGTGCTGCTTAATAGCTAAGATTTGGACGTATAATAAATATCTTGTATGATATTTAGAACAACATACTGAAGGACATCAACAAGGTGAAGGAGATCATAGGTTGGGGGATAATGTATTATTCCATAAAATCCAGATTAGATTTGCAGTGTATCAGAATTTGCGATGTTCTAGTATAAATGTCTTTGTCTTACTTTCAGTAGCATTCTTGTTTTGGCAACCACAGTAATCAAAGTAACAATCAGCAAATCCTAGACTATGGGTGAAATGTTCCCCAAGTGGTTTGCCAAGTGAAATTCAAAGGTTCGGGATAGGGCTAACCCCATCCTTAACCCTACTGTATGGTGCCTGGTCCGATATGGCTCGGAGTGACTTTTCCTGTGCAATCTTCAGCTCACTAGTTAGGCAATCAAACTCTTTGAAGCTTTTCTTGGGGAACTACAGAGATGAAAAGGCAGAAGTGTTACCTAAGTGGGACCAACAATGTTCCTGCCTCCCACATCATTTTTAAAGCCTATCTGCACACCGTTTCACAAGTTACAAGCCAGGAGTGAGCCATCACTTGAGCATCAACCACTTAAGCCTCAACATTGAGAACATAGAATTACACAATTATAGCACAGGTAGAGGCCATTCAGCACATTATGTCTGCACTGACTGAATAAACTAGCTTCCCATTCTAGTCCCAGTTTCCAGCATCCGGTCTGTAACCTTGAGCTTAAAGTACTTCAGATTCATTTTAAATGAGTTGAGGATTTCTGCCCCAACATAACCATTAAACTGGGTAGTGAATTCTGGTTACCTATCACTCTCTGGCTGAAAAATATTTTGTCATGCCCCTTCTAATCTTTCTACCAACCACCTTAAATTTGTGTTCTGTGTTAACTGATTTCTTGCGAGGAGACATCGATCTTCCCTGTCCACTGGATCCAAGTTCTACCTTATTTTGTAAACCACAGTTAAGACACCTCTCAGTCTCCTCTTTTCTGAAAAAATGCAACCCTTGTCTATCCAGCCTTTCCTTATAATTGCATTTTCAAGCCACGGTAATATGATTGTGAATCTCCTCTGTACTCTGTCTTATGAACAATTATGTCTTCCCTGTAATGTGACCAGAATGTACACAAACGTCTAGCTGTGTCCTTACCAGTGTTTTATATAGTTCTAACACTACATCCCTACTCTACTCTATATTTTATCCAATGAAAGAATGTATCTGTATGCCTCGATACCATCTTATTTGCCAGTCATGCCATTTTCAGTGCTGTGTGGACATGCACTCCAAGGTCTCTAAAAATTCAACCTTTTCAATACTCTCTGTTTTATTGTATATTTCCTTGCCTTGTTTGCCCTCCTGAAAAGTGTAACATTGCATTTCTCAGGATTGAATTCCTTTCATCACTTTTCTGCCCACTCAACTAAACTATTGACATCATCCTGCAGTTGACAGCAATGTCGTCACTTTCATCTATCTGGCCATTTGTTTCTGTTGTCTTCAAATTTACCAATCATGCTGTCTACATTTAAGTCTAAATTATTAATAATGTCATAAAATAGCAAAAAGAGAGGGAGGCAAAAAGTGGATAACTATTGGCCAATTGGCCTAACATCTATTGTTGGAATCAATTATTAAGAAACTAATAGCAGCACATTTGGAAAATCATAATCTAATCAAATTGAGCTTCATGAAAGGGAAGTTTGACTAATTTATTAGAGATTTTCATAGAGGTCTCAACTAGAGTGGGTAGAGTGGAACCAGGAAAGGTGTTGCATTTGGACTTTTGTAAGACATTTGACAATGCAGCTCATGAAAGATTGAATCATCAGTTCATGGTGTTGGAGGTAGTAACCTCAATTATCCGAATATCAATTATCCAAATTTCGGATTATCCAAAGAAGATCTCAAGGTACCGATAGAAACATTACAGCAAAGAGGTGTTTCCAACATTGTAAACAAAAGATGGCAATCAATGATTAAAAATAAATTCAGCTTACTGAAATGCTGCCGAGATCAGTCCTGGACATCGATGGGAGCCCAGGCACTGACTGACCTCCCATCCTCTCTCTCTCCCCCCACATTTTCCTTGGAGTTCTGTACAGGGGTGTACCCAACATTGTCCTGTACAGGGCAAAGGTGGAACTTGTCAAAAAGTTGCAGTACAATGGTGTGTGTGGAGGCCAGGGAGGGAGGGGTGTGTGTGTGTGTGTGTGTAGGCCAGTGAGGGAGGGGTGTGTGTGTGTGTGTGTGTGTGTAGGCCAGGGAGGGAGGGGTGTGTGTGTGTGTGTGTGTAGGCCAGGGAGGGAGGTGTGTGTGTGTTTGTGTAGGCCAGGGAGGGAGGGGTGTGTGTGTGTGTGTGTGTAGGCCAGGGAGGGAGGTGTGTGTGTGTGTAGGCCAGGGAGGGTGGGGTGTGTGTGTGTGTTTGTGTAGGCCAGGGAGAGAGGGGTGTGTGTGTGTGTGTGTGTGTAGGCCAGGGAGGGAGGGGTGTGTGTGTGTAGGCCAGGGAGGGAGGGGGGTGTGTGTGTGTGTGTGTAGGCCAGGGAGGGAGGGGTGTGTGTATGTGTGTGTGTGTGTGTGTGTGTGTGTGTAGGCCAGGGAGGGAGGGGTGTGCGTGTGTAGGCCAGGGAGGGAGGGGTGTGTGTGTGTGTGTGTAGGCCAGAGAGGGAGGGGTGTGTGTGTGTGTGTGTGTAGGCCAGAGAGGGAGGGGTGTGTGTGTGTGTCTGTAGGCCAGAGAGGGAGGGGTGTGTGTGTGTGTAGGCCAGGGAGGGAGGGGTGTGTGTAGGCCAGGGAGGGTGGGGTGTGTGTGTGTGTGTGTAGGCCAGGGAGGGAGGGGTGTGTGTGTGTAGGCCAGGGAGGGAGGGGTGTGTGTGTGTGTGTGTAGGCCAGGGAGGGAGGGGTGTGTGTGTGTGTAGGCCAGGGAGGGAGGGGTGTGTGTGTGTGTGTAGGCCAGGGAGGGAGGTGTGTGTGTGTGTGTTTGTGTAGGCCAGGGAGGGAGGGGTGTGTGTGTGTGTGTAGGCCAGGGAGGGAGGGGTGTGTGTGTGTGTGTGTGTGTAGGCCAGGGAGGGAGGGGTGTGTGTGTGTGTTTGCGTAGGCCAGGGAGGGAGGGGTGTGTGTGTGTAGGCCAGGGAGGGAGGGGTGTGTGTGTGTGTGTGTAGGCCAGGGAGGGAGGTGTGTGTGTGTGTGTGTGTGTGTGTGTAGGCCAGGGAGGGAGGGGTGTGAGTGTGTAGGCCAGGGAGGGAGGGGTGTGTGTGTGTGTTTGTGTGTGTAGGCCCGGGAGGGAGGGGTGTGTGTGTGTAGGCCAGGGAGGGAGGGGTGTGTGTATGTGTGTGTGTGTGTGTGTGTGTGTAGGCCAGGGAGGGAGGGGTGTGTGTGTGTAGGCCAGGGAGGGAGGGGTGTGTGTGTGTGTGTGTAGGCCAGAGAGGGAGGGGTGTGTGTGTGTGTGTCTGTAGGCCAGAGAGGGAGGGGTGTGTGTGTGTGTAGGCCAGGGAGGGAGGGGTGTGTGTAGGCCAGGGAGGGAGGGGTGTGTGTGTGTGTGTGTGTGTGTGTGTAGGCCAGTGAGGGAGGGGTGTGTGTGT
The DNA here is from genome assembly GCF_047496795.1 of Chiloscyllium punctatum. NCBI lineage: Eukaryota > Metazoa > Chordata > Chondrichthyes > Orectolobiformes > Hemiscylliidae > Chiloscyllium > Chiloscyllium punctatum. Next base: position 70,897,743 of record NC_092743.1, read on the forward strand.
GTGTAGGCCAGGGAGGGAGGGAGGGGTGTGTGTGTGTGTGTGTAGGCCAGGGAGGGAGGTGTGTGTGTGTGTGTGTGTGTAGGCCAGGGAGGGAGGGGGGTGTGTGTTTGTGTGTGTGTGTGTGTGTGTAGGCCAGGGAGGGAGGGGTGTGTGTAGGCCAGGGAGGGAGGGGTGTGTGTGTGTGTGTGTAGGACAGGGAGGGAGGGGTGTGTGTGTGTAGGCCAGGGAGGGAGGGGTGTGTGTGTGTGTGTGTGTAGGCCAGGGAGGGAGGGGTGTGTGTGTGTGTGTGTGTGTGTGTGTAGGCCAGGGAGGGAGGGGTGTGTGTGTGTTTGTAGGCCAGGGAGGGAGGGTGTGTGTGTGTGTGTGTAGGCCAGGGAGGGAGGGGTGTGTGTGTGTAGGCCAGGGAGGGAGGGGTGTGTGTGTGTAGGCCAGGGAGGGAGGGGTGTGTGTGTGTGTAGGCCAGGGAGGGAGGGGTGTGTGTGTGTGTGTGTGTGTGTGTGTAGGCCAGGGAGGGAGGGGTGTGTGTGTGTGTGTGTGTGTAGGCCAGGGAGGGAGGGGTGTGTGTGTGTGTGTGTGTGTAGGCCAGGGAGGGAGGGTGTGTGTGTGTGTGTGTGTGTGTAGGCCAGGGAGGGAGGGGTGTGTGTGTGTGTAGGCCAGGGAGGGAGGGGTGTGTGTGTGTGTGTGTGTGTAGGCCAGGGAGGGAGGGGTGTGTGTGTGTGTGTGTGTGTAGGCCAGGGAGGGAGGGGTGTGTGTGTGTGTGTGTGTGTGTGTAGGCCAGGGAGGGAGGGGTGTGTGTGTGTGTGTGTGTGTGTGTAGGCCAGGGAGGGAGGGGAGTGTGTGTGTAGGCCAGGGAGGGAGGGGAGTGTGTGTGTGTGTGTGTGTGTGTCGGCCAGGGAGGGAGGGGAGTGTGTGTGTGTGTGTAGGCCAGGGAGGGAGGGGAGTGTGTGTGTGTGTGTCGGCCAGGGAGGGAGGGGAGTGTGTGTGTGTGTGTGTGTGTGTGTGTAGGCCAGGGAGGGAGGGGAGTGTGTGTGTGTGTGTGTGTGTGTGTAGGCCAGGGAGGGAGGGGAGTGTGTGTGTGTGTGTGTAGGCCAGGGAGGGAGGGGAGTGTGTGTGTGTGTGTGTGTGTGTGTGTGTGTATGTGTGTGGCTATTTTGAGATATCCCCAAAGGAAGCAGCAGTCTTACTATTTGGTGTCCAGTCTGGCTGTTCTGGGGCCGGGGGGGGGGGGGGGGGGGAATGGGTGGGGAAGGGAAGGTGGCTTACAGGGGCAGGGCAGCCAGCGACGGAGGTTAGGTCACACCATGGGTAGGGCAGATGGAGGATTCAGCAGTGCTGCAGCTTCCTTACACACAAGTGTGCATGTCTGCTCAGAAACAAACCCTGAGACGGAGAGGGGGAGCAAGGCAGGCAGAGCGAGGAAAAAGGAAACTTCAGAAAACTCCCAACCCCAGAGGAGAGGCATTGAATCAATTGATCGAATAATCAATTATCCGAATGAAATACCGTTCGCCCATCTTGTTTGGATAATCGAGGTTCCTCTGTATTGGGATAGATAGAGAATTGACTAATGGACAGAAAACAGAAAATGGGGATAAGAGGCAGGGGGCTGCTGACCAATGGGATTCCACAGAGATCAGTGCTGGGACTGCAACTGTTTACAATCCAGATTACTGACTGGGAAGAAGAAAGTGAATGTTCTGCAGCCAAATTTGCAGGTGACACAAAAATAAATTAATAAATTAAATTAAAACAAACAATTTACAAACAGATATTGATAAGTTAAGTAAGAGTGTCACTACAGGCTTATAGATTGTCTCTATCTTGGAGATCTAGAGCATACTGTGTGAAATCCATGTCTAGCTAGTACATTTTTCTCTACATTACTGTTCACTGCCTGTCAGTGAATGGGAGGCATGGTAAAGTATTCTGGAAAATATCTTACATCACATGATTTGGTTCCTCAAACAGTCCTATCAGGAAAGGAAAGGCAGAGTAATAAAGTGAGTTCCATTTTTTCAGTTCTCCTGTTTCATATGCCTCTAGAGGCTGATTAAGAATTTTGTATTAATAAAACAATGCAATAGAATCCTTATAGTATGGAAGCAGACCATTAAGTCTACAACAATCCACCAAAGACCATTCCACTGAAAGTCCTCCTTTACCCCATTCCTGCATTTCCCATGGCTAATCCACCTAGCCTGCACATCTTCAGACTGTGGAAGGAAACCCACACAAACACAGAGAGAATATGCAACCTCCATACAGAACTTGCCCGAGGCTAGAATTGAACCTGGGTCCCTGGTGCTGTGGGTAGCAGTGCTAACCACAGAGCCACCCTGCCACCCCAAGAAGATTGGAATATGGAACTTCACTTGGCAAGGATCCATTTGGAGGCTTGGGCATTTTCCTGCTGCTTTTACAAAATCAAAAACTGCAAAGTTCTGTGGATGCTGGAAATCTAAAACAAAACAAAGTGCTTGAGAAACTCAGCAAGTCTGACAGCATCTGTAGATGAAGAAGCAAAGTTAGCATTTCAAGTCATAGCTGGAGTGACCTTATAGAAGTGTATAAAATCATGAGGGACATGGATAAAGTAAACAGACAATGTCTTTTCCCTGGAGTGGGGAGTCTTTGACAGGTAGTTCTTTGACACAAGATTTGCAAGAAATGGCTGATGAAATTCAATGTGAGCAAATGCGAAGTCTTTCACTTCGGAAGAAAGAATACAGGGATGGACTATTTTCTAAATGGTGATAACATTCCTAAAGCCAAAGTACAAAGGGATCTGGGAGTGCTAGTGCAGGATTCTCTAAAGGTTGATGTGCAGGTTGAACAAGATGTGGTAGTTGTGGGAAGGGTGTGAAACCAAAATAGTAGACAGTTTTCACGCTCAATATACTGTTAGATCCTTAAGATTGTTAAGTGCCAAAGCAGAAATTGAGATGTTGTTCCTTCAGCTTACTTTGGGCTTCAATGGAGTATTGCAGCAGGCCTAGAACAATAATGTTAGCATGGCATGAAGGAAATTATGGATTTGAGAGTTTGCTGGGGTTGGGACAATAACTAGATTAGAGTTGTGCTGGAAAAGCACAGCAGTTCAGGCAGCATCCGAGGAGCAGTAAAATCGATATTTCAGGCAAAAGCCCTTCATTTTACCTTGGGACAATAACTGCAAGGCTTTTTATATACCATAAAGTAGAGTACCGAAAAGTTCCAGAAATCTTGGAAACAAAAAGGCTTTTGACATCTTTTTTTGAGAGAATTTACACAGTTCCACTGAAATTCAGTTCCAATGCCTACATTTATATATGGTCTGCATGATGTTACTTTTTCGGTTGCATCTGGTGACTTTAGATCACATAAGATTTAGATTAGCTTTCACCAGTCTGAACATGCATCATTTGGTGAAATAGACAGCAAGTAAAGCAAAATGAAAATTATTGCTGGCTTCTTGTCTGCTTTCCTACCTGCAGCCAGCAAAAATAGCATGAAATAACAACTCTCTTGTTATGCATGGATCTTTTTAGAATGTGACCTCCTAGGATATGAATTGATAACAATATATGGGGCCATAGAAATTTTATGGCCTTATTTTATATAAGGGGCCATAGAAATAATGAGGTTAAATTCCTTTTTCTAAAAGCCTAAATGAGATAAAAATTGGTGTTCTCTCAATGTTCCTGGGAACATACTTCTAATGAGCATAATAGAGCTTGATTCATGTAAAGATAGAAGAAAATCTTGTGTCAAAAATGAAAATGTCATGGTGATGTAGATGACGGAGAGTTGAAAAAAACTACAATTAAATGGTACAAAAGCACCTAAGAACTATATTCTTCTCAACTAATCATCTGCTAAAGCTCCCGCTATTACATTTAATTCCTTCAAAGAAATACGTTTATTTTTCGTCAACTGTTATCTTCATTCGTTTTCCATTCCTCTTTTATTCCTTCTATTTGTTCAAATATTGCCTTTATTTTCTGGTTTCTTTACCACTGTTTTATTATGTAATATTTCATTCAGTCTTTTTTTTCCATTTTTTTACAGCTGTGCCACAAAAGCGTAGCTAACACTAGTGTACAGCAAATCTCTTCCATCACCATGGAAATCGTGGAGCCAGTTAACAACCATTTTTATTTCTCTTTTAGTGATTTGATAATAAAAATAAATGGGGGCTGGAAAGTTTTTTCCTGTGGGAATCTGAAACCCAATATCTGGCTCAGATCAAAAGCCTGAAATTTAGGGGAAACGATCATATTCATTGGAGTGACCAATAGATAGCAAGGGGATAGACTCACTGTCCAATTAAACAATGTATTTCCAAAGGCCTTCAGCTAGAAAGGAGCTGTTAAGAAAGCTAAGTAAAGTAAGGGGCAGGGCAGACCAAAATGGAGGCACCCTCTCACTTTGTAAGACAACTAATAAATGGGTTTTCAGCATCACTGTGTGGGGGAATCCCTCTACAAAAATGACAAGTGGCCTCTGTGGCATCGAGGCAGATTGAAGGGCATCTAGGCTTGCTGACAACAAGAATTAAACTGGTTTCCACCTCCTACAGGAGTTGACTGGAAACTCAGTTGACCCTCAGTGTGTAACCCACATTCTGTCCCTAGGAAATAAGTCTAGGGCAGAATGAAGCCAGGGAACAATCAGGCCAGCGATATGGATTTTAGCATGTCCTTATCTACCAATCCCAATGAGCACTAATAATCAGGAAGGAAAACAGGATTTGCTTGAGAATCTCAGCAGGTCTGGCAGCATCTGTGGGAAGAAAACAGAGTCAACGTTTCAAGCCCTGGGGTCTCCTCTAGCTCAAGGTCACTGTCACCTTGAGCGTGACAGGGACAGAGTAGCCATCAATGCAATTTTACTGAACTCCCCAACTAGCAATTCACAAAAGGAGCTCAGTTTCTCGCTGGAGGAATGCAGTTTAAGAAGATACTGGCTTTGAAAGTCAATTATAATTCACCTGTAGACATGCACAGTTCTGCTCCTTCTAGGATGACTGCTGCAGTCGACTGTCTTGATCTAGCCTTTACACAAGACCAGGTCCTTTACCTACCTGCACCACAGTGGTGCACAATCCCCTGGGCACAGTGATCACTGGTACCTCTATTGGAGTCATCATCTTTCAGCATATCCAGTTCCTCTTCCCTCTCACTCTTTTCTTATTTGTAATATCAACCGATAATACCTGAAGAAATTAAACGTATTCTAATTATCAACAGCAAACTCTGCTGCACCAATCAGCCATGATCTTATTTTCTAGCCTTTTCGTGTGCCCTATCACCTCATCTGGTATAAAGCATTTGCAACACTACTTCCCATGTGACTATTGTTATGAAAATGTGGGTGTACTGTACCTTTGAGTTAAAAGCTATCAGAACTTCTGAATAAGATAAAATGTGACGTGGTCGAGCAGCTAGTGTAGCTGGTTGCCAGGAGACAAAGACAAATTTGAGTTATGTTAATCAGTTTACATTATACCAATATTGCCAATATTAAAAGCCAATGACACAATCTAATGTTTTGGGGGTATAAGACTGGGAAAAATTGAACAGTTGGGAGACAACTGCCAAAGGACCAACAGATGTAGACTGCTATTCGGAACTCTCTGAGAGGTACCGTTACAGAAGGAGTTTGCACAGAGAAAAACATTGACAACAAACTGGAGAGCAAATCTGCAAAGAGAAGATTCAACAGTTGGCTGGATTTGAAAGTTGAATTTTTCAGTAAACCTTAATCGGGGTTTTATTGGACTATTATTATAGAAGGGAAAATAAAAGATAGGTTAGAGAAAGGAGTTGTAAATAGTTATTAATTAGTCTCTGTTGTACTTTAAGAAAAAAAATTGTTAATTTGTACTTAAAATAATTCTTGGCCTCTTGAATTTCATAGATTACTGCACGGGATAAATCTTTTCTCTGTTGCTGGTTTAAATTAAGCAGGAGAGTTTAGTTGGTAAGTAATAGTCAGCAAAGTAAAAGTGCAGTCAATTCCTTCATTAGCATAATAGCCTGCTAATTGTGCTTTCTTCAAAACAATCTTTCAACCTGGGTCCTCTTTCACCTACTGTATTCTCAGAGATAGGTTTGGTGATATTGGATTATGGAGTTGAAGGGTTGGATGAAGGTGGGATTGGGGTTCTGGTATGTAAGTGGGATGAAGGTAGGGTTGGGGTGAAGGCGGGATTCTGAGTTGGGGTGACGCTGATATTGGGGGCGAAGTGGGGTTATTAGTCAAGTGGCGGTGGGAATGGAAGTGGCAGAGGGACTGGCCTGCCTGATTTGCGTTCAGCTAGTGTCACTATTTGCAACAAGTGGAAAGAGTTGCAGTCTCTGATTTTTCAGTTTGCATCAGCTACACAGAATTGTTCGAGTTAATGTTTGAAAAACAGAGATGCTTCTAATATTGCTTTAATTTTCGGATTCCTGTTTATCAGTAATATTTGACTCACAAAGCAATATATCATAGTTAATTAAGGCTATGCACATGTAGTCATGGCTCAATGTCCTTGTAGTATTCCAGAACATGAGCTGAAAATGGGTGTAATGAGGCATTTGCATCCATCAGAGTTTTCATTGAGCATATGACTGGCATTTTCAAGCAGCACTTCTGGACAGAACGTCAGGCATTCTACAATACATCCGACTCAGTTGTCAAGGATTACAGTAATATAATGCTTGCTGCATAATGTCACCCTGAAAAGTGGTAGAAATCACAAATGAGAAAAAGAAAATATCTCAATGAGTATGACGACTGGAAAATCGGAGACAGGGCTGTGGGGTGCACAAGGCTGGGAATTAAACATCCAAGTGTATTCAATTTTCACAAAGGACAGGTAAAGAGGAAAAAGAGGAGGGATAAAGATAATTTTTCTGAAAGATGAAATGATTGCAAAAGCAGGAAAATATATTTGAGCAGAAAATTGGGATGTGGGATCAGTCTAGATGGAACTAAGATATCAAATCAGAAGACCACAACAAGAAACATCAGGTAACCCTGTTGCAACTAGAGGCCACTCAAAGACCCAATATAGACCAGGTAAGCCTAAGAAGCATTCTGTACATATACAGCAGCCACCAACAAGGACCTTCATGGCTAAGTCTGCATTGATAAGCAAACCACCATTACATTTTGTATTAAAATTTAAAGATTCTTTTGATTTCATATGAATGGTCTAAGGACAAACCGTTTATTGGAAGAAAGGTGAAATGTGAAATCATATGTATGCCCTAACTTCTGTTACTTATTACACACCTCCACAAGATATGATGTATTTGGTTCATAATCATCATGCTGAGAATAATATGCATAGTACATAGGCTCCAGTGAATGTTATCCATGTATAATCTGATCTTGTGTGTTTCATGTACCTACAGCGAAGAGGTGAATATTACACTAACTAAGCCAAAATTAATGCTCTTAAATTTGCACATTTGGTTATTTCATTGCTGTGGTTGAGGACAAATATTAAAGAAACATATTTTATCAAAGCTTTTCAACTTGTACTCAGGACATATTGTGAAAATACAAATTCAAAGGGAAAACTAACATTTATGCTGTGTGATAGGAAAGCATTAATGGATACATTCTTCATAGAATTGTTTCTAGCAATCAAAGTTTACTTGTCAATCCATCAGCATTGAGCTGTCATGCAGTCTGAATGTTGGTCTTCCCTTCAATTGGTATTCTTGCAAAATGTCCTAACAAATATGAAACTTAACACTTTAATAAAATGTATTTTGTATAGCAATATCCAAGTTTGTGCCACTAAGGGTCAAAATTAAAAACAGTTGTGGAAATAGGTGAATGGATTTTGGAGGAGGCATTCAAATTCTTTGGATATAAAAGGAAGTTACAGATGGGGTGACATGTGCTAGGGCAAAAGGGTCAAACTAGAAATTGTAGTTAACTCACTGATAAGAACATTGTACCAATTCAAAGTGGCAAAAAATATCATAATATGATATTGAACAATATAGTCAAAGTAATTAGGGGAGGTAATGATCAAGGTGCAAAGTGCTCTGGTCAGATCACACTGTGCATTCTGCTTTCAAATCTGGCCACCACAAAACAAGAACGACATTAAAGCATTGGTGATACTATAGAAAAGATACTTGAGCTTAATTATCTCAGTCAGGGAACTAAGGAAAGATACTCATTAGAACATAGAACATAGAACATAGAAGAATACAGCGCAGTACAGGCCCTTCGGCCCTCGATGTTGCGCCGATCAAAGCCCACCTAACCTACACTAACCCACTATCCTCCATATACCTATCCAATGCCCGCTTAAATACCCATAAAGAGGGACAGTCCACTACTGCTACTGGCAGGGCATTCCATGAACTTACGACTCACTGAGTGAAGAACCTACCCCTAACATCAGTCCTATATCTACCCCCCCTTAATTTAAAGCTATGCCCCCTTGTAATAGCTGACTCCATACATGGAAAAAGGTTCTCACTGTCAACCCTATCTAACCCCCTAATCATCTTGTACACCTCTATCAAATCACCCCTAAACCTTCTTTTCTCCAAAGAAAACAACCCCAAGTGCCTCAGCCTTTCCTCATAGGATCTTCCTACCATACCAGGCAACATCCTGGTAAACTTCCTCTGCACCCGTTCCAGTGCCTCCACATCCTTCCTATAGTATGGCGACCAAAACTGCACACAATATTCCAGATGCGGCCGCACCAGAGTCTTATACAACTGCAGCATGACCTCAGGACTCCGGAACTCAATTCCTCTACCAATAAAAGCCAGTACGCCATATGCCTTCTTCACTGCACTATTTACCTGGGTGGCAACTTTCAGAGATCTGTGTACATGGACACCAAGATCCCTCTGCTCTTCCACACTACCAAGTAGTCTACCATTAGCCCAGTAATCCATCTTTTTATTACTCTTACCAAAGTGAATCACTTCACACTTAGCTACATTGAACTCCATTTGCCACCTTTCTGCCCAGCTCTGCAGCTTCTCTATATCCCGCTGTAACCTGCCATATCCTTCCTCACTGTCTACAACTCCTCCGACTTTCGTATCATCCGCAAACTTGCTCACCCAACCTTCTAACCCTTCCTCCAGGTCATTTATAAAAATGACAAACAGCAATGGTCCCAAAACAGATCCTTGCGGAACACCGCTAGTGACGGCACTCCAAGATGAACCTTTGCCATCAACTACTACCCTCTGTCTTCTTCCAGAGAGCCAATTCCTAATCCAAACCTCCAACTCACCCTCAATGCCATATCTCTGTATTTTCTGCAGTAGCCTACCATGGGGGACCTTATCAAACGCCTTACTAAAATCCATATATACCACATCTACCGCTTTCCCCTCATCTACCTCCTTCGTCACCTTCTCAAAGAATTCAATAAGGTTTGTGAGGCACAACCTGCCCTTCACAAAACCATGCTGACTATCCTTGATCACATCATTCTTATCCAGATGTGCATAAATCCTATCCCTTACAATTCTCTCTAAGACTTTGCCCACAACAGAAGTGAGACTCACTGGCCTATAGTTACTAGGATTATGCCTACTCCCCTTCTTGAACAAGGGAACCACGTTTGCTAGCCTCCAGTCCTCTGGCACTACTCCTGTTGACAAAGAGGACACAAAAATCAAGGCCAATGGCTCTACAACCTCCTCCCTTGCTTCCCAGAGAATCCTAGGATAAATGCCATCAGGCCCAGGGGACTTATCTATTTTCACCCTTGCCAGAATTTCCAACACCTCTTCTCTATATATCTCAAAGCCATCCATTCTACTTATTCGTGCCTCAGTACTCATATCGACAACAATGTCCTGTTCCTGAGTGAATACTGACAAAAAGTATTCATTCAGCGCCTCCCCAATCTCTTCAGCCTCCACACGCAACTTCCCATTACTATCCTTGATTGGACCTATTCCTTCCCTAGTCATTCTTTTATTCCTAAAATTATACACAAAAAGAAGAGCTAATGCAAACTGGTTATGTAGTCCTCCATTAGTCTATTCGAAATTGTAAGAAAAGTAATGGGCACTCACGTAGCAATATCCAGGTCACTGCTGCTCAGTTGGATTTCACCAGTACTACACTGCACCTGACCACATTACATTTTTGGTACAAACGTGAACAAAAGAGCTGAATTCCAAAGGTGAGTTGAGAGTTCTGCCTTCGCCATTAAGTCAGCAAGTAATTGAGTACGTATACTGTTGAGGTTCCCGAGCATAATTGAAGTAGTTGGGAATCAGTGGTGGTTGGGAGAGAGTTAGAGGCATTTCTTGCACAAAGAAAGATTCCTAGAGTTATTTGAGATTAATTCTTCCAGATCTAGGACATCTCTGCAGGAGTTCTTCAGGGTGGTGCCCCAGTCCTGCCATCATCACAGCTCTATCAATGACCTACCTGCATCATAAACTCAAACTCATAAATTGGATATTTGATGTTGATTGCACAATGGTCAAGACCATATTCCATTCCATATCCACATACAGCAAAGTCCGAGACAACAATCAAGCGCAAATTTAAAAATGGCAAGTAACTAATGCACAGTAGCAACTGCCAGGATCCCTCCAATGGCACCTTACAAATTTGGTTCCCATGTGATCCAGACAAGGACCACCCATAAGAACACTAACACTTGGGCAATTTTTGCTAACCACGCACTTCCTGACTTGTGGCTGTATCACCATTCCTTTACTATCTATGGAAAACCCCAGAATTCAATTCCTAGTAGCACTGTAGGTGTACCTACACCAATGAACTGCAATTGTTCAAGAAAGGATCCCACCACCATTTTATCAATGCCAATTAAGAATGGACAAGAAATGATGGTCTCGTCAAAGCACTTGTATTCCATCAAAGAATTTTTTAAAAAATAAGGCTATACACTAGGTGTCTTGGGCACAATCACAGAATTGTTACAACACACAGGAGGCCACTCAGCCCATCATGCCTGCACAGGTTCTTTAAATGAGCATCATTGCCTAGTGCTAATCACTTGCTTTTGCCCCATATCCAAGAAACAATTTCTATCCAAATAATTATCCAATGCCCTCTTGAATTTCTCAATCATATCTACCTCCACCACATTCCCAGGGAGTGCCTTCCATAACCTAACCACTGCATAATTTTTTTTTTTCACATCACTCTTACTTCTTTTGCATATTACACTAATCCCTACCTACCCTATCTAGTCCATTCTCAATTTTGAAAACCTCTATAAAATCTCATCTCAGCCTTCTTCTCTCCATGGAGAACAATCCAAACTTCTTCAGTCTATCCTAGTAACTGAAGTTTCTCATTCCGAGAACTATCCTTCTAAGTTGCTTTCACGGTATTTCCAACACAGTCACATTCTTTCTTCAGCATGGTGCTGGATGTCTGTACCCAATAATCCAGCTGTGGTCTTACAAGTGCCTTTCACACGTTCAATATCATCTCCTTGCTGTTTTACTACATGGCAGACTCAGGGTTTGTCGAAAACAACCTCAATCTCACTGGCAAGAAAGCTGGCTGACTAGACCAGTTTCATTTTACAGAATAAGCAGCACTGTCAGTTAATTATATTCATTTGTACCTTTACAATGACCAAAATGAACTGACAAAATCATCATCAATTACTCTGCAGTTCCAGTCAATTTCAGTTATTTTGTTTCAAAAGCTGGGCAATCAAGCTTATTACTGAAGGGTGTGCTTCACAGTCTCAAGCAGCCTGATGTCAAATCATTCTAAGGATGTTGTCTTACGAGGCATTGGAGCATTGATGCTTAAAATATAACCTTTCAATGTTATTTTGGATCAAATAGTAGCTGTAGCTTTGTAATTAATTAATTACAAATGTTACTACTTTTTAAAAGTATGAAACTCGTTTCACTTAATGATTTTAGATTTTCAATCTGGCAGTTGGTGAAATACAGTTTTGTTATTGTGACTTTTAAAGTCAACAACCGTGATCCCCCAAGGCCTCAATAGCCGACTTGTATTTATGTGGATATCGAGGTACTTTCAACATCTGTTCCAATACAGCTACAGGAAAGATATAATTTACTGAAAATTCATACTTCAATGCTTTTTCTGTCCAACAGAATCTAGTCTCATTCTTTTAGCTTGGCATCTGGGCATCTCAAGTATTAACCCCATTGTTCCATTGTTTCTTTCAGGCCTTTGTGCTCTCTGGACCTATCAGAGAATATTCTTCCATCATCCTCATCTGACCATTTGCACTTTGTTAATGAATTTATTTTTACATGTTCCTCTAAAATGTTCATACCCTTGTGAACATAGCATCTCCAAGCTTACTGCAGATCATCACATTGACATCAAGACTTTCACTGAGACATAGCTGAAAGACATGATTATTTCCTCTTAGCGAAGCTTCTCCTCCTGGCTACACCCCTCCCACCCACCCCCATTGGATCTGCTCAAAATGCTTTAGTATGTGTTTACAATTATTTCTAAATCATATCGTAGCCTGTCTCCTTACTCTTCTGGTAAACTCTCCTTTGACTATCTCACTTCATTCCAAACCGCACACAAAAATTTTAAACCCTTGTTTGTTACTGCTTATAAAATATCACACCAAATTTCTCGCCAACTTTTCCTGTTTTACTCCCTTTGTCTCTGCACTAATTGACTTTTTAACCTCTGTGATTTCAACCTCTAACTCCATTCTTCTTGGTATCCTTATTCTGAATTCACTAAACTTTTTTCCTCCCTAAATATTTTCCTCCATTAATCATCAGACTCAACTCTGCCTCAGTTCACTTACTGCTAAAACCCTCAAAACATGCACTTGTTTCCTCTCAACTTGATTTCATACTTTTCTGGCCAAATTCTGATCTTTGTCTATAATAAATTTGTGCTCCTCCCAAATTTCTGCTGCCCATATCTTAACACACTTCAGTTGTTTTACAATGCATAGTCTATCCCAATATGAGCATGCAACTCGATTGCCTATTAGTCACATGTCTAACATATCACACCTTGACCCAGTATGTAATGATTGACAGTAGTTTAAATATATATTCCCTTAAAGGAACGATATACATGATACCCAAGCAGTTAGCAGCATTCTTCCCTGAGTCAAAAGCTTTTCGATCCCATCCTAGGGCTTGAACATAAAGATCAATATAAACTTCAGGGCTGTACTGAGGAATTGCTATATTGTTAGAAATGTCGTCTTTCAGATGAGACATTACCCTATCGCCTGCTCAAGCGTGCGTAAAAAATTCTGAGATGCAATTTCAAACAAAGGTGGTAAGTTACCTAGGCCAGTATTTATCCTTCAATCAACATTACAGAGAGAAAAATAGTTATCTGGTCATTGCTCTTTTATGAGGTTTGCTGAGTGTAAATTGGCTGTCATGTTCCCTACATTACAAATTCAGAAACACTTAGTTCAATGCAAAGCATTTTGAGTATTTGGCCTTTGTGAAAAGAGGTATTTAAACGTGTTTTTTTCAAACACAAACTATATTCTCTGATCAATTATGTATCATGGTTATCTCACAATGTTCTCATTAATTTTCCAATGTCATTTGGAAGCTGTTTATTGCACAGCATGGTTCCTTTATGATATCTACATGGCATTACATCTTGGTTTGATTGCCAATCTTCTTGTCCCCTGCGTGGTAACTTCTGGACTGTAGCATGATTGCACAGCTAAAAGGGAACATGGCTCTTCATATCCGAGAATCTTCCTGTTGCCTTTGAGGCATTATTGCCTGGTGAGCCTTCCTGTGTTATTCAGCTAAATTGTAACAAAAGACATTTACTAACATTTGCAAATGTTCACAATTACAAGATAAGAACAGTGAATGGTGAAATGTTGTTCTTTCTAAACCATGGACTGTTGGGATTGGGTTACTTGAGGGTTTTAGTATTCAAAAGAATCAGTTTTAACACATGGCTTTGCTTTAAGTCAGCATGTTCCCAAGCATACTGATAATAAAGTTCAGAAAGAACAAATATTTAAACATATGCATTGCTATGTTTAATTAACATTTGAAAGCATGACTATCGGAGCAATATAATTTACCTCCACAGTGAACTATAACAATAGTTCATGTTCTGAGATTAATATGCAAATCAGAATATGATGACGACAATACAAATAAAATACATTGTTAGCAGACAAATAAATTGTGAAGTTCTATTTATTGTCATGTTTTCATTTCGGCTACATCAAATTTATATTCTGACCAGACGTGAATTCTAGATTCTCATGGTTGAATCAATTTAAAAAGAAAATGACACCACAGAAGATGTATAAAGGTTTAAAATTTTACTCAGGTTACTACAGATTTATTCTTGTGTATATCACAGTATAGTCTTATGAAAGCAAAAAGTACTTTTTCCAAACTTTCTTCCCTCACAGGAATAGATGTAAAGCACAATAGTTAAAAGTTAGCTTGGTAACTCATTAGTTGCAGTACTTCACTGACAATTGTAAATTTGCAAATGAAGGATAACATTTTATCCAATAAAAAAATAACAGCAGCAGCGATCTGAAAATGACAGGGAAATGTATGTGTTTTTTCTTAAATGCTGTAATGGTGCAGACACCATCTTCCTTTGGTCCTTGACTAAGCAACAGTTTGTGGATGAGCAAATGAGCAAAAAAAAACTTTTTTTCATTATCTCTACAATAACAATTACTCATTCATCCATGTAACCAAATTTCAAGAAAAAAAATTGTCTGACCACATGACATCAAAATCTGAATATTTAATTATAACAGCAACGAGGCAGTAATTTTAATTTTTAATCCCTTCACATGCTGGCATCATGGAATCATTTTACTCTTCTGCTATCCCCACTATAATGATGCATTATAAAATTTGCATTCATCTTTATGCCTCTCCAAACATTTTCTTTACCCAATTTGATGGTAAAATTTAATTCTATGAATTCCTCAGCAAAAGTATGTAACTTTTTTGCTTCACAATTTTCTTCATCACTAAGTGGGATGAGACTGCAATTGTATTATTTGTGCCCACTGTGGATTTCATTGCACAGTTCTTGAGCACTTTGCTCCAAAAACAATTGCCATTTGTTCTTCTCGATTGCATACTTAATTTAATGACCCTGAAATCAGAAGGATTTCAAAAATCCATTAGACATTACTTTTGCATAAATTATACATGGCAATTAAGAACAATTTTTACTTACATTTGAGAAAATTGAAATTCAAGTAGCAGTCTTCATATTTCCATAGGGACCATTGACTTTACACTGGAGCTTGACGAAGGAGGTTTGTATCATCATGCTGCAGATTCTCTCATTTTGTAGCTGATGTTCAAATTAAACTATCATGTTTTTACTGTTATGGACCAGACCAAATCCCATCAAAATATATTCAGAGGATAGCCTAGACACTAACCTTTTCTTATTTTGAACGCAAGTGTAAGGCAGTGTGTTTCACATGCAACTTAATTGTTCAAACTACTCAACTTTAAGCAAAACATACTTTATTTTTATATTACAGATAAAATACAGACAAAATAGAAGTAAAAGAATTGGCTTAACTGCAACTCTATTGAAATACTTAAAATATATAAACTGCTAATTAACTATTCCAATATAGTAACATCCCATAAATACACCCTTGGCAAAAGCAAATTCAGTAAAATAGGTTGTCTCATATGTAATACTGATTGCTGTGGAACATCACTGGAAGTGACCTCCTAATCACAAAAATACCACTGACTATCACCCTTCATTCCTGCCTCTGAATCAAGTTTAGATGTAACTTGCCAATTCCCTTGATCACATGAGCTTTTAATTTCTGACCAATCTGTCTCTGGGACCTAATCAAAGGCTTGACAAAAATTTGAGCAGACAGCATAGAGATGTTAACTTCATCAATGTTCCTTGTTATGCCTTCAAAGCATTCAATCGAGTTAATTAGATCCAACTTTGCCTTGACAAATCCATACGGACTGTCCTTGATTAATTCATAGTTGAAAAAAAAGTGTGGCATGGGAAAAGGGACAGTAGGTCAAGCAGCATCTGAGGAGCAAGAGAGTTGCTGTTTTGGGTGCAACTCTTCATCAAGACTAGGCTGATGAAAATTGTGCCCAAAACATTAACTCGCTTGCTCCTCACATGCTGTGCCCTTTCCAGCGCCACACTTTTTCAACTCTGACTTTTCCAGCATTTGGAGTCCTCTCTATCTCCTTCATTAATTCATGCACATGTAACTGATCATTTAAACCAACTCAATTTTTTTCCCAATTATCTGCCCACTGTTGATTTTAGGCCGACTGATCTACAATTACTTAGGCTATTCCTTCTTCCTCTTTAAAACAATGAAGAATCATTATGTCAGAGGGTCTGGGTTCAATTCCCAACTACCTCAGACATGTGTCATAATATATCTGAACAGGTTAGTTAAAAATATCTACAATATTTTCAATGCTAGCCTAATGCTACAATGTAAATATGTGGGGTCTTGTGATGATTGTGTTTCTACCACTTGGCCTGAAGTTTTCAGGTCAATATCACTGGCACCAAACATATATCATACTTGAACTCAGCACCGCCTTCCTAACCTGCAATCTTCTTCCTGACCTCTCCGCCCTCACCCCACTACAGCCTATCACCCTCACCTTGACCTCCCTCCACCTATCGCATTCCCAACGCCCCTCCCCCAAGTCCCTCCTCCCTACCTTTTATCTTAGCCTGCTGGACACACTTTCCTCATTCCTGAAGAAGGGCTGATGCCCGAAACGTCGATTCTCCTGTTCCTTGGATGCTGCCTGACCTGCTGCGCTTTTCCAGCAACACATTTTCAGCATATATCATAGCATGCCTGAGCAGGTTGATTAAAACAACTAGAATGTTAGCAGTCCTCAAGAGCACACCTGTAGTCAGAGAAAATTGAAAACAAATCACCCTTCCTTAGCAACCTGAGATACATTTCACCTGAACCTGGTCGTTTATCCACCTGTAAAGATGATAAACACTTCAATATTTCCTTCCCCAATATGTTTATTCCATCTAATAATGTCATACTCCTCCATCTTAAAAACATGACTGTTTCTTCCTTCTCTTTGTGAAAGTAATTTAAATATTCTTAACTACCATGCCTACGTACTTGATTTCTATTCACAAGTTCCCTTAGTTTCTAATTGAACCTGCACTTTCTTAAATAACCTCTGGTCTTTACTTATTTGTTGCACATTTTTGGGGTTTTCCTTGATTTTACTTGCAATTATTTTAATTTGCTCTCCCTATGCTTTCCAAATTTTCTTTTTAATCGCACCCTGTTACACTCACCAGCTAATGTTCTGCAGTATAGAAATGATGATATTTGACAGAAAGTGCATTTTTTCCTTCCCTTAACCTGTGTGGTCTTTGATATACAGGGATTCTACATTTGTGAGTCTTGTTCTTTTGTCGTCTTATTATAACATACTTGCTCTAAACTATTCTTTTGCTCCATAACTGCCTCCATTGTTCTATTACTAATTTACCTTCAAGTCATTGTTTCCTGTTCATTTTATCAAATTACATCTCAGCTCAACGGATTAAGCTCATCCTAAATTTTCTACTTCCCAAATTTTATATCAAATCTAATTAATTGCTTCCTGGTTCCCAAATATTTCTTACCCTTACATCAGACACAACACTTCCTAATAACTAAGTCCATAGTTAAGTGTTCAAAACAAAGAGAGTCCTGGACACAATCTAGAATCACACTCCCTCTTTTGTTATTTCATCAGATGAAAATGATGCAAAATGTATAAAGTGTGGCAAACTTTATTGAATAAGATTATGTACCAGTAAATGCTACACATCATCATGTTACTCATTGACTTTTCACTTTTGCCAATCCAACATCTTCAAAGAATATGATGCATACACATTGCCACAGCATACATTTCCAAACTAATGCATAAGCAAAAGCATTGGAGATTGTCAACATATTTCCTTTTAATCCATTAGCAGGTGATTTCTTTGTATAACTAGTGTTACTATCATCTGAAACGGGGGCACTGAAGTTTGTAGATGCTTCATCAACTTGTTTCACAAGATGGCACATAATACGAGTAACTAAACTTACAAAAAAATAGCATCCTGGTATACATTTTCTTTCATTTTGCACTATTTTCAATACAAACGGTTTCCACACTGTAAGTAATCTAATCTAATCTAAAAAATGATTATATTTGAGGCATATCAAAGCTGTGCATCATTATCTTAAGGGAAACCTTGGGAATGACTACTCAGTCTAGAAATGAACAAAAATGTTTATGAAGACTACTGGACTATTGAATTTCCAGTTAAGTGTTTTGTTTCTGTGAATGTTGATATTGGGAGAATTATTTTCAGCTACACTCATTTTCATTTGGGCATGATATAAAAGCTCATCCCATGTTATCTTTAATGTTTTGGGGTATCAATAGCAACTTGCATATAGTTTTTGCTCTTGATCAAGTAAAACTTCACTGCATTATCTCAAGATACATTGCTAACATAAATTAGTTCCACAATTTCCCATGAACACCTTTCTTACCCTTTAAATCCATTTTCAGGCACCTCATTGTTTGCATTTGCTGGTTCTCAGTTGTTTATGGAATTCTATGGTAACTCACCAAAGACAATTGAACATTACAAGCACAAGTCAGGAGTGTAGTGGAATACTCTCCCCCTGCTTCAATGACTGAAATTCCAACACCATCATTGGCACCCCAGTCCAACCTTAAACATTTATTCACTTTCCCAACAAAGGTAGCAGCAGTGTGTACCATTATCAGTGCTCCCCAAACATTTTCTGAGACCTGAGAAAGGGGAGCCTGAAAGAGAGAGGTAAGAGAGAACAAAACTAGTATCTGCGCCTTCCCCTTCCTCTGGCAGTTCATTCCATACGTAAACCACACTCTCTATGCAAAAGTTGTCCCTCAGATCCCTTTTAAATCTTTCTCTGCTCACTTTAAAATTACACTCTCTAATTTTGACCTCCCCAAATCTAGGGAAAAGACCCTTGCTGTATCCCTCACAATTTTATGAATCTCTATAATGTCACCCTTCAACCTCTTACACTCATGACATTGGAGGAATTTGTTTAATTCTAATTAGAAGGCAATCAGCATTTAAATCCTGTCCTGAGAAACACAATGAAAGCCCCCAATTAGGCCATGTCCACTATTTAAAAAAAAAACTCTGATGCTTTAGAGGACCTGCAAAGACGCTAATACTCTGACCCCACACCATTGCTACCTGAAGGTTTACAATCACCAAGTTTTCGCAAGGCACTGGGGTCACAACTGAAATTTGGAAAGCTTTGACCAAGAAGATGCGCTGAAGCAACTCAATTAGCAGCCCTTTGCAAACTTATGGTTTCTACCATCTAGTAGGGCAAGGACAGCAGATACATAGAAAAACTGCTATCTGTAAGTTCCTCTTCAATCCACACACCATCCTGAAGTGCAAAACCTGCAACCACACCTCCCCCCTCACCTCCGTCCAAGGCCCCAAATATTCCTTCCACATCCGACAGAGATTCACCTATACTTCCACACACATCTGTGCCTGATGCTACCGATGTGGTCTCCTCTACATCGAGGAGACAGGACATCAACTTGCAGATCATTTCAGAGAACATTTCAGATACCCACACCAACCAACCCAACCAACCTGGGGCTGAACACCAACTCCCCTCCCATTCCACGAAGGGCATGCAGGTGCTGGGCCTCCTCCGCTGCCAAACCCTTACCACCCAACGCCTGGAGGAGGAACGCCTCTCCTTTCACCTCGACCCTCCAACCACATGGGATGAAAATGGATTTCACTAGTTTCCTCTTCTCCCCTCCTCCTTACATCCCCTTTAGAATTGAATTCCTTAATTTATATTGTCTTTCAGTGCTCAAGCCAAAGTGCATCATCACACACTTGTCTGCATTGAACTTCATCTGCCACCTATCTACCCACTCCGCCAACTTGTCAATGTCATTTTGGAGTTCCATACTATCTTCCTCACAGTTTATATCTCTTCCAAGCTTCATCAGTCTTCTGATCCTGGTCATGAATACATGTTAGGAAAAACAAGAGAGTGTCGAAACCAACCATTGGGAATTCCACTACAAATCTTCCTCTGAAGAATAGCCACCGATCATTACTGTCTAGTTTGTATCACTTAACAATTTCGTATCCATGTTGCCATTGTTATGTTCACTATCATGATCTACAACTTTCCTCATGTCTGTTGTGAGGTATTGTATCAAATGCCTTCTAGAAATCAACATATACTATATCAAAAGCATTACCTTCATCAACCCTTTCTATTACTTCTTCAAAAAAACTCTCCAAGTCAGTCAAATAACCCCCTTAGAAATCTCTGCTGACTCTCAATTAACCCACCTTTTTCCAAGTGACTGCTGATTCTATGCCAAATCTTTGAATCATTGTTTCTATACTTGTAAGTGATAAGATTGTCCACACAAACCTTTTAAAACAAGACTGTA
The DNA here is from genome assembly GCF_047496795.1 of Chiloscyllium punctatum. Classification (NCBI taxonomy): domain Eukaryota; kingdom Metazoa; phylum Chordata; class Chondrichthyes; order Orectolobiformes; family Hemiscylliidae; genus Chiloscyllium; species Chiloscyllium punctatum. The sequence continues at coordinate 70,918,208 of NC_092743.1, forward strand.
ATATTGGCAATTCTTCAGGCACCTCCCTGGAGTCTAAGGATGACTGAAACATTATGACATGTGCCTCATCAATTTCTATCCGCATTTCCTTAAAAGTCCTTACATGCAGCTCATCCAGTCCCTGTGCCTTGTTAACTGTTAAGTGCCAACAATCTATCCAGGACTACTACTTTATTAATTTAGATTTTTTCTAGTGACAGGGTTTCTTCCTCTACCAGAAAGGTTTGGGCAGCATACTCCTCTTTTGTAAAGATTTATGCAATGTTTTCATTTAATACCTCAGCAATGACCCCTGCCTTCATTTGTAAAACCCCTCTCTGATGTCTAATCCTACTCCTCCTTTGATAACCATCCTACAGATTATATGCCGATAGAAGACTTTGGGATTTCCCTTTGTGCTAGCCGTTAGTCTTTTTTCATGGTTCATCTTTGAATTGTAGAATTCCCTAGTGTGGAAGTAGGCTATTCAGCCCATTGAGTCCACACCACCCCTTCAAAAAGCATCTCACCCAGACTCCCCCCTCTATCCTCTCCTTGTATTTAACTTGGCTAATCTACTCAGCCTGTGCATCCCTAGACACGATGGACAATTTGGCATTGCCAATCCACTTAACCTGCACTTCTTTGGATTGTGGGAGGAAACCAGAGTAACCAGAGAAAACCCACACAGACACAAAGATTATGCAAACTCCACAAAGACAGTCGCCAGAGACTGGAATTGAACCTGGGTGTCTGGTACTGAGAGGCAGCAGTACTAACCACCGTGCCACACCCCACAGATCCCTGGATGTTATGAACAATTTAGTATAGCCAATCCACTAAACCCGCACCTCTTTTATTTGCTTTTTCATTTCTCTTGTAAACCTTCAATATTCCTGTTTATTCTTGATTGCATTTTTGTCTTACACCTGTCATTAGCAACAGCTTTTGGTTCTAATCTTACTTTTACCTTCTTTGTCATAAGGGAGTTCTGGATTTGAATGTCCTGCCTCTTGCATTAAGGGAATAAACCTCGATTGTATTCGAACCATATGCTTTTTGAAAGTGGCCCATTTTTTTCCCATTCTGCCTGTTGTCTGTTATTGTCTTATTGACATCAACTCTGTGCCAATTGATTCACCTTACTCTGGATTGTTGCTGGTCACTCTCCATCATCAAGCTGAACCTTATCACTGGCTCCTAAATAGTCCCCACCGATACTTAATTTATTTGGCACAATTCATTTCCAAAGACCAGGTCCAACAAAGGATTATTCCTTGATGGATTGGACAAATACAAATATTGTTGTAGGAAACTCTGTGGTACTGTTAACTTCAGAACTTTAATAACTGTTCAGGAATTGGAAAAATCAGTAATAACTCTTTCTGGAATAAACTGCTTTCTAAGATAAATGGATCAAGGAGAAACTTTTATAAAAAGAATTAAAAGCAACATGCTAATCAGCTTCTCCAGGAAGGAGGAGTCAAAGCAACATAAAGCTGCTGCTTCCTGGGAGAAACACTGCTTGACGGCCTGTTGTCTCATAACAAATGGTCAATTAAGACTACCTCACGATATTTCTTGCAGGCAAAGAGGAAAATTACAAGACAAGTTGTCCCAAACAGACACCTAACAGTTTAATGAGGAGCTACTTCTGATAAGGGGGAAAGCTGCAGACTTGTGAACACCAGAAGAACAAACATAAAGGATCATCAATAATGTCACAGCACAAACGTGAAAGCCAGAAAACTGTGATTCAACTCTAGATTCTCAGCAGAACTTTGAAGAACAACACTGCTCAAGGATCATACCCTGGACATCCAGAGACAGGCACTGTTGATTGAAATCATAGCCAAATTCCACCATTAATCAGGTAATAGCCAAGTTGGGTTTTAAAGTTTAACTTGCTTACTGATTTGGTTGCTGCAAGCAACAAAAGTAATTATTTCAGTAGTTTATAGTCTGTGAAACTTCTTAATAAGCAGCCAATTTAGAGGTATTTTGAGGTAATTTATCCGAATGGTAATTTGCCCTGTGGTAATTAACATCACCCAACACAACCCAGGAACACTTGTCCCATACACGATCAGTATTCCAGTTTATATTTGGGTAATGAAAGTTCCCCATTATAACTGCTCTACATTGCTAGCATTTCTCTAATTCTTCTATATTCTCTCCAGTCATTGGTCATGTGTAGCCCACAGCAAGCAATGAAATTGCTCCCTTTTTGTTCAGTAATCTTAGCCAAACTCACTCACTCCAGTCTTTGAACCATCCAAGACATCCTCCCTCTCTAGTACTCCTAACCCAACATTGCCACTCCAACTTTCCTTTGTTTTCTATCATTCCTGAACAGATTTAACCCAAGAATGTTTAACACCAAATCTTGGCCTTCCTTCAGCCAAGTTTCAATCACTGCTACATCTTCATAATTAGCTTATAGCCATCACAATGGTACTAGCAAAACTTCAATCCCAGCTCTGTCTAGGTGCAATCCATCTGCCTTGTACAGGCACCATCTTCCCCAGAGCCAGTCCCAGTGTTCCAAGAATCTAAAGTCCATCCTCTTGCACAATCTTTTTAGACATTCATCTGCCTTATCCACCCATTTCTGTACTTGCTTGTGCTGGCCCTGGAAAAAATCCAAATATTATTGCACTTTTAGTCCTGCTTCCTCTCTTTCTACCCAGCTCCCTAAAATCTGATTACAGAATCACATCTTCCTTCTGACCCAAGTCATTGGGTCTAACAACAGAATTCTAATAACCTCTGGATGCTTACTTTCCATCACAAAAATGTATTGTAGCCACTTTGTGATATCCTTGATCCAGGGAGGCAACACACCAGCCTGCAATCACACTGATGTCCATAGAAAAGCCTGTCTGTTCCCCTAAATTAATCAACCCTCTATCACCATTACGTCTCCTTTCTTCTTCCTCATCACAATCAGCCTGATTGTCACAGGTAGTGTCAGAAGCTTAGCTCTGACTGAATTGTCTTGAGGAACCAGTGCCCTCATCAGCTTCCAAAATGGAAAACTATTTTGAGTAGTTTTGGGGAGTGCTGCACCCCTTGTTGGTTTCTCTTGGACTGCCCGATAGTCACTTATCTCCTTTCTTTCTCTAATTCTTTAAACTGCAGTGTGACCACATCTCTAAACGTGCTAACTACGTAACTCTATCTCGCAGGTATGCCACCATCCACAGATTGAGCAAGGACATCCATGGCTCAAGATCCTTCATCTGGGAGCACTTCCTGCATGTGGTCATCTACAAAGACCACACCCTAAAAAGGTTGCCCCTCATGTCCTTTTTTAAATAGCTTTCCTCTCACGTTAAAAATATGATATCTAGTTTTGAACTCCTCCAACCTAGGGAAAAAACTCTTGCTATTCACCTTATCTATGCTCATGATCTTATAATGGTATGAAGCAGAGGTAGACACCCCTTTGATAATCAAAACTGAAACACCCAGAAAAGATTGCCTTGTCTCAATCTAATAAAGAAGTGTGAAAAGTGGTGTAACCATCTCATGCCCAAGCTGTTACATAGGATTGGTTAAATGAAATGGAATCCTTTCACCCAGTCTATAATTAACAAGTAACAATCTATTTATCTAACTCCAACAGGGAACAACTTAACAGAATTACTAAAGAAAAAAACAGAATAAATCTCTAATTACCACCTATTCCCTTATTGAACTAAATTCTAACAGGTATGCTATTTCATTAACACAGGTCCCACTTACTAAATCCAATTAATAAGAAAATTAAAGTGAATCAGTCTCTCAAAATTCATACAGAATGGATCCTCCTGAACGTTCTGTATCTTCTTCCATCATCTTCCTCTTTCCAAAATGCATTTAGTCATTTTCTGGTGTCAAGGATATTATCTAAACATGCTGTATACCTTTATAGATAAAATGGTGCATTTTTTTAAAAAAAAGAGATTTCCTGTGAGTCCTTAGTCTCAAAGTGCCTTTTTAAATTAATTGGCTGAATTCGAACGGTTATCAGGATAAAAATGCTGCTTAAGCCTGCTAACTGATATATTGGGGTCAATTTGAGCATCTGCATACCCACAGACATTCATTTTAAAATCTTTCAGCATGACAAGCACTTTATCTTAAAAGGCATGCTTGCCCCTCCATTTTACAATTTTACCATTCTTACAAACCAACTTCGTGACAACCAACCACTAGAATGTCACCCTTCAATCTCCCACGCTTCAGTGAAAAGAATCCCAACCCATTTTATAACTTAAACATTCCATTCGCAGCAGTAAGTCTTATGAACCCTCTCCAAATTAATGATACCTTTCCTATAGCATGATGATCAGAACTGTACACAGTATTCCAGAAGAGGCCTCACCAACATCCTGAGTAACTTGCCTTCTGACATCCCAAAACCTGTCCACCATCTACAAGGCACACATCACCATATGGTACTTCCGACTTGCCTGGATGAATGTGGCTCCGATGACAAATCAAGAAGCTCGAAGGCATCCAGGACAATACAGCCAGCTTTACTGGCACTACATCACACATTTAACATTCATCACCAAATCTTGGTGGTTATTGTATCTGCCATCTACAAGATGCAGCAGATTAAATCATTGAAGCTCCTTAGATAGCATCTTTCAAACCTACAACCTCTTCTACCTAGAAGGACAATAATCTCCAAGACATTCACCATCCTGACTTGGATCTATATTGGTGTTCTTTCACAGTCACTGGGTCAAAATCCTGGAACTCCCTTCCTAACATTATGATCATCCTCTGCAGCAGAATGTTGCAGGTGTACCTACACTATAAGGACACACAGGTTTAAGATGACACCTCATCACCAACCTCTTGAAGGAACCACCTGAAGAAGGAGCGGCGCTCCGAAAGCTAGTGCTTCCAATTAAACCTGTTGGACTATACCTGGTGTTGTGTGATTTTTAAACTTTGTAAACCCCAGTCCAACACCAGCATCTCCAAATTACAATTCTTGGAGGAAACTAGGGATGGATAATAAATACTGACCTAAGCAGCAACATGCATATCCTAAGAGTACATTTTTAATAATATTATATTCCAGATTCTAACCACACACTATGTATTTTCTCCAGCAAAAGTTCAGCAAATTGTAGTTTTACATAACACAAGTTAGGGATTTTTAAAAGGCCACTGAAGACAATTTCTCCAACAAAATGAATCCTGGCATCCAAATGTAGCTAAATTTACTATAATCTCCTTGATGCATTGCTAATTTTGAAATATATACAAGGTTTTGAACCCATAACTAGTCCAAAGTGTGGAATCAGTCTACCCAGATAAGGCCTATAAAATGGATTCAACAACATCTATCTCAAACAGAAGTCAATATTTCTTAACAAGCACATCCTAATATGGTTGTAATGCTAGCTGCACAGAATATAGTTGCTTTATTGACAGCTGTTTGGAAAGGAGGTTTTAGTAACTTTTTTTAAAGTTACATTTGAAAATGTAATTTTATAAAGTGGAGGATTATTTCAAATTAATATGAAATATATTCTTTGCATTTAGACTAGTTAGAACATAGAACATTACAGTACAGGCCCTTCAGTCATCAATGTTGCACTGACCTGAGAAACTAATCTGAAGCGCACTATTCCATTTCCATCCATATGTTTATCCAATGACCATTTAAATGCCCTTCAAGTTGGTGAGTTGCAGGCAGAGCATTCCATGCCCTTATTCCTGAGTAAAGAACCTACCTCTGACATCTGTCCTGTACCTATCATCCCTCTATTTAAAGCTAAGTCCCCCCTCTGCCAACCATCACGATCTGATGAAAAAGGCTCTCACCATACAAGATGATCAAGGGATTAGATAGAGTGTATGTCTCTATTAAGTCACCTTTCAATATTTTAAATGAAAACAGCCTCAATCCCTCAGCCTTTCTACATAAGGCCTTCCCCCCATATTAGGCAACATCCTGGTAAATCTCCTCTGCACTCTTTCCAATACTTCCACATCCTTCTTGTAATGTGGTGACCAGAACTAGACACAATACTCCAAGTACGGCTGCACCAAGAGATTTATATAGCTGCAACATGACCTCATGGCTCCGAAACTCAATCCCTCTACCAATAAAAGCTAGCACAGACCATATGCCTTCTTAACAACCCTATTAATCTGTGTGGCAACTTTCAAGGATCTATGTACTGGGACACTAAAATCTCTCTGCTCATCTACACTACCAAGAATCTTACCAGTAATCCAGTACTCTGCATTCCTGTTACCTCTTCCAAAAAGTGAATCACCTTACTTTTCCGCATTAAACTCCTTTGGCCACTGAGCTCAGCTTATCTATGTCCCTCTGTAACCTGCAACATCCTTCAGCACTGTCCACAACCCCATCGACCTTAATGTCATCCGTAAATTTACTAACACATCCTTCTACGCCCTCATAGAGGTCATCTATACAAATGACAAACAAAAGTGGCCCCAAAACCGATCCTTGCGGTACACCACTAGTAACTGAATTCCAGGATGAACATTTCCCATCAACTACTACCCTCTGTCTTCTTTCAGCTAGCCAATTTCTGATCCAATTCACTAAATCACTCTCAATCCCATGCCTCCATATTTTCTGCAAGAGCCTACCATGGGAAACCTCATCAAATGCTTTACTGAAATCTACATATAGCATATCAACTGCTTTACCCTCAACTACCTGTTTGGTCACCTTCACAAAGAACTTAAAAGGTTCGTGAGGCACGACCTACGCTTTACAAAACCGCGTTGACTATCCCTAATAACCTTATTCCTTTTCTAAATGATTATAAATCCTCTCATAATCCTTTTCAACATGTTACCAACAACCGACGTAAGGCTCACTGGTCGATAATTAAGAGGGTTATCTTTACTTCCCTTCTTGAACAGAGTGGACATTTGCTATCCTCCAGTCTTCTGGCACTATTCTTGTAGACAATGACGATATAAGGATCAAAGCCAAAGGCTCTGCAAACTCCTTGCTGGCTTCCGAGAGAATCCTAGGATAAATCCCATCTAGCCCGGGGCACTTATCTATTTTCACACTTTCCAGGTTACAACAGGATCTGGACCAGATGGGCCAATGGACTGAGAAGTGACAGATGGACTTTAATTTAGATAAATATTGCCAGAGGATGTGGTGGAGGCAAGTACAATTGCAACATTTAAAAAACATCTGGATGGGTATATGAATATGAAGGGTTTAGAGGGATATGGGTCACGTGCTGGCAGGTGGGTCTAGATTGGGTTGGGATAGGTGGATGAGTTGAACCAAAGGGTCTGTTTCCATGCTGTACATCTCTATGACTATGACTCTAATGCGAGGTGCTGTATTTTGGGAAAGCAAATCTTAGGAGTACTTATACACTTAATGGTAAGGTCCTAGGGAGTGTTGCTGAACATAGAGACCTTGGAGTGGAGGTTCATAGCTCCTTGAAAGTGGAGTCACAGGTAGATAGGATAGAGGTGGTGGTGTTTGGTATGCTTTCCTTTATTGGTCAGAGTATTGAGTACAGGTAGGTGGGAGGTCATGTTGCAGCTGTACAGGACATTAGTTAGGCCACTGTTGGAATACTGCGTGCAATTCTGGTCTCCTTCCTATCAGAAAGATGTTGTGAAATGTGAAAGGGTTCAGAAAAGATTTACAAAAATGTGGCTAGGGTTGGAGGATCTGAGCCAGAGGGAGAGGCTGAACAGGCTGGGGCTGTTTTCCCTGGAGCATTGGAGGCTGAGGGGTGACCTTATAGAGGTTTACAAAATTATGAGGGGCATGGATAGGATAAATAGACAAAGTCTTTTCCCTGGGGTCAGGGAGTCCAGAACTAGTGGGCATAGGTTTAGAGTGAGAGGAGAAAAATATAAAAGAGACCTAAGGGGCAACGTTTTAACAGAGGGGGAATGGAATGGAATGTGTATGGAATGAGCTGCCAGAGGAAGTGGCGGAGGCTGGTACAATTGCAACATTTAAAAGGCATTTGGATGGGTATATGAATAGGAAGGGTTTGGAGGGATAGGGGCCGGGTGGGACTAGATTGGATCGGGATATCTGGTCTGCGTGGACGGGGTGAAGGGTTAAATGTAGGGGAATGGATCTGGGTGGGTTGCGCTTCAGTGGGTCGGTGTGGATTGTTGGGCCGAAGGGCCTGTTTCCACACTAAGTAATCTAATCTACTCTATGACTGCTAACACCTCCTCATGAACCTCAATCTCATTTGGTCTAATATGGACATATAGACATGGTGGAATTACAATACTGCTGCAGGAAATGTATTCACAACTTCTAGCAGCATATTTCCTGGCTGAAAAGGTGCCCTCCGGTAGAAGCTAACCTGTAAAATTAGTCACATGGCCATCTCAAAGAACGACAGAGGGTTTCCATCGCTCATGGAAAAGCTATGTGACATTATGATCAAACTCTACATCAGAATACCAGCACAATGTATTAACAGATCACATTTTTAAAAAAATCTTTGCCTAATTATCATAAATCATTGCAGAACAATTCTCAGTAATTCTTTATTGGTACCTGGAAAGTACGCATGGGTTTACTTCAATTGTTGTACTCCCCTCGGAGCATGAAGGTCGTGAGTTCAAGTCCCACCCCAGGAATTTAGCATGTAACCATGACTTTACCTCAGTTCTGCATTATCAGACATGTGCTTTTTCAAGCAATTCAAAACAGATGACTTTGTCTGTTTGGGTCAATATGTAAATGTGTAAGATCCCATGGCTCTACTGGGCAGATGGCAGCATACTAAACACCATTGGTAATCTATGGGTCCAGGATAATGCTCTGAGGATATGGATTCCACTTTGACAGTTAGTGGAATTAAAATTAAGTAGGTTTTAGATTAGTTTAGATTAGATTCCCTACAGTATGGAAACAGGCCCTTTGGCCTAACAAGTCCACACCAACTCTCCAAAGACTAACCCACCCAGATCCATTCCTCTACCCTATATTTACCCGTGACTAATGAACCTAACACTATTGGCCATACACTACATTGCCCATTCACCTGACCTGCACATCTTTGGGTTGTGGGAGGAAACCCACTCAGACACGGGGAGAATGTGTCGGTCTGACTTTGCACAGTCAGTCGCCTAAGGCTGGAATCGAACCTGGGTCCGTGGTGCTGAGAGGGAGCAACACTACCCGCCGAGCCATCATGCCGCCCGTCCAATAAAACATAGGATTAAAGTTAAATCACAAAGTTGTCAATGTTAAAAAAAAAAATCTGGTTCATTAATGTCTTTTAGGAAAGGTGACCTGAAATCTTTACATAGTCTGGCTTATGAGACTCCAGATCCAAAGCAATATGTCTTATTTGTCTTCTGAAACAGTGTAGCAAGCCAATTAGTTCCAATGTAATTCAGCATGGTCAACAAATGCAGGCCTTGTCAGTGATGTGCACATTCCAAAAAGGAATGGAGGAGGAACAGGGAGTTCTCCATATGAGATGGCCAAAATTCTCTCGCTCAACCAACATAATTCAAAAATAAATTTAATTTTGGTTATACATTTCTATTGCTGTGCACAAGACAATTACAAAGCCTATAAAGCAGAAACTGACATTCCAAAAATGATCTTTGAATTACCAAGTGATTGGAGTTTCCTTGAAGAAGCAATGAGATTCCTTGTGGTGTGGCAGAAGCTATAGATTGATGATGGCTCCTCAACACCTCAAGGTAACCAAGGATAGACAATAAATGTCAGTGCCAAATCCCATGAACAAAAGAAAATATGTCCTTCCAGATTACAATTTAAACATCAACGCACTTCTGAAAAATGTTATCTGTGCCATCTGTAGTTATAACCAAAAACAGGATAGCTTCCATTGATTCATTTTATTACCAATATTGAAAGGTAATTAAAACTACTTTTGTTATTGCATTAAGTTTCTCACCCCTAAATTCTTGCACACATGATCCAGGTATACTATTTATCCATGTAGGTAAGTGATCATAAAATTTAAACAGACTCAAATGATGGAACCATCCTCAAGATATTCCAATCATCTATGATTACAGTAATGCCAAATGCCAGCAGGAATGCCTTTTAAAAGAGAAAACAAATCTGATCATATGTAGTTGAAGGAGATTAAATTTTAGCAGAATTCACTGATGAAATTCTGAAACAAAAACAAAGTACTATAAAAACTCAAGCAATCTGGTACTTGAGTAGAGAAAGCAACAATTAGGTTTTAAGTTCTATGACTCTTCACTTCCTTTCTGTTTCTTTACCACATGAAACGCTGACTTTTCCACTGTATTCACTACCAGTGGTCCTCAAATTTAATCCCGGTGATGGGAATTTGTTCTTTGTGCTGATTGGTTAAACAAATAAACAGTCAAAATTTTGAGTCAAAGACATTTAAAAGTTTGAGAGAATTATGCTAACATTTAGCCCTTATTAGAGGATTGGCATACAACAAAAGTACATCCACAGAAGCTCCCATGACTGTGTTCACTGTAGTCAAAATACCAATGAGAAATGAGCTTCACATTGTTCAATTGTATAGATGAGGTAAATCATTAACTTGCATTATAATAGCCCTAATTTCCCCAATCAGGAATTCAGGAGGCTCAGCTTAATCGGTATCCGGGGGGTTAGATCAGATTTTAATTCCTCTAATTTTCCTAGGATAATTATCAAGCTTAATTGAGTGAGAATCAGATTTGAGTGTCAAACTGGAGACTTTTTCCAGAGGATTCCAGAAGCTGTGTAACTGTCCCAAAGAAATTTCAACTTCTGTCAATGTGTTGATTCAACCATGTTGGGATTTCTGCATGCTCCTGCCATACAATTCCAATCTACTTCCTCATAGGAATTTAATTGTTGGGATGGAGTTCCTGTATGTTACACGATGTGATCCTCAATCTACTTGCTACATGTTTCCAATGTGTTTTCTTTTCTGCCAAATGGTTTCACAAGCAAGTTGTATACTCCGTTCTAAATAGGAATTAATTTGACTCTTCAGTTTAATTGTAAAATAAAATTGGACCCATTTACTAAATAGTGTTTTTTTTAAAAAAAGCATCATGCTTGCACAGCACAAGAGTGGACCAACTAGTAATGTGTGTTCTAAACATCGGTTCTGATGTAAATAATTTGGTTAAATGTTACTGATCTAACAATTCAGGCAAACAGCAAGTTGTTTTATTAATATTTATCACTACATTGACATGTTAATCAAGATGACAGCATCAAACAATACACAGCAGCTAAGTGTACTTGACTGAGAAATTAAACTTGATGAGCACAAATAATCAACAACTCATTCAGACAACTGACCTTACAGGTTATTCACCATATACATACTTTTATGTCCAATACAGTAAGCTGCTTAATCAATGTACATTCAATCTTGCTAAATACAGACCATAAAGAAATGCTGCATGTGGATTTATGAAAAACAATTATCCATCAAGACATTATATACTCAGTTCAATATATTCAGAAAACATATCCTTTATGCTTCAAAAACAAATCCATAAGTCTATGCAATTGTGTAGACAGTGATTTCAGAGAATTCAGCTTCTGGTGGTTACAGTTGGTGGTTGTTCTGACTGCAACTGTTTCCCCAGGTACTCCCTGAAAATGATAAAGTCAGGGTTATCATGCTTGTTACTTAAAAACAGAATATTTCAGTGAAATGCAAGGCACTTCGCTTCCATATAAGATGTTATACGTTTAAACAAAAAAAGCTTAATTCTTACTAATGTGGCAGTCAGACAGAAAGACAAAAAAATGCAACCCAATATTGAAGAACCCAAAGCTCGGAAATGCAGCAGTACTTCTTCACTAGTAATCATACAGCATTCATAAGTCCTTATTTTCAATGTCACTATAACACGAAAATGCTTGTAAAACACAAACGAAATGTAGCAAGTCTAAGAAAATTCAATAATTTAATGCTTTTATCATCAATTCCATTTCTCAAAGCTTCAACGAAACAAGAGTCTTAGACATTCAAGGAAGAATGTGGTAATGTCACTGGGCAAATAATTCAGAGTCTCAAGTTAATTTATTCAAATCCTGCCACAACAGCAGGTGGAAAAATTGAATTCCAAAAATTAAATTTCAATTAGTCTTGAATTACAAGTGTCAGTAATGGTGACCATGTATCATTTTTCCACGATACTGTTTCAATTAAAACCACAGTATACTGACAGTTTAACAGATTGTTCACAGTATCTACACATGGATAAACACATCCTGATGTAGATGGCGAAATTGTGTCACTGCCCCATCTGCATATGTGGCAGCTATTTCAGCAGAGTAATCACTCAATTTTCTTTATTTTTCAAAAACGTGGACAGGAGAGAAGAGATTATGGTATACAGTTTCTGTCTCCTTAATTATCAAACTAATTGCATTAGAAGCAGGAGAGAAGCTTTGCTCGAATGTTTCCTAGAACTGAGGGATTATTTTGAGAAAATGTTGAACAGGTTGTGCTTACACCCATTGTTTAGAAGAATGAGGAGATTTTCTTGAAATAGAAATAGATGAATGGACAGTACTTCCCCTTGTGATGAAGTCTATATCTAGAAGAAACATTTTTAAAAATTGGGAATCTTCCATTTAAACCTGCATTAAGGGTTATTGGTCTATGGAATTCTCTTCATGAACTCGTTAGACAATTTTGATCTACAAGGGAGTTGAGGGTTATGGAAGGAAGGCAAGTAAATGGAGTTAAGTCTGAAATCAGACCAACAATGATCACGTTGCATCATAGCACAGATCAATGGGTCAAATGCCTATTCTTGATTAGATCTTATAACAATCTGAAGCTATAAAATTTGCTTTTGTTTACAATTTGAAATATTTCAAGTTTTTCAGAATTTAACACAAGTATATTCACAATGGTGTTATTTGCTAGTAAGCCAAAGTAAGTTTTGATCCAGTTCAAAAGGTGTATTGATGTAAGATTTTTAACATTGGCAACAGCCTAAGGCACAGTCAGATTAAAAACCTGCCATTGAGTACTAGATCTCAGGAGGAAACAGCCCTAGAAATCAGGCTTGTCAGCCATGCAAGAACTCACACAATTCATTGACCAGTGACATGGAATTTCCTAGATTGACAATCATATCAATTAACAATGGATTTATGACAACAATTAGGAGGGGTCAGTTCACAACTTTTTTCATCCCTTTGACACAGATTATTACACCTCTGTGCTCTATATAGAAAAGATGTAGTTTATTGACCAGGGTTTCCAGGGCCATTCTCCTTTTATGGGTTTCATCTTAAAGATTGTTAAAGTCAGCAGAATCAGATGTGGCCCAACTTGTTTATACCAGATATCCTAATCTAGTCCCATTTGCCAGATTTGACCCATATCCCTCTAAACCCTTTCTATTCCTAAAACCATCCAGATGCCTTTTAAAATTAGTAATTGTACTAGCCTCCACCACTTCCTCTGGCAGCTCATCCCATACATGCACCAAACTCTGCGTGAAAAAAAGTTGCCTCTTAGATCTCAAACCTTCCCCCCCCCCCCGCCCCCCAAACCTATGCCCTCTAGTTTGGGACTCCCCTACCACAAGGAAAAGGCTTTGCCTATTTATCCTACTTCATCAAGTGGTGCAAGTTTGAATTTGATAATAATTAAATAATCCCTTAACTCCAAGAAACATTCAAGGAAAGCTTCTCAGTACTGCATCAAAATGCAATTAGATATTTTGATAATTAAGGAGACCAAGACGGAGTATAATAATTCAGAGGCAGTCTAAGTTTCAGTACAACTTTCGCAATGCTCCCAGTCTTGCAATAAATAACATTTCATTTTTCTTTTCAAGTCACTTGCTTTTTCTGTATGCTAAATGTGATTCATTTACAAGTTCACATAGATCTCCCTCTACTGCAGATTGCTGTAGTCTAATAAATGTTTAACCAGTCAATTTTTTAATGACACAAATAATCCCTTTTGCTCATCATGTCCATGCCAGTCAAACAATAGAACTATAGAAATGATACAGCAGAGAAAGGGGCTATTCAGCCCATCTTGTCTGCACTGATCCAATGACACTTATGTTCTTTCGAATCCCATCGCCTCCACACTGCTTATAGCCCTGTAGTTTACAGCAGCTAAGGTGCTAATCCAAACAAGAGATGGGCCTCAGCTTCCATCAACTCAGACATTTAATTCCAGACCATCATCACCGTCTGCATAAAAATAATCTTCCCTGCATTCACTCCGATCATTCTGACACCTGGCTGGAATCTACGATGCCTAATTTTTGAATTCTCTGCCAACAGATATAGGTTTCTCCTATCGACTCTCTCTCTATGCCTCACAAATTTGCATAATTCAAACATTAAAAGTGGAGTCACAGGTAGATAGGATAGTGAAAGCGGGCGTTTGGTATGCTTTCCTTTATTGGTCTGAGTATTGAGTACAGGAGTTGGGAGGTCTTGTTGCAGCTGTACAGGACATTGGTTAGGCCACTGTTGGAATATTGAGTGCAATTCTGGTCTCCTTCCTATCAGAAAGATGTTGTGAAACTTGAAAGAGTTCAGAAAAGATTTACAAGGATGTTGCCAGGGTTGGAGGATTTGAGCTACAGGGAGAGACTGAACAGGCTGGGGCTGTTTTCCTTGGAGCGTTGGAGGCGGAGGGGTGACCTTATAGAAGTTTACAAAATTATGAGGGGCATGGATAGGATAAATAGACAAAGTCTTTTCCCTGGGGTTGGGGAGTCCAAAACTAGAGGGCATAGGTTTAGGGTGAGAGGGGAAAGATATAAGAGAGACCTAAGGGGCAACTTTTTCACACAGAGGGTGGTACATGTATAGAATGAGCTGCCAGAGGATGTGATGGAGGCTGGTACAATTGCAACATTTAAAAAGGTATTTGGATGGGTATATGGATAGGAAGGGATATGGGCCAGGTGCTGGCAGGTGCGACTGATTAGGTTGGGATATCTGGTTGGCATGGACAGGTTGGACTGAAGGGTCTGTTTCCATGCTGTACATCTCTATGACTCTATGTAAACCCCCCACCCCTCCACCTTCTCTGTTTCAAGGATAACAACCCCAACCTCTCAAATTTATCCTCCGAGCTACAATTTTCCAGCCCTGGAAACATTCTAGTAAATGTTCTCTGCACTCCCTCCAGATCAATTAAGTCCTTCCTGTAATGTTGAGTGCACACAATACTCCCATTGTGGCCTCACCAGCTTCATTATATCCCTACTTTTACATTCTATACCTCCATCGATGGGATACAGCATTCCACATGCATTCTTTACAACCTTATCTAGCTGCACTGCCACCTTTCAGAACCCTCTGAACCCTTCCCATTCATATATCTATCCAGATGCCTTTTAAATGTTGTAATTGGACCAGCCTTCTCCACTTCCTCTAGTGGTTCATTCCATACACACACCACACTTTGTGTGAAAAGGTTGCCCGAGATCCCTTTTAAATCTTTCCCCTCAAGCCTTTGCCCTCCAGTCTTGGACTCTCCCACCCTGGAGGAAAAAGCATTGGCTATTCACCCTCCTAAGTTCATAAACCTCGATAAAGCCTCCAACACTCTAGGAAAATAGGCACAGCCTATTCAGCCTCTTGTTATAGCTCAAACCCTCCAATCCTGGCAACATCGTTGTAAATCTTTTCTGAACCCTTTCAAGTTGCACATTTTTCCTTCAACAAGGAGACCGGAATTGAATGCAGTATTCACAAAGTGGCCTGACCAATGCCCTGTACAGCTGCAACATTACTGCCCAGCTCCTATACCCAATGCACTGACCAACAAAGGCAAGCATACTAAATGCCCTCTTCACTACCCTATCTATCTGGAACTCCACTTTCAAGGAACTTCGAATCTGTACTTAAAGGTCTCTTTGTTCAGCAACACTCCCCAGGACCATACCATTAAGTGCATAAGTCCTGCTCTGATTTGTCCTACCAAAACGTAGGATCTCCCATTTATCTAGATTAAACTCCTCTTGCCATCCCTTGGCCCATCTGATCAAGGTTCCACGGTACTGAGGTAATCTTCTTCACTACCCACATCAGTAATTTTGGTGCCACCTGCAAGTTTACTAACCATACTTCTTACATTCACATCCAAAATATTTACATAAATGACAAAAGCAGTGGGCCCAGCACTGATTCCTGCAACACACTACTGTGATCTTCCTAAATACATTGTATAAGATTTGAACTCCATTTGCCATTTTCCTGCCCACTCCACCAAGCCATCTTTATTATTTTGGAGTTTACAGCTACGCTCTACACTCTTCACTATGCAGGAGCACTGCAGATGTTGGCGATCAGAGTCAAGAGTGTGGTGCTGGAAAAGCATAGGTCGTGCTGCATCCGAAGAGCAGGAGAAATCAACACTTTGGGCATTAGCCCTTCATCAGGAATCTGCTGGGGAATTCCCAGACTAAGGGGGACACAACGGTGTCAAGGTATGCAGAGATGAGATCAGCGGAACAGGAACAGGTTGAAACAATAGGTCAATCGGGGAAAGTCAGGTTTGTGAATCTTCGGTAGGAGGTAGAATCGGGTGGTGCAGGGTTCTCGGACTGAGATTGCTGACGTCGTGGTTAAGGGCGTCTGCTAGTTGGCGCCTTGCTTTAGTGGAGGAGATCGGTGTGCCAAACTACCAGAGTGTCTGGCCCCCTCTCCCCTGTTTGCGGGTTTGATGGTGATGTTGGGGTTGGAGCAGAGAGTGGAGGGCTGAATGTTGCGAGGGTGGGAAGTTGGAGTGGGTGAGTGGGGTGGACAGGTTAAGGCAGACTACGGTTTGGCTGTAGTTAGAATTGAAGAGGTCAAGGGCGGGTAACAAGCCAACATGGGGTGTCCAAGTGGATGGGGTATGTTGGAGGCAGGAGAAGGGGTCGTGGGTGGATGGGCGCGAGTCTTGATTGGAAATAGTGGGCTCAGACACGGAGGAAGAAATGTTCAATGTTGCAACGTGTGTCAAACTCATAAATCCGGGAGTGTAGAGGGATGAAGTTGAGGCCTTTGCTCATTGTTCATCCTCAGTGAGGGGGAGGTCTAGGGGAATAATAAAAATACAGCAGGGCTGGGAGCTAGAATCCAGGATGGGGCTGGAGTGATGTTACCAACGGAAGTGGTGCACACCCTGGGGGGTGGACATGGGGCCAACAGCAGTAACCGCAGGGGCTGAAGTGATGCAACTCGTAACATCAGGGTCACCAGCAGAGTTATGGTGAGTGACGTCTCTGGGGGAAGTGGCAGCGGCGGTGGAGAAGGAAGTGACGTATAGGGCAGGTATCGCATCGGTGCCGGCAGCGGTGGCACTTGTGATGGTCACGGATCCAGTGGCAGTTGTCTTCCCAGCGATCGCGGAGGCGCTGTGGTCAGCAGTGGCTGGGGTCTGTCGGGTAGCAGGAGCAGAAGTGAAGTCATAATTCGTTGAGGCTGTTGTGATTGGAGTGGCTGCATGGCTAACGGTGTCCGAGCAGTTCCAGAGGCCAGGAGGTGGTTATGGAATGGTCGAGGAAACAAGAGTATTGAGGTCAGTACAAGGAAGTTTGTTTAACTTAGGTTCTTCTATATCCAATATGGTGAAGAAAAAGTGTTGGTTGAACATATGAATTTTTGTGAGGATGTAAAACAGCAGAGGTCCTTTGTGGGTCTGGGAGAGTCGCCCTGAACTGAAACAGGGCTGACTGTAGGGAGGTTAGGTGGCAGCGCATGGCTGCGAGCATGGAGTGGAGAATCCGGAAGGAGAACCATTTCTGATGGTTTCAGATTTGTACTATGTACTGGTTTCTCTTTTGTCAGGTCCAAATTGTGTTGGCCTGAACATGGTCTGGACTCCCATGCGGAATCAGTCGGTTCCATTGGCAGGTGCTGAGGTAGGAGATAAGGCTGTGGTAGTGAGTCTGCTTCAGGATGGTAGCTGAACAGCTTCAGGCCAGAGAGGATGATGTGGAAGGTGCAGTGAGAGAGACTTACTGAGATGCTTGGAGAGGGAGGAAGAGAACTTCAAGGTAGGCATTCTTGGAAGAGGTTTCACAGTAGGGTTGAAATCAACTCGGAGAAAGTGAGGACTGCAGATGCTGGAGATCAGAGTCAAAAGTGTGGTGCTGGAAAAGTACAGGTCGGGCAGCATCCGAGGAGGAGAATCAGGCCATTCCTGATGAAGGGCTAATGCCTGAAATGAGGATTTGCCTGCTCTACTGATGCTGCCTGACATGCTGTGCTTTTCCAGCACCATACACTGGACACTATCACTGCACAGACAATTTATGTCTAATTCTAATTCCACTGTCCAACTTTACTATTTTCTTCGAGGAGAAAGTGAGGACTGCAGATCAGAGCTGAAAATGTGTTGCTGGAAAAGTGCAGGTCAGGCAGCATCCAAGGAGCAGGAGAATCGATGTTTCGGGCATGAGCCCTTCTTCAGGAATGAGGAAAGTGTGTCCAGCAGGCTAAGATAAAAGGTAGGGAGGAAGGACTTGGGGGAGGGGCGTTGGAAATGCGATAGGTGGAAGGTGGTCAAGGTGAGGGTGATAGGCCAGAGTGGGGGTGGGGGAAGTGTAGCTGGTCCTCACCCTGAACAACTTCTCTTTCTAACCCTCCCACTTCCTCCAAACCAAAGGAGTAGCCATGGGCACCCGCACGGGCCCCAGCTATGCCTGCCTCTTCATAGGATATGTGGAACAGTCCATCTTCCGCAGCTACACTGGCACCACCCCCCACCTTTTCCTCCGCTACATCGATGACTGTATCGACGCTGCCTCGTGCTCCCACGAGGAGGTTGAACAGTTCATCCACTTTACCAACACCTTCCACCCCGACCTCAAATTCACCTGGACCGTCTCAGACTCCTCCCTCCCCTTCCTAGACCTTTCCATTTCTATCTCGGGCGACCGAATCAACATGGACATTTACTATAAACCGACCGACTCCCACAGCTACCTAGACTACACCTCCACCCACCGTGCCCCCTGTAAAAACGCTATCCCATATTCCCAATTCCTTCATCTCCGCAGCATCTGCTCCCAGGAGGACCATTTCCAATACCCTACAACCCAGATGGCCTCCTTCTTCAAAGACCGCAATTTCCCCCCAGACGTAATCGACGATGCCCTCCACCGCATCTCCTCCACTTCCCGCACCTCCGCTCTTGAGCCCCGCCCCTCCAATCACCACCAGGACAGAACCCCACTGGTCCTCACCTACCACCCCACCAACCTCCATATACATCGTATCATCCGTCGTCATTTCCACCACCTCCAAATGGACCCCACCACCAGGGATATATTTCCCTCCCCTACCAGCGTTCCGAAAAGACCACTCCCTCCATGACTCCCTCGTCAGGTCCACACCCCCCACCAACCCAACCTCCACTCCTGGCACGTTCCCCTGCAACAGCAAGAAATGCAAAACTTGCGCCCACACCTCCCCCCTTACTTCCCTCCAAGGCCCCAAGGGATCCTTCCATATCCACCACAAATTCACCTGCACCCCCACACACATCATTTATTGCATCCGCTGCACCCGATGTGGCCTCCTCTATATTCGGGAGACAGGCCGCCTACTTGTGGTACGTTTCAGAGAATATCTCTGGGACACCTGGACCAACCAACCCAACCACCCTGTAGCTCAACACTTCAACTCCCCCTCCCACTCCACCAAGAACATTCAGGTCCTTGGACTCCTCCATCGCCAGACCATAGCAACACGACGGTTGGAGGAAGAGCGCCTCATCTTCTGCCTAGGAACCCTCCAACCACAAGGGATGAACTCAGATTTCTCCAGTTTCCTAATTTCCCCTCCCCCCACCTTGTCTCAGTCAAATCCCTCGAATTCAGCACCACCTTCCTAACCTGCAATCTTCTTCCTGACCTCTCTGCCCCCACCCCCAACTCCGGCCCATCACCCTCACCTTGACCTCCTTCCACCTATCGCATTTCCAATTTCCAATGCCCCTCCCCCAAGTCCCTCCTCCCTACCTTTTATCTTAGCCTGCTGGACACACTTTCCTCATTCCTGAAGAAGGGCTGACACCCAAAACGTCGATTCTCCTGCCCGACCTGCTGCGCTTTTCCAGCAACACATTTTCAGCTTTGCTATTTTCTTGCCAAGTGGATAACCACACACATTCCCACATTATATTTCATCTGTTTATTTTTACCCACTCTGTCTCAATCTCCCTTTGCAAACTCCTTGTATCCTGCCCAACCTACTTTTCCAAGTAATTAATTATTAAAGCTGACTTCACAATGTATATACAGGGTTGTACTTAATTAACACAAGTGATGATGATAACTATATGCTTTTAAAGTGAAAAAATGTTTAAACAAATGAAAACTTTCAACCATATAACTTGCATCTACTATCAAGTGAAAAATCACGTAACTATAACAAGATTCGATTCGAATTCCTGTAATATTTTTTGAAAAGGAACCCTTTTCATCTCTAACTTAGATAATGAAATATAATATAGAACTGCAATCATGTTATAGTTTTAATTCTTCCTATAAAGTAGATTTAGTGGAAATTCTAGATGTCATAGCTGACTTATTTTCTGTTGACATTTTGGAAAACTTAAAAATTTATAATTGCACAAAAAGGACAGAATTCAAATGATAGATAAACTTGTTCAGTCTGATGACAAAATATACTGGGATATTACTTTTCATGTGATGCATGATTGAACATCTTCAACTCTCAAAATTACAGCTTGATTCACTACCATTCATGTGCAACCATTTGAGACAAAGACAAGACTTAACTTTTTAAAAAAAACATTTGATTAAACATTATGATTGGCTGAAGCACATCCCATTAGTTATATTTATTCATACAAGTTCATTTTAACAATATTTCTCACACAACTGTTGGAATGCGAATTAATGACACCACATGAAGGGCAATGGAATAGCTGGAAGTTGGTGAATAGGACAGTGTAACAAACATGGTGGAAGGATGGAAGGGAAAAGTTAATCAACATGTGAAGTCAATGACCAATTAGGTATTTAGATTAGATTAGATTAGATTACTTACAGTGTGGAAACAGGCCCTTCGGCCCAACAAGTCCACACCGCCCTGCCGAAGCGTAACCCACCCATACATCTACATTTACCCCTTACCTAACACTATGGGCAATTTAGCATGGCCAATTCACCTGGCCTGCACATCTTTGGACTGTGGGAGGAAACCGGAGCACCCGGAGGAAACCCACGCAGACACGGGGAGAACGTGCAAACTCCACACAGTCAGTCGCCTGAGGCGGGAATTGAACCCGGGTCTCAGGCGCTGTGAGGCAGCAGTGCTAACCACTGTGCCACCGTGCCGCCCACGGTATAGAGGGGGAAGGGAAAGACACTGGATAAAAATATGAAAAAAACCAAAAAGGAAAATGACTTTTAAAACATTTCACATTTTATAGATTTCCTAGAACAATTAACAAAATGAGACTACATACGTAGTAGTTTAGTGGTTACTATTAAGAGACTTGCACACCACTGCCACAAGTGACTTCACATCTTTATCATTTCTCATCTCTACCAAAAAGTGTGTTTCCTCGCCCTAGTTATCGGAAGTCGTCATCAACTAACAAAGCCGTTCTTCCCCTCCTTTTAGTTCCTGTATTCATGTCTTGTATTCAAGATTTAGGTCCCACTCCTGCCATCCTGCAGCCATGTCGCTGTCTTGGCCATCAGAATGTTCACAATTATTTCCATTTACCTTCAATTTGTCTGTTTCAAATGTTACATGCATTCAGAAACAGACATCTTCGTTTATCTTTTTATTATGGAACCTTAATATGTAGCCTTATCTATTTATTGCCTCATTATTCTCTTTATCCCTCATCTTCATTTTTTTCATTTCCATTAATTATCTTTGCCTCCTCTCACTGAATTATATCTTCACAAATTTGGCCTCTTGCCTCACTAGTTTGGAATTCTCTACTTCCCTTGTTACATAGGATGCAAGAACTAATGTGGTTTATCTTATGTCAATTTGCACATGGGATAAATCACAGACAGAATCCCTACAATGTGGAAACAGGCCATTCGGTCTAACAAGTCCACACCGACCCTCCAAAGAATATCCCACCCAGACCCATTCCCTGACCTAAGACTTTACATTTCTCCTAACGCACCTAGCCGACGCATCCCTGAACACTCTGGGCAATTTAGCACGGCCAATTCACCTAACTTGCATATCTCTGGACTATGGGAGGAAACCCATGCAGAAATGGAGACAATGTGCAAACTTCACACACATAGACAGTTGCCCAAGGCTGGAAACGAACACTGTGCTGTTAGGCAGCAGTGCTAACCACTGAGCCACCATGCCACCCCACAAAGGGAAGTTTAAAAAAAAGGCAGAGTATGAGAAGAGATTTGTAACTAAAACAGGGAAACTAAAGATTTTCTATTGGTACATAAACAGTAAAATGGTAGTAAGAAAGGAGACTAAATGGGGGTTTTGCATATGGACAAGTGGATACAATTGAGATACTGAGTACTTTGGATCCATCCTTACAAAGGAAGATGCTGCAAAAGTGACCATGAAATAGGTGACAGTTAAGGTTTTAGATGGGCCAAATGTAGATATATTAGAAAGGGAAGTTGTGCTTAAAGTTGATAAATCAGCACAACTCAACGGAATGCATCTGAGGACAGTAAAAGGAAAAACAGAATTTGAAGAAACATTGCCATAATCTTTCAAATTACTTCAGACAAAGGAATGGTGCCAAGGCACAGGAGAATTACAAATATTATACAATGTTGCACACTTGTTCAATCTAAAACAGTTAAACTTGAATTGTAGAAAAACTCCTTGTCTCCAACCTCAGTAACTAACTGAGTGTATGCAGTGAATAAAAATTGGTCTTGAATAGAATTGATTCTGATAGCATCACCTTTATTCCTACTGGACAAATGGACTATACTATCATCCTTGAGTTTTCAATGCGGATTTGTATCTTTCCAAGCTATGTTGTTACCTTAAAGCAGGTAGGTTCAACAAAGATCCTGCAAAATAGATGTGGCAAACAAAACAACCCAAATAGGACTTCTAAAAGCAAACTGGGTGGAAGTGGGTACTGCAGATGCCGGAAATCGGAGTCAAGATTAGAGTAGTGCTAGAAAAGCGCAGCAGGACAGGCAACATCAGAGGAGCAAGGGAAAAAAAAAAAAAATCGAAGTTTCGGGCAAAAGCCCTTCATCAGAATGCCTGATGAAAGTCCTTCTAAAGCAAAATCTTGGGCGAGGTGGTATAAAGGGAAGTTTAGACTGCAATGCATATTCACACTGTTCAGTTGCATCTTAGGATCAATAGTAAAACCTTTTACAAGGTCTGGCACAACCATGTACTACAAAATTTATGCAGATGTTTTTGATTGTAAGACATGTTATTCTGGACAATCATCTTTTATCCATCGTTACCATACTCATTTTACATAAGCCACTTCAAATTATATTAAGGTAGCTAAAGATTTAAATCCTTAGTGATGACATTCAGTGTTGAGATCGATAGACAGAAAATGTCTACTATTACTTCTTGGATAATGGAAACAACACTTCCTGAAGCCTGATAAAATTGTTATTATGTTATAAAGGCAACTTCTAACTGTCACATTTTGTAAAGCAAAATTAGTGAGCTGGCAAGATCGATACAGAACAGGCTTCATCATGAAGACAGAGGGTAGCAGTGGAAGGACACTTTTTGGACTGGAAGGTTGACTAATTCCACAGGGATTAATGCTGGGACCTCTGCTATTCACAATCTACATAAATGATTTGGAGGAAAACAGCTTGTCTAATGAGTAAATTTGCAGATGATACAAAAGGTTAGGTGGTGTTGGGAGGAGGATAATCAGAGGATACAGCAGGATTAGGTCAATTGGAGGTATGGGCAGAAAAATGGCAGATGGAGTTTAATCTGGACAAATGATGTGATGCATTTTGGAAGGTCAAGTACCAGGTGGAAATTATACAGTGAATGGCAGAAACCTTAGGAGTATTGATATGCAGAAGGATCTGGGTGCGTAGGTCCACAGATCACTAAGTTGGCAGTGTAAGGAGACACTGTGGTGAAAAAAAGGCCTATGATAGACAAGTCATGCTGCAGCTTTACAGAACTTTAGTTAGGCCATATCTTGAATATTGCATACAGTTCTGGTCACGGCACTATCCGAAGGATGTGGATGCTTTGGAGAAGGTGCAGAAAAGGTTTCCCAGGATGTTGCCTGGTATGGGTGCTTTTAGTTATGAAGAAAAAGTTGGATAGACTGGGTTGTTTTCATGAACACAGGAGGTTGAGGGGCGACTTGATACAAGTTTAAAAGTTTGAGAATAGCATTGATAGAGTGAAAAGTTTAGCCCCCCCCCCCCCCCCACCCAAAACAGTGAAGGGGTGAATTACCAGGGGACACAGGTTCAAGGTGTGGCAGGGTACAGAGGTGTGGGGAGCTTAAGAGGTGTGAGGCACATTCTTCCACAAAGGCTGGTGAGTGCCTGGAATGTGCTATCAGAGGTGATGGTGGAAGCAGACAATACCAGCATTCAAGAAATACCTGGACAAATACATTAATACGAAGAGAACAGAAGTTCACGGATCCTGGAAAAGAAGACATGTTTAGTGTGGAAAGACAAAATATGTCAGCATTCTTTGTTCTTAGTAATTGGAGGATAGACGTACTGTAGATTGAAATCAAATATAAATTGTGGGGGAGGAAGGGGAGGTTGTAGAAATTAGTCAAAAGAAATCAGACAAATGATATTAACAGTAGGTGGGAATTACCAAGCTTTGTCAAAGGTAACAGCGTTAAAAATTACACAACACCAGGTTATAGTCCAACAGGTTTATTTGGAAGCACTAGCTTTTATAGCACTGCTCCTTCATCAGTTAGCTGTGGGGCAAGATCATAACACACTTCTTTCAAGTCACATTCAAGATTAACTTACGGCCAACCTTAAGTTATCGAGAACGTGGTTGAATAGTTATTCTGGGATTTAAATATTAATGAATCGAAACCTAAAACCCATTTTAAAAGGTGAAAGACTTAACAGCAATCTAGGTTTGTTCAATATATCATTTCAGTTGCATGACACTAATCCTTTGCTATAAATCCTATGATCCTGCTCCACAGCTAACTGATGAACGAGCAGCTCTGAAAGCTAGTGCTTCCAAATAAAACCTGTTGGACTATAACCTGGCATTGAGAGATTTTTTTTTAAAACTTTGCCCACCCCAGCCCAACACTGGCACTTCCATATCAAAGCTAACAGGAGGCGGTAGGGCTCTTGTGTATTTATTATAATTAGGAAGACAATTGCTAAGGAACAGCATCTATATGTCGCAAAAACAAATTACATTTCTACAAAGGTTAATCCCAGTACTTCTGATGAGTTTTTTTTTAAAGACTGGGAGATGCGAGATTGCCATAGTTCTCTTGAAGATTTAAGTGACACAGGACAAGATAAGCTTTGGTAATTTAAGAATATAGCTCAACAGGAATGGCAAATAAGATCAGCATGTGCAGGCTCAAGATGTCCAACCTTCCAAAGAAAATGTGACAGCCAAGTACTGGGTCATACAGCACTCCATCAATTGTTAACACAAAGTCTAGCTGTATTTAATTGTTAGAAACATCTGTATGAATTGGAAACAAGCAATTATGAACAAATATAGACCAGCTTAACTTTGGTTTGTGCTCTAAAACTGTGCATTTAAGACTTTAAGGCATTTTAACTTGCAACCCAGGTTGCAAGTCATGAGTGCAATTCATGGAGTCATGAGTGCAATTACAGATCACTGGAAAACACCATCCAATTGCCATCATAAATGGTTACAAGTGAACAAGCACATAAATTTTATAAACAGACCATTTGGCCTAAGCCATCCATTGCAAAGTTGACAGTCCACTCAAGACTCCCCCACCTTTTCTGATTTAAATTTAGCGGCAATTCTAATCTCTCTTCCTCACGTGAGTCCCTTCAAAGCTTCAATCACGACCTGGTAGCAACTTCCATATTCACAAAATTCTGAGTAAATAAGATTTCTTCCGAATTCCTTATTGGAATTTTACAGGATTATGGTTATGCTCGTCGCCACAAGTAGAAACATCATCTCTATAACTATTCTATTAAAAATATACTAAAAGAATTTCATTTGGCCACCCCTCTTTATTCTTTATCCTAAGAGAAAAAAGACCCAGCCTGTTTATAATTCCATGACATGCATACACTCATTTTTCCTATCATTCATGTACTTTATTTGCACAATTCATACTTCATTTATTTTTAAAATAATCTAACCAACAGTGCACACAGTTCTCTAAAACGTAGTGGAAAATTTTGGGGAGGTGACAGCCTTGTGATATTATCATTGGACTGTTAATCCAGAGACCCAGGAAATGCTCTGCCAACCTGGGTTCAAATCCTATCATGGCTATTAGCGAAATTTGAATTGAAGTCTGGAATTAAGACCATAAAACCACTGTCGATTGTTTGAAAAAACGCATCTGGTTCAGTGATGTCTTTTAGGGAAGAAATTTACCATACTTAACTGCCTGATCTACGTGTGACTCCAACCCACAGCAATGTGGTGGACTCAACTGCCTTCTGAGCAAATAGGGATGGGCAACAAATGCTGGCCTAGCTGGTGAGGGCCTCATCCTATGAATGAACTTTTTAAAATAAAGCCAATGTTCAATTAAAGATCAGTTAACAATCCTGTTTTTCCATTCTCTCCTTTTTAAAAACCTTGGAACACAGCATTTAAAATGCACTATTTAATCTGTGGTACAATTTAGTGATTGTGTTTCTATACTCAAATCATTTTTCTTCTACCATACCTATGCACTCAAATTCAAATTTTCTATTCCAGTAAGTGACATCCTTATTCTTCCTATCAAATGTACAGTTACATCTGAATTGCCAATTAGTTCCCTGTTCTGCAAGTTTATTAAAACGCTAATTTGTTAGTCCTTCTCAGCATTTGCTATTCCAACACCTAATTTGGAACCATCTGCAAATTTAGAAATAGCGTTTTTGATTCTAAAGTCTAAATCAATGAAAAATTATAAGTAGCAGTGGTTCTGGCATTGATCTTCATGGAAGTTGCAAATACATTTATGGATTACAAAACATTAGAATGCGAACGGTTTAGACATTGCTGGGTTGAAGAAAATTTATAACATGATTTTTTGTAAATCAAAAGTCAAAATGTAAAACAGAACTGTCTATTAGCAGCTGTTCACCGGAAAATTTTGGAAGAAGAGTTAATGGAGCATTTGAAAGCAGTAAATTTTATGGCCCTCAATTGCTGGAAAAACATAGATTCTTTCTGTTGTTGCCTAGCAGAAGCTTCTGGACTGAGGTGCTGTTCACAGACTTGGGTGGAGGTTGTTTGAGAAACTCGCAAGGAAAAGCAAGCTGTCACCAAGAGACAATACTTAAAGCAAAGCCATATTTCCACTTAGTTGAGTAGTTTGAAATTCTGATCAAGTACACGGCACGGTGGCTCTAGTTGATAGCACTGCTGCCTCACAGCACCAGGGTGCCAGGATCGATTCTCAGCCTTGGGTGACTGTCTGTGTGGAGTTTGCACATTCTCCCAGTGTCTGAGTGGGTTTCCTCCGGGTGCTCCGGTTTCCTCCCACAGTCCAAAGATGTGCAGGTCAGATGAATTGGCCATGGTAAGTTACCCACAGTGCTAGGTGCATTAGTCAGAGGAAAATGGGTCTGGATGGGTTACTCTTCAGAGGGTCGGTGTGAATTTGTTGGGCCGAAGGGCCTGTTTCCATAATCTAAAGTTTCAAATATCAGGACCTTTTCCCCATCTGAATCTGAAATCAGGTCTGAAGAGCTCATTCTGTAACTGTCAGAAAATGGATTTTAAGAAAGGAAGGGAGAGAGAGGTCAACCTATTCTACTTTCAAAATTCATGAGTGATTATGGTCTGAAATAAAACTAAGACAGTTTAACTAAGTCAGCTTTGAAATACCTACTTAAAAGCCAATGCTCCTCAAGCTCACAGTTCACTGGAACAGTGCAGTAGACAGAGGATTGAGATGTCAGCATGGGAGTAGGTTTCTCTAGGAATGCCTTTTACTTCTGCTTTCTTGTGTCCCTTCACTGTTTTGTTTGATCCTGGAAGACTACCTTTCCTGCCAATTGCTCCAGTCTTTAACCCTTTCATAAGTCTTCTTTTTGTTCTGGTCTACCCACCCCAAGCTCAAAATGTATTTCAACAATTTTTTTTCCCCAGTTCTGGTGAAACACAGACCTCAAACATGAACAGTTTCTCTCCACAGATTCTGCCTAACCCGTTGAGTGTTTTGTTTTTATTTTACATGTCCAGTAAATCTGCATTTTGCTTTACAATTCATTTTTGAACATTTTAGTAGAAACTACTTAGCACTATTACAATTATGAGAAAATATGATGGTATTTTCCACTGGAAATATTATGACTTAAAAGACACTGGACATGTTCCAAATTTACTACTCTAAATAATACATACCAGTTGTGCACCATCAGTTTTTGAACTGCCAAAAGTGCATTGTAGCGCACTTGCTGATCTTCATGATGCATATGGTTCATGACAAGTTGCTTGCCTCCAAGCTGTTCAATTACACTGAAACCAGTTATAATGATTAGTAAATTTTCAGAAATATTTTAGAACATGCATTTATTTCTTGAAACAATTTAATAGTTTGAATACACAACAACTCGATTGCGAGTATGAGCTTGCCACTTGCCCCATCAAGTCTGGCCTGCCATTCCACTATATCATGGATGATCTGATTTAGCCCTTAACTATACTTGCCTTCCTGCAAACTCCCCAAGCCATCAATTACCTTCAATTCTCTGATTAAATATTTAACCTTAGCCTTCTGAATAAGGGACACTGGCCTCAACTGCTTTCTGTGTAAGACAAGACCACAGCCAAAAAATCTCATCTCCATCTTTCTCTCATATATATCAATAAGATCAGCTTTTATGCCCAGTGTTTAGAAGAATAAGTCCAACTTAGTTACTTTAATCAGGCAAAGATGAACATTTCATCTCAGGAATCAAGCTACTTGAGAACTGTTTCTAATGCAATTGCCCACTTGCATAATTAATCGACTTCTACACAATTATATCCTTCAAGTAATGAGGCCCAAACTGTACACACTACTCTAGATATGGTCTAACTAGGATCCTGGATTCCTACAGGATGGTTTTAAACTAGATTCTCCTTGCAATAAACAATATTCCATTTACCTTTCCAACTACTTCCTGTACCTACAAATGGAGGGAGGCGAATGTTATTCCTCTGCACAAGAAAGGAAATAGGGAAATCCCAGGGTACTACAGACCAGTCAGGCTAACATCTTCCAGTAAGCAAGGTACTGGAAGGGATTCTAAGAGACAGGACTTTTGACCATGTGGAAAAATCAGTTTGAATAAAGATAGTCAGCATGGCTTTGAGGGGCAGGCCATGCCTCACAAGCCTTATTGAGTTCTTTGAGGATGTGACGAGACAAGTTGATGAAGGTCAAATAGTGGATGTGGTGTATATTTATTGCAGTAAAGCATTTGATAAAGGGTCATTCAGAAAGTTAGGAGTTAAGGGATACAGGGAAATTTGCCTGTCTGAATACAGAATCGGCTGGCTGAAACAAGACAGCGAGTGGTAGTGGGTGGAAAGTATTCAGACTGGAGGTCAGTGACCAGTGGTGTCCCACAGGGATCTGTTCTTGGGCCTCTGCTCTTTGTAGTTGTTATAAATTACTTGGAGGACGAAGTGGAAAGGTGGGTAAGTAAGTTTGCCAATGACACAAAGGTCGGTGGTGTTGTAGATAGTGTTGAGGGCTGTTGTAGGCTGAAACAAGACATTGACAGGATGCAGAGCTGGGCTGAGAAGTGGCAGATGGAATTCAACCTGGAAGGGATTTATTTTGGAAGATCAAATTTGAATGCTGAATACAGGGCTAAACACAGGATTCTTGGCAGTGTGGAGGAACAGCAGGATCTTGGGGTCCACGTACAAAGATCCCTCAAAATTGCCACCCAAGTTGATAGGGTTGTTAAGGCGAATGGTGTTTTGGCTTTCATTAACATAGGAGATAAATGAGTTTAAGAACTGCGACACTTTGCTGCAGCTCTATAAAACCCTGGTTAGACCACACTTGGAATATTGTGTCCAGTTCCGGTCACCTCATTATAGGAAGAATGTAGATGCTTTCGAGAGGGTGCAGAGGAGATTTACCAGGATGATGCCTGGATTGGAGGGCATGTCATAAGAGAGGTTGTGTGAGCTAGGGCTTTTCACACTAGACAGAAGGGAGAGAGGTGACTTGATAGAGGTGTACAAGGTAATGACAGGCATACAGTAAACAGCCAGAGACTTTTATACTGGATTAGTGGTGCTGGAAGAGCACAGCAGTTCAGGCAGCATCCAACAAGCAGTGAAATCGACGTTTCGGGCAAAAGCCCTTCATCAGGAATAAAGGCGGTGAGCCTGAAGTGTGGAGAGATAAGCTTATGCTCCTCTAGCTTATCTCTCCACACTTCAGGCTCACTCCTGTGAAGTGCTTCTGTGATGTTTCCTCCGGCATTTATAGTGGTTAATGTTAATTAACTTTGCTGATGAGACACAGGTAGCAAAGTAACTTGCCAAGATGATAAAAAGAATCTGTTATGGGACAGAAATGTTAAATAAGTGGGCAAAAAAATTGGTCAGTGGAATATAATATGGGAAAATGTGAGGTTATCCACAGAGTAGAAAAGCAGAATACGATTTGAATGGAAAGAGATTGCAGAAATTGGTGGTACAGAGGGATCTGGATGTCCTGGTACATTAAGCAGAAAAGGTTATACTACATATTACAGGCCCTTTGGGCCAAGATGTTGTGCCGAACATTTATCTTAATCGAAGATCAACATAAATTACACACCCCTCAATTTACTGCCATCCATGTGCTTGTCTAGCAGTTGCTTAAATGGCCCGAATGTCTCTGACTCTACTACCACTGCTGGCAGTGCATTCCACGCAACCACCACTGTGTGAAGAGCCTATCTCTGACATCTCCCCTGTATCTTCCTCCAATCACCTTAAAATTATCACCCCTTGTGACAGCCATTTCTGCCCTGGGGAAAAGGCTCCCAAACACTGAGGATCTCACCTAGACAGGGGACGAAACGTCTGCAACACAAATTCCCAGCTCGGCGAACAGAACCACAACATTAATTAACATACATTTGGTGCCTTCATCTAAGTCAGTGATCTAGATTGTAAATACTCAAGAATAATGATTCTGTGGCAGTCCACTACTTTAAAAAGCTTGCCAACCCAAAATAACCCATTTATGTTTATTCTAATCTCTGTTAGCTAACCGCTCCTTTACCCAGGCCAATATGCCTCAAGATAACACTGCTCCATACATGCTTACTTTGTGTATTTTATCACGCCATCGCGTCAAGTACTTTTTGAGTCAGAGGGATACAGCACAGAAACAGACCCTTCAGTACAGCCAGTCCATGCCAACCATAATTCCAAACTAAACTAGTCCTACCTGCCTGCACTTGGCCCATATCCCACCAAACCTCCTATTTATGTAATTATTTAAGCTTTTTAAAACATTGTAGCTGTACCCATAATCACCACTTCCTCTGGAGGTTCATTCCACGTACAAAGCACAAAATTACCACATTTAAAAAAATCTCTCTCCATTCACCTTAATGTGCCCCCTTTGTCTAGAAATCCCCCACCCTAAAGGAAGACACCTGCCATTAACCTAATCAATACCCTCATTATTTTACAAACCTCTAAGGTCACCTCTCAACCTCCTACACTCCAATGAAAGTCCCAGTTGTTGTAACTCAACTCTTCTATGCCAGACAACATCCTAATAAATCTCGAGCCCTCTCTGGCTTTATAATATCTTTCCTATAAACAGGACAACTAGAACTGGACGCAGTACCCCAGAACAGGCCTCAGTGTCCTGTACATCTTCAGCATAACATCTCAGTTCCTATATTCAAAGGTTTGAGCAATGAAGGCAAGCATGTTAAATGCCTTATGTGATGCAAACTTCAAACAATTATGTACCTGAACCCCTGGGTCTCTATTCTAACACTACTCTAGGTTCTACTTTGAATTGTATAAACTTTGTCTTTGTTTGCTTTTCCTACACTCCCCAGGGTCTTACCATTAACTGTATAAGTCCTACTATGGTTTGTTTTAGCAAAATGAACACCACACATTTACCCAAATTAAACGTCATCTGCCACTATTCAGCCCATTGACCCAATTGTTTATACAAATACATCATTTCTATGGCTTCCCTCTATTGACTGCAAAAATTTAAGTTCATAACTTATTTTCATTTCACAAATCCACACTAACTCTGGGGAAAAAAAATCTGATATAATTAGGCAATTGTCTGCGACTACCTTGTTATGAATGGATTTTAGCATTTTTCCTATGACAAACATTAGGCAACCAGAGTTTCCAGCTTTCTGCTTCCCTCCTTTCTTGAATACTGCTAATATATTTCAATCTATTGGGATCTTTGCAGAATCTCAGGAATTTTGGAAAGTCACAGCAAATGCATTTATTATCTTAAACTAAAATAGATGATGACCTGAAATTAAAACAGAAATTTCGAGAGAAAGTCAACGGGTCTGATAGCATCTGGAGAGAGAAAGCAGAGTTAACAGAGAGTGGCAATGACTCATCAGAAAGGTGAGATGGTCCACAAATCCAATAAATTCTCCCCTTCAATACCTTCCCCACCAAAAAACACTTTGGCTTTTGTGGAAGCAACACTTTTTCCTAGTTGCTAAGTAGTTCTGAAGAGGACGTCATTGGACTCGAAACGTTAACTCAGCATTCTTCCCACATCTATCTTCATAGCCATATTTTAGACCCTAATGATGAAAACAATTTTACTTGACTGCAATTGCTTTAAGGCTTTCCAGAAGTGCATGTCATATGGGTAAAGGTGGTTACCAGACTGCACCTTAAAGAGACATTTGTTCAGCACTTGCATAGTCAAAAAGGCCAGTAACTCTCCAGATAACCAGAATTTACATCAAAACTATTTTCTTAGGAGGTTTTCTTTTTAAAAAAAGGCATCAGATACATCTTGGAACTACAAGCCAAAATTTCCATAACTATTTAAAGGGCTCCGACCAGTAGTCATGACAATTTCCAAATAAGCGATTTTTACACTTTCACATTAAATATTCAGAAAGCATGCTATGTAATTATGTTGACTACATTTACTGTGAAAACTTACCGTTTTCCCCGAGGGTAGTGACGCACATATTCACCAATATCATGTGCAGCAACTGCCAACACCTGAGGGTCATCAGAGACTTCCAAAAGCCTAGTCAGAATCCTTTGCAAGAGAAGTTAAAATACAATCTAACGAGATCAGCATATATTTAGTGTCAAAGCTGTACAGCATGGAAATAGATCCTTCGGTACAAATCATCCATGCCGACCATGTTTCCAAAATGAATCTAGTCCCATTTGCCAGCATTTGGCCCATCTCCTTCAAAACTCTTCCTATTCATATACCCATCCAGATGCCTTTTAAATGTTGTAATCTTACCACCACTTCCTCTGGCAGTTCATTCCAAAATCCCACCACCCTTTGCATGAAGTTGCTCCTCAGATTCCTTTTAAATCTTTTCCCTCTCACCTTAAACCTATACCCTCTAGCTTTGGACTTTCCTACCGTGAGTAAAAGACCTTGGTTAGTTGCCCTATCCATGCCCCTCATAATTCCACAAACCCCTACAAAAGGTCACCCCCTCTGACACTCCAGGGAAAATAGCCCCAGCCCACTCAGCCTCTCCTTACAGCTCAATATCTTCAGCCCTGGCAACATCCTTGCCAATCTTTTCTGAACTCTTTCAAGTTTCACAACATACCTGCCTATGGCAGGGAGACCGGAATTGCACACAGTATTCCAAAAGTGGTCTAACCAATGTCCTGTACAGCTACATTACCTCCCAATTCCTAAACTCAATACTCTGACCAATAAAAGCAAGCATACGAAACAACACCTTCACTATCCTGTCTACCTCCAACTCCACTTTCAAAGAAAGAATGCTACACTCCAAGGTGTCTCTGTTCTGCAACATTCCCTGCATGAACCCTGGCCTGATCTGTCTTTCCAAAATGCAGCACCTAATTTATTTAAATTAAACTCCACCTGCCATTGTTCAGCCTACCTGATCAAGATCCTGTTATACTATGAGGTAACTTGCTTCACTGTCCAATTTTGGGGTCATCTACAAACTTATTAACTATACCTCCTATATACACACCCAAATCATTTATATGATTGATAAAAAGCAGTGGACCCAGTACTGATCCTTGTGGCAATAGCTGGTCACAGGCCTCCAATCTGAAAAACAAACCACCACCACCACCGTCTCCTACCTTTGAGCCAGTTCTGTATCCAATGTCTAGCTCTCCCTGTATTGCACGTGATCTAATTTTGCTAACCAGTATTCTATATGGAAACTTGGTGAAGGCCATTTAGATCACACAGATCTCTCTGCCTTCAATCCTCTTCATTACTTCTTCAAAGAAACTCAAATCAAGTTCGTGAGACACTAATGAATTCCCACACAAAGCTATATTGACCATCGGTCCTTGCCTTTCTAAATGCATGTAAACTCATGTCCTTCAGAATCCCCTCCAACAACTTTCCCAACATTGACTTAAAGCTCACCAGTCGATAACTCCCCAGTTTTTCCTTGCAGCATTTCTTAAATAGTGGCTCCATATTAGCCAACTTCCAATCTTCCAGCACCTCCCCAATGGTTACTGACGATACAAACATCTCTGCAAGGGGTCCAGCAATCTCTTCCCTAGCTTTCCACAGGTTCGGAGAAGGTTTACAAAATTATGGATAGGATAAATAGACAAAGTCTTTTCCCTGGAGTCGGGGAGTCCAGAACTAGAAGGCATAGGTTTAGGGAGAGAGGGGAAAGATATAAGAGAGACCTATGGGGCAACTTTTTCACGCAGAGGGTAGTACTTGTATGGAATGAACTGCCAGAGGACGTGGTGGAGGCCGGTACAATTGCAACATTTAAGAGGCATCTGGATGGGTATCTGAATAGGAAGGGTTTGAGGGATATGGGCCAGGTGCTGGCAGGTGGGACTAGATTGGGTTGGGATATTTGGTCGGCATGGACGGGTTGGACCGAAGGGTCTGTTTCCATGACTCTAAATACTGGATGAGGTCCTGGGGATTTATCTACTTTAATGCATTTTAAGACCTTCAGCACTTCCTTTATTGTAATATAAACTCTTTTCAAGGTGTCACCATTTATTTTACCAAGGTCCCTAGCTTCCATATCTTTCTCCACAGTAAATACTAACAGAAAATATTAGTTTAGTATCACATCCATCTCGTGGTTTCACACATGGATGGGCATGTTGTTCTCTCCCTAGTCACACTTTTGCCCTTAGTGTGCTTTATAGAATCCCTTCCCAACAGTCCCCTTATCTGTGAATAGCCTCCCCCAATTAATTTTTGGAAGTTCCTGTCTAATATGATCAAAAATGGCCTTCCTCCAATTTAGAACTTGAACTTTGTGATCAGTTTTATCCTCTTCCATAACTATTTTAAAACAGAATTATGATGAGTTGCCCCAAAGTGCTCCCCACTGACACCTCAGTCACATGCCTTATTCCCCAACAGGAAGTACTGTTTCTTCTCCAGTAGGCGCATTCACACACTGAATAAGAAAATTTTATTGTACACACAAATTCCTCCCCATCCAAGCCC
Organism: Chiloscyllium punctatum; assembly: GCF_047496795.1. Lineage (NCBI taxonomy): Eukaryota > Metazoa > Chordata > Chondrichthyes > Orectolobiformes > Hemiscylliidae > Chiloscyllium > Chiloscyllium punctatum. The sequence goes on from NC_092743.1 coordinate 70,953,964, forward strand.
TTAACTATACTGCAGCCCCAGACTAAGTTAAAATCCACGACCACTATAACATTATTTTTAGATATCTGACATATTTGCTTCTAAAATTTCCTGCTGACTAATGGAGGGCAGGTATCTCTTTAACACAATACCAATGTGATCACACTTTTCTTGCTTCTCAGGTCTATCCATACCACTTCACCAGATGATCTCCCAGGAATATCTTAAGTAGTGTTATCTTTAACCAAAAACAGCTCTCCCACCTCTATTTCCACCTCCCCCCACCCACTTCCTTTCTATTCTTCCAATAGCATCTACACGCTGGAACATTAAACGGTCAGTCCTGCCCATTTCTGGGCTATGTTTCTGTCATTGCTATGATCTGCCAGTCCAGTGTTCCCAACTATGCCATAGGCTCATCTCCCTTACCTGTCAATTCTTAAAATGCTGTAATTATCATGGATTTATACAACAAAGTGTCAAAGTATTGAGGTAAAATTCTAGCATTAATAATTTGGTACTGATGTGAGAAATAACATTAGTTATGGTAATCCAGCAAGGGAAGGCAGCTGTTGTGTAACATTTTGTAAACCTTCTTAGAGGACTAAATGATCATCATTTGCTTTACTCAATGCACCAAAACATTTCTAGTCTATGGTCCTTAATAACAAAGACAAGTAAAATTTGATTTATTTGAATAATAAAAAGTAAACTAAATGACAAAAATCCACTATAAATACCATTAAATATCACTGAGTTACCCAAATTCTGCAAACAAATGTGAAAGCTAGGTAGGCAGTAACTAAGTTTCTAATACCTAGTAACTATCTTGCCATTTATGCCAATTTATCTGAACGAAATAAAACTCACTTCAGCAGTTCATAGTTCTTTTCATTCAATCTTGCAGCATTTTCACGCCAGAATTTTTCTGATTTGTGGACAGGACTCCATTCCAAGCGCCCCGACTTCAGTTCTGAACTGTATTCATCAAAAGAACTGGAAAGAAAAAAAAATCAAAGCACAATTAACACACATCAATATTTATCTTACTAATGACATTCCTTTTCCTTCCTCACAGGACTTTACCAATATGTCCTCCTCTCTTATACACTTCAAACTCCCTTTAAATACAATATCATTCAACGATTCTGTGATAACTTCCACATTCTCAGACTTTTTTTTTCCACTTTATCTATCAACTTCCCTTCCTGGTATGCACAGCATTCTCCCTTCAGCTACCAAGTATTTCCATCAACTGGTTCTCTCACCCTCTCCTTAAAAAAAAGCAACAGCTTTTTACAAACTACAACTGATATCCAACCTTCCTTTCCTCTCTGTAGATGTTGTCAACTTCCAAACAACACCAGTTTCTTTCCAGAATTCCAATCTAACTTCAAAATATTTTTCAAAAATAAAAAATTCAAGTTACACAGACATTGTTAGGCCAGTATTTATTGCCTACTCCTAATTATAGTTAAGAGTCAATAACATTGCTGAATGTCTGGAGTCGCACAGGGACCAAGCCAAGCAAGGATATCCCTTAAATTCCATTAGTGAGCCAGGTGGACTTTCATGGCAATTGATAACAATTTCATGGTCATTACACTTAAAATTCCAGATTTTATTGAATTCATCATCTGACATTTAATTCTGCTCCCCAGAACATTTCCTGGATATCTGGATAATATCACTAGGTCATGTGTCTTTGCAGTGGTGAAATGGATTCCCAAGAATTTATGACGTAATGGCCAGTATAAAAAGGTACAGAAGAGTTTTGGGTATACAGTAGTTATCCATTTGGAATTTGGCCAGGACACAATAGTCATTGTCATAGCTAGAAGCACATGGTTAGGGAATGAGCACGTTCCTGGAACTGGTGATCTTGCCCTGCCAAAGACAAAAAGGTATAAACCGTTCAGCTTTGTTGCCTGCTTCACAGATGTCGCCCAGATCCCATGACTGCAGATCGGTGAGCTGTTGACCTCAGCCCACTACTGTACTCACTGTATACCCATGACTGCATTGCCAAATACCAGACTAATGCCATTTACAAGTTTGCTGATGACACCACCATAGTTGGTCGAATCTCAGATGGCGACGAAACAGACTACAAAGAGGAGGTGGAAGACTGGAAAAATGGTGCCCTGAGAACAACCCAGCTCTCAATGCTGGCAAAACCAAAGGAGCTCATTATTGACTTTCAGCAGAATGTTACTTATGTCTAGATTAGAGTGATGCTGGAAAAGCACAACAGTTCAGGCAGCATCTGAGGAGCAGTAAAATCGACTTTTCAGGCAAAAGCCCTTCATCAGGAATATGTTACTTATGTCCCCCCCACACGTTAACAGCACAGAAGTGGAACGAGTGCAGAGAGTGTCAAGCTCCTGGAAGTGTTCATCCACAACAAGCTTTCTTAGACTCTTCATGTGGGTGCACTGGACACAAAGGCCCAACATCTCCTCTTCCTCTGGCAGCTGAGGAAATTTGGCCTGATGGAGAATACCCTTGCCAACTTTTGTAGGTACGCCATTGAGAGTATTCTGTCTAGATGTATCACTACCTGGTACAGCAACTGTATCATTCAAGATCGGAGACGGTTACAGAGAGTGGTGAACTGGCCCAGAAAAGTCAAAAGGCCAACCTCCCATCTATAGAATCCATCTACTACGCCTGCTGTCAAGGAAAGGCCACCAGCATTTTCAGAGATTCACCCACCTTCGTATATGTTTTTCTACAACCTCTACCATTGGGGAGAAGATACAGAAGCCTGAACACACGCACCAGCCGGTTTCGTAACAGTTTCTACCCTACTGTTGTTAGAATACCGAATGGACACTCAAACTCTTAACATTTGCCTGCATCTGTGTTTTTGCCGCTATTTACATTTACTTATCTATGCTACTTAACAATGTGATCTGCCTATATTGCTTGCAAGACAAAACTTTTCACTGTGCCTCAGTACATGCGACAATAAATTCAATTCAATTCACTTTTAAAAAACCTATGAGAACTGGCACAGCTTTAGGTTAGATTTCAGGTATGCAAAGTTGAACAGCTATTCCTTTATTTTGGCATGGAAGGAGGCACCATCTATAGTTGAAATGAAGGCACATGACAGGAGCAAAGAAGAATGCAACCGCCACCGCGAACCATGACGTCTCTTCCGCCCCTACCAACCATGCAGCCTCCGCGATCACCGCCCAGACAACCACCTGCACGATCGCCAGGAAGACCATCGTTGACAGATTCGCGGCCTCCGTGGGGTCCACAACGATTGGGAACAACACCGTTTCTGCCGTCACCGCAGCCACTTGCGCCCCGAGTTGCCTTTGCCGCATCTACTTCCGCCTCCAGTGACATCACTCACCTGCACAACGACCACACCGCACGTGTTGCCACCCCCGCACCAATCTCCGCCCTCGCGCCGATCCCCGCCCCTGCCATTTTTCTCCCCTCCCTCCACACCTCCCCTTCGAGGATGAAAGATCAGTCCTCAGCAGAGGCCTCACCTTCATCCCCCTACGCTCCTGGATTAACGAGTTCAACACGCGGCGAGACATCAAACAATTCTTCCGCCGCCTTCGCCTCCAAGCCTACCTCTTCAATCAGGACTCCCGCCCACGCTCTGACGACCCCTTCTCCCGCCTCCAACACACCCCATCCACCTGGACACCCCATGCTGGCCTCTTACCCACCCTCAATCTCTTCATAGCCAACTGCCGCCACGACAATGACCGCCTCAACCTGTCCACCCCTCTCACCCACTCCAACCTCACCCTCAACGTGCAGTCCTCCACTCCCTCTGCTCCAACCCCAACTTCACTATCAAACCGGCAGACAAGGGAGGCACGGTAGTAGTTTGGCGCACCGATCTTTACATTGCTGAGGCTAGACACCGGCTAACGGACACCTCCTCCTACTGCCCCCTTGACCATGACCCCACCTCCCACCACCAAATCATCTCCCAGACCATCCATAACCTCATCACCTCAGGGGATCTCCTATCCACTGCCTCCAACCTCATAGTCCCACAACCCCACACCGCCCATTTCTACCTCCTGCCTAAAATCCACAAACCTGACTGCCCCGGCCGACCCATTGTCTCAGCCTGTTCCTGCCCCACCGAACTCATCTCTGCATACCTCGACACGGTCCTGTCCCCCTTAGTCCAAGAACCCCCCACCTACGTTCGGGACACCACCCATGCCCACCACCTCCTCCATGATTTTTGCTTCCCCGGTCCCCAACGCCTTATCTTCACCATGGACATCCAGTCCCTGTACACCTCCATCCCCCATCATGAAGGCCTCAAAGCCCGCCGCTTCTTCCTTTCTCGCCGAACCAACCAGTACCCTTCCACTGACACCCTCCTTCGACTGACTGAACTGGTCCTCACCCTGAACAACTTCTCTTTCCAATCCTCCCACTTCCTCCAAACCAAAGGAGTAGCCATGGGCACCCGCATGGGCACCAGCTATGCCTGTCTCTTCGTCGGATATGTGGAACAGTCTATCTTCCTGTGTGGAGTTGTGGGACTATGAGGGATCCTTCCATATCCGTCACAAATTCACCTGCACCTCCACACACATCATTTACTGCATCCACTGCACCCGATGTGGCCTCCTCTACATTGGAGAGACAGGCCACCTACTTGCGGAACGTTTCAGAGAACACCCCTGGAACACCCACACCAACACCAATCAACACGAGAAAGAAATAAGCTAGAAAAACATACTTGAGGAGGTCATGCCAGCAGCAGCACCAAGTATACTTAAAAGTTAGGCGTCAATCTAATGAATCCACAGAACAGGAATACATGCAAGCCAAAACAGCGAAAAAAAGTGAGATTCCAAAACCAAATCAGACCAAAGTGCTGCCACATCCAACTCTGAATGGTATTGGACAATTAGGTTACTCACTGAATGCAGTGACACTATAAATGCCCCCATTGTCATTCATGGGGAACATAGATCAGCGTAAAAGATATGGCTGATGCATTTACAAAAGCCTTTAGCCAGAAATGATTAGATTCCCTACTGTGTGGAAACAGGCTCTTCGGCCCAACCATTCCACACCGATCCTCCAGACCCATTTCCCTCCGACTACTGCACCTAACACTATGGGCAATTTAGCATGGCCAATCCACCTAACCTGCACATCTTTGGACTGTGGGAGGAAACCGGAGCACCCGGAGGAAACCCACGCAGACATGGGGAAAACGTACAAACTCCACACAGACAGTCGAGGCTGGAAGCGAACCTGGGACCCTGGTGCTGTGAGGCAGCAGTGCTAACCACTGAGCTATGTGACTGATCAATTTAGTCACTTCTAGAGGCTAGTCTTTAATCAATTCAATTCTCACCACAAGATCAAGAAACAGCTGGAAACACTGGTACTGTAATGTTCATAAAACTTCACAACATTTCAGGAACAGTCCAGAAGACCTGTACTCCTGAATGTGCCACTCTTCTCGGCGAGCTGTTCCAGTGCTGTAACAGTACAAAGGTCCACATGACAATGTATAAAACTGCCAGTTCTGTCCATACACAAACAGGATAGATACAGTCAATTTTGGCTACAGTCTAATATATAGAAAAAAAAAATCAGTAACGTGATAAAAGATGTCATCAATAGTTCTATCAAACAACACTTCAGAAATTGAATTGGATTAACCATTTAATACAAGAACAAGCCAGAGGGTTGGAATCATGGAAATAATAACTCTTGACTCCACAAAGCATATCCAAACACAGAGCACAAGACAGGAGAGTGATGGCATACTGCCTATCCACCTGGATGAATGCAGTTCCTTCAAAAGAAGCTTGATACCATCCAGGGTAGAGCAACCTGCAATGATTGGCACCACATCCACAAACATGCATTCCCACCACTAAGTAGCAACAATTTCTACCATCTATAAACTAAACTACATAATTCACCAAGGCTCCCACAAGCACTTTCTAAACCACTAACTACAATCTATATCATTTATTCACTGCCACCCGGTCAAAACTCAAACTCCCTCCCTAATAACATTGAGTCCACCTTCACAAAACAGGCCACATTTCAAAAAGCATACCACCTTCTCAAGGGCAATAAGGGATGGACAATAAATGCTCACTTAAGCCATCAGCCCAAAGAATATTAGAAAACAATCTTAACTCATGGTTGAATCCCTTGGTGAAGCTGATGAAGAAAACAGAAGGTTGCCTCTTTCTTTTATGGCACTGCTTTTACAGTTGGTATGAGAAGCTCATGTTAATTGTAGGCCTTTTAGGTCCAAAACTACATTCAGATTCTGAGGACGCATTCAGTCAGGATCTAGAATCCAAGGAGGGGAACATGGGCAAACACATTTCCCATGATGCTCAGCAAGATGCTGCAACAGTGGTTATGATTTTCCAGGAGGCAGAAGCTTGTGCAGAAACAGCAGGAACCTGGCTTTTCATGCTTGGTGAATTCAAGTGATATAGCATCAGCACATGGTGCTTTGCTTATGGCAAGCAATGTAATAGTATTGCTAATTTCCTTCAATACCTAGCTCTGCCAAATCAATTGATATATCCATACTCTGGGCAAGGTTTCCTAATTTTTGTAGTTTCAGGAGATAAACCAAATCATCAATTCTATAGCGAGGGGTTGGGGGATTACTTGGCTCCATTTCTTTATTGATCTACCTCCCTCGATTAGTCACATGTTTTATTTTAAACAAACTTCCTTTGTGAATACCTCTCTTCCATTGTCGAAGGCTCCCAGAGAGCTTCAGTGGATAAGGTTAACAATCACAACACCAGCTTATAGTCCAACAGGTTTAATTGGAAGCACACTCTTTCAGAGCACCGCTCCTTCATCAGGTGATAGTTGGATGAAGGAGTGGCGCTCTGAAAGCTAGTGTACTTCCAATTCCACCTGTTGGACGATAAGCTGGTGTTGTGTGATTTTTAACTTTGTACACCCCAGTCCAACATCGGCATCTCCAAATCAGTGTATAAGGATGGACTCCTTAATGAAGTCTACTCAACATTCCTGGATTCTTTCCTTGAGTCATTCAATTGCTTGGAATAAAATTCCTACAAGCAGTCCGTCAAAAGGTATAGCACATTTATTTAAACATTTATTCCAGTACCACAGTTACAGAGTAACAAGACACCAAGCCCTAGTCTAGTAGAGGTTCTAAAACCTTAGGATGGCAGTACCAGCACTCACCAACCTCATGCGCTCTGACTACTCCGAAAATGGCACTTAATGTTTAGCATTTTTACAGTTTTTGCCCATTAAACATGTCAATCAAACTCCTGCTGATGAACATGATGTCCGCCCAACATCCCTGCTGTGCTTGTGATGAACTTGTTAGTCTTTTGTTGACATATCACATTACTAGAATAGCAATAACGAAACTGCCCTTGTACTGACTCGGGTAATGACATTAAGTGTTGATATCCTCGAAAATATGGGCACATACTCATGACTTCATGTCCTTGTCTAAACCTGATTACTGCCAGTTTTATGTCTTAACCCCATTCCTCATGGTTTTCCACCTCATTTGCTTGATCAGTAAACTCTATTCAAACCCTTATTGTCTTTCCTTGTAGGTACTTTAAAGTTTGAAGTGATCTGTCAAAGGCTTTTGTTCCTCCTTAATGACTAATTTTTTAAGTTTCATAGCTGCCTAAATTTGTTCCTGTACAGAGCTGACTTCCTGCTTTTCCCAGCAAAGCTATCTTAATCCTTTTGCTTTATTTTTAACATTCTTTAGTTTCTTTAATTCTATGCTTTCCTTTCATGTTCTTTCGTACCAAGCATAAATGGCCTTCTTTTCAAAGCATCCCATTTAACCAAGCTTTTATGCGAACAAAGTTTACCACCTAAATGTGAAATGAATTAGTAACTCAATACTAACATGGATGAGAAATCAGAAACAGGATCAAAAAGATAAGTTTAAGAAATATGTATGAATCAGTCTCTGAATTGCTCAAGAGCAATTAGTTGAATATTGTAGCCATTGTAATGGAAACTACCAGTGTTTTTAGACTTGACTTGACTGCCAATGTAAATGATTTTGCAGACTGATTCCAGCACTGAGTGAGAGAATCGCGATCAGCAACAGTGATGACCAGGGAATAGTTCTTCAACTGTGACCTTTGAAGCTCAAAATGTTTTAACGCTTGTTCTTATGTATTCTTCCAAGGAGTAGAACAGTGGCTCAGCAGTTAGTACTGATGCCTCTCAGCGCCAGGGAACAGGACGACTAAATAAAAACTGCAGATGCTGTAAATTGGAAACTAAAAATTGCTAAAACAGCGCAGCAGGTCTGGCAACATCTGTGAAGAGCAATCAGAGTTATGTTTCAGGTCCGGTAACCTCCGCCAAGGGACCCAAAATGTTAACTCTGATTTCTCTTCACTGATGGTGCCAGACCTGCTGCGCTTTTACAGCAATTTCTGTTTTTGAACCAGGGCAACTGTCTGTGTGGAATTGGCATGTTCGCCCTGTATCTGCACAGGTTTCCTTTGGATGCTCTGGTGTCCTCCCACAGTCCAAAGATGTGCAGGTTAGGTAGTAAATACAGGGTTATAGGGATGATATTTCACTTAATTTATAGACAGCCATTTTGGTTGCAGTCATCTTTAAAAGCACTTTGGAATTATGTGTTCCAAGCGTCTACATTACTTCAGGGTACAGACCTGTGCTCATAATATTATCTACAACTTCCTTGGCAAGTGTCTTCCATGCAACATAAGTCAAGTAATGTTTTACCCATCTCTCAAAACTTTACTGCAGTTGGCATAGACCTCCCATCCTTTGTTTTCAAATGGAGCAGTTTTCTTTTCTGATGGAACCATTACCATTTTAATACCTTCATAAATGCGACTAGCACTTCTCATACAGGCTGTTCTTCCAGAACACTATAGTTGCATTCTTGAGCGATCCTGCACTATACAAAAATCGTGCAATACAAACAACTTAACCGCATTACAGCCGACACACTTTAAAGGTTCGCATCTGTAGAATCAGCATTCCTTAGTCGCAATCTCATTACAATTCGCGCTAACAAAAGACGCATTATAGCAGAACTGCCTATATTTTAAACAAAAATTCGGATATCTTGGTAATGCTGGAACTGGAGGCCACTGGGAGCCGAGCAAACTTGTGAACTCTTATTTCAAATGATTCTTTGGACAGTTGAGTCTTCCTGCTCAGACGACTTACATGCTAAGTACAGGTGAACTCCTGAGTTTCAAAAAACCCTACAAATAGAAGAGTGGTCGTATATGCAAGTAAATCGTTCATATGGATGGTCATCATCTTGAAATAACACTATTCATCTAACAGTAGATGTGCCTTAAAATCCCATGCATCTTTGTAACACAGCTTACTATTAAGGTGCAGGTTAAGTAAGGCATTTTAGGTTGAAAAATGGAGTCTGACCACTATTGCATTATGTGGCCAAAATAGAGAAGGCTTGCAATTTATAAACCAAGTATATAAAAGGAAGAGAGCGAGGGACCAAAGAGAACATTGGCCCTTTAGAGAACGAGGCACGGGAAATAAAAATGGGAACCAGGCAACGGCAGAGGTATTCACTAAATACTTTGCATTAGTTTTCATGGTAAAAGACAAATAGCATTCCAAAATTACTAAAAGTAGTAAGGGGAAAAAAGGAGGAAATAAACACAACTACTCAAGAAGCACGAGCAAAATTAATGGTGCTAAAGATCAATAAGCCCCTTGAACTTGATGGATACATCCTAGGATGAGAAGTAGCTGCTACAGAGATAATGGATACATTAGTAGCAATCCTTAGGTTCTGGGTAAGTGTGGGACAATTGGAAAACTGTCAATGTAACACCTTTCTTTCAGAGGGAAAGGAAAAAACAAAATGGAGACAATCATAACCAGTTTAACATCTTTCACTGGAAAAATTAGAGTCTATTACAAAGGATGAAATAGCAGCGCAATTAAAAAATGCATATTTTAATCAAGCAGAGCTTCACAAAAGGGGAAATCATGGCTGACAATTTTTTTAGAATTCTTTGTGGTGGTAACAAAGAAGATATAATAAAAGGGGAAGTGGTAGATGTAATACAGTTGGATTCCAGAAGGCATTTGATAAGTTACCACACGTTAGGCAACTTAAGAACTCATGGCGTTGGGGTAGTACATTAGTATAGTTAGAGGACTAGCTAAATAACAGAAGGCAGAGTCGGATATGGAGGGATATTTTCAGAGTAGCTGTAACTAGTGGGGTGCCACAAGGAACACTGCTGCAGCCACAACTATTTACAGCACTTAAAATAAAATTGGATGAGGTAATGCACTAATTCCCAATTTGGCAGAAGACAAAAATAGGTGGGAAGGCAAGTGGGAGAAGATAACAGAGTCTGCAGAGGTACGGACAGGTTAAGTGAATGGGCAACAACTTGGCAGATAGAATATAACATGGAGACGAGGAGACAAGAAACAGGACTGATATTATTTAAGTGGAGAAAAACTGCAGAAAGCTGCAACAGTGGGATTTGGGAGTGCACATGCATTAGTCACAAAAAGCTAGCATATAAATTCAGCAGATATAGGGAAGGCAAATGGAACTGTTTGACTAAGCTAGCATTTATTGCAAAGGCAATGGAGTTTAACAATAGGGAAAATCTTGTTGAAACCAAGAAAAACCTAATTATACCACAGCTGAAATACTGAACAGTCCCTTTATCTAAAGGCACGGGCATCTGAGGCATTCCAGAGAAGGTTCAGAAGACTAATCCCAGATATGGAGGGATTGTCTTGTGAGGAAAGATTGAGGTGGTTACATATGTACCCACTAGAGTTTAGAAGAATGAGAAGAGGCATTACAAAAACATTCAAGATTTTTAGACAACCAGAAACTACAGTATGGAGAGGTTGTTGCTGTGTCCAAAGTCTCAGGTCAGAGGATATAATCTCAGAATAAGAGGGCAACCAGTTAGACCAAAAGTCAGGAAGAATTTCTTCTCTCAGGAGGATAGTGAACCTGTCAAACTCCTTTCTAGAGAGGACTGTAAAAGTCAAGTCATTAAGTACATATTCAAGGCTGAGATTGATTTTTAAATCAATAAGAAAACAGAGGGTTCTGGGCAAAAGGCAGGGAAGTACAGTTGAGGATCACCAGATCAATCAAGATCTCATTGAAGATGATCCCGAATGCTGATGGCCTACGTCTGCTCCAGTGTCTTATAGCCCACGCAAAAAGAGGATTTATTGAGGCTTTGAAAAAATGGTGTCTGTTTATATGCTGTCATTTACAGCAATTAGTGAATGGTAGCTCTGGTGTAGTTAGCATTTTCCAACTCTTCACATCGCAAGGGCATGTCATTGAAGTATACTCCATTGCTCTTCTGCACTTTGGATGGGATAGCAAGAGTGCTAGTCAACTGAACAGGGAACTGTTGGTGGGCAGTATGATTCATATTCATATTCATATTCATAGAGAAATTCTGCCTCAAATGAGAAAACTTCAGGTATTTGTTTGACATCCAGTCAGATTAAAGGATAAGAATGTCATCTAATTAATTCAGAAGGCCACAATCATTAGCCTCTGTACCCTTCAAAAATATAGCTCTCTAATCATCACAATCCCTCTCTCATGCAACTACTCGAGATTTAACAAGACTACTTGCAATCCCACCTCACCTCAAAGATAAGCTTCAAACTACAGTCAGGCCTTAAATAGGTATTAAAAAAAACTGCAAATGCTGAAAATCAAACAAAAACAAATTGCTGGAAAAACTCAGCAGGTCTGGACACATCCGTGGGTAGAAATCAGTGTTAAATGTTTTGGGTCCAGTCACAGTCCTTTAGAACAGTTTTGAAAAAATGTTAAAATATGCAAAAATATATTTTAAAGCTTATAAACCAACTGGTTAGCATAGCATAAGGCAGCTTTGAGCCAGAACTTCAATATTTTGTATTGCACTTCAATGTTATTAAACTCGAAGGGGGAAAGAATTTTGGTTGAATAGTTAAGAACCTTTTTTCAGTTCACACAGGCTAAAGCACAAAACAGTTCATAACTTATTTCTAAGTTACGAAAAGTAAACAATATTAGGCTCCTACTCATCCATCAGAACTCCATCCTCAATACCATAATCCCTACCAGACTAATCTCAGAACTCAGAGGCCTGGATCTCAGCTCTGCTTTCTGCAACTGGATCCTCAGCTTCCTGACGCACAGACCATGATCAGCAAAGATAGACAACAGCACCTTCTCCACGATAATCCTGAACATAGGCACCCTGCAAGAATGCATTCTCAGCCACCTACTGTACTTCCTGTAGACCCACAACTTGTTTAGCCAAATTTCAAACAAACACTATCTACTAGTTTGCCGACCACAACACCATGTAGGATGGATATCAAACAACAAGAAGTCAGAATATAGAAAGGAGATAAAGCATTTGGTGTCGTGGTGCAATGATAATAATCTCTCTCAATGTCAGAGAAACAAAAGAACAGATCATTGACTTCAGGAAGGACGAGAACACGTCCCTATCTACATCAACAGAGCTAAGGTAAAGGGGGTCGAGAGCGTCAAGTTCTTGGGAGAGATGATAACCAACAAGTAGATGTGACAGTCAAGGCAGCACAGCAACACACGTCTGCCTCAGGCAGCTTAGGATATGCGGTGCGTCCAGGAGAACCCTCACCAACCTTTACAGATGCACCACTGAAATGACCTGGTAAAGCAACTGTTCTGCCCTGGACTGGAAGAAATTACATAAAGTTGTGTACATGGCCCAGACCATTACAGAAGCCAACCTCCCAACCATGGACTCCATCTACACTTTCCATAGCTGTGAAATGACTGGCAACTGCAAAAAGACCCCCCTCACCCCAGTAATGCTCTCTTCTAACCTCATCAGGCAAAGATACAGAAACACACCCACTCACCCACCAGGTTCAAGAATAGCTTCTTCCTTGCTGTTACTAAACAGCTGATTGGATCTCTCAAACTTCAAATAATGTTGATCTTGCTTTGCAGACCTCCTGTGCAGCCATAACCTTGTATGCCTAGCTCTCAGAGCCCTGTGATCTGTATGTTCTTGCTTGCTATGACCTGCCTGTACTGCTTGCAAAAACTGTACTTAGGTACATTTGACTACAATAAATCAAGTCAAAGATAACCAGAGGGGAAGATGGAAATAGGATATATATTCAAGAGAGGTTACACTTCAGTAATAGATGAAATGACTGGTGAAGACCAAAAGGTCTGAAAAAAGTGTTTTATGAAAAGGAATCATGGCACTATAGCACTTTTTAATATTTGTTGTAAAACACAAGTGCTTCTAGGCCATTTGACATGGGTGGAATTATTTTTCCTGTTGTGCAACACTGGACCAAATGCAGTTCCATGAGGTCTTAAAATGACAAGTCCACATTTAAAGATTTAACACAGTGTCTGTAATAGACAGCAAAACACATAGTATTATACATACACAAAACTAAGGTTTAAGGCAATGCTTCATAAATTTTTCTCCAATGTGACCCCATTTTAATTGGTCACTATCTTCTCAGGGACAGGATAGGCAACAAAGGCTGACCTTGCAAACGACAGTTAATGAACAAAACTAAACATACGTGCAAGAAAAACTCTTTATTAATGCACCCCCACACATCAGCAAAAACAAAATAAAGCAACATTGTAGCATTTGCCACATGATTAAATTTGCAAATCGCTGATCAACTTGTACCATGAAATCTGTTTCAAAAGCATTTTGCAAATATAATAATTTTCCAACAAAATCACACCCCTCTTAATCTACCCACCCTCAAAATATTAACTTGTGTCCTGCCATCTTCACCCAGCCCTCCTCAGGCCCCAAGGCCAACCAGAGATGTCTCAGCCCTGCCCCTTTCCCATTTCTACCACCAGCTTCAACCCTGGTCAATCTCAAAGTCACTCCAGATGTTGCACCTTACCCCCAAACTCCTCCTGTAAACACTTCACTTGAATCAGGCAACTACTGTGGGCTCTTCCATGAATCCAAAAACCTATGGAAGAGGGATGGAAAATAGTGGCTTTGGCTCCTCAGAAATTGATAGAATAGGCTGCACTCCTTGGCCTGGAAAATGCTGGAGTCTCAGAGAAAGACTCAAAGGCAGCACAACAAAGCCATTGCTACCGAGGAGACTGGGATCATGGTTGGTTATAATTTATCTTGCTCCTCCCAGGGTAGGAGCCTGAAATCAGGGAGCTGAGCAGCAGTTGGGTTTTGCAAGTGTTCAATCCATTGGTAACAGTGTCTTGGATTGGGCAGAGGATTCAACCATCCTCAGGTTGGAGTTGAGGTGGCACAAGGAAAACAATCCAAAAGTAGCTACTGGGACTGTGGCCTCTACATCGCCCAATCTAGAATGTTAGTTAGATCAATGGTGGATTGAAGTGAAAGGGACTGGGAAAGAGAATTACAGATCATCTGATCTTGTGTCAGTGGTGGACAAAGTACTGGAGAGAATTCGGAGAGACAGGATTTATGAATACTTGGAAAACCATAGTTTGATTAGACCTTGTCATCATGGCTTTGAGAGGGACAGGTGATGCCTCACAAATGTTACTGAATTCTTTGAGGATGTGACAAAATATGTTGAAGGCAAAAAAGCAGTGGATGTGGCGTAGCTGGATTTTAGCAAAGCGTTTGATAAGGTTCTCCATGGTAGGCTCATTCAGAAAGGAAGGGGGCATGGGATACAGGGAAATCTGGCTGTCTGGATACAGAATTGTCTTGCCTATAGGAAACAAAGGGTGATGATAGATGGAAAGTAAAGTATTCAGCCTGGAGCGCATGACCAGTGGTGTTCCACAGGGATCGGTTCTGGGACCTCTGCTCTTTATGATTTTTATAAACGACTTGGATGAGGAAGTGGAAGGGTGGGTTAGTAAGTTTGCCGTTGACACACAGGTTGGAGGAGTTGTGGGTAGTGTTGACTGCTGTTGTAAGTTGCAATGAGACATTGACAGGATGCAGAACTGGGTTGATAAGAGGCAGATGGAGTTCAAACTGGAAAAGTGTGAAGTGTTAAGTGATTGAATGCAGAACACAGAATTAAAGGCAGGATTCTTGGCTGCATGCAGCAATAGCAGGATCTTGGGGTCCATGTCCATAGAGCCCTCAAAGTTTCCACCATGGTTGATAAGGTTGTTAAGGTGGTGCATGGTCTGTAGGCTTTCATTAGCAGGGGCATTGAGTTTAAGAGCCACGAGGTTATGCTGCAGCTCTACAGAGCCCTGGTTAGACCACACTTGGAAAACTGTGTTCCGTTCTGGTTGCCTCATTATAGGAAAGATGTGGAAACTTAGTGCAGAGAAGATTTACCAGGATACTGCCTGGACAAGAGGGCATGCCTTATCAAGAAAGGTTAAGGGAGAGCTAAGGCTTTTCTCATCGGAGCGAAGAACAATGAGGGGTGACAGAGGTGTACATGATGATGAGAGGCATAGATAGAGTGGAGAGCCAGAGACTTTTCCCCCAGGGTGGAAATGGCTATGATGAGGAATTTTAAGGTAACGGGAGGAAGGTTTAGGGAAGACGTCAGAGGTAGGTTCTTTACACAGAGTGGTAGGTGCGTGGAATCCACTGCCAACGGTGGTAGTAGAGTCAGATATATTAGCAACATTTAAGCAACTCTTGGATAGGCACATAGAAGATAGTACAATGAAGATTAGTTTTATCTCAGGCTCCGAGGTTAAAGAACATAGAACAGTACAGCACAGCACAGTACAGGCCTTTCATCACAACACTAAGGCTTGAAGGGCCTATACTGAGCTGTACTGTTCTATGTTCTTTAACCTTAGAGTCAGACAGTCTGAGTAACGCAGTATGGAAACAGGCCCTTAAGCTGAAACTGGTTCACGCTGACCATGGTGCTCATTCAGCTAGTTCCAATTGCCCCCATTTGGTCCATATCCCTCCAAACACTTCCCATCCATGTACCTCAGAGGGTGGTGGTGGAGGTTGTTCTTGAGACTGGAGGACTATGACCAATGCAGTGCCATAAGGATCAGTGCTGGGTCCTCTACTTTTTCTCATTTACATAAATGATTTGGATGTGAGCATAAGAGGTACAGTTAGTAAGTTTGCAGATGACACCAAAATTGGAGGTGTAGTGGACAGCAAAGAGGGTTACCTCAGATTACAACAGGATATTGATCAGATGGGCCAATGGGCTGAGAAGTGGCAGATGGAGTTTAATTCAGATAAATGCGAGGTGCTGCATTTTGGGAAAGCAAACCTTAGCAGGACTTCTACACCTTAATGGTAAGGTCCTAGGGAGTGTTGCTAAACAAAGAGACCTTGGAGTGCAGGTTCATATCTCCTTGAAAGTGGAGTCACAGGTAGATAGGATAATGAAGGCAGCATTTGATATGCATTCCTTTACTGGTCAGAGTATTGAGTACAGTAATTGGGAGGTCATGTCGCGGCTGTACAGGACATTGGTTAGGCCACTGTTGGAATATTGCGTGCAATTCTAGTCCCCTTCCTATCAGAAAGATGTTGTGAAACTTGAAAGGGTTCAGAAAAGATTTACAAGGATGTTGCCAGGGTTGGAGGATTTGAGCTACAGGGAGAGGCTGAACAGGCTGGGGCTGTTTTCCCTGGAGTGTCGGAGGCTGAGGGGTGACCTTATAGAAGTTTACAAAATCATGAGGGGCATGGATAGGATAAATAGACAAAGTCTCTTCCCTGCAGTCAGGGAGTCCAGAACTAGAGGGCATAGGTTTAGGGTGAAAGGGGAAAGATATAAAAGAGACCTAAGGGGCAACTTTTTCAAGCAGAGGGTGGTACGTGTATGGAATGAGTTGCCAGAGGATGTGGTAGAGGCTGGTACATTTGCAACATTTAAGTGGCATTTGGATGGGTGTATGAATAGGAAGGGTTTGGAGGAATGTGGTCCGGGTGCTGACAGGTGGGACTAGATTGGGTTGGGATATCTGGTTGGTATGGACATGTTGGACCGAAGGGTCTATTTCATGCTGTACATCTCTATGACACTGACTCTAAATATTGCTATTGTACCTGCCTAAGCCACTTCCTCTGGCAGCTCATTGCATAAGCACACCACTCTCTGCATGTTGCCCCTCAGGTCGTTCTTAAATCTTTCCCTTCTCACCGCAAACCTATGCCCTCTAGTTTTCAATTCACCATCCCTGGGAAAAAAATGACTGTATGCATTCATCCTAACCATATTCCTTGGAAAATGAGGGGGACTTATTGAGGTGTATAAAAATATGAGGGACAAAGTCCTATCCTCGCCAGCCTCTCCTCATCAGGCAGACGGCAGGAGAAAAAGGAAGAAGTCCCATAGTCCAAAAGTTGGTACCGCATGAAATGGCAGAAATTTCTCTTAATCCACTGCTAGCAAAGTCCATTTAACCATGACATTATTAGATGATTCTATAATACTTGACATAAACAAATTTCAAATTGTATTCAACTAGTAACTTTATTCTATGATTCCCAGCAAACTTGTACATTAACCCTGGTTCAAAAGAAGAATGCAAGAGTATCCAGAGCAGCAACAGAAATAGCAAAAAACTAATCTGGTGAAACTATAACATAACTACTTGCACATCAAAAACGTAAGAGCAGCATGCTAAGCAGTCCCACAGCCAGCACATCAGAATCAAGCTCTGCAACCCTGTCACACCCAGTTGTGGCTGACAGGACAATTAAACAATTAAGAACAGAAGGCAGTTGCCCAAATATCCTTTTCAGTGGGGCAAGTCAACATATCAATGCACATTGCAAAGATGAAGCATCGGCAACCATTGTCAGCCAGTAGTGCCAAGTGACTGATCCTTCTCAGCCACCTCCCAAGTCTCACAGACGCCAACTTCCAATTTGATCTCCCCCACATGGTATCAAGAAAAAGACACAGTAATGCAAAACCGAGGGCCTTGACAACATTCCAGCTATAATGCTGAAGACTTGTGCTCCAGATTTAACACCAGAGTCATAGAGATGTACAGCATGGAAACAGACCCTTCGGTCCAACCCGCCCATGCTGACCAGATATCCCAACCCAATCTAGTCCCACTTGCCAGCACCCATCCCATATCCCTCCAAACCCTTCCTATTCATGTACCCATCCAAATGTCTCTTAAATGTTGCAATTGTACCAGCCTCCACCACATCCTCTGGCAGCTAATTCCATATATGTACCACCCGCTGCATGAAAAAGTTGCCCCTTCGGTCTCTTTTATATCTTTCCCCTTTCACCCAAAACCTATGCCCTCTAGTTCTGGACTCCCCGACCCCAGGGAAAAGACTTTGTTTAATTATCCTACCCATGCCCCTCAATTTTGTAAACCTCTAAAGGTCACCCCCTTCTGCCTCCGACGCACCAGGGAAAAAACAGCCCCAGCCTGTTCAGCCTCTCCCTGTAGCTCAAATCCTCCAATTCTGGCAACATCCTTGTAAATCTGTTCTGAACCCTTTCAAGTTTCACAACTTCTTTGCGATAGGAAGGAGACCAGAACTGCATACAATATTCCAACAGTGGCCTAACCAATGTCCTATACAGCTGCAACATGATCTCCCAACTCCTGTACTCAATACTCTGACCAATAAAGGAAAGCATATCAAATGCCTTCTTCACTATCCTATCTACCTGCGACTCCACTTTCAAGGAGATATGAACCTACATTCCAAGGTCTCTTTGTTCAGCAACACTCCCTAGGACCTTACTATTAAGTGCATAAGTCCTGCTAAGATTTGCTTTCCCAAAATGCAGCACCTCGTATTTATCTGAATTAAATTCTATCTACCACTTCTCAGCCCATTGGCCCATCTGGTCTAGATCCTGCTGTAATCAGAGGTAACCCTCTTTGCTGTCCACTACACCTCCAATTTTGGTGTCATCTGCAAACTTACTAACTGTATCTCTTATGCTCACATCCAAATCATTTATGTAAATGACAAAAAGTAGAGGGCCCAGCACTCCACTGGTCACAGGCCTCCAGTCTGAAAAACAACCTTCCACCACCACCCTCTGTCTTCTACCTTTGAGCCAGTTCTGTATCCAAATGGCTAGTTCTCCCTGTATTCCACGAGATCTAACCTTGCTAATCAGTCTCCCATGGGGAACCTTGTCGAATGCCTTACTGAAGGCCATATAGATCACATCTACTGCTTTGCCCTCATCAATCTTCTTTGTTACTTCTTCAAAAAGCTCAATCAAGTTTGTGAGACATGATTTCCCACGCACAAAGCCACGTTGACTATCCCGAATCGGTCCTTGCCTTTCCATATACATGCACACCCTGTCCCTCAGGATTCCCTCCAACAACTTGCCCACCATCGAGGTCAGGATCACTGGTCTATAGTTCCCTGGCTTGTCTTTACCGCCCTTCTTAAACAGTGGCACCACGTTTGCCAACCTCCACTCTCAAGCTATTTCACTACAGCTGCAACACCAGCATCTCGCAACATCACAGAAATTGTCCAGAAAAGTCTTGTCCACAAAAAGCAAAGCAACTCAAAGCCACCTAATTTCCACACACACCGATATCTTCTTATCCTTCCTAAAGGTCAGAACCCAGAATTGGGCACAATATTCCAGTTGAAGCAGGTTTGTAAAAAATTATTCTAAGTTTTGTGCTTTTGCACTTAATGCTTCTACAGCTTCTAATGAGAATTATAGTATATAACAAAGGAAAAACATTTAAAATTTAAAGATATGTTCCATAATTCAACAACTTCTCCACTTATTGTCATAATAAAATCAGCTCTAGTTGGGCAGGTTCAAAGATTACGTAGGAATAACATTCACAAAAATACATCAAATGAGCATTCAGGTTAGCCACAATCCAGGCATTCCACAAATAATAATTACATGATTGTTTGGACTATTTTTAGGAGTATTTTTTGTTTTTTTTATTAAAAAAAGACAATGATGGGTACCATCATATCTAACCTAAGATCTTGGACACTCTCTCCAAGCTTTTCCAAAAGGAATTTGATGTCATCAGCAATGTCTTCATCATCATACTTTTGCTGTTCAAGATTCTCCAACTGTTTAAGGACTTTGCACTGAATCATAGCAAGTGCATATTCTTGATGAGTTTCTCTTTCTGCAGATTTTTCTAGAAGGTTCTGTTAAAAGAGTGTTCAAAATTTTACTTTAATTTTTAAAAAGAAAATCAAATCAAAACTATACGCTGCAAATGCACATGATAAATACAAGGAATTACAAAAATGTGTCTACTTGTGCCCATTCTATAACCAACATTAGATTAACAATCTAGATATTGCTAATGGCACCGGAACAAAAGGCTATAAGCCCTGTCAATCTCTCAATACACATCTCCTAAATTAGCCACATCCTTCACAAGAGAAATAATTATGACTTCGTCAGTCGACCCCTCATCCAAAATTAATTTTAGAAATCTTAAAGACATATTTCACTTGCTTAAAAACCTTTCAAAAGCAAAGAAGATCTGTCAAAAGGGAATAAGGAAATGCACTCCTTTTGTGAAAATAGTTTTATATTTAACTGAAATAACAATCATCTGTCAATGGGTCATGATGAAAGTTTTGCAATTACTGGATTTGTGTAGGTACAGGAAAACATAACTGGTATAAAACATAACAATCAAGATTGATTGATTGCAATCAAACCATATCATCTTTTGCACAATGCAAATTTATCACATTTAATATTAAAAGTTGAACATAACTCTCCCAGGTATCAAATTATCTTAAAATATTTTGTTATCATGACACAAACGTTTGTTTGCGGCTAGATCTTGAATTTCCAGTTTGTGTTAGCACTACGAAACACTTAATATTTTCTTTGCACGTAGTTATTCATGCATAAATTTTGTTTTGTCACTGTTCCACTCACTAAAATGATGCATCTATTTCAGAAGTTGCATACGTCAATTCATGAGTTTCTATTTGGGTACTCTGAACAGCAAAGTTTGTGGTCCTATAGGTTATGAAAGGGCTGCTCCTGGTTACTGCGTAAATCCTGATTAACAAGATGTTTGCATATGCAGATGTAAAATGGAGTAAAATTAATTTATATGTGGCTGACACAAGACAATGTTTTGCATTGAACAGCCAGACATATCAAAAAGCTTGGTCATTTCTGATTCAACGTATTTTGAACTTCAAGCCAATTCAGTACTCCACTTAATTTAATAACTGTAAAATCAACTTGATTGGAATTTGATACTAATCTATAATCAATGTAAATTGGAATGAGGTCCATTTAGTAATCAAAATGTCAATTGCTTTCATTAATGGTCTATCACATAGAAAACAATTTGTTCCTGAAATATTAAAACAATTAACATGAAAACAAAAACACTATGAACATCTTAAGAGTACTCTTCACCATTATTAAGACCACGGTGAACTTTTACATCATCTCCTTTCACCTGTTCTATCATATCCCTCAATTCCATAAGCAGCCTACAATCTATTAACTTCAGTTTTGAATACACACCACTTTTGAAATCTAAAATCTGTCAGAGATGCCCAGTTATGAAAGTTCAACAGATATTATTAAAAATATTTTTTAAAAAAATCTACCTTTAGACAGATTGTCCTGTTGCTCAAGGTGGTGCAAATTTTGCATGACAGATATTCAGAATTTTGCCTCCAGTACATTTGCATATCAATAGGGTGTTCATGCTGTTCACAGTCAAGTGAAGAACATGCTGCTTTATAAAAAGTATCATATGGCAAATTATACCAAGACAGTATTAAATTTAAAATGGCAATTTCAGTAAATTCTAAAATGCCAGCTTGAGTCAGTGAAGATTTTTTCTTTCAGATGCCAGCAAGTAAATAATGTGTTGCCCAACCATACGTGCCCTCGAAGGTGATCATGAGCTCCCTTAACTGCTGCAGCCCTGTAAGTAGGAGCACTTTCACCACTGCTGATAAAGTAGTTTAATGATTTTGAGATGGCAATGCAGGTGCAGAATCTTCGTTCTAAGTTAGGATGGCAAACTTGCTCGTGGTAGTATTCCTATGGCTCTATCGCTCTTCATCCTCTACGTGGTATATGTCAAGACTTTGAAAACGTGCTGCCAAAAGCAACTTTAGTGAGGTGCGCCTTGCAGATTGTACACACTGCTGCCACTGTGCATTAGTACAGGACCAATTGCTTAAAAAGGTGGAGGACAGGGTCCAAACCAAATAAATTGTGGGCCCAATGTATCCAGACTTCAACTGCACCCAAAGTGGAAAATTTGATTGTGAATTCAAATAAACCTGTTGGACGATGACACATTGTGTGATTTCTGACTTGGCCATCCAGAGTTTCTTTTGGAAGCATGTAAGTCAATACATTTTACAATGACTTCAAATTCTGCTTATTGTTGTAGCAACCATATTTCCTCTGGTACTGATAATAGCTTGATATTAATTGTGATTAGAACTTTTAAAAGGGAGACTGCAGACATGTCCAGGTGAATGTTGTTAACTGGTTATGACTGATGTTTAAAGGTGGTTAAAGATTGCAGGCTTAAAATGGCTTATGGAATATATACTGTACAGGTTGATAGAGTTTAAGCATTATGTCACCGTTAGGATATTGACTTGTTCATTTAAAATCAAGCAAAATTAAAACCTGAAAAGAGACATTTCATGGTGTCTTACTGCTTTTGAAGGGTGGTCTTAAAAGTGAAAACATAAAAGAAACATATTGAAACAGTTACTGGAGTTAGAAAACAATTTCCCAAATTAAGATGAAAATACAGCGGTTTAATAACTGGCACCTAAGGGACCAGGAATGCGCTAGTTAATCAAATACCGTGGATAATCAAGTCCACATAATCAATGTAAAAATGCACAGTAAGTAATAGAAATGTAATGCAAGGGTCATACACACACTTTATTCACAGCATAAATCACAAATAATAATGCAATTTTGCCTTTAGCAAAATTTACCAACAGAGAACCTTTTCACTCTCACCCTCAACTGACTATTTGGTCTTCACAGTAGATTGGAGTATTTGAGGAGAAATAGACTCAAAATGGAATATACTATTGATATCTCATACAACCATTCGATGGTTTACATGGAGATAAACAAAACCTACAGTCACATTAGATTGAATAGTACAGTAAGATTTACTGTATTTGTGGGTTTATAATTTTTTGCAGGTTTATCAAGCATGCTGGTTCAAACAAAGTTTGTTGCAGATAATGACTCTATGACTTCTGAAATTGTGGAGTTGAGAACTATACAATGAAACTATCAAAAATATAAAAGAACCTAAATGATCTGAACTAAATCTTAAAAAAAAGCCAAAAATGAAATTTAAAAATGTTATAATGTTACCATTATAAACCAAAAGCATATCTAACTGTGAAGCAGGGACAAAAATATGACTTTACAAAGTTCAAGATCTTCATGAAACAAACAGGAAACTAAACAGGTGCAGGTGTAGCCATTCAGCTGTTCGAGTCTGCACCACCACTCAATATGATCATTGAATCTCAGTATCTCATCCCTGCCCCCTCCCCATACCCCTTGACCCCTTTAGCCACAAGAGCCATGTCCAGCTGCCTCTTGAATATATCTAATGAACTGACCCAAACAGCTTCTACCACAGGTTCACAATCCACTGAATACATTCTTCTTCTGTCCTGAATGACTTAGCCTTTGTTCTGGGCTTTCTCAACATTGGTAACATTCTTCCCAATCTAGCCTGTTCAGGCTCATCAGGATTTTGTATGTTTCTATGATGAATCCCCACTCACTTCTAAATTCCAGTGAATATAAGTCCACTCAATCCGGTCTTTGCTGACGTCAGTCCTGCCATCCCAGAATCAGTCTGGTGAACCTTTGTTAGACTCTGTCAACAGCAAGAATGCCCTTCCTCAGACTAGAAGGCCAAAACTGGACAAATACTCAAGGTATGGCCTCACCAACTCCGATACTCAAATTCTTTCGCTGTGAAGGAAAGCATGCCAGTAGCTTTCCTCAGTGCCTGTTCCACCTGCATGTCAACCTTCAGTGAACATTCTACCATGATACACAAATCTCGTTGCATCTCATCTTTTCCTAAACTGCCACCTGATAATAATTTGCCTTCCTGTTTGTGATCAAAGTGGATAACCTCACATTTATCAGAATTATATTCCATTTGCTAAGTATTTGCCCACTCAGCCAGCCAGTCTAAGTCCCCCTGTAGCCCCTCAGCAAACTCCTCACAGCACACACTGCCAACCAGCTTAGTGCCCTCTGCAAATCTGGAGATATTGCTTCCAATTCCTTCATCCAATTTGATAATTTATATTGTAAACAGCTGAGCTCCCAGCACTGAACCCTGCAGCACCCCACTCTGAAAAGGACCCATTTATTCCAACTCTCAGCTTCCTGTTTGCCAAACAGTTCTCTATCCACGTCAATACATTACCTCAGTTAACAGAGCTTTAATTTTCCACACTAATCTCTTCTGTGGAAGATGTCAAAGATCTTTTGAAAGTCTAGTTAAACAACTTCTACTGCTTCAAAAAAACTGTCTACTTTACCGGTCATATCCTCAAAAAATTCTAGATTTGTCAAGCATGGTTTCCCCTTCATGAATCCATACTGACTTGGACCAATTCTGTTCCTGCACAACTCCAGCACTTTTCCCAATGTCAGGCTAACCCACCGTTAATTCCCCATTTTATCCCTCCCTCAAAAAAAAGTAGAGTTCCATTAGCTACCCTACAGTCCATTGGAACTCTTACAGAATCCACAGAATGCTATAAAATGATCAATGCCATTGTTTTCACTCCTGCTGCACTGTATTTATAATATCAATAAATGTTAGCACTGAACTACAATAGATAGAACAAGGTTTCAGCACCGGCTTATCCAAAAAATGACAATCTATGCAGACAATCTCAATGAAATGAATAACACATTTCTGGAACAAATCTTAACTTCAAATTGTGAAACTTTTAAAAGGCTTCAACAATCTGATGTTAACTACGATCAGCCATGACAAGATATATATTCCATAGCCATTCCAGATAATGTTTAACAATAAAAATTACTGGAATTTAATGACAAGGGTGCAATCTATTAAAATGATTTGCATACATACCCTAAATGTTGCCAGAATAATTCTGGTAACCTTTTCTTTCACAGATTCCTGAAGAATATCTGATAGGGCTGGAACGATGTTCAATCTGCGCAGATATTCACACAGTTGTGGACTGAAGGCCAGTAACCAGAAGGAGAAGATCATCTGATACTGCAGCTGGAAGCCACATTTGTTGTTTATAACAGCTATAATGCTGTGTCGGGTAGGAATGGGAGTGAAAAGAAAAAGTTTGAAATAATCCTTGCCACATTATCAAATAGAATTTTTGATCTAAAACAAGTAAAAATCTGTTCAGCGTTTGAATCTAAAACGCTGCAGAAAAATTGAATCAAACTATTTTATCAGCTCATATTTCTGTATCATGTGTCTCCTTTAACTAACATGTCTATTCACATCCTACATCATTTTCTTGCCATTGGTATGAAATAATAACCCAAGACAATAATCCAGACAAAGCAATTATGAACCTTTTAATCTGATCTTTGCCAGACTTTCCTGAAGTGTATAATGCAACCCAAATGGATTCAAACCAAAAATTCTTACATTTATTACAAAAAAAATCAAATCAAAACATGTACTATTGAAAATCAATTAGTTGAGCATGAGGCAGCCTCTTGCCTAGTCACCAGCCCAACTCTCAACCTAACTCACCTAATTTAGAATGAAAATCTGAATGGCAGGCAGCCATCTTTAAAAGTTGGGTTCACAAAACCATAATCAGCCACTACACTGTACCTCTGACATGGGAATGGGGAAAAATGGGGCTGAACAACTGTCAACTGTTTCTTAGTTTCTTTGACATGGAGCAGATTCCATTTCCACAGAGCTAGCCCATGTAATAACAACTTGCACTAATTGGTGGTGTTCCTGTTTTTAACTGGCAATGTCCACTAAACCAGCCCCTCCCTAACTTAGGAACAGCCACTAGAACCTCAATGACTTAATTACTATAAAGTACATTCATCACATGTATGAATATCCATTGATGTTATCGCTAGACTATTAATCCAGAAACTCAGCTAATGTTCTAAGGACCTGGGTTCAAAATCCTACCACGGCAGATGGTGGAATTCGAATTTAATAAAAAATAAATCTGGAATTAAGAATCAAGCAATGACTGATAGTCAGAACAGCTCATCAGGTTCACTCAAGTGCTTCAGAGAAAGAAATCGGCCATTCTACTACATGCAACTCCAGAGCCACAGCAATGCAGCAGACTCTAAACTGCCTTTTCAAAAGGCCCAGCAAGCGTTGCATCAATTAAGTCCTAAAGAAATGAGACAGGACAAAACACTTGGCATTAACCTAAGCACCATACACAACTGTAACAATGACAGTCCTGATGGCCCTGCAAAGTCCTCCACTAATGTCAAAACTAGGAGAGCTGTCTCAGACCAGTCAGGTAACAGCCTGACTAGTTAATTTTTCCACAGAAACCTACCTTACAGACAACTTCCCAGACACCACCATTAGCATTCCTGGTTATGACCTGTCACATCCAGCAGAGGTAGTGGCACAGTGGTATACTGCTGGGACAGTGTTGATCTGGGAATTCTCAAAATTGAATCCAGACTCCATGAATAACATGCGTTTAACCAGAAGACAAGAAACAAAGAATTTCTTGCTGACAATCACATACCTACTTCCCTCAGCTGATGAATCAGAACAGTGCACATTGAATTTAGAGGAAGCAGAGAATGGCAAGAGTGTAGAATGTGCTGTGGGTGGGAGATTTCAAGGCCAAGAGTGGCTTGGCAGCAGCACTACTTATAGAGCCACTCAGGTCCTAAAGGACCTATGTGAAACAGAGTCTGCATCAGGTGGCAAGTAACCACAAATAGGGAAAAACATACTTAACCTCATCTTCACTAATCTGCTGCAGACATTTCAGTCCATGACAATATCAGAAAGCGTGACCACTGCATAATCCTCGTGAACACAAAATCCCACCTTCACATTGAAAATACACTCCATCATATTGTGTAGCATTACCACCTTGCTAAGGAGACAGACTTCAAATAGATCTAGCAGCGCAAGACTGGGCATCCACAAGGTGCTGGGGTCATTAACAGCAGAACTGTACTCCAATAATCTGCAACCTCAAAGCTCAGCAGATCCCCTACTCAAACATTATTCAATGAGGGGATTAACCTTGACTCAATGAAGACTACAGAAGACAATGTCAACCTGATGTTGCTACCAAACATGATGGCCTTACCATCACTGATTTCTCCACGAACACTCAGGAAAGTTGCAATTCACCAGGTTAATACTGTCTCCTGCAGTCTCTATTGAATCAAGGTTAATCCCCTCATCTGATCATAATGTTTAAGTGGGGGATCTGCTGAGCCAGGAGGTTGCAGTTTACTGGAATACAGTTCTGTATGGCCCCAGCACCTCAGACTAAGCTGGACAAGCCACATAATAATGGTTGCAAGAGTAGGTCAAAGGCTAGGAATACTAGCAGACAGTAACTCACTCCTGACTGCCCAATTGTCTAGAGTGCAACAATGCTGTGCCTGACACAATCTAGGACAAAGCAATCCATTTGATGGGCATCAAATCTAAAAGCATCCACTCCATTCACCACCAACTCAGCAGCAGCAGCTTGGTACCACCTGCAAGATGTACTTCCAAATAACTTCCATCTCGAAGAACAAGGGCAGCAGATACATGGGAACACCTGTAAGTTCCACTCCAAGCAATTCACCATCCTAACTTAGGAAATAGATTGCCATTCCTTCAGTGCCACTGGTTCGAAATCCTGGAACACTCACTCCAACATCATTGAGGGTCTACATACAGTAGATGGACTACAGCTGTTCAAGATGGCAGCTTAACACCCTCTCAAAGGCAACAAAAGATGACTAACCAGTGACACCCATAACCCACAAGGATAAAAACAAAGTGAAATTGGCAGCGTGATTATAGTTAAAAAGAAAAAGGAAGTTAAATTATGCTTTCAGAAGAAAAGCAAGGAAGAAATATAAGCTTAATCATTCCATTATGCAGGGAGTGGAGGGGTAGAAATATTTAGGATTTGAAGACTCTTGAATGAATCAGCAGATGCTGCTGCTTGTTAGCAACCAGTCAAAGACATCAATCATTCACTAACCCCATTCCACTTTACATTCCACTTTGTGGCTTTTCAGCTTTAATGGAATATCCAAAATACACCTTTCCTTGATGTTACTTGTTTTTTAAACCAAAACTTACTTTTGTGCTTGCAATTTCAAGTACCTCAAATTTATCTTATCGCCTACATATGGAACTTTTAGCATACAATCTTAGTATGCATTCGTTGAGTTTTCTTGCTGTGAACACATCTTCACAAAATTACTTCCAGCTATCCATGTTGCTGCACCACATAATTTGTCATTAGTACCAAATGACCTAAATAGAGAAACTCAGACACTGTTTCAATGTGCCTACTTCAATCGTGATGCTAGTTTGTCCGACTGTATTTCCTCTAGCTACCGTTGTTTTAGTGTATCTTTTTCTGTTCTTAATCCATATTCTAAATTTTAGGTTTTATTGATTAAAATATTTTGTAGGCCCTATTTGCAGTCTGCATATAGTGTTGTGGTGTCAGTAAATCTCATCTTGCCGGTCAATGTCACACTTCAGCAACATATCCAAAACAAAAATTGTGATATACACAATCAAACACAATGTAAAATGCTGCATATTTCTAGATATTTATCAATGTTCAGATCTCGACCAATCTTTGCTTCAAATGTGCTAAATATTTACTTCTATCCTGATTTTCAAAATTACTTTAATGAGATGACTTGTCAAAGCATTTCGCACTCCATCACTACAAGTTTTTTTATTAACTTGATGTTGTGGTTCTGTTTGCTGAACTGGGAATTTGTGTTGCAAACGTTTTGTTCCCTGTCTAGGTGACATCCTCAGTTATTGGGAGCCTCTTGTGAAGCGCTTCTGGTGATGTTTCCTCCGGCATTTATAGTGGCTCGTCTCTGCCGCTTCAGATTGTCAGTTCCAGCTGTCCGCTGCAGTGGCCGGTATATTGGGTCCAGGTCGATGCGTTTGTTGATAGAATCTGTGGATGAGTGCCATGCCTCTAGGAATTCCCTGGCTGTTCTCTGTTTAGCTTGTCCTATAATAGTGTTGTTCCAGTTGAATTCATTTTGCTTGTCATCTGCGTGTGTGGCTACTAAGGATAGCTGGTCGCGTCGTTTCGTGGCTAGTTGGTGTTCATGGATGCGGATCGTTAGCTGTCTTCCTGTTTGTCCTATGTAGTGTTTTGTGCATTCCTGCATGGGATTTTGTACACTACATTGGTTTTGCTCATGCTGGGTATCGGGTCCTTCGTTCTGGTGAGTTGTTGTCCGAGAGTGGCTGTTGGTTTGTGTGCTGTTGTGAGTCCTAGTGGTCACAGTGGTCTGGCTATCAGTTCGGAATTGCTCCTGATGTATGGTAGTGTGGCTAGTCCTTTGGGTTGCGGCATGTCCTTGTTCTGTTGTCTTTCCCTTAGGCATCTGTTGATGAAATTGCGGGGGTATCCGTTTTTGGCGAATACATTGTAGAGATGTTCTTCTTCCTCTTTTTGCAGTTCTGGTGTGCTGCAGTGTGTTGTGGCCCTTTTGAACAGTGTCTTGATGCAACTTCGTTTGTGTGTGTTGGGGTGGTTGCTTTCATAGTTCAGGACTTGGTCTGTGTGTGGCTTTCCTGTTTCCCTTTGTGGTGAATTCTCCATTAGGTGTTCTCTGTACCATCACGTCTAGGAATGGGAGTTGGTTGTCCTTTTCTTCCTCTCTAGTGAATCGGATTCCTGTGAGTGTGGCGTTGACGATCCGGTGTGTGTTCTCTATTTCTGTGTTTTTAATGATTACAAAGGTGTCATTCACATATCTGACCCAGAGTTTGGGTTGAATTTGCGGTAAGACTGTTTGTTCTAGCAGAAGCAGTAATGCAAAGGTTATGAGATCGGTGAGCCCATGGGTGTTCTGTTGATTTGTTCGTATATCTGGTTGTTGAATGTGAAGTGTGTTGTGAGGCATAGGTCCAGTAGTTTAAGTATGCCGTCTTTGTTGATAGGTTCAACGTCCTGTTGTCTGTTCTGTATGTCCAGCAGGTTGGCTATTGTTTCTCTGGGTAGCCACGAAACAACACGACCATCTATCCTTAGTAGCCACACATGCAGATGACAAGCAACGTGAATTCGACTGGGACAACATTACTATTACAGGGCAAGCCAAACAGAAAACAGCCAGGGAATTCCTAGAGGCATGGCACTCATCCACAGATTCAATCAATAAGCACATCGATCTGGACCCAATATACCGGCCACTACAGCGGACAGCTGGAACTACAACCAGAAGCGGCAGAGACAAACCACTATAAATGCCGGAGGAAACATCACAGAAGCGCTTCACAAGAGGCTCCCAAGCACTGAGGATGGCACCTAGACAGGGGAGAAACGTTTGCAACACAAATTCCCAGCTTGGCAAACAGAACCACAACAACGAGCACCCGAGCTACAAATCTTCTCCCAAACCTTATTAACTTGAATTGGACCCTCAACATGGACTTGCCAAGACTTTCGACTACATTCATTACTTGGCACTTGCCCTGTCTAATATGTTAATAGAATGCAGATGGGAAGATTGCCAAGGAATTCTCTTCATCCAATCATGTCAGGATTGCAATTCATCTGTCAAAATCCAATCCTCAGATAGTAGCAATACTTCTGCAGTAGCATAGGAAGATAAATGTCAGGTTGAGTGGAGATGTTCTATAAAATATAAGGAAGACATCAGTGATGGAGTGTCATCAATTTAGAATCTTTTCTAAAAGAGCAAGATTTTAAAAATTCCAGTGTACTGTTGGAGCCTACAATGCTTGTCCACTAGGAGTAAATGAATCTCAAATTTCAAAAGAGAACAGATGAGAGTAATAAATGACAACCTAAAGCTCAAGGAGGTAACACTGCTACATTTCTTTTTGGTTCCCTTCAAGCACCTTCAATTCAAGATAGTTTTGCTCTAAGTTGGTGAGATTGTAAACAGTCCGGTAATAGGTAGGACCTTGGTGGATGATAAGATTATTGGCCCTATCACATTAAGCAATTAAAATTTAGGATTAAGAAATATGAAAGAGACACGATAAAAGAAATCATAAGACAGGCATAAGATTAAAATAAAGGAGTATGAATTTATTTGTTTTACAGAAATGTGGATGCAGGGTGACCAAGACCAGAAAATCAATATTTAAAAGGTATTGAACGTTTAGGAAGGACAGGCAAAGAGCAATAGGAGCTCACTGACAACATGGAACAGAGAGGGGAGGGGCGAGAAGAGCGGGTGAGAATCTTCAGTCTGATGAAAAGGACATAATCTCTGTTTGGATGGAATAAAGATACAGCAAGGGTCATCAAATGTTTCTCCAAGTCATTTAATGTCCACCAAACAGCAGTGGTAATTTAAAGCTTGGCATAAATCAGGAAATCAAAAGTTCATATAGCAAGGAGAATGAAGTGATCAAGGGCCATTTCACACTGCATGACTGAGTTAATCTACCTTGCATCTATGCTTTGGGAGAATAATTTCATGCTGTGTTTGACAGTATTTTCTGGAACAATATTTCAAGAAACCAATTACATTAAAGAATGTTTAAGAAAAATGGTTATAAAGATAGAAGATGCATTGGTGATAATGTTTCAAAATTTTATTAATTCTGCAATGGTACTGAACATTACAAAATTGCAAGTTTAACCCCAATGTTTAAGAAAGGAAGGAGAGAGGAAACAGTGAACTATAGATCTGTTAGCTTGACATCAGAAGGGTAATTACTGGAATCTGTTATAAATATCCATTAATCTCGTACTTCAGAAAATAACTGTCTTGTTGAGCACAATGAATATGGCTTAATGAAGTGAAAGCAAGTCTAACCAGTTTTTTTTTGGAGCATATAGCTAGCAGAGCTGAATGTGAACCATGACAATGGTGTGAAGCTTTAAGCAGGTTAAGAGCATTGCAAATGAAATTCAAGTGCTGAGAGATTATTAATTTATGCTTCTCCCACCAAGAGGTGAAGTGTTTCTTGAATCATGCAAAATTGAAGAACATTGATATACAAGGGACTTGGGTGTTCTTGTTCATAAATCATAACACTATATGCAGGTACAAGAAACAAACCAGTATGTCAGCCTTTATTGCAAGAGAATAGGTGTACAGGAGCAAAATAAAGGTCTTGCTTCATCTATACAGAACACTACTGAGATTGCACCTGGAGTATGATGATGTACAGTTCTAGATCTCTTTTCTGAAGGAGAAAGTACTTACCATACAGGAATGAAACAGATGCTTACAGATTGATTCCTGGAATGGTTGGATTGTCCTAGATGGAGGAGGATAAGCAGAAACTGTCCATTTACCTTCCCTACTACCCACAGAGGTGGGGCGCAAGCTTTTTTGGGACTCATGCACAAAGATGTGCAAATCCTCCTATTCTGTAACTTCTGCAATCTTTTTCCAATTAAGTAATATCCAACTTATGTTCTCCTGCCGAATTACATAACTTTATATTTTCTCACATTATATTCTGCCGAGTGCTTGCCCACTTGTTTGATCAGTCAATCTCTCTGCAGACAACTATATTCTTAACGTGCCTTCTGACCTATTTTAATGTCATCTGCAAACTTGGCAGTAGTACATTCACATTCTTCATCCAAGTCATTAACATAGCCCCATGCACCAATCTGAGACACTCCCACTTGTTACATATTGTCATTCTAAAAGTGCACCTCACCTACTTATTTTTATCTATTAGTTAGCCAATCTTCTATACACAATAATATTCTACTTTCAATACTATAAGCTCTTATTGTAAATAGTCTAACATTTCTTCTGAAATGTCTTCTGAAAATCAAAGTTACATCCACTGCTTCTGCTTTCTGTCCTGCTTGCTACTGTCTCAAAAGAACTCTAGTAAATTTATCAGGCATTACTTCCCCTTCTTGAAGCCATGCTGACTGTTGATCAAAATGCTTTATTTGGAACAAAATGCTTTATTACATCCTTTATAATAGATTAACACTTACCCAATAACAAGACATTAGGCCAATTGGCCTATAGATATTTTTATCACACTTCCCTGTCAAATAAAGGTGTTACATAGAGTCTTCCAATCCTCTGGAACTCTCCGCAGAATGTAAAAGCTTCTTAGAAGATTACTCCCAGTACATTCACTATCTCTGTAGCTACTGTTCCTACCTTAGGATGTAGCCCACTAGGTGTTGAGGAATTATCCTCATTTGTTTGTCCAGTATTTCTATAATTATTGTATTTGTTTCTTCTGCATCTTTTCATACTTGATTATTTCATAATTTTGGAATATTATTACTTGCATCTGTTACTATGAAAACAAATGCAAAGTATTTATTCAATTCTACCATTTTCTTGTTTTTCATTATCTATGCCTATACTAACTTATCTTCCTTTTAATACCTTCAAGAAGCTCTGTCTGTCTTGCTATTACTTGCATCTTCTCATGAAGGTTTATCTTCTCTTTTTGGCATCTTTTGAAATATTCTCAATCCTTTGGTCAATCACCACCTTTGTATTTTTGTTGTTCAATTGGATCAAAAATGTTATCACACAGCTAACAGCAAATTTATAAAGTTAAACAAGAGCTCAACCTTCCTACAATGAATTTAATGAGCATTTAAAGTACAATTAATTCAAATCCTTAAGAGTGGGGAAAGTAAGGGAGAGCCACTGCCTGTTGAGACAGACAGTAGAACAAGTTGATGCAGAGTAGGTTTAGATGTTAATAGCATGCTTCACAAACTTTGATCATATACAAGTGAGCCGAGTACGCCACTCAGCCAAGCTTACTGCGCCATTCAATAAATTCTGACAGATCCAATTATAACCTTAAATCTGTATTCCTGCTTACTGGTATCTTTCATCTTAGTACCTACCGCTGTCTTTAAAAATATTCAAGGATTCTGCCTCCACTACCTTTTCAGCGGAGCATTTCAAACAATATTCCAAAAAGTTCATCTAATCTGCTTAAATAGTTGTTCTCCGGATTGTAAGCAGCAACCCTTGGTTCCCAATTCTGGGAGGAGAGGAGGAAGAAATTTTGTATGTTTTAATCAAGTCATATTTGCTGGACCTGCAGACTAACCTTTGTGATTCACTCACAAGGATACCCAGATCTCTGAACATCTCCAGAGTTCTGCCATCTCTCGCCACTCAGATCTGAAAAAAACACTTCTTGCCAAAATGGACAACTTCACACATTATGCTCCATTTACCACATCTTTGCCCATTCACCTAATCTTCCTTTATTTTTGTAGCCTCAGGTCCTCGACACAACTTACTTTCCTCTTTATGTGTGTCATCAGACAAAATGACAATTATATCTTCCTTCTCTTCATTCAAATCAGATATACAAATTGTAAATAGTTGAAAACCCTACACTAATCCCAGTGGGACATAAACTTATTCTTTGCCAACCTTAAAGTCCTATTTATGCCTATTCTATTTCCTGTTAGTTGACTAATCTTCTATCAATGCCAATCTACTACTACTACTATATAGTGAGCTTTTACTTACCCCAATAACCTGAATTGATGCCTTATCTGGAAATCTAGGTACAGTATTTCCACACAGTCTTCAAAAAAAGGAGTTAAACAGAGTGTCTATTTTCAAAACCATGTCAAATCTGCCTGATTAGCAAATTTGAGTGCCTTGGTGTAATTTATTTTATTTTCAATCTGACGGCTGTTAAGCTAAATGGCTTAGTTTCCCTCCTTGTCCCCTTTTTGAATAAAATTTACATTCACTACCCTTCAATCTAATGGAACTGTCTCAAATCAAGGATGTTTAGAAAATTAAAATCAATGCATTAACTATTGCACTTGGCACTTTAAGACCCGAGCATGAAGCCCACCAGAACCTGGGGAGCTGTTAGACTGCAATTCTGATTTATTAATACTCCTCCAATAATTGTGATTTTCCCCGGAGTTCCTCGGTTCTTCCCATTTCCTGATTTTTTTGTTGATTCTGGGATATTACTACATCCTTTATAATGACAGTCAATTCAACAACACTCTTTCAATTTATCTGCTATTTTCTTATTTAAAATAGGAACAGGTGGTGGTGGCCATTCAGCTCAAGCCTGTCTAGTCATTCAGTGAGATCATGACTGATCTACGGCATAAGTCCATACTTTTCCACCACTAATTTCCCAGTCTCACTAGTTATTTGACCAAAGGTCAATTGTTAACTTTTTTTCAAACATCTGCAGAGATCTAACTATGTTTATATTTATGGCTAGGTTTCTTTTTCCTTTTTTGTTTGCTCATTGTGTTTTTTAAAATTGTCTTTTTGGCAGGTTCTCATTCTTTCTTTATGCTTCACCCTATCCTATGTCTTCTTTAAGGACTCGTGCATCACTTCCAAAAAGCAACTTCTTGTCATTTCTACCCAAACCATTTCCATATTTTGGCTTCCTGAACATGCATCATACTGTACCAATACCATCATCTAACAGAATCATGTTTTCCAAGTTTCAAGTTAATTCCTAAAAATCCTGTATTCTAACATGCATGTTCACATCTACACTAACCTGCCGCTGCATCTTTGCTCTCAGTTAAGTGCTATGTATATTCAAAACTAAAGCTCTTACCTTCACTCATTTGCACTTAATGTAAATTTTAATCTAACCCATTAGTTTATTCTTAGATTCAGACCCTTAATCAGTTCTTTTTGCAGTGTATCTATTCCCTTGTTAAAAACTCTCTAGCTTTGACTCTACTGAGATTCATCTTCAATTTAATTCCCTGCCCCCCACCATAGAATTTAAAATTCTGATTTCCATAATTACATGGCTTACAAAAACAGCATGATTCAGGTGCGGACTGCCCCATCATTACAGATTTGATTTTCTCCAGTTGTGGCATAGTGACCTATGAACCAAAACCCATTACTCCCATTTATCTTAGGTTCACACATTCATCTCTAATCACCCCATCTAAACACTCGTGAACCAAGTACAAATTAGAGATTTTGACTTTTGAGCTTCTGAGTCTAAATTTGGCACATTTCCCTTGATCCTTTCCACATCATTGGCACAGTGGTTAGCACTACTGCCTCACAGCACCAGGGACCACAGTTTAATTCCATCCTCAGACGACTGTCTGTGTGAAATTTGCACATTCTCCCCATGTCTGCATGGGTTGCCTCCGGGAACTCCTGTTTCCTCTCACAATCCAAAGATGCGCTGGTCAGATGCATAAGTCAAGAGTAAATGTGGAGTAATAGGATAATGGAATAGGTCTGGGGGAAGTTACTCTTCAGAGGGTCAGTGTGACCGGTTTGACTGAAGGGTCAAACTGACTGAGGATGCGGTGACCCATGCCGGTGACTGTGGGGATGCTGTGTGGACCATGATGATCGGATCCTTCCCCCTCATTGGTTCTAAACAGCAGCTCAACTTGCAATGTACAGTCTGGAATTATGCTCCTTGTTGAAGAGAACTATGTTTGTCCCTTTAACTAAATTAAGCTTGCCACTATCACATTTCTCTCATTCTCCCTCTTGAATGGTTTCCCTGTGTCACAACCAGTTAGCTCACCCATTTTGCAAGCCCTTACTCTCACTCAGATAAGCTTATAGAATCTCAAATATGTTGGACAATTGTAAAGACAGGCTCCATCAACCTGCCCCTCCAACCCCATTCTGGGTTCCTTAACCAGTCTCTCAGTTACACCTTCCTGCCTGTGAACAGGAAACAAAAATCAGATTACCCAAGTCTAAGGTGTTTTACTGTCTCCTGGTGTAAAGAATACAGGTAACTTTGCCCTCCTTGATGTATTGCAATACCTGTAGTTCAGATAAAACTGAGCTGAAGTTGCTTGAACTTCAAACATTTGCCATAGACATCTTTGCTCGATGAAAATTTTATTCAGGAACTTCCACATGTTGCAACTGTGACATCACCTGTCCTACTATCCTTTATCTATTTTTAATAACTACTTCATTTTAATGAATTCATTCACTTTTTATATATTCTATTAGTTATAGCAACTGGTAGTAAAGCGAAATTGAACTTTAGAAGCTAGTTATTTGCTGTGTCTTCTCCATACTACAAGAACAAGAATCAATTCCAGGAGATTGGAAATGTTAGAAAAGGGCTTAAAAACATGTTGCTGGAAAAGCGCAGGAGGTCAGGCAGTCCTCACTTTCTCCAATGTTAGAAAAGGCCAAAGTGAAAGACCACCTCTTTCTCTACCTCCCTTAACACTCGATGGATCATAGATCATACTGAGTTGGTTAGCTTTATATGCTCCTAGTTGACTCACTTTGTGAGGAGAAAGTGAGGACTGCAGATGCTGGAGATCAGAGCTGAAAATGTGTTGCTGGAAAAGCGCAGGTCAGGCAGCATCCAAGGAACAGGAGAACCGACGTTTCTGGCATAAGCCCTTCTTCAGAAAGGGCTTATGCCTGAAACGTCGATTCTCCTGTTCCTTGGATGCTTCCTGACCTGCTGCGCTTTTCCAGCAACACATTTTCAGCTCACTTCGTGAGGAACTGTTTTCAGTTGCTTTGTAAGCAAACCCAATTGCTCTTCCTCTGGAGATCTTCTTAAAGGACCTGCTTAACATTGGGAACCAAGGCTTCCTCTAAATGGCATGACTGTGCCATTATTCAGAGGATCTACGTACTTTGGCTGGTGCATCGATGCATTCACTTTTGGGTTCTCCAGCCATTGGAATGCATGAACCTTGGAGATCAATGTAACGGCTTGGAGAAGTTAGAGGAAATGGGGCTCGGAACAGAATTTTAAAAACTATAGACGTAAGTTAAATGCCACTTACAAGCCACAGAAAAAAAAATTGTACAAAATACAAATTTACGCTCTTAGCTACTGTAAGCACTTAGTCTTTTCAGTGATTTTTCCATGATTTAAATAATTCCCAGTTTATGACATTTGTAGAATATAATACTGTCCAAAGTAATTTAAGTGGCAAATTTCTACTTGTTCTCTTTATATTGGAGAGAAAATTAAATACTGATCATAACTATAGAAGGGAATTTCAAAATAGAGGATTTGTACCCGAGGATAGAGTTTGCAACTTACATGAGCAGTTAGAAATGATAGACAATCTTTTGACAGAATTATGTACTTAAGTGAAAGCAAGATATATTAAATATAATAAAGTTATCAAAATGTGAAAATACAGAACAGATTCCATGGTCCTCGCAATTGGCCCATTCATGAAACTGAAAGGGTAGGAGGAATTCTGCTATTGGCTTTGAAGTCAGGGCAAGCTTGCATCTCTGCATGACACAATCCACCCCAAATTAGTTTGGCAGTAACTGGACTGTCAATTGGTTCAGAATGGCTCATCAGCTAGATGAAATATGACTGCCAACAAATGGAGGCCAATCAAATAGCCGTCAGCTCACTAACTCCCAGTAGTTTACCAGGAATGCCGAGCACTGGTGGGCCTGCAGACAGTATCTAATGCTGACTATCACTAGATTTGGACACTCTTAAGAGGAAGGGTTTTACAAGCAGGCCCTAGTTATTCACTACAGCAGCATACATGCCTCAAATGAACAGGATGAAATACCAAAGCATTGGCAGGTGGCTTACAGTTTAGCCAATAAAGGCACTTAATTTGTTGGAGTTGGCATACAGCACCTTCTCCACGCTGTTAAAGTATTAACAGCAGCAGATAGAAAAGTGCACAGCACCCCACTGTGCCACAGAATTTCATATATTAAACCTTATTTTCTGTTCAGCAATGTCACCAGGCTGAGTAGGCCTAGCATCTTCAATCTTCCTGCTTGGCACACCGTCCTCATTCCTGAAGAAGGGCTTATGCCCGAAACGTTGATTCTCCTGCTCCTTGGATGCTGCCTGACCTGCTGCGCTTTTCCAGCAACACATTTTTCAGCTCTGATCTCCAGCATCTGCAGTCCTCACTTTCTCCTAGCATCTTCAATTTACTTGCAATTTTCTAGGATACGCAAAATGTTTGTATAACAAATTGCTCGTTCAGCATGAATATATTGTCTCTAGTGATCAAGCAATTCACTACAATACAGGGTCTCAAAAGCACATCGAATACTTAAACACAGACTACTTGACCAATTTGTCCGGAATAATTAGTGTCCTTAAAGATTCTTACCAGTTCACTCCATCAGCTTCTACCCAGGCAAAACGATATTCATTGATTCTCAGCATTAGCTGCAGACAACCTGCCACACACTGAACGTATTGGGAGCTCTGAAGTTTGAAAGAAAATAAATAATTAAGAAAACATTTCTAACCTCATTCATAATGAAATTAGTTTTGTACATCTTTAAGCTTTAAATTGCAAAAGCACTGCTCATTAGTTAGCTAAGAGCCATGTACTTTTTACAACGCAAGGAAGCAATGTCTTTTTCTAGATTTTTTTTTTGATATTCATCCAATTTTGTTTTGAGAATTGCATCACATCAATAAATGCATGGGAGATCATGCCTCCCAAGTTTGCTGGAGTTCTTTGATAAAGTGACCAGGAAGGTTGATGAGAGCTGGGTTGTTGACGTAGGCTACATGGATTTCAGTGAGGCCTTTCACAAGGTTCTACATGATTCTAGATTAGAGTGGTGCTGAAAGAGCAAAGCCATTCAGGCAGCATCCGAGGAGCAGGAAAATCGACGTTTCGGGCAAAAGCCCTTCACCCAGAATAGAGGCAGAGTGCCTGCAGGATGGAGAGATAAATGAGAGGGTGGGGGTGGCGAGAAACGGGCATACAGTACAATAGGAGAATGGGGGTGGGGATGGAAGTGATAGGTCAGAGAGGAGGGTGGAGTGGATAGGTGGAAAGGAAGATAGGCAGGTAGGAGAAGTAATGGGGACAGTGCTGAGCTGGAAGCTTGGAACTGGGGTGAGGTGGGGGAAGAGGAAATGAGGAAACTGGTGAAGTCCACATTGATGCCCTGGGGTTCTTTTCCAGCACCACTAATCTAGAATTTGGTTTCCAGCATCTGCAGTCATTGTTTTTACCAAGGTTCTACATGGTAGACTGCTCTGGAAGGTTAGATCATATGAAATCCAGTGAGAGCTGGCAAATTAGATACACAATGGTAGGGAGCAGAGGATAATAGCAGAAGGATGCATGATAGACTGTAGGCCTATGACTAATGGTGTGCCTCAAGGGTTGGTAAGGGGCCTATTACTGGTTGTTACCTATAATCAATGATTTGAATGAGAATGTACAAGACATAATTAGTATGTTTGCAGATGACACTAAAATAAGTGGTATCAGGGACAGTGATGAAGATTATACGAATTTGCAGCAGGATCTTGATCAGCTAGGGAAGTGGGCAGAGAAACGGCCAGTGAGGTCTTGCATTTTGGAAAGCTAAACCAAGGTAGGAGTTTCAAAGTGGGCCTTAAGGAGTGTAATGGAACAGAGGGACCTTGGAGTTCAGATGCACGGTTCTCTGAAAGTGGAGTCACAGGTAGACAGAGCAGTAAAGATGGCTTTTGGCACACTAGCCTTCATCAGTTAGGGCATTAAGTATTGAAGTTGAGAAGTTATGCCGCAGTTGTAGAGGGCTTTAGTGAGGCTGCACTTGGAGTATTGTGTTCAGCTTTGGTCACCTTGCTATAGGAAGGATATTATTAAACTGGAAAGAGTGCAGAAGAAATTTATAAGGATGTTGCCAAGACTCAAGGGAGTGAGTTATAGGGAGAGGTTGGACAAGCTAGGACTTGTTTCTTTACAGCAAAGGAGACGGAGGGGAGATGTTATAAAAGTATCAAAGATCATGAGAGGTATGGGTAGGGTGAACGCATTTAGTCTTTTTCCCAGGGTTGGGAAATTGAGGAGGTCAGTTCAATGTTGGGGGGGCGGGGGGGTGGAGGAGGAGGAATAAAAGGGAACCTGAGGGGCAATGTTTTCCTTTAGAAACACAGAGGTTGGTACACATATGGAATGAACTGCCAGAGGCACTGGTTGAGGCAGGTACAATAACAATTAAAAGGCAGTTGGACAAATACTTGGATAGGAAAGGTTTAGAAGGATATGGGCCAAGTGCAAAGAAATGGAGTTAGAGTGGATGGACATTTTGGTCAGCATGGACCAGTTAAGGGTAAAGGCCCTATCTCTGCACTGTAGGACTCTATGACTCAGCCTGCCTCCAATCCACAATTTTCAATCTAAGTTGAAGTATCTGTCCCAGATTGAGTTTACTTTAGATAAACTCTCAAGTTAAGCATCACCAACTGGTGCTACAGAGAACATCAACACACTGTATAAAAAGGATTAAAACTGGTGATTAGGCAATATAAGCCTTCAACTTTTGTCATGATGAAAGATCATTGATGTGAACTGCTAACATTTTTACAGATGTTGATCCTATTAGTACTTTCAGCATTTTTTTAAGATTCGCAGCATCTATGGCATTTTGCTTTGGTAGATGTTTAATTTATTGCCACTTCTCAATCATGAATGGCCCATCTGCTCTTCTCTCCAGCAGAATTTCCAGTTGCCTCTGTTTGTTATCTATAATGAATGATTTGAATGAGAATGTACATAGCATGATTAGTAAGTTTACAGATGACACTAAAATAGGTGAAATCGTGAACAGTGAGGAAGGTTGTCAGAAATTGCACCATCTTGCATGAGTTCAATCCACTTGCCTTGCTTTATTTCCTTGGGTACATTCCATCAGATTTGTACCAAAACATCCCAGTCAAATACCCTTCCTCAACTATTGCTGGCAAATTCTAACAAAAATGTCACTGACCCAAAACATCAATTCTATTTCTCTTCACAGATGCTGCCTGACCTGAATATTTCCAGTACTTCATTTTCACTCACCTTGTATACGAAATTGTGATTTCATCAGTGCATCATAGAAAGGTAAACTTGACAAATGCTGACAAGGCTAACCACAAAACTGAATTTCATTTGAAATACAGTGGATATTGTTAAGATCACTTATCACAGTAACTTAGCCACTAATTGTGCTCCTGTTACATCCAAAATAATAAAGCAAAACCTTTTAATAAATATCCACTTTCACTTCACTATTCAAAAAGCTACACTGTCAGGCACTCACTCAGTTCTTTGCCTTCCTAACTGGAGGCACTTCCTCTTTGAAGGCATAAAAATAAAACAAATTGACCTTGATTCCTGCACCAGATCTATTGATGGACTCATTAAGATGCCAATATTAGACTAACATGAATTGGCAATCATCTTTGTTTCTCTAGGCTTTAGG
Organism: Chiloscyllium punctatum; assembly: GCF_047496795.1. Classification (NCBI taxonomy): domain Eukaryota; kingdom Metazoa; phylum Chordata; class Chondrichthyes; order Orectolobiformes; family Hemiscylliidae; genus Chiloscyllium; species Chiloscyllium punctatum. The sequence goes on from NC_092743.1 coordinate 70,996,288, forward strand.
TGTGCTATGAATGAAATCATTGCCACAGTAAATACGTAAGAAACAAAATGCTGAACATACATTGGTTTAGCATTTATAAAGAGGAAGGCCAGATGACCGCTTGGATGTCACCAGCAAAAGTTTAGAATACCAAGACCTGTAATGTGTTTAAACAAAATTCCATGTTATAAAGGACTATTGTATTGTCAGTTGGCTTAAACTGCAGCCTCGCCCATTTGCTCCCATAGCTCAAGTCATTATTTGACAGAATCTATGCAGCTGTCATGCAAGATTATTGAAAACTCTCCTCACTCAAACAGATCCAGTGATTTAATTCTGTCATTGGCAAAGTGATCACCATATTTAACAGTGATTTTCAACAGAAACTACAACAAAGTCTGGACTGTTAGATTGTCATGCTTGAAGCCTTAGGCAGAGCAGCTATAAATACACCCTCCAGAGTCTCTAATTTGTAAATCAGTTTATCAGACATCCAGTATCCAGGACAAAAAAAAAAGTTTCTTCCAAATAAAGGTTGAAACCATAAATCAATTTATTCAAACAACAAACTTAGCTCCACTATCACCAACTCCATTCCTGATGAAGGGCTTATGCTTGAAACGCCGATTCTCCTGCTCCTCAGATGCTGCCTGACCAGCTGTGCTTTTCCAGTACCACATTCTTCGACTCTCCAGCATCTGCAGCCCTCATCTGCTCTGACCATCAACTCCACCCATCTCACTGTCAAGGTGTGAGGCTCATCTAGAGTCTAAGCTCTGTGCTCCACCCAAATGCTAAGCTAACATATCAGCCAGACACACTCCATTAGCAAGATCAACTACCTCCACAGCTTCATCCATTTTAACCTCATTTGCCATTAATTAGCTGCGAGAACCGTCAGCTAAGAAATCATCTGACATAAAAATAAATAACTGTAGCTGCTGGAGAGCTGAAACAAAAAGTGCTGGAGAATCCACAGATGCTGCCAAGCCAGAGTGAGAAAAACTGAGTTCATGTTTCAAATTCAGTGACACTTCAGAGCTGATTCTCAACTGTGATTTAGATACGGAGTGATGTGTCCCATTCAGTATTTGGTGTTACTTTATGTACATATGACTTCAGCTCTCTTCACCACATAATTCTTGATTTGCAGATTGCAGTCAAAGATACCGAGTACACATTAAATGGAGGGCAAACAGCAACCTCTGGAGACTTACAAAGGCTCAAGTCTTGTACAAAAGTAACTGAAAGGACTCTCATTAATTGATGCCTGTGCTTGTTTGGAGAACATTTGGCTGCTAATGAATGCTTTTCTCTAGACTCAATATTTTGGCTTGTCAAGGTGTCAGATATCAACCCAAAACTGGCTATAATTCAAAGACTCCTCCAAACCCTGCTCCTCCACTCAGTGTTATCTTGGCAGTTTCCTCTCCATTATAAAGGAATGCTCACAGGGCTGTGGCAGCATTCCTGAAAAGCACAACTTCCAATGAAATGACTTAATGAAACATTGATTCCCACAGAAATGACATATTAAAACTCAAATATCAGCTAAATATTGCACAGTTAATTCTTTCAGATGTTTCTCAGCACAAAAAGACTCAAGTTAAAATGCAACATTAAAAATTACACTTACCCTCTATTTTTAAGAATGGCTAGGTCCCATTTAGTGACAGTAGATGGTTGGTGCAATTAGCCAGGCTACTTGCAGACACCAACATCTGGCACCAATTGGGGCCCAGGACATCAGTGCAAGTTGAAAAACAGGACCACAGCAGCTCGAGTGGTTGTGCAAACAGTCAGAAGGGAATTTAAGAACAAAGGGTATAAATGGGAGCCAGGAAGAAAACAAATGGACCAAAACCAATGGCAGAAGCAGGAACAGATGCATGCTTGCGATCTTCCTTGAAAGCTGGAGGGTAGTATTTAGATTGTTTGTATATTCTTGTGAGACAGTTTACCATGATTAGCTAACTGTAGAAAGCTACCTTTTCTCTATTTAGGAATGCTCCACACAAGTCAGGAAGAGAAAGGTGAAGCATGACCTATGATCGTGCTTTCGGCCTCATGAATGGTACTTTGAGACTTTGTTGAACATTGCCTGGTATGGCTCAGATGTCCTCTCTGGTACAGCTGTCTCTGATACATAAGATGGGGGTGAGGGGGCGAGGGAGCAAGGGAGAGAATGTGCCGGATTCACTAGTCATTCTTTTCCTTCCACTTTTCATCCAGCTGTGCTTTGTTTCTCCAAGCCCTTCCAATGCCCTTCTGAATGGTGAAACCCCTCAGGAATAGCTGTTTCTCAACTTTTTGAGTCAACCATCTTCACATCTTGCTTGCGGATGTCATTGCAGCATGGGTACAGAAGTCCAATAGGTTGTGACCCATGGCCAGTTCATCATAGAGGTGATCATTGGATTGTCGTAAAATCACATGATCTCAAACTTCAAGGAACAAACTTTATTTAATGTGGACTATTTGCAATCGTCTATTTTAAAAAAGGAAAGCCAACATGTTGCTGAGATGTTCACCAAAATCAAGACCTATCTTGTGGATTTAAGAATGTCCCCAATGCATTAAGGACAACCAGGTACAACTGAGTTGTCAACTATACTTATCCTGAATCCAAGAGACACAGCTAAATTGAATAGGTCTTTTCAGACCATAAGAAACAGGAACAGGGAGAAGGCCATTCGGCTCCAGCTCCACCATTCAATAGGATCATGGCTGATCTAACACGACTTATGTCTTCTTTCCTACCCTTTCCCCACGACCTTGGATTCCTCGACTGATCAAGAATCTATCAGCCCTAGTTAGAGGGATTGTCCCTAGAACTTTCTGTGGCAATGAGTTCCAAAGACACTACCCTCAAATTCTTCATTTCAGTCTTAAATGAGCTAACATTTTTCAGAGACTATGCCTTCTGGTCACGATTGTCCAGTGAAGGGAGACATTCTCTCAGCATTTATCCTATCAAGCCCCTCAAGAATCCTATATGTTCCAATGAAATCATCTCTCACTGTTCTAAACTCCAATAAATAGACTCTTAGCCTATTTAACTTTTGCTCAAGATAATCCCTTAATATTAGCAATCAGACCAGCAAACCTTTTCTGAATTGCCTCCAATAAAATATCTTTCCTTACACAAGGGAACCAATACTACACACAGTACTGTAGATGCAGTCTCAGTAGCACCTTGTACAGTTGAAGTCTTCCCTACCCTTGTACTCCAACCTCCTTTGAAATTAGGGCCAACACTCCCTTTTCCCACATTATACTCCATTTGCCAACTTCTTATCCACAGATTTAGCTTTTTAATATCGAAGCTGCTTGCATCCCTCTTGCAACTTGTCTTTTCACCTGTGTTGTCTAAATATTTGGCTACAGTACATTCACCTCCTTCTTCCAAGTCATAAATATATATTATGTGCGCGCGTGCACATATACATACACACACACGAAATGAAGATAGTCATCCTAATGTTACTCCAAATAAGGGTCTTTAGTCAGATCTTTATTTATTGCTTAATCAACCAAACAATAACGCCACATAGCATGTGACTGGAGGCTTTGCTGTCGTAACTCTCCGCTATGCTCCTATAGTGACCTTACTAGCCTCGGTCAGTGAGTGTTCCAATGAAGGTCATTTCGTAAGCACAAGCTTCAGCACTTTTGTGTGACAGGAAGCTTTTCTGGATTCAACACAAATGAAAATTTTTAGAATAAATATCTTCAATTTATTTGTTTGAAGTTTCACTGCTGCTTTGCCCTCCTTCTCCCCCCCCGCCAAGATTTTCTTTGCTTGCCCTCCATGCTACCTGTAGACATGGAACTTTTACTTGCCTTAATTTTAACTGCACCACATGATCATACACCAAATGAAACTTTTTCCTCACTGCTACTCCCCTCAATCACATAACTTTCCCTTTATCCTTCTCTCTTCCCTGAAGGAGACTCACCCTCCCCACTCCACTTTCTCAAAACCTATTCCCTAATTTCCCCAGCTCTGGTGAAACTTCAGACACGGAGCACTTTTCTTTCTTTCCAGGTCTGCTAAGAATTTCCAACATTTTCTGGTTTTATTTCAGTTTCCCAGAATCCGAAGAAGTGTGTTTTTGGGCATTATGAATACTTTTTAAAAACCATTAGTTCTTAAAATACAAAGTCAGAGTCAGAGATGCACAGCATAGAAACAGACCCTTCGGTCCAACTTGCCCATGCTCAACAGATATCAGAAATTAATCTAGTCCCATTTGCCAGCATTTGGGACATATCCCTCAAAAACTCTTTTCTATTCAATAACTCATCCAATGCTGCAATTGTACCAGCTCCACCAGTTCATTCCATACACACACCACTCACTGCATGAAAAAGTGGCCCCTTGGGTTTACAGTGAGGGGAAAGATTTAAAAGGGACCTATGCCCTCTAGTTTTGGACTTCCCTACCCTAAGGAAAAGATCTGACTTTTCACCCTATCCATGCCCCACATGATTTTATAAACCTCTATAAAAGGTCACCCCCTCAGCCTCCGATCCTCCAGGGAAAAATAGCCCCAGCCTATTCAGTCTCTACCCGTGTAAAAACAATCCCGGGTAAAAACAAGGACTGCAGATGTTGGAAACCAGAGTCTAGATTAGAGTGGTGCTGGAAAAACACAGCAGGTCAGGCAGCATCCAAGGAGCAGGAAAATCGACGTTTCGGGCAAAAGCCCTTCATCAGGAATATTCCTGATGAAGGGCTTTTGCCTGAAACGTCAATTTTCCTGCTCCTCGGAAGCTGCCTGACCTGCTGTGCTTTTCCAGCACCACTCTAATCTAGACATATAACTCAATCCCGCTAACACTGGCAACATTCTTGCCATTTTTTTTCTACACCCTTTCAAGTTTCACAACATCTTTCCTATAAGAAGGATATCAGAATTGAGTGCAGTATTCCAAAAGTTGCCTAACCAATGTCATGTATAGCCACAACATTATCTCCTAAATACTACACAATGCATAATATAGATTTTACACAAAAATAGCCATCCTGCAAAGGTGAATGAACAGCATGGGATCTACGTAGGGACAAATGCATTAAGTCCCAAGATTAGCATGCGTTAGAACTCAGATCAAGTTCTAGGAGTTATAGACCAAGTGCTGCAGTCAGGATTTATAAACATCTCAAAAGGTGTGGTGACTCACATGAAGCCAAATACCATTATTAGGTCAATAAAGTGAAGTGAAGATTGAAAGCCCAAAACAATATTTGCTTCATGCAACTGAACAAGATTAGAGTTTAGGGAAAACTCAACAGATCTAACTTAGTAAAGTTGGCTGCTGGTAAAAGTGAAAATTATACCTGTCGATAAGTACTGGAGTGCCGTTTAGAATCCAAGAATACACAACATAACAGGAGTGGTCAATAACACAATTTATGACAGAAAGGCTCGAGATGGAAGATTTTATGGTCAAAAAAAGTGAAATATTGCAATCCCTCATGAAGTTTAATGACATTTGTTGACCGAGCATGTTCATATTTCAGGGTATACAATTCCAAAGGATTACAAACTGAAGAACTAGCAGAAATCAGCCAAATATAGGTTGCTGTCAAGTAGTGGAATGTCAGGCGCGTTTATACATTCAATACCTGACAGCAACATCAAAAGTGCTCTGCTTGATAAAGAACTATACAAGATTGTGAACAGCAAACCTCATGGGATTGGGGATAGTGGCAGGAACCTAGGATATTAGCAAGAAACAAAGCAGAATGAAGAAATACACAGTAGTGTACTTGCAGGTTCAGTTTTAGGAACCTCTTGTTCGATATTTCCTAATGATTTGAACTTAGAGATACAGGACAATTTCAAAGTTTAGAAATTACTAAGACTTGTAAATAAAGCAGCCGGAAGACAGCACTGTAAAATTGTGCAGATACACAGTGGCTGAAATTTTCGCGTAAAGCACAATGATTTATAGCAAAGCGTGGGCATGTGTACAACTTTTCACACCTCTGAAGATTTAAGAAAAAAATGTGTATGCTTTATTCATAGAGATAGAGGGAAGGCACAAAATCAAAGACTTGCACTAAACCCACAAAACACTGGTTCAACCTCAACTGTAATAATTTATTTCAGGCACTATACCTCAGAAGGAGGTCAAAACCTTAGGGGATTAAAGAGATTAGAATGGTATGGGTATGGAACTTCAGTTATGCAAATACTGGAGAAGCGGGTCGATCGCCTTACAAGGAAGGGTTATGATGAAGGCAGTGTTTTTAATTCTTCATTATATGAAGGCTACAATAATTATGCAAAGGGTACTCAGTCACTGAACTGAGTAATGCGTTGCAATACCAGACATGCGTGGTTAGCGGTTACTTGATATTTGTTCTAATAGAATGCAAAACACTGCAGCCATAACAGCTAGTAACCTCTCTCAAGTAGTCACTTCACCTTCAGTACATCAGTCTGATGTTTCAGCAGGAGAAATAAATCTCAGTTCTTCCTCCAACTCACTATGCAGGTTGCACTCAAACCAACCATGGAATGGTACAAGTGACAAATGTCTGTGTTCAAAATAAATAGCTTAAATGTGATGTCGATATTAACATTCGACCTATACATATCTTTTCCTATGTTATCGCTTTAATGTTTCCTATGCTGCTTCAGCAGAGAGTGGATAGTTGCCATTCACCACACAGCCCTGACTTGTCCTTGGTGAATAATCAAGTCTCCAAGGTCATGAGGTCACGAGGTCACACAACTGGGAATGTGCCATGCACAAGCAATATTTTCTTTAAGACACAATATGAAAATATTAAAGAAAATGCACAGTACAAAGTAGCCGTGCATACCCAACAGTAGATTCAGCAACTCTGTCAATGATAGCTGCATTTTAGATTCTGTGAAACCTACACTGATCACACTTGCTAATATTTTTAAACAGAATAAGTGTCCCTTGACACTATCCCCATCTAAATGTACCCAAGACAGGACCAGCCCAGGGCAAGACAGAGATAAACTTCTTCCACTCCTTTTTAAAACAGGCAGTCAAAAATAATGAAATACCCCAGTTGGGGCACCATATTGAAACAAACCAAATTAATGGTTGAACAGAACCTTCTTTAAGGCAAGAGAACCTTACCAAATTAAAATCATATTGCTCAGACAACCAGAGAGCAAGAGAAGGGACAGCATAAAAACAAAAAAAAAAGCATACAATGTGAAAATTAGTGGAAAGTCAAAGGCAAAGGAGTGGCTTTTAAGAACCAGCAGAGGACAACTAAAAATGAAATTGGGGAGTGGTAAAATGAGGATAAGCTAGTTAGTAGTTTATATTTTTTTTAAATGTAGCTTAAAAGCTCAAGAGGCAAGAACGCACATTAGGCCACTGAAAAAAATGTAGGATTAGGGATAGTAATGGGGAAGATATGGACAGTTAGTCTGCACCAGTTTTTAGAGCAGAAGGCACTAGCAGCATAACAGAGCTTCAAAGGATCAGTCCTCAGAGGTAGGTGCAGTAGCCATTATGAAGGGAGAAGGTGCTGTGGAAACAAAGCTCGGAAGGGAGGTTGATCACTCAGACCAGACGGATTACACCCCAGAGTTCAGAAGGGAGGTAGCTAAAGAGATTGTGGAAGCATTGGTGGCGATTTTTCAGGAGTCACGGGAATCTGGAGCTTCCCAGATGACTAAAAAATGACTAGTGTAACACTCTCATTTAAGAGGAGGAAGGAGGCAGAAAATAGTAAGCTATAGGCTGGTTAGCCTGACCTCTGTCATTGGCGGATTTTGAGAGTCCATTACGGATGAATTTGCAGAGTTCTTAGAGTGCATGAAAAATGAGGACTGAGCGAACATGATTTCATCAAGTGCTGGTCATGCTTGACAAATCTTTCAGGAGGCAACAAGCAGGGACAAAGGACAGCAAGTGGACATGATCTATTTGGATTTCCAGAATGTCTTTGACAAGGTGCCTTACAAGAGGCTGTTAACTAAGACATGAGCCTATGATCTTAGGGACAAGGTACAGCATAAATAGAGGATTAATTGATTGGTAGAAAGCAGAGTGTGGGGATAAAGGGGTCTTTTTCAGGATGGCAGCTGCTAATAGTTCCACAGGCTCCATGTTGAGGTTATGAACTTTGGTACGAAGAATAAAGGTGTAGACTATTTTCTAAAAGGGGAAAGGCTTCAGAAATCACAAATGGACTTGGGAGTCATAATTTAAGATTCTTTCAAGGTTAATATGTAGGTTTGACCTACATGAGAAAAGGTTTCCACAAAAGGGAGAGACTAAGACCCAATGGCAGAGCCTTAGAGCAAACGCACAGTTATTTAAAACAAAGACAAAGAGGAATTTCTTTAGCCATTGGCTAATCTGTGGAACTCATTGCCAAAAATTACCGTGGAAGCCAAGCCATTTATGTATTTAAGACATAATTGGATAGGTTCTGGATTGGTAAGGGTTACAGAAAGGAAGGAAAATGGAGTTGAGAAACATCAGCCATGATTGAATGGCAGAGACTCTGGGTGTAATGACCTAATTCTGCTCCTATATTTTATGGATGCATTCCAGCCTCTATGCTGCCACTGGTCTCTAAAGGCCTCTATCATGCTGGTGAGTATGACATGCTCTTTCTCCAGCGACACCCATGTGCAGGTGAAGGGGGCAGACAGTCAAGAACAATGAGCCCCTCTATGGTCTGCCACCTGGACCTGTTGATAGCCACCTTGGCCAGGCCCAGGGACAGAAGAGACGGCCCGCAAAGTTGCCTGCCTCGCCCCACACCAGGTGTCCATAATCACAAGTGTGGGGCTGAAATGAAACCAAACTTTAAGTCGCAGCCCTTTCAAAAAGCGAAAAAGGGGCATTACCAAGGTGCACCACATTGGAGGCAGCTTGACATTTAAAGACAAAAGGTATTGCTACACATTCCGAAGGTGGAAAATCATTATTTAGCTGTGGAGGCAACACTAGCGCTTGACAGCACCCCCACCTTTAACCCCTCAAGAGGGAGACTCAGAACATCAACAATCCAGCGTTGCCTTTAATCCCAGAAAAAACTTAAATGATCTTTTTCTGGTTGACCAAATGTCTACATTGTGCAACGACTGTATACTTAAAGAATTATGAGTATTGATTAAGCTGGTGAAAATAGATGAGATACACAAATATATGAGCTATATCTATTTGTTTTACTCATTTAGTGAACCTCCCTCCTACAGTATTTGATGTACAGTCACGCAAAGTGGGTCACCACTGAGGGGTGATAGAAGGCTAGTAGCAACCATGATACTGCTGTGAAGGCGTAGAGGTGCTGCACCTTTAAGAGACTTGAAGGACTTAGCAAGCACAGAGTGCTGTAGAATTTGCAATGTAACATTTGGTCCAGCAGCTAGCAGTATCTGGGTTGCTAGGAGATAAAAAAATTCAATTTCCAGTTAAAATTATGCCCCAAGATACTAAACTCCAATCAAGTTTGGTCTTAATATTGTTAAAATATCAAATTCAATGAAATGATCCAATGCTTTGGGGTATAAATATTAAACAAATTGAACAGTTCGTGGAGAACTGCCAAGCCACCAACATATGCAGACTGCCCACAGAATAGCTCTCTTAAAAAAGTACCTTTATCTTCCAACAACCTATGAAGCAGAAATCCTAAGAAGAAAAGACGATAGAAGAAGATACAAAGAGAAGATTTGACAGCTGGCTGGTTTTGAAAGTTGAGATGAGTTAAAAAAAAACTAACAGTGTTCAATTGACTACTTTGCCATGGAAATAGAGAAACAGGCTTATCTGAAGATATCCTTTGAAAAACATGAAATAGCAACTTTTAGCCTAGTTAAAGATTAATTATTCAGACTGCTATACATCCTGATGAGATCAATAACTTTATCTGATTGGGAAACTAATTGGGTGCATCATTAAAGGCAATCTTTAACAACATTAAACAAAGGTACAATGTCAAAAGCAAAAACAACCTCCGAATGAAACTGGTTGATCTACATGAGATGCGGCTGCCAGAGTGTTACAACTGCCCCACTACGCTCCACATAAGACTACAATGCACTAGTCTGCAAAGTTCAGAGCACACCCTTCTTGTCTGCTACTCAATTGAATGTAACAGTGCACATCATAACTGTAACATTTTGTTCAACATCTCTTCCATCTTGGTACCTCACCTGGAGCAATCTTCCTCAGCAAGTTTATCACCAGTCATCCATTGGATTAAAAGGGGAAAAAACCCACAAGCAACCACTGATACATCTCTTGCAAATCTCATCAGCCTAACGGACAGTTTGACAAGAATGATCCTTGCATGAATAGGTTCAGGTCAAGCCAGGCCCCCTTAGCAGCAAACAAACCATTGGGCCCTCACTACAATTCTCATGTTCTAAATGGGAGATGTGCTGATTTTGCCTTGTCCTACCATCATTGCTTTCTATAAACTAGTGTATTAATTTCAAAACTCCACAAATCAAATTTGCTTCGTTATGTAATAGAACCACATTAAAAATAAGTATCTGGCCGATTAGTAGAATCATGATTAGTCTTTACCTTTGGTTTATCTGGTTAGCCTCATTAATACATCAAAGAGAATTTCAGATGTTCTATACTGGTACCTCAACTACAGAGATTATAAAGATATCATTTAGATTGACTGGGGGTCTGTGATAACTAATTCATTTGAACTGAGATCCTTCAAATAAAATAGTTCGAGAACTACTGACCAAGGTTAGCTAAGCAGTTGACAAATAGTAGTGCAGGAGTTGAGATGGGGATCTAATTAATTGTGTTTTATTATTCATTCACAGGACTTGGATATTGCTACTGGGCAAGTATTTGCTCATCTTTAATTGCCTTGAAAAAATACCATCAGGTTTAGGTGAAAAGAGGACCAAACCAATTTAAACAGCAGTACTTTGTATACAAAATGTCATTTTTGATGAATCCATGGATGGATTTGACAAGTAAGTTTAAGTGAAGTTTCAGTTGAAACATTTTAGAGTTTACCCTTCATTTGATTCTTTAGGGAAAGGAAAGAAATAATAAATTGCAATTGATTTCACCAGACCTTTTTCTCAGGACCCAAGTTTTTCCAATAAGGCTTTCTTCTTCACACAACTTAGGAACTGGAAGTCTTTTTCAACAAAGTTTGTACTTATTCAACATTCAACTATTCCCTCCACTAAGGACTCCCAAAAATACAATGCCATGAGGTATAAATTAAAGTATTATGTCAAGATATCAGGAAACTACACAAATTATACTTTGTGCACACTATTCCTAACTTTTTCTCTTCAGCTTACCTCACTCGGCGAGACAGTTCCTGCTTCAGAACCCACAGCACGCAACTTCTAACAAAAAATAAAAATAACTTGTTTTGTATAAATGTCAAACCAATGGAAAATACATTCATAAAGAATTCGCAATTTTAAAAATCCTAATTTGTAAAACCAGTGATCATGCACTGCATTAGTGTCGCATTGCCTCAAAGCACCATTTTCTTTGAAGCTCATTATCAGGTGACACCTTAATTACATCAGTTATAATTCCTGCTCAATGCACTAATTCATGAATGAAATTCACTTCGAAGGGATCAACAAATAAAACATGCACTTCGGCTCTAGTCTGGACTTAAACAGGAAATATGCCCAGAAGTCAAAATGTAATTTTCCAACTTGAATAATTAATTGCTCCCTTGAAAAATGCCAGTCACAACAAAGTAACTTGCAACACAAATTAGAAGATTTTTTTTTAAAATGGCAAGTATTTAAGACTAGGTCTCCAAATGATTTTGAAGGTTGAAAGCAGATCATCCAGTCATGGGCATGGTATGTCCCAGAGCCTCCCAATAACCTCTGAAAGCAGTTACAATTCCTTCATTTGCGAGTTCTGGTGCATCAGATATACCAGAACTGACCAGGAACAAAGGGTTACACCCAAAACGTCAACTTCTCCATCTCCTGATGCTGACTGGCTTGCTGTGTTCTTCCAGCCTCCTGCCTGTCTACTTTGGATTCCAGCAACTGTCATTTTTATCTCTATTCACCCAGGTACATACATAAACAGACATACAATAAAAACCATGCTAACAGAAAAAAAATCTATAATCTTAAGCAATACTTACACTTCCTAAATTGCTCTAAACATAGACATACTTTATTGAGCACATCTCAAATTGGTAGCATCATGCTACACAGTCCCACCATTTGAGGAATAGCCCTTACCACCATTTAACAAATAGGAGGGGAACACATCCATGGCAGTGGGAAAAGGAGTAGTGGAGAGTTACAAGTCTTGTGAGAAGCAGCAATAGACAAGGAGCAAAATGGTAGGCAAGACCATCAACAGATCCTTTTCTGCATGAACCTCAAAAGAAAAAAAAAATTGTTTCCATTTGTGAACATTCTTCCAATGCTGATCACTATATCCATTTTTTCAGACAATAAAAATAAAAACAATTAGAAAATGCTTACACAAATCCAACTTCTTTTAAAAACACACTTTTGACAACACATGCTGCCTGTTATCTTAGTTAGCTTGGTAGCTTACTCTGATTCAATTCCAGCTCCAGCTGAGACATATTTAAGCCTGATTCCTTGCCCTGCCAAGTGTGGAAGACAATAACAAATAACCACTGACAAAAAGTGCCAAGGAAATGGCACTGAATAAGGCACCAGCAGTCAATGAGCCAAGGCCTTTAGACAAATTACATGATCTAGGTCTCCTAGCCTACAGGTGAACACAACCTTTTGTTTTTAAAATCTACCCAAAGAAGGCAGAGAGAAACCGGGGAATTATAGGCGATTTAAGTCTAATATCAGTAGTGGAGAAAATTCTTGAATTCATTGTCAAGGGCTTTATAGCAGAACATTTAGAAAGCAGTGACAGGATCAGACAGTGTCAGCATGGATATATGAAGGGGAAATAATGCTTGACAAATCTGTTGGAATTCCATGAAGATATAACTAGTAGAGTTGACAAGGGGCGCCAGTTGATGTGGTATATATTTGGACTTCCAGAAAGCATTTCATAAAGTCCCACATAAACAGATTATTATGCAAGACTGAAGTGCATGGGATTGGGGGAAGTGTATTGAGATGGATAAGGAACTGGCTGACAGAGAGGAGACAAAGAATTAATGTGTCTTTTTCAAACTGGCAGGCAGTATCTAGGTGCCACAAGGATCAGTGCTAGGGCCCCAGCTATTTACATTTTGTTCCTTCATCCAAATCAATATACATTGTAACATCTGAATTTGTAGCTGACACCAAGTTCGGTGGGAGGGTGAACTGTGACGAGGATATAGAGATCCTCCAGCATTATCTGGACGGGTTGGGTGAGCGGGAAAATCAATGGTAGATGCAGTATAACTTGGATAAATATGAGGTTATTCATTTTGGAAGCGAAAACAAGGCGGCAGATTACTACCTGAATGGCTGTAAATTGGCAGAGGGGGGCAAGCAGCGGGACCTAGGTGTCTTTGCGCACCAGGCAGTGAAAAAGGCAAATGGCATGTTGGCCTTAAATTTAGGAGGTTGAGTATGGAGCAGGGAAGTGTTGCTGCACTTATACAGGCTACACCTAGAACATTGTATTCAGTTTTGGTCTCCTTTTCCAAGGAAGTATGCTTTCGCTCAAGGGAGTGCAACAAAGGTTTGCCAGGCTCATTCCAGGGATGACAGAACTGATGTACAAGGAAAGACCGACTAGGTTAGGATTGTTTTGCTGGAATTCAGATGAATGAGGACAATCTCAGGAGACTTAAATTCCTAAGAGGACAAGACAGGATAGATGCAGGGAGGATGTTCCTGATGGTGGGTGCGTCCAGAACCAGGGATCACAATCTAAGGATTCAGGGTAGATCATCTAGGATGGAGATGAGAAGACATCTCTTCACCCACAATGGTGAGCCTGTGTAATTCACTACCACAGGAAATAGTTGATGCCAAAACATTGAATTCAAGAAGCAGCTAGATACAGCACTTGGGGTGAATGGGATGAAAGCATAATTAAGCTACTGAGTTGGACGATCAGCTATGATTTTCATGAATGGTGGCACAGGCTCAAAGGGCTAAATGGCTTTCTCCTATGTTTCTATGTTAAATGCTGACCTAGCCAGAGGCACCCATATTCCATTAATGAATTAAACAAATGCAAACAATGTGAGGGAAAGGTGGGGGGTGGGTGGTGAAGGAAGTGAAATCAAATCAAAATGGAGTTGGAGTTGGAGGATAAAATAAAGCAGTCAGGAACTAGGAGCGTGTAGGCCTACACAGAGTTGTCCAGGCCATTGAATGTGTGCAAAGATCAGAAGCAGGAAGCTGATGTGCAACCAAAATGAACAACACGTTTTTCAAACAACAATTAAGAAAAGGGTACAACCTTCCAAACCCAATATACACAGTCAATGGACACCACAGGGTCATAAAGCAAAACATTGGGCCAGGTGCCCATATATCACCACAACTTGAAATCTCAAAGAACAAAAGAAAATTTACAGCCCAGGGACAGTCCCTTCAGCCCTCCTAGCCTGAGCCGATCCAAATCCTCTGTGTAAACCTATTGCCCAATTCCTAAGCATCTGTACCCATCTGCTCGCTGACTACTCGTGCATCTGTCCAGACGCACTTAAAACGAATCTGCCTCTACCGTGCCTGCCTCTACCACCTCTGCTGCAACTCATTCCAGGCACCTAACACCCTCTGTGTAAAGTACTTGCCTCGTGTATCCCCCTCAAACCTTTCACCTCTCACCTCGAAACACATGACCTCTTGTTACTGAGTCCTTCACCCTTGGAAAAAAAGTTTATCTACCTTGTATATACCCTTCATGATTCTGTAGATCTCAATCTCCTTTTTCCTAACCTACTCAACAATCCTAACCTACTCAACCTCTGTTCCATACCAGGCAACATCCTCGTAAGCCTTCACTGCAACCTCTCCAAGGTGTCCGCATCCTTTTGGTGATGTGGCGACCAGAATCGTATACAGTATTCTAAATGCGGCCAAACCAAAGTCTTGTACAATTTTAACATGACCAGCCAGCTCTTATACTCAATACCCCGTCCGATGAAGGCAAGCATGCCATGTGCCTTCTTGACCACTCTATCCACCTGTGTAGCCACCTTCAGGGTACAATGGACCTGAACTCCCAGATCTCTCTGCTCATCAACTTTTCCCAAGGCTCTTCCATTTACAGTATAGTTCACTCTAGAATGAGACTTCACAAAATGCATCACCTCACATTTGCCAGGATTGAACTCCATTTGCCACTTCTCTACCCAACTCTCCAGTTTATCGTTATTCTCCTGTATTCTTTGACAGTGCCCTATGCTTTCTGCTACTCTACCAATCTTCATGTCATCTGCAAATGTACTGATCAGACCAACAATACCCTCTTCCTGATCATTTATGTATATCACAAACAGTGGCCCCAACACTGACCCCTGTGGAACACTGATCACCTTTCTCCATTTCGATTAACTCCCTTCAACTACTATTCGGTCTCCTGTTGCTCAACCAGTTCTTTATCCACCTAGCTAGAACACCCTGTACACCATGTGACTTCACTTTCTCCATTAGTTTACTATGGGGAACCTTAATAAAGTCCATGTATATGACATCTGCAGCCCTTCCTTCATCAATCAACTTGGTCAGTTCCTCAAAGAACTTTAAGTTGGTGAGGCACGATCTCCCCCTGCACAAAGCCATGTTGCCTATCATTGATAAGCCCATTCCTTTCCACATATAAATAGATTTTATCCCTCAGTACCTTCTCCGTCAACTTTACCACCACTGATGTCAGGCTCACTCATCTGGAGTTACCTAGAATATCCCTATTACCCTTCTTGCACAGGGGGACAAGACAGGCTGTGTCATTAAGTACATTCAAGGATGAGAAAGACCAATTTTTGTTAGAATCAGCAAGGGAATCAAGGAGGTTTGGGGGAAAAAAATTGTCAGGAATTGGAGTTGAAAATGATCAGCTATGATCTCATTGAATAGTGGAGCAGATTCTTTGGTTGAATCATGTTTAGCATGGTTCTGGAAATGCACAGGTCAGGCAGCATTTGAGGAACAGGAAAGTTGACATTTCAGGCGGAGCCCTTCATCAAGAATTAGGCTGATCTCTCCATCCCAGAGGCTTTCAGCCTCATTCCTGATGAAGGGCTCCTGCCCGAAACATTGATTTTTCCTATCTGTCGGATGCTGCCTGACCTGCTGTGCATTTCCAGCACCACTCTAATCTTGACTCTAATGTCCAGATTCTGCAGTCCTCACTTTTGTCTCATTGAGTTAAATGACCTACTTCTGCTCCTATATTTATGGTCAATCATAAAGATGCCCAAAACTGATTTCAATTATAATATCAAAATAAGCAATCCTTTCTTGAACCTGGAATTAAGGTGTGCAATATACTGGCTAAAGGTTTTAGAGAGATACATTTGGCTGCAGTCATTTAACCACCATTTTATTTCATTATTAAATAATGATCAGGTCAGAGGTGCAGAAAGGACGACCTAGGAATGCACAACAGATTGCAAATAAGCTTACAAGACAATTTGCTGTCTTTGTCATGTACCTCTGAGCAAAATTAGGGCACATGGTATTTAGTGAGCAAAATTAGGGCACATGGTATTTAGTGAGCAAAATTAGGGTACATGGTATTTAGTGAGCAAAATTAGGGCACATGGTATTTAGTGAGCAAAGTACTAATTTGGATTGAAAGTTGGTTGGCCGATAGGAAACAAAGTAGTGATAAACGGCTCCATTTGGAATGGCAGGCAGTGACCAGTGGGGTACCGCAGGGATCAGGACTGGGACCGCAGCTTTTTACAATATATGTTAATGATATAGAAGATGGTATTAGTAATAACATTAGCAAATTTGCTGATGATACTAAGCTGGGTGGCAGGGTGAAATGTGATGAGGATGTTAGGAGATTACAGGGTGACCTGGACAAGTTAGGTGAGTGGCCAGATACATGGCAGATGCAGTTTAATGTGGATAAATGTATGGTTATCCACTTTGGTGGCAAGAACAGGAAGGCAGATTACTACCTCAATGGAATCAATTTAGGTAAAGGGGCAGTACAGAGAGATCTGGGTGTTCCTGTACACCAGTCAATGAAGGTAAGCATGTAGGTACAGCAGGTCGTGAAGAAGGCTAATAACATGCTGGCCTTCATAACAAGAGGAATTGAGTATAGAAGCAAAGAGGTTCTTCTGCAGCTGTACAGGGCCCTGGTGAGACCACATCTGGAAGTACTCTGCAGTTCTGGTCTCCAAATTTGAGGAAAGACATTCTGGCTATTGAGGGAGTGTAGTGTAGGTTCATGAGGTCAATTCCTGGAATGGCAGGATTGCCTTACACTGAAAGACTGGAGCGACTGGGCTTGTATACCCTTGGGTTTAGAAGACTGAGAGGGGATCTGATTGAGATGTATAAAGATTATTAAAGGATTGGACACTCTGGAGGCAGGAAGCATGTTTCCGCTGATGGGTGAGTGCCGAACCAGAGGACACAGCTTAAAAATGCGGGGTAGACCATTTAGGACAGAGATGAGGAGAAACATCTTCACCCAGAGAGTGGTGAGTGTGTGGAATGCTCTGCCCCAGAGGGCAGTGGAGGCCCAGTCTCTGGATTCATTTAAGAAAGAGTTGGATAGAGCTCTCAAAGATAGTGGAATCAAGGGTTATGGAAATAAGGCAGGAACAGGATACTGATTGAGGATGATCAGCCATGATCATATTGAATGGTGGTGCAGGCTCGAAGGGCAGAATGGCCTACTCCTGCATCTATTGTCTCTCCTATATAAGGTAATCTCTAAATCACTTAAATGAATATTTCAATAACTGTACCAACTTTAGAAAACAGTAAACACGCTCAATGCGGAGTTAGACAATTTATTTTATCTATAGGAACAAATCATCGTCACAACCAGGTTAGTAACAATATCATCTAATGGGGAGGCAAACTCAAGAGACCAAATGGCCTATTCCTGTTCCAATGTTCCTAAACCGTGTGGCTGCACAACCCCTGGGAGGTTACATGTGGTCACAATGGCTTCTGCTTGAAGAAGTAATTATTGTACAGACTTTACAGGTTGCTCCTAAATTTTTCCACGCTTATCAGAAAGGGTCTGTCACAATTCAGTTAGTGATCGTTAATGTGAACGTAATTGGACACTGTACTGGATTTTAACTTTTAATGAAATTTATATCTTGTAGGTTGAAGTCTAAAAGTCTACAGGTTAGTTGATGTTTCAGCTGCTATTGTGCAGCATTAGAACAATGCAGAAAGCTAAGAAATTTAAATAATGGAGCATATGAACATTGGAATCGGGGTAGAGTGTGTGGTGCTGGAAAAGCACATGTCAAGCAGCACCCGAGAAGCAGGAGAATTGACATTTCAGGCATAAGCCCTTCATCAGGAATTAAGGGCTTATGCCCGGAACGTCTATTCTCCTACTCCTCGGATAGGGCCAGACCTACCGTGCTTTTCGAGCACTATACTTTCTATTCTGATCTCCAGCATCTGCAGTCGTCACTTTCTCCCAAACATTGGAATTGTTCAGGGATTTGAATTGAAGGCATTCTGTAAAAGAAGTTATGATGTAGGAATAGACCATTTATTACCACAAGCCTCTCGTCATTCCAGATGACCGTAGCAGATTTACTCAGGCCTCAGCTTCTTTCATGCCAGCTCCACATACTCAGTATTTCAAAATTTTGTTTGCATCCTCATTAAATGTGTTCAGTAATCCACAGCTCTCTGGGATTCAGAATTCCAGACACAACTTCACTACCCTCAGGAGAAGCAATTCTTTCACATCTGTTTTAAATGATTATCCCCTTATTTTGCAACTACATCCTCTGCTACGAGATTCCCCAACTACCCAAAACATCATCTCAACATCAACCCTATCAAGCCCTCAAAGAAACTTTCATGTCACGAAAAGATCACACTTCATTCCCCCCAGCCCCACGCCCCTCCCATTTATCTCTCCACCCCGGGGGCTCCAGCCTCATTCCTGATGAGGGACTTTTGCCCAAAACGTCGATTTTCCTGGTCCTCGGATGATGCCTGACCTGCTGTGCTTTTCCAGCACCACTAATCCAGAGCAGGGATACAGGGATGCAAAAAGAGGAAGAAGAAGAAGTGTATTCGCCAAAAACGGATACCAGCGCAATTTCATCAACAGATGCCTAAGGGAAAGACAACGGAACGAGGACATGCCGCAACCCAGAAGGACTAGCCACACTACCATACATCAAGAGCATTTCCGAACTGACAGCCAGACTACTGCGACCACTAGGACTCATAACAGCACACATAGCAACAGCCAATCTCAGACAATAACTCAGTCAAAGGACCCGATACCCAGCATGAGCAAAACCAACGTAGTGTACAAAATCCCATGCAAGGGCTGCACAAAACACTACATAGGACAAACAGGAAGACAGCTAACGATCTGCATCCATGAACACCAACTAGCCACGAAACGACACGACCAGCTATCCTTAGTAGCCACACACACAGATGACAAGCAACATGAGTTCAACTGGGACAACACTACTATTATAGGACAAGCCAAACAGAGAACAGCCAGGGAATTCCTAGAGGCATTGCATTCATCCACAGATTCAATCAATAAACACATCGACCTGGACCCAATATACCAGCCACTGCAGCAGACAGCTGGAACTGACAACCGGAAGCGGCAGATACAAATCACTATAAATGTCGGAGGAAACATCACAGAAGCGCTTCACAGGAGACTCCCAAGCACTGAGGATGTCAGCTGGACAGGGAACGAAACGTCTGCAACACAAATTCCCAGCTCGGCGCACAGAACCACAACAACAGGTATACAGTCTAGTGGGGGGGGGAGGCGGTGGGCCTCTGGAGTGCTTCCTCCAGCATTTTGTCACTCCATCCTTGGTCAGCAGTGGGGTGGGGCAGTGGGTGTTTCATCTATGATTGTCAGCCATTCATTAGGCTCCAGTGCTTCATCCAGCCACCATCTGTTCTTCATGTCATGGGTTTCCTGTTGAATGCAGCTGTTCTTTTACACTCAAATGCCATGTCCTTCTAGCTTAATAGTTTCTGGATATCAATAATCCTCATCAAACCAGTCTTGGCATTTTTTCTGGTTGAATGGCCAACCAAGCTTTCACACGCATTGATTATGGCAGTTAAGAGTAGACCAGAGACTGTTGGAATTCTCGTGATTCGGAGTCACCCAGGGTTGCTAGGTTTGAGGAGGAGTTGGTTCTATGAAGCTTTTTTTCAAATACATCATATTCCAGCAGCATCCTCAAGCCCAGTACAGTTGTAAAGAATTCTCAACTTTTAAGCACCATTCCTATAGGAATAAAGACCAAATTTCAATACCCCTCCTTTATTAAGCAGAGTGTCATAACTGTAGTTCTCTAGTCTACTCGTACACTGCCAAAAACCTATTGAGTTCTGGAATGTTTCAACCAATACCTCTACTGTCACTGTGGTCTGTTCCCTTAAAATCCTTGGATGCAGAGATCAGATCCTGCAACTAGCCTGACTTGGTTTGTTAAATATTTGTCCCTTGTGTTAGAGACCTTTCCTATCAGCACTTTGCTCATCTGTTATTGTTGGGATGTTTATTGTATTCTCCACCACAAAGACTGCAAAACATTGACTTAAATTATCTGCAATTTCCCAGATGTCTTGGTCAATCCCCCAGAGGCATCTGCCAGGGTCCCACAGTCACTTCAGCTAGTCTCCCTCTTTCAGATACCAAGATAACCACTTGTGCAAATACATTGGTAATTGATATAAAAACAAATCAATTTTGTTCCATTTATTAGCTTGTTATATCACGGTTAGACAGGGTGGTTAAGACAGCATTTAGCACACTCGTCTTCATTGCTCACACCATTTAGTATAGGAGTTCGGACATCATGTTAATGTCATACAGGATGTTGAATAGGCCACTTTTGCAAATACATTGGTAATCAGTCTGGTTACCCTGCCATTAAGAAGGATATTATTAAATTGGACAGGATTCAGAAAATATCCACCAGGTTTTTGCTGGGACTTAGAGAGCTTGAGTTATAAGGATAGAATCCCTACAGTGTGGAAACAGGCCATTTGGTCCATCAAGTTCACACTAATCTTCTGAAGAGCCTCCCACCCATAGATAAGCTGGACCAAAAGGGTCTGTTTCAGTGCTATATGACTGACTTATCAGCTGCTGGTTCTTATAAATCTCCCACTCCTCTTGCCCATAACCAGTTGTTCCACTTTTGATTAGATTGCCAGTGTTAACCATGAGTGCTCACCCTTCTCAGAGGCCTTCTTTCTGACCAGTATACATTTCTGCATAAGATATATTCAAATTACAAATGGTGAAACCCATTCTGGGTAACAAATATTCACATCACTCAAATCCACACTTGACAGCCTTTTGCTCCAGAGTTCAAAAATTCAGATTACAAATATTGGTCTACAAATTACCACTGCCCCACCCCCCCAAAAAATAAGGAATGCTGACATTACTGTCATTTACACCTTTATATCCATTGTTTTAGTTCTTCACTTGTTCCATTTGCTATCCCTTCCCTTTACTTTTATTAATCTTTCACCTTAACTTAGTCACAGACTTACAGTTTGTTCTTCTACCACAATCTTCCACAGCTCGTCACTATACCTCCAACTTTTCCCAGTTCCGACACCAGGTCATTTACCTGACATGTTAACAGCTTCTTTCTCCACAAATGCTACCATATCTGCGAAGTATTTCAGCATTTATTTTTATTTCTGATTCACAACAGTGCTTTTGCTTTTAAATAGCAATAGGCAAATTATGCAGCAAAGCACAATTACTTTCACTGGATAAAAAGTGAAACAGTCAGTAGTGGCATGATTTCAGACTTGTGACATAAAAATTGACTTTTTTTGCGCAAACCTGATTAGTGTCTATTTCAAGCTGTTTTAAAGGACCAGTTCTAATAATAATTAGAAACAGCTAAGATTTCATCTAATTAGCAAACTCTAAATACAAACAAAAGGTTCTTTGCTTTCATGAACAAATGACTGAACCTATACTAAATATATATATCCCATTGTAAACTTACACATTGATTATTTAACAACTATTTTAGCACCATAGCATCTTTGTAAATTCATCTTTTCATATTAATCAAACAAGAATACAGCTAAATGGGCACTGGTGCTTGACAGCTTTTGGCTTACATGAGACAAATCTATTTAGATATAAGAAATATTGCAGAAGGCAAAACATGGGAACTTGAGAAGAAGTGGCCTGAGAAACAGACCAGAAATACACGATAACAGATATTCTGGCTTCAACCTGAAAGCAGCAGTTAAGGGAAACATATTGAATATTATCAGAAGTTGATAACTGGTTTACCAAGGATTATGATGTCTCGAGACCATTCAACTGCCCCTTGACCTTTGAGATTAGAGGCAAAGAATGGATTGTAACTTTTTCCTTTGTCTGGAAGACAGCCAACCTCAAATGGCAGGCCCTCCCTCCAAGTTAGATCCCAATAAAATGTCAAAATCATCTCATCAGTTGCAATAATCATTCACTAGCAAGAATGACAGAACACCTAGGGAAGTTCTACATCACCAAACATGGGTTCTATTGATCCTTGCATGGCTGATGAGCCAGATCCTAGGTCATAAATCACATTTGGCAGATATTTCCAGGAGATGGAATAGCCCTTGGCTTAAAGATCACTGACATTCCTTTTCTGTACTCTCAGACAGGTTTCTCAAAGACTTGTTACTCTTCATACAGTTTTCTCTAAGTCAATCTTTTCTGAACAAGTGTCTCCCACATGTTGAGATCTATGCAGCATTTCTTAAGCAAGTATTTCTTCAGGGAGTATTTGAAATGCTTCCTTTGTTTTACTCTCATTCAAGTGTGTTCCTTGAACTGGGCAACAATGAATTGCTTTGGCAATCAGAACTCAAGTATCCGAAGCATGTGGTCAGCCCAGAGCAGTTGGTTTCAGATGACCATGGCCTCCATCGGCGTTCTTTTGGCTGCTTCAAGGATGCAGATGTCAGTATGACTGCCCTCTAAATTATGCAATGAATCTTTCTCAAACAGCTTTGATGGTACTTCTCAAGGGCCCTGACATGGCATCTGGTCCAGGCGTATGAGCCATATAGAAGGGTGGGAAGGATGACTGCCTTAAGCGCAAGGACCTTAGTATCAGCACAGAAGTCACAGTAGTCAAAGACACTCATTCTTAGGCATCCTAAAGTGACACTCCATTTGAATATAGTGTTGAATCTTCACATTGTCAGCTTTAGATGAGAAGTAGGATAAACAGAAAAAGCTTCCCAGGTTGGGGAAATGCTCAACATTTGGAAGGATTGCTTTACTGACCTTGAGGGGGATGGGATGGGTCAGTGAGGAATTTAAGTCTTCTTGAAGTCGACATTGAAACCAATTCTGCAGTATGTTTCCATGAAGGCACTAAACCAAGCTGGAATATCTTGTTTCAAGAAAGCAGCAATGTCATCACCCCCATTCTGAAATTCCACTAGCAAGGTCCATCTCTTTCCTTTCTTGGATTTCAGCCAGTTGAGGTTGAAGAGTTCCCATCCATACATAGAAAACATCCACAACCACTGGGAAGCTAGCTATTGACAAGATGAAGGGTGGTAATGTCAATGGAGAAAAAGGATGACAACAATGAATCCTGCTTAACCCCTGTCAAGATCTCAAAAGGAATCTGTCACATTTCTGGTGAGGACCATCACCAACACCTTGCCGCAGAAGAGAAGGAGGGTGCTCAGTAATTTCTCCAGATAGCCAGCCATCGATAGAGTCTTCTACAGCACTTCACAATTCACAGAGTCAAATGTACTGGTTAAATTACTGAAATACAGTGGTAGGCATTCTAGCCTGGCAATGGAGTTGCCAAGTAGTAAACATCATTGATGGCCCTGTGGTGTGGTTAGAAGTCACAGGCCTTCAAGAGACATTTCCTTAGAGACTGAAAAAAGGCACTGACAAGAATTTGGGTGATCTCCCTAGCAATAGGGAGTACAGTAATTCTCTGGAAATATCTGAAGTCCACTTTATCTTTCTTGAGGTCATTGGCAATGGTCGAATGCTGAAGATAGGCAAGGAATTCTTCTGTCCCAAATTTTCAAGAACAGTTGATGGAGGTAACAGCTTCAACTTCTGCCACACTAGAGAATACAAAATCATCTTTGACAGGGAATTGGGGTATTTCCTCAAACACGTTCTTTCTCAGATTGTATCTGCCGTCAAAAATTGCATTTTAAAAAAAAAAGTAATAGGAGTAAGGCTATACAGCTATTGAGAAAGGAAGGGCTGACCTTGGAAGAGGATCCGGCAACAGAAGAAAACAATTAAATTTCAAAAATTGCAAATCCCTGGTTGACTGGAGTCAAGGGCCAACCAGAGGATCTCAGGCAAGACTAGGATGAGAGAGATTGAGAAATCCAAAATAAAAGTAGGCAGCATCCTTTATGATTCCTATAAGAAGTGATCAGAGACTATACCTAGCATGGCACAGATGAGCTAATTTTCATTCAAAACTACAAACTCCTGTTCTGGCAAAAACAGGTATCAATCCTTGCTTAAAAACAAAATAACAATGCACCAAAATCACATCACTGAGAAGTGGTAAAATACCCAAAACTTACATCTTTGGCAATAAAGAAAATTAAGTTTTGACTTCTTAAAATAACATGCTGCAGTTTTGAAGTCATAGATATGAATTTTGCCATTTTATTCAATGGTCGCATCTGTAGCATATGCTAATAATGGAACTGATGTTGTCATCAGTGAATTTACCTCACACTGATGTAATGACCACGTCTTTTCACTTTTTATATTTTGATTGCGAACTAAAATGGGGAAGGATTACTTTAAAAGCCAATTATGGAAGAATTGCTTCATTTCTTAAAAGGCAAGTAACCTGCCACTCATGAAATAACGCTTACAGTTGTTTGTTTAAGCAATATAGAAAAACTAGTTACACACCAGCGAGAGTAGTGTACAAATGGTTGTGTTGGCGACAAGCGGTTAATCATCAAGAACTGGTCTGTGGACAACTGACCAAAGGCCTGCCAACACCGATTGGTTTCCACATACCTGAGCAGTTTGGGAGTACGAATGTTCAGGTTAGAAGCCATTTCAGCTCTGCAGCAAAAAGCATCTTCAACCTGAAGATAGCCAGTTTATTTCCTCTTTTTAAAATTCAGGGCTAACAGCAACTGATAAGTCAGAGACCTTTACAAGTATGCACCCCAGTCACCCTGTACATCGAGGCACAATCACAGAATTAAAGGTACACAGCATGGAACCAAATCTTTTGGTCCAACTCGCCATGCTGAAAATGTTCCCAACCTAAACTTTTCCCAGTTACCTCCATTTGGCCAAATTCCTCCAAACCTTTCCTATTCATGAAGGTCTTTTAAAGACTGTAACTGTACCTGCATCCACCACTTTCTCTGGTAGTTCATTCCACACTTTAATCTCTTAAAAATAAAGTTGCCCCTCATGTCTTTTTTAAAATCGCTCCTTTCTCCTTAAAAATATGCCCCCTAGTTTCGAACTCCCCCTCGCTAGAGAATAGACTCTTGGCATCCACCTTATCTTTATACCCTTCATGATTTTATAACCCTCAATAAAAATCTCACCCTTCAGCCTCCAAAACTGCTTTGAAAAACGTCCATCTGTTTTTGTATCTCAAACCCTCTATTCGCAGCAACGTCCTGATAAATCTTTTGTGAACCCTCTCCAGTTTAATAATATCCTTCCTACAACAGGGCAACCACAACTGCATACAGTACTCCAGAAGAGATCAAGTTAAAGTACTTGGAGAAGATAAATTGAGAAGTAGCATCATGATCAGCAAAACAATCTCAACAAACTTCGAGAACATGACCAGTAAACCACTTCCCTTTTCCTCCATCCTTAATCCCCACTGTTTGTGCATATGTAGGAGGGTTTTTAACAAGAGCTTCAGAGTTCTAACTAGTAGAGTTGATGTCAACAATTCTTCACACCTCATCTATAGTCATAATCTATTCATTTGTAGTAAAATCACCATTCTTGTTAAGTACAGAAACATGATCTATGCTCTCTAGCAACCTGGGTCTAAAACAAAACAAAGATTGTGAATTTTGCATGCACATTCAGAAAGTCTTAACATTCGTAATGATTCAAAAAAATAGCAGGGCTTGATACCAGCATGCTACTCCAATGATTTGTAACACTATGAAGTGATAAGGAAAATAAGACTCAATTCACTAACATTCATATTTTATACACATTATACCCATTATTAAAGTGCTTAACTGGCCCAACATTTACCTGAGAACTTAGTTGGGTTTTAATCCAATTGAAATAGTAATTTAGATCACTCCCTTCCATCAATTCACGCCCCCAAGCAGCTAGTTTTGCTATAATTCTTGCAGCCTGAAATTTAAAAAAAACAAAAGTCAGAAGCGTGGTCACAGATAAAAGTCTTTCTGGCCTTATTTATTTCAGCAAGTAATAGTTCACTATATGTTTGAAATCAAACAATGGAAAGTGCTGGAAACACATGCCAGTCAAAAACTACAGAGACAATGCACAAAATGACTTATTTATCCTAGTGGCATCAATTCTATTCAAACATTAGCATCTTGAATATTTGCTGCAATGTTTTTATTTACAAAAAGTGAAACTAACATGCACAGGGACAGTAAGGGAATTTTATTTTCTTCGAAAAACAGTAGTAGTAGAGCAAGCCTGTATTCATGCAGGGTAATTATCTGACCTCGCTGGAGTGTTTCCCAGGCTATTTTCCTTGACTGAGCAAAGTCTGAACAAAGACATCCAGAACAAAGTGAACTGGTACAGAAAGGAGGGATATAGTTCTTCATTGGGGCCAGTTCCGGAGAAGATTGGACCTGTTCAAACTGGAGGAATTGCACCCCAGCAGGATCAGGACCCCCAACATGGAAGGAAGGAGAAAACCTGAAATTACAGACTAGCTAGTGGAACATCAGTACTGAGAAAAATGCAATATACAGGATGTGATAACAGGACACTTGATTACCAACTGGATTACACAGGACAATAGATTTATGAAAAATGTGGTGGATAAACTTAAAGTTTTTGCAGGATGTATTTAGTAGAATACAAGGGGAGAATCAATGGGCATGGTGTACTAAATGAAAGAATCATTTTCAGAGTGGAATGGATTTGAGCGCAGAGTAATGAGGGCTGTTGCTGTTGTACAGGGCCTCAGTAAAACCTCACCTGAAGAGCTGCATGCAGTTTTAGTCTCCTTACTCAAGGAAGGATACATATGAACGAAAGCAAAGCAACAAAAATTCACCAGACCAATTCTTGGGATGGTAGATTTGTCATACAAAGAGAAGCCAGGTTGAATGATCGTGTATTCACTGGAGTTCAGAACAATGGTGATTGCTTTGAAACACATCAAACCTCTGACAGAGGTGGACAGTTTGGATGCAGGAACAATGTTTCCCCCGGCCAGAGGTTCCGGGACAAAAGACCACGATTTCAGGTTACAAAAGACGGCCATTTCAGACAGTGATTGGAGAAATTTCTCCGGAGGGTGATGCACCTATGGAATTCTCTACCACAGAAGGTTGAGAATGTCACGTTACTGAAAATATTTCAAATAACAAAATACATTTCTAGAAGCTAATATGTCTTGCTGGATATGGAAGTGAGATTGAGCATCAGCTATATCATGTTGATTAACAGTCTGCTCAAGGCCCTCCAAACCATGTATCATCCTGCCTTGGAATTATATTGCCATTCTTTCACTGTCAGCGAGTCAAAAATTCTGATGCTCCTTTACATCACCGAGTGCACCAACACCCTTGAATTAGAGGTTCACCTAAAGGATCATTTGGGATGGGAAACAAAGTTGTCCTGGTTAGCAATGCCCACATCCTTTTTTACAAATTAAAAAAAAGAGAGATTAATGCAAAATCAAAGAAAAAAAAGTAATTCAAAAGAAATTTGGAAAAAAAGAAAAAGCATTTTTAAACCTGTCTGAAAGCCAAGTACTTTAAGAAAACACATTCTGAAATAAAGAATTTAATTTGAGAGAACATGGGCAGTCTTCTCTCCAAACAGAAATATTACTGGATCTCTGACAGATGATTTATTAAATAAAACCACCTACAAACAACCTTGACCATTCAGACCAACAATGTAGTGACAAAATGCAGTCAAAACTCAACCTTGCTGTGAAAACTAGCAATACCTGCTCAAACAGGGACACTTTGTAGTAAACAGTGCCACTCCACACCATTAACTTGAAAATCATCTTAAAGGAAATTATGTAATTTGAGGGGATGCAAAGCTATTTATCGCATTATAAAATGATATTTTCAAATCAAAGTTACTTAGAGAACATACACCAATATGGTCTTTGCTTAAAAAAAAAGTGCAATTCACCACCTACATTACAATAAGCCTACACAGTAAACAGCTTGAGACACTATGGACAAAGTTCCCAGTAGGGTATGAGCAGGGGCTCTATCTGGTTGACAATGCAAAGTCACTAATCAGCAAAGATAATAAAACAATGATAAAAACAATCTTTGCCCGAGGAAAGTGATACTCGAGAGTTCCAATGCAGTGTGAAGCCAGAAGAAAATACCTTGCATGGAAATCTATTGCACTCTGTTGGATTCAAGGTAACTTCCAGTGTTTCTGATTCAGTTGTTACAATTTTATTTTTAAATTGTCATTCCAAACTTTATTTAATGTCCTAACTACATCTTTTCATCCCAACTTTCAATTCACATAGAAAACGTGTTCTTGAATAATGCAGAGCAACATGAACAAAAAACTTGTTTTTCTGAACAGGAACATACCCAACAGCAGCAACTAACAGTGATTCTGAATATTGCAGTTCAATACGTTTTGTCTAGAAGATTACGACAGATGGAGGTCCCAGAAAATGGAACACTGCTTTCAAATTGACAAATATTGCCCCAAATATTTCAAACATGATCAGAATCAGAGATTGTCAATTTTAGGATCACAAGTGCTAAGTGAGCAGGGTGCGTGTCTGGGTTCAGATGTGAAAGCTGGTTTTGATTTCAAACTTTTCCTGGTTAGCTTTTAAGGTTAAATAAGTTAGAACTCTGAAAATGTTCCTGATTCTGTTTCGGGTCAGTGATTTTAGAGCGTTTGAGACACTGAGTAATTACGCTGTTAAATTTCAGTTCTGTTGGGACTCCACATCAACAACTCTGGTCTATGTTGCTGCAATGACCATTGCCTGCATTGATATCATACAGTCGCAGAAAGACCTCAAACAGAAATATGACAATCTTTAATTAAAACATTAGTCTTATTTTGCTCAATTTTCTTTTTAAAAATGCAGTCAGAATACTACACTCTTCACTCACCATATGAACAGTGAACAGATCCTGTCGATTCAACATTGGTAAAAAGTAGGACCACGCAGTATTCTTGGTTTTTTTAGCATAATCAAAGAAGATGTTGACACGGTTGTGGTTTTCCTATTTAAAGCAAACAGGATATATAACATCAGTACCTATTTACCATAAAATATTTACGGTCAGAATGCCAAAAGAAAAACGTAGCTATTTATTTGATATCTTGTCAGCATGAAGGGAAATAGAAACATAGAAGATGGAGCAGGAGAAAGCAGTTTGGCCCTGTTCTGCCCTTCATGGCTAATCATCCAACTCAATAGCCTAACCTTGCTTTTGCCCCCATAATCTTTGATCCCATTCACCCCAAGTGCTATATCTAGCCACCTCCTGAATTCAATGTTTTGGCATCAACTACTTCCTGTGGTAATTAATTGCACAGACTCACCAGTCTTTGGGTGAAGAAATATCTTCTCTTCTCCATCCACATGGTCCACCCAGAATCCGGACATACCCACCACTGGGAACATCCTCCCTGCATCTACCTTCTCTGATCCTATTAAAATTTTAAGTATATACGAGATGCCCCCTCATTACTCGGAAGTCCAGAAAAACAATCCTAGTCTGGTCAATCTCTCCTCGTACATCAGTCCTGCCATCCCCAAATCAGGCTGGCAAACCTTCGCAGCACTCCCAAAAGCAAGAACATCCTTGCTCCGAAAAGGAGATCAAAACTGCAGGACGGGAAAAATTTCTGGCTGTAACAGCTGCTTCCTTTTTTTTGAGGTATTTTAGGTGATGGAGGTGATTCTTCAAATTGCAGGAGCAGCAATTACTGTTTCATATGCTGTTGCATTGTTTTGGAACTTTGACAAAAAAAAAGTCAAAACAACAGCAGTTTTAAAAGGGAGAAGATCAGACAAGGGAAGTACATAGTGAGGTTATTGCAGGAGAGAGAGAGAACCTGCACAGTTCCTGCCTTTGATGTTTGAATTCATGTATCGCTGGACATAGGAGTGCATCTGGGAAAATCAAACAGTGAAATTCACAACTCATCTTGGAGGAATTGTTGGGCTAAGTTCACAGCACAGAATCAGATAAGTTAATCGTTGTTTTAAGCGTGGCCTACAGACGATCTGCAGTAGTGAGTAGAGTAGGTTCTTTCTTGATTATATGTTTTTGGAGATATGTCTCTTGGTTAAACTTAAAATATAAGCCATAACTATTAATTTAACCTAGTTAATAGTGTTTGTAGAGGAATAAGACAGGGTTATTTTCTGGGTCTGTAGATTTTGAAGGAGCAAAAATCACCTTTAAGAGAGTACTTAATAAGTACTTCTCGTCAGATGTTGGAGTTGAAAGAGAGTTTAAGGGTTACTGCTAATTATATCTGCCATTAATTCTGCTGGCTGCGAATCTTATCAGATCGAATGGATTGGTTGGAGAGACAGGGAGAAGCGATGAGGAATTTGCAACAGCAATAGTATGTGATGGATGGCAGTTATAAGAAGGGGAGAAAGTCTCCAATACAGTCACATGGATGGGTTAACTCCAGGAGGGGTAAGACAGTAGGCAGCTAGTGCAGGAGTCTTTTGTGGATATACCCATTTCAAACAGGTGTGCTATTTTGGAAAATGTAGGGGATGATGGACTCTCAGGGGGACGTAGCACAAAGAGCCAAGTTTCTGGTATTGAGACTGGCTCCAATGCAACGAGGGGTACGTCAGGTTCCAAGAGATCAATTGTTTCAGGGAATTCTCTAGTCCGAGGTACAGACAGACGTTTCTGTGGTCAGCAGCGAGAAAGCAGAATGGTGTGTTGCTTCCCTGGAGCCAGAATCAAGGTTGTCTCAGACAGGGTGCAGAATGTTCTCATGGGGGAGAGGGGCCAGCAAGAGGTCACTGTCCACATTGGAACCAAAGACATAGGAAGGGAAAAGATCGAGATTCTGAAGGGAGATTACAGAGAGTTCGGCAGGAATTTAAAAAGGAGGTCCTCAAGAGTAGTAATATCTGGATTACTCCCAGTGCTACAAGCTAGTGAGGGCAGGAATAGGAGAACAGAGCCAATGAATGCATGGCTGAGGAGCTGGTGTATGGGAGAAGGATTCACATTTTTGGATCATTGAAATCTCTTTTGGGGTAGAAGTGACGTGTACGAGGAGGACAGATTGCACCTAAATTGGAAGGGGACTAATATACTGACAGGGAGATTTGCTAGAGCTGCTCAGGAGGATTGAAACTATTAAGATGTTGGGGTAGGACCCAGGGAGATAGTGAGGAAAGAGATCAATCTGAGACTGGTATAGGTGAGAACAGAAGTGAGTCAAACAGTCAGGGCAGGCAGGGACAAGGTAGGACTAATGAATTAAACTGTATTTATTTCAATGCAAGGGGCCTAACAGGGAAGGCTAATGAACTCAGGGCATGGTTGGGATATCATAGCAATTACGGAAACATGGCTCAGGGATGAGCAGGACTGGTAGCTCAATGTTCCAGGATATAAATGCTACAGGAAAGACAGAAAGGGAGGCAAGAGAAGAGGGGGAGTGACATTTCTGATAAGGGATAGCATTACAGCTGAGGGAGGATATTCCCAGAAATACATCCAGGGAAGTTATTTGGGTGGAACTGAGAAATAAGAAAGGGTCTTATCATCTTATTGGGATTGTATTATAGACCCCCCCCAATAGTCAGAGGGAAATTGAGAAACAAACTTGTAAGGAGATCTCAGCTATCTGTAGGAATAATAGGGTGGTTATGGTAGGGGATTTTAACTTTCCAAACATAGACTGGGACTGCCATAGTGTTAAGGGTTGGGATGGAGAGGAATTTCTTAAGTGTGCACAAGGCAATTTTCTGATTCAGTAGGTGGATGTACCTACTAGAGAAGGTGCAAAACTTGACTTACTTTGGGAAATAAGGCAGGGCAGGTGACTGAGGTGTCAGTGGGGGAGAACTTTGGGCCAGCACTTAGATTTAAACTAATGATGGAAAAGGATATACCAGATCTAAAAAGTTGAAGTTCTAAATTGGAGAAAGGCCAATTTTGATGGTATTAGGCAAAAACTTTCAAAAACTGATTAGAAGCAGATGTTTGCAGGTAAAGGGACGGCTGGAAAATGGGAAGCCTTCAGAAATGAGATAACAAGAATCCAGAGAAAGTATATGTTAGGGTGAAAGGAAAGGCTGATAGGTATAGGGAATGCAGGATGACTAAAGAAATTGAGGGTTTGGTTAAGGAAAAGAAGGAAGCGAATGTAAGGTATAGGCGGGATAAATCAAGTGAATCTTTAGAAGAGTATAAAGGAAGTAGGAGTATACTTAAGAGGGAAATCAGGAGGGCAAAAAGGGGACATGAGATAGCTTTGGCAAATAGAATTAAGGAGAATCCAAAGGGGTTTTACAAATATATTAAGGACAAAAGGGTAACTAGGGAGAGAATAAGGCCCCTCGAAGATCAACAAGGCGGCCTTTGTGTGAAGCCACAGAAAATAGGGGAGATACTAAATGAGTATTTTGCATCAGTATTTACTGTGAAAAAGGATACAGAAGATATAGACTGTAGGGAAATAGATGGTGACATCTTGCAAAATGTCCAGATTACAGAGGTGGAAGTGCTGGATGTCTTGAAACGCATAAAAGTGGATAAATCGCCAGGACCTGATCAGGTGTACTCTAGAACTTTGTGGAAAGCTAGAGAAGTAATTGCTGGACCTCTTGCTGAGATATTTGTATCATTGATAGTCACAGGTGAGGTGCCAGAAGACTGGAGGTTGGCAAATATGGTGCCACTGTTTAAGAAGGGTGGTAAGGACAAGCCATTGAACTATAGACCAGTGAGCCTGACCTCTGTGGTGGGAATCCTGAGGGACAGGATGTACATGTATTTGGAAAGGCAAGGACTGATTAGGGATAGTCAACAAGGTTTTGTAAGTGGGAAATCATCTCTCACAAACTTGAGTTTTTTGAGGAAGTAACAAAGCAGATTGACGAGGACAGAGTGGTGGGAGTAATCTATGTAGACTTCAGTAAGGCGTTTGACAAGGTTCCCCATGGGAGACTGATTAGCAAGGTTAGATCTCATGGAATACAGGGAGAACAAGCCATTTGGATACAAAACTGGCTCCAAGATAGAAGACAGAGGGTGGTGGTGGAGGGTTGTTTTTCAGACTGGAGGCCTGTGACCAGTGGAGTGCCACAAGGATTGGTGCTGGGTCCTCTAATTTTTGTCATTTACATAAATGATATGGAGGTGAGCATAAGAGATACAGTTAGTAAGTTTGCAGATTACACCAAAATTGGAAGTGTAGTGGATAGCGAAGAGGGTTACCTCAGATTGCAATAGGATCTTGACCAGATGGGCCAATAGGCTGAGAAGTAGCAGATGGAGTTTAATTCAGATAAAAGCGAGGTGCTACATTTTGGGAAAGCAAATCTTAGGAGGACTTATACACCTAAGGGAGTGTTGCTGAACAAAGAGACCTTGGAGTGCAGGTTCATAGCTCCTTGAAAGTGGAGTCGCAGGTAAATAAGATATTGAAGGTGTTTGGTATGTTTTCCTTTATTGGTCAAAGTATTGAATACAGGAGTTTGGAGGGCATGTTGCGGCTATACAGGAATTGTTGGAATATTGCGTGCAATTCTGGTCCCCTTCCTATTGGAAAGATATTGTGAAACTTGAAAGGGTTCAGAAAAGATTTACAAGGATGTTGCCAGGGTTGGAGGATTTGAGGGAGAGGCTGAACAGGCTGGGGCTGTTTTGCCTGGAGTGTCAGATGCTATGGGGTGACCATATAAGAGGTTCACAAAATTGAGGGGCATGGATAGAGTAAATAGGCAAAGTATTTTCCCTGGGGTCAGGGAGTCCAGAACTAGAGGGCATAGGTTTAGGGTGAGAGGGGAAAGATACAAGAGAGACCCAAGAGACAACTTTTTCACACAGAGGGTGGTACATGTATCGAATGAGCTGCCAGAGGAAGTGGTGGAGGCTGGTACATTTAAGAGGCATTTGGATTTGTATACGAATAGGAAGGGTTTGGAGGGATATGGGCCGGGTGCTGGCAGGTGGGACTAGATTGGGTTGAGATACCGGGTTGGACCTAAGGGTCCATTTCCATGTTGTACATCTCTATGACTAATATTCTAGGTATAGCCTCACCAAGGCCCTGTAT
The DNA here is from genome assembly GCF_047496795.1 of Chiloscyllium punctatum. Lineage (NCBI taxonomy): Eukaryota > Metazoa > Chordata > Chondrichthyes > Orectolobiformes > Hemiscylliidae > Chiloscyllium > Chiloscyllium punctatum. Next base: position 71,030,863 of record NC_092743.1, read on the forward strand.
AACTGCAACAACACATCCCTGTTCCTGTACACGAAACCTCTCAAAAGGAAGGCCAACATACCATTTGTCTTCTTTACCACCTGCTGCACCTATATGCTTACCTTCAGTGACTGGTACACAAGGACACCCAGGTCCTGCCGCACACTCCCATCTCCCAATTTACAGCCATTCAGGTCGTAAGCTGCCTTCTTGTTTTTGCTTCCAAAGTGACTAACTTCGCATTTATCCTAATTATACTGCATCTGGTATTGAATTCCCCACTCACCCAATCTGTCCAGTTCATGAAGGATTTCTGCACCGAGTCACAGTTCACTCTCCCACCCAACTTGGTATCATCTGCAAACTTTGAGACATACTTTCACGACAAGACTGAACATCAACTTACACTTCAATCTTTGTTTTATGTACACTCACTTCTAATGTTTGATCAAAAGGACCTTATCGCACATGCTCTCAAATACCTGCAGTCTACTCCAATATTGATGAACAAAAATCAGAAATCATTCTCTGAATAAGAAAGCTAAAGATCATAAGTATACAAGCTCTGTTTTAATCAGCAAAATACACTAAACATCTACACTCAGTTAAAATCACAGTCATTAAAGCATAAAAGGCGGGCATTCATCCACAGTCAATGACTGTAAAGCAATCCAGTCAGTCTCATTTCCCTAATCTTTAAAGACAGCTCTGCTAGTTTCCCTCACCTGCCTCTACAAGCACTCTTTAAAAGCACTGATTGCCTCAGACTCTCCAAACATTGTAGACAGGGAGTTTGAGAGTGCTCTTCCTATATTACGTCCCCAAAATTTTAAATCTGTGCAGAGCTTTTCACTTTACCCATCATAAAACCTGTACCTTTTAAACAACAAATACCTCAAAATTTCTTTGTGCAGATGAGAACAATCTTCCAAAAACATGGCCATTAGAATGGGATGCGATGCTGTGTAGCCAAACCAGAACTTTAAGGGTGCAGAATCACCTCCATGCTTTGTACTCAATACTATTGACCACATCCAAGAGCTCACATAGTCTGCTTACTGTTCATTCAATACATCCTGTTATTTTCAAATGTCTATGCACATGAACCTCAGATCCCTTATTCTGACACAATTTAGAACTGTACTCTTAAGTCCATATTTCCTCAGCCTACCTTTTCTGCCAAAGTTCATCAAGCCTCACTTTCATCTTAAGATCTGTCACCCGTCTAACCACCGTTAGCATAATTCCTGTTGCAGTCAATTGTTGTTATCTTTAGTCTGCCTCACCTCCAAATTTAAGCAAAGTTTGAAATTTTACTCCCTATTCCATTATCAAATCAGAAAATGTCCGAATGATTCTTAGACAATAGCATTGTGAAAAATAAACACCTACACTGATTTGCTTTTTCTGTTCTTAACTAATTTTGCATCCAAGCTGATTAATTCCTCTTCTATTCCACAAATCTTGATCATATAAAGAAGGCTTATGATACTTCAAAATCTCTTTTTTGAAATCTATCCATCCCTTCTTCAACTTGTTGTTCCTACATCAAACTTGGTTACTCAAGGACTATCTTCCTTAACAAATCTATATTGGCTCACCATAATGAATTCAAAGCTCTCGAAGTGCCTATCTACTTAACTTATACCCCAATTATTTGTTGTAAAACAATCACTGATGTTAAAATGTATTTACTCCAAACATTCTTATTTCATTGCTGGAAATGTTTTGGAGCCAACCTGACTCATATCTAAAGATCCATCGGCTATGTCCATGCTTCAGCAACATGGAAAGACAGACAAGAAGTTGCAGAAGTAGGTCATTTGACCCTTCATACCCAACCTGACATTTGATTATGGCCCTAGCTGTGCTCCTCATAACCAGTAATCAAAAAGCTTTAATATATTATAAGACCCAGCCACCAATTCTCACTGCAGAAGAAAATTCCACAGACTAACTACCCTCAAAATTATCCTCATCGCATTCTTAAAGAGCCCTTAAATCTACATATCCTCGCTCTCAGCTCTCCAAACAGAGGAACATTCTCTCAGGATCCACCTTGATGACTACATTCAAAATCTTATGATTCAATAAGATCACCTTTCTTTCTTAACTCAGATGGATGTGGCCCCACTCTGCTCAATATTTCCACAAGATTGCTCCTTCTGCTCCAGAATCAGGTGAAAGAATCTCATCTAACATGATCCTCAAACAAATAGGCCAGAAATGCACAGAGTACTCCAAATGTAATCTAACCAAAGTCCAGAACAACTTTAAAACAACCTGACTGCTTGTAAAGAATACAAATCATTGATTCATTTAATATTAGGAAGAAAGCCAATGTTTCCTACAGTTCTTCTCCAATCAAACAACATTTGGCTTTTCAATTCTTCCACCCAAAACAAACAAATGCACATATTCTCATACTGTATACCATTTGCCAAATTTGCCCACTGCCTAACTCCACTTGATGACTTATTTTTCCACCCATCTCTATCATCAGCAAATTCAGTCCCTTCACCTAAATCACAAATTGTAAATAGTTCAGAGCCCACTGTAACGTTAAAAGATTAAATTGGACTCTCTCTAGACATTAATGTAATAATGAAGGGTTTAGCTGTACTGTCTTCCTCCAGAACGTGAACATGGTAGAAATGGGTGGGGACAACGTTCATGCAGAAATGAATACGACTCCCACACCATTTAGACCGTCATTTACTAATACTCTCCTACTATTATCAAATTAAACCATCATTCAGCCCCTTCCATTCAGAAATACTTTTACAGCCATCCCCCAGCCCATCAGGATCGTTTGTGTGACCATCCCCCGATCCTGAAACATATCACACCGACAGCGTGGGGAAGTAGCGAAGCCAGAACTCATTTGCAGGACTGCTCCAAAGCTAGGACATATCACACCTACGCTGTCTTGGGGGAATCATGGAGTCAGGAAATCATTTGCATGATGATTCCCCAGGATTAGGGCATCTACATTTACCTTCTCTCCAAGGATGACCTCATCCTACCATCGTATCTGGGGTAACGTGGTTATGGTGGGGGAAGAGTGGGCAGAGTACCCGTGAGCATTACCAACTGACAAGTAAAAAGAGGATGTGTTTTCTTTGTTCAGGCCTCATTTTGACTCGATTTTGCACGACCAGCGAAGAGTATCAGAGGGGTCACCTAGCTTGTACAAGCTTTAATAAACTTTAACTGTTTGCAGAAGTTGATGAGTGAGAATTGCATCTTGTGTATGAAACCTCAAGTGGCAGCAGAGGGATTCCATCATACACGAAGCTTCCAGGTGAACTAAATAAGCAATCGTCTGAGTGTTGGTTGTGTGAGATGGACGGGTCACAAAGTAGGATTAATCTTGATCTCTTTCTCTAAAGCTTAACATTCAATCAATCCCACGTCTCCAGGGACTCAGTGGTGACGAAATCTTTGAGGCAACCCACACACTTGCACACCGAGTCGCTTTGCACTTGAAAAGGGTTTTGATTGGGGTTAGAGTTCCCAGGGTTTTTGATTTGGGTTAGAGTCCCCTAGGAAGCCAGGAGGTTGGAGCCCACCCACCCCAGGATTCAGAGGCTAGAATTGCCCAACAGCAAATTTGCAGCCCTAGGTAGAGTACACCAGGTAAAGTGGAGTCATTATGTCTATCTCAGCACCTTGCCTTAACCCCAGTTAAGAGGGGAAATCCCCCACGCGAAGGTCAGGAACCTGAAGTGGTTGCGGAGACTGCCAGTATGGTTCTGTAAAAAAAAGTGTTAGAGAAAGAAAATATATAATAACGTGGGGCAGACATTAGATAAGTCACGGGCTGGAACTCCTTTATCAATTATGCAGTGATGACCCCCAGAACAAGGAACAGTTCTGGCAAACCCACCTTTATACACTTTAATGGAGTAACTGGGTAGGAGAGGGAGTATCCCCTAACAGAATCACTCAGTTCAGTTTGGAACCCAAACTTGTATGGTCCAATTCACTCCAACCCCTAATTTAGGGATTAACCGAGCAGGGAGGGATTTGTCGTGTGCCCTTCAAGTCGAGATTCTCTGCCTTGATAAGAACATTACAATTAGACATAATTCTACCAAGAGACAGTTCTGGATTTATTGCACGCCCCCAATGGTAGGCTGTCAAATTGCAGCCAAAGGATTTTACCCCTTCTCCATAAGCCCCTGATCCCCACGTAATCCTTTGTTACAATTCCACTGGAGCCTCCACCAACCTTTGCCCCCTTCTCAGACTCCACTATCACTGTTATCATAACAAGGCACGTTGAAGGTAAAGAGGGATCTACCCTCTTAGCAGACATTCCTATCCATCTCTGGAATCAACCAGGGTCAGTTTCTCTCCACATTACCTTGTCTGTGAACGAGGGATACAAAGCGAAGGCCATGGGATTTTTAGCACACCAGTTACAGCAGCAATCAGACTCTCGTATCACTGACCAATGGGAAGTTAACTTATTATGCTAGCCCTTTCAATGTTGCGGGTTTACTTCGTCACTATCAGCCCCGACACAACCCCTCAGAAGTACCCTTCCCTGACCTCTGATCAGCCTCTAAGCATGAAGTAGCGTGCACTCCTGTGGATCCTATCAAGACCCAAATTACACCAGGAGCTGAACTGCCTTCAATACCCCCAAAGACCAGAAGCCATAGAAGGGAGATCAGCTTTGATAGACTCATTCCTCCAACAGGGAGCTCTAGTTCCCTGCCAATTGCCCTATAACACCCCCATTCTACTTGTCCCAAAGCCCAGAGTGGAGGTTAGTACAGGATCTCCGACAGATCAACAGAATGGTCCAACCACTACATCCAGTCATGCCATTCTCAGCAATATCCTTGCCAGAAGCTGTGTTTTCACCATCGTTGACCTACATCATGCTCTATTTGCTCTCCTCCTGATAGCAGAGCCTCAGTATTTGTTTGCTTTGATCTTTAAGGGTCAGCAATACACCTGGAAGCAACTCCCCCAGGGATTTGTCCACTCGCCCATTTTATTCTCCCAGGTATCGCACCAGCAGTTCTGAGCTTCAGCTCTCAGACGGCCCCAATATGTGGATGGCTTAATCCTAGCTAGCCCCTCAGAATCTGCTAACATTGCAGATACCAACTATCTCCTAAACTCCCTTCACTCTTGGGAATATGTAATACTATCCAACAAGATTCAGCACACCTAGCAGCAAGCTACATTCCTGGCGACATTGCTCAGAGCTTCAGACCAGCAGTTGACCCCAGACTGCATCACATCCATCCTGGCAACCCCTCCACCCATGAGCACTAAGCAATTGAATGCCTTTTTAGGCATGGTGAACTACTGCCAACAGTGGCTCCCCAATGTAACATTACTTACCAAGCAGGTAACCCCGTTAGCTTCCAATAAGGCCTCAGGGACTTTCATTCTAACAGAAAACCCGAAGTTAGCTTTCAACGAATTAAAGGCAGCCCTCACCAGTGCCCCAACCCTCTGGAGAGCACTGTATGACAGACCCTCCTAGCTGTATGCCACTATCCTAGAGGACTGAGCAATTGTTTTAACCCAGACTCACAGAGAACACAAGTGGCCAGTGGCCTATTACTCAACTCGCTTTGACCCGGTCACCGGGGAAACCCGCCTTGCTCACAAATTCTGCCAGCTATCTAATTCCCTTGTGACAGCCACATCCAATATAATCCTCCAAAAACCCTCAACTGTATTTGTCACACGTGATTGTAGTCCTCCAGACTTCCCACCAGAACCAACACCTTACACAGGCTCAACTTAGTTGTTACGAGGCAGCCCTTCTTAAAAATCCTCTTCTGACCTTCTCCTACTACTCTGCCATTAACCCAGCCACTCCAGAGGAGCTTTCCAAACCTCCCCATGACTGCCTTTGGTGCAGCCATTTCTTGACATCCCCCACCCCCCGACCAGATTCCTCAAACACTCCATTGCCCACACCAGATTTAACCCTCTTTGTGAATGGTAGCTTGTCAAATCACCCTGAGGAGTGTTTCTTTCAGGATATGCAAAAGTAACCCTCATGGACATATTGGAAGCAGCCTCCCTCGACCTCCTGATTTCCGCCCAGAAAACAGAACTTTTTGCACTGACAAGCCTGTATTCTGGCCACAGGGGAAACAGTCAATCTCTACATAGATTCACGGTACGCCTTTGGAATGAACCACGACTTTGACCAACTTTGGTCTTCGTGAGAATTCCTGACCTTTTCAGGTACCCCTATTCACAACACACTATGTCCAAAATCTCCTTCAGGCCATCCTCCTCCAAGCAATTGGCCATAATCATATGTACTGCTCCTGTCACAGACAATACAGATGTCAGCCAAGGCAATGCCAGAGCTGATCGAGCCGCCAATAATGCGGCAAGGGCTCGCAATTCAATTGTGTCCACTTTCAGCCAGCAGGCACCCAACCAAAGACCTGCCTCAAAAACAAAAGGCATTCCAGACATTGTCACGGTGTAGCATTTACAGAGGGATGCCCTGATTCAGAAAAGCAGATATGGAAGACGCATGGTGCTCGCACGCTGTGGCAAGAGACCTCTGGATCACTCCAGTCAGTCAAGTATGTATACCTGATAGCTTGTTATCAATGCTCATCGATTGCCTTCATGCTGATACATACCTTGGCAAGGGGGGAAAACGAGTAGTATCATGTTGCATAGCTAGTGGCACCCCAACTGGCCAAGGCAGTTCAAAAGTGCATCAGATCATGTTTGATGCGTCAGTAAGATAATGCAGGTCAAGGGGTGCAGTGTGGAACAGGAAAAAACTCCCTTGCCAGTGGGTCTATTTGAATGTATTCAGCTTGCTTTTATTGAACTTCCGCATGTGGGCGGCACGGTGGCACAGTGGTTAGCACTGCTGCCTCACAGCGCCTGAGACCCGGGTTCAATTCCCGCCTCAGGCGACTGACTGTGTGGAGTTTGCACGTTCTCCCCGTGTCTGCGTGGGTTTCCTCCGGGTGCTCCGGTTTCCTCCCACAGTCCAAAGATGTGCAGGCCAGGTGAATTGGCCATGCTAAATTGCCCATAGTGTTAAGTAAGGGGTAAATGTAGATGTAGGGGTATGGGTGGGTTACGCTTCGGCGGGGCGGTGTGGACTTGTTGGGCCGAAGGGCCTGTTTCCACACTGTAAGTAATCTAATCTAATCTAATCTAATGTACTTTGCTATAAAGTATCGCCTTGTTGTTAATGATGTATTTAGTATATGGATCGAGGCTTTTCCAACTACTAGTAACACTGCCTCAACAGTGGTTCTTGCCTTTTGCCCTGTGTTACATGAGGAATATCCTAGCCGCAACCACTGGGCTGTAGGCAACTGAGATCATCTACAGCCTACCCAGTAGGACCCCTTGGGAGATACGCACGAACCCACCCACCCGCATAGACCTAAATATTATGGGAGAGGAAATGCAGACATACTTTCAGCAGCGAACCTAGTCTCTCAAGTTCCTTTACTCACAAGTCAGGAACACCTTCGGATCACCACCACAAACAGTGTACCAGGACTCGAATGACCCGGACAGACTTTCCAACTTGCAGACAAGTCAGCTCGGGCTGACCAAAAACTGAACACCCCAAAGTTCGGACACAGGTGGAAAGGACCGTACCAGATGAGCATCCTACGAGCATCGATGGCAGTCAAAGTCCAAAGACAAAGCAGCTGAGTCCACTTAAGTGACTGTAAAGAATGGCTCCCTCAAACAACCTAATAACTGTATTAGTCGCCGTCGCGGTATTCGGCCTAGAGGACAATTTGTTTTTTTAAAGACTCCTATGCATTTGCACGGTAATCGGACTGTATGTTATCCACTCCTCTAGTCTGTAGGTGCATTGTTTGTTGCCATTCCCAGGTGGGATTCCCTTAACCTGTTCACAACAGATAACTGTGTAGGCCAGAGTGGGAAGGCTTCGAAGGGTGGCTTTAGGTCAGCGCATAGAGCTGATGAATTCAGGTAACACTCAGTCCCCTAACTAACTACACGGGATCCAGGGGAGAGAAGGCACTGCTTCTCAGGACAGGGGTGGGGTTGTACCTATGCCTTGGTCCCCACGAACGCCTCTTGTGCCCAGAGACAATGTACCCACAGACTTCACTAGGCTAGCCATGGACTGTTCACCTGCACCTGTGACAAGCAAAGGCGCTTAAATGATATTTCAGGATGGCAGTTCATTTGCAGGCATTGCAACGGTACCCATGTCAGCTCGGCCTTTAGGTCATATCCTTTTTCTGATTACCAGATGATCTGATCGGGGGAAACTCCAGCCAGGACAGGAGTTGGCGGTACATGTAGTTCACGACTGACAGCTGCACAGCAATTACGTGCTCCCGGGCCAAAACAGCGTTTGCGTTCCTTCTCAATGAAACCTTCACAACGGGCACCCAGACGCTCCCTATCCTATTTGCTGTCGAGACAGCGGGACCACTCACTGTCCCATGTTCACAGATAGTCAGTGAGCCTCCAGACGAAGCACTGCATAGGAAGCAGGAAACACCAGCAAGTGCTTCATCTGGAGACTGAAAATGAACCTTCCAGCTCAGCAAGCAAACCTACATCCATAACATAACATGCATTCACTCCATTCAGCACCAATTAGATGATTTCAGACAGGACCCTCGGAATTTCGAAGACTGACTTGGATGGCTGCCTGGGGGATCCTACTTGCTTCTCGAGCTATTAATTTTTGCTGTCCTACTCATTGTACATTGTGTCTCAATGGTTTGCTTAAACAATGGCTGAAGGATTGTTATGAATAAGCTGTTAAGGCCCTTCTCAGCCCCCAACGAGGGGAGTTATCATGGAATGATAAGGGTGGAATGTAACGTTAAAAGGTTAAATTGGTTGATCTCTCTCGACATTAACATAGTATAAAAAAAGGGTTAAACTGTCCAATGATTACATAATTATGATTACATTCCCTTTGGCCCAACAAGTCCACACCGACCCTCCAAAGAGTAACCCACCCAGTCCCATTTACCCCTGACAATTTTAGCATAGCCAATTCACCCGAGAGGGGAAACTGGAGCACCAGGAGGAAACCCACGCAGACACAGAACATGCAAACTCCACACAGACAGTTGCCAGAGACTGGAATCAAACCCGGGACCCTGGTGCTGTGAGGCAGCACTGCTAACCACTGAGCCACCGTGAACTTGAACATGCTGGAAGTGTACAGGGATGACATTCATGCAGGAATGCAGATGACTCCCACTTCATTTAGGCAAGCATTTACTACTGCTCTCTTACTATCAAATTAAACTCTCATTCAGTATTTCTGAATGGAAGGGACTTTTATAGCCATCTCCCAGCCAGTCATGTTCTTTTGCGTGATCATCCCCTGATATTGGAACATATCACATTCTGCATTGTCTGGGGAAGTAATGGAGCCAGAACTCATTTGCAGGGCCACTCCGAAGCTTGGACATATGACACCTTCACGGAGTCAGGAAATAGTTTGTTTAACAATTCTCCAGGATTAGGGCATTTACATTATCTCTGAGGATGACTTCATCCTACATGTGTGTAGGTGAGACAGTGTGAGTGTGACAGAGAAAGAGTGGCTGAAGTACCTGTGAGCATTACCAACTCACCTGTATAAACAGAACGTGTTTCCTTTGCTCAGTGCCTCACTTTGACTCTTTCGCAATACCAGCATAGAGTGTCAGGAGAGTCATCTAGCTTGTACAAGCTTTAATAAACTGTTTGCAGAAGTTGGAATATGCGAATTGCATCTTGTGTGTGTAACCTCAGGTAAAGAACCTAACACTAGCACTAGTCTCTGCAGCATTCAACGAATAACAGCTTGGTAAATTGATAGCAAGATATGATAAGGAACTGATAATTATGAACAGAATGATTGCTTATCCATACTCTCTTGCTGTATGTTGTTATCTGGTCCAGATAACTAATTCACTCTAACCAGAGCTGGTTTTTCCAGTACCGCAAGTGGCATTATAAAGGGAGTTCTTCAGTTTAAATCCTGCAAGTCACAGCCTAAAGCAAGGCCTTTAAGGTGTCAAGTAGAAGCACAGCTGGGCTTAATTAAGAAGCAAATACTAGATTAGTGGTGCTGGAAGAGCACAGCAGTTCAGGCAGCATTCCAACGAGCAGCGAAATCGACGTTTCGGGCAAAAGCCCTTCATCAGGAATAAAGGCAGTGAGCCTGAAGCATGGAGAGATAAGCTAGAGGAGGGCGGGGGTGGGGAGAGAGTAGCATAGAGTACAATGGGTGAGTGGGGGAGGAGATGAAGGTGATAGGTCAAGGAGGAGAGGGTGGAGTGGATAGGTGGCAAAGAAGATAGGCGGAAAAGAAGATAGGCAGGTCGGACAAGTCAAGGAGACAGTAACTGAGCTGGAAGTTTGAAACTAGGATGAGGTGGGGGAAGGGGAAATGAGGAAGCTGTTGAAGTCCACATTGATGCCCTGGGGTTGAAGTGTTCCGAGGCGGAAGATGAGGCGTTCTTCCTCCAGGCGTCTGGTGGTGAGGGAGTGGCGGTGAAGGAGGCCCAGGACCTCCATGTCCTCGGCAGAGTGGGAGGGGGAGTTGAAATGTTGGGCCATGGGGCGGTGTGGTTGATTGGTGCTGGTGTCCCGGAGATGTTCCCTAAAGCGCTCTGCTAGGAGGCGCCCAGTCTCCCCAATGTAGAGGAGACCACATCGGGAGCAACGGATACAATAAATGATATTGGTGGATGTGCAGGTGAAACTTTGATGGATGTGGAAGGCTCCTTTAGGGCCTTGGATAGAGGCGAGGGAGGAGGTGTGGGCACAGGTTTTACAGTTCCTGCGGTGGCAGAGGAAAGTGCCAGAATGGGAGGGTGGGTTGTAGGGGGGTGTGGACCTGACCAGGTAGTCACGGAGGGAACGGTCTTCGCGGAAGGCGGAAAGGGGTGGGGAGGGAAATATATCCCTGGTGGTGGGGTCTTACCTTAATTAAGAAGCAACTGAAGCTGGACCCTCATCAAAAGTCAACTAAGCCTTTGATTTACAGACATAAATCTATAAACTTAGAGTGACTTAAAATACAGTACTACAGTTAGGATAATTAATGGGGGGGGGGAATAAAAAAAGTGCTCTACTGATTTTGTTTTCTCTAACTTTTACCATCCTTAGCAATAGATTCTTCCACAAATACAAAGTTATAGCTATTACAGGGGCATGAGTACAGCATGACATGATTTGAACACAAATCTTGAAGGATACACGATGTTTAGGAAAGACAAAGCTAGGAATAAATGGAGCAGTAGCGCTGTTAATGATGGTATTTGTCATTGCTCTCTCTAAAGTGCAAGCTCAGGACAGTAAAATAAGTAAACAATTCAGGTACAATTGAGAAATAATAAAGGCAAGATCACTTAAGGAAGCAGATTGATTAAACAATAATTAATATCGTTTTAGTAAATCTGATGTGGACACCATTGACTGGATCAATATTCATTGCCCATCCTAATTCTCATATGCAGATGATAGCAAACTGCTTGTGTACAGAAGGTTCACCAGAATAATGCCTTATGCAAGGGTCATCTTAGTAGGAAAGGTTGACCAGGCTACGTATTGGACATTCATAAGATGAAAAAGCGACTTTTCTGAAATAAAAAGACCCTCAGGAGTCTTCACAAGATAAACGTGAAGAGGTGGTTTCTTCTTATGGGAGAAGATGGAACTAAGGATGACTGTTTATAAGCCAAGGGACACACACTTAAGGTAAAGATTAAGAGACATTTTCAAGGGTCATAAGTCTTTGGGTCACTTCCTGAAAGTTGTGTAAGCAGAGTCCTTGAGTATTTTGAAACAAACAGACAATGCTCAAACATATTCAGCAACAGTAAACATACCTGTAGCATGTCATCAATCATCGTCAGAATGTACTGCACCGTTTGCTCCTTGGATATGTGGGTCATTAAGTTCAAAAAGGTTTTGGCACACTAAAATAAAACAAACATTTATAATCTTTACACACAATTTCAACTACTTTCAAATTTGAAGTAGCACATTCACTTGTACACAACTGAAAATACATTTAATCCATATAAACAGTGACAGTGCATTTCTTCTGAAATACAATTAATGTTGGCCCCAATGACATTGCATAATCATGAATTATGTCTGCCTTCAATTATGAACTTGGGATTTCTCACCCCCCTGCCCCTCAACATTAGGACCTATGGAAAGAATATCAAAACAGCTATTTATTGCAGTAACAGAATGGCAAAATTTAAAAGTGAAAAACACACTTCCTTTTCCTATTAGTAGATGGAATACACTTTAATACTTAGAAATCTACAAACTGGCAAAGAGGTAAAACAGGAATTTTGTGTACTTTTGTAGTGTGAAAGACTCTAAGAATATATATTGCCCATGGTACCAAAATGCAAGTTGCATTCTACTGGTTTTTTGAAAAAAAACTTCCCAATTAGTGTTCCTCAAAATTACAAATTTTGCAACATGAAATAAAACAGATCTCATTTTTATTTTAATGAGGACCTTGTGAACAGTAGTAATGACTTTGCCTCAGTCAGAAGATCCAGGTTTAACATTCACTCCAGGACTTGATGGCCAAGGAAGATGCATTTATAACGTAATCAAAACAGATTGAATACAAATTTGTAAATCTTTCCAATACAGGCCAATAGCAGACAGTAAGAGCAAGAGATTCTGATCAGCTATGCGTTGGCGAAGAAAGATTGGAACCACTGCCATCACAATTCACAGAATGTAGATATATGCATGTAGTAGTTTGATAGTACAGAAACCAGAGTATTGCTGGAAAAACCTTTTGCCAAAGCCTTTCTTGCACTCATCAGGGCAGTTCACAAAAATTACCAAAGAGACAAAAAAAAATTTGGTAGAAGAGGAGACTGATGACTAGTTGACAAGTAGAGCTTTGTCCACGGCAATGCTCTATAAATAGGTTTGCCAGTTTATGACAACTGATAGTTAACTAAGCTTTGTTTAAATTTTAATCCAGCCGGGTCATTGGTGTAGATCAGGTTTCTATTAACAGAACAGACTTTCAGCTGGCTGGGATGCATTCAGGGTTGGCTTGCCAGGGGAGATCACAGTACTTTGGGTCAGACCTGGCTTCAGATAAAGATCTGAAAGTAGATTTTTAACATATTAAACAACAAAATTGTCAATATTCAAAGACAGACAATTTTTGCACATTCCAAACAGAATAGCTGATAATTTTTCAAATGGGCCACCCTAATAGCTGAAAATTATTAATACAGCCATCAAAACAATGATCACTATTTTTATACACAAGCATTCTACATTAGCTTGTAATTCAAACAATTATAAATCATCCAGACCATATTAAAATTTTTCAATGAAATCCAAATTCATTCCTAAAACTATACTAGATCCAGATTGGTAGCTGAATAACAGACATTATGAATTTGTTTTATTTTTGAAAACAATCAATAGTTATGAAGGAATGGGGAACTCAGGAAAAAAAAGGATTAAAAATGGGAAACTCATTATAATACAAAGAACTCAAAATTTCACTGCAATTCACCAGTATTATCAAAAATTATTCAGTAAAAGTATCTTCCACTCAATGTGAAAGTCATCTACTTGAAGAAGCCCAAGCATTAAATTTAAAACAGAAAATAAATAAATACACACCAATTCCAGACTTTACCTGATGGCCTTCATTATCCAGTATCCGCTGTTTATCTTCTGAACGAGCTGCTTCAAACTTTTTAATGAATTCACAATCTTCACCTGAAATCATCTGTCCTCTTATAAAAAAGCACAAATATCAGCATATAATGTTCTGAATTATCATTAATGTGTAATTTTATGATCCCTCCAATGATACTGCCAACTAAGTGAGATGACAACAAAAAGATTTTACTTTTGTAAAATAATGCTTACAGCATCAAATGACAAAATGTTATTTTGTATAAGATAGATTTACTTTAAACTAAAGAAATAAAATTTGGTCCATGTCACCCTTCCCAGAATTACAAACCTTGTAAAAATAAAAATTCAGCTTTGCCCAACTTCCAGTGGGTTGCTTTTTTTTATACTTCCATAACTGGTTTACTTCTAAGGCCCAGAAACAATTCTGGGTTGTGGGATTACACCACAGATTTTTTTTCCTCCAAGCACAAGCTTGATATATCTTCAAACCTCTTAATGCAAACTGAACCTTTAAACTGAATGGTAACTCCCACATGTTCTGCGAAGGTTATCTTAAACCTTTTGAATGCCTGATGTAAAGGCCCAGCTAGTTCTATATTTTAAATTCTGGCTTAGACCCATTTTCTTATCTTACTGTAGTTAGCTTTCCCTCTGATAATTCTTAGTCTGGTTTGTTCATTATCCTTTTCAATAGCCAACATGAAACTTACGATATCATGATCGTTGTCACCTAAATCTAATTGCTGACTCAGTCCCAAGTCTGCCAGTGCATCTTTTCTTGTTACATTATATTACCATAACTATTGAACCTCTAATTTCCCAGAAAATGTAATCTCTGCATCTTTTCCACTTACTGGTGGCCTAGATGCTACATAAGCAATGAAATTATGCATTTTTTATTCTATGGCTTGAGCCAGAATCTTTGACCCCTAGGACATGCTCCTTCACCATGGCTGCAATGCTGTTCTTAATTTATTACCATCACCTTTCAAGCTTTTCATCCTTCCCTAACTTTCCTGAACACCACATACCCAACAATTTGTAGCACCTTGTTATCCCCATCTGTGCGAGGTTTCTGATTGCCACATGAGAATAATGTTCCATCTCTCTGCACCACAATTCTTAATTACCACATTTTTGCCCATGGTGGACATTGCTGTGAATGAAATTAAACCATTTATTTATACTCACTGAAGATAGGACTGCCAGTTGACCTTATTTGCTCGAACTTCTGCAGCCTTTGCAGCAATAATATTGGTAGGAACTGCAGCATCCACAGCACCTCTGATGTCCATCTTGCTCAAAGATTTGAGTGTATGTTTGAATAGTTAGAAGACGAACAGTTTCACTAGAAGAAAGTATGAACAATTTCACTGACAGCAGTCTTAGACTCCAGATCATCATTCACAAGGTAACTAATTATTGGAAATAGCTATCTAGTTGTTCTAGTGTATGTCCACACTGAATTTCACCCTGTTCGAATTAATGCTGCTAGGAAAATGTGAATATTGTGGTCAACATTTATGAAAGCATTTAATACATTACCCCTTCTTTTTAATAAAATGGGCAAAACTGATCATATTTTCAAGTACATTCACTGCAAAGGCAGAATCACTGGCAGGAGCGTTCAAGCCACAGTAAACCGTTAAACTGATTTTGAACATGTTTAAGACAACGAGCAGCACAACAGTAAGATATCCTATTTTACATGTCTGCGCTCACAAGTACAGAAATTGATTCTAAGTAATTTTAAACATTCCAAAGCATTTAGGAATTTGGAAAAATATTCTGCAATTACACTGACAACTGCAAAAAGCAAGTGTATCATACAAGTCAATTACACCACCCCAGCCCCCACAACTACATTATTAGCACAAGTCATTCAACATTGGGATTAGTGTTTACAATGTTGACTACAAACTAATTTGGTCAATTTAAACAAGCAGATTTTGAAATCTGTGTTGCTATCCAGTGAGGGCTCAAAGTTTCACTGATCCCTTGTCTCATACACACCCAAAGTAACTTTCTTCCAAGATTAGAAAGTGGGATCTCAGTTCCAGCCAGCTGCAAAATAACAGTGGATTATCAGGAACACAGTCAGCCATCCACAACAGACTCTGGAAAATATCAAATGTGTTTCTGAATTCAAGGCTTTGTCAACAATCAATTAGCATCACCAGCGATATATGAAACGAAAAATTTTTATGACTCCCTGTTTTGTCCATAACAGGAAGTATTTTAATTTTCCTTTCCATTATGATGCGTCCCCAAAACACTGGTTGTGAAGTGCAATTTGAAAGTGACTCACAGCAAATGGTATTATCACCATCATCCAGAAACTCAGCTTATGTTCGAAGGACCCAGGTTTGATTCCAGCCACATCAGAAAAGGGAATTTGAATTCAATTTTTAAAAAATTGCAGTTAAGACTATGATGACCCATGAAGTTATTGATGATTTTTCAGAAAAGCCCATCTAGTCCACTGATATCCTTCAGTGAAGGAAATCTCCCATCTTCACCTTGTCTGGCCTACATGTGACTCTAGAACCACAGCAATGCAGTCAACTCTCAATTACAACTTCTTCGAGTTGTGCCAATCTCGAAGAAATGAAACCAAATGGGTAACCTGGCATCGATCTAGAAACCAGCAGCAAAAACAACCGTACCAACCTTGCAAAGTCCTCCTTATTAATATTTGGGAACTAGTGCCAAAATTGAGAGAGCTATCTCAGACCAGTCAAACAGCCTGACAATCACACTCATGGAAACTTACCTACAATGTCCCAGACACCACCATCATCCCTGGATATGTCCTGTCCCACCAGTAGGACAGACCCAGTAGAGGTGGCAGCACAGAGGTATACAGTGGAAGAGAAACAGAGATAGACAGATTCTTGATTGCCAAGAGGATCAAGGATTATGAAGACAAAGCGGGAGAATGGGATTGAAAAAAAAAGAGCTTACCAGCCATAATTGAATGGCAGAACAGACTCAATGGTCAATTGGACTAACTTCTGCTTTTGTCTTATAGTCTTGCCCTGGGAGTCCTCAATATGCACTGTGGACCTCACGAAGTCTTGCAGCTTCAGGTTAAACATGGGCAAGAAAACCTAATTACCATCCTCCCTCAACTGATGATTGGTACTCCATGTTGAACAACACTTGGAGGAAGCATGGAGGATGACAAGGGCATAAAAATTTACTGTGGGGGATTTCAACATCACTACCAAGAGTGGCTCAGCAGTAGTACTACTGCTCAGGTTCTAATGGACATAACTGCTAGACTGGGTCTGTGGCAGGTGAAGAAGGAATCAAGAGGAAAAAACATACTTAACCACACCTTTACCAATGTGACAGCTGCAGATGCATCAGTCCATGACAGCATTGCTAAGAGCAACCACCAAACAGAACTTGTGGAAACGAAGTACCATTTTCAGAATGAAAATAACCTGCATTGTGTTGTGTGGCACTACCACTGTGCCAAATGGGACTGACTGAACAGATCTAGCAACTCAAATCTGGGCATCCATGGAGGTGCTGTGGGCCATCAACAGGAGCAGAATTATACTCCAAATCTAAATCCTCATGGTCTGGTATATCTCCCACTCAACCATTACGCCAGAGGATCAACTCTGGCTCAGTGAAGAGTGAAGGAGTAGCACCAGGCACACCTGCAGATGAGGCATCAACCTGGTGAAGCTACCAAACAGGACTACTTGCATGCCAAATAGCATAAACAAGTGATAGACAGAGCTAAGCGACCCCACAACTAACAGATCAGATCAAGTCTACAAGTCCAGCCACATCAAGTGGTGAATGGTGGACAAACAACTCACAGGAAGAAGCTCCACAAATATCCCCATCCTCAATAATGGAAAAGCCCAGCACAATCAGTGCAAAAGACAAGGCTGAAGCATTTGCAGTAATGTTCAGCCAGAAGTGTTGAGTGGTTGATCCATCTCAGCCTTCTCCAGTGGTCCCCAGCATTACAGATACCAGTCTCCAGACAATTTGATTCACTCCATGTAATATCAAAAAAAAGGGTTGGCAAAACTGGATATGCAAAGGCAACAGGTCCTGACAACATTCCAACAATATTTGTGCTCCAAAACTTGCCGCTCCCATAGCCAAGTGCTTCCAGTAGTCACAATACTGGCATCTACCTGACAATGTGCAAAATTGCCCAGGTACACTCAAAGTAAAAAGCAAGACAAATTCAATCTAGCCAATTACCGCCTATTAGTCTACTCTTAATCATCAGGAAAAGTGTCATGAAGTATTCTATCTAGCAGCACCTGTGCAGTAATAACCTGTTCAGCAATGCCAGGTTTAGGTTCCATCAGCACCACTAATCTCCTGACCTCTTCACAGGTTTGCTTCAAATGTGGACAAAAAGAGCTGAATTCCAGAGATAAAGAGAGAGTGACAGCCTTTGAGATTAAGGTTACATTTGACAAAGTGTGACATCAAGGAGCCATAGCACAATTGGAATCAAATGGTATTGGGGGCAAACTTTCTGGTGGTTGGAGTCATACATGGCACATAGGTAAATGGTCGGGGTTGCTGGAAGTCAGTCATCTCATCTGCTGGATATCTCTGCAGGAGGTCCTCAGGATAGTGTCCAGGCCCAACCATCTTCAGCTGCTTCATTTAACCACCCCCACCCCAATCATAAGGACAGAAGTGAGAATCTCATTTGCAACTCCTCAGATACTGAAGCAGTCCATATTCAAGTGCAACAAGATCTAGACAATATCCTGGCTTAGGCTGACAAGTAACATTGCCTGGCATTTGTGACATGATTGTGCATCACCAATAAGAGACAACCTAACCACTGCCCCTTGACACTCAATGTTTTTTTCACCACCAAGTCGCCCACTATCAATGTCTGGGAGTTATCACTGACCAAAAACTCAACAGGACTCACCACAAATGCAGTGGCTACAAGAATAGGTCAGAGGCTAGAAATACTGCAGAGAGTAACTTGCCTCCTTACTCCCTAACGCCTGTCTACCATCTACAAGAGACAAGTCAACAGCGTGATGGAATATTCCCCACTTGCCTGGGCTAGAGCAGCTCAATAACACAAGAAGCCTGACACCATCCAGCACTAAGTAGCATGCTTGTTTGGCATCTCAAAAAGCATCCACTCCCTCCCCCACTGACACTCAGTAGCAGCAGTGTACTAGCTACAAAAGGCACTGAAGAAATTCACTAATGCATCAGATAGCACCTTCCAAACCCATGACCATTTTCATCTAGAAGGAGATGGGCAGCTGATGCATAGAACACCTCCGCTTTCAAGTTCCCCTCCAAACGACTCACCACCCTGACTTGGAAATTTAATCACTGTTCCTTCACTGTCACAGAGTCAAAATCCTGGAATTCCTCACTAGTGGCATTGTGGGTCAGCCCAAAGTAGGTGAACTGCAGCATTTCAATAAACCAGCTCACCAACACTCCCTCAAGGGGGCCAGAAATGGGCAATAAATGCTGGTCAACCAGCAATGCCCGCTTCTCACAAATGATTAGAAAAAACATTCAAAGTACAATTTATCATTGCATTCAAGACCTGGGTAAAAGCACCACTAATCTCCTGACCTCTTCACAGGTTTGACACACATCCCAAGACATACAGAAGAGAAAGCAAAAATGGGAGGTTGCAAATTATTTAAAATCAAAGATATCAGAACTAGTTTGGGTCAAGTGGAGAATCCAGTAAGTCAATATGCAGTTCTGTTAAATGATTTATGCATAATCAGCTTTGTAGGAGATGCAGTTGATTTGCTAACGAACGTAGAAGTTATAAAATAGGAACTTGCTCACTTCATGGGTGCAGCACAGGCTTTTCTGGAATTAAACAATTTTTGATGATATTGGCATCAGAGGCAGGTGGTGAGCTAAACCTCAGGCTGCTTACTGTTTTGGTGTTATCAGAATACTCTAATACTAATCAAAGTTGTATAGTTAAAGGTGAATGAAACAAACCAGTACATAGCTTCAGGCATGTAGATGAATATCTCAAAGTGAAGATCCAGTTAGGAGGTGATTTTGTACTCTTGTCAGATACCATTGCGATTTATGGCAGATAACTGTGGAAACGTGCGCACTAAGTCAACAATAACAGGTTTTATATTCTCCTTTCTTCACAACTGGCCGAGATAGACTTAATCTACCAGTACATTGAAAAACACAGGACAATGTAGCACAGAAACAGACCCTTCAGCTCACCATGTCTGTGCTGACAATGATGCTATTCCAAACTGATCACATCGGCCTGTACATAGAACATAGAACAATACAGCACAGAACAGGCCCTTCGGCCCACGATGTTGTGCCGAACTTCTAACCTAGATTAAGCACCCATCCATGTACCTATCCAAATGCCGCTTAAAGGTCGCCAATGATTCTGACTCTACCACTCCCACGGGCAGCGCATTCCATGCCCCCACCACACTCTGGGTAAAGAACCCACCCCTGACATCTCCCCTATACCTTCCACCCTTCACCTTAAATTTATGTCCCCTTGTAACACTCTGTTGTACCCGGGGAAAAAAGTTTCTGACATGTTTGACTAAACGCCGCTTGAACTTTGCTATCATATCCACTTTTGCCACTTTCTTTGGCAGCATATTCTAGGTGCCTACAATCCTGTGTAAATAAACCTTTCCTTGTACATCATCTTTAAACTTTTCCATTCCCACCTTAAAGCTACTCCTCCTAGTGTTTGATATTTCCACCATGGGAGAGAGACTGACTATCCACCCCTCTCAATTTTATGTCTAGCAGGTCACCCCTCAGCCTCCAGTGCTCTAGCAAAAACAATCCAAGTACGTCCAACCTCTCCTTATAGCTCATACACTCCAATTCATACAACTTCCTCAAACCTTTTCTACACCCTCTCCAAAGCCTCCACATACTTCCTATGATGTGGCAAACTTAATTGCATATACTACTCCAAATGTGGCCTATCTGAAGTTTTATACAGTTGCAACATGACTTGCCAACTTTTATACTCAGTGCCCCAAGTAAAAAAGGTGAGCATGCCATAGGCTCAGGTAGCTCAGTGGTTAGCACTTGCTGAGTTAGTACCTGGGACCCTGGGGTTTGATTCCAAACTGTATGGCGTTTGGACGTACTCTGTCTGTGTGGATTTACTCCCACAGTCCAAAGTAGTGCAGATTAGGTAGATCTGCCATAGTAAATTGTCCATAATTCCAGGGATATGCAGGCTAGGTAGGTTAGCAATATTAAACGTGTAGTTACAGGGTGGTCTGGATCTGGGTGGGATGCTCTTCAAAGGGTCAGTGTGGACTTAATGAGCCAAAAAGAATCTCTTCAGTCTGGAAAGAGACCATGCTCCAAACATCATCTTTACAGCAACTTCAATTTGTGTCATCTGTCGAACCTAAATAGACCAATGGCATTTTCATCCAAAATCATTTTGTGTTGCACATACATATTAATGGTGTCTTGGCTGGAATGTTCTTACAATGCAAGCAGTGCCACATTTCAGGAAATGACGACTTTTCATTGATTTGGTAATTAGTAGAAACCATCAACTTGCTCATTGTGGTCAATAGCAGCCAATTCAAAATCTGGCAAGTGCTCATTTTTGAAGAATTTAAACAATTAAATGTTTTAAGAAATCAAGATTTCTATTTCATATTCTGGGTGTTACAACAAGCCAATAATGATCAAGATCTATAGAAGCTAAGAGAAAAGAGATCCTTTCTAGTTTAGTCTATTTAATCTTACACTGTAGGATCTTGGTTCTCCATGGCCCTTCATCAAGAATTTAAAAGTTGTTAGTTGAATACAATCTATTCTACCAATCATATTAGCTAAAATTACGGGTGGATATGTAGTCATCATTTCATATCTTCCCAAAATTGAAGGTTTAGTAAACCACCACCTATGTAGTTTTGCTATTAAACCAGAACATGCAAGTGAGCAATATTTCTGTCTCAGGTCTGTTGTAGTATTCCAGCAGGCTCAACACAAGCTGAAGAACAGCACTCATTTTCCATTTGGGGACTCTGCAGCTTTCAGGACTAAATATCAAGTTCAATAAGTTTAAAACATGAACTCTGTACCCTACATCTTTCATCCACATCCAAACCACAGGCCCTATCATGATATGGGCTGCTTTTGGCTTAGCCAACTCATTTTCACCCAGATGTGATCCCCAGCATCAGCTTTTCTTTCTCCAAGACAAGGTATTATCCATTCCTTGGTCTCCGTCGCTCTCTCCAGCGCCTTCAGCATACGTACAGCCTTTTCCTGACTATCAGTTCTGAAGATAGATCAGTGGTCTCAAAACTAGCGCCACAGAAACTGTCAGACCTCCTGAGTTTCTCCAACAATTTCTGTTCTTGTTTCATTCTCATGTTTGTTCATAATAACAGTACATGCCATAAGACCACTTCAATCTTTTGAAGTCTGGCTTTTCACTACCAAACTCCATCAGTAGAATAGGTAAAAACAATGACTGCAGATACTGGAAACCAGATTTTGGATTCATGGTGCTGGATTCCTGATGAAGGGCTTTTGCCTGAAACGTCGATTTTGCTGCTCCTCGGATGCTGCCTGAACTGCTGTGCTCTTCCAGCACCACGAATCCAAAATCCATCAGTAGAATACTTAACTTTTGTATAATTAGGTTAACTAAATGATTTCAGAAAAAAATAAAAAAACTAGCATATTAATTGTGAAGTTTTTATTTGCGATACCTCTTACTGACTGTAGAATTTCTTTCTTCACTATTCTAAAGAAAGATTGGCCTTTGGAACACCAATTCAAATATTTGAACTTCAGAAATTACAAGAATCTGGCAATAACCATCAGCATTTTGATTACATATTATTTAACTTCATTTGGCAAAATGAAGTATGAATCAAAAGGGACAAAAGTCAATGTATATCTTGTATTGTTATCACAAGATTTTTCAATTAGATTAGCTTCATTTCTTCTTCCAAGACCAGACTATCCAAGGCTCCCAAACTGCTGTTTGGCTGGTACAATTTAGGGTTTCGTCACCTGTTGCTGAATTTCACCAATCTCTAATCTATCTCACCTGCATTAAGCAAAAGGTTGCTTACAGGTTTCCTTCACCACACTCAGCAGCACTGAGCTATCAATGGATTTCCAAGGTTTCTTTTTAGCCCTAACCTTCTTCCATGGTATGAAGATAACAATCCCTGGGGCTTCTCCTGAAAATCAAAACATGTGAAGTCTGCTAATGACGAGTTAATTCTTTTGTTCCACTACTCATATTTCTAAACTGCAACTAACTTCCTCAAACACAAAGGTAAATTGAAACCAAAGAAGCTAAAGCTCCACCCATCTCTAATATTTTCAGTTTAAATAAGAACAATTATAAGTTATGTGAGCAGAGCTACTGGAAGTAAACTGGCAAATTATGTCAAATGCAGTGACCAACACTGAAGGGAATACTTCAGAAAGCATAGAATAGGCATAATCACAAAAAAGAAGAATTCCAAGGAGCAGACCCTCCATCTGTGGTTACTTAAAAAGTGTTAAATATGGTTTCAATCTTAAAAATAAAGCATAATATTGCTCAAAGTTGACTGGCATGTCAGATGATTGAACAGAATGTTTTTAAAAACCAATGAATGCATAAGGATTAATAAGGGAGTAAATATTAGAATCAAAAAGTTAGCCAGAAATGTAAAAAGATAGTAAGAGTACACATAGGTTTCTTTTAATTAACTGAACGAACTTTGATCCTATGGAAAGCCTGTGGAATTCATAATGGAAAAATAAGGAGATGACAGATGAACTGAACAGGTATTTTGCATTAATCTTCACTACAAAACATTGACATAACATTTCAGGAAGAGCAGTAAAGGCACGAAACTGAAGGGAGGGAGGAAGTCAAGAACATTACAATCACCAGAACGTGATATTAAGCAAACTGTTGCATCTCTAGTCTGTTAACTGCCCAGGTACTGATGGATTTCATCCCAAGGTCTTAAAAGTAGTGGCTAGTAAAACAGTTCATACATTGGTATTAATTTTCCAATATTTCCTAGATTTAAGAAATGTTGTATTTATTCAAAGAGGGATGTAGGCAGAAGGCAGGAAATTACAAACCAAATTGCTTAGCATCTGTCACAGAGAACACATTAGAACAATAACATTGGGGATATAATTGTGAAGCACTTACAGCAAGCTAGGAATTGGCACCAATGCTTTAAAAAAAAATGGTTCATCCATTGAAGAAAAATATTGAAGATGGACAGATGTTTATTCACATAGGGTCATGAATCTTTGGAATATTCTTCCAGAAAAAGGTGGTAGAAGCAGTACCTATGAATATTTTTTCCAAGGCCAGAAATAAATTAATACACAAGGAGGGGTGAAAGGTTCTCAGTGGAAGGTGGGCATATGGAATAATCAGATCAATCATGATCTTATCAAACAGCAAAGCAGGCTTAAGGGGTCAAGTGGCCTATTTTTGACACATGACAACACAGCCTGTTTCAGGCTGTCCTTAACCTGGCCTTTAGCAATGACTGAAAGCTATTAAGGTAGTCCTGAAGGACTGAATGCCAAACTTGAGAGCCAAGCATTACACACATTTTGAACCACAGTTTTATAGTATAATCACTATTTTTTTTTAAAAAAGGGCAACTTTCTGAACTATTTGCTTTAGCTGTTCTGGCAATCACAAAAGTCCAATATTTTAATTGTTTGTACGTGTGCCACCTTCCCAGGTGTTAAAGCAAAAAAAAGTCTGAAACGTTTAAAGTGCAAGGGACCTCAATGTGCAATTACATTTATCCTATTTTTACTCTAACATTTGGAAAGTTTTATACAAAAACACATGAATCATAGATATTTGCAATACAGCTAATGCAACCGTATTGCAATACCGTAATGCAATACAGCTAACCAACACAGCTAGACTGAAGTTTATAAACACCAGTGAAAAAAATGCCAGTACAAACTGGGTGATGAATTATGCTCATCATACAAACATCTTGCACTATATCAAATGGGAGTTTCTCTCTCTTTGTAGACAGCATAATAGCATTGATATCATTTCCTTTCATGTTCAAAGTCACGGAAGAAACGTTTGAGACTATTGCTGCCTACTAAAAATTGCTGACAAGCCAGAGATGTAGCTACAATACCAATTGAACACCATTTACAAATTTTAACAATAAAGCATATACAAAGTATTGCTTTGTTCTTCATAAATTGCATATATTATTAACAAGTGACAGTTGTAACTCAGTTGCCAGCTCTCATCTGATTCAGCTTTATGGATTCAAGTTCAATTTCAGGACTTTCTGCGCAGAAAGAAAAGCTAGGCATTAACGCAGTACTGAAGATGCAGTACTAGCGGTAGTCTTTTGGATGAAAAATATATTTGCCCCAAGAAACTATGCAAGACCAAATAGCATTATTTTGGACAAGAGTGGGGAAATCCCAAATCCCATCCAATATTAATTCCTCATTCCTCATTATGTTGCTTGTGGAAGCTTTCATGCAAATTGGTCTACCCTGTGATTACTTTAAGGACATTCATTTACTACAACAAATTTGGAATGCCTTGTAATTACAAAAGCTATTGTCTAAACAGAATTCTTGTCATATTGTTATTTATTGGGAGATTTTCTAGTTATTTTTCTGAACTCTGGCCTAAACTTCTCTCACACAGTAAATCAAAATGCAGCTTATAGGTTCTAAATTTCAGCAATTTTTTTAACAAGAATACACAGACTTACACAATGAAAAGTGCCAGACCCACACGGTTTTGCATCCAGAATACAACTAGACAATGTCTGCCCATTGTCATATTGGAAAAGGTAATTTTTGGTGGGGCTTGCTTTCTTCAGCTAGCATGAAGTAGTTATTGAGATTGGTTGACCATGAATAATCCCTTCACTACAACATTGGTGGTGTTGCCACAGTGATTAATGTTTCATTAGTGTTATATATTATTTTAGATAACTAGCAACCAACAATTAAGGGACTGACGCACACTTTTCCTCTTGCTATTTAATCAACAGATGCACAAAAAGAATAATGTCCAGAATCAATCTCGTGAACTTTCTCTAAATCGCCTCCAGTGTAACCCTTCTCAAGTAAGAGAACCAAAATTTTCACAGTACTCCAGGTGTGGTCTCACTCATGGTTTGTGTAATTGCAACACCATTTCTGTAATTTTATTACTATAGCAATGAATGCCAAAATTCAGATCAGTTTTATTAGCTGTTGTACCTGCATACTAGTGTTTTGCAATTCATACTTGAACACACCCTGATCCTTTTACACCAAAGCACTCTGAAGTTTCTCTCCATTTTAGATAATAAGTTGCCTTTCTATTGCTCTACAATGGATAACCTCACATTTAGCAATGTTAAACTTCATCTGCCAATTTTTGGCCCATTCATCTAATCTATTCACATCCATTTGTAAATTTCTTATTTCTTCATTGCAATTTACTTTCCCACCTATTTTAGTACCATCAGTAAATGCAGTACTTTTTATGCCTGCATCTAAAAATCATTAGATTGTAGATTGTAAATAGTTGTGGTCCTGAGGACCGTGACACACCATTAGTTGCATATTGCCAGCTGGAAAAATGCTCTCTGCTTTCTGTTGGATAGCCAATTTACTATCCAAGCTAACAAATCACTCATAACACCACGAGATATTAACTTGCGAATTAATATTATCAAACACATGCATTATATCCTGATAATTCTTAATTACACACCTCAGCAAAAAGCAACTGCATAACCTGCACTTGGCTAATACTGAATGTGGTTGGTTAGGTTACAGTTAAAATAACATATACAATTCTCAGCACTCCTATTAGGGATGCTGGAGTTTTTGCGGAACCAAAAAAAAGCCTTACTATGAAGAAAGACTAGAAATATGCAAATTAAATACTGTGCAATTAGGTATAGGTTTCCTTTTTGAAGGACCACAATGGAGCCATTCTAGCACTAATATTATTTAGCAATCTTACCCATACCAGTTACAATCATACTTATTTCAAAGAAAACAAAACTGGTGATCTTATTCAAAGAATGAGACAGTAGTGTTGTCAAAACACCACAAGATATTTCAGCTCAACAGAAAGTGGGTTGAAGCAAGTTAAGAGGAGTAAAAACACAAGCAGCCCAGTGAGTACAAGCCTGGACTGGCACTCAAGGCAAGAAGAAAATAAATTGGAGTCCTAGTTAGTGCAGAATCCAAACTGATACAGGAAACCTTTGGCCCATCATAGCCAAACCAGCTCCTCAGACAAGTGTCATTACCTGTGACAATATCCAGCTTTTGTCCATACCCATGCACTATTTCTATCCAAATGATGTCCAATGCCCACTTGAATACTTCAACTGAACCTGCCTACATCATGCCAGCATCTGATTGCACATTTCACACCTACTCAATGTTTTCACATCACTTTAATCTTTGTCCCCTTGTTCTTGTGGGGGAGACAATAAAGTTTAGTCTATTACTAACATTGACAGGGAAATGGGAAGATTGGGCCCAGAGTAGAACAGACAGACAAGTGTAGGAAGTCTAGACCAGTCTGTTATTGACTATAACCAGGCGATGGGGCATAGGCTGGTACACTTCTTCCGCCGCCTCCAAGCTTACTTTCACAATCAGGACTCCTGCCCACCTTCCGAGGACCCTTTCGCCCACCTCCAACACACTGCATCCACCTGGACACCCCACGACGGCCTATTACCTGCCCTCGACCTCTTCATTTCCAACTGCCGCCGGGACATTAACCGCCTCAACCTGTCTAACCCCCTTCCCGACTCCAACCTCTCACCCTCACAACGTGCAGCCCTCCAATCCCTACCTCACCATCAAGCCAGCGGATAAAGGGGATGCAGTGGTAGTCTCTCCAGCGCTGAAGCCAAACGCCAACTCAAGGACACCTCTTCCTACCGCCCCCTCAACCATGACCCCACCCTCCCATCACCAAACCATCATCTCCCAGACCACACAGAACCTCATCACCTGAGGAGAACTCCCACCCACAGCTTCCAACCTCATAGCCCAGGAACCCCGCACTGCCCGGTTCTACCTCCTTTCCAAGATCAACAAGCCTGACCACCCTGGCTGACCCATTGTCTCAGCATGCTCCTGGTAGGTAGTCATGTCTACCTACCTCGACACTGTCCTATCCCCCCCAGACCAGAAACTCCCCACATACATTCGAAACACCACCCACGCCCTCCACCTCCTCCAAGACTTCCGTTTCCCTGGCCCCCAACGCCTCACTTTCACCATGGATATCCAATCCCTCTACACGTTCATCCGCCATGACCAGGGCCTGAGCCCTCCATTTTTTCCTCTCCCGATGTCCCCAACAGTACCCTTCCACCGACACACTCATTCGTTTGGCTGAACTGGTCCTCACTCTTAACAATTTCTCCTTCGAATCCTCCCACTTCCTCCAGACCAAAGGGGTAGCCATGGGCACATGTATGGGCCCCAGCAATATCTGTCTCTTTGTTGGCTACATAGAACAGTCTATCTTCCGTAATTAAAACGGCACCACTCCCCACCTCTTCCTCCGCTATATTGATGACTGCACTGGCGCGACCTCGTGCTCCCGCAAGGAGGTTGAGCAATTCATCAACTTCACCAACACATTCCACCCTGACCTTAAATTTACCTGGACCATCTCTGACACCTCCCTCCCTTTCCTGGACCTCTCCATCTCCATTAATGACGACCGGCTTGACACTGACATTTTTTAAAAACCCACCGACTCCCACAGCTAACTGGAGTACACCTCTTCCCACCCTACCTCTTGCAAAAATGCCATCCCATATTCCCAATTCCTCCGCCTCCGCCGTATCTACTCCCAGGAGGACCAGTTCCACCACAGAACACACCAGATGGCCTCCTTCTTTAGAGACCGCAATTTCCCTTCCCACGTGGTTAAAGATGCCCTCCAACGCATCTCGTCCACATCCCGCACCTCTGCCCTCAGACCCCACCCCTCCAACCGTAACGAGGACAGAACACCCCGGCGCTCACCTTCCACCCTACCAACCTTCGCATAAACCAAATCATCTGCCGACATTTCCGCCACCTCCAGGGATATATTTCCCTCCCCACCCTTTTCCACCTTCCGCAAAGACCGTTCCCTCTGTGACTACCTGGTCAGGTCCACGTCCCCCTACAACCCACCCTCCCATCCTGGCGCCTTCCCCTGCCACCGCAAAACCTGTGCCCACACCTCCTCCCTCACCTCCATCCAAGGCCCTAAAGGAGCCTTCCACATCCAAAGTTTTACCTGCACATCCACTAATATCATTTATTGTATCTGTTGCTCCTGATGCGGTCTCCTCTACATTAGGGAGACTGGACAACTCCTAGCAGAGCACTTTAGGGAACATCTCCGGGACACCCGCACCAATCAACCACACCGCCCCCGTGGCCCAACATTTCAACTCCCCCTCCCAATCAGTCGAGGACATGGAGGTCCTGGGCCTCCTTCACCGCCGCTCCCTCACCACCAGACGCCTGGAGGAAGAACGCCTCATCTTCCGCCTCGGAACACTTCAACCCCAGGGCATCAATGTGGACTTCAACAGTTTCCTCATTTCTCCTTCCCCCACCTCACCCTAGTTCCAAACTTCCAGCTCAGCACTGTCCCCTTGACTTGTCCGGACTTGTCCGACCTGCCTATCTCCTTTTCCACCTATCCACTCCACCCTCCTCCCACCCCCAATCTCTCACCTTCATCCCCTCCCCCACTCACCCATTGTACTCGATGTTACTCTCTCCCCACCCCCACCTTCCTCTAGCTTATCTCTCCACGCTTCAGGCTCACTGCCTTTATTCCTGATGAAGGGCTTTTGCCCGAAATATTGATTTTACTGCTCCTCAGATGCTGCCTGAACAGCTGTGCTCTTCCAGCACCACTAATCCAGAACATAGACACACACAGACATGGGCTGGGGGGGGGGGGGGGGTGGAGATGAAACTTGAGCGGATACAGACACCAACAGGGCCTGAGGTTGGGGCCAACAAGGTCTGGGCTGGTAAATGTCCTATCCGGTGGTGGGGTGATAGGTCCCAAGCTTGTACAGGCACTGGCCATGGTGGGGGATATGGGACCCAGGATGATAGAGGCACTGACAGGGGCTGTAATTATTGGGCCCGGCCTCACACAGACACTAAGCGCCGCCATATCATTAATAACAAGCCGCGCGGAAGTGGATAGGGGCTGGTTACACACCGAGAACGGGCAGCTGCTCCAACATCGGCCGGTGAAGGTGAACACCTCCCGACGAAACCTCCCACAGAAGCAGATGTGAAACACTCCGAACGTATGGCCGTCACGTGAAAGGTCATGTGATATATCACGTGATCCCGCCGTTCTTAAAGGGGCTGGTTATGAAATGAAGGGTGTCCTGAGGGAGGGTTTCCCAGTAATTTATGTTGTTTGTTTTCGATCTCCAGAAAACTGCAGCTTTTTGTTTTATGTTGTGTACCGTGGATCAAAGCTGATTCTGTATTCTCTTAATTTCTCAAGTTATCTTAACTGTTCCTTACAGACCCATTCATCCGATTATTTACAGATGGCGATGCCGCATATTGTACAAAGTTAAAAATCACACAACACCAGGCTATAGTCCAACAGGTTCGAACAAGATTTCTTCTCTATGCAGGATCTCCAACCAACATTGTACACCAGGTACATTGATGACATTTTCTTCCTCTGGACCCTTGGCGAGGAGTCACTGATAAAACTACACAGTGACATCAACAAGTTTCATCCCACCATCAAACTCACCAAGGACTACTCTCGACTGTCTGTCTCATTCTTGGACATGTGCGTCTCCATCAATGACGGACACCTCAGCACCACACTCTACCGCAAACCCACAGTCAACCTTACAATGCTACACCTCTCCAGCTTCCGCCCAAAATGTATTAAAACAGCCATTCCCTATGAACAAGCCCTACGCATACGCCGGATCAGCTCAGATGAGGAGGAACGTGACGGATACCTGGAAGTACTCAAGGATGCCCTCACAAGAACGGGGTACGATGCTCAACTCATCGACCGCCAGTTCCAACGTGCCACAGCAAGGAACCGTAATGACCTCCTCAGGAGACAGACACGTGCTGCAACTAACAGGGTACCCTTTGTTGTTCAGTACTTCCCAGGGGCTGAAAAATTACACCATCTTCTTCGTGACCTGCAACACATTATCAATGAGGATGAGCATCTTACCAAGACCTTCCCCACACCTCCACTACTTGCCTTTAAACAACTGCCAAACCTCAAACAGATCATTGTTCGTAGCAAACTGCCCAGCTCTCAGGACCACTCCATACAACCCGGTCACGGTGGACGCTGCAAGACGTGTCAGATTGTGGACATAGATACCACTATTACGCGTGGGAACATCTCCCACCTTGTACATGGCAGGTACTCATGTGACTCAGCCAACGTTGTCTATCTTATATGTTGCAGGCAAGGATGCCTGGAGGCATGGTACATTGGGGAAACCGAGCAAAGGCCACAACAAGGGATGAATGGGCACCGTACAACAATCAACAGACAGGAGGGTTCCCTCCCAGTTGGGGAACACTTCAGTGGTCCAGGACATTCAGCCTCGGACCTTCGGGTGACCATCCTCCAAGGTGGACTTCGGGACAGGTAGCAGAGGAAAGTGGCCGAGCAGAGGCTGATAACTAAGTTTGGTACCCATAGGGAGGGCCTCAACTGGGACCTTGGGTTCATGTCACATTACAGGTGATCACCATTGCACTACACACACACACACACACACACATATTCCTACACACACACACTCACACACGGACACAGGTACACACAGACATGCACACAGACACCCACACACACCCTTATAGACACACACACTCCCACACATGCACCCCCTCAGACTTAAGACACTCTGCACTCACTATACACACACAATACACACACTTTCTCACACTCACAACCCCCACCCCAGACAGACACACACAGACAGACAGACAAAGACCCACATGCACACACATATTTTGTGTGGTGAATTTGTACTTGCAGAGTTACATTGCACTTTGCTCAAAAACTGCATACATTCATGTAGAACTCTGAGCTCAAAAACTGCATGAATTTATGTAAAACTCTGTTATCTCACTTTTTAGATTAGAATCAATCATCAGGTCATAGACAGAGAACACAGGGGGCTAACACCTTCAACATATTGTCTAGCTATCACCATTGTTAACAGCTAACCCGAGAATGCAACTTTAAAAAAAAAGGTTTTGTGATTTACACATGAAAGAAGTGAAACTATCACTGTATTCTAACAGATGAAAGGCTTAACAGATAATCAATTTTTCAATGTATAATTTCAGTTCCATCACACTGCAAATTTTTGCTATAAATTCTGTGTTACTATCGAGCCCTTAACAATCACCTGATGAAGGAGCATCGCTCCATAAGCTAGTGCGCTTCCAATTAAACCTGTTGGACTATAACCTGGTGTTGTGTGATTTTTAACTTTGTAAATCCCAGTCCAACACCGGCATCTCCAAATCATGACATATTGTCCAATCCGCGTGACCAGAAATAGTGGTTGGAGCTATTAAGGTTTTTTTTTGCAAGGATGCCACGAATGGAGTCACCCCATTGTGGCTGATTAGTTCATAGTAAGTATCAGTGACGCCATTCAGCAGACCGTATCTATGGGAGTCCGTGAAATAAAAAGGCACTTAGTTGGTACATCCTTGCTGTTTCCTTGAACATTTTTATTTTACTTACAGGTATTTCAGCTTTTTGAGCACTATTGAATCTGCAATTTCACCATCCTTTCAGGCAGCGTCTTCCATCAATAGCTTAAGGAATAGTAATAATGTATTGCTGATTAATGATTGTCTAAAAGAACAGTAAACAGAAAGTATGAAAATAGGTAATTCTCACATTGTAGGCATGGAGGGTGTCTGAAGGATCAGTACTTGGATACCAGATGCTCACAATACATTTCAATGATTTGGAGATGGGGATAAAGTAATATTTCCAAATTTGTCAATAACACAAAGGTAAGTGGAAATGTGGGTTCTGGGGAAGATTCCGTCCATCAAGCCTGTCTTGCCATTCAATATGATCATAGCTGATCAAAGACTTCCATGTCCTTTATCCAGCCTATTTTTCTGTACACCGTCAGTTATGAGAAATCGATCAAGCTCTACCTAAACCATATTAAAAGACTGAGCTCCCCCGATCCCTCTGAGTTAAAAAAAGATTCTCATTTAAGACCTCAGTGGTTCCCCACCCCCCAACTTTTAAATTGTGTTCCCTGGACTCTCTAACCTAGAGAAACATTTTGCTTGTATCTACCCCACCTATTTTTTCCATTATTTTGTAAGCTTCTAGAAAACACAAGCCAAGTTACCCAATCTCCGAATAGAACAGCCCCACCATTCCCAGAAACAAGTCTGGTGAAGTTTGTTGTACTTCCTCTGAAAGAATAATATTTTTCCTGACATGAGTTGACCAAAATTGCAAACAATACTTCAAGTGCAATCTGTTATGACACGGGGTAAACCCTCCTGCTTAATTTAAACCAGCAACACAGAAAAGATTTATCCTGTGCAGTAACCTGTGGAAATTTGTGAGGCCAAGAACTATTTAAAGTAAAAATTAACAACCTTATTTCTTAAAGTATAACAGAATAATTAACTGACAACTATTTACGACTCCTTCCTCTGACCAGTCTTTTATCTTCCCTCCTATAATACTAATCCAATAAAACACCCCGATTCAGAATTACCAAAAATTCTAGTTTTTAAAACTAGCCAGCTGTCAAATCTTCTATTTGGATCTTGCTGTGACTTCTTCTTAGGGATTATGCTGCACAGGTCACAGATCGCTAAAGGTACCTTTAAGGGAGTATTTTTTGGGCAGTCTCTACCTGACATGGCAGTTCTCCCCCCAACTGTTCAATTTTTCCTGGTCTTGTACCCCCCCCAGAGCATCAGATTGTGTCATTGGCTTTTAAGATTGTCAATATACTAAATTCAAACCTGATTAGAATTTGGTATTTTTCAGGGTATAATTTAAACTGATAGGCCTAATTCAAATCTCTTTTTGTCTCTAGGCAACCAGCCACACTAACTGCTAGACCACATGCTACAGGTAGTTCTGATAGCTTTTAACTTTATTAAAGGTCCAGTACACCCACAGTTTCATAACAAATCTAACCAAGCTTTGATAAAATTTAAGCAAGACTTCATTACTCCTGTACTCAAATCCTCTTGCAATAAAGGCTAATATTCCATTAGCCTTCCTAATAACTTGCATGTTAGTCCTCAATGAATTAGTGACACCGAAGTCTGTTCGTACACCGCCTTTTACCAATCTCTTACAATTTAAGAAATATTCTGCTGTTATGAAGATGTGGGTGAACGATACCTTTTAAGAGAGTTAAAAGCTGTGACAGCACCAAGTGTTCTCAATAAGACACAATGTAAATGTGCTCCAGCTACTGGAGTAGCTGGTTGCCTGGAAGTGACAAAAAACAGATTCAAATTAGGCCAATCTGTTTAAATTATTTCCCGAAAAGGTACCAATTTCCAATCAACTTTGAATACAGTATATTGACAGTCGTAAAAGCCAATGACACAATCCAATGTTCTTGGGTATAAGACAGTGGGGGAGGGGAGAAAATAAACAGTTTGGAGGAGAACTGCCAAGCCCAAGAGGGTAAAAGATTGCCTAAAAAATAGCTATCTTAAAGGCACCTTTATCAATCAGTAACCTGTGAAGCAGAATCCCTAAGAAGTAGAAAAGAAGACACTGGAAGATCCAGATAGAAGAACCAAAAGCTGGCTGGTTTTGAGATAAGAAGTGTTGTTTTCTAAATCTTAATTGGGAGTTTTATCGGATTAATATTATAGAAGGGAAGGTAAAAGACAGGTTAGAGTAAGGACTTGTGAATAATTGTTAGTTTATTATTCTCTGTTATACTTTAAGAAATAAAGTTGTTATTTTTTACTTTAAATAGTTCTTGGCCACTCAAATTTTACAGATTACTGCATGGGATAAATCTTTTCTGTGTTGCTGGTTTTAAATTAAGCCAAAGAGTTTACCCTATGCTGTGACAGTTTGGGGGCTCAGGTCTATGATCTGAACTGGTTTAGACAGTTTTGAATAGATTTGGGGGTACAAAAAATCCCAGATTTAAACACTTGCAGGTTAATGTCCTAAATCTTTAAATAAAACATAGGTGAGATAATTTGTTTAATTTCGGTGACTTGTGGTTGATTAAATTTAAAGTGGGAGAAATGGCTCCTAAAATTGCTAAAGAGGTTCTGGGATTTGAAGATGATTCCTGAATTTGCTAAGAAAGTTTAGAAGGAAACAAAAAGGCCATACCACAAGAATTAGCAAATAAATTACATTTAGGTTTAACCAAGGACAAAAGTAAAGCTGAAATTGCAAAGGGGTTACTCAAACACTTAGGTGTTTCAGAGAAACAGACAAGTGCAATAGAGGTAGAAAACTTAAATTGCAATTGAGGAAGATGGAGATAGAACTGTACTCCTACAGGAAGATGAGGATGGGATTGAACTGCCAGTTGGTTACTTTTTGAAGAAGATCAATATCCACCAGCAGAAATACTGCACAAGCGAAGAGGAACAATTGAGTTTGGTACTGGCCTTACAACATTTTAATGTTTATGTCATGAACAATGTGTCGGAGACAGTTGTGTGCACTTACCACAATCCGCTTACATTCTTAGAACATTTTAAAGATAAGAATATAAGACTATTTTGTTGGAGTCTTACGTTACAGACGTTGAATTTAAAAATCATATATGTTGCGGGTCAGAAGAATGTAATCACAGATGCATTATCTTATATTTAACTGATAGAGTCTAGATGAGATTTGTCTTTATTTAATGTTTTATATATATCCATGTATATGGGAAGAAGTTAAGGTAAACTTATATTAAAGTTATCTCTATGTTAGGGTGATGTGTTTTAAAAGTAGAGAAAAAAATGAAGCCATCTTTTCATTATGATGGTTCATTTTTTTCTTAAGTGGGGGGTATTATGAAGATGTGGGTGTACTATACCTTTTAAGAGAGTTAAAGGCTAGCAGTGACAGCACCAAGTATTCTCAATGAGACATAATGTAACGTGCTAGCTGGTTGCCTGGAAACGGCAAAAACAGTTTTGAATTAGGCCAATCAGTTTAAATTATTCCCTGAAAAAATATCAATTTCCAATCAAGTTTGAATTGAGTATATTGACAATCTCCTGAAGCCATTTAAGATCTTCCTGACAACACACAGTCATACCTATCATTTGCAAATTTCCATCCCTAAACCATTGCTATATATTGACCACAGCTGGGGCACAAATACTGATCCTTAAGACACCTCACTACTCTCAGCCTGCCAATGTGATAATGACCCTTTTTACTATGAAGAGCCAAGGAAAATCACCCATACAGTGTAATCAAAAAGAATGGGTACCCAATGAACACAGTCCGCGGATTTCTCAGCAACAAATCCAAGCAAGCAGACAAAACATGTCCTGAAACCTGAGCCACTCTCCCCTACATCAAAGTCATCTTGGAAATGACTGCCAGACTACTCAGACCCTTTGGAATCATGGTAGCCCACATATCCACCAACACACTAAAACAGCAGCTAATGAACTTGAAAGTCCCTATACAGACATCAAGCAAAACTAATGTCATTTACAAAATACCTTGCAAGAACTGTAACAAACACTACATGGGTCTAACAGGCAAGAAACTAGCCACCAGGATACATGAACATCAACTAGCCACAAAACGACATGACCCTCTCTCACTAATACCCTTTCTTACAGATGAGGAAGGACATTACTTCGACTGGGACCACACATCCATCCTAGGACAAGCCGAACAGAAGGTCAGCTGTGGAGACGCTTACTGTTGTTTGTTCAGTGCCATTCACAACACCTCCAATACTGAAGCAATCCATGTCAAAAGCAGCAAGATCTGGATAATATCCAGGATTGAGCAGACAAATATCAAGTAATATTTATGCCACAGAAGTGCCAGACAATGACCATCTTCAGCAAAAGAAAATCTAAACATTGTTCATTGACATTCAATGGTATGCCTGTTGCTAAATCCCCACTATAAACATTCTAAGAGTTGCTATTGACCACAGATTGAACTAGATTTGGCATATGATCACAGTGACTATCAAAGCACATCAAAGGTTAGGAATCCTGCAGCGAAAACCTCATCTCCTGTTTCTTCAAAGTCTATCCACCATCTACAAACACTATTCAGCAGTCTAACAAAATATTATCCACTTCCTTGGGTTTGTGCAGCTCCTACAACACTCAAGAAAATTAACACTATCCAGGGCAAAGCAGCTGCTAGACTGAAGTGTGCACCACCCACAAGTTATGCTGCAGAAATTTACTAAGGTCCCTTTGGCAACACTTTCCAAATCCATAACCAATACCCTCTAGAAGGATAAGGACAGCAGATACTTGGACATAGCACCACATGCAAGTTCCCCTCCAAGCCATTCACCATCCTGACTTGTAAGTATATCACGAAATCTTCAGTGTCATTGGGACAAAATTCTGGAATTCCCTCTCTAATGGCACTGTAGGTCTATCTATAGCACATGAACTGCAGTGGTTCAAGAAGCCTGCTCACCATCACCTTCGCAAGGGCAAATAAGATATGCAATAATTGTCAGCCCAGTCAGTGATACCCTTATCTTGCAAATGATTTTTTAACGTCTCCAATTGATGCCAGCATTTAGAACATAAAACATTACAATGTTGCACAGGCCCTTCGGACCTCGATGTTGCACCAACCTGTGGAACCGATCCAAAGCCTATCTATCCGACAGTATTCCACTTTTGTCCATATGTTTATCCGATGACCATTTAAACGCCCTTAAAGTTGGCGGGTCTACTACTGTTGCAGGCAATGCGTTCTACGACCCTACTACTCTCTGAGTAAAGAAACTGCATCTGACATCTGTCCTATATCTATTGCCCTCCAATTTAAAGCTATGTCCACTCATGCTCGCCTTCTGAGGAAAAAGCCTCTCACTGTCCACCCTATCTAACTCTCTGATATAAGATACTGTCTCAATTAAGTAATGTCTCAACGTTTTTCTCTCTAATGAAAACAGCCTATCCTCATAAGACCTTCCCTCCATACCAGGCAACATCCAAGTAAATGTCCTCTGAACCCTTTCCAAAGCTTCCACATCCTTCCTATAATGCAGTGACCAGAACTAAATGCAATATGCCTAGTACAGCTCCAGCATGACCTTGTGGCTCTAAACTCAATCCCTCTACCAATCAAAGCTAACACACCATATGCCTTCTTAACAACTCTATCAACCTGTGTGGCAACTTTCAGAGATCTATGTTCATGGACACCAAGATCTCTCTGTTCATCCACACTACCAAGAATCTTACCATTCACCCAGTACTCTGCATTCCTGCTGCTCCTTCCAAAAGGAACTAAACTCCATTTGCCACCTCTCAGCCCAGCTCTGCAGCTTATCTATTTCCCTCTGTAACCTGCAACATCCTTCAGCACTGTCTGCAACTCCACCAACCTTAGTGTCATCCACAAATTTACTAATCCATCGTTCTATGCCCTCATCTAGGTCATTTATAAAAATGACAAACAGCAGTGACCCCAAATCTGATCCTTGTTGTACACCACTAGTAACTGAACTCCAGGATGAATATTTCCCATCAACCACCACCCTCTGTCTCCTTTCAGTTAGCCAATTCCTGATCCAAACCACTAAATTACCCTCAATCCCATGCCTCCACATTTTGTGCAATAGCCTACCATGGAGAACCTTATCTAATGCCTTACTGAAATCCATACACCACATCAACTGCTTTACCCTCATCCACCTGTTTCGTCACTATCTCAAAGAACTCAGTAAGGTTTGTGAGGCATGACCTACCCTTCACAAAACCATATTGATTATCCCTAATCAACTTATTCCTCTCCAGATGATTCTAAATCCTATCTCTTATAACCTTTTCCAACACTGTACCCACAACTGACGTAAGACTCACTGGTCTATAATTTTCAGCGTTATCTCTACTTCTCTACTTGAACAAGGAGACAACATTTGTTATTTAAGTTATTAGATGGTGCAAATCATTGAGATTAGATTGACTTGTAATTTTGACAGGACTTTAACTTTCCGATGAAAACTCTGCTGGAATAAATGTTGGAAACATTAAAAGTAATTGCTTGGAAAACATCTTTTTCTCCAGCAGCACTCATGTCACAAATGGGCAATTAGTAATGTAACAATAAGTAGAGAACACAAGATTTACTAGCTGGCAAGACTGACTAGGTACAGATTACTGGTGACAGTACAAAAGAAGAATTTTAACTGAGAGAAATGAGAACAAAAATGTTTTGTTAATTTTGAGTAGCAAAGAGAATTTCAGACTTACAATAAAATAATGAGTCCCAGAAATGTCCAGGCTGTGGTTAGTCGATGTTTTAGTTGTGATTCACAATGCCATTAAGCCATAAACTGTATTTGAAACTAAACATAATGCAGAAGATTCAGAAAAAATGGAGACACGGATCAAAAAACTGAGCATTGATTTGGTCACAAGAAGTATCAGTCCAGTAATGAATGTGTTGGTGGCCGAATCCTTCAGTTGCATTTCTTTTTTATTTGTTCATGCAATTTGGGCTTTACTAGCTAAGCTGGCATGTATTGGCTACCCATAATTGCCTAGGATCAGTCAAAACTGTTGATAGTCACATGTAAGCCAGACCACCTAAGGATGACAGGTTTCTTTTCCTAAGAAGCATTAGTGAATAAGATGTTTTTTTACAACAATTCAACAACTATTTGCCTAACTTTTAATTTCAGATTATTTTCTGGTTTCAAATTTCACCATCTGCCATAGTAGGATTCAAATCCTCGTTTCAGGACATTAACCTATGGTTGTGGATTCCCAGTCCAGTGATGTTTACTGCCCTGTTATCACCTGTCTCTAATATTAGACAATGGATATATATACCATGTGTGGCATAGATTGTGAAATGTTACCTAGTCTGTCTTTGTAATAAGGATTGGACCATAGTTAAAGAATTTGAGAGTTCCACCAGTTTGAGATTTGGGAGTGATAGCTAAAATCTTTAAAAAGAACAGGCATTCATTGTAAAATAGCCAGAATCAATCATTTTATGAGCACTATGTAATATCCAGTGAAATGCTGTTAATGAGTAGATGATAAATGACAAGAGTGCAGATGAAACTCAATATGGTAAACACTTAAGCTATAATGGTTGGAAAATCTATGAATTTGCACTTCACACAATCTGAACATGCTTGCATTCTTTTAATATAGCATACCTCTCTTCTAAAGGAGTTAATGAAGTGTTGCTAATATAACAGTGAGAATTTTTAGACAAGAAGTTAATTGTGTTGAAATTACATCGGCAATTTGCCCATTCAACTTCCAAAAAAATGAAAAAAATTAGCAAAATATTCTTGAATAATGTAAAACAGGCAAGTAATAGTTGTGACATTTGTAAGAAATACCAAAGGACATCTTCATAACCTGTAGTAAACCTGCCCTTAGAGAGGATTACAACAAGACTTTAAGCTGTGAAATAAAGAAAAAATATCC
Source organism: Chiloscyllium punctatum (assembly GCF_047496795.1). NCBI lineage: Eukaryota > Metazoa > Chordata > Chondrichthyes > Orectolobiformes > Hemiscylliidae > Chiloscyllium > Chiloscyllium punctatum. The sequence continues at coordinate 71,071,195 of NC_092743.1, forward strand.
ATTTTATATTTTGTAGTCTTTGCAACCAGATTCAGACAGTCAACAGTAATTTGCACAACAATGATAAAATAATTAATGGAAGATGGACAGGGTCAAGACTTGTACCATTGGCATAATTTGTCACTGATCATGAGGAAGAATTTGCTAACGATGAATTTAGGTTTATGTGTGTGAATTATAAAAAGAATAGTTATGAATTTGGATTCAGAAAGCCCATTAATCAGTAGTGATGTGAAAGGAGCCATGCGGTAATACACAGAATAGGTCAAAAATCTTTGACAGATCGCCAAACTGTAAATTCGTAGTTGCACGAATATGGGATTTCTATGCTAAGACTTCATCATAGATGGTCAGAAGATATAACCCACATCAGATAGTTTATCACAGAAATCCAAAAGTTTCATTTGTAATAAGTCTGGGAAGGAATTACCATTAACTACACCTTTTTAAGCTTTTGAATACTCTGCACTCAGGCAAAAAGGCTTTCCTTAAAACTAAAACCTCATAAAAAGGCCCTTAGAATGTACAGGAGCAGGTTGAATGTACTGGATGAGAAGAAACAGGCTAAGTCTCTGGGACATGAAATACAAAAATTAAGGCAAAAACACATAGTGTAAACTTGAACAGTGGCTCTGGAAGTGGATATGTTTTCAAAAAGAGTTCACAAACCATTGAAAGGTGTCCTTTGAACAGTAACAAACTCAAACAAAAAAGACACAATAGAGCTTAACAAGGCTAAAGAATATAATATAAACCAAGAATACCACCAGGATCAAAAGCAGAATTGATCAGAAAATGTTAATGGCTGCAAAATATTAGAAGCTAAAAAAAGCTGTGAAATAGCAAAGTTTATAAAGTTGGAGGGAATTCAGAGCATTCACAGAGGTGATGGGACTCATAGAGTCAAACTAAGGCTAATGACACATGTTTTTGGAGGAAACCTAGATGACCAAGATGAAAGAGTAAATTCATGAACAGCAGGAAAAGGAAGTTCAACGATTTTATTTTTATTCCTTACTTCAGTTGTGTTGGAAAAGGCTATAAGAGATAGGATTTATAATCATCTAGAAAAGAATAATTTGATTAGGGATAGTCAACATGGCTTTGTGAAGAGTAGATCCTGCTTCACAAACCTTATTGAGTTCTTTGAGAAGGTGACCAAACAGGTAGATAAGAGTAAACCAGTTGATGTGGTGTATATGGATTTCAGCAAGGCGTTCAATAAGGTTCCCCACAGTAGGCTATTGTACAAAATGTGGAGGAATGAGATTGTGGGAGATATAGCAGTTTGGATCAGTAATTGGCTTGCTGAAAGAAGACAGAGGGTGGTGCTTGATGGGAAATGTTCATCCTGGAGTCCAGTTACTCGTGGTGTACCGCAAGGGTCGGTGTTGGCTACACTGCTGTTCATCATTTTTATAAACGACCTGGATGAGGGTGTAGAAGGGTGGGATCGTAAATTTGCAGACGACACTAAGGACAGTGGAATTGTGGATAGTGACGAAGGATGTTGTAGGTTACAGAGAGACATAGATAAGCTGCAGAGCTGGGCTGAGAGGTGGCAAATGGAGTTTAATGCGGACATGTGTGAGGTGATTCACTTTGGTCGGAGGAACTGGAATGCAAAGTACTGGGATAATGGTAAGATTCTTGGTAGTGTAGATGAGCAGAGAGATCTCAGTATCCAGGTACACAGATCCTTGAAAGTTACCAACCAGGTTGACAGGGTTGTGAAAAGGGCATATAGTGTTTTAGCTTTTATTAATAGAGGGATTGAGTTCCGGAACCATGAGGTTATGCTACAGCTGGACAAAACTCTCGTGCAGCCGCACTTGGAGTATTGTGTACAGTTCTGGTCACCACACTATAAGAAGGCTGTGGAAGCTTTGGAAAGGGTGCAGAGGAGATTTACTATGATGTTGCCTGGTATGGAGGGGAGGTCTTACGAAGAAAGGCTGAGGGATTTGAGGCTGTTTTCATTGGAGAAAAGAAGGTTGAGAGGTGACTTAATAGATACATATAAGATAATCAGAGGTTTAGATAGGGTGGACAGGGAGAGCCTTTTTCCAAGTATGGTGACTGCGAGCATGAGGGGGCATAGCTTTAAATTGAGGGGTGATAGATATAGGACAGATGTCACAGGTAGTTTCTTTACTCAGAGAGTAGTAAGGGTATGGAATTCTTTGCCTGCAACGGTAGTAGATTCGCCAACTTTAAGTGCATTTAAGTTGTCATTGGACAAGCATATGGATGTACATGAATAGTGTAGGTTAGATGGGCTTCAGATTAGTATGACTGGTGGGCACAACGTCGAGGGCCGAAGGGCCTATACTGCGCTGTAATGTTCTATGTTCTATGTTCTAATAGCTACTTGTGATTGTAGATCAGTTGATATTAAAACTGCATTTCTGCTTCAAAGAGAAATATTTCTTCGACTTCCAAAAGAAGCAAACAACACAGTGAGAACACCCTGGAAGTCAAATAAATATATATGTCCTAAATGATGTATCTGGAGTTTGGTATTTCTCAGAGTCCAGCCTATGTAATTTTGTTTGTTTCCAGCTGAAAACAGACCCAAGCATTCTTTACTGGCACCATGGAAGCAGCTTTCAAATATCTTTATGATGCATGTGGATGATATTTTGAGGGATGGAAGCAGTGAATTTGAAAACATTGTCATAAAGGGACTTGCATCAAAATTCAAATTTGGAAGTCAGGCTTCAGGGTCTTTTAAGTACATGGGAATGGAAATTAGGCAGAATGGATCAAGTGTCACTTTGCATCAACATTGCAATTTGTCTAAAGTAGGGCCTCACAAAAATAAATGGCTCTTTACTGCAGAAACCTAACATCCTTCTTCAGGATGACATATTCACAACATTGTTACTCTCCCACACTTTCTGCTTTTATTTCAGATTCCCAGTATTCACAGTATTTAGCTTTCATTTGTTTATTTCATATTAGCTAGTCTATGTGGTCAGGTGATTGGTCATTTTAAGCCAGTATTTTGTCCCCTTTAAACCAATTTCAGGCCATGAAAGTCAAAAGAATTAAAATCAAATGATAAATTTGAAAATCATTACTCAATACATTGTCACCATCATGACAAGATGGTGAATTGTACAATTTAATATGGACTATTGGAAATGTTGAGTAGCGTTGTTACGGAATGTTTCTTGTTATAAAGTCATAGAGCTGTACAGCATGGAAACAGACCCATCAGCCCAGCTCGTCCAAACCGACCACATATCCTAAATTTATCTCATCCCACTTGTCAGGATTTGCTCAATATCCCTCTAAACACTTCCTATTCATATGGGCAAAAGTGAGGACTGCAGATGCTGGAGATTAGAGTCAAGATTAGAGTGGTGATGGAAATGCACAGCAGGTCATGCAGCATTCAAGGAGCAGGAAAATCGATGTTTCAGGCAGGAGCCCATTCAGATGCATTTTAAATGTTGTTATTATACCAGCCTCCACATCCTCCTCTGGCAGCTCATTCCATATGCGTGCCACCATCTGTGTAAAAAGAGTTGCCCGTTAGATTTCTTTTAAATCTCTCCACTCTCACCTTAAATCTATGCCCATAGTTCTGGACTTCCTTACCCTGCGGAAAAGACCTATCACCCTATCCATACTCCACATGGCTTTAACAAATCATTATCAGGTCATCCATCAGCCTCCGACACTCCAGGAAAAATAGCCCCAGCCGATTCAGCGTCTCCCACAACTGAAATCCACCAACCCTAACAACATACTTGTAAATTTCTTTCTGAACTCTTTCAATTTACACGACATCCTTCCTATAGCAGGGAGACCAGAATTCAAAGCAGTATACCAAAAGTGACCTAACCAATGTACTGTACAGCTGCAATATGACCTCCCTATTCCTATACTCAATGTGCTGATCAAAAAAGGCAAGCATACCAAATGCCTTCTTCAATATCCTGTCTATACCCAATATCCTATCCAACTCACTTTCAATGAACTGTGAACCTGAACTCCAAAGTCTCTTTGTTCAGCATCATTTCCCAAGCCCTTACCATTAAATATATACGTCCTGCCCTGATTTGTCTAAATTAAACTCCATCTGCTACTCCTTGGTCCAAAGGCCCATCTGATCAAGGTCCCATTATATGCTGAGGTAACCGTCTTCACTGTTCACTATACCTCCAATGTTGGTGTCATGTGAAAACTTATGAATCATACCTCCTATGTTCATATCCAAATCGTTTATATAAATGACAAAAAGCAGCAGACCCAGCACCAATCCTTGTGGCATACTGCTGGTCATAAGCCTCCAGGGTGAAAAACAACCCTCCACCACCATCCTGTCTCCTACCTTCAAGCCAGAGCTATCCAAATGGCTAGTTCTCCCTGAATTCCATGTGATCTAACCTTGCTAACCAGTCTATCATATGGAACCTCATCAAATGCCTAACTGAAATTCATATAGATCATGTCCACCACTCTGCCTTTGTCAATCCTCTTTGTTATTTCTTCAAAAAACTGAATCAAATTAGTGAGACATGTTTTCTCATGCACAAAGCCATGTTGACTATTCCTTCAGTCCTTGCCTTTCCAAATATATGTAAATCCTTTCCCTCAGGATTCCCTCCAACATCTTGCCCACCACTGATGTGAGGCTCACTGGTCAACAGTTTCCTGGCTTTTCCTTCCAACCTTTCTTAAATAGTGGCACCACATCGGCCAACCTTCAGTCTTCTGGCACCTTACCTGTGACTATCGATGATCCACATATCTCAGCAAGGGTCCCAGCAATAACTTCCCAAGTTTCACGCAGAGTTCTAGGATACACCTGATCAGGTCCTGGGGATTTATCTACCTCAGTGCATCTTAAGACATCCAACACCTCCTCTCCTGAAATATGGACATTTTTCAAGATGTCGCTATTTATTTCTCCTAGTTCTCCACATTCCATATCCTTCTCCCCAGTAACAACTGACGCAACATACTTGTTTAGTATCTCCATCTCCTTCAATTCTACACATAAGTTTGTTAACTTTTATTTCAAAATTTTGACTTAAAGAATTCTGTGAAGGTGTATGAAAAGGTTGAAGAAATCCAAGAATGTGTCAGATGCCTTCTCCCTTCCTCTTCCTCCCAAGATGCCTTCTAAAGGTCAAGTATTCAGTGCCATATCCCCACTGGAGCAAGGTTGTGGAGAGAAAACCCAACCAGCATGAACTTGGACATCTGATCCTGGATGTTATTCTTTCATGTCATCAAATTTCTCCATTACTGCTTTTCTTCTGACATTTTATGAGTGTTTGTTCTCGACTATGAACAATGCCTGTTCACAGCTTTCCTGAAATGTCTGCTGTTTTGTTTTCTTCCTTTATGGTAAATATCAACTGAAAGTAATGACTAATCATTTCCTCACAAGATTATTGACACAAATCCATTAAGGCCACTATCCCATTCCCAAGTCACCCTTTATTTAGAGCACATAGTACATGCCACTGACCCAGCTAGCTCAGAGCTGGTTCCTAGAGTGAACAGAACCTCTGATACTCCTGTTTATTTCTGTCAGCTAGAGTTCCTTGATTGGACCAGATTAACAGCCACATTCAGGGAACTCATATTCTATGAATTCCACCTGGCTGACCTCAATCCAATCACTCATCCAATCAATATTCCAGACCACCTCCCCCCTGACCCCACACCCCAAAATCCTGGGATATTGGCTCATTCCTTTTCCTGTGGGCTTCTCCTTCTCCAACTCTACTTTGGATTCTGGCAGTGTGCACCAGACCATAGCCAACCTCTTATGTCCAGAGTATCTCAGCTAAAATTTATCTTCTTCTTTAGGCAATAATGACATTGAGGCTGTGACATCTGCCATACCCCTCTGATCCTCAGAGGTTTCTTCAACACTAGGAAGAGGGAGAGAAGCTGGATTCTGAGAGCCTTGCCAGATGATCTGAGGGTCTGGTATGTTTTGTTCCTGCACCATTTGCAAGGTTGGAGCCTTGATGTGGTCCACATGCTTGTTCAGGATCGCTTCTCCTATCTGAGCCTTGTACGTGATGAGGCTTGATTTTGCAACAACCACTCTTAGCCATGCAGGGCCATTCCTGTGGTTTCGACAACAAACTTTGGCTCCTGAAGTAAACTGCCTTTCTAGCTTAGAGGAATCTATTAGTGTTTCTGATGCCATTTCACGCTCCCAACTAGGTCTGGAAAGATTAGATTTAACCTGGTGCAGTGTTTTATCCCCAGTAGATATTCAACTGGAGCTATCCTTTTAGTTGCGTGAGGCTTAGTTCTATAATAAAACAGGAACCAAGACAGTTTGATATCGAATGAAGTGATAGTCTGTTACATTAAGCCTGCGTTCAAAGTTTAGACTGCTCTTTCCACCAGACCATTAGACAACATTTGGCATGGAGCAGTCCTTACATGCTAAATGCCATTCAACTTCAGGAAATACTGGAATTCCAAGCTGGAATGATGGCCCATTGTGACCAATACCTCTGGGATTCTGTGTATTACAAAAGATGCTCGTAATCTTTTAATCGTCACTCCTGGGTTTGACGAATGAACTCAATGCATATCTAATCACTTGGAGTAAGCATCCACAATGACTAAAAACATAGAGCCATAAAAAGATTGGCATACTCAATGTGTAACCAAGTCTAGGGTTTACCAGGCCATTCCCACAAATGTTGGCGAGCTGGTGGCGGTAATGTTTGTCCTTGTTGGCATCCTGGGCGTCGTCCCACCAATGCGGCTACATTGCCATCCAATACTAACCACCAGGCATAACTTCTCACTGATATCTTTTTTTGGAAACCCCTGGATGGCCCTGGTGAAGTACAGTCAGTATCAGACATCAACCTTTGCTCGGAACAATCACTCTTGCTCCCATTATAAAATGGTGATCTGGTTTCACTAGTTCCAGAAACTTCAATTCTGTGATGACCCTTTTGTTACCCTCATCACCACCAGCTATTTTAGTTTTTCCAGGGTGAGATTTGTTTTTGAGTTCACCGTCTGACATTGTCAGTAGAAGAGTGTCCAGAGAGTTTAAAACCAAAACAGGCCCTTCTAGTGGCAGCAACACCAGCGATGTATCCATCAGCGGGTGATAGCTCAAGGCATCTGCATTTGCTAAAGCCTCCTGGGCAGTGTTCCAACTTGTAATTTTCACACGTAGAATAAGAGTCCAGTGTTGAATTTGACCTGAAGCTGTGGACGGCATGTCCCTGTCCTCTTTAAGTAAATGATCTGTTACTGTTACAAATTTACATTCATTAAGGTATTGGTGGATCTTTCTCATACCAAAGATGACCACCAATCCTTCCTTCTCTTTCTAGGTGTATTCTCTTTGGCATCAGCCAAAGTCCAGGAAGCATACGCTATTTGGCATTTCACTCCACCAGACTATTGGAGAGCCAACACTACCCTGATACTGTGCAGGGAGGCTTGCATGCCACCACATCTCGCTCAGGATCATAGTGGACCAACACGTTAAATGACATTAGCTGCTTCTTCACTTCTCTAAAGGCTGCATGTTGGCTATGAGACCATTTCCATGACTGGCTCTTGTTGAATATTAGATGTAAGCATGCCAGAATGGAGGCCAGGTTACATATGAATTTCCATAATAGTTCACCAACCCAAGGAAAGTCATTAGCTCCAGTACAGATGCGAGGATCAGATACCTTTGATTGCCCTCACTTTATCTTACCATGGGTGATGATTCTGTATCTCAGGTAAGTCACTTGGGTGCCTGGAACTCATATTTTTTCCTCCTAAGGCATACATGTTGGAGAAATGCTTAAGCACTATGTCCAAGTTCGCTAAATGCTCTTTATTGGTCTTCCTGATTATTAGCATGTCATCCAGTTAAATGGCAACCTGAGGTAGGCCTTGAAAATTGTTCTTCATTGTCCACTGGAAAATGCACAGGCTGATGATACCTCAAAAGGCAATCTCATATATTGGTATTAATTGTAGCATACATCTGGGCATCCTCACCTAATCGCAATTGCAGGAATGTGGACTCACATCCAGCTTTGTAAAGAACAGCACACCCTCTCCCCTGCCAACTCTCATCCCACCGGTTTTGCATATAAGTCTTCAATGCAAGGGTTTGGATATGTATCCAGCTGTGAAAACCAGTTTACTGTTTGTTGGAATCCCAATTCATAATCAGTGTGACCGTTCTGTAAATTCTACAGGTTTGATGATTTTTGTAAGGCAAATGGCACTAGCAGGCTTTGCAGAATTCATTGAATCATAGAATCCATATAGTGTGGAAGCAAGCCATTTGGCCCATTGAGTCCACACCAACCTTCCAAAGAGCATCCCATCCAGACCCAACCCACTACTCTACCCATGTAACCCCATGTTACCCATGACTAACCCACCTAATCTGCATATCTCTAGATATTATGGGCAATTTAAGAATAACCATTCCACCAAACCTATGCATCTTTGGACTGAGAAAGGAAACCAAAGTACCCGGAGGAAACCCATGCAGACACTGGGAGAGTGTGCAAACCCCATCAGACTGTCACCCAAGGGTGGAATCAAGCCCAGGTGCCTGGTTCTGTGAGGCAGTAGTGTTAACCATTGTGTCACACTGTGTCACCCCCAACTGTGGAATTGCTTCTTGGTCAACCTGCAAGGTGGCCTTGGTCCCCATGCTTGTCTCTTGACCTTTCTGAAAAAAAATCTGGTTTAAATAGAACTGCACTTTGCTAATGAAAAATGTTGAGCCAAACTAATTGAATTTTTCTCAACTAGTTTGCCACATCAAGCTTGGGTCTGAGCCTTTTACAATAATAAGTGATAACTGAACTGGTTATTTCTCATCAGAGTCTGGAACTGAAATTGTACTCTTCATTTGTAGGGGTTCCCTGGTATAAGTTCTCAGGTAGCTGAGGTCTCATGCAAACCTAAGGGTTGGAGTCCAGAGTGAGTTTTGGTAAAGACTGTTTCCAGAATCACTGATACAGCTGCACCAGTTTTGAACTCAATTAGAACTGGGTGACCATTTAAACAGGTGTTTATTTTGATTGGTTCTGATTTGAAAGCTGCTAAGCAATTTAACTATTCCAAGCTAGCTGTAGGTGGACTTTCTAAGGTGTGTATTGGCTTCTTTGTTCTCTTACTCAATTCAGGCTTGGTGGGACTTTTGCTTTCTCAAATCTAAATACCAGCAACAACTACAATGGCCTGCTAGCTTGGATTTTTGAGAAACTTTTAACCATTTGGTTTTGTTTTGGGTGTATTGATTCTATGGCTTTAGAAAATGTATTTGTTCTTTGTTTTGAAGAGATGTTTTAATGAGGTGCCAGCTGTCTATTTGAATCAAAGTAATTGATCTGTGAGTCCTTGGGGTTTCCTTCAATGTGGGAACAATTGAAGCAGCCTGAATGGGTGGCGTCAAGCTCCTCCAGAGCCAGCACTTTTTAGTTTTAGTTTTTCAGTCACAGTTGCTGAGATCTTGAGGCTGGATTTGAAAGCTGCAGTTCATTTCTCCCTGCTGCTCTGTTTCAAAGTTGTCTGTTGATGTTTTTCCCCCTGGACTGAAAAATGATATTTGAGACAATCTATTTAATTGAATTTGCCTTTGCCAAGAGTGTGTTTATGGGATGTTACTACTTTGAAACAGTTACTATTTAGTAGTTAAATAATCTGTTTTTCTGTTAAGTATTCCAATACAGTTAAGTTATTTGATTTTTTTTTCTTTCTTTGGTTATGCACCATAGTTAAAGTACAACTAAAGTGTGTTTTGCTTCAACTCTGGTAGTTTGACCAATCAAATTGCATCTGGAACACATCGCCTTTAAAATAAGAAAAAGTTAGGCTGCCTTCTTAATATATTTTGAGGAGGTTTGGTCTGGTCCATAAGAAGGGATTTTGCTGCAGGAGTCCTACAGCTGCTCTGTTCAGAATGTGAGTGAGGCTATGCAATTGCCTTCAGTCAAGTGGAATTCCCTGAGCTCAGTCAGCCTGGTGAGCGTGTCCACTTACATCAGAATACCCAATAACTCATAGGCTTGACTTGCTATATTTTCTAACGATAAAGCCAGTTGCAGTTCCTGTTTTGAAGTCAAGTTAGCGTTTAGCTAGTAGGCACTTTTGCATGGTCACATCATTCATCCCACATACCAAATGATCTCTCAGCATCTCATTCAGAGTTAAATCAAAGTCACATGCCTCTGCCAGTCGTCTTAACCTTGTCAAAAATTCCATTTTGGATTCCTCTGGTTCTCCAACTGCTGAGTAAAACTGATAGCATCTCAGAATTAAAGAAGGCTTGTGGTTATAATATTACTCAGCTAAATCTATCAACTCTTGAAATGTTTTTGTTTTATCTGGTGCCTTGGGGAAAGTTAGGCTTCTAATAACTGAAAAAATTGCAGGTCTACAAGGTGTTAGAAGGATTACACTTTTGTTTTGTCTGCCCTGATGTCATTTGCCTGGAAAGTAAACCCATTCTTTCCACATTCTGGGCCCAGTCTTTGACAACAGGATCAATGAGTCAAACTATCCAAAATAGCAGCATGATGCCAGAAATGCTTACCCTAACTCAAAGACAATTGTTGTGAGCATGCATGCATCTTCAGAAGCATATTTTTCTCTCGTCACCGCTGAAATAACTCCATGAAGCCCAGTATCCTGTTACCAAGTCGGCCTTTATTTATGCATACATAGTACATGACACTGACCCCTGTCAACCATTGCTCCCTCTTTGAACCAGGTTAACAGCCCCAATCAGGAAACTCATATTCTATGAGGTCCACATAGCTGATCTTGTTCCAATCACTACAATTATCATCAGATCTTCTGAGCTCACATTGCTTCTGATCATTTGCTTTCGCTGAATATAAATGAGTTCATGTTGACTTTGATATCCTCTCCATGCTTATCATACACTTTTTTTTTTGTAACTCTTACTAATTGGATTATTTCTATTTTTCCCATTCACCATGATTTTGTGTTTGTTTTATATTTTTGTTTTGTTTCTTTGGTTTTAGTCTTATGTTGTCATTTACCTATGTGTTTCATTCTCCATATTTGAATTTTCTAGCAAATAGAACTGTTATGCTTTCAAGATATAAACAATTTCTGTGTCACATTGAAGTATTTTTGAACAATTCCCACTAATCTGCTGTAATTTTACTGGAGTTGTAACTCCTTTCATTTTATTCCAAGTCATCATATCATTCTTCATCAAGTTATAAGATTATTTTAAAATGAGAGTTATTAACATGTCCTGTTACACATTTTTCTTTACTTCACCAAACTCTGCATATTTGATGGGGATTAAAATACAGATTAACTGATTTGCAACTCAACATTTTAAGAAACCTTTGCTTTATTCCATGTTTTGACTAGAATTATAATGCTCAGCCTTAAGGTTTGCTGTGTTGTTAAATAAACTTTGCCCACTTTCCACACAATTCTCTAGCATTACTGACAGGAAAATAATATTATATTTGGACTACTACTAATTTACATAAGTAAATTCACATTCCTGCTGACCAATCACATTAACCCCCTACCTGAATCCAACAATCTTCCACCAGCCCCACCCTGTATTTACGTTTGGGGTCCTCCCCCCTCCTCCCCAATCCTGATGAAGGTTTTCAGCCTGAAACGTTGACTTTCCTGCTCCTCAGATGCTGCCAGGCCTGCTATGCTTTTTCCAGTGCCAGGTTTTTCAACATGTACAAAGGTACAATGAAAAGTTTTGTTTTGCATGCAGTTCAGGCAGATCAGATCATTCAATGAGCTTTAGAGTAATATAACTGAGCAAAGAATACAATACAGAAAAGGCTCACAAACAATGAGATCAACATTGAAATTTAAAATTTGAGAGATCCATTCGGAGCATTCATACTTTGGATATTCCTGAGCGATAATCCAGTAAAGCTATGAGTGGAACTGAGAAATAAGAAGGGTGTAATCACTTTCATGGGATTGTACAAATTGGGAAATTGAGGAGTAGCTATGCAGGGAGATCACAGATAGCTGCAAGAATAATAGGGATGTAAAAGTAGCGGAATCTAACTTTCTAAACATAGACTGAAACTGCCATAGGGCTTGAATGGGGAGGAACTTGTTAATTGCATTCAAAAGAATTTCTCAATTAATACATAGATGGTGAATTAGAGAAGCAGCAAAACTTGAATTGCTCTTGGAAAATAAGGCAAAGCAAGTGACTGAGGTGTTGGTGGGAAAGCACTTTGGGACCAGTGACCATAATTCTATCAGTTAAAGCTCTAAATTGGGGCAAGACCAATTTTGATGGTATCAGATGGGAACTTTCAAAAGTTGTTGGGGGAAGCTGTTTGCAGGTGAAAGAACATCTGGCAAGAGGAGGCTTCTGAAGCGGGATAATGAAAGTTCGGGGCCAGCATGTTTCCTATTAGTGTGAAGGCAAGGCTGACAGGAGGAATGAATACTGGAAGACTAGAGGTATTGAGGCTCTGGTTAAGCAAAAGGAGGAGGCATATGTCAGGCACAGACAGTTGGGATCAAGTGAATCCCTTAAGGAGTATAGGGAGTGTAGGAGTATACTTCAGAGGGAAATCAGGAGGACAAAAACGGGACATGAGATAGCTTTGATGGATAGAATAAAGGAGAGTCCAAAAATATTCTATGGTATATTAAGGACAAAGAAGTAACAAAGGAGAGAATGGAGACCCTGAAATATCAATGAGACTTGTCGATGTGTGAAACCACAGGAGATGGGTGAGATCCTAAAAGAACATTTCTTGCCAGTGCTTACCATGAAGAAAGACATGGAAGCTAGGAACTCTGAGAAATAAATAGTAATTTCTTGAAAGGAATCCACATTACAGAAGGGGAGGTGCTGCAGGTCTTAAAATATATGAAAGTAGATAAAACCCTGGGACCTGATTAGGTCTGTCCCAGGACATTGTGGGAAGTGAGGGATGCAATTACAGGGTCCCTAGCAAAGACATTTATATCATTAACAGCCATGGGTCTGGTGCTGGAATTCTGGAGCGTGACTAATGTTGTGCCATTACTTAAGAAAGGCTGCAAGGAAAAGCCAGGGAACTACACACTGGTGAACTTAATGTCAATGGCGGGTAAGTTGTTGAAGGGGATTCTGAGAGAAGGATCTATATGCATTTGGAAAGGCAAGGACTGATTGGGATAAACAAAACCTGGTTTTCTTCATGGAAAATCAATCTCACAAATCTGATTGTGTTTTTTGAAGAGGTGACCAAGAAGTTAGACAAACGCAAAATAGAATACATGGACTTTAGCATGGCCTTAGACAAAGTTCCATATGGTAGGCTGGTTTGTAAAGTTAGATCACATGGGATCCAGACACAGTTAGCCAATTAGATACAAAATTGGCTTCACAATAGGTGACAGAGAATGATGGTAGAGGGTTGAAGTTCAGAGTGGAGGCCTGTGACCAGTGTTGTGTCTCAAGGATTAGTGCTGGGCCCAATTTGTTCATCATTTATGTAAATGATTTGGATGAAAATATAGGAGACATGGCTAATAAGTTTGTGGATGACATCAAGTGGGCATTTAAATTGTCATTGGACATACATATGGATAATAATGGAACGGTGTAGGTTAGATGGGCATCAGATTAATTTCACAGGTCGGCACAACATTGAGGGCCAAAGGCCCTGTACTGCACTGTAACATTCAATGTTCTATGTTCTATCAAAATTGGTGGTTTAGTAGACAGTGAAAAAGGTTAACTAAGAATACAATGGGATCTTGATCAACTGGGCCAGTGGGCTGAGGAATGGCAGATTGAGTTTAATTCAAATAAATATGAGGTGTTGTATTTTGATATGACAAACCAGGGCAGGACTTACACAGGTAATGTTAGGATCCTGGGGAGTGTTTCTGATTAATCTAACTTACCTACTGGTCAGCATTAAACCCAGAACCTAGCCCTTCTGCATTAAACTTAGAATTCCCAACAGGAAACCTATTATACAGCCTCCAATATTTATTCAACACTGTCTTAAAATAGAACTCAATTTAGAATGAAGAATATATAAGAAATTGTTTTTAACAGTTGTAAGTACCAACACATAGCATGAAATATCCACAAACATTCTCAGTTAGCTACATTGCATTAATTATGTACTTGATTTTGATTAATCTCTCGAGTAACTGCCATATGAATTAAGGTGAACAGTCACAAGGCCTGACTGAAAGATTTAAGAAATAGTATTTACAACGAGGGGTGGCATTATAAGCAAAAGAACTGAAGAACTAGGAGCAAGAGTAGGCCGTCTGGCCATTCGAGTCTGCTCCGCCATTCAATAAGATCATGGCGGAACTTTTTGTGGACTCAGATCCACATACCCGTGCTCTCACCGTATCCCTTAATTATTTTATTGTTCAAAAATTATCTACCTTAACTTTAAAAACATTAATTGAAGTCGCATCAACTACTTCACTAGGCAAGGAATTCCATAGATTAACAACCTTCTAGGTGAAGACGTTCCTTCTCAATTCAGTCCTAAATCTGCTCCCCCTAATCTTGAGGCTATGCCCTCTTGTCCTAGTTTCACCTGCCAGTGGAAAGATCCTCTCTACTTCTGTCTTATCTATTCCCTTCATAACTTTATATGTTTCTATAAGATCCCCCCCCCCCCCTCCAATCTTCTGAATTCCAATGAATATAATCTCAATCTCCTCAGTCTCTCCTCATAAGCCAATGCCCTCAACTCCGGAATCAACCTAGTGAACTTTGTCTGCACCCCCTCCAGTGCGAGTACATCCTTTCTCAAGGAAGAAGACCAAAAATGCACACAGTACTCCAGATGTGGCCTCACCAGCACCTTGTACAGCTGCAACATAACCTTCCTGCTTTTAAACTCAATCCCTTTAGCAATGAAAGACAAAATTCCATTTGCCTTCCTAATTATTTGTTGAACCTGCAGATTAACCTTCTGTGATTCATGCACAAGGACACCAAGGTCCCCCTGCATTGCAGCATGCTGCAGCTTTTTACCATTCAAGTAATAATCCTTTTTATTATCATCACTCCTAATAAAATGTATGACTTCACATTTATTTACATTGTATTCGATCTGCCAGGTCTTTGCCCACTCACTCAATGTATCTACGTTCCTCTGCACAGTTGCACAGTCCTCTTCATGCATTGCTGTATTACTCATTTTAATGTCATCTGCAAACTTTACACGTATCTGCTGTTCCTGTTCTTCTAGATGCAAGTAGTCTTAGGTTTGGAAGGTGCTACCTAAGGACCTCTGGTAAATTTCTGCATTGCATCTTGAAAATAGAACACACTGCTGCTACTGAACATCATTGGTGAAGGGAGTGGATACTGTGGATATGGTGTCAATCAAGTCTGCTACTTTGCCCTGGATGGTGTCAAGTTTCTTGAGTGTTGCTGGAGCTTCACCCATCCAGGCAAATGGGAAGTATTCTACCACACTTCTGCCTTATGCCTTACAGAGAGTGAACAGGCATTGGGGAGTCAGAAGGTGAGTAACTCATTGTAGTATTTCTGGCCTCTGACCTGCTCTTGTATCCATTTTATTTATGAATGGAGTCCAGTTAAGTTTCAGTCAATGGTAACTCAAGGATATTGATACTGAGGGATTCAGTGATGGTAATACCATTGAATGACAAGGGTGTTGGTTAGGTTATCTCTTATTGGAGATGGTCATTGTCTGGCATTTGTGTTGCACAAATCTTACTTGCTACTTGTCAGCCTGAGATGGATATTTTTCAGGTATTGTTGCATTTTAAAGATGGACTGCTTCAGTACCTCAATCGTCACGGATAGTGCTAAATATGGTACATCATTCATTATCATTGGTGATTTTTTGCAGACGAGAATGACTCTTTTCCTTTCTCGGTGAGTGTGTAGATGTCTGTATGAAGGGATTGTGGCTTCCTCAAGCTCTGTTACTTTAGGTAGAAGGTGGTTGCGGGAAGGGGTGGTTGGGGAGTTGGTGTGGCAGTGTGCTCTTAAGCTTTTCTCGCCTGGCTTGTGCTTTTTCCCAATGGCAAGTCTCAAGGTGCTTAACGCCTTCCAGGATGCTCCTCCTTCACTTTGGACAATCTTGGGCCATTGATTTCCAGGTGTCTATGGGAATGCTGCACTTCACCAATGAGGTCTTGAGGGTATCACTGAGTGCTTCCCCTGTCCACCTGAGGTTTACCTGCCATTCCAGAGCTCGGAGTAGTGCACCTGCTTGGGGAATCTCGTGTCGGTCATGTGGATGACCTATCAGCCCATCACAGCCAATCAAGGGTGGTCAGTGCCTCATTGCTGGGGATGTTAGCCGGTTGAGGACATTGGTATTGATGTGTCTTTCTTCTCAGTGGATTCACAGGATCTCGTGCAGGCAACATTTGTGGTACTGCTCCAACACCTTGAGGTGTCTGCTATAGTCAGTCCAAATCTCAGAGTCATACAGGAGGGCAAGAACTGCCACAGGTCTGCAAAGTATGAGCATAGTGTCAGATCTGATGTTGTTGTCCTCAAGCACCGTTTTCCTCATGCGACCGAAATCTGCACTAGCACACTGGTGGCCATGCTGAATCTCTTCATCAATAGCTGCTTTGGCCAACAGGATTCTCCCAAGATATTGGACATGGTCAACTTTCTCTAAGGCCTTCCCTTGGACACTGATAATCAGGGGTTTAACCCACAACACCAGCCAGGTTGGTGGAGGCCTGCAGATGTTCAGCGTGAGACCCATGCTCTAATATTCGTCTATAACGGTGCTGATAATGGTTTGGAGTACATCCTCTGAGATCGTACATACACAAGCATCATCTGCATATTGCAGCTCGATGACAGCAGTTGGAGTGACTTTGGTTTTAGCTTGAAGGCAGTGGAATTTGAATAATTTCCTGCTGGTTCTGTAAGTTAACTCCACTCCACTGTGGAGTCTGTTGGCAGTGAGTTGAAGCGTTGCAACAAAGTAGATTGAGAACAGTGTTGGGATGATGACACAGCCCTGTTTGATACTTGCCTGAATGGAGAATGGCTCTGTAGTGGAGCCATTTGTCATTACCATAACTTTCATGTTGTGGAGCAGGCAAGGGGTGGTGACAAACTTCAACATGCAATCAAAGTGGAGAAGGATGCTTCATAATGCTTCCAGTTTGATGTTTTCAAAGGTCTTATATAAGGTTGAAGAAAGCCATATACAGGTTCTTTTCTCTATATTTCTCCTGCAGCTGTCACGCAGGAAAAATCATGTCTGTTCAGCCCCTCCATGGCCTCAAGCCACACTGCAATTCCGGGAGTAGTTCCTCAGCCAGAGGGAGGACACGGTTGAGGAGGATCTTGGCAATCACTTTTCCATCAATCGACAGCAGGGAGATTGTCCTACAGTTACCACAATCAGATTTGTGCCCTTTTTTGAAAATGCTCATGACTATGGCAACTCAGAGCTCACCCAGAATGCTCTCCTCCTTCCAGATAAGGCAGACAAAGGTGTGTAGCTACAGCAAGAACTCTTTGACTCTGCACTTCGGTGCCTCAGCAAAGATACCATTTGCTACAGTAGCCTTGTTGCTCTTCCACTGGTGGATGGCCTTCTCTATTTCATGTAGTGCTGGGGTGTTGCTGAGCATGTGTATCATGCATTCAAGGGCACACAGATCCATGATAGATCCCTGTTTGTGGAGATCTCTGATGTGCTCCCTCCAGCGTTGTTTGATGGCTTCTTTGTCTTTTGATAAGAATCACTCCATCCTTGGCCAGCAGTGGGTGGGGTCTTGAGTGTTTGGTTTGTATGTTGTCTTGACAGCACAGAAGAAACCCTGCACCTCATGACTGTTAGTTATTCATTGGGCTTCCAATGATTTCTGAACCTACCACCTGTTTTTCATATCACAGATTTGTTATTGGACCTTGGCCTTCAGTTACCTGTAGGCCTGCCTTTTTTCCCCAAGTGCAATTGTTGTTTAATATGAAGAAATGTTAAGTGCCACCAGCTTATTAGTTCTTGGATTTACTGATCATTTTTGTGAAACCTGTATTGGTGTTTCCTGGGCGAGTGACCAACTGAGTTTTTGTAGGCATTGATGATGGCAGTCTTGAGGGAGGACCAGAAACTTTTGGAATCCTGTGACTTAGTATCATTGAGGGTCACTAAGTTTGTGAAGAGGAGTTGGTTGTATGAGGTTATTTTTTCTGGGCCTTTGAGTGTCTCAATGTCGAACGTCTTGTGGCACTTCTGTTGTCTCCGCTGCAGTGGGGCTATAATTGTGTTGACCCTGGCTCAGATCGGGCAGTGGTCCATCCAGCAGTCATCAGCTCCTGTCATGGCACAGGTGATTTTCATGTCTTTCTGATCCCTTGCTCTGATAAGGACATCATCAAGGAAGT
The DNA here is from genome assembly GCF_047496795.1 of Chiloscyllium punctatum. Lineage (NCBI taxonomy): Eukaryota > Metazoa > Chordata > Chondrichthyes > Orectolobiformes > Hemiscylliidae > Chiloscyllium > Chiloscyllium punctatum. The sequence goes on from NC_092743.1 coordinate 71,089,559, forward strand.
GCCAGTGTTTGGAATGCGGGTGCTGCCATGTTGTCTTGTATTTGTCCCTTTGGCAGTGTTGGTGATAACGTGGTTGTGTTTGTGGCATTTGGTCAGGAGAAGGGTCGAGTTTGAGTTTTGCTTCCCTACTTCCTCTTTGCCAATTACATCTCCCCAATTTCAGCACTTTTGCTGACTCCAGCTTTGACATTGCTGAGGACAGTTGTCGGGACTCATATGAGAGATTGGTCAAGGCTGGAGCAGAATTCATCATTGTCCTCAGCTGCTGCACTGAACACTGTGACCTACTGGTTCTGAGCAAGAGTGAGTCAGAGTGTTATGAGCCGCTCATTTGTTTCTCAGGGGGATCCTTTGAGTTGGTCCACCAGTTCACTTTTGATGGCAAAGCCGACTCCATATGTGCAGGACTCTTCTTTGGTCTTGCCTTTCCAGAAAAAATGGTGTCGCCACAACCTTTCTGTCTAAGCTATCCTTCCCCTGCCTGATGGGTTTCACTCGAGGCAGCAATGTCAATTTTGTAACGCCTGAGTTCCTGGGCAACAATGGCGGTGTGGCGTTCCAGTCTGTCTCTGGTGGGCCTGTCCATAAAGGTCCTAACATCCCATCCCGAAGTTCATCCTGAAGGTGTGGGTGGTGCCTGTGGGAGAGTTCTTTTAACTTGGGGAAATCATTGCACGTGGCTCCCAAATGGGCTTAGCAATGCAAGATCTTGGTCCATTGGCGGGGTAGGGGGTATGGCCCAAGACATCTGGAGACGAGGCACTGCTGTTTGGCATTAGATTGCCTGTAGAACACTGGGCAGCATTTCCTGCTGGAGTAATATGGAGTCTGGGGTGAAGAGAGTGGGAGGTAGGGGAGGGGAGAAGAAGGACAGTATGGTTGCCATCATTGTGCTGGTCACTCTCCATCTATGAGTGTAAAAAAAATCTCTGGGCTGGAGAGGGTGGTTTGTAAAATCACTAGGATGGGGGTGGGGCAAGTTTATAAAAAACATTAAACTGCTTTGTGGGTTTATAAAATTGCTGAATTGGGAGAGTAAGAAGTTTATAGAATTACTGGTCTGGGAGCATTTATAAAAGGACTGCAACTGGGTGGGAATTTTATAAAACACTGGGCTACCAGGGATTGTTAGTAAAATCACTGGGCTGGAAGGGTGTTATAAATTTAGTGGGCTGGGGAATATCATAAAGGTTACTGGAGGGATTTAAAACACTAAAAACACTGGGCTTATGGGTTATATAAATGTTGGACTGGGAGGATGTTATAACATTACTGGGCTCCGGGGTGTTATAAATTACTTCGGGGCTATATAAACACTGTGTTGTAGTGGTTATTATAAAGTTACTGGGGATTATATAAACACATGGCTGGGGAGTTATATAAGTACTGGGCTGGGAGGGTCTTATAAATTTACTGGACTTGGGGGATTGGCTGAACATAAAGTGGGCATCTGAGTTTGTTGCTGAACAGGTCATTGCTGAGCAGATGTTGCTTGGTAGCACTGTTGATGGTACCGCCCCATCACTTTACTGATTATTGAGAATAGAGTAATGGGATGGTAGTTGGTCGGGTTGGATTTGTCCTCCTCAGCAGTTTTAGAGTACATATATCATTGTTTTGGACTCCATCACATTGTTGTAACTACTGAAGTTAGTCAGAAAATAGCAGTCTGCCATTGTCATATTACATTGGTTGGTTTTAATTTTATTGATTTGTTTTCCTGTTTCTGGTTCACGTGAATCAGCTTAACTTGTTTGATCTCCATATCAAGGAATCTACAACTTGTGCTTTTATATTTAATTATTAGTCATCGAGATGTACAGCATGGAAACAGACCCTTCAGTCCAACTCATCCATGCTGACCAGATATCTTAATCCTTAGTCCTATTTGCCAGCACCTGGCCCATATCCCTCTAAACCCTTCCTATTCGTATACCCATCCAGATGTCTCTTAAATGTTGTAATTGTACCAATCTCCACCACTTCCTCTGGCAGCTCATTCCATACATGCATCACCCTCTGTATGAAGAAATTGCCCCTTAGGCCCCTTGAATTTTTTTCCCCTCTCACCCTAAACCTATGGTCTCTAGTTTTGGACTTCTCTACCCCAAGGAAAAGATCTTGTCTATTTATCCTATCCATGTCGCTTATGATTTTATAAAGCATTCAGCCTCTGACACTCCAGGGAGAACAGCCCCGGCCTATTCAGTCTCCAAACCTGGCAACACTCTTGCAAAGCTTTTCTGAACCCTTTCAAGTTTCACAACATCCTTCTGATAGGATGGAAGATCAGAATTGCATACAATATTCCAAAAATGGCCTAACCAAATCAGGACAGAACTTATTCCTGCTAGAAGGCTTTTATATGTATTTACAATTATGTTATTTGCCATTTTGATATCGCATTTTAATTCAAAAATGTTTTTGGAGAGATGACCCTTATGTTCACAAAATCTCCTGAGCCAGTTGCCAATTATTTGTGCTGTTTCAATTGGCTCCATAGTTGTCATGGCTATAATCCCAAAGAATGATTGGTTACAACAAAATGTGTGACAAATTGGTGGCAATATAGTTGCTAAGGGAACATTTATTATTTAGAACAAGATTTCTCCAGTAGTCAGAGGTGAACATGTTAGCAATACTCAAATGGAAGAATTAACTTTGCTTTTTGATTGATGTAATCAGATTTTAAATAAGTTAATAAAGAATGCATTTAAAATATTTTCACATACATCACACAGAGGGATTTTTCCTTATGGAAAATAAAATGATTCCACTGAAACTTGTTCATGACAAATGTTATTTTATAAAGCTGAATAGCGTGATCCACTAATTAAACCATGCAGATATATATATACATATAGTAGCAAATATATTTTATTGTTCTATAGATTTATCCAGACAACATAAGATGGAGACATTTGTAAAAGCAAATGGCCTGCGTGGTCTTTGTTTAAATAAATTGTGAAATCTAGCCCTCACTGTAGTCTCAATTAATTTCTAATAATTACTGATAATACAAATAAAGGGAAATGTGACTTAAAGTGACTTGTTCACAGTAACATTTTCAAGGATCCTTTGCATCTGTTTCAAAAATAAGATCATGTTAATATAGATGAATATAAGATCATGTTAATATTTCTTGATGAATATTTCACATATTATCAGCCTGGATGCTTTTACCTGCTACCATTTGTCCTTTATATGATGTTTTTAATGTGCTAATTGCATTATCTTTTTCTAAATTATTCAAATTCTCAGTGCAATAATGTCCACCCAGTTATTAAAGATTCCCTACAGTATGGAAGCAGACCCTTCAGCACAACAAGTCCACACTGACTGTCCAAAGAGTAACCCACCCAGGCCCATTCCCCTACCCTATATTTACCCCTGACTAATGCACCTGGCACTATGGACAATTTAGTATGGCCAATTCACCTAACCAGCACATCTTCAGATTGTGGGAGGAAACCACAGCACCCAAAGGAAACCCACGCAGACACAGGGAGAATGTGCATACTCCACACAGTCACCCAAAGAGAGAACTGAACCCAGGTTCCTGGTGCTGTGAGGCAGCGGTACTAACCACTGAGCCACTGTGCCACCCTTTATAAACAGTTGTAAACTAAGACAAATTAACATGAAGTCAAAATTTGTCATCATTTTAGGCAAAGCAATGTCTTAAGGTCTGTGTAGTTAAATAAGTTTGGGATAAGGTTAATCAACTTTTCCTTGACTGAAAGTAATAATTTATGATCTTCGAGAGTGTCATCTTAAGGTTGCACCATTTTAGTAAGAGTTTCAGATTGAATGTGAACTACACTTCCACACATGACTAAAGTGCAAGAAACCTAGCTTGCTGCCCCATAATCCTTCTTAAGTTTGAGTACTACTTTGGAATTTTTTTCAGGAGAAGACTCTCCCAACATTGGCTCAATAAACTATTGTCCCTCGAAGGTCTTGAGATAACTTTGTAAAATAATTTACCACAACACTGCCATGTATGTCAATATTTAGGATTAATATATAATAATAATTGTTACCTTGAAAGCTAAGCCTGAAGTCAATTCTTGTCTCACCTTCCCCTAGACCATGAGCCCAAACCCATGTGTGGCATCAAACCATGCAATAAAGATAATGGCAACCATAGAATTTATAGGCTACAAACTCATGGTTACAGTGAAAGTCAAGAAACAGATCTAGGATTATTTTGCTATGTTGAACAATTTAAAACATATTGTCAATACAGTTCTAAGACCAGCTTACAATAACGCTTGAGAGTTGCCATGAAGGAATCATCTTTGAACAGAAAACTTCTCCAGAGAAAACTCCAGTCCAATCTCAAAAAGCCTTTTGTATTAAGGAACAGGGAAAACAAGCTTTTAAAAATGCAGTAGAAGCTTAATACCCGCTAAAGGGAAAAGTCCAAATTGAGTACACATGAAAAGATGCCAAACACAAAACACTGAAAGAAAATTTGATTCCTTGGGGGAAGGGCCAAATATTTGCGTTCCACCTAACCATCCAAGCTCAGGAGAAGAATTATAACGGTATGTCAACAAATATCAGTAAAACAATATCAGGAGTAAAAATCTTTATTGTAATTACAAGTTTCAGAGACTAATAATCTGATTAATGAAATCAATGACAAACTCAATATTTTGTTTAAAACTAAGTAATTTAATCAATTTTATTAATTAAAATACAAAAACAAAACTAGATAAAGGAAATTAATGTGTGTCTGATCATGTGGGGTTGAAGATAATAAAAAAACCTCCAGCATTTTCATTCGACTCCACGAAAATCTCATTCCATATAAGAAAACCAATTTTTTTTTTAGATTTCAGATTAGATTACTTACAGTATGGAAACAGGCCCTTCGGCCCAACAAGTCCACACCGACCCGCCGAAGCGCAACCCACCCAGACCCATTCCCCTACATTTATCCCTTCACCTAACACTACGGGCAATTTAGCATGGCCAATTCACCTAACCTGCAAATTTTTGGACTGTGGGAGGAAACCGGAGCACCCGGAGGAAACCCACGCAGACACGGGGAGAATGTGCAAACTCCACACAGTCAGTCGCCTGAGTCGGGAATTGAACCCAGGTCTCTGGTGCTGTGAGGCAGCAGTGCTAACCACTGTGCCAAAATGTTATGCTGAAAATGGTAAAACAAAGAAGCTTCAACACTTTTTGGTTTTAGTACTACAAAAACAAAGACTCAGTGACAACTTTTCTCCTTTTTTTAGCACTTGTAGGATGTGGACATTACTAACTGGCCAGCATTTATTGCCCATCCCTCATTACCTTTGAGAAGGTGAACAGCTGCATTCCATCTGTTGTAGATAGATGCAAAATGTCATTCGGGAGGGAATTCCAGGAATTTGACCCAGCAACAGTGAAGGAACAGTGATATATTTCCAAGTCAGAGTGGCTTGGAGAAGAAGTGGTGTTCCCATGTAACTGCTGCCTTTGTCCTTCAAGATGAAATGGTCATGGATTTGCAAGATGCTGCGTAAGGATTTTTGATGCTGCAGCTACTGTACATCAGCAGTAGTGGAAATGAATGCGTGTGAATGTAGTGTCAACTAAGTGGCTGCATTGTTCTGGATGATGTCAAACTTTTTGAGTATTGTGCACTCATCCAAATGAGTGAGGAGTAATTCATCCATCTCTTGACTTGTGCCTTCCCAGATGGTGGACAGGTATTCGGGAGTCAGAAGTTGAGTTATTTGTTGCAACATATCTAGCTTCTGACCTGTTTTTGTAGCCACTACATTTATAAAAGACTTCCACAGGTCAAAAATGGAGTTAACTTCAAGCAGCTGCCTGCAATCCAATTTTTCCAGTTCCTGTTTAATATTGTTATAGTTAGCCTTCCCCCATTATAGCACCTTTACACAAGATCAGTCTTATCTTTCTCCATAATTATCTTAAAGCTGATGGAATTATGATCACTGTTTTGAAAATGCTCCCCCACTGAAACTTTGATTACTTGGCCTAGGTCATTCCCTAATACAAGGTCAAACCTGGGCCCTTGCTTGGTTGGATGATATTGTTTCAAGGATCCTTCCTGCAGTGAACAAATTCAGCTCCATCTAAGAGACTCCCAGTCAACATTGGGAAAATTAAAATCACCCACGTCTGTTCCTCTATTTCTCACTGGCTATTGTCTCCTTTTGGAGATAATCATTGCCTGGCATTTGTGTTGTGAATGTTACTTGCCACTTGTCAGCCCAAGTCCAAGTATTGACTAGATGTTGTTTAATTTGGACATGGACTCCTTTAGTATCTGAGGAATCATGAATGATGCTGAGAATTGTGCAAAGATTGGAATATAGCCCCAGTTCTGACATTATCATGGAGGGAAGATCATTGGTTAAGCAGCTGAAGATGGCTGGGTCTTGGACAGTACCCTGAGGGACTCCTATAGAGATGTTCTGGAGCTGAGATGGCTGACCTCCAACAGCCATAACCATCTTTCTATGTGCCGGGTATGACTCTAACCAGCAGAGAGTTTGTCCCCTGAGTTCCATTAATTCCAGTTTTACTTAGGTTCTTAAAGTCACACTTGGTCAAATGTGGCCTTGATGTCAAGAGCTATCACTTTCACATCATCTCTGGAATTCGGCTCTTTTGTCCATGTTTGAACCAAGACTTTAATAAGGTCAGGAGGTGAGTGGCCCTGCTATAACCCACCTTGGGCATCACTGAACAGGTTATTGCTGAGCACTGGTTGCTTGATAGCATTGATGGTATCAACTTCCAACACTTCACTGATGATCGAGAGTAAACTGATCTGGCCAGAGTGGATTTATCCTGCTTTTTGTAGTTAGGACAAACCTGGGTGATTTTCCACATTGTAAGGAAGATGCCAGTGCTGTAATTTGACGAGGAATATGACAAGTTCTGAAACCATAATCAACAAAGAATATAAGAAGGCAACAAAATGAGCATCACACAAGGAAATCATAATTCTTTTCTTCCAAATCAAGAAAATAATCAGCTACTTCAAGCAGGTGACAATAATTAAACAATGCAAGTTCACCTTTACCAATTTCACCACCTGAAAAAATGAAGCTTCCTTATCGATTTGAGAGATTAATAAATCAGCAGAGGAGAAACCCCAATTTGCAAGATTTCAAACAGCCTGCAGAATTGGACACCAAATCAAGTGCAGAACAAGTTAGCCCACTTCTCTGTGATATGGAAAAACATCAGATCATGCCTTATGTCAAAGACAGATCAATAAGAAAAAAAATGCTTGACATCCTCCAAACAGTTTTGAATCATTTCAAGAGCAAACATAACACTGATGTGATCATCCCTCAATCATAGATACCAATGTCTAAGAAAGTCTGGAGGTGGTTTAATTGATAATTTACTCTCGAAATCTATGGAAACTCACAGTAAGAGCTTATTTGTGACAGAATTATCTTTGGCCTCTCAGATAAATCTTCTTAAATCAAAACAGGGTTGAACTTTTAATCCCAGGCAACATCCTAGTGAATCTGCAATCTCCAGTGCAATCATGTGCTTTCGTTACTGTGGAGACCAAAACTGCACACAGTACTCTATCAGTGACCTAACCAATGTTTATAATGTTTGTAACAAGATTTCTTTGTTCCGATATTCCACACCCCACCTAATTAATATTGGCTTTCAATGTTATCAAATGACTTTTGTCAGAATTCCCATCCTAATGGAAAGTTGTATCTGACAAACGTAGTGAGTATTTGCATTTTTCATTTTTACCAATAAAGTATTCTGAATCTATGCTTTTCTTCTTCAAAGTATTGCCAATTCATAGCTAGGCTTTGAAGTCTTCTGGGTTTCTTTTTCCCACCCTTTGGAGTTGTCCCCTCTGTAGCCTACTATTCAAAGTAATTTGAATGCCCTGACTTTAGATTCTTTCCTTTCAGCAACACCTTCCAAATACTCCCAAGGTTCTATCTTCAGAGTCTTCAATTTTCAGCTTTGAATGTCATTTTAATTTCAAACCCTAGTTCTGAAGGCATTTTTTCCCTGAGCTGTCACCATTTTCAGCTTGAAGCTGACATTTCTACTTATACATTAAGATATCAATCCTGTTTATCTCTGCTTGTGGGTGTTCAGATATTGTGCCTGAGACTGCTTGCTTCTTATCACCAAGTAAGAGTCTTGAACTGTAATACCCTTTTATTTACACCTATAAATATCAAAAATAGCTTACTACTATACTATGTAAGACTTCCATCTTCAAATAATCATTTAGACTCATTGCAGTACATCTCACTGCAGTAAATCCTCTGGATATTGTCCCAGACTCAACAATCTTAAGTTGCTTTAACATTTACCATCCCTCCATCATAAGAGATGTTTGCTGATAATTACATTATTTTCAATGCCATTCATAACTTCAGGTACTGCAGCAAGACCTGGACAACATTCAAGTTTGGGCTGATAATTGACAAGAAATATGTGAGCCAAACACGTGCCAGGCAATGATTGTCTCTGACAAGAGTGAATCTAACCACTTGCCCTTGACATTCAATGGCATTACTATCAATAAATTCCCTTCCATCAACAGCTTCAATGCCACAATCAAAACTGTGTTCCCCACAGTTTCACACAGCCCATTCTTAATCACTTACTATGTGAAAATGTTTCTCCTCATCTCTCTATTGTTTCTTTTACCAATCACCATAAATATGGACCTCCCACCAAGGGAAACAATTTCTTCCAATCAAGTCTGTCCAGAACCCTCATTATTTTAAATCCCTCTTTCAACTTTCTGTTCAACAAGAAAAACAATCCCAACTCTCCAATGTCTCTATGTAATGAAGTTCCTCATCCCTGGAAATATTATCATGAATATTTTTTTCATTGTCTCTAGCACTTTCAAATCTTTATAAAGTATGGTACCCAAATTTGCAAGCAATATTTAAACTGTATTATACAATTGTAACTTACTTTCTTGCTTTCATATCCCTATTAGTAAAACCTAGGATACTGAGCACTTCTTTAAAAACTTTGCTCTCAATCTGTTCTGCCATATTTAATGACTTACGTACACATACACATATGTCCATCTTTTTATAAAGTATTATGACTTTATACTATTTCTCCCACCATGAATCACTTCACGTTTAACTTGATGCAAGTTTATCTGCCACCTGTCCATTCTTTCCATCAATCTGTCCATGTACATTTGAGGCTGTACTACACTATTCTCCTCACTACTCAAAATATTTCCAATTTGTGTAATCCAGCAAACTGTGAAATTATGCCTTGTACATAAAGATTAGATTATTTATACCTATTGAGTGTACTGGGTTCTGAGAACAAGTGTACAGAGAAAGCGATTGGACAGTCTTCCATTAATAAGGATGGAAATTTAGCTTGGATACACAGACTGAGCACTGACAGGAAGCACCTCAATAATAAATAGTTTAAATAACAGTGTCTTCAATTGACATCCATTAAATAATCTGAGGAGAAAACATGGCTGTATTTACACTGACTAATTGTTTTTAAGTTTCATTACATATTTTCAAACATTAATTTTAGACAATGGCATTGATCTCCCAAAAGCTACCTTCCTAACTGATATAAGAAAATTAATATGAAGAGACATGAATGCATGTCAGAATGGGAGTGATTTAATTTGAGTTCTAACATTTCTATGAGGATAATTTTGATCCTGAAAAAAATTGATGTGTTTGGGTTGTATGTTAAAATAATTATATATCTGAAACCAGAGTCCAATCCAGCTCAAACCTGTCTAGTTTTCTGAGAAGCAGTGTAAGGGCCAACTAACACATTTGCAGGAGGCAGGTTGTTGATTTAAATATTATAGAAAAGGCTGTGTTTCTTTTAATCTCTCATGGGAAGTGGACATTGCTGGCTCAGCAGCATTTATTGCCTATCCGTAGGTGCTCTTGTGAAGGTAATAGTGAGCTGCCTTCTTGAACCGTTGCAGTCCATTTGCTCTAGGTAGATTATATTGCTATTAGACAGGAAATTCCAGTATTTTGGCTCAAATATAAATCAGTTTGTAGATTATTATTGTTCAAGCTCCCGAGCAGTATCTCCTCTTCAGGTGCTTCTTAGATCCTACTTTTATGATTGAGACTTTAGTTATTTATCTTGGTATCTCCTCATGTGGCTCTGTGTGATTTCTTTTAAATTTATGTATTTTGTTGATGCTTTATGACATTAAAGATGTTATATAAATGTAAGGTTTTATAACCATGGAAGAACATCAAGACCAAATTCTACTGACTATTGGGATAGGAAGAAGTAACCGTCTTGCCAGTGCTACTTGTGAGTTAAGAGGTAAGGAGTGCGGACTCCAGAACACCAAGCTTACCTGTGTCTCTCTTAATATCTTTGTATAATCTAGGTTGGATATTTAATCTGGAAACCTTTGTTAGTATTAAAGCATATGTATTTGTTTTCCTTAGTTACACTCTCTGTCCAGTGCTCAGATTTGGTAGTTATCTATTTGCTCACTGGCCGTCTATCTCTTTCATTATAATCTATCATTGAAGAAAAATATCCCATGTCTGATTAGACAATTGGTTGTTGGCAAGGCTGGTCACTCTTGCTTCTCTGTGTAAATTGTCTCGAGGATGGTAATCTCTTATTCATTAGTTGCATAAAAATCCAGCAATGCAATGCAAAAATCTTATTATGCTTTTCAACACTTCATGATTGTTGATTTGATAGTATGCATTTTACATTCTACTAAACCATTTGAAAATACATATTTGGGTAATGAAGAGATCTAGGTCATTCCCCACTTTATATATATGTCTTGACATGATTTGCCAATGTATTATAGAACACAGAAAATAGAACATAAAACATTCCAGCGCAGTACAGGCCCTTTGGCCCTTGAGTTTGCACCGACCTGTGTGACCAATCTGAAATCCATCTATCCTACACTATTTCATTCTTGTCCATATGCTTATCCAATGATCATTTAAATGCCCTTAAAGTTGATGAGCTATTGCAGGCAATGTGTTCCATGTCCCTACTACTCTCTGATTAAAGAAACTCCTCTGACTTCTGACCTACATCTATCACCCTTCAATTTAAAGCTATGTCCCCTTGTGTTAGGAAAAAGGCTCTCACCATCCAACCTATCTAAACCTCTGATTATCTTATAAGTCTCAATTAAGTTGCCTCTCAACCTTCTTCTCTCTAAACAAAACAGCCTCAAGTTCTTCAGCCTTTCCTTGTTATACTTTCCCTCCATACCAGGCACCACCCTAGTAAATCTCCTCTGAACCTTTTCCAAAGCTTCTACATTCTTCCCTTAATGCAGTGACCAGAACTGTACACAATACTCAAAATGTGGCCATACCAGGGTTTTGTACACCTGCAGCATGATCTCATGATTCCGAAACTCAATTCTTTTATCCATAAAAGCTAATGACCATATGCCTTCTTAACAACCATATCAACCTGCGTGATAATTTTCAAGGATCTACGTACCTGTACACCGAGATCTCTCTGCTCATCTACATGAACAAGAATATTACCATTAGCCAAGTACTCTGCATTCCTGTTACTCTTTCCAAAGTGAATCACCTCACACTTTTCTGCATTAAACTCCATTTACCACCTCCCAGCTGAGCTCCACAGCTTATCTATGTCTCTCTGTAATATACAACATCCTTCCGCACTATCCATAACTCTACTGACCTTTGTGTCATGCACAAATTTACTAACCCATCCTTCTATGCCCTCATCCAGGTCACTTATAAAAAATGACAAACAACAGTGGACCCAAAACAGATCCTTGCAGTATCTCACTACTAACTGAACTCCTGGATGAATAATTCCTATTAACTACCACCCTCTGTCTTCTTTCAGCTAGCCAATTTCAGATCCAAACCGCTAAATCACTCTCAATCCCATGCCTCCATATTTTGTGCATTGGCCAACCATGAGGAACCTTATCAAATGGCCTTACTGAAATCCATATACATCACATCATTCACTTTACCCTCATCCATCTTTTTGGTCAATAGACAATAGGAGCAGGAGTAGGCCATTCTGCCCTTAGAGCCAGCACCACCATTCATTATGATCCTCAATCATTATCCTGTTCCTGCCTTATCTCCATAACCCTTGATTCCACTATCCTTAAGAACTCTATCCAACTCTTTCTTGAAAGTATCCAGAAACTTGGCCTCCAGAGCATTCCATACACCCACCATTCTCTGGGTGAAGACATTTCTCCTCAACTCTGTTCTAAGTGGCCTACCCCTTATTTTTAAACTGTGTCCTCTGGTTTGGGACTCATCCTCCAGCGGAAACATGCTTCCTGCCACCTTTAATAATCTTATATGTCTCAGTCAATTCCCCTCTCAGTCTTCTAAACGCAAGCATATACAAGCCCAGTCGCTCCAATCTTTCAACATAAGAAAGTCCCGCCATTCCAGGAATTGACCTCGTGAACCTACGCTGCACTCCCTCAATAGCCAGAATGTCTTTCCTCAAATTTGGAGACCAAAACAACACACAAAATTCCAGGTGCGGTCTCACCAGGGCCCTGTACAGCTGCAGAAGGACCTCTTTGCTTTTATACTCAATTCCTCTTGTTATGAAAGCCAGCATGCTATTAGCTTTCTTCACTGCCTGCTGTACCTGCATGCTTGCTTTCATTGCCTGATGTACAAGAACACCTAGATCTCGTTGTACTGCCCCTTTACCTAACTTGACTCCATTTAGGTAGTAATCTGCCTTCCTGTTCTTGCCACCAAAGTGGATAACCACACATTTATCCACATTAAATTGCATCTACCATGCATCTGTCCACTCACCTAACCTGTCCAGGTCACCCTGCATTCTCCTAACATCCTCCTCACATTTCACTCTGCCACCCAGCTTTGTGTCATCAGCAAATTTGCTAATATTACTTTTAATACCTTCATCTATATCATTAATGTACATTGTAAAAAGCTGTGGTCCCAGCACTGATCCCTGCGGCATACCACTGGTCACCGCCTGCCATTCCGAAAGGGAGCCGTTTATCACTACACTTTGTTTCCTGTCAGCCAACCAATTTTCAATCCATATCAGTATTTTGCCCCTAATACTATGTGCCCTAATTTTGCTCACTAACCTCCTATGCGGGACTTTATCAAAGGCTTTCTGAAAGTCCGGGTACACTACGTCCATTGGATCTCCCTTGTCCATCTTCAGAGTTACATTCTCAAAAAATTCCAGGAGATTAGTCAAGCGTGATTTCCCCTTCATAAATCCATGCCGACTCTGATCTATCCTGTTACTGCTATCCAGGTGTGTCGTAATTTCGTCCATTATAATTGACTCCAGCATTTTTCCCACCACTGAGGTGAGACTAACTGGTCTATAATTCTCTGTTTTCTCTCTCCCTCCTTTCTTAAAAAGTGGGACAACATTAGCCACCCTCCAATCCACAGGAACTGATCCTGAATCTATAGAACTTTGGAAAATGATCACCAATGCATCCATGATTTCTAGAGCCACCTCCTTCAGTACCCTGGGATGCAGACCATCAGGTCCCACAGACTTATCAGCCTTCAGACCTAACAGTCTCTCCAACACCATTTCCTGCCTAATATAAATTCCCTTCAGTTCAGGTCTTTCAGCCACTATTATATCTGGGAGATTGCTCGTGTCTTCCCAAGTGAAGACAGATCTAAAGTATCAATCAACTCTTCTGCCATTTCTTTGTTCCCCATAATAAATTCACCAGTTTCTGTCTTCAAGGGCCCAATTTTAGTCTTAACCATTTTTTTTTCTTTTCACATATCTAAAAAAGCCTTTACCATTCTCCTTTATATTTTTGGCCAGTTTACCTTTGTACTTTATTTTTTCTTTGCGTATTTCCTTTTTAGTTATCCTCTGTTGCTCTTTAAAAGCTTCCCAGTCCTCCGATTTCCCACTCATCTTTGCTATATTATACTTTTTCCCTTTTGTCTTTATATGGTCCTTAACTTCCCTCGTCAGCCACGGCCATCCCTGCCTCCCCTTAGGATCTTTCTTCCTTTTTGGAATGAACTGATCCTGCATCTTCTGCATTATACCCAGAAATACCTGCCATTGTTGTTCCACTGCCATCCCTGCTAAGGTATTGCACCATTGAACTTTGGCCAGCTCCTCCCTCATAGCTCCATAGTTCCCCTTATTCAACTGAAGTATTGTCACTTCCGATTCTACCCTCTCCCTTTCAAACTGCAGATTAAAGCTTATTGTATTGTGGTCACTGCCTCCTAATGGTTCCTTTACTTCGAGGTCCCTGATCAAATCCAGTTCGTTGAACAACACCAGATCCAGAATTGCTTTCTCCCTGGTAGGCTCCAGCACAAGCTGTTCTAAGAATCCATCTTGGAGGCACTCCACAAACTCCCTTTCTTGGGGTCCAGTACCATCCTGATTCTCCCAGTCTACCTGCATGTTGAAATCCCCCATAACAACTGTAGTAATATCTTTGCGACAGGCCAATTTCAGCTCCTTATTCAACTTACACACTACATCCAGATTACTGTTTGGGGGCCTGTAGCTAACTCCCATTAGGGTCTTTCTACCCTTAGAATTTCTCAGTTCTATCCATACTGATTCTACATCCCCTGATTCTAGCTCCCCCCACGCAAGGGACTGAATATTATTCCTTACCAACAGGGCCACCCCACCCCCTCTGCCAGTCAGTCTGTCTTACGGTAGCACATATAGCCTTGAATCTTCATTTCCCAGGCCCTGTCCACTCGGAAGCCACATCTCAGTTATCCCCACAACATCGTAACTGCCAATTTCCAAATGAGCCTCAAGCTCATCTACCTTATTTCTAATGCTTCGTGCATTCACATATAATATTTTTAATTTGTTACTCCGCTCACTCTTCCTATCAATCCCTATTTCACTTGACTTCATGGCATGATCCTTTTTTGAGTTACAGCTCCATTGATTCTGTTGTCTTTCTTGACTTCTCTTGTTCTAACTTTCCCTTTAACTTCCTTCTTAAACTTTCAGTTTGTCCCCTCCCCTCCACTATTTAGTTTAAACGCAGCTGTGTTGCAGTGGCAAACCTACCTGTCAGAATGCTGGACCCCCATCTATTAAAGTGCAAACTTGTATAATTTACCGCTAAACATACCCCAGTGATTCAAGAATTTAAATCCTTGCTTCCTGCACCAGTTCCCCAGCCACACGTTCAAATCCATTATCACCCTGTTCCTGTCCACTTCAGCCCGAGGAACTGGAAGCAAATTGGAGATAACCACCCTGGATGTCCTGCTTTTCAGTCTTCTTCCGAATTCTCAGAAGTCCCGCTGTAGAATGTTCATCCTCTTCTTCCCAACATCATTTGTGCCAACATGCACCACCACATCTAGCTCTCCACCTTTTGCCCTTGAGGATTTCCTGCACTCTGTCTATGATGTCCTTAATCCTGGCACCAGGAAGGCAACACACCATCCTTAAATCCCACCTGTTGCCGCAGACCCTCTCACTATGGAGTGCCCTATCGCCACGGCTCTGTGTAATGTCTGACTCCTTGGCTCTGCCTCCACGCCAATTTCTGATTGGCAGACCTGACCGCCTCTCGGACTGGCAGTGACGTCTGTCTCTACAGTTTCCAAGAGATTCAACCTGTTCCTGACAGGTACTTCCCCCAAGGTCTCTTGCACTTGTCTCATCTCTGCCTTCCTCATTGTCTTCTCTCTTCTACTCTCTTCTGGTATGTTCGGTGTAATAACCTCACTGAAGGTCCTGTCCAGAAAGATCTCTTTATCTCGGATGAGCCTGAGGTCATCTAGTTTTTTCTTCAGTGCTGCAATATGCTCTGTCAGAAGCTGAACGTGTACACACTTTGCACAGTTATACGAGCCAGCTACACCAGAGTCCCTGACCTCCCACCTCATGCACGCAGTACACTGAATTAGCTTCAGTCATGTCTTCACCCTCTTCAACTGTGGCGTAATCACTTCTCTCAACTTCTTTGTCGCAGATTCCTGAGCCAAAGACTCGTTTTTTTCTCAACAGAAACTTCCCTCAACCCCCATGTTTTGTTGCAAGTCTGTGGACTTTTAATTTAGGTTGGAGGAGGAGGGTGGGAAGGATGCCCTACTGTGTAGGACCTGGGGCCTAGAACACACCTACTTAAATAACACTCACCCACCTTCCCAACAGCCTCTGCGCTCCGAATTCACTTCCGCCCAGCTCTTGCTGCTTCTCAAAGAACTCAACAAGGTTTGTGAGGCACAACCTACCCTTCACAAAACCATCTTGACTATCCCTAATCAACTCATTCCTCTCTAGATGCTTATAAATCCTATCTCTTATAACCCTTTCCATCACTTTACACACAACTGAAGTAAGGCTCACAGGTCTATAATTTCCAGGGTTGTCTCTACTTCCCTTCTTGAATAAGGGAACAACATTTGCTATCCTCCAGTCATCTGGCTCTATTCCTGTAGACAATGGTGACATAAAGATCAAAGCCAAAGTCTTGCCAAATCTCCTCCCTGGATTCCCAGAGAATCCTAGGATAAATCCCATTCAGCCCAGGTGACCTATCTATTTTTACACTTTCCAGAATTGCTAACACCTCCTCCTTGTGAACCTCAATCCCATCTAGTCTAATAGCTTGTATCTCAGTAATCTCCTCGACCACATTGTCTTTTCCTAGTGTGAATACTGACAAAAAGTATTCATTTAGTGCTTCCCTTATCTCCTTTAACTGCACGCACAACTTCCCACTACTATGCTTGATTAGCCCTAATTTTACTCTAGATTAGATTGGTGCAGGAAAAGCACAGCAAGTCAAGCAACATCCAAGGAGCAGGAAAATCGATGTTTGAGGCAAAGGCCATTATCAGGAATGAGGCTGGGAGCCTCAGGGTGGAGGGCTTTTCGATTTTCGAAAAACATCAATTTTCCTACTCCGCGGATGCTACCTGGCCTGTTGTGCTTTTCCAACGCCACTCTAATCTTGACTTTAATCTCCAGCATCTGCAGTACCCAGTTCTGCTTAACTTTACTCTAGTCATTCTCTTATTCCTGATATACTGATAGTAGGCCCTAGGGTTTTCCTCGATCCTATCCACCAATGACTTCTCATGTCCCCTCCTAGCTCTTCTTAGCTCTCTCTTTAGGACTTTTCTGGCTACCTTGTAACTCTCAAGCACCCTAACTGAGACATCACAACTCATCCTAACATAAGCCTTCTTCTTCATCTTGAAGCGAAATTCAACTTCCTTAGTAAACTACGGCTCCCTGTGCTCAACAACTTCCTCTGTGTCTGACTGGTATGTACTTACCAGCGGTAGCTGGTCCCTGAATAAGCTCCATATTTCAATTGTGCCCATCCCCTGTAGTTTCCTTCCCCAGCTTATGCATCCTAAATCTTGCCTAATCACATCATAATTGCCTTTCCCCCAGCTATAACTCTTACCCTGCAGTATATACCTATCCCTTTCCATTACTAAGGTAAACATAACCAAATTGTGATCACTATCATCAGAGCACTCACCTACCTCCGAATCTAACACCTGGCCAGGTTCATTACTCATGACCAAGTCTGATGTGGCCTTGGCCCTTGTTAGCCTGTCTACATACTGTGTCAGGAAACCCTCCTGCACACATTGGACAAAAACTGACCCATCTAAACTACTTGAGCTATAGTATTCCCGGTCAATATTTGGAAAGTTAAAGTCCATCATAACAACATTCTGTCACTCTCACTCCTATCGAGGATCATTTTTGCTAACCTATCCTCTGCATTTCTGGAACTATTCCGAGACCTATAGAAAACTCCCAACAGGGAATCCTCTCCTTTCCTGTTTCTAATCTCAGCCCATACTACCTCAGTAGACGAGTCCTCAAACCTCCTTTCTGCCACCGTAATACTATCCTTGACAAACAGTGCCACACCATTCCCTCTTTTGCCGTCATCTCTGTTCTTACTGAAACATCTAAATCCCAGAACCAACAACAACCATTCCCATCCCTCCTCTATCCATGTCTCCGAAATGGCCACAACATCGAAGTCCCAGGTACCAACCCATGCTGCGAGTTCATCCACCTTACTCCGGACACTCTGGGCATTGAAGTAGACTCACTTCAAACCAACTTCTTGTCTTCTTGTGATCTTGAAATCTTAGTTCTGATTTCACTACTTTCATTCTCCCATATACCCGAACTACAGTTTTGGTTCCCATCCCCCTGCTGAATTATTTTAAATCCACCTGAAGAGCATTAGCAAACATCCCCTCCAAGGATATTCGTACCCCTCTGGTTCAGGTGAAGACCATCATGTTTGCAGAGGTCTTACCTACCCCAGAAAGAGCCCCAATTATCCACAAATCCAAAAGCCTCTCTACTACACCATCCCTGTAGCCACCTGTTCAACTCCTCTCTCTCCCTATTCCTCACTTCGCTTATGATCCATTGTGTGATACTATCCATTCTGGGTTAAACACATTAAGCTGAAAACAGTGCTTATCCTGTCAACAATGGTCATGCTCATTATGTTTTTATTTTGTTCACCGGTGGGCAGCGCTGGCTGGTCAGCATTTATTACCTGTCCCTAATTACTCTTGAGAAGGTGATGATGAAGTGCCTTTGTGAATTGATGCTATCAATTGCTGCAAATAAAGTCGTAATGCCCTTAGGGAGGGAATTCCAGGAATTTGACCCAGCGTTAGTGAAGAAACGGTGATGAATTTTCAATTCATGATGCAGAGTGGCTTGGAGGGCGACATGCAGTTGATGGTGTTTCCACGTATCTGTTGTCCTAGTCCTTCAAGATGGAAGTAGTTATGAAGTTTAGGAGGTGCTGTCTGAGGTTTGACCTTCAACAATCTCAACCATCTTCCCATGTGCCAGTTTGCTCCCTGAATTCCATTGATTCTGGTTTTTCTCGGGATTATTAAATTGTGGAGCAATGATCGATTTAGAGAAGTTATATGTCACAAGGATACAATTTTCCTTGTGCGCTGTGAATGTATGATGTTACTTTTGTACAAAGAGCAGATGGAATATTTTGTGGAATTAAAGATTACCACCATTAGTGGATTGATATATTTGACATGCCACAATTGCATTCATGAGTCATTGAATCTCTTGATTCATCCCTGGCCAGTTCAATACCGATGTGTCCCTGATGTAACATGGACATGATGTTCTGGCATAATGCTTTTTTAATTGGACTGATTTGCCTGTTCAAGTGATTTATCATGATCTACCAAGATGATACAAAATTAGGGGGTATCGTTGATAGCGAGGAATGTTTTCAAAAATTACAGAGGATCTTGATCGGTTGGGGGAATGGACTGAGGACTGGCAAATGCAATTCAACACAGGTAAGTATGAGGTATTGCACTTTGTAAAGTCAAACCAAGATAGGACTTATACAGTAAATAGGAAGGTCCTGAGGAGTGTTGAGGAGTGTTGAACAGAGGGACCTAAGAGTACAAATACATAGTTCTTTGAAGGCCGTGTCACAGGTAGACAGTGTGGTGAAGAAAGCATTTAGCACACTGGCCCTCAATGGTTGAGGCATTCAGTATAGGAGTTGGGACTTTATGTTACAGTTTTCATTGGTGAGGCTGCACTTGGAGTATTATGTACAGTTTTCATCACCTTGTTATAAGAAAAACAAAGTTAAACTGGAAAAAGTGCAAAGAGGATTTATGAGGATGTTGCCAGGAGCAGTAGATCTAAAGTATAAGAACTTTATTCCTTGGAACAAACGAGAATGAGGAGTGACCTTAGTGGAGTGTATAAATCATAAGGGGCATAAATAGGTATAGAGGGCAAAGGTTTAATGTGAGAGGGAAAAGATTTAAGAAGGACATGAGGGGCAACGTCTTCATACAGAGAGTGATGCTTATGTGGAATGGGCTTCCAGAGAAAGTAGTTGAGGCACGTATAATAGCAACATTAAAAAAAAAATTTGATGGGTACGTGGATGGGAAGGATTTAGAGGGATGTGGACCAAATGTGGACAATTGGAACTAGCTGAGTGGCCACCATGGTCAGCAAGGACCAGTTTGGGCCAAGGGTCTGTTCTATGCTGTGTTACTCTGTGACTATTTCTCTGCTTGGTCAAATTGAACAAATTCTTTCAGATATTTCTTTAATACTGTCAGGTCATTCCTGGTTAATGATCTTTTGGATTGCTTGTAGTTGCTCATCTTCAACTGAATGCAACCATTCGGACTGGCTCTGGCCATAGTATAATAGTTCAACCAGAAGATTGTCTTCCAATTCATAACCCAAAGCATCAACATGTAGATCACAAGGAATATCTTCGGCTTTGTCTAAGTTGGGTAAGACACTCAAAGCAACATAACCATCTTGATGCGTGGCTTATTAACTCACTTTAAAATTATATCCTTGGAGATGACTGGATGATTTGATTATGTCATGCGTGGTTTATTCTGCTACAATAGGTGTTGTTTGAAACTTTTGAATTGTGACTAGATTGAGATTGATGCATTCTGGTAATCTTGCCACTGCTGGACTGTTGGTATCTACCAGGGAGAAGATATTGGATATCCAAGTATTTTTACTATGGTGAAGAGTGTGGTGCTGGGAAAGCACAGCCAATCAGGCAGCATCTGAGGAGCAGGAGAGTCAATGTTTCGAGCATCAGCTTTTCATCAAGGTTCCTGACCAGCTGTGCTTTTCCAGCAGCACACTCTTCGACTCTGATCTCCAGCATCTGCCGTCCTCATTTCCTTCAAGATATCTACCCTGTTGATGTTTGTGCCCCTTGTTCATAAACTATCTATCTACCACTGTCTTTAAAATATTCAACGGTCTTAACACTATTCATCCCTGCAGAGGAAAATTCCAAAGACTTGTGACCATCAGAGAGAAAAAATCTTCCTTATCTCGAACTTACAGGAGAATATTTATTATTTAGCTGTGTCTCCAGGTTCTTATTTCTCCTACAAGGAAAAATCATATTTAGCATCCATCCTGTCAAACCCACAGGGTCTTCCATGCTTCTGTATAATCACTTCTCATTCTACTAAAATGATAGAGATACAGTCTGTCCAAATATTCCTTATAAGATAATGGATTAGCACTGCTGCCACATAGCACCCAGGACAGTCTGTGTGGAGTTCACACATTTTGCCGTGTCTGCGTGCGTTTTCTCTTGGTGTTCTGGTTTCCTCCCACAATCCAAAGATGTGCAGGTTAGGGTGAATTGGCCATAGTGTTCAGGGATGTGCAGGTTAGGTGCATTAGTCCGGGGAAATGTAAAGTAATAGGGTAGGGGAACAGATCTGGGTGGGTTACTCTTCGGACAGTCAGTGTGAACTTGTTGGGCCATGCGGCCTGTTTCCATGCAGTAGGTCTCCCTTCTATTGGAAGGATGTTGTGAAACTTGAAAGGGTTCAGAAAAGATTTACGAGGATGTTGCCAGGGTTGGAGGATTTGAGCTATAGGGAGAGGCTGAACTGGCTGGGGCTGTTTTCCATGAAGCATTGGAGGCTGAGAGGTGACCTTATAATGATTTACAAAATTATGAGGGGCATGGATAGGATAAATAGACAAAGTCTTTTCCCTGGGGTGGGGGAGTCCAGAACTAGAGGGCACAGATTTAGGGTGCGAGGGGAAAGATATAAAGGAGACCTAATGGGCAACTTTTTCACGCAGGAGGTGCTTCCTGTATGGAATGAGCTGCCAGAGAAAGTGTGGAGACTGGTACAATTGCAATATTTAAGAGGCATTTGGATGAGTATATGGATAGGAAAGGTTTGGAGGGTGCTGGCAGTTGGGACTAGATTGAGTTGGGATATCTGGTCGGCATGGACATGTTGGACTGAAGGGTCTGTTTCCATGCTGTATATCTCTATGGCTCTATAACTCTAAGACTATTTTCAAAATGGGGAAAGACTTCAAAAATCTGAAGCTCAAAGGAACATAAGAGTTTTCAATCAGGATTCTCTTAAGGTTAACACGTAGGCTCAGTTGGCAGTTTGGAAGGCAAATGGAATGTTAGGATTCATTTCAAGATGACTAGAATGCAAGAGTAGAAGAATAGAGATGTATTGATGATGCTTTATAAGGTTGTGATCAGACCACATTTTAAATGGTTTGGGCTCTGTATCTAAGGCAGGATATTTTGGCCTTGGACAGGGTTCTGAGGGGCTTCACAAGAATGATCCCTGGAATAAAGATCTTGTCATTTGAGGAGCAGTTGAGGACACTGGATCTATATTAGGGGCATCTTATTGAAACTTACAGAATTGAGCCATGGATAGACTGGATGTGAAGAAGAGGTCTGCTGATACAAGAGGCTTGGACCCAAGGACACAACCTGTAGTACTGAGACAAAGAGAAATTTCTTCAGTCAAACTGTACTGAATCTGTGGAAGTCATTGCCTCAGAAAGCTGTGGAGGCGATGTCATTGAGTCTCTTTAAAACAGAGACCTTTAACAGGTTTTTGATTAGTAAGAGAATCAAGGGTTAACATAGAAACAATAACATATCTGCACTGGGCATGATACAATTCTAAACAAATTCTATTTGCCTTGGGCTATATCTTTCTGTTGCTTCACTGTTCATGTGTCTGTCTAAATGCCTCTTACACATTTCTATCGTGTCTGCTTCTACCACATCCTCAACAGTCTGTTCCAGGCTGCTACCACCCTCTGTGTAGAAAAACTCACCTCACATATCCTTCTCCCGCCCCCTTACCCCCACCAATATTTGACATTTCTACCCTGGGAACAAAATTCCAACTATTCACTTTATCCATGCATCTTATGTTTTTATATACTTCTATGAGGTCACCCCTCAGTTTCCAACAGTTTAGCAAAAACAATCCAAGTTTGTTCGAACTTTTCTTCAAGCTAATATATTCCAATCCAGGCAACACCCTGATAAATCTCTTTTGCACCATCTCCAAAGCCTCAATATCCCTCCTATACTGCGTGGCAACCAGAACTGCACACAATATTCCAAATGTGGCCTAAGTAATGGAAGAAAGCAGGAGAGTGGGGTTGGAACATACATCAACCATGATCAAAGGATAGAGCAGACTTGATGGACTGAATGGCTAATTCTGCTTCGATATGTTATGGTCTTACGGTATAAGGGAACCAAAGCAAAGCTAGATTCAATTGAAATCTGGAGCAGAACTCTCTTTAGTGAATGTTATCTAGCACAAAGGAAGATAGAGTCATAGAGTCATATGCATGGAAACAAACCCTTCAGTCCAACTCGTCCATGCTGACCAGATTCCCCAAATGACACTACTCCCAAATGACATTTGCCTGCATTTGGCCCATGTCTCTTTAAACCTTTCCTATTCATGTACCTATTGAAATGTCTTTTAAACGTTGTAACTGTACTTGCATCTATCACTTCCTCTGGCAGTTCATTTTACATACAAATGACACTGTGTGAGAAAGTTGCTTTGCAGGTCCCATTTAAATCTTTCTCCTCTCGCTTTAAAATCCTGACCTCTGGTTTTGAATTCCCCTACCCAAGGGAAAATACCTTTGCTATCTATGCCCCTCATTATTTTATAAATCTTTATAAGGTCACCCCTCAACCTCCTTTGCTCCAGGGAAAAATATCCCAGCCTATCCCGCCTCTCCTTCGAACTCAAACCCACTGAACCCAGTAACATTCTTGTAATTTTTTCTGCACCATTTCCAATTTAATAATATTCTTCCTATAGCTGTGTGACTAGAACTGTAAACAGTGCTCCACAAGTGGCCTCACTAACATCTTGTGCAATTGCAACATGACATTCAAATTCCTATACACAATGGGCTGAGCATGGGGCGGCATGGTGGCTCAGTGGTCAGCACTGCTGCCTTACAGCGCCAGGGACATGGGTTCATTTCCCGCCTCAATCAACTGTCTGTGTGGAGTTTGTACATTCTCCCCGTGTCTGTGTGGGTTTGCTCCGGTTTCCTCCAAAGATGTGCAGGTTAGGTGAATTGGCCATGCTAAATTGCCTGTAGTGTTAGGTGCATTAATCAGAGGGAAATGGGTCTGGATGGGTTACTCTTCAGAGGGTCGGTGTGGACTTGTTGGGCCGAAGGGCCTGTTTCCACACTGTAGGGAATCTAATTTAATTACAACAAAACCAAATGCCTTCTTTAACCACTCTGTCTACCTGCTACTGGGGGTCAATTACCTGTTATGGTCAAGCAGTTATGACGATGTTACAAGTTGTTTAAAGCTACATTTTATTTTATAAGCTGAACATTAATGGCCTTTTAAAATAGCTGTCCCAGACCAATTGACTTCTAGAACTGCAAGTTGGCTAAGTTGCCGGGACCTTTTAAAAATCAATTCCTATCGGATCCAATTCTTTTTAAGGAAACACTAAAATCATTTTTATTGTGTCAAGACCAAGTTGTTACATGACTGAAATTCTTGAATCTCAAAAATCCTTCTTATGATAAGTCTTGCTTCCTCAGACAGTACGACAACAGGGAGACAAAACAGGAAGCTTTCCATGAACATTGAATGTTTTGCTTTTAATAGCTAGATAGCTTGGAAGTGTCCTGTGTGTGAAAAACAATGAAAAGACAAAAAGGAGCCTTAACTCACTCTCCAAGGCCTGTTGTGCCGAATGTGTCTATGTACATAAGTACCCTCTGACTATTCATCTACCAGAGCAATCGTAACTGTTGAGCACAATTGTCCAATTTCAAAATTCACCTCAGACAAACAACATTTTGAGTGCAAGCTATAGGCCTGTAGTGTTATCACAGAGTTTGTTTGATCTATCCGATTGCACTTGAAACTTTTCCCTGAGTCCCAACTATGCAGCACCAGTGGGCTTTGCAGCAACACAGCTTAACTGGAACACTTTTTACTGAGCTACCTTTTGGCTTTCTCTCTTCACTATTGTCTCCAAGATTTAAAAAAAATGGTTTGTAGGCAAAATGCACGCAGGGGATTTCCTCACTACTTGCCTGATAGCTACAAGAGCAGTTAGAGATTAATAGTTCTGCAGAGAGTAAGTCACAGTCTGAATTCTCAAAGCCTGTTCAGCATCTACATGGCACAAGTTAGGTAAGTGATGGAGAACACTCCACTTGCCTGGATGATGTAAGCTTCAACCATGCAGAAGATGCTTGACACAGCCTGGACAAAGCAGCTCATTTGATTGCCCCATCCACCAATTTTAATGCTCACTTCACCATTGATAAGCAGTGATAACAGTGTATCGTATATAAGATGCACTTAGGATCCTTCAACATCATTTTTGAAACCCATGACTTCTGCCACCTAAAAGGACAAGTGTAGTAGATGGGATCACCACCATTCTGACTTGGAACTGTATCACATCCTTTCACTGTCACTGAACTGAAATCCTGGAACTCTCTCCCTAACAGTGCATAGAACAAAATGGACGGTAGAGTTTCAAGAACAAGCTCACCACTGACTTCTCAACAGCAATTAGGAATTAGTTGCAGACACTAGAAAGGCAGCACCATCCACATCCACAAAAGATTAAGGAAAAAGGAGAAATGTGCACCTTTCTAAAATCAAATGAAGTACCTTTCTTCTTTATATGCCTGAAAAAGATTCTTGTCTCATCACTTTGCGAACTGATATTAATAGAAGTTAATTTTAACTGGCATGTTAAATTTAGAAGAAACACGCCATGTGCAGACTACTCATGCTTATTTAGTTAAGCTGAATACCGTCAATTCTACTCAAAGGATTATCACTTAGACAAGGCCATCTGTTCTTTACAATGTGCTAATACTAACACAAGGCATTACAGTGCAGAAATGGAGAACAGCCATTGATAAGCAGATTACAACTGCATCATTTTACTGTTTAAACTGTGACTAGATATGAAGACAGCTTACAAAAGCTGAAGTGTATAGATTCAGATGGTGGACTGTGGTTTATTATTTTATTCGTCTCCACATTTAAAGAGCTGTACAAAATTGTAGATAATCTGTCAGCTATTCTAATGTGCTTTGGTTAGACACAATTTCTTTGATTGTGGATAATCCTATTTTGCCACTTCAACTATAAACAGGTTATGTAGAGTCAGCTTTGACAGATATGAACTTTCCCACAGAGTAAAGAATATATAAACAGCTATCTACAAATGAAAATTAATGTTAAAGTATTGTATAAATAAGTATCCTCTTATCAATCAAAATATTACCTGGAGACCAGGAATACCTCTAACTTTCCCCAATGTGGAGAAGATTCTTCACTCGATGCAGAGCTCGACACTATGCTGAAGGTTGCCAAGCAACAGAAATCATCCAAATCGAAAATGAGCAGAGAAATGAAGGACTACAGCTACTTAAGGTAAATATTGAGTAAGACCACTTAAATAATCCAGCGGTGAGATGCTATCAGTCAATAACATTTACGTGATTTGTATATGATAATTTTTTTTTGACATAGCTATATAGTCAATTTTATTTGAACCCAATAAAATTACCAATCCACGCAATATTTTATGTTGACCATTCTCAAACTTCTTTGAGAAGAACATATGTGTATATTTACCAGAAAAAGGAGAACATACTCAGTGAGCTATAGTGAACTGTGGCCTGGTAAGGAGATGTTAGTGGTCTGGTGACTATTTAGTGTCATAATTTTCTTTCAACAGTAAAGTTAGGAAGGTGTAGTGTAATGTGGATAGAAAAATCTAACAATGTTTGCCTGGGTTTAGTTCAACTCTGAGCATTCTTTGTTATCCTGACTGATTTCATGAACTTGAGTAAATAGAACTGTTCATTTGTTCAAGCCTTCTTATGGTTGATAATGAAAATCTATACATATTTAGACATTTGAGGAAGATAACAGTAAAGTGAAGCTTTTACTTCAGATCATACTTGACATTAATAAACCTAATGATGGTATATCACAACAGTGAAAGAATTTGAAAATATTTATGAGGTTAAAACTTCAGATCGTGGTGCTAGTGATTATATTACAGCAGCAGAAATATGTGTGTTCTGTACAGTCACCAGATGAAATATTATGGAGATGATAATGTAGTCTCAATATTGGAAATTGTCCATTGATCCTATCTGCATCCAAATAAGTTGACTTTCCACAATAGTGGAATAATATAATATTAACAGTATTAGAGAAATCAAGGATATGATTGTCTGCAAACAAGCCTTACAAAACACAACATTTTGGTTATGTTAAAGGCTGTAGATATTGAAGTTGACAGTCAGTTCTTCTGTAACATGGTGGTTGCGTTCTTGTGCAACCCCACATTATAAAAAAATCCCACTTTAGAAACAATGCTTAAAGTGTTGGCAGTGTATTCGCAATACAGCCAACACATGTTTTAAAGGTTTACGTGATAGAAACAGCATCCCCAACTCATCAAACATGTTACAGCAAATTTGTGTTGAAGGAAAGTGCATTATAACATAACAATCTGCGTCTTCATGGTTTGGTAATTGATGGTCCTGAAGTGTTGGCAGCAAGGCAGGGTGCTCATGCAAGGAGCATCTACAAAGTTATTATATTTTTATCCACCATTTAATTTCTGTGTTTCTCTATTTGATAAACAAACAGCACATGATTTAAGTTGCAATTTAAAACATTCATTAGAAATTCATCAGCAATTTCACTGAGTTCCTGGCCATAATCCAATATTTATCACTGAGAAAATTAAGCACTGAAATCTTTCGAGTATCCTACTGAATAAATTCATTTTTACTGCTTGTATGCCTTGACAGAGTCCATTATTTGATCCACATTATGTTGTATACATTTTTTTATTCACTTGTGGGATAATATGTATTAATTTTGCTTTTAATGTAAGAGCATCATGGATTTAGATGATTAGTCCATTGGAATTCCTTCCTTCAGTATATTTTGTTTACAGTACTGTGTGATTGAAGTAATCCTTCCTACATTTGAATGTACATTATAGTTGCTGTATATTTTGCAAATCATGGCATTCCTTCACGTATGTATATGTCATGTGATTTTGTTATATAATAACAATATAACTTCTTGTTGTTTTATAAATTTTCACATTACTATTCTTGTTTCTAAATGATACTTGGCAGTTATTTGAATGCAATTTAAACATCCCACCGATAAATTTTCATCATCATCTTTGCATTAACATAGTTGGTGTCAGTGAAGAGGATGCAAGTTCCAGTACTTATGTGTTAATCCTGCCTCACTTTTATTCCAAGTATTTCAATAGTTCCGCTTCAGATCCACACCACTACACCCCTCAAGAAATAAATTTGAACTCAAATGTACTCTTTGCAACTCAATATCTTCATGGACCAGGTCACTAAAAGTGCCTTTGTTTACGAATGCTCAGCTATTCTTGAAATAATTGTTCCTTTACAGTTGCATTAGTAAACCTTTCAAATAAATGCCTATTAAGTGAGGCCATAGATGATTGAAATCATTGAATAATCTTTATTTCAACAGTAATTATTTTATTCTGCCAATTTTTAAGATAGCTTCAACAAAAAGACACACAGCATTGTGGTTGATTCTTAACTGCCCTCTGGCCAATTCGGGATGGGCAATAAATGTTGGCCTAACCAATGACATCCTCATCCCATGAATGAATAAAAAATATCTTATTAATAGAAATTGATCTCTTAATTATGTGAACTAGTGTGAATTACATCCATTTAGCCAATTTTACCTCAAGAGAGGAAACATTGGACCCAAGCAATCTAAGGAAAATTAATAACATTTACAAACCAATTACTCATTTCGAGCCAAGGGCCACAGCAGGTATTGTTTGAATCCCATCTGTAAGTGCATTCCTAATAACATTACTAATAGGTATTTTACATTACCATGCTCACATGCTGCAATAATTTCTAGCTGCATAAAAGGTCATTGCACAAGTTATGAGCTCAGGGTATTGGGGTGAATGTATTTGCATAGATTGAGGATTTTCTTTTGACACTTAACACCTACTCTGCTCTTATTTCTTATGTTCTTATTTTCTAGTCACACATCTGATCATTGTTAAATCCTGTGTGTGACTGAGTATTGGAACTATAAATGCTGATACCAAATTAATGATTACATTGCTACAAACCTGAAATTAATCTATTAATCATTGTTGACTAGCTTGAATACAGCAGAGTAGCACTATGCTATATACAGATGAAAAGACAGTTAATGAGGAGATGTTTAAAGTGCTACATCACACCTGGTATTTGGAAAATGTACTCTTGAGAAATTATTTTGCATATTACAACAAAAAAAAATTTCACAAATGCTGGGAGAAGAATTTAACTGATGGCAATTGATTTTGCACCTAAAATCTGGGCAGGCAGAAATTGAAAATGGGAGGCAACCGCTGCTGTTCCATTAACACCTTCATTCCCTAGATGTTGTATTTTGTCATAACTGGATATGTTGTAGGACCTCAAAGCAAATTTCAATTGTAGATGAGGCTTAGCTTAAACTATATAAGCTCTCTCTAGTTATACCAGGTCTTCAATAGCCTAACTAGTAGTGCGAAAGACAACACAAAAGTGGTGACAAAACATCTTCAAAATGTTATTCTTTGTCATCAGAAGGAGAAGAATTCTGATTCATACCTCAGTAATACAATATACACTCTTGTCGGCTTGGGGTTAATCAGCACACCATTTTGTTCCTCACCTCTGGCATTGCCTCATTCTCCAAGCTTTTTCTTTGAAACCCAGCTGCTGCCTAAACCAGCCTGAATTCATTATCTCTTCACTGCTCTAATCAGTTGACCCTTTTTCATATAAGCTCATCAGCTTATCTCAATCAATGCAGAAGTTAAAATTCCCCTTTAAGATCAGATGCATTTATGCCCTAATCCCTGTATTTATGCACTCTGCCTCTTCACTGCTGAGAGGGCTTACACTTAACATTAATGACAAAGATAAGTCCTTTTCTATTTCTTGATTTAACTCATCAACTCTCCACGGTCTGTTTACCTCTTATTATACCCTTTCTTATCATTGAAGTAACTTCATTCTTAACTATCAAAACCATTTTTTCATCTTTTATCTTCATCCTATCCTTCCTGTAAATATTATAACTTGATCTTGATGGCATGTAGCCCTCACCAGGTTTCAGTAACCATTACAGTGTTGTGGCCTTTAAGTTGAATTTTCAACTCCAATTTATCCCATCTGTTCTTTCTAGACATTCTTAGTCAACATAATTCAGACATTTTAGGACGTAATTTGAACCCATACTCCTACTAATGGACCAGAATTCACCAGGCTTCTGCAAGGCAAGGAATGAAATCTTTGAGTTTTGTGCCTTAAACTACTATGCTATCTTGACAATTCGTTCTTCATATATTGAGTGTTACCTCTTCTGGTTGGGGAAGAAGCCAGGGGAGAAAAAAAGTAGGTTGAAGGCTTAGCAAAGGCAACATGCTGCAGATTTTCCACCAATGAACTGTATTCAGATTTTTTTCTGAAACTGATAGTACAATGATACAAAAGAATGTTGCTTTTCTTCTGGCCATCTTACAGCTGATGCTAAATCTCCAGTAATAGCAGGCACAGGATGCAGACAAACCTGCAGATGTGTAAAATGTAAGAAACTAAGGACACCATCAACAAGAAGCATTGTCCAAAAATAAAGTCTTCATGGATTGCTACAGCTGCCTCCAACTAACACTTAATGTAGAATAAGCCTCAAGGTGTGCCAGATGATTGCTTGCTGCACATGACAAGTGTTGGACAAATATCTGCACCTCCAAGAATTGTGAGACCATCCAATCTCAATGGCTTTGAAAATTGTAGTGGCCCTGAACCTCTTGAAAATGGCTCATTCCAGAAATCCACTCTGGATTTGTATGGAATTTCCCAGTGAGCAATGCAAAAGTGCATATTATCCTGTCACTGCTTCTTAAGATTCTAAGTATTGCAGACAAACTGCTGCTTTCTGTTTTACCCTCCAGAAGACACAGGCCTAGCCTGCTTAAGTTTTCTTTTTAAGGGTTATCTCCTCTGCTTCAATGACGCAAAAATATCTAAGTTAAAATGTTTGTCCATTTATTTAATTGTGATCTGGTAATGCAATTAACTTGTTGGCAAGTTTTTATAAATGGGATATTGTGAAAAGCTCAACTTTAATGACAGGAACAAACATGACAAGAATTGAAGTTTATGTTACAATCTTTGATGATCATTTCCTTAGCAAATACCAAAAAATATAAATATTGTCGAACAAAGAAGTAAATTAACAAGTGATGATCAAATGTTAATGTGAAATAAAGTTAAATTAGCACAGCAGAGAGTTCAATTATACAGTAGTTTAAAGTATTATACTTATTATAATAATTGACTAGAAATCCAGAAAGTTCCACTCTCAGTGGAATCGGCAATTTGGGTACAAATGACACACTGCACTACCTCTCTGGATTGATTTTATGGTTCAATTTCCAGGTAAAGTCATATTCATAAACAAACATATAAAATGTCAAGTCAATCAGTCCAACTGGACAGTGTTTCAGAACATACATAATTTTCTTCAATTAAAAACATTCTTTGATATATTTCAGAATTATAATTTCTTAAATTTATCATAATATATTTGAATGGGAACATTGGAGGTATAGTTCGTAAGTTTGCAGATGACACCAAAATTGGAGATGTAGCGGACACAAAGAAGGTTACCTCAGATTACAACAGGATCTTGATCAGATGAGTCAGTGGGCTAAGGAATGGTAGATGAAGTTTAATATAGATAAATGTGAGGTGTTGCATTTTGCAAAGGTAAGTCAGGGCAGGACTTATACACTGAATGGTTAGGTCCTGGGGAGCATTGCTGAACAAAGAGACCATGGAGTGCAGGTTCATAGTTCCTTGAAAGTGGAGTCGCAGGTAGGTAGGATAGTGAAGAAGGTGCTTGGTATGCTTTCCTTTATTGGTTAGAGAATTGAGAAGAGAAATTGAGCGGTTATGTTGCAGCAGTAGAGGACATTGGTTAGGCCACTTTTGGAATATTTCATGCAGTTCTGGTCTCCCTCCTATTGGAAGAATGTTGTGAAATTTGAAAGGGTTCAGAAAAGATTTACAAGGATGTTACCAGGGTTGGAGGGTTTGAGCTATAGGGAGAGGTTGAATAAGCTGGGGCTGTTTTTCCTGGAACGTCAGAGGCCGACAGGTTCAATTCGTACCTCAGGCAACTGTCTGTGTGGAGTTTGCACATGCTCCCCATGTCTGCTCCAGTTTCCTCCCACAGTCCAAAAAATGTGCAGGTTAGGTGAATTGGCCATGCTAAATTGCCCATAGTGTTAGGTAAAGGGGTAAATGTAGGGGAAATGGGTCTGGGTGGGTTGCTCTTCGGAGGGTTGGTGTGGACTTGTTGGGCCGAAGGGCCTTTTTCCACACTGTAAGCAATCTCTAATCTAATCTAAAATCATGAGGTGCATGGATAGGGTAAATAGACAAGGTGCTTTCCTAGGGTGGGAAGTCCACAAGCAAAAGGAATAGGTTTAAAGTGAGAGGGGAAAGATATAAAAGGGACCTAAGGGGCAGCTTTGTCATGCAAAGGGTGACGCATGTATGGAATAAGATGCCAGAGGAAGTGGTGGAGACTAATACAATTACAACATTTAAAAGGCATCTGGATGGTTATATGGATAGGAAGGATTTAGAGGAATTGACAAATGGGACTAGATTAGTTTAAGATATCTGGTTGTCATGGACAAGTTGGACCAAAGGGTCCGTTTCCATGCTGTATACGTCTATGACTCTATCATTCATTGATGAATGTACAAACATAGAAGCAGGACGCTGCCATTCAGCTCCTCATTTCTGTTCTACCAATTAGATCATAGTTGATCTTTCTGGAACCTAAAATCCAAATTCCTACCTAAGGCTGTGGAATAATCAATGTAGTACCATTATTCAAGAAGGAAGCAAGGGATAAGCCAGAAGACTATAGGTTAGTCAGTATAAATTCAGTGGTGGTGAGTTTTTTGGAAACAATTCTGAGTTTCAGAATTAATCTGTATTTGGGGAGGC
Source organism: Chiloscyllium punctatum (assembly GCF_047496795.1). Lineage (NCBI taxonomy): Eukaryota > Metazoa > Chordata > Chondrichthyes > Orectolobiformes > Hemiscylliidae > Chiloscyllium > Chiloscyllium punctatum. Next base: position 71,122,523 of record NC_092743.1, read on the forward strand.
AGGGGTTAAGAAAGAACAGTCAGCATAATTTTATTAAGGAGAGGTCATGTATGATAAACTTGATTAAAATGTTTGAGGAAGTGACCAAGTGTGTTGATGCGGGCAATATAGTTTATGTTCTATGTAGTCTACCTGGACGTCAGCAAAGCTTTTGATATAATCCTGCTTGAGAGACTAATAGCAAAGGTAAAGCCCTTGGTATCCAAGGAAATTTGGTTCCATCAGTCCAGAAGCAGCTCAGTGGAAACAGAGGGTATTATGACTCAAAACCTAAATCCAGTGGATTTCCACAGGGATCAGTATTGTGACCTTTGCTGATTTTGCGGATGACACAAAAATCGGTGGAGTAGTAAATAATGTGAAGGACAAATATAGGAGGATATAGACAGGTTGGTTAGATAGGCTGATCTTTGGCAAATGGAATTCAATCAGGATGAACAAAACAGGAGCATATATGATGAACACATAGGGCCCTGGGAAACACTGAAGATCAGTTTACAATGTAAAATACCTATTAGTAACGTTATTAGGAATGCACTCCTCTATCCTTCCTCCAAAAATGTGTAACCTCACATTTTTCCTCATTACCCATCTGCCAACATTTTGCCTATTCACTTAATCTGAATATATTCCTATGCAGACTCTCTTTGTCATCCTCACCACTTACCTTCTCTGTATTTTTGTCATGCACAATCCTAGCTACATGGATTCATTTTTTTCATCTAAGTCATTAGACATATTGTAAATAATTGGGGCCCCAGCACTGGATTGCTGAGACACTCCACTAATTATGGGCTCCCATTCAGGAAATGCCGCTTTATCCCAACACTATGTCAATCCTCCATCTATATTAATATACTACTTTCAACACAACGGGCTCTTATTAAATAGCCTATTGGAGAATACATTCAATGCTTCTTCATTGTCTAAGTTTCTTATTACCTTATCGCAGAATTCCATGACCCTTGTCAAGCATGATTTCATAAAGCCATGCTGACTTTGTTTGATATTTGTATTCCTATTTGTCAGCTCAAAGTTCCAATAGCTTACTTAATGTCATATTCCTGGTGATAAGAATTTTCCTGAGTTGTTTCCTTCCTTCCATTTGCTGATTTACGACTGTTTATGAATATTTATATTGTGTATAGTGAAGATCAATGCAAGTATTTGTTGAATTAATGTGCCATCTCCTTACTTTCCACCATTAGTTTCCCCAGAATCACCATTGATGGGACAAATACTTATTGTGTAACATCTTTCCCTTTTAAAAATATTTATAGGTGCTCTTAGGATTGAACCTTATGTTTCCTTACCTAGAAGCAAGTTGAATCAAGTTTTTTTGGAGGTTTTATTGCTGCAAGGCCTAGCAAGATCTCTCTCTGTATTTTACCAAACTTGTCCTTCAACTAACTACCCTACACCTATGCTGTCCATCACAATTACAGGCCCATCTTACCTTGCACTGTATCTGGAAAAACTCACCTGTGCCAGGATATTCTGCAACTAGCCAACATTCATTGCACCCGAACCAAATATAAAAACCCATTGCGCACCTGGACAAGCTCTTTGAGTCCACAGTTGCTCAGCATGGTTCCTGACATCTGCCCAGACATGGCATTTGCAGGCTGGGATCTGGAGGTCCTGTTAGGTCTTATACTTCCCCCAGGGTTAGCAATAGAGGCGATGAAACAGACCATACCAGACTGATCTAAGATTGCCACCAGAATTAGAACAGTCTCAGCCATCTGAAGGAGTGCCCAGCAATTCAAGCAGAAGGTCAAATGACTCTGTCAGCATCAGTCCCATCATTGTCTCTCTGATATTTCATACTCTCTCTCCACTATATACCTACCTCTCACCAAGGATCAAACTCTACCACTGTCACTGCTGGCTGCAACCTCTTCCTTCACTTTATTTTGTCCTCCCTAACCCTTAACAACACTAACCCTGACCCGACCCCACAACTAGAGAACCGAATCACCCCTACTCAAGAAACTTCAGAACTCTGGAGAAATAAATAAGACCGACTTCCAGACCATCAGTAATACCCTTACAGGCATAAAATTCACTAAAGAGGAGGAAACCAACAACAAACAGCCAATCCTAGATGTCACAGTAAAGCAAAAGGGCCAATGGGGAACTTCAAACCAGCATCTACAGCCCTTTCCTGATGAAGGGCTTTTGCCCGAAACGTCGATTTCAAAGCTCCTTGGACGCTGCCTGAACTGCTGTGCTCTTCCAGCACCACTAATCCAGAATCTGGTTTCCAGCATCTGCAGTCATTGTTTTTACCTCTACAGGAAAACAACACATGCGGACCAAATATTGAACTACAGAAGTAATCACTCCAACATTCACAAACGAAACTGCATCAGAACATTATTCCAATGAGCCACCACACAGGGCAGCACAGAGGAACTACACAGAGCAGAGGAAAATCACCTATACAGTGTATTCAAAAAGAACGGGTACCAAATGAACACAGTCCGCAGATGTCTCAGCAACAAACCCAAACAAGTAAACAAAACACGTCCAGAAACAGAGTCACTCTCCCCTACATCAAAGACATCTTGGAAATGATTGCCAGACTACTCAGACTCCTTGTCATCATGGTAGCCCACAAACCCATCAACACACTAAAACAACAGCTAATGATCTTGAAAGACCCTATACAGACAACAAGCAAAACTAATATCATTTACAAAATACTGTGCAAGGACTGTAACAAACACTACATTGGACAAACAGGCAGAAAACTAGCCACCAGGATACATGAACATCAACTAGCTGCAAAACAATATAACCCCCTCTCACTAATATCCTTACCTACAGATGAGGAAGGACGCCACTTCGACATAATTTAGTACAAAGATGGAGCCACTACTGTTATTACAGAACAATAAGAGGGGAGCTTTAATATGGAGGGGTCTATAAGTTTAGGAATGGGGATCTTAAGTCTGGCTAAATTGATGGCAGGAATACAACTTCAACCTGATACTTGTTGGGTTTTTGCATCAACAACTAGTTAGCACATGTATAGAACTCAGTTAGAGCTATAGTAGGACAGATTTTGAAGTTTATTTAGCAATCTACCTCCTGATTTTCTAAAAGACAGCCGTGAAAGCAAAGAGAGAGGACAATCTGAGGAAAATATGGCACTGCATATTTAGTATCCACAACTGTTTATTTACATGCAAGTGGTTAAGTGTGTTCTTGAGCTGTGACTTTCTACATGTTAAGGCATTCTTCCATATTTTAAAGGCTTGATCCATACTTTGGAGGCTTGATTTATTAGGTCAGTCTTAGTGCTACTTAGGTTGGCTGAGATTGGACTGCAGAAAATGAACATGGTAACCAGAAACAGCAGCAGCCTACTGGTTACAGACTTGAAGCTCCACAGGAGAGAGATGGACAGCAAGGAAAATTAAATGAGAGAATGGACCAGCAGACCGATGAATAGCATGAAAGTGTGAGTACAAGAAATTGCACTTGATACACCAGATCTACCAGGCAGAAGAATCGGTTTCTTTGACATGTCAGTGATGCAGTCTAGTAAATGGCTCGAAAAGTCATTTCAAGAAGGGTAGACACTTCCTGTCCACGAGCAGCTGGACCTGTTGATCATTCTTACCATTGATTCTCAAACTCACCCACTTTCCTCAACATTTTTGACTGACCCTTCTATGGATCTGCTGGAGATATTTGCAGAATCTCACAGGCAACAGCTCACAAATGCACAAGAGTGCCTTTCAAGGGGTAGAGATAAATCTCTTTTTGTGCTTCTTTTAATTGTGCAGTGAAATGACAAAATAAATCTTTTAAAACTTGGGTTGCAAGGATTGCTGCATAATTTTAAAGCTCCTCATTGTCCATTCTGTGGGCTATAGCAATGGTTGCAGATGAACTGGCAACAAAGGGTTGTATACAAATGGCGCTTTAGTTTTGCAACAATAATCTGATTGGTTTGTGGACCGGTGACTGCAGAAAAAGCTCCTTTAAACCTGAAGAAATCCTGATTATTTTTTCATTCATCTGTTGACCACATAGTACTCAAATTGTGCCCAAATGAAGATTTGACAGAGTTTCACTAATTTGCAATTCTATAATTTTGAAATAAAACTTACTACATAGTTTGTTTTTTTTATGACTTTGCTAATCTGCAACACAAATCTTATTGGCTGATGTGTTTTTACTCTGAAGTCCATTTGTTCCTCTACTTCATCTAGACTTGCACCTTACAAATAATAAATGATCTCTCTATTCTTTCTATCAAAATGTCCCACTTTACATTATTCTTAACTGTATTTCATTTGTCAATTTGTTATTTATTCAATTTTATTAATATTCTCCTTTAAATTATTATCTGTTGATTCTTCACAAGCTTGTTTTGATTAAACTTTCCTTTTTTAATTGATGCGCCTATAACAATTTTTTCTATTTTGTGTTAAGTTCCTTGAAAATTTAATTTAATGTCATAGATTCTCTTTGCCTTCCCAATTATTTTGCTTTAACTTCTCTCCTTATCTCTTGTATACCATATATTCTCTCCTGACCATAAACCTAATGTATGCTTCTTTTCTAACCTTCAGATGTTTCTTTGCTTGTGTATTTGTTTATGTAACCTCACAAGTTGGTAATTTGTTCTTTACTTTTAGTGTCCAATGCTCTGTTGAATATCTCTACAGATATTTTCCACTAGAGGTCTTTCCGAGCTATATCATTGTTTGCCAATATAGTTGCCCACTTTATTTTCTCAAATTTTACCCTCAGACCAAAAAAAATCAGTTCCTCTACAATATAAGACCCAAGACCATAAGAAAGTGGCCATTTGGCCCATTGAGACTATTCTGCCATTTAATAGGATCATGGCTGATCTGACTTTCTTCACACCTACTTTTCTAGCCTTTCCTTGTAACCTGATTCCTTGACTGACCAAGAATCTATCTCAGCTTAAATAGTTCACAATCATCTGAAAGAAATCCCCCTCATCTTAATCTTAAATTGGTGCCCCTTAGTTCTGAGACTATGCCCTCTGGTCCTGGACTATGCCATAAAGGGAAACCTCCCCTCAGTATTTACCCTGTCAAGTCCTTAGGAACCTTGGTTTACTTTTGTCCCTCTATTTTAACATCTTAAGGTGTGTTATATTATGACCACTATTGTCTTGATTTTCCCCTCCTCCTACTTCTCTTATCTGCTCTGGATCATTCCCTATTATTAGATCCACGAGCAAATCCTCTCCAGTTAGGCAACGATCATATTGGTTTAGAAAGGATAACTCTACACCTTGCAGGAACTCTGATCCCTTCTCCCTTTTACCTGATTCTTCTATCCAATTAATACTAGAGTGAATGAAATGCCTCATACTTATTATTCTGTGTGTGTTTTTCAATTCAATTTCATAATTTGTTTGTTGTGGTTCTGTTCACCGAGCTGGGAATTTGTGTTGCAGACATTTCGTCCCCTGTCTAGGTTATAACTTGTTTATCTATTTATTCCTCCATTTCCTTTTAATGGGTATTCTGTAGACTACGCTTATTAACATGAATTGTTATTATCTTTCATCTGTGTATTTGGTTTTCTTATTTAGTTTTGCAGTTAGTTGCATCCCCTTTATCAACTGCTGTTACATTACCTTGGGTTAATAAAACTATTCCACTTCCTCTTTTCCCCTTCCTGTATTTTCTAAGCAATATGTTATACCTACGATGCTTAATTCCCAGAGCTGGTACAATTGTCCCATGAAAAGGAACCCATCTTTCCCACAACAGACCTTTATATACCTGCTGTTTCCCACAATCTGCTTGCTCCTTTGCCAATTTGTACATATTATTATCCTTGAAATCGTGTTTTAATTTAGAGCATAACTGCTCGTACACAAGGATAGGGAGGAGGTCCTGTTGAAAGACTGTGTAGGTAATTGTTGCTGATGTTCACACACCTCCAGCAAGACTGCTGGGAGGCAGGAACATGATGGTGCCATGTCACATTACTTTAGTGCTTTCAAAACCTGTTCCCTCAGAACCACCATGATTCAATTCAATTAATCAGTCATACTGGGCACCTATGAAGAAATCTTATATTAGACTCAAAACATTAATTCTGTTTTCCTCTTCATAGATACTTTCAGACCTGTTGAATTTTTTCAGAACATTCTGTTTCGATTTCAGAAATCCAACATCTGCCATTTGCTCTTTTCCTGATATGACTGCCTTATTACCAAACTCCTTTGTCTAATTTGCCTGAGCTTTTGCACAACAGCAAAGCCAAATAAAAACAGAAACTGGATAAAAATTTACTGGTTGCAGCAAAGGAGAATCCATCCACAGCTTTGGAATCAATGACCTCGGCAAGGTTTCTATCCTTTGAAATTAATTAACGGGATATGGGTAGCGCTGGTTTAGGCTAGCAGTTATCGCCCATTCCTCACTGTCCAGAGGGTAAAGGTCAACCACATCGCTGTGGGTCTAGATTCACATATGGACCAGATCAGATAATGACCACAGTTTTCTTCTCTAAAGGACATTAGTGAACCAGATGCAGTTTATTTCTGACAATCAATAAAGATTGCATGGTCATTATAATACCCTTAATTCCAGATTTTTATTGAATTCAAATTCCACCATATGCCATGGTGGGTTTTAAACCCAGGTCCTCAGAACATTGCCTGATTCTCTGGATAAGTAGTATAGCAATAATACCACTCGGCTATCTCAATCTTGACTGGGCACTTCCCTTTCCACTGTCAGGTTTCCTGGGTGGTGCTGCCAGAAACCTAGTGCAGGGAGAATGTCTTGTCCTTGAGTCCTGTTACCAATCAGAAGGGACATCTTTCCATTACCAGCTACATTAGGTTTGGACTGGAAAAAGAGGCACTTTGAAGTTTGGGGGAAATAGGATTGATGCAAATTCCTCTATGTCACTCCATTCCTATTGGTGGGGACCTCCATTGACATAGAATACAAGGTACTATACAATGCTGCTTGCTTACCTATCAGACTATTCCTGACTGTAGACCCATATGAAATGGTCCCTACTGGCTAAACACCGCTGAGGACAGCTTTAGGTGCCTTCCCACCTTGTCGTCAGGGTAGCAGGATCTCCATATTGTACCTTCTCATTAAATCACACAGCTCCCCTGCCTCTAGACCTACATCCAAGAAGCAGAGGGAGAATATTAAATTCAACCCAATGCTTTCACCCTCAGTAATGCCATTATTTATTTACACCTTCAAAGCTGCAATGATAATATGAATTATACAGCATATTCCAATTTTATATGAAATTCCAATTTTGCAAGGTTTGTATTATCAAATAATTTTGCCAGCTGGAAAGACTAGTACTGACCTTATTGTTTTCCATAGCAACAAATCACTCAGCAGTACAATCAAAATGTAACATGCAATGGATGTGGGGGAAGGTGCAGTGTGGCAATAGAATTACAATAGCTTTCTCACAAATTGGGGTAACCTAATCAGGAAATAATGGGTCTCCCATTTGTTATTCTGTTTTCCTCTTCATAGATACTTTCAGACCTGTTGAATTTTTTCAGAACATTCTGTTTCGATTTCAGAAATCCAACATCTGCCATTTGCAAATAGGATACTGTAAATCACGCGTAGGTTTTCCTTTTAATGCAGTCTAAATATCCAATTGTAAGCACCAAGTTACTAAAAATTCTATAGAACAAAAATGTGAGATTGGAAATGGGATTGTGACCAAACAGGACACAATCCTTCTTTAATACTATTGCTCATGCCCTTGTGAGGCTACTGTCAGGACCATTCATTCCTGTAGACTCTATATGCTGCCAAATATAGACAATAGTTTCTGTTTTTATTCTAATATACCAAAGGACTAGTGAAGGAAGTTCTCATCATCAAGGTCAGATGTTTATTCATTTATCTTTTCATTTCCTTTCAGAAATGTAAATCACAAGCATTTAGAAAAGGTGCCTAGTTGTGAACTCAAATATATGAACGTTGAATGTATAGAATCTTCTTGACATAAAATTCTATCCATTAATTCAGTGTAAGGAATACTCATCAGGATTCTTAAAATGATTCACTGAATGACTAGGCAAGTAAAATGTTTGTTTCCTCTTGTATAATTTTTGTAGTTCACTGAACCTTCTAAGGACATATTTTATAGCTGATCGAACAACATCTTTAAGATATAAAATATTGCCTAAACTACCAGCTGCCATCAAAATACTTTGTTGTCCCAATTCTAACTGGCAGTCATGATCAGCATTGTCATCAGTCGGTTCAAGTGTTCATTACTGGCAGTTCAAATTAGAACTCAGAACATAGAACAGTACAGCACAAAAGAGACCCTTTACCCCACCATGGCTGTGCTGATTGTGATGCTATTCTCAATTGAATTGAATTAAATTGAATTTATTGTCACATCTACCGAGGCACAGTGAAAAGCTTTGTCTTGCGAGCAATACAGGCAGATCACATAGTTAAGTAGCATAGATAGTAAATAATAGGTAAACAGTGGCAAAAACAAAAAGCACAAGTACAAGAGTTTGTGAGTCCATTCAATGTTCTAGCAGCAATAGGGTAGAAATTGTTTTGAAATAGGCTGGTGTGTGTATTCAGGCTTCCGTACCTTCTGCCCGATGGTAGAGGTTGTAGAAAAACATTGCCAGGATGGGATGCATCTTTGAAAATGCTGGCAGCCTTTCCTGGCAGACAGTGGGCCTGGTAGATGGTTTCTACAGATGGGAGGTTGGCCTTTGTGATTGTCCAGGCAAAGTTCACCACTCTCTGTAACTCTCTCCGATCGTGAATGGTAAAATCGTGATACATCCAGACAGAATGCTCCCGATGGCGCACCTATAAAGTTGGTAAGGGTATTTGCCTTTATGCCAAATTTCCTCAGCTGCCTGAGGAAGAAGAGACATTTTTGGGCCGGTGCATCCACATGAAGAGTCCAAGAAATCTTGACACTCTCCATTCATTCCACCTCTGTGCTGTTAATGTGTAGGGGGACATAGGTGACATTTTGCCAAAGGTCAATAATGAGTTCCTTGGTTTTGCCAGCATTGAGAGCTAGGTTGTTCTCAGTGCACCATTTTTTCAGGTCTTCCACCTTCCGTCTGTGGTCTGTTTTGACTTCTGAGATTTAACCAATTATGGTGGTGTCATCAATGAACTTGTAAATGGCATTAGTCTGGTATTTGGTGACACAGTTATAGATTCATAGAGATGTACAGAATGGCAACAGACCTTTCAGTCCAACCCGTCCATGCCGACCAGATATCCCAACCCAATCTAGTCCCACCTGCCAGCACCCGACCCATATCCCTCCAAACCCTTCCTATTCATGTACCCATCCAAATGCCTTTTAAATGTCGTAATTGTACCAGCCTCCACCACTTCCTCTGGCAGCTCATTCCATACACGTACCACCCTCTGCGTGAAAAAAGTTGCTCCTTAGGTCCCTTTTATATCTTTCCCCGCTCACCCTAAACCTATGCCCTCTAGTTCTGGACTCCCCCACTCCAGGGGAACGACTTTGTCTATTTATCCTATGCATGCATCTCATAATTTTGTAAAGCTCTATAAAGTCACCCCTCAGCCTCCAACGCCCAACGCTCCAAGGAAAACAGCCCCACCCTGTTCAGCCTCTTCCCATAGCTCAAATCCTCCAACCCAGGCAACATCCTTGTAAATCTTTTCTGAACCCTTTCAGGTTTCACAACATCTTTCTGATAGGAAGGAGACCAGAACTGCACACAATATTCAAACAGTGTCCTAACCAATGTCCTGTACATCCGCAACATGACCTCCCAACTCCTGTACTCAATACTCTGACCAATAAAGGAAAGCATACCAAACGCCTTCTTCACTATCCTATCTACCTGTGACTCCACTTTCACGGAGCTATGAACATTCACTCCAAGGTCTCTTTGTTCAGCAAAACTCTCTAGGACCTTACCATAAAGTATTTAAGTCCTGCTAAGATTTGCTTTCCCAAAATGCAGCACCTTGCAATTATCTGAATTCAACTCCATTTGCCACTTCTCAGCCCATTGGCCCATCTGATCAAGATCCTGTTGTAATCCGAGGTAACCTTCTTCGCTGTCCACTATACCTCCAATTTTGGTGTCATCTGCAAACTTACTAACTGTACCTCTTATGCTCACATCCAAATCATTCATGTAAATGACAAAAAGTAGAGGACCCAGCACTGATCCTTCTGGCACTCCACTGGTCACAGGCCTCCAGTCTGAAAAACAACCCTCCACCACCACCCTCTGTCTTCTACCTTTGAGCCAGTTCTGTATCCAAATGGCTAGTTCTCCCTATATTCCGTGAGATCTAACCTTGCTAATCATTCTCCCATGGGGAACCTTGTCGAATGCCTTACTGAAGTCCATATAGATCACATCTACCACTCTACCCTCATCAATCCTCTGTTACTTCTTCAAAAAACTCAATCAAGTTTGTGAGACATGATTTCCCTCACACAAAGCCATTTTGACTATCCCTGATTGGTCCTTGACTTTCCAAATACACGTACATCCTGTCCCTCAGGATTTCCTCCAACAACTTGCCCACCACCAATGTCAGGCTCACTGGTCTATAGTTCCCTGGCTTGTCCTTACTACTCTTCTTAAAGAGGGGCACCACGTTAACTAACCTCGTGTCTTCCGACACCTCACTTGTGACTATCGATGATACAAATATCTCAGCAAGAGGCCCAGCAATCATTTCTCTAGCTTCCCACAGAGTTCTAGGGTACACCTGATCAGGTCCTGGGGATTTATCCACCTTTATGCATTACAATACATCCACCTCTGTAATATGGACATTTTGCAAGGTGTCACCATATATTTCGCTACTTTCTATATCTTCCATAACTTTTTCCACAGTAAATACTGATGTAAAGTACTCATTTAGTATCTCCCCCATATTCTGCAGCTCCACACAAAGACGGTCATGGGTATGCAGTGAGTACAGTAAGGGGCTGAGTACGCACCCTTGGGGGGCTCCAGTGTTGAGTGTTAGTGAGGATGAAATATTGTCCCCAATCTTCACTAACTGAGGCTAGTGGGTCAGGAAACTGAGGATCCAGTTGCAGAGAGTGGGGCTTAGTCTGAGATCACTAAGTTTAGTAATCAGTCTCGAGGGGATAATATTGTTGAAGGCTGAACTGTAGGCAATGAATAGGAATTTGTATGTAGCTGTTCTTGGTGTCAAGGTGTTCTAGGGGAGTGAAGGGCAAGTGATATATGACATCTGATGTGGATATCTGTTGGTCCAATAGGCGAATTGGAGTGGGTCAAGAGTAGTGGGGAGGCTGGAGATGCTTAATGCCATGATCAGCCTTTCAAAGCACTTCATGACCACTGAAGTTCTAAACTAATTCCAATCTCTGCACATAGTCTGTATGCTTCTATTCCTTGTCTGTTCATGTGTCTGCTTAAATGCCTCTTAAACATTGCTATTGTCTCTGTTTCTACCACCCCCCTGGCAGCACATTCCAGGCAGCTATCACCCTCCATGTAAAAAAATCTTTCCTTGCACACCTTTAAACAGACCCTCTCACTTTAAAACTACATTCCCTCGTACTTGATGTTCTCACCCCATGGAAAAGACTCCAAATATCCACCCTAGCCATGACTCTCATAATTCTATATACTTCGATCAGGTCACCCATCAGCCTCCAACACTATTGCAAAAATAATCAAGTTTGTCTACCCTCTCCTTATAGCTAATACAGTTCAATCCAGGCAACATCTTGGTGAACATCTTTTGCATCCTTTCCAAAGCCTCCACAACTTTTGTATAGTATACTTACAGGAACTGTACACAATACTCCAAATGTGTTCTAAAGTCTTATACAGCTGAAACATGACTTGCCATCTTTTACACTCAATATGCCAACTGCTGAAGGCAAGTATGCCTTTTTTACCACCCTGTCCACTTGTGTTGCCACTTTCAGGGAGGTATGGACTTGGAACCCAAGATCCCTTTGTATATTAACGTATCTAAGAGTCCTACAATTTACTGTATATTTTCCTCTTGCAATTGACCTCTCAAAATGCATGACCTCACAGTTGTCTGGACTAAACTCCATCTGTCATTTCACTGTCCAACTTTCCACTGATTTATATCCTGCCATATCTTTTGATAACCTTCTTCATTGTCCACAACTCCATTAATTTTTATATCATCAGCAAACTTACTAAACAGACCACTGATATTTTTATCCAAATTATTTATGTGTATTACAAACAGAGGTCCCAACACTACCCCATAGAAATAATTGTCACTTACAATCTTATTTCTGTGGAAAATCATGCCTTTTTGACCCAATTTCATTATTAACTTATTCATTGACATTAGTCCTTATTTAAATAAGGCCATAAATTGTGAAGGCTGTAAGTTAGAACAGTGCTTTATATGCAAGATTAATATCAAAATCTTTGTGTCATATATTGTTTATTGACATGAGAAATATGGATGATTTGGGGAACTCAAATGAGAGAGCAATGCAAATTAGAAAAGTAATAGTAGTAGAAATAGCATTGGAAGCAGGAGTAGGCCATTTGGCCCATCGAGCTTGCTCCACCATTCATTAAGATCATGGCTGATCTTTCTATCTTCTCAGCTCCTCCTATTTGCATTATCTCTATAACCTTTAATTCCCCAGCCATGCAAAAACCCATCCAACTGTGTCCTGAATATTTTTAAGGAACTGCCTCTACTGCTTCCTCAGGCAGAGAATACCATAGATTCTCTGGGAAAAGCAGTTCCTCCTCATCTCTGTCCTAAATCTACTCCTCATAATCTTGAGGCCATATGCCCTAGTCCTAGTCTCACCCACCAGCAGAAACAACTTGCCTGCCTCTACCTTATCTATCACTTTCCTAATATTATATGTTTCTATAAGATCCCCTCTCATTCTTATAAGTTCCAGTGAGTACATTCCCTGGCAGCTTGAACTGATCATAGGATAACCCCCTCATCTCCGGAATCAAACTGGTAGATCTCTTCTGAACCACCTCCATAGCCAGTATATCCTCCCTCAAGTAAGGAGGCCAGAACTGCACACAATACACCAACACCTTGCACAATTGCAGCAGAACCTCCCTGCTTTTAAATTCAATCCCTCTAGCAATAAAAGCTAACATTCTGTTTGCTTTCCTGATTACCTGTTGCACCTGCAAATCAACTTTTAGCAATTCATGTACAAGCACCTCCTAAGTCCCTCTGCACAACAGCATGCTGCAATCTTTGATCATTTAAATAATACTCTGACTATTTTTACTTCCAAAATGAATAACCTTCCATTTACCAACATTGTACTCCATCTGCCAGACTGTTGCCCACTCGTTTAAACTATCTAAATCTCTCTGCAGACCTCCTACAAACTGTACAGTTTCCCTTTCCACTCAATTTATGCCATCAGTAAACTTGGATACATTACACTTGGTCTCCTTTTCCAAATCATTTATATATATCATGAACAAAACTGGGCTCAACACTGACCCCTGCAACACCCCACTCACCACTGATCTCCAACCAGAGAAACACCCATTTATCCCAATTCTCTGCTTTCTATTGGTTAACCAATCCTCTATCCATGCTAGTACATTCCCTGCAACTCAATGCATTCTTATATTATGGATGTGTCTGTTATGCGGCACCTTATTATATGCCTTCTGGAAATCCAAATATACAACATTCACCTGTTCCCCACCACCCACCATGTTTGTTACACCCTCAAAGAACTCCAGTAAGTTTGTCATACACGACCTTCCATTCCTGAATCCATGCTGTGTCAGCCTGATGGAGCCCTTTCCATCCAGATATTTCACTATTTCTTCTTTAATGGTAGCCTCCAGCATTTTCCTGACTACAGATGTTAAGCTAACTGGCCTATAGTTACCTGCCTTTTGCCTACACTCATTTTTAAACCGTGGTATGACATTCATTGTCTTCCTTTCACCAGGACCTGCCTGGAATACAGTTAATTTTGGTAAATTAACACTAACACATCTACTCTAACTTCCATCATCTCTTTCAGCACTCTGGGATGCATTCCATCAGAACCAAGGGACTTATCTACCTTTAGCCCCTCACATTTTCTCAACCCTATCCCTTTAGTAATAACAAGTGAATTGAAGTCCTCACCTCCCATTGTATCCTTAACATCCGTCTTTGACGTGTTACACACATCACTGTGAAGACAGACACAAGATAGTTATTGGTGGCTTTGGCCATTTCAGCATTACACAATATTAATTCCCCTTTGTAATCCTGCAAGGGACCTATGTCCACTTTAGGCACGCTTTTTCATGTTATATATTTATAAAAACTTTTCCTACCTGTTTTTATGTTCTGTGCTAGTTGGCTTTCATAATCTATCTTTCTTTTCTTTATTGCTTGCTTCATGGTTCTTTATTGCTTTTTAAAGTTTTCCCAATCTTCCTGTTTACCACTACTCTTGTCTACTTTTTAAGCCTGAGCTTTTAATTGCATGCTTTCCTTTACTTCCTTGGTTATCCAAGGCTGGCTTTTCCTGCCCTTGCTATCCTTGTTTTTGACCGGAATATACTTTCCTTGAGCACTATGAAAAATCTCTTTGAAAGTCCTCCACTGTTCCTCAACTGTTCTACCATATACCTTGTGTTCCCAGTCTAATTTAGTCAACTCCTTCCTCATCCCATTATACTCTCCCTTGTTTAAGCAGAACACCCTGGTTTTAGATGATACTATTTCACCCTGCATTTGTATTTGCAATTCAATCATACTGTGATCACTCTTTCTGAAAGGATCCTTAGCAATGAGATCACTAATTTTACCTATCTCATTACATAGGACCAGATCTAAGATTGCTCCCTTATCCGTTCAATGACATGCTGTTCAAGAAAGTTGTCACAGATGAGTTCTGTGAACTCCTCTTCAAGACTGCCTCTACTGGCTTGATTTGGCCAATCAATGTGCATGTTAAAGTCCCCCACGATTACTGCTGTTCCATTCTTACATGCGTCAGATATTTCTTAATTGACCACCTGTGCCACTGTAGCATTATTATTGGGTGGCCTATAGACTACTCCCACCAGTGACTTCTTCCTTTTACTATTCTTGATCTCCACCTAAATGGATTCAACATTTTTCTCCTTAGAGCTCGTCTCTCCCTATCGCCCTAATCTCATCCTTAATTAAGAGCATGACCCCACCTTCCTTACCTTCCTGCCTGTCGTTCCTAATTACCTGAAACCCTTGGATATTTAATTCCCAGTCATCATCACCCTGCAACCACATTTCTGTAATGGCAACTAAATCATACCCTTTTGTACTGATTTGCACAACAAGTTCATAGACTTTATTTTGAATACGACAGACATTCAGATAAAGAACCATTGTACTCATTGTCCCTTTAGAATCTAGCAATCTTTTGTATCTGATTCTGTTGCCCAATTTTACTTTTTACTTTTCTAACGTTTGCTCTGGTCTCTGCTTCATTCTGCCTTTCAGTCTGGACTCCAATCCTCTTGGCATTTTAGTCTACCCCTCCTCAGTCTCTCTGCGTGTTACATTTAACTTTACACCAATGCTGCATTTTCTGACCTGATGCTGTGGTTCCCACCCCCTGCCAACTTAATTTAAACCTTCCGCAACAGCTCTAGCAAAACAGAGGGAAACAAATGTTTAAATCAACTGAGGTTTTTTGCAACATTTTCTTTATAAGAAATGTGCACTATTCCTGGATAGGATATTCCATTGTGAATAAAAGCTGCAAAGAAGCACTGACTTAAGTAAATTCAGACTTTACTTGCACCTTTCACTTTCTTCAAATCAGTATGTGTTTGTGGAGAGACTGTGAAGTAGTTTCATGTAATTTATCTACTAGCTATCATGCTGTGATTACTGTAGCTGTTGATTCTTTACTCTCCCTTCCCCTTTCTATTTCGATATGTCTGTCCTACCTCATCAAAATATCCAGCTGTATTCCATTATTCAATTCTGGTGGAGATATGTTCAAAACTGTAATTTTCCCATTGTAGAAATCTGCGAAAGTCTTATATTCTATTTTCTTACTTTATTTTGAGCATTTGCATTTTTCTTTATTATCAACTGCCTTTCTGGAAATATCTTTCAAAATAATACTAAACATTTTTGCAGGAAAACCTCTTTAATGTTCCACTTTTAGCTTTTACCTCACAACACTTTCACAAAAAAAACCTACAATTTTTCCTAATATGTTCCTTCTGTATGTTCTTCCCTAAAATGTTGGATTCAGAGGACAATTGTTCAGTTAAATTCATCCCATTTGGCTTGAAATGTGTGGAGATTGACCACACTTTTCCCACCAACAATATTACAGGATCATATTTTTCATGAAAACCTTTTTCCGTTGAGAGGCACAAGGGAGGAGTGGAGGACTGCTGGGAAGATGAGTAGAACAGTTTAAAAAGCTTACCTCAGGCATCGGGGCCTCCATTTGTTGACAGGTGTGAGGGAGGAGAGGAGGACTGCTGGGAAGTTGTGTTAAAAAACAAAACTTTTTCAACAGAGTGGTGAGGAGGGAGGACGGAGAGAAACGAGGGCTGCCAGGAAGTTTTTAAGTTGTGAGATCTAAACCCGAGACCCTACTAAGAGTCTGTAAACTCAGTAAGTTTTCAGGTTTTCTCTTTTTTCTTCTTTTCTTCTCTTCCTTTGTTTAGTCCTGTGTGGGCTTTCAGACTAGTGGGGTATGGCTGATAGGGCAGTCACATGTTCCTTCTGCAGAATGTGGCAGGTGAGAGACACTACAGTATCTGCCAACTACATCTGCGGGAAATGCACCCAACTCCAGCTCCTCAAAAACTGAGTTGGGGAACTGGAGCTGGAGCTGGATGAACTGTGGGTCATCCGGGAGGCTGAGGGAGAAATTGAGAGGATGTACAGGGAGGTGGTCACTCCTCAGAAACAGGATAAGGACAGCTGGGTTACAGTCAGGGGGAAGAAAGGGAACCACAGATAGGGCAGGGATCCTTTATGGCCGTTCCCCTCAGATGGGGCAGTGACAGAATGTAGTGAAGCTATCAGGAAGGTTTCTCATGTGATGAACAAAGGGATCAGTTAAATGCAAGGAGTCTCAGGAATAAGAGTGATGAACTTAGAGCATGGATCAGTACTTGGGGCTATGATGTCATGACCATAAAGGAAATGTGGGTTTCACAGGGGCAGGAATGGTTGCTCAATGTTCCAGGGTTTAGAACGTTTAAAAAGCACAGGGAGGGTGGAAAAAAAGAAGGGGGTGTAGCATTGCTAATCAGAGAGTGCATCACAGCTACAGAAATGAAGGTTGTTGAGGAAGGTTTGTGTTGATGAGAACAGAGGAGCTTCTCATCAAAAGGAAAAAGGCAGCTTCTGTAAGGTGGAGGAAACAAGGATCTAGCACAGCTTTAGGGGATTACAGGCTTACTAGAAAGGAGGTCAGAAATGGACTGAGGAGAGCCAGGAGGGAGCACGAGAAAGGCTTTGTAGGAAGGATTAGGGAAAATCCAAAAGCATTTTACTCATACTTGAGGAATAACAGAATGATCATGGAAAAGATAGGGCCAATCAGGAATAGCATTGGAAACTTGTGTGTGGAGTCTGAGCTGATAGGGGAAGCTTTAAATGAGTTTTTTGCTTCGGATTTCACTCAAGAAGGGGACCTTGTTGTGAATGAGAACTTTGAGGAGCTGGGGTACAGGCTTGAATAGATCAAGATTGATGAAGTTGATGTGCTGAAAATTTTGCCAAACATTATGATTGATAAGTCCCCAGGGCCAGACAGATTTATCCCAGGTTGCTCCGGGAAGCGAGAAAGGAGGTTGCTAAGCCGCTGGCGAAGATCTTTGCTTCCTCACTTTCCACGGGAGTCATACCGGAGGATTGGAAGGAGATGAATGTTATTCATCTTTTCAAGAAAGGTAATAGGAAAATCCCTGGCAATTACAGACTAGTCACTCTTACATCAGTGGTCAGCAAGGTTTTGGGGAAAAAATTCTGAGAGAAAAGCATTGATGATTATTTGGAAAAGCGCAGTGTGATTAAAGGCAGTCAGCATGGCTTTGTGAGGGGCAGGTCATGCCTAACTAATCTTATTCAGTTCTTTGAGGAGGTAACAAGACAGGTCGACAAAGGTCGAGCATTGGATGTGGTGTATATGCAGTTCAGCAAGGCATTGGATAAGGTTCCCCATGGTAGGCTCATTCATAAAGTCAGGAAGTATGGGATACAGGCAGATTTGGCTATCTGGATTCAGAATTGGTTGGCTTACAAAAGGCAGACAGTGGTTGTAGATGGAAAGTATTCTGGCTGGAGGTCAGTGTTGAGTGGGGTCCCGCAGGGCCCTGTTCTCCAGCCCCTGCTCTTTGTAGTTCTTATAAATGACTTGGTTGAGAAGGTTGACGGGTGGGTTAGTAAATTTGCTGATGACACAAAGGTTGGAGGTGCCGTTGATAGTATTGAGGGCTATTGTAGGCTGCGGCACGACATAGACAGGATGCAGAGCTGGGCTGGGAAATGGCAGATGGAGTTCAACCTGGATGAATGTGAAGTGATGCGTTTTGGAAGGTTGAACTTGAATGCTGAATATAAGATTAAAGACAGGATTCTTGGCAGTGAGGAGGATCAGAGAGATCTTGGTGTTCAAGTACATAGATCCCTAAAAATTGCCACCCAAGTGGATAGATGTTAAGAAAGCATATGGTGATTTGGCTTTCATTAACAGGAGGAATTGAGTTTAAGAGCTACGAGGTTTTACTACAGCTCTATAAGTCCCTGGTGAGACCACACTTGGAATATTGTGTCCAGTACTGGTCGCCCTACTATAGGAAAGATACAGAGGCTTTGGAGAGGATGCAAAGAAGGTTTACTAGGATGCTGCCTGGAATGGAAGGCTTGTTTTATGAAGAGAGGTTGACTAAATTCAGACTTTTCTCTCTAGAGAGAAGGAGGAAGAGAGGTGACCTGATTGAGGTATACAAGCTAATGAGAGGCATGGATAGAGTCAATAGCCAGTGACTTTTCTTCAGGGCAGGATTGACTGGCATGAGGGGTCACAGGTTTAAGATATTAGGAGAAAGGTATAGAGGAGACGTCAGAAGTAGGTTCTTTATGCAGAGGGCTGTGAATGCATGGAATGCATTGCCCTGGTGGTGGTAGCAGAGTCATTAGGGACATTTAAGCAACCGCTGGACATGCACATGGACAGCAGTGAATTGAGGGGTGCGTAGGTTAGGTTATTTTATTTTACATTAGGATTAATCCTTGGCACAACATCGTGGGCCGAAGAGCCTGTTTTGTGCTGTATTTTTCTATGTTCTTTGTTCTATGTTCTAACACTGAACAGCTGAGTCTGCCTGAATCAGTTAAAGTCCTTCCAATATATAAATCAGCATTAATGAGAGCCCAGTTACCATGTTAGTACTGTACTGGGCAGAGCATATGCTGCAAGTGGTCTTCCCTGGATAATCTAACATTCCAGTTTACCTCATTTTTTTGTGCTGAAAAGAGCATTGGTACTATTTTTCCATGAGTCCCTAATTCTTCTACCAAATGAGAGACAGGCAAGTCGGTTAAATATTATAGCGATTCATTCCTAATACATCTTTTAGTTGCAGGAACACATTCGAGTAATTTCCAAATTAATCAAGTTAACCTGATTAGCCATACTTAATGACACACAGTTTAAAATTTCTGCTGTTATTAATCATGGAAAAATATTTGTTTCCAGATATATCAGCTGTGGTGTCTTCACAATAATCACCCAAAATAGACTGTCATATTCAGTGATACTAGTGGTTAATGTTTTCACTGAACAGTGAGATAGGTTTCTCACGAGGCAGTGCTGAATTATCAATTATTGCTTATTAAATGTCTTTGAGTGCTGCAACTTACCTCATTAATGTTCAGTTTCCCATCTTACCAATTGTGCTGAACAAACTGTGACCAGTCTCCATGTTGGCTGGCATCAAACAGGATCTCAGGCATGATCCATCGTCACCAGTTACCTGCACCCCTTGTCCACAGACTTTAGCATCTGACACTTGCCAGCCTCTCACAACCATAAGGATACTTCTTTAACTCACTTGCAGGCTACCGTAGAAGCAATGACTTGTGTTGCAGGGTACGCTGATAACTAGCATTGAACAGCTACTGCAAGGACACTTTGTGCCCATGGACAGGCACCCAGCCCACAGATTGGGCTAGGCTGCATCTTAGGGCTGCTCACTTATTGTGTTAGCCCTTGTTTAGTTAATGCCTACCTGCATACTCACACCATCCCTGTCACATTTTGTCTTGCTTTGCCTCACCATGCTAATTAGCCCAGTTACACAAACAAGGAGCTTGCTTTGCTGGTCATTCATCTTCAGTAAAAAGGTTGGATACCTTATTTTAGGGCAGTGTGCTAAGTCACTATTCTAGCTATTTGCCAACAGCTTACATGGAAAACATACTATAAGTTCAGCAAGCAAGAAACTATTTCTCAAAGTCTTAGGGAGATAAGCACTTCTGGACATAGAGGCTATGGAAAGAATAAAGAAGCTTTAGGGTGAGGGACAATGGTGCCAACAAGACCCATTTGCCTGACTACACCTTGATTAACTTATTCCATGGTCTCAGCACAGGCATCCCATGAGACACCTTCTGGATATGAAATTTGGCATTATGCTGGCACAGTTACATATAGGACTAGATACTCAAACAGATATTGTGTAAAAAAAGAAAACGTATACAGACTTCATAAACAATACAATATCACGCATGCACCAAATTGTCTTCAATAGGTTTCTTCTTTTTCTCTTTCCCACTCTACTCCTGGTTCTGCAGTTAGGGTAGAGGGAACCTGCTCAGTATTAAACCCCATTGTCAAAACAACAAAGAACAAAGAAAGTTTACAGCCCAGGGACAGGCCCTTTGGCCCTCCATGCCTGAGCCAATCCAAATCTACTATCTAAACCTGTCACTCAATTCCTAAGCATCTGTACCCTCTGCTCCCGACCTCCTCATGCACATCTTCAATGAATCTACTCTGCCTGACTCTACCACCTCTGCTAGCAATGCGTTCCAGGCACCTACCATCCTCTGTGTAAAGTACTTCCCACATGCACCCCTCTTAAACTTTTCACCTTTCACCTTGAAAGCGTGACCCCTCATTACTGAATCCTTCATTCTGGGAAAAGCTTATCTCTATCTACCTTGTCTATACACTTAGATTTTGTAGTCCTCAATCAGGTCCCCCCTTAATCTCCTTTTTTCTAATGAAAACAAACCTAACCTACTCAACCTCTCTTCATAGCTAGCACCTTCTATACCAGGCAACATCCTCGTAAACCTTCTCTGCACCCTCTCCAAAGCATCCCATCCTTTTGGTAATGTGGTGACCAGAACTGTACACAGTATTCTAACTGTAGCCAAACCGACGTCATGTACAATTTTAACATGACTTGCCAGCTCTTATACTCAACACCCTGTCCAATGAAGGCAAGCATACCATATGCCTTCTTGACCACTCTATCCACCCGTGCAGCAACTTTCAGATCTGGGATCTGAATTCCCAGATCTCTCTGCTCACCAACTTTTCCCAAGGCTCTTCCATTTACTGTATAATTCACTCTAGAATTAGACTGCCCAAAATGCATTACCTCACATTTGCCTGGATTGAACTCCATCTCCCACTTCTCCGCCCAACTCACCAGTCTGTCTATATTCTCCTGTATTCTTTGACAGTCCCCTATGTTTTCTGCTACTCCACCAATCTTCGTGTCATTTGCAAAATTGTTGATCATTCCAACAATGCCCTCTTCCAGATCATTTACGTATATCACAAACAACAGTTGCCCCAGCAGTGATCCCTGTGGTCACCTTTCTCTATTTTGAGAAACTCCCTTTAACTCTCTGTCTCCTGTTGATCAACCAGTTCTTTATCCACCGAGCTAGAACACCCCGCATACCATGTGACTTCACTTTCTCCATTAGTTTACCATGGGGAACCTCATCAAATGTCTTACTAAAGTCCATGTATATGATATCTACAGCCCTTCCTTCATCTACCAACTTGGTCACTTCCTCAAAGAACTCTATTAAATTGGTAAGGATTAGATTAGATTACTTACAGTGTGGAAACAGGACCTTCGGCCCAACAAGTCCACACCGACCCGCCGAAGCACACCCACCCAGACCCATTCCCCTACATTTACCCCTGCACCTAACACTACAGGCAATTTAGCATGGCCAATTCACCTAACCTGCACATATTTGGACTGTGGGAGGAAACCGGAGCACCTGGAGGAAACCCACGCAGACATGGGAAGAATGTGCAAATTCCACACAGTCAGTTGCCTGAGGCGGGAATTGAACCTGGGTCTCTGGCGTTGTGAGGCAGCAGTGCTAACCACTGTGCCATCGTGCCGCCCACAATCTCCCCCACACAAAACCATGTTGCCAATCACCGATAAGCCCATTCTTTTCCAAATATAATAGATTTTATCCCTCAGTAGCTTCTCCAGTAAACCTTCCCAACACTGACATCAGTCTCACTGGTCTGTGGTTACCTGAAATATCCCTACTACCCTTCTTGTACAGGGGACAACATGAGCAACCCTCCAGTCCTCTGGCACCTCACCTGTATTTAAGGATGCTACAAAGATATCTTGGGCCACAGCTATTTCCTCTCTTGCCTCCCTCAGTAACCTGGGATAGATCCCATCCAGTCCTGGGGATTTGTCCACCTTAATAACCTGTAGCCTACACAATACTTCTTCCCTACTTATGTCAACGTGATCCAGAGTTATCAAACTTCTATCACTAATCTCGACATTCATCATGTCCTGCCCCGCAGTGAACACTGGGGGTAAAGTAATCATTCAGAATCTCACCCATTCTCTCAAGTTTGACACACAGCCTTCCTTCATTATCCTTTAGTGGACAAATCCTTTCTCTAATTACCTGCTTGTCATTGGAGGTTCGGTCATAAGACCATAAGACATAGGAGTGGAAGTAAGGCCATTCGGCCCATCAACTCCACTCCGCCATTCAATCATGGCTGATGGGCACTTCAACTCCACTTACCCGCATACTCCCCGTAGCCCTTAATTTCCCGAGACAACAAGAATCTATCAATCTCTGCCTTGAAGACATTTAGCGTCCCGGCCTCCACTGCACTCTGCAGCAATGGATTCCACAGGCCCACCACTCTCTGGCTGAAGAAATGTCTCCGCATTTCTGTTCTGAATTTACCCCCTCTAATTCTAAGGCTGTGTTCATGGGTCCTAGTCTCCTCACCTAATGGAAACAATTTCCTAGCATCCACCCTTTCCAAGCCATGTTTTATCTTGTACGTATCTATTAAGTCTTCCCTTAATCTTCTAAACTCCAATGAATACAATCCCAAGATCCTCAGCCATTCCTCATATGTTAGACCTACCATTCCAGGGATCATCCGTGTGAATCTCCGCTGGACACGTTCCAGTGCCAGTATGTCCTTCCTGAGGTGTGGGGACCAAAACTGGACACAGTACTCCAAATGGGGCCTAACCAGAGCTTTATAAAGTCTCAGTAGCACAATGGTGCTTTTATATTCCAACCCTCTTGAGATAAGTGATAACATTGCATTCGTTTTCTTAATCACAGACTCAACCTGCATGTTGACCTTTAGAGAATCCTCGACTAGCACTCCCAGATCCCTTTGTACTTTGGCTTTACGAATTTTCTCACAGTTTAGAAAGTAGTCTGTGCTTTTATTCTTTTTGCCAAAGTGCAAGACCTCGCATTTGTTCACGTTGAATTCCATCAGCCATTTCCTGGACCACTCTCCCAAACTGTCTAGATCCTTCTGCAGCCTCCCCACTTCCTCAGTACTACCTGCCTGTCCAGCTAACTTTGAATCATCGGCAAACTTTGCTAGAACTTCCCCAGTCCCTTCATCCAGATCATTAATATATAATGCAAACAGCTGTGGCCCCAACACTGAACCCTGCGGGACACCGCTCATCACCGGCTGCCATTCTGAAAAAGAACCTTTTATCCCAACACTCTGCCTTCTGTCAGACAGCCGATCCTCAATCCATCCCAGTAGCTCACCTCGAACACCATGGGCCCTCACCTTGCTCAGCAGCCTCCCATGTGGCACCTTATCAAAGGCCTTTTGGAAGTCTAGATAGACCACATCCACTGGGTTTCCCTGGTCTAACCTATTTGTCACCTCTTCAAAGAATACCAACAGGTTTGTCAGGCATGACCTCCCCTTACTAAATCCATGTTGACTTGTTCTAATCAGACTCTGCTCTTCTAAGAATTTAGAAACCTCATCCTTAATGATGGATTCTAGAATTTTACCAACAACCGAGGTTAGGCTAATTGGCGTATAATTTTCCATCTTTTGTCTTGATCCTTTCTTGAACAATGGGGTTACAACAGCGATCTTCCAATCACTTTCCGTGACTCCAGTGACTCTTGAAAGATCTCAACCAATGCCTCCGCTATTTCCTCAGCCACCTCTCTCAGAACTCTAGGATGTATCCCATCGGGGCCAGGAGATTTATCAATTTTAAGACTTTTTAGCTTTTCTAGCACTATCTCTTTTGTAATGACAACCATACTCAACTCAGCCTCCTGACTCCCTTTAATTGTTGGGATATTAGTCCTGTCTTCCACTGTGAAAACTGACGCAAAGTACTTGTTGAGTTCTCCTGCTATTTCCTTATCTCCCATCACTAGGCTTCCAGCATCAGTTTGAAGTGGCCCAATGTCTACTTTTGTCTGTCGTTTGTTTCTTATGTATTGAAAGAAACATTTACTATCGTTTCTAATATTACTGGCTAGCCTACCTTCATATTTGATCCTCTCCTTTCTTATTACTCTCTTTGTTATCCTCTGTTTGTTTTTGTAGCCTTCCCAATCTTCTGATTTCCCACTGCTCTTGGCCACTTTATAGGATCTCTCTTTTTCTTTAATACATTTCCTGACTTCCTTTGTCAGCGATGGCTGTCTAATCCCTCCCTGGATAATCTTTCTTTTCTTGGGAATGAACCTCTGTACAGTGTCCTTAATTATACCCACAAACTCCTGCCATTTTTGCTCTACTGTCTTCCCCGCAAGCCTCTGCTTCCAGTCTATTTTTGTCAGTTCCTCTCTCATGCCCTCATAATTACCTTTATTTAACTGTAACACCATTACATCCGATTTTGCCTTCTTTCTTTCAAACTCCAGACTGAACTCTACCATATTATGATCGCTGCTTCCTTAGGGTTCCCTTACTTTAAGATGTTTTATAAAGTCTGGTTCATTGCAAAGCACTAGGTCCAGAATAGCCTGCTCCCTTGTGGGCTCCATGACAAGCTGTTCCAAAAAGCCATCCTGTAAGCATTCCATGAATTCCCTTTCTTTGGATCCACTGGCAACATTATTTACCCAGTCCACCTGCATATTGAAGTCTCCCATGATCACCGTGACCTTGCCTTTCTGACATGCCTTCTCTATTTCCCGGTACATGTTGCGTGCCTGCTCCTGACCACTGTTAGGAGGTCTGTACACAACTCCAATTATGGTTTTTTTGCCTTTGTGGTTCCTCAATTCCACCCACACAGACTCCACATCATCTGATGCAATGTCATTCAGTGCCATAGATTTAATATTGTTCTTAACTAACAAGGCAACCCCACCCCCTCTGCCGACCTCCCTGTCTTTTCGATAAGTTGAAAATCCTTGGAGGTTTAACTGCCAGTCCTGACCCCCCTGTAACCAAGTCTCTGTGATGCCTACCACATCATAATCATTCACTATGATCTGTGCCATTAGTTCATCTGCTTTGTTATGAATGCTATGAGCATTCAGGTAAAGTGCCTTAATGCTAACTTTCTTATCATTAGCGATATTGGAAGTCATATGATGTCCTAAGCTATCCTTGCTTTTTTCTGCATTCCCAGTCTGCCTCAATTTTAAATCCGCCTGGACACATGCTATCCTGCTGCTTGTCTTTCCATTTAACGCCATACTCCCTGTCGTTTTCACTTTCCCTTCCCCCCAACTCAGAAGTTTAAAGTCCTACTGACCACCCTATTTATCCTCTTCGCTAGAACATTGGTACCTGATCGGTTCAGGTGGAGAACGTCCCAACGGTATAGATCCCCTCTGTTCCAAAACTGATGCCAATGCCCCATGAAGTGGAATCCCTCTTTCCCACACCAATCCCTTAGCCACATGTTTACTTGCCTAATTTTCTTGTCCCTATGCCAATTGGCACGTGGCTCAGGCAGTAATCCGGAGATTATGACCCTTGAGGACCTGTGCTTCAATTTCCTGCCTAGTGCTTCATAATCCCCAGACAGGTCCTCCACCCTAGTCTTGCCTATGTTGTTAGTACCAACATGGACCACAACAACTGGATTCTCCCCCTCCAGCTCCAATATCCTTTCAAGCCGGTCGGAGATGTCTCGCACCCTGGCACCGGGCAGGCAACACACCATGCGAGACTCCCGATCCGGCTTGCAAAGGATACTATCTGTCCCCCTAATTATCGAATCCCCTATAACCACTATTTGTCTATTAACTCCCCCCTCTTGAATGGCCTTCTGCACCATGGTCAGTTGGCTCATCCTGTCCAGAGCCCTTTTCCTCATCCGAACAGGGAGCAAGAATCTCGTACCTGTTGGACAAGGTCAAGGGCTGAGGCTCCTCCACTCCTGAACTCAGGTTCCCCCTACCTGCCTCACTTACAGTCACACTCTGATGAGCCTGATCACTAGCTGAATGTGAATTACTTAATCTCCCAGGTGTGACTGCCTCCTGAAACAAAGCATCCAGGTAACTCTCCCCCTCCCGGATGTGCCGCAGTGTTTGAAGCTCAGATTCCAGATCATAAACTCTGATCCGGAGTTCTTCCAGCAACCAACGCTTGCTGCAGATGTGGTCACTGCCGTTCACAATGGGATCAGCCAGCTCCCACATCATACAGCTACAGCACATCACCTGCCCAGCCATCTCTGCTTAGTTAATTAATTACTTAGTTACTTTATACAAGTTTGAGTTAGAATACTTTCTGATACCTCTCTGCTATAGTCTTTCCCTAAAAAAGAACTAATATATGTAAACACAAAAACAAAGTAATTTTTTAACCAGTCACTGGTAAAGAAATAGAAAATCCTTACCTTAAAAAAAACCAGTGTAGTTAAGGAGGTTAAAGGAGGAGGGTGGGTGGGAGATACTGCAGGTGTAGAATCTCGGGTTTAGCCGCCTCCCTGATTTATATACTCACTGCTGCTCCCACTCAAATGGCCGTTGGTGTCGAAGGGTGAGTATTTATACTCACTGCTTTCCTTCCCAGCTGCCCCTCTGGTAGACGTCACTTCCCCTGCTGCTCCCGCTCTTTCTGTGAAGAGAGAGGGAAAAAAAACACCGCTGCCAGCTACAGGTAAGTAACTTTAAAACAAACTGTCTTACCTAAGCTGTAGTCTTCCGGGTTCGTTTTTACCCAGCCGCTGCTCCCACTCAAATGCAACCCCAATAAGTCTTCCGCAAAGACCGTTCCCTTTGTGACGACCTGGTCAGTCCACGCCCCCCTACAACCCACCCTCCCATCCTGGCACTTTCCCCTGCCACCGCAGGAACTGTAAAACCTGCGCCCACACCTCCTCCCTCACCTCTATCCAAGGCCCTAAAGGAGCCTTCCGCATCCATCAAAGTTTTACTTGCACATCCACTAATATCATTTATTGTATCTGTTGCTCCTGATGCGGTCTCCTCTACTTTGGGGAGACTGGGCGCCTCCTAGCAGAGCGCTTTAGGGAACATCTTCGGGACACCCGCACCAATCAACCACACCGCCCCATGGCCCAACATTTCAACTCCCCCTACCCACTCTGCCGAGGACATAGAGGTCCTGGGCCTCCTTCACCGCCGCTCCCTCACCACCAGACACCTAGAGGAAGAACGCCTCATCTTCCGCCTCGGAACACTTCAACCCCAGGGCGTCAATGTGGACTTTAACAGTTTCCTCATTTCCCCTTCCCCCACCTCATCCTAGTTCCAAACTTCCAGCTCAGCACTGTCCCCATGACTTGTCCTACCTGCCTATCTCCTTTTCCACCTATCCACTCCATCCTCTCCTCCCTGACCTATCACCTTCATCCCCTCCCCCACTCATCCATTATACTCTATGCTACTTTCTCCCCACCCCCACCCTCCTCTCTCCATGCTTCAGGCTCACTGCCTTTAATACTGATGAAGGGCTTTTGCCCGAAACGTTGATTTCGCTGCTCCTTGGATGCTGCCTGAACTGCTGTGCTCTTCCAGCACCACTAATTCAGAATCTGGTTTCCAGCATCTGCAGTCATTGTTTTTACCCAATAAGCCTGTGTCTGGAAAGTCTTCTGGAGGTCTTCTGAACAGAGGCATTTGAAACTTCCTCAAGTTTGACCTTCAAAGCTCAGGGGTAAGAAGGGCGGCACGGTGGCTCAGGTGGGTGGCTCAGTGGTTAGCACTGCTGCCTCATAGTGCCGGGGACCCGAGCTCGATTCCTACCTCAGGCAACTGTCTGTGTGGAGTTTGCACATTCTCCCTCTGTCTGCATGGGTTTCCTGCCGGTTCTCCAGTTTCCTCCCACAATCCAAAGATGTGCTGGTCAGGTAAATTGGCCATGCTCAATTACCCAGAGTGTTGTTAGGTGATTAATCAAGAGTAAATATAGGGTAGGGGAATGGGTCTGTTGTGGGCTACTCTTTGGCGAGTCAGTGTGGACTTGTTGGGCCGAGAGGCCTGTTTCCATACTGTTGGGAATCTAATCTAAAAAGGATGAAGATCAATATAGAGGGTATGGCCTCCACTGGAATGTCCTGAAAAGAGTCTTCTGAGGGGCCTATATGGGGTTCCTCCTCCAGCTAGGTGCCTCCTGTTACCTTCCTGCCTCCTTGTGAGGAAGGGTCACTTGGTATGGTGCCAGGTTTTCAGTTCCCACATCGTTATGAGTGAAGTGCAGGCATATGTGCCACTCCAGCCGTCTCTTGAGGGCTCAGTGCCTGTTGCTCCAAAGCAGAGACCAACATGCCCATGGAGACAGACACACATTCACATGATTCACTGCACAGCTGCAACTTCTGGTGAATTAAGATCAGTGTGTCACAGTAGACTGTCTGCCACTACAATCCTCCCTGTGCATGTGAGTGAAATCATAATTTTCTGCATCATATGAATCCATGAATCTAAAGAGAGTCCTTGCCTGCCTGGTCTGAGGTAGTCTTCCTGGTGCCAGTAATGTGGAGCACTTCTTTGGCCAGGTGCAGAACTGTCAGTGAGCTGATCACCAAATTTTGGGACCACATGGTCTAAGAATAACATGGTCGCTGAGTTGTTAATTTGTAAAATTTAGGCATGAAGAAAGCTAGGTGACTTTTCAAAGGGGGAGAAAAACAGTCATTGGATGGATCCCCTGTGGTCATACCCCTGAAAAACATGTATACTGTTTTGTATACTATTGAGGGGGATGACTTACCAGGGGTATGCAGTGGGGCCCAGGTCTCTGGCACATAGCCTGTCCCTGTTGCACAGAAGGGAAAGAGGGAAAGGAGGAGAGTGTTAGTCATTGCAGTCTCAATAGTTAGAGGCTTAGATAGAAGGTTTGTTGGGAAAGAACGAGACTCGCGGTTGGTGTGTTGCCTCCCAGGTGCCAGGGTCCATGATATCTCGGATCATATCTTTCGGGTCCTGAAGGAAGACGGTGACCAGCCTCAAGTCATTGTCCATGTAGGTACCAATGACATAGGTAGAAAGAGGTATAGGGATGTAAGGCAGGATTTCAGGGAGCTAGGGTGGAAGCTAAGAGCTAGAACAAACAGAGTTGTTATCTCTGGTTTGTTACCCGTGCCATGTGATAGCAAGGCAAGGAATAGGGAGAGATATCAGCTGAACACGTGGCTGCAAGGATGGTGCAGGAGGGAGAGTTTCAGGTTCTTGGATAATTGGGGCTCATTCTGGGGAAGGTGAGACCTATACAAACAGGACAGTCTTCACTTGAACCAGAGGGGTACTAATATCCTGGGTGGGAAATTTGCTGGTGCTATTCGGGTATGTTTAAACTAGCTCAGCAGGGGGATGGGAACTGGCGGTGTAGTTGCAGTGCCCAGGAGGATGAGATTGGGAAGGACAGGGACAAGATTTCAAGGTCACAGGAATGTGCTGGCAGACAGTGTGTCTACTTCAACGCCAGAAGTATCCGAATTAAGGTAGCTTGCAGCATGGATAGGTACCTGGGACTTCGATGTTGTGGCCATTTCAGAGGCATGGATAGAGCAGGGTGAGGAATGGATGTTGCAGGTTCCAGGGTTTAGACCTTTCATTAAGAACAGGCAAGGCGGTAAAAGAGGGGGAGGTGTGGACTTGTTAGTCAAGGACTGTATAACGGTGGCTGAGGGAACTTTTGATGAGGACTCGTCTACTGAGGTAGTGTGGGCTGAGGTTAGAAACAGGAGAGGAGAGGTCACACTGCTTGGAGTTTTTTATAGGCCTCCGCAGAGTTCCATGGAGATGGAAGAGAGGATTAGCAAAATTATTCTGGGTAGGAGTGAAAGGAACAGGATGGTCATTACGGGGGACTTTATCTTCTCCAACATTGACTGGAAATGCTATAACTCTAGTATGTCGGATAGATCAGTTTTTGTCCAATGTGTACAGGAGGGTTTCCTGCCACAGTATGTCAAAGGGACGGCAAGAGGGGAGGCCACATTGGTGCTTGGTAATGAACCAGGCCAAGTGTTTGATTTAGTTGATTTAGCACTTTGGAGACAGTGACCCTAATTCAGTTATGGTTAGTTTAGCGATGGAAAAGGATAGATACATACCACAGGTCAAGAGTTATCAATGGGGCAAGGGCAATTATAATGCAGATTAGGCAAGAATTACATGCATAGAATGGGGTAGCAAAATACA
Organism: Chiloscyllium punctatum; assembly: GCF_047496795.1. Classification (NCBI taxonomy): domain Eukaryota; kingdom Metazoa; phylum Chordata; class Chondrichthyes; order Orectolobiformes; family Hemiscylliidae; genus Chiloscyllium; species Chiloscyllium punctatum. Next base: position 71,153,443 of record NC_092743.1, read on the forward strand.
GGGGATGCAGACAATGGAAATGTAGAGCTGGTTTAAGGAACAGATATTGCGTGTCCTTGATAGGTATGTCCCTGTCAGGCAGGGAGGAAGTGATAAGGTAAGGGAACTGTGGTTTACTACAGAAATTGCATCTCTTGTTAAGAAGAAGGAGGAGGTTTATGTGTTGATCAGGCAAGCTGGTTCAGAAGAGGCGATGGAGAGTTACAGAGCAGCTAGGAAGGATTTAAAGAGAGAGTTAAGAAGAGCAAAGAGAGGACATGAGCAGTCTTTAGCAAATACAATAAAGAAGAACCCTAAAGTTTTCTATGGTATGTGAGGAATAAAAGGATGATTAGGATAGGAATAGGCCAGTCAAAGACAGAAGTGGGAAGTTGCGTGTGGACCCTGTGGAGATCGGAGAGGTGCTAAACAAACCTTTCTCATCGGTTTTCACTCAGGAAAAGGAGAATATTGGAGAGGAGAAGAATAAGATACGAGATATTAGACTAGAAAGGATCGAGGTTAGTTACGCACAGGTGATATCAATTCTAGAAAGAGTGAAAGTAGATAATCCCCAGGGCCAGATGGGATTTATCTGAGGATTCTCTGGGAACCTAGGGAGGAGATAGCAGAGACTTTGACTATCATATTTGAGTCATCATTGTCTACAGGTTTAGGACCAGAGGACTGGAAGATTGCAAATGTTGTGCCCTTGTTCAAGAAGGGCAATAGAGATGACCCAGGTAATTATAGACCAGTGAGCCTTACTTCTGTTGTAGGAAAGGTTTTGGAAAGGATTATAAGAGATAAGGTTTATAATCATCTAGCAAGCAACAATTTGATTTCAGATAGTCAACATGGTTTTGTCAAGGGCAGGTCATGTCTCACAAACCTAACTGAGTTTTTTGAGAAGGTAACCAAGCATGTAGATGAGGGTAGGGCAGTTGACATGGTATACATGGACTTCAGTAAAGCCTTTGATAAGGTTCCACATGGTAGGCTGTTGGAGAAAATGCAGAGGCATGGAATTGAGGGTGATTTAGCAGTTTGGATTAGAAAATGGCTTTCTGAAAGAAGGCAGCGAGTGGTGGCTGATGGAAAATATTCAGCCTGGAGTCTGATTACTACTGGTGTTCCACAAGGATCTGTTTTGGGACCACTGCTATTTGTCATTTTTATAAATGACTTAGACGCAGGCATAGGTGGATGGATTAGTAAATTTGCAGACGACACTAAAGTCGATGAAGTAGTGGACAGTTTGGAAGGATGTTACAGGTTGCAACAGGACTTGGATAAACTGCACAATTGGGCTGAGAGGTGGCAAATGGAGTTCAATGCAGCTAAATGTGAGGTGATGCACTTTGGGAAGAATAACAGGAAGGCAGAGTACTGGGTCAATGGAAAGATTCTTAGTAGTGTGGATGTGCAGAGAGATCTTGGAGTCCATGTACATAGATCCCTGAAAGTTGCCACCCAGATGGATAGTCCTGTTAAGAAGGCATACGTTGTGTTAGGTTTCATTTGTAGAGGGAGTTACAATATCATGATGTAACTACACAAAACACTAGTCTGGCCACACTTGGAATATTGTGTACAGTTCTGGTCCCCATATTTCGGGAAGGATGTGGAGGCATTGGAAAAGGTGCAGAGGAGATTTACCAGGATGTTGCCTGGTCTGGAGGGAAGGTCTTATGGTGAAAGGCTGAGCAACTTGGGTCTGTTCTCATTGGAAAGAAGACTAAGAGGGGGTTTGATACAGACATACAAGATGATTAGAGGATTAGATAGGGTCGACAGTGAAAATCTTTTACCGAGGATGATGATATCAGCTTGTACGAGGGGGCATAACTACAAATTGAGGGGTGATAGATTTAAGACAAATGTCAGAGGCAGGTTCTTTACACAGAGGTGGTAAGGGCGCGGAATGCACTACCTGCAATGTAGTCAACTCAGCCACATTAGGGAGATTTAAACAATCCTTAGATAAACACATGGATGATTTTGGGATAGTGTAGGGGGATGAGCTGAGAATAGTTCACAGGTCGGCGCAACATCGAGGGCCGAAGGGCCTGTTCTGTGCTGTATTGTTCTATGTTCTATTTCTAGGTTCTAAAATCTGGAGAGTGCAGGAACTGTCTTTCCAATGCTTCCTCTGAGTCTTCAGTCTCCTTGTCTTCAGAAGTCAAGAAGATGGATTCTACCAGAGCTGACTGTTTCCTCATGGAGATGGTGGATGGTCTGCTGATACCTGTGAGGCACAAGGCGAGAATACATCATGGCCACTGGTAGGAAGTGGTGTGTAATGAATTAAACTGACAGCATAGTTAGTGACAGTTATAGTGGAATGAAGAAATTGTAATGGAGTGTAATGGGTAATAGTGAAGAAGATACAGGAAGATACAGAAGAGCTGGTCAGAAAGGCAGACCAGTGGCAGATGGTATTTAAACCTAATAAGTGCGAAGTGAAGCACTTTAGAAAAGAAAAACAAGATACGGGAGTAATTAATGAATGCACGGCACTGGATAGTTTAGAGGCAATTATTCACAAATTCCTGAAATTGGTAGAGCCAGTGAATAGGATAATTAAGAAGCCATAAGGGACACTTACTTCCATCAGTCGTAGCATAGAGTACAAGACCGAGGAGATAATATTGGAGTTGTGCAGAGCATTCATCAGCCCACAACTGGAGTATTGTGTGCAGTTCTGCTCACCTCACTATAAGGAAAAATATGAAAGCACTGGACAGGGTACAAAGGCCATTCACCAGGATGTTCCCTGGGATGGGAAAAATTGAGCTAGATGAAAGGAGAAACTAGATGGGCTTGAATTGTTTTCTTTAGAGCAGAGATGGCTGAGGTGGGGACATGATAGAGGTATATAAGATTATGGGGGGGGGGGGGGCGGTATGGACAGGGTGAATAGACAGCAGCTGTTCCCATTGTTTGAGGGGTCAGTCATGAGTGAGCATAGTTTTTGCTTAAGGGGCAGAAGTTTCAGAGGGGGATTCGGAGAAAAAACATTTTCACTCAATGCGTGGTAGGAACGTGGAATATACTGCTTGGGAAGGTAGTGGAGGTCAGAAACCATACAACATTTAAAAATATTTGGTGAGCACTTCAAATATCATAGCATTCAGAGAAATTGGTCAACTGCAAGAAATTAGGAATAATGCACTTAGTGATAGCTATGTTGGTGCACACTCAATGGTCTGAGGAGCCTTTTCTGAACCGTATAAATTTATGAATCTGAGAGGGGGACTGACTCAGTGGTGGAACATGAAAGTCTCATGATCCCCACAGGAATGGTCACAGAAAACAGAATATAGGAGCAGGAATATGCTATTTAGCCCTTTCAGTCTGCTCCACCATTCATTTTAATCATGGTTGTTAATCTAACTCAATAGCCTCATCCTGCTTTTCCCCCATATCCTTTGTTCCCTTTGTCCCCAATTGCTATATCCAACTCCATACAATGTTTTGTCCTTGGCTGCTTTCTGTGGTTGCAAGTTCCATGAGCTCATCACTCTCTGGGTGAAGAAATTTCTTGTGTCTGTCCTAAATGATTTACCCCATATTCTTGGGCTACGAGCTCTGGTTGTGGACTTGCCCAAACCCTAACCACTCAACACCCGGAGGAAGAACACCTCATCTTCCACCTTAGGACCCTGCAACCACATGGGATTAATGTGGATTTCACCAGATTCCTCATTTCTCCTCCCCCCCCAACTCAGCATCACCCTCTTGACCTGTCCATCATTTTTCACATCTATCTGCTCCACCCTCCTCTCTGACCTATCACCTTCTCCCCCATCGTCATCTACCTATTGCATTCCCAGCTACCATCCTGCACCCCCCCCCCCCCCCCCCCCCCCCCCCACCACTACCCCAGCCCCAAGCCTCTCAGCCTTCTGGCCCACAAGCCTCATTCCTGATGATGGGCTTATACCCGAAATGTCGATTCTCCTGCTCCTCGGATGCTGCCTGACCTGCTGTGCTTTTCCAGCACCCCACTCGCGAATCTGATCTCTAGCATCTGTAGACCTCACTTTCTCCATTACTGTGATTATCCTGCCTGAATTGCCCTGTCTAGTCCTGTTGGAACTTTATGCTTCCATGAGATCCCAAGTCATTCATCAGCATATAACCTTAATTGATTCAACCTCTCCCCATACATCAGTCCTGCCATCCCAGTCTGGTAAAACTTCGCTGAAAGCTGTCTGAGCTATACTTAGCTATTAGATCTTTTATAATGGACTCTAGCATTATCTCCACTAATGTCAGACTTACTGGTCAATATGATGTGGAGATGCTGGTATTAGACTGGAGTGGACAAAGTCTTCACCTGATGAAGAAACAGCACTTCAAAGGCTTGTCATTTCAGATAAATCTGTTGGACTATCAAATCTCTTTTGTATGCATTTCACAACCTAATTACTTTGTACAGAAAAGTTTTTATCAACCAGCACCAATGGGACCAGAAATGTATCTGTTGATCAAATATTCCAGTTGATCAAGAGGTTCACATAATCAATGTAAAAGCACACACGAAGTGATAAAATTTAATGCAAAAGGTAATAAGCATCACTTTGTTTACCGCATAAATCACTTGAATAACAATACAATTTTGCATTAAATAATACTTATCAGCAGAGAGTCTTCTTACTCACACCCTCAACTAACTACCATAGTGATCATGATAAGACAGTAAACTTCTAGTATTTCATTTTTGTCGAACTTCAAAACAAAGTTTTCTGTAACTTCTTTCTCTGCTCCTCCTCTGAAGGTTACAATTGCTCTAGCTTATAGCTTAACTTCAAAGATTAGACTTGGAAGCTGCTGTTTCAGCTACAAATTTTCCTCATGCATTTTATATCAACTGAGAACCAATTTCAGCCACTATATGCTGCTTCAGACATGGGCAGTGCTAAATATACTTTTTGTGTCCTCCTTTGTGAAAACAAGACCAAATCCTTCATTGTTTATCAACTATTTCTTTGTTCCCATAATAAATTGTCCTGTTTCTGACTTACGTTTGTCTTCAGCAATCTTTTTCTCTTTGCATGTATAGAAATATTTACAGATGCAAACATACTCTCGCACTCTGGAATCCCTACAGTGCAGAAAGAGGCGATTCAGCCCATCAAGTCTCCATTGTCTCTCATCCTGGTCAGACACATCCCTGCTCTATCCCTGTAATCCCCTATTTATCATGAATAATCCATCTAGCCTACACATCTCTGGGCATTACTGGGCAATTTAGCATGGCCAATCTACTTAATTTACACATCAATGGACTATGAGAATAAACCAAAGCACCCAATGGAAGCCTATATGGACATGGCGAGAAAGTGCAAACTCCACATAGCTAATCACCTAGGGCTGGAATTGAATCTAGGTCACTGGCACCATTAGGGAGCAGTGCTAACCACTGTGTCACCATGCTGCTCTACTTTCCCTTTCTTAATCAATCCTTTTGTCCTCCTTTGCTGAATTCTGAACTGCTTCCCTCCTCAGGTCTGTCATTTTCCTTGCCAATTATTCTTCCGTGGAGCTAATGTATCTCTAATTTCCCTATTAAACTCAAGTTTGGCCATCATATTCATTTTGTCTTTGCACCAGACATAATGAATGCATTCTTTGAATGCTTGCCATTGCTTTTCTACCATTATCCCTTTAAGTAATGATCCCCAGTCTATCTTTGCCAAATGATGCCTCATATCATTATAATTTCCTCTTTAATAGATTTAGGACCATAGTTTCAGAATCAACTACATCACTCTCCATTTTGATGAGGAATTCTATCATATTATCGTCATTCATCCCCAGGGAACCTTGTACAACTAAACTATTCCTTTCTCATTACATTATGTTCAGTCTACAATGGCCGATACTCCTCCTTTGCACCATTTCTGGGAATCATGGTGCAATGTTCTCTTTGTGCAATGTGTACCAAAACTGTCTGTGACTGAACAGGGTAGCTTCAGAATGTCAGTATTTGTCCAGGTACACAGTGACCTTTTAAAGATGGCAAAAGTGCCAGGGATGCTGGTCTTTTGAAAGATATCTGGTGAGTGGTGAGGTGTTCCGGCGTGTGATATGATGAGGCAAGAATAGTATACTGTCACCCTGGTCTGGAAACTTTCCAACTACACCACATCTGCAATCAACAGTTTCCTGTTTTTGCATTACCATCACCATGATTTTCACTTTGCAGATTGCCTGCATCCAGTTGCAGAGGAACAACTAACTGTTTTCTTACTCCAGAATTGCTATCTGTTGTGACAGGTTAAGTAAGCAATGAAGGGTTATATGAGGTGCTGCTTTCTTTTAATTCCCTGGTAATCGAAGAGCTTTGTGGAAAATGACTACACGAGCTAAAAAAGAACATACATTAACCTCTTGGCTATAAGATTCCACACAAATTATCCTTCCATTTCAATATATTGTACCTCATTATATATTACAGAGTGAATAAGGAAGAAATAAGGAAAAGGATGACACAAGACTTCAGTATGCAACTTCAACTTCATTCCCTACCATAACCTTACCTACCCCTCTACTATGCTCTCAGTTTCAGTTACATTCAGATTTGTTTCTTTAATAACTGAAATTATGAGATATTTCTTTTGTTTCCTTTTGCTCTCTCATCCAATAAACCAATTTGTACTGTAAGGAGAGAAGTTATGATGTTGAAGTCTCAATCACATCAATCAGTCTCAATCAGCTCACCTTTCATTCACAATGTGAGTGAATCAATAAATTTGCTCCATATTTTGTCTGAAAATTATTTAAGTCATATTATAAAGGTTCCATAGTCACACAATAATTTTCAGTTGTAACTTGCAGGTGGGAAGTTAACCAGCTTTAGCATGGTTATAGACATCAAGCAATGACAGAGTGAAACTGCTGTCAATTCTCACATAAGAACGCGAAAGCAGGGATTTTACACCCGCTGTAGGAGCAGGCTTGGAGATGTGACTGCATCCAATTGACTCCTTGCTCAACATAAAATCCAGTTATGTCTTATAGACATGAGGCGACCTGTAACTTCATGGCTATTGAGCTCCCAGCCAAAGCCTGAGTGAAATAACTCATCCTGCAGATGTGGTCTGACAATAGATCAAAGGCAAAAAATGCCATTTTAGCACTTAATCTCAAATATGCTTAACTTTAAAAACAAGGACTACAATAAAAACAAGATAACCACAAATCTGAAGAAGACTCTAAGTGAAACTGATGGGATGATACACTTAAAATTGACAAAGAAACTTTGAACAGACTCCAATGTGATCACTTATGAGTACAAAGATAACAAAGAGTTGATGAATTACTCCCTCACAATCCCCATCCTCCCCACAAGCCCCCATCCCCACACTCAAGCCATTCTCTGCAAATTATGTCCCCAAACCGTGCACACAGTTAGTGTCAATGTTAATGCCACTGGAGCAATCCATTAATGAACACAACATTGTCTTATCAGCTTTCCACAAACAATTCAGAGACTGATCTGTATATCCATTTTTTACACTTTAATCTTTTTCGACTTATTGTGTTTAGGTCAATTTATAAGTTATAAAAAGACCAGGAGGTAAACTGGTCGAATTTGAACAGTGAGTAAATTATTACATGTCTTTATACATACACAGTCAGGCCGAGACTGACCCAAAGCTCTGTCTCTCTTAAAGAGGCAGCAGGCATGCCCAACTACATACATAACACACATCCCCCTTTATTTATTTAATCCAAAGGGCATAATTCTGGCTGATTACTATGACAGGTCCTTCCTCTTAGCACTAGATCCACCAGGTCACTCCAAGTATTTTTCCCCATCTGATTCGCTGATATTTGGATAAGTACATAAATAAGAAATGTTTGGAAGGATATGGGCCTACAAGGAAAAAGGCAGTCTATTGAGTATCTGTGCCATGTAATCAATGCCAAGTTTTGAAGAAAGGTCACTGGATTCAAAATGCTAACTCTGCTGACTCTCCACAGATGTTGCCAGACCTGCTGAATTTTTCCAGCAATTTATGTTTTTGTTTCTGATTTCAAGCGTTTGCAGTTCTTTCAGCTTCTCCACATAGAAATTTATCTAGAAAAATTTATCTCTCCTGCTGCACCATTACACCTGTGAGTCTGTTGAAAATAGATTGAAGGTGTTGAGACTATTCTCCTGGGAGAGAAGAAGGCGGAGAGGAGATTTGGTAGAGATTTTCAAAATTATGAGCAGACTGGATAGAATAGATAGGGAGAAGGTGTTCCTGCTCATGAAAGGAACAAGAACAAGAGGTATCTATTTAAAAAAACAAGTGTGATGCGAGGAAAACTTTTTCACACAGCAAGTAGTTGTAATACACAATGCACTGTCTGGAAGTGAGGTGAAGGCCAATTCATTTCATAAGGCATTCAAGAGGGAATTGAATGATTATATAGGTAAAAGTAATGTGTAAGGGTATGGGGACATTGATATTAGGTAATAGATTAGATTAGATTTGATTACTAACAGTGTAAGTAATCTGTAAGTAATCTAATCTACAACAAATCCACGCCAAACTGCACCCACCCAGACCCATTTCCCTACATTTACCCCTGCACCTAACACTACGGGCAATTTAGCATGGCCAATTCACCTAAGCTACACATTTTTGGACTGTGGGAGAAAACCGGAGCACCCGAAGGAAACCCACGCAGACACGGGGAGAATGTGATAATGCTCATTTAATGAGCCGGCGCAGGTACATTTGGCTGAATGGCCTCCTTCTGCTCCAAAACAATTCTGTGATTCTGTAAAGGTTCATTAAAACATGACAAACATTATTGTAAAAACAATGCATACAGCAAATGGCGATATAATCAGCCTGGTATATCCATGGTCAGCTTTGTGACAACTGCAACTTGCATTTATACAGTACTCTGAAACTTAGGAAGAGTATCCCAAGCATCTGAGAGAATGGTTGCAATCTAAAGGAAATATTGTGGATGAGATAAATCAAATATTTTGTACCAATATTGATTTAAACAAGAGTTTTACAGGAGGAATTGGAGATAAAACAGAGACAGATTTTACATACTAAATTTCAGATTGTGGCACTGAGATTATAAAGACGCAGCCACTAAAGCTGAGATGAAAGGATTGATGGGTGGTTATTGTGGATAGTCATAAGAGGCTTGACTAAAAGAACATTTGGGAAAATTCCATGGGGTTTGGTGTATTTTACTTCTTGACCTACAAAGTACTGTAACTTACTTACATATCAAAAAGTCAAAATTTATCAGTTATGCTTTTACTGACATTTGTAGTAGGATATTTTATTGCTTTAATGAAATATTAATGTATCACAATTGTATTTATATTTCTGACAACTGTTCTTATAATCCATACTTATATGTTAGAAGTCACATGGCACCAGGTGGTAGTCTAACCAGTTTATTTGAAATCACAAGCTTTTGGAGCCTTGTTCCCTCGGGAAACCAGCATCTGTCAGTGGCATTTTTAATATTTCCAATACAATTAAATCTAAAAAGCAAATGCTAAATGATACGACCTTGGATTATACTTATATTAAAATTTCTGCAAAACTGTTCATAAGCATGAGAAAGAATTATACACAGAATATTTTGGGATTCAAGTCAAAACTTTGTAGCTCTGTCAAATTTGACTGAGTTTTCAATTTTGATAATGACCTTCACTAATCTTGACAAAATAGGTTTGACTTGTTCACTCTTTGTATACAATCCTTTGTTTACTTCTATCATTGGTCTCCTTCCTTTGTAGATTTTCTTTCCAAATATTTTAATTATAAAGAAGATTCTGTTTGATGTGATGTGCCAACTGGTAATTGAATTATTGTTTGCAGCATAAGGAGTGATAGGGAGAGATGTAAAAGGGGGTGGTGTATTATTGATTTAACGAGAATGTCACAGCTGCACAAAAAAAAGGTCATCTTGAAGGGCTATCCAGCAAGACCATAAGGGTAGAATTTAGGAATAAGAAAGGTGCAATTACTGTGATGGTGTTATATTATAAGCCTCCCAATAATCAGTGGGAGGTAGAGGAACAGTTATAGTGTCACAGAGTCCTACAGCACAGAGACAGGCCCATCAGCACAAACTAGTCCATGCCGACCAAAATGTCCACCTATGCTATCACAATTTCCCCGCACTTGGCCCATATCCTTCTTAACATTTCTTAACCATATATTTATCCAAATGCCGTTTAAATTTTGTTAATGTATCCACCTCAACAACTACCGCTGGCAGATCATTCCATATGCATACCACCCTTTGTGTAAAAACGTTGCCCATCTGGTTCCCTTTTATTCCTTCTGCCTCTAACTTTAAACTGATGTCCTCTAGTCCTTGATCCCCCAATCCTGGCAAAAAGGCTAAGTGCTTTCACCCTGTCCATGCCTCTCATAATCTTATACACTTCTATAAAATCCCCTCTCAGTCTCCTACGTTCGACAGAAAAAAGTCCTAGCTTGTCCAACCTGTCCCTATTATTCAGGCCTTTGAGTCCTGGAAACATCTTTGTAAATTTCCTTTGTAGTCTTTCCAGTTTAATAGCATTCTTCTTATAGCAAGGTGATCAAAACTGAACACAATATTCCAAGTATGGCCTTACCAATGTCCTGTACAACTGCAATATAACTTACCAACTTCTATACTCAATGCCTTGACTGATGAAGGTCAGGGTGCCAAAAGCCTTCCTCACTGCCCTGTCTACCTGTGATTCTACTTTTAGAAAACTGTACACCTGAACTCCAAGGTACCTATGTTTAGATGAGAGTGGTGCTGGAAAAGCACAGCAAGTCAGGTAGCATCTGAGGAGCAGGAAAATCGACATTTCGGGCAAAAGCCCTTCATCAGGAATGGAGGCAAGGAGCCCAAGGTACTTATGTTTCACTCCACTTCTTAAGGCCCTACCATTCACCATGAAACTCCTACCTTTATTTGACATTTCAAAATGCAAGACCTCGCACTTATCTATATTAAACTCCATTTACCGTTTCTTGGCACACTTCCCCAGCTAATCAAGGTCCTGCTCCAATTTCTGAGAACCTTCCTCACTGCCCACATTAATGCCAATTTTAGTGTCATCTGCAAACTTATAATCATGCCTTGTACATTCTCATCCAAATCATTGATATAGATAACAAACAGCGATGGGCCTGGCACTGACCCCTGAGGCACTCCACTAGTCTGATCATCCTTCCATTATTACCCTCTGCTTCTGTCCATCAAGCCAATTGTGTATCCAATTTGCCAGCTTCCCCTGGATTCCATGCAATCTAACCTTCCAGAGAAACCTATCAAGTGAAGCCTTATCAAATGCCTTACTGACATCCAAAGACTACATCCATCCTCCTGGTCACTTAATCAAAAAACTCAAACAAATTTGTGAGGCAAATCTCCCATGTACAAAGCTGTACTGACCTCTCCTAATCAAACCCTGCCTTTCCAAATGCATGTGTATCTTATCTCTCAGAATCTTCTCAAGTCAGTTAACCACCACAGGTTACAGCTTACTGGTCTATAGTTCCTACATTTTTCTTTGCAGTCCTTCTTAAATAACATTTACTACCCTCTAGTCTTCCGGAACCCCATTTGTAACTAATGATGATGTAAAAATATCAGCCAGGGCCCCCGCAATTTCTTCTCTAGCCTGTAGCAGCCTCCTTGGATATATCTAGTCATATAAGCAGACTGTAGAAAGATATAAAAACAACAGGGTTGTTGCAGTGAATGATTTTAATCTCCCCACTATTGATTGGGGCTCCCTTAGTGTCAGGGGCTCAAATGAGGCAGAATTTATGAGTGCATCCAGAAGGAATGATTAAAACAATAAGCAGACAGTTTTATGAGAGAAGAGCCATACTACATTGTATAGAGGAATTAAGCCTGGCCAGGTGACCAAAGTTTCATTGGAGGGGCATTCTTGGAAACGTGATCATAATTTCAAAAGTTTTAACATGGTTATGGAAAGGTTTGGTACTCCGGTAATGGTGTTAAATTGATGGAAAGCTAATTACAACAGTATTAGGCAGGAACTAGAAAAATTGGATTGGGGTCAACTATTTGAAGGTAAATCCACATCTGACATGTCTTTTAAAAGGCAGTTGACCAGAGTTCAGGACCAGCATGTCCTTATAAGGTTGAAAGATCAGGATAGTAAGATGTGGGAACCTTGGATGACAAGGGATGTTTAGGTTTAACTAAAAAGAATAAGGAAGCAGATGTAAAGTTTAAGAAACAAAAATCAAACAAGGCCTTTGAGGAGCATAAAGAAAATGGAAAACAAATTAGGAAGGTGAGAAGAGGCTATGCAATGCCCTTGACTAGTAAGATTAATGAGAACCCCAAGGCATTTTATATATATATGTTATGAGCAACAGGGAAAGGATAAGTCTGTTCAAGTACAAAGGAAGGAATTTATGTGTGAAACCAAAGGAAGTGGGTGAGGCCCTTAATGAGCATTTTACATTGGTACTCACTAAGGAGAAGGATGTGGATGCTGGTAAGTTTAGATAAATGTTTGTGATACTCCAGGGAATGTTGATATTAAAACATTAGAGGAACCCTACGTACATGGACACCAAGATCCCACTTATCCTTCACACTGCCAAGAATCCTGTCATTAAACTTGTATTCAGCATTCAAATTTGACCTTCCAAAATGAATCATTTTGCATTTATCCAGGTTGAGCTCCAACTGCCACTTCTCAGCCCAGCTCTGCATCCTGTCAATGTCTTGTTGTGGCATGCAACAGCCCTTGACACTATATACGACACTACCGACTTTTGTGTCATTGGCAAACTTACTAACCCATCCTTCCACTTCTTCATCCAAGTCACTTATAAAAATTACAAACAGCAGAGGCCCAAGAACAGCTCCCTGTGGGACACCACTGATCACCGACCTCCAGGTGGAATGCTTTTCAACCGCTACCACTCACTGTCTTCTTTCGGCCAGCCACTTCTGTCTCCAGACAGCCAAACTTCCCTGTATCCCGAACCTCCTAACTTTCTGAATGACCCTACCACACAGAACCTTATCAAATGCTGAACTGAAATCCATATACACCACATCCACTGCTCTACCTTTGTCAACTTGTCTTGTCACATCCTCAAAGAACTCAATGACGCTTCAGAGGCATGACCTGCCCCTTACAAAGCCTTGCTGACTATTTTAATCAAACTATGTTTATCCAAATAGTCATAAATCAAATGTCTCAGAATCCTTTCCAGTACCTTGCTTACCACAGATGTAAGACTGACTGGTCTGTAATTCCCAGGGACTTCCCTATTCCCTTTCTTGAACAGAAGAACAACATTCGCCACCCTACTACATCCATGGAGAGTGAGGATGTGAAGGTGCAGCAATCTCATTCCTCACTTCCATAGTAACCTTGTATATATCTGGTCCAGCCCTGGGGACTTATTTATTTTGGTTACTTCCCAGAATTTCCAGCCATCCACTTTCTTAATATAATCTGGTCCATGGTGTTCTCACTATCAACAAGGTCCCTCTCTCCAGTGAATACTGAAGCAAAAACCCATTTAGGGCCTTCCCTACCTCTTCAGACTCCAGACACAAGTTCCCTCCACTATCCCTGATCAGCCCTACCCTCTCTCTGATCATTCACGTATTCCTCATGTACGTGTAGAATGCCTTTTGGTTTTTCCTAATCCTTCCCGCCAAGGCTTGTTCATGCCCCCTCCTAGTTCTCCTCAGTCCATTTTTGAGTTCTTTCCTAGCTATCCTGTAATCCTCTAAAACTGTGCCCAAGCCTTGCTTCCTCAACCATAAGTAAGCTTTCTTCGTCCTTTTGACAGGAAGCTCCTCTTCTCTTGTCATCCAAGGTTCCTTCACCTTACCATTCCTTGTCAGTCTCAGTGGGACGAAGTTATCCAACACTCGCAACAAGTGCTCCTTAAACAGCCTCCACATTTCTGTTGTGCATTTCCCATAGAACAGTTGTTCCCAATTAAACTCCACAGGTCATGTCAAATAGCAGTATAATTTCCCCTCCCCCATTTAAATACCTTCCCATACTGTCTGTTCCTATCCCTCTCCATGGCTATGGTAAAGATGAGGCAGTTATGGTCTCTGTCACATTGAATCATGAATCCTTCCTGGACACTCCTGACAAAATCAGTTCCATCTTGACCATCAGCACTAAGGAGGTTACAATCAATATTGTGGAAGTTGAAGTCACCCATAACAACAACTCTGTTATATCTGTACCTTTCCAAGATCTGCTGTCCAATCTGTTCTTCCATCTTTCTGCTGCTATTATGGGGTCAATAGAAAATGCCCAATAAAGTGACTGCTCCTTTCCTGGTACTGACTTCCACCCATCCTGACTGAGTAGACAAACCCTCCTCAACAACCTCTTTTTCTGCAACTGTGATGCACTCTCTAGTTAACAATACTAACCCCCACCTCTTCTTAAAAGATCTAAACCCTGAAACATCAAGGAGTAACCATTCCGGCCACTGTGAAATTCATATCTTCATTATGACCACAACATTGTAGTTCCAAGTACTGATCCACACTCTAAGTTCATCACTCTTATTCCTGACACTCCTTGCATTGAAACAGATACACTTTAATCCAACCCTTTGCTCTATCAACTGTGAATCCTTCCTGACAGACACCCTTCATTCTATTTCTGCCTGTTCAGCAACTATCCTCTTCTCTGGTCCGTAGTTCTGGTTCCCATCTCCTGCCAACCTAGTTTAAACCCTCCCAAAATGCTCTAGCAAATCTCCCGCCGAGGACATTGGTACCCCTCCAGTTTAAGTGCAACCCATCCTTCATGTACAGGTCCCACCTTCCCCAGAAGGTACTGCAATGATCTACGTATCCGAAGTCCTCCCTGCTCCACCAGTCCTGAAGCCACGTGTTTGGCTGTACTTGCTCCCTGTTTGTTGCCTCACTAGCACGTCGCATCAGTAGTAATCGTGAGATTACTACTCTGGTCATTCTGCTTTTTAGCTTCCAACCTAACTCCCTGAAATCACTTCTTAAATACTCATCCCTTTTCCTAGCTATGTCATTGGTGCCAATGTGTACCATGACTTCTGGCTGCTCATAATCCACTTTCAGAGACACCTCAGACTCTGGCACTTGAGAGACAACATTTGTTCCAGGAGTCCCATTCATGAACACAGAATCTCCCGTCCATTCCTCTAGATATTGATTCACCTACCATTAGCACTTATCTATTCTCCCCGCTTCCCTTCTGAGCCACACAACCAGGCTCAGTGCCAGAGATCTGGCCGCTATGGCTTTCCCTGGTAGGTCGCTCCCCTCCAACAGTATCCAAAATGATATACTTATTATTGAGGGAACAGCCACAGGGCATCCTGCACTGTCTGCCTGTTCCCTTTCTGTCCCTTGACTATAAACCATCTACCTTTTTCTTGTACTTGAGGTGAGACTACCTTCTTGTAACTACTCTCTATTAAACACGCCCCCATCCCACTTCCTGAATGATCCAAATTTCATCCAGCTCCAGCTCCAGTTCCATAACATGTTTTCCAAGGAGCTGGAGTTGGGTGCACTTCCTGCAGATGAAGTCAGTGAGGGCACTCGTGGTGATCCTTACCTTCCACATACTATGGAGGAGCTTACAACTGCCCTAACATCCATCCCCACTGTTCTGAATTCCCAAAGAGACTATTGAAAAAACTAGTAACATTACTGAACCGGCACGCAGAACCTTTTTTGGTTAGCGGAGGAGGATGGGTAGAAGACACTACCTAAGTAGTGCTTTGGAAAAGCAACCGCCCAAATATATTATCTCACTTACTCAGCTGTCCTGTTTTTCATCTTCCTGGATTTATCTTCCTGGCAGCCCCCGGTTCACGCTCTCACCGCTCCCGCTGCTGTTGCAACAATGGAGCAGCGGTAGGATTGGAGAAGACTTATTAGGGATAGTCAATGTGGCTTTACTCAGGGGAAGTCATGTCTCCAAATTTGATTGAGCTTTTGAGAAAGTGACAAAGGTGATTGATGAGAGTAAGGAACTGGATGTTGTCTACATGGACTTCACTAAAGCATTTGACAAGATTCCTCATTTGGCAAGCTGGTCCAGAAGATCAAATCGCAGGGAATCTGTGGTGAGTTGGCAATTTGGATACAAAATTGGCTTGTCCATAGAAGACAGAGGGTAGTTATGGAGGGATATTTCTCTGACTGTCAGTCTGTGACCAGTGATGTTCTGCAAGGATAAATGCTGGGACCTCAGTTGTTTGTAATATGGATGAATGATTGGGATGGAAGTGTTGGTTGTCTGATTAGTAAGTTTGCAGATGACACAGAAATTGGTGGAGTTCTGGATAGTGAGGAAGGATACCACAAGATGAAGCAGGTTATAGATCAGCTGGACAGTTGGGCAGAGAAATGACAAATGAAGTTTAATCTGGACAAGCATGATTTTAGGGGGTCAAATGCAAGGAAAAAAGTATACTGTAAAAATGGCTGGACCCTTAGGAGCATTGATATACAAGAGATCAAGTCCATAGCTCCCTGAAATTAGCAACAAAAATTAATAAGGTGTGAAGGAAGACATACAGTGCACTTGCCTTCATCAGGTGGGGCACTGAGTATAAAAGCTGACAATTCACATTGTTGCAATTCTGTAGGAATTTTGTCAGGCCACATTTGGAGAAAGATGCTCTGTTCTGGTTGCCCCATTGTAGAAAGAATGTGAAGGCTTTGCAGAAGGGGCAGAAGAGGTTTATTAGGATGTTACCTGGATTGGAGTGTATTGGCTATAAGGAGAGATTAGACAAACTTGGAATATTTTCTCCAGAGCATAGGAGGCTGAGAAATGATGTGATTGAAGTATATAAAATTATGAGAGACCTGGACAGGGTGGATCATCAGGGTGAAAATGTCAAATGCTAGGGTTCATAGGTTTAAGGTGAGAAGGAGAAAATTGTGAGGAAAGCTTTTTTTACACAGAGGGTGGTAGAACCAGAAACATTCGCAGTTGGACAGACAAATGAACAAGCATGGAATAGAGAGACATGGACCATGTACAGGCAAATAGGATTAGTTTAGAATAGCATCATGGTGTGCAGACATAGGGGGCTGTTCCTGTTCTCTACTGTTCTATGCTCTGTTTACTGCAGATGCAGTTTGATCTATGAATAAGTGCAACAAATTATCCAACAGCAGTGAAGTTAGGCTGATACCTTGTGAAAGGCATTTCATGCATCCACTGCTGAATCCTATTCTTTGTCATCTATTGCCTACTCAAGTATAAAACCTTCATTACATTATCAACATTGAGGGAACCCTCTGCAGTGTGTCAGACACTCTCACTTGCCAAGTGGACACATTCCAAACAGATCTAGCAACTCAAAAGCATGTATGGATGAGGCACTGTGGGCAGCAGAACTATATTCAACCACAATCTGTAGCTTTATGGTCTGGCATATCTGCTATTCTGCCCTTGTCATCCAGCTAGATGAATCCTGGTTCAATGAAATGTACAGGAGGGCTTGTTAGGAGCAGAAAAATGTATACACGATAAATGGGGTGCCAACTGACTACTTGCCTGGCAAATAATGGAAGCAGCTGTAACAGAAAAAGCTAAGCAATACCCAAATAATGGACCAGATCTATGCTCTCTAGTCAGAGTCATAGAGTAATACAGACTCTTCAATCCAACTCATCCATGCCAACGAGATTTCCTAAATTAAACTAGGCCCATTTGCCAGCATTTGGCCCATATCTCTCTAAACCTTGCCCATTCAAGTACACATCCAGATGACTCCACCACCTCCTCTGGCAGCTCATTTTATACACGCACCATGTTCCTCATGAAAAAGATGCACCACAAGTCCCTTTTAAATCTTTCCCTTCTCACTTAAACCTATACACTCTAGTTTTGGATGCCCTAACCTAGGAAACAAATCTTGGCTATTCACCTATCCATGCCCCTCATAATTTTATGAACTTCTATAAGGTTACCCCTCAGCTTCCGACACTCGAGAGAAAAAAGCCCAAGCCTATTCAACTTCTCCCTATAGCTCAAACCCTCCAATCCTGGCAACATTCTGCTATTTTCATCATGAATGTGGTTGTCAATTAAGCAATGCTCAAGACAAAGCTGAAGCATTTAAAACCATCATCATCCAGTAGTATCAAGTGGTTAATTCATCTCACCTTCCTTCTTAGCTCTTCCAAATCTGCCAACCTTCAGCCAATTTAATTCATTCCATATAATATCAAGAAATGGCTAAAGGCACTGGATACTAAAAGGCTAAAGATTCCTTAACTATCCAATAAGTATATTGAAGACTTGTGCTCCAGAGCTAGCTGTGTCCCAACCCAACCTCTTTCAGGACAGATGCAAAGCTAGCATCCAACAGGCACGGTGGGAAATTGCCTAGGTATGACCGAATGCAAAAAGCAGAACAAGTATAACCCAGTCAATGTACTACTTCAGAGTATTCTCAATTGCCAACAAATTAATGGAAGGTGTAATCAACAGTGCTATCAAGCAGCATATACTCAGCAATTACCTGCTCACTGATGTTCAGATTTGGCTCCTCCACTGCCATTTCATTCCTGACCAAATCATGGCCTCAGTCCAAGCACAGACACAACAGCTGATCTCTAGACATGAGATGAGGTGTCTGCCTTTGAAATCGAAGTAGCATTTGACAGAATGTGGCATCAAGGAGAAACTGAGGTCAATGGGAATTTGGGAAGATTCTTCACTGATTATGGTCATAACTACCACACAAAAAAATGGTTGCAGTTGTTGGAGTACAATTGTTGAAGTCATCTCAGTCCCATGACATCTGTGCATGAATTCGTCAGGGTAGTTTCCATGCTCCACCATCTCCAGGTGTTTCATGACCTCCCTCATAAGGTCAGAGATGGAAACATTCATTAATGATTGCACACCATCATCACTATTTGTAACTCCTCAGATTCTGAAGCAATCTGTGTTCATAAGCAGAAATATTTTGACAAAGTCCAGGTTCAGTCTGACATGTGACAAGTAACACAAGTGCCAGACAATGACCATCTCCAACAAGAGAGAATTTAACTATCTTCTCCTCATGTTCAATGACATTACCATCACTGACCCCATTACTTTAACATCCTTGAAGTTACCATTGATGAGAAATTGAACTGGACTAGTGGCTACAAGAACTGGTCGGGACGAAGAGTCCTGCAGTGAGTAGGTCACCTCCTAACTCAAAACCTATCCACCATCCACAAGTCAGGAGGGTGATGGAATGCTCTCCATTTGCCTGGATGAGTGCAGCTTCAACATCATTCAAGAATCTCAACTGGATCCTGGGTAAAGTAATTCACAGGGCTTTTGCCCGAAACGTCGATTTCGCTGCTCATTGGATGCTCCCTGAACTGCTGTGCTCTTCCAGCACCACTAATCCAGTAATTCACTTTATTGGCAACCCATCCACCACTTCCAGTATTCACTCACTAAAACACCAACACAAAAATACATCTAGAAGACAAATTGGAGAAACTCACCAAAGTTCTTTCAACAGCACCTTCCAAATTGCATGGAGAATTATTATGAGCAGTGGTGAGCAAGAAATTGCTGGGAATGTCAAAAAGTGAGATTCGTTCCTGAAAGTATTAAACTATGCATCTTTCCTTCCTTCTTGGAGTCTTGGATCTTCTTAGTGCACTGGCTCTGTGTTTCGGGGAATCATATGCTGCTGCCTTCTTCAGCTATTACCCTGATACCTGTTTCATTGGGAAAGTTGTCTTCCTCCTTCTGTCATTTGTAAGATTCATGTCGTATCATTGCTGCAGCCCTTCAAATCCCTCTGCCAGACAGCAAATTAAGAGTGAGAGACCCAGAATGCAACCTTCCCAAGTTTCCTTTCTATTCCTTTGGTTGCTGAAACCTCAAAGCTCCAACAATTTGTGAGCTCTTGTGACCCATGCCGTGATCTTTCTGTATCAATTCTGACAGAATGGATATGTGTCACCTCCAACACTTGCAACTGTCTGGGAGATACTGAAAATTTAATTTCAATGCAGTTTATCTGGAAAAGACTGATACCAAAGTCCACCCATTATGAAATCAGGTTCCTAGCCTAAAATTGGTGCTCCATTCTGCCAGGAATGAATTCCACAAAATTTTGCCCACTGTTAATTTAAAGTGCTATCTTGCATTGCCACCTTCTGGCAAACTGAGATGACTGCATGGAAAATTAATTACAGTAAGATTCTGCTACATCTTTGCATTTTAGTGGTGACCATCATAATTTCCAAGTACAATTATAATAAAATACATCAAAGTTGCAAGTGTTGGAGGTAACAACATGTCCATTCTGTCAGGATTGACTTTTTTTTTAAAAATCATTAAATACATCAAATACATTTGTAAGTGCAAATTTAAAAACATGTTCCTTGTGATAAACATTCACTATTTTTCAATTTCTGTGACTGCAAGTTTCAGTTCATTCTGTGAATGTTTACTTTCTGTGTGTCTCATCATCTATTATTTGAGTCCATCATATTTTATTAAACGATTGTCTTTGTTTCAGTTGTTAATTATTTGAGAGCAATCTCCAAAAATAATGAAAGTACATGGGTAAGGAGTGATCTTTTAGCTGTGGCTCCTGTTGTGTTCACATTGTTCACAAATGTCTGAATAGGTACACTCTTTTCAAATAAGTAACTAATTATTATAAACAAATTAGCCTTTTAAAGCTTGTAAAACAGAAAGCTTTGTCTTCCTAGAAGAAATTATACACATTACAATGTTATGCTGCTTAGTGTTGATGTAATGCTGCCTTGGTAAAGCAGTTATTCAGCACCTGCTTTTTCCTACCAAAAAATCTGTATCAATTTCATCAAACGCAGAAAATAAGCAACATCTGGATGAATCATACGCTGCATATTTGTGCTTCATTGTAATTTGGTGATTCAGTAAACTTAATGAAAGACTTTGCTAAAAATGTAATCTGGTCTGCTTTCAAGCAGAAGCCCCCAAAAGATTTGAGTAATTAAAATTTGCCTGAACTGCTGGGGCATTGGATGAAACAAATCACTCACTCATTCAGATTAATGGAATGAAAATTAGAGAAGCTTTTTAATATGTAGCAATAACTATCTGGGTGAACGAGATATATGGCTAAATCCTGTGCATTTGTGTGTTTGGTGGCAGGCAACAATTAATTCGATGAGAGTGTGGTGAGTGGGGAACCCTAACACCTTCCCACCTCTACTATAATTAAGTCTAAGATGGGAAGGCCCTATCTCTCCCACCAACAACTCATTATATTGGATACCATGTGCCCTCTCAAGGGCTTCATTCATCACCACTGGCATTCAGGGGTGTGCCATGCAGGAAGCACAACAAGCAAGCCAGAACTTCAAGGAAGTCAGGGGAGCGAGAGGGGAGTTGAGCAGAGGTGAGTGCAGTGGCCATCACTAAAGAGAAAGTTTTGAGGAAGTTGAAAGGTTTGAAGGTGTATAAATCATCCAGACTGGATAGACAACACCCAGAGTTCAAAAGGAGTTCGCTGAAGAAATTGTGGAGGCATTGGCAGTGATCTTTCAGGAATCACTGGAGCCAGGGAGGGCTCCAGAGACGTGGAAAAAGGTAATGTAACATCCCTATTTAAGAAGGAAGGGAGGAAGAAGACAGGAATTTATAGGCCAGTTAGCCTGACCTCAGTCATCAGTAAGATTTTAGAGTCTATTATTAAGGATGAGATTGCAGCCTACTTGGAAGTGCATGATAAAACAGAGCTGAGAAGGCACAGCTTCATCAAGGGGAGGTCATGCCCGACAAATTGCTCAGATTTTTTGAAGCAGTAATGCTTTAAACAAAGGTGAGTCAGTAGGCATGATGTATTTGGATTTCCAGAAAGCCTTTGACAAGGTGACACACAGGAGGTTGTTGAATAAAGAATGAGCCCATGGTGTTAGAGGAATGTGCATGTATAGAGGATTGGCTCACTGGCAGAAGACAGAGAGTGAGCATTAAGGGCTTTTTTTTAGGATGGCAGCTGGTGACTAGTGGAGTTCTTCAGGATTTAGTGTTGGGACCATACTATTCACATTACATATTAACAATTTAAGGAACTGAGGGCATTGTTGCTAAGTTTACAGATGTCACAAAGATAGGTAGAGAGATAGGTAGTGTTCAGGAAGTGGGCAGGCTGCAGAAGGACTTGAACAGGCTAGGAGAGTGGACCAAGAAGTGGCAGATGTAATTTGATGTGAGAAAGTGTAACATTATGCACTTTGATAGAGATGTAGGCTATTTTCTAAGTGGAGAAAGGCTTCAGAAATCTGAAGCAGAAAGCAACTTGAGATTCTCATTCAGAATTATCTTAAGGTTAAGATGCAGGTTCAGTTGGCAGTAAGGAATGCAATGTTAGCCTTCATTTCAAGAAAGCTAGAATACAAGAGTAGAGATGTACTGCTGTGGATCTATAAGGCTGTGGTGAGACCACATTGGAATATTGTGAGCAGTTTGGGCCTAGTATCTAAGGAAGGATGTATTGGTGTTAGAGGGGGTCCAGAGGAGGTTTACAAGAATGACCTCGGGAATGAAGGGTTTATCACAAGAGGAGCAGTGAGGACTCTGGATCTGTACGCAACACAGGTTAGAAGAATGAGTGGGGATCTCATTGAAACATACAGAATATTGAGAGGCCGGATAGACTGGATGTGGAGAAGGCTTTTCAATTAGTCGGAGAGATTAGGACCTGAGGGCTCAGCATCAGAGTGAAGAGATAATTTTGTAGAACTGCGATGAGCTGGAATTTCTTCAGCCAGAAGATGGTTAATTCATAGAATTTATTGCTGGAGAAGGCTGTGGAGGCCAAGTCATTGAGTGCTTTTAAGAAAGAGATACATAGTTGCGGTAAGGGGATCAAGGTCTATGGCAACAAGATAGGAGAATGCAATTGAGAAACATATCAGCCATGATCAAATGGCGGAGCAGATTTAATGGGCCAAATGGCCTAATTCTGCTCCTCTATCTTGTGGTCTTATTACCTACATCCTGTCCAACTGCTTGCTGGCATCTGGGATGTGCCTTACATACCCCCTCACCCATGATTCCAACCACATAATTCCCCTCTTCACAAACTTGCCCTGTGCCTAAGTCCCTTTTTAATCTGAGGCCATGGATGGATGCAGTGCCTAGAGTGACAGCACACACAGTGTAACAGGTTCAAAAACTGAAATTGCTCGAAAACCTCAGCAGGTCTGACAGCATCTATGGAGAGAAAGCAGTGTTGATGTTTCTGATTCAGTGACCCTTCTTCAGAACTAGACCCAAAATATTAGCTCTGCTTTCTCTCCACAGATGCTGCCAGACCTGCTGAATTTTTCTGGAAAATTCTAATTTGTTTCTAATTTCCAGAATCCACAGTTCATTTTTTTAGTTAACAGACTGATTATTATACTACTGAACATGTAAATAATTTAATATACATCAGTGCAGGAAGTGATTCAAGTGCATTTGTGATATTGTGTCCAATAATTGGAGTAGTATGGATCAGCAGGAAAGATGTGTATAGAGTTCTCCTAACTGTATTGATCTTGAATAAAGAATCCAGCATTTAGATTGTCAATGATTTGTGAGTTTGTGTTAAGAGCCAACGATACAACAGTACCTGTAGTGCTCATCACCCTCTTGGTAGCATTAATGACTACAGAATAACTACTGGTCTTTGATTTGCTGGCAGCTGTCACGAGGCAGGACTTTTGCCCCTCAGCTCTTTGATTTTGCAGAAGACCACCAATGACCTGTTATGTGTCTGAGTGGCATATGATTCAGTGGGCATGATAAGAGACAACATGGGGTCCTCAAGTTCTCCAGCCAGCAGTTGTGACTTCATTGTTGCCACAAGATTCCTTCCATACATTCTGTCACAGTAAGTTTAACTGATATGTAGTTGACAAAAGCAAGAGAGAATTTGAGGCCTAGATCTGATCGTCTTCCCAAAAACAGGTTTGAGACCACATCACAATGCTCCTGATGCAGACAACATTATAATATCGTACTACCTACTGATTAACATTACTGCAACTTGCAGCCAGAGCTTGATGCACTGCACACTTTAGCAGGGGCCCAACATTATGAAAGGCTAACACAAACTAAAGCTACTCTAAATAATTAAAGCCATACTATGGTGCTTAAGGAAGTGCATTGTGGTTGGAGTTGGAAGATAAATGTTTTGACCTGAAAAGAAACAGGAATGTTTTACTTTCGCTGATTCAACATAATAATTCCAATGAAATTCATCTCCAAAGTGGAACTGGAACAATAAATGATGATAGAATCTTCATATATAGCCCTCATCCTCGCTTCCTATATACCCGTCAACTCACAAACTCATCTGATTTAGAAGATACGTACAGAGATTATCATGTAAAGACTGGGAGCATCCTTACAGGCTAGGAAGAGTAAGGCCCTCCAGTCTGTCTACATGGCCTACAAGTACAGCAACTAGGGCTGTCCCTAAGTAAAGGCTGATATATTCTGAAGTTTTGGGTTGAAATCTCTCCACAGCATCTGGTGCAATGTAAATTTAATTGATAAATCTGGAGTTAAAACCTCATAATGGTCTGGCTAATATGTTGCTCCAGATCCACAGCAATGCCCTTTGTTGGCAGTATGTTTCAGAGATGACAATACAATTGAATGTAAGTTGAAGATTTTTAGATCACTCATGTTACAGGTGTCTCTTGTTGAAGATGGGCCTTTGCCAAGTTCCTGTGACTTTTGTGTTACTTGCCACTGGTTATTTGAAGCCAAATGTTCTCCATGTCTTTATTGGTTAGGACACGGATTGCTATTATTGAATGGCAGAAGCCTTAGTATCATTGATATGCAGAAGAATCTGGATGTGCAGGTCCACAGATTACCAAAGATGCAGATCAGGTAGATAAGGTAGTGAAAAAGGCTAGTGAAAAAGGGTAGTGAAAAAGGCATGCTTGCCTTCTTTGAAAAGGGCATTGAGTATAAGGATAGGCAAATTATGCTGCAGCTTTCTAGAACTTGAGTTATGCCACACTGTGAATACTGCATACGGTTCTGGTCACCATACTACCAGTAGAATGTGGATGCTTTGAAGAGAGTACAGGAAAGACTTACCAGGATGTTGCCTGGTATGGAGATTTTAGCTATGAGCACGGTTAGATAGACTGGGTCTGTTTTCACTGGAATGTAGGAGGTTGAGGAGTGACCTGATAGAATGTTGTAAGGTTGTGAATGGCACAGATAGAGCGGAAAATCTGAGGCTTTTTCTCAAGGTGGAGGGGTCAATTACTAGGGGACACAGGTTCAAGGTATGTGGTGGGTGTGGTGGTGGGGGGCTGCAATTGGAATGTTGAAAAGGGGAATGTGAGGCAAGTGCTTCACACAAAGTGTGGTGAGTATCTGGAACACGTTGCCAGAGGAGGTGATGGAAGTAGATGCAATAACAGCGTTCAAGAAGCACCTGGACAAATACATGAATAGGAAGGGAATAGAGAGGTACGGATCCTGTAAGTGAAGACAGTTTCAGTATGGATGGACACAATGTGTCAGCACAGGCTTGGAGGGCCGAAGAGCCTCTTCCTATGCCATATTGTTCTTTGTCCTTCATTCTATTGAAGTTGCGAATGATGCTGAACATTGTGCAATTGTCAAAAAACATCTCCAATTCTGACCTTTCGATAGAGGGCAGACCTTTGATGAAGTGAGCCTCTGCCCTAAGAAAGCAAGGTGTCAGTGGTCAAAGGTCTGTCACACCAAAGGGAAGAATGCAATTCATGCAAAGTCATATATTTGCTTAAGCCATTGTTCTGTGGCAAGTGAGAATCAAATATTGAAAATGTGTTGCTGGAAAAGCACAGCAGGTCAGGCAGCATCCAAGGAGCAGGAGAATCGATGTTTCGGGCATGAGCCCTTCCTCAGGAATCAAAGAAGGGCTCCTGAAGGGCAATGCCCGAAACGTTGATTCTCCTGCTCCTTGGATGCTGCCTGACCTGCTGTGCTTTTCCAGCAACACATTTTCAGCTCTGATCTCCAGCATCTGCAGTCTTCACTTTCTCCTCGAGAATCAAATATTGCCAACTTTCTATTACTATAAAGTACAATGTTCTTCCTTAAGTAATGGTGATGATATCAGTGGGGTCAGAACAATTGTACTCCTACTGCATACAGTTTAAGCCTGCATTAGTTGACATACTTATGTTGGATTTATAGGGGAATAATGAGTGTTCTTAACCGTATAATATCTTTCTCACAGCACTTCGCAACCAGCTTTTGGCCTGTGGCTACATTGAGTGCTGTGGGGAAATTGTGTTTCAATCTGTTGAAGCTTGAGCCTACCAAGAACAAATATCAGTTTTTTAGACAGTTTTAAAGGTTAGTCTGAAGTCCAATTTTGCTCCTTGAGGAGGAAATTTGAAACCACAGTCATCTGGTATGACTAAATATCCTTCAGCTCAGTTAGCATTAAACTAGGAAGTTACACAACTGATCAGATATTATTTATCCCATTACCCAACCAGAAAAGTGTTGCTCAAGGCCAAGTGTGTGCAAGGCATGAGATAAGATCAGGTACAAATGGTGAGCAAGAGGGTCAATAAAACAGTAGCAGTGACTACATCCGAAGGTGATATATTGGATAAATGCCAAAGCTAGCTTTTATTATTACTGTCACAGGTGATAATCACAGTTTAATTTGATGTATTTTGACTGTGGTTACAAGTACAGGCATAGAGAATAAGGGGGACATTGAAAGTGGCAGAGATATAAATAGAGGTTGGGATCAGTCAGAGATAGTGATGGTAGCAGACAGTAAACAGAGAGAGACAGACAGAAGGAAAGGCAAACAACATGTTGAATAAATAAAACAAAGAACTGCAGATGTGAAATGAAAATAGAAAATGCTGGATAAACCCAACAGTTTGGGCAGCGCTTGTGAAGAGAAAGCAGAGTTAACATTTTGAGTCAAATGAACCTTCTTCAGAACAGATTTGTTAACTCTGCTTTGCCTCCACAAATTCTGCCAGACTTGCTGAGTTTCTCCAGTAACTTCTCTTTTTATTTTAGTACCATGACACATTTAGCCATGACATTACCATTGACACTGTATTGCATAAACTCAACATCCATCTTATTCATGAAACTGCCTTATATGATATTTTTTAAGAGTTGTTTCACAAGCTCCCAGGTGGCTATTGCTGCCCCCTAAGCCAACCCACCAGCAAGTCTGTTCCATCATATGTACAAGCATGACTTAACTATTTATTTTTAATTTCTAATTCCTGGGAATTTAATTGCCATCTTTCCAATGCAATTTTTGATTGTGGATGATAAGTAGAGATGTAAACTGTTTTATTCCCAAACTAATCATCATTTCTGTAATATCTGCAACCTACAATTTTAACCATGAGTTGGTTATAATTCTTTGAGTAATCCACATGTTGGAAAAATAAATCATATTAACTTTCTCAGTGCAATGTTGCAAAATTATGCTTGCATCGATACCTCCTTCAGTGATTCCCAGCATTATAGATTCAATCAATTTGATTCACTCCACTTGATATGAAGAAGCATTAGAGTCATGGATAATGCAAATGCCATTGGTCCTGATGACATTCCAGCAATACTACTGAAGATTTGAGATCCAGATCTTGTCACTCCCCCAGCCAAACTCTTCCAGTACAGTTACAATATTAGCTTCTATACTACAATGCAGAAAATTGTCCAGGTATGTCCCGTACCAAAAAAAGCAGGACAAATCCAATGCTACCAATTACCACCTCAATCAGTCCACTCTCAATCATCAGTAAAGTGATAGAAGATGTCATCAACAGCAGCACCTGCCTAGCAAAACCTGCTCAGTGACACCCGGTTTGGGTTCTGCCAGAGCCACTCAGCTCCTGAACTCATTGCAGCTTTGCTTCAAACATGGACAAAGGAGCTGAATTCCAGAAGTGAGGTGAGAATGACAGTCCTTGACATCAAAGCTGCATTTAACCAAGTGTAGCATCAAAACAGCTCTAACAAAATTGCAATCAATGGGCATCAGGGGACAAACTCTCCACTGGTTACAGTCATATCTGGCATATAGAAAGATGGTTGTGGTTGTTAAAGGTCAGTCACCTCAGCCCCAGGACATCTCTGCAGGAGTTCCTTAGAGCAGCGCCCTATGCCTAACCATCTTCAACTGCTTTATCAATGACCTTCCCTTCGTCGTAAGCTCAGAAATGGGGATGATCGCTGATGATTGGACAATATTCAGCATCATTTGCAACTCTTCAGATACCGAAGCAGTCCATGTTCAAATGCAATAAGATTAGATTAGATTACTTACAGTGTGGAAACAGGCCCTTCAGCCCAACAAGTCCACACCGACCCGCCGAAGCGCACCCACCCATACCCCTTCTCCTACATTTACCCCTACATCTAACACTACGGGCAATTTAGCGTGGCCAATTCACCTGACCTGCACATTTTTGGACTGTGGGAGGAAACCGGAGCACCCGGAGGAAACCCACGCAGACACAGGGAGAATGTGCAAACTCCACACAGTTAGTCACCTGAGGCGGGAACTGAACCCGGGTCTCTGGTGCTGTGAGGCAGCAGTGCTAACCACTGTGCCACCGTGCCGCCAAGATCTGGAAAACATCCAGGTTTGAGCTGACACATGCTATTCATGCCTCAGAAATACCAGGCTATGATCATCTCCAATAACAAGTAATCTAAACACCACCCCTTGACATTCAATGGTGTTATAATCATTGACATCCCCTCTATCAACATCCCAAGATTACCATTGACCAGAAAATCAACTGGACACACTACATAAACAGAGTAGCTACAATTGCGGGTCAGAGGCTAGGAATACTGTGGTGAGTAACTTACCTCCTAACTTTCCAATGTTTGTGCACCATCTACAAGGCACAAGTCAGGAGTATGATGGAATACTTCCCATTTGCCTGGATGAGTGCAGCTCCAACAACACTCAAGAAGTTTGACATCAATCCAGGAAAAAGCAACCAGCTTGATTGATGACAGGCAGAAGACAAAGAAAAAGAGAAAAAAAAAGACAAAAAGGATAAGGAAAGAATGGAAGAATTGGCCACCTGGAGCAGACAGGCCCAAGACCCGCAGTGTTGTCTACCTTGCCAGCACCGCTATCTTAGATCTGACAGCATCTCACTGCCACCTTCTCAAGGGCGACCAGGGTCAGACAATAAAATTGGGCTCACCTGTGATGCCTACATCCCACAAATACATATATTAAAAATAAGTATTATTTTCCTACAGGTAAAGCTCCAGGATATCTTATGGAACTATCCATATTCATTAAAAATATATTGATTCCCATTCCTGGTTTAGGTAGAGGTCCTAATCTATTAAGACACTACTAAATGGTTCTTCAGAAGTTGATTTCAGAACTGAAGGTGCAGGTTTAATTGAGAGTTGAGGTTTACATGCTACCTGACATAACTGGCAAAATTTGACAACAACTTTATGTAATCCTGCCCCCAAGAGAAAGGTTTAAATATTTTAGCCTGTGTTTTCTGAATACCCACGTGACTTGCCTTGGTAATTTAGTGAGCCACTTAGACACCTAAGCAGATCATGAAAGACCTGAACAAAATCCAGCTTTGTGTTGATAAGTGGCAAATAACATTATTGTCATGTAAGTGTCAGGCAATGACTACCTCAAGCAAGACAGAATCTAACAATTGCCCCATAATATTTAATGGCATTATCATCACTGAATCACCCACAATAAACATCCTCGGGCTGCCATTCACCAAAAACTGAACTGGGCCAACCATATAGTAAATGGCTGCGTGTTGACGTGGATTGAATCTTGAAATGAGCAGGGCATTTATGAATGGCAGGAATGTAATTAAAGGTGGTATTAAGCACAATATAGAAGGAGACCTACATTCTGGAAACCAAGTTGCTGAAATGGTTTGAATACAAGTAATCATTGACAAAGACAAGAGGCCACTTTGTGGATGTGGCGTGGAGGCTCCCCTAGCAGGAACCATATAATAACATGGACCATAAAGGCAGATATAATAAGAAAAGCATGACAATAATCATAAAAGATATTCATTTATGTATCAAATGGGAAAGTCAGATCAGCAAAATCTAGGCAAAGAGTGTGCAGAATGTTTTCGATAATTTTTTAGGATTGTACATTCAAAGCCAACTAGAGACCAGATTACACAAGATGCATTATTGTGCAATGTGATAGGAGTAATTAATATCTCACAGTGAACATGTCCCTTGGTGACAGTGATCATATTATAATCAAATTTTATATTCGGTTTGAATGAGAGTATTGAGTCAAGACTATTTTTAAAAATCCAAATAAGGCTAACTGAGAGGGAATGAAAGCAAAGCTGGCTAAAGTGTTTTGGTAAGACACTTATTCAAGGACAGTTCATTACAGATGCTGTGACAGACATTTAAGCAATACATCACAATATGCAGAATAGATATTTTCCGATGACCATAAAAAATTCTAAGGGATAGACCCAACATCCATAGTAAATAAGAAATGTTAAACATAGTATCAACTTAAAGAAAAAGTATATAATTGTAAAAAACTAGTGCAGGTCCGAAAAATGAACAGAATGCAAAAAAAAGACGAAGAAAGCAAAAAGGGAAAAATTGGAATACGAGAGAAAGCTAGCTAGAAACATAAAAACAAATAATAAGAGTTTCCATCAATATTTAAAGAAGAAAAATGTTAACAAAGTTAACCAACATTGATCTGATAGAAAATCAAATTGGAGAATTAATAATGAAAAATAAGGAAATGGCAAGCGGTTTGAACAGGTAGTTTACATCGGTCTTCACTATAAAGTAACACCACAAAGCAGGAATAAATCAAGAAATAGAAAGGAAGAGGGACATCATGGAAATCACAATCACCAGAAAGTGGTGTTGACTGAATTGTTGAAGCTGTGGTTTATCAGGTGCTTGCATCCTAATGGATTTCATACTATGGTCTTAAACAAAGTAGCTAATGAGAAAGTTAATGCATTGGCTTTAATTTGTAACACTTCTTTAATGCAGGGATAGTCCCATTAGTTTTGAAGCTATTGAATGTAACTCTTTTATTTAAAAAATGGGTGGACTGAAGGCAGAAATTACAAACCAGTTAGCTGAGCATCTGTCTTGAGGAAAATGTTAGAAACTATTGTGAAAGATGTTATAGCAGTGCAATTGAATACATTCAAGGTAAATAAGTAGAGTCAACATGAAGGTACAAGTTTAATTGAGAGTTGAGGTTTTCCTATTAACTGACATGTATGATCTGTACAAGTAATCAAATTGGCAGGATATGGCTAGTGGTGTCCTGCAAGGATCTATGTTGGGGCTTCAATTATCCACAATATTCATTAACAACTTGGATAATGGCATAAAATATCAAATATCTAAATTTACTCACAGCATCAAGTTGGGCAGCATTGTAGATATTGCTGACGACAGTATAAAATTCCAATAAGATATTGATAGATTAGGTGAAAGTGCAAAACTGTGGCAGGTGGGTTTTAATATAAGCAAATGTAAGTTATCCATTTCAAGTTGAAAAAGGATGGAACAGGGGTATTTTTTTAGAAGGCACAAGGTTAAATACAGTAGATGCCCAATAACATGTAAAGGTTCAGTAACTCCTTAAAATGACATGAACAGGTGCAGAAAATGGTCAAGAAGCTGAATGGAATGGTCTTCACATCTTAAGGGCTGGACTATAAGAATGTTAGCATTATGCTGCAGTTATACAAAACCATAGTTAGACCCGCCTTCGAGTACCCTGAACAGGTCTGGGGACCATACCTTAGGAAGAACGTTGTATTCCTGGAAGGGCTCCAATGTAATTTTACATGGATGATACCTGGAGTTCAGGAGTTAAATTATGAGGAGGGCTTAGACATTTTGATAGTTAAGATGTGATCTAATCAAAGTCTTCAGGATAGTAACAGGGAAAGACAGGGTAGATTAAAATAAACTATTTCTACAGGTTGAAGGTTCTAGAACCAAGGGGAGTGGTCTAACAGTTAGGGTTGGGCCATTTAGATGAGATGTTGGAAAATATTTCTACATTCAAAAGGTAGTGGAGGTTTGGAACTCTCTCCCTCAAAGAGCTATCAGTGCTAAATCAATTGTTAAATTTAAATCTAAGATAAACTATTTGCAATTAAGCAAGGATTTCAAGGGATGTGGGCCCAAGGCAAGCATATGGAATTACATGACATTCATCCAAAGTCTTATAGAATGGCAGAGCAGGCTTTATGGGATGAATGGCCTACTCTTTAAGTAATCCTGCCCAATGGAAAGATTTTAATATTTTAACCTGTGTTTACTAAATACCCCAAGTGACCTGCCATTATAATTTATTGACCTACTCAGACACTAGAGCAGATCATGCTCATATTCAGAAAGACCTGAACAATATTCAGGATTGGGTTGATTAGTGACCAATAACATTATTACTTCACAAGTGTAAAGCAAGAAAAAAATCTAACAATTGCCCCTTGATATTTAGTGGCATTTAATGGCAAGGTAAACACAGTTTTATGAAAGGGCATTCACGGTTGACCAATCTATTGCAGTTCTTTAAGCAAGTAACACATGTTCCAGATGAAGGCAAACCTATGGATGTACTGTACTTAGACTTCTAACTACATCAAAGGCTATTGTAGGAAGATAAAGATTGCAGTGTGGGGTAGTAAGAATAGAAGATTGGCTGGTTATAGGAAGCAGAGAGTAGGTATAATTTCTTTTTTTCAGTTCCACACGATATACCAATTGTTGTGCCGCAGGGATTGATGATTAAACCTCAACTATTTACAAATTATATAAATGACTTTTGTGAAGACATGTAAGGTATGGCTACCAAGTCTGCTGATGACACAAAGATAGGTCAGAAAAAAAGTTGTGAAGAGGACACAAAGAGAATACAAAAAGAATTGATTGTTCTAGGGGGTAGGAAAAGATCTGAAAAATAGCATATACATTTGAAAAGTTTGAAATTGTCCATTTAGGTAGAAGGAATAAGAAAGATGCATTTATTTAAATAGTAAGAGATTGCAAAGCTCTTATATGCGGAGGGAATCGGCTGTCCTATAGCATAAGTCATACAGGATTAATGTACAAGTCATAAATAATTAGGAAAGTTAATAGAATATTATAATTTATCACAAGAAAAATTGAATACAAAAATAAGAAACTGGTGAGACAACATCTGTGTACAATATTGTTCACCTTATTTAAGGAAGGATGTAAATGATGAGGAGGCAGCTGCAATAAGGTTTACTAAATACCTGGAATAAGTGGGTTGTTTTAAGAGGAAAGATTGGGCAAGTTGGTCTTGTATCCACTGGTGTTCAGCAGGGTAGGAAATAACACGGTTGAACATAAAGCCATGAGTTATCTCGACAGGATGGATATCGTGAAGATGTTTTCTCTTAAGGGAAAATCTAGAACCAGAGGTCACTGTTTTAAAATCAAGGTCACAAATTCGAAACAGAGACTAAGAGGTTTTTTTTCTTAGAAGGTTATGCGTCTTTGGAACACTCTTCCTGAAAACTGGTGGTAGAAGCAGATTTCTTTAATATTTTTAATGTAGAGGTAGACAGACTCTTGATAAGGAAGGGGTTGAACAGTTATCAGGGCGACAAGTATGTCAATTTGAAGTTGCAATTAGATCAGACTTGGCAGAACAGGCTGAAGTAACTGGATGGTCTATTTCTGATTCTGTATGATCATATGTACATTTCTATAAATACTGTGACTACGAGTCTAGGAATTCTGCAGCAACTAAATCAACACCTTACTTTTCAAAGTTACTGTGGATGCTGGAAATCAGAAACAAAAACAAAAATTGCTGGAAAAGCTCAGCAGATCTGGCAGCAACTGTAGAAAGAAATAACGTTTCAGGTCCAGTGATCCTTCATCAGAACTGATAGTTGCTCGGAAAATGTTGGATTTAATGCAGAAAATAATGTGGGAGAGGGGGTAAGGAGTAAACAATTTGAGGAGATAGAGCCCAAAGACAGAACAGTTAGACAGACAAAGGAGTGGATGACAATCAGGCTGCGAGTGTGAATAGCTATTCTGCACATCTTTGAACTGTGAGGGGAAACCAGAGCAGCCAGCAGAAACCCATACACGTGCACAGAGAATGTACAAACTCCACACAGGCAGTCACAAAAAGCTGAAATTACACACAGGTCCCTGGTGCTGTGCAGCAGCAGTGCTAACCACTGAGCCACCATGCTACCCAGGCTATCTAGCTTCAGGTTAGCTACAGGTCTCCCTCACTACCCATTAGATCTGAGAAAACTTTCAGACATTTTCATGATACCTGTTGATGATTTCTTTTACGGCGGTACGCAAATCTGAGAAATATATTATTCATAAGATTAAATTAAAAGTTACATTTGGGAGTCAGACTTGTCAACTCAACAATACTCCTTAGTTAATATTATGACTAATAAATTGCATTCAATCATTATAGAAAGATCCAAAGAAAAGACAGGGCAATTGTGATCCTGTATTAATCGGTTGAACTGGTTTTACACCGAGATCAGACCAGATACCAGTCTTGATATCTTGAACTTAAGAACCGAAACACCCCAGAGAAGGTTTTAAAGGAAAATATAACATTGAGAATGTTAAACCTTGACAAATGCATTCTTATGTTCATGTTCTTAGGTAACCTTAGGAACATGACACTAGTAATTTCTTAGTGATGTCTCACATGCGAATCTTTCTCATGGGTATACTATTACAATTAGTTTCATAATATTTCCAATAGATAAGAACAGGAATTGTTGCCCTTTGGCTTTGGGAAGCTAAGAGAATTAAAAGATTGTTCAAAGTACGGTAGCTGCCATATCATTAGCTCTTGTAGAAACAGTAGATGTGGCTACTACTTACCACATGGTGTAAATGAGATTCTGCACAAAAGGCATGCAGAAGATAGCACACCATTGTTATGTTGAGATGTTTTCCTTGTGCAGAAAGGTACACTCTGTTGATTCCAAAATTTATACATTGGATAGAACATGAAGGTCTTTTTATGTAACTTGATTTGACATTTTGCTTGCATATATCAACTTCAATTTTCATTTAAATTCGACACATGACATAGAACATGGAAAAATGTAAGGTTGCCCATTTTGTTTAAAAAGAATGTTTCCCCAATTGGGAGAAACTAAAAATAGGAGCTACTGTTCAAAGAGTTCTCCATTTAAGACCAAGGTGAAGAGAATACTTTTTTCTTTCTGGGACCATTAATCTTTGGAATTCTCTTTTCCAGAAAGTAGTGGAGGAAGGGTCATTGAATATTTTTAAGGTTGAGGTTGATAAATTATTGATTGGTAAGTGAGTCAAAGGGCTATACAGCAAAGCAAATTTGAAACTATGCTGAATGGCTTACTTCTGCCCTTAATTCACATGTTTGTATGTTTGAAGGCGATATAATTTTACCCCACAGTAGGTACAAACGTTCTATTTGGAATGATTAAGAATTATAAAATAAAAATAAATGGAGAGAAGATTAAATGTAAGAAGTTGGGAGCAGAGAAAACCTCTTTAATACTATGCATTGTGAGGCATCAACAGAGTTAGTGATCAAAGTAAACTTAGTATCAACCGTTCAGTAAAGTAGCTGAAATACAGGAATAGAAATGATGCTGGGAACTGAGTGAACACATGAGGTTAGTACTATTGCTTATGTGGAGGGTAAACACAGATTTAGATTGGTTAGGTCAAAGGATAATTTCCATTAAAATTATTTAATCAATGAGTCATATTTCACAAAATGGGTGGAATGGCACTCACTGCTCAAGTCATGTCATTCAAAGCTGCCTTTCTTTTTGCTAACGTTTCCCTTTTAGAATAATAGAGACTTTCTCTTCTTGGCGTTTCCTGTGATAACATAAACTCAATTACATCTCTGGAAAACCTTGTGGTTTTGGATTTTGTTTCTTTTCCTTTTACATTAGAATTGCTATTTGAGCTGTAACTTCTGGCCTTTGAATTGTTGCAGCTACATCCAACGTTCTTCAGTTTCAACAGCAGAAACTCAGTCAGAAATGGGGTTCCCACTGAGAATATTAAACTCATACTTCCCTCATAAATTTGTTTTCTAGACACATTTAGCAGCAGAATCACTTGAAAAATGGAAATTTTACCCCATTATTTCTTTAACAGAGGAATACAAGCTTTTTCATTTGTGATTTTATTTGGAATAAGCTTGTGGATATACTGATTGAATTTTTCAAAGACCAGGAATCATTGACCTCAATTTGTATAGTTTGGTTTGATGTTTGTCAAAAATAAATTGGTGGATGACAAGTGCATGTGTGTGTCGTACCTTGGAATAATTATATTGGTAAGGGTCCAACTTCTGAGATATTTGCTTGCAGGTGAAATTTATAGGTTTAGGCAAGCATTATCAGGAACTACAGCCTCCAGTTGAGATAATATTTGCTATTGTTTTGTTATTTGGAAGTCAAATACCATTATCTTGGGTTCTGAAACTAACCCTGTATGCACATTATCAATTTCATTCAACAAAGTATGCCCATTCAGGAAGTAAAATTCCTCAGTCTTCCTTCCTAAATATTTGAAACAAGAGAAATATCAAAATATATCTTTATAACTTGTGATTTCTGAGGATACATTTTTATAAACAAATTGTTATAAAAAGGATTTTAACATTAAATAGCAACTTTACGTCAATTAAATAAGAATCAATTATTTTCTAGTCCACTGTTAGGAATAGAATGACTCACCATGCAACCACAAGCATTTATCAATTTACCGTGATAAAGAATCAAGATAAATTTCAATCAAAACAACACAATGTTATGGGAAAAGTTGCTCCACAGTGAAATTACTCTGTAGTGATCTTGTTGTAGCTTTAGGATAAATTAGAAATTTCAGTTTCCCCAGCTTGGAACTTTGAGCAGCTGGAGTGAACAATTAGAATTTAGTGTTGGTGTTGAAATGGGTCTTCAAACATTGAACTCGTTAAGATTCATGGATGACAAATCCTTTGGGAAATTATGACCTCTGGGTTCAAATTTCTGAAATTTGCTAGGTCATGGAAACTACCCTTATATCTGAGATGAGATTGAATTCTCGGATCCATACCTGCATCTAATGGATTAACAACAGCCTGACTTGATGAGTTCTGATCCCTGAAAAACTTTTGCAGCTTACTTCATTTTAATAAACAGATCAAGCAATAGTGCATATTAGGGAAACATAGATATATCATCACTGTTTAAGTACAATTGTAGAAACTATGATCTTCCTGAACTGTATAGGAATCTTGCCAGCAAAAATAAAATCACCAGTAATTCTATCCAATAGGACAAACCTGATATGATTTCCATAGAGCAAAGTAATCCATTGATCATCATTTGTCCTATCTATCACTTGCCACTACAAAAATACTCATCAGCCTTAACCGGAAGAATGGCAGTGCTTTGATCAGACACTAATGAAGTGATGCCTTGCTCAGACTCCAAGTTCAGCTGGCTCCTTGTCTGGTTTCTACCATACTTGTTGCAACCTTGATCTTGGAAACATGTCATTTAGGTTAAAAAGAATATTTCAATGTTGTGGGCGACTTGTGCCACACATGCAAGAGCCACTCTGGTTGGTTGATACCTGATAAATAATGAGGAATCAGATTTTGGTCTTTTGTCTCAATTGGAGATTAGTCATTGCATTGGACATCAGAAACTCTTATGTTGGTCCATCTGACAGAAAATTATTGTCGATTTAACTCATGTATCCTTAATTCTGAAACTTCTATCTTTCTGCCAATCCTTAGGAAAGTTTACAAAATGCAGTTTTCCAAGATCTGTTCATCAAGGTGGAAAGTTTTAATTGCTGGGTTACGAGAGTCATAGAGTTTTTACAACATGAAAAGAAGCCCCTCGGCTCATCATGTCCATGCCAGTCTTCAAACTTCCATCCATTCTATTCCTATTTTCCAGCACTTTGTCCATATGCTACAATGCTTCAAGTGTTCATCAGACTGGTTTTTAAATATCTGGAGGGTTCCTGCCTATGCTACCCTCTGGCAGTGAGTTCCAAATACCCATAACCTTCTAGGTGAAAAATACTTTTCTCAAATCTCCTCTAAATTTCCTCCTCCTCCTTACCTTAAATCTGTGTCCCTTTGTTATTGACCCTTCTACTAAAAAGTCTCTCCCTGTCTATGTCCCTCATAATTTTGTGTGCCTCAATCAGGACCCCCCTCAGCCTTCTCCATTCTACAGAAAATAGTCTCCATCCTAATTAGTTTTTCTTTATGGCTTAACACTCCAGCCCAGACAACGACCTGAAGAATCGCTTCTGCACACTCTCTAGTGCAATTATATCCTTCCTATGGTGCGACAACCAGAATTGCACCCAGTACTTGGTTTATTTGATTTATTATTGTCATATGTACTGAGATACAATGAAAAGTATTGTTCTGTGTGCTAATCAGCAAACCTCAAAATACATCAGGATAATAGAACAAATTCAGAATACAATGTTACAGCGAGAACAAAACAGAGAAAGATCAACTCTAATATATGAGAGGATTAGTGGTGCTGGAAGAGCACAGCAGTTCAGGCAGCATCCAAGTAGCTTCGAAATCGACGTTTCGGGCAAAAGCCCTTCATCACCCGAAACGTCGATTTCGAAGCTACTTGGATGCTGCCTGAACTGCTGTGCTCTTCCAGCACCACGAATCCAGAATCTGGTTTCCAGCATCTGCAGTCATTGTTTTTACCTCCTCTCTAATATATGAGAGGTCCATTCTTAAGTCTGATAACAGTGAAGAACAAATTGTTCTTGAATCTGTTGGTATGTGTTTTCAAACTTTTGTACCTGCCCAATGGAAGAGGATGGAAGAGAATTTCACTTATTTTGTATTGGGTCATTAATTTTTTAGCTGCTTTCCTGAAGCAGCATGGAGCATAAAGGAGTCAATGGAAGGAAGGCTGGTTTTCATGATGGACTGGACTGCATTCACAACTCTAATGTCTTGCATTTTTAGGCACAGTAATTGCCATACCAATGTGATGGATCTAGATAGGATGCTTTCCATGCTGCATCTATAAAAATTGGTAAGAATATTTATGGACATGCTTACTTTCCTTAGCCTTGTTAAGAAATGTAGGCATTGGTATGTTTTCTTGACTGCAGTGTCAATGTGGATGGACCAGGTCAGACTATTGGTGATATTTACTCCGAGGATTAAATGTCTCGACCATCTCCACTTCAGCATCATTGGTACAGACAAGTCATATTCTTCACTCCACTTTTTGATGTCAATGACCAGTCTCTTCATTTTGCTGACTTTGAGGAAGCTCTTTATCTCTTTCCCATGCTCTGTCTTGTCATTGTTTGAGACCCAATCCACTACAGCAGTAACATATGCAAATTTGTAAATGGAGTTAAGAGCTGAATTTGGCCACACAGTCATGAGTGCACAGCCCTGTTGGGCATTAATATTGAGGATTTATTTGGAGGAGGGTGTCATCTATCCTTACTGATTAGAGTCTGCAGGTCAGGAAGTTGAAGATCCAAGATGCAAAGGGACTTCAGCTGGGGTCTAATTAATGTTGCGTACAGCAGTGTCATAATGTACTTGCTCTGATACTTACTGCCTTGAATAATAGAGGGAAGTATCCCATATGCCTTCTTAACCAACTGTCCTGCTGCTTTCAAGGATCTATGGACATTATTATTAGTTTTTAAAGGAAGTCTTAATGAGAATAAATAGAGGGGATCCAGAAAGCATTCAAATGATAGCTCATAAAAGGTTAGTTAGGAGAAAGTGAGGACTGCAGATGCTGGAGACCAGAGTTGAAAAATGTGGTGCTGGAAAACACAGCAGGCCAGGCAGCATCCGAGGGGCAGGAGGGGCTGTAGAAGGGCTTATGCCCGAAACATTGATTCCCCTGCCCCTCAGATGCTGCCTGGCCTGCTGTGTTTTTCCAGCACCACATAAAAGGTTAGTCAAAAGATAAGAGCCCATGGTACTGCAAATGGTAAGGAGGCATGTAGAGAGAACTGGTTACTGACAAGAAAACAGTGAGTTGGGGTAAGGCTTCTTTCTCAGGTTGGCAACCTGTGGGGCTTCACAGGAAGAAAGGCAGGACTGGTGGTGTGAAATGTATTTATTTTAATTTATTAAAGTGAATTTATTTTAATACTAGGAATATAACAGATATGACAGATGAGCTTAGAACCTGCACTAGTAAATGGAGCTATGATGTGGTAAACAATACAGAAATTTAGTTGAGAAAGGGGCAGGACTGGCAGATCAACATTCTATGGTTTACATGTTTCAGGCAAAATACAGAGGGGTGTAAAAGGGTTAAGGGAGTTGCATTACTAATTAAGGAAAATGTCACAACTGTGTTAAGAGAGGACATCAAAGATAGCTCATCCACATGGGTAGAATTTAGGAACAAGACTATGATGGTGTCATACTATTGTCCTCCCAATAGCCAGCAGGAGATAGTGGAACAGATAGATAAGCAAATGATTGCAAAGATGTTAAAACAACAATGTTGTTGTTGTAGGTGATTTTACCTTCCCCAATATTGACTGGGACTCTCTTAGTGCCAGGGGCATAGATGGGACAGAATTTATCAGGTGCATCCAAGATGTTTATTGAAACAATATGTAGATGGTCCAACAAGGGAAGAGGCCATGTTAGACCTTGAAATGGGGAATGAGACCAGCCAGGTGATTGAAGTTTCAGAGGGTGAGCATTTTTGGATCAGTGATCATGGTTCTGTAATTTTAAGAAAGTAAGGATATGGATAAGATTGGTCCTCAGATAAAAGTACAAAGTTGGGAGAAGGCTAATTACAAACATGTTAGGCAGCTATTGGAGAAAGTAGATTGGGCAACTGAGGCTAAATCAAAGTCTGACATGTGAGTCTTTTAAAGTCTAGTTTACCAGAGTTCAGGACCAGTATGTTCCTGAGAATATTCAAGATTAGAATGGCAAGATTTGGGAATCTTTGGTAGTCAATATATATTGAACGTTTAGTTAAAAGGAGAAAAGAAGTGTATGTAAGGTTTAGGAAACGGAAATCAAACTAGGCTTTTGACAGGTACAAAGGAAACAGAGAAGAACTTAAACAAGAAATTAGGAGGGCTAGAAAGGACCTTGACATGTCCTTGGAAAGTAGGAATAAGGAGAATCACTAAAATGTATATTAGGAGCAAGAGGGTAACTAGGGAAAAAGTCAGGTCTGCAGATGCTAGAGATCAGAGTCGAGAGTGTGTTGCTGGAAAAGCACAGCAGGTCAGGCAGCATCCGAGGAGCAGGAGAATCGACTTTTCCTTCAGAGCCCTTCATTCCAGATGAAGGGCTCTGGCCCGAAATGTCGATTCTCCTGCTCCTCAGATGCTGCCTGACCTGCTGTGCTTTTTCAACAACACACTCTTGACTAGGGAAAAGATATGTCCATTCAAGGTCAAAGGAAGGAATTTATGTGTGGAGCCAAAGATAGTCGGTCAGATTCTTAATGAGTAATTCGCATCAGTGTTCACCAAGGAGAAGGACACGATGATGGCAATATTAGAAGAGAATATGTTGATATTGTGGAACATGTCGATATTAAGTAGAAGGAGGTTTTGGGTGTCATGCAAATCAATAAGGTAGATAAGCTCCAGGGCTAGATGGGATCTTGCCCTGGATACTGAGAGAGACAAGAGAGAAGAGTGCTGGGGCCTTGAGAGAGATTTTTGTATCCTTTTTAGACAGAGATGAGATCCCAGAATATTGGAGAATAGCCAATGTTATTCTTTTGTCTGAAAAACAACCCTCCACCACCACCATCTGCCTTCTACCTTTGAGCCAATTCTGTATCCAAATGGCTAGTTCTCCTTGTATTCCATGAGATCCACCCTTGCTAATCAGTCTCCTATGGGGAAGCTTGTCGATGCCTTACTGAAGTCCATATAGATCATGTCCACCGCTCTGCCCTTTGATACTTCCTTCAAAAATCTCAATCAAATTTGTGAGACATGATTTCCCAAGCATAAAGCCATGTT
Organism: Chiloscyllium punctatum; assembly: GCF_047496795.1. NCBI lineage: Eukaryota > Metazoa > Chordata > Chondrichthyes > Orectolobiformes > Hemiscylliidae > Chiloscyllium > Chiloscyllium punctatum. The sequence goes on from NC_092743.1 coordinate 71,195,516, forward strand.
GGCTATCCCTAATCAGTCCTTGCCTTTCCACATACATGTAAACCCTGTCCCTCAGGATTCTCTCCAACAACTTGCCCACCACCGATTTCAGGCTCACTGGTCTATAGTTCCCTGGTTTGTCCTTACCACCCTTCTTAAATAGTGGTACCAGGTTAGCCAACCTCCAGTCTTCCAGCGCCTCACCTGTGACTATCGATGATACAAATATCTCAGCAGGGGGCCCAGCAATCATTTCCCTAGCTTCCCACAGAGTTCTAGGGTACACCTGATCATGTCCTGGGGATTTAACCACTTTTATGTGTTTCAAGACATCTAGCACTTCCTCCTCTGTAATCTGGACATTTTTCAAGATGTCACCATCTATTTCCCTACATTCTATATCTTCTATGTCCTATTCCACAGTAAATATTGATGCAAAATACTCGTTTATTATCTCCCCCATCTCCTGTGGCTCCATACAAAGTCCGCCTTGCTGATCTTTGACGGGCCCTATTCTCTCCCTAGTTACCCTTTTGTCCTTAATGTATTTGTAAAACCCTTTGGAGTCTCCTTAACTCTTTTTACCAAGGCAATCTCATGTCCCCTTTTTTGCCCTCCTGATTTCCCTCTTAAGTATACTCCTAGTACCTTTATACACTTCTAAGGTTTCATTTGATATATCTTGTCTATACCCGACATTTGCTTCCTTCTTTAACCCTCAATTTCTTTAGTTATCCAGCATTACCTAAATCTACCAGCCTTTCCTTTCACCCTAACAGGAATACACTGTCTCTGGAGTCTTGTTATCTCATTTCTGAAGGCTTCCCATTTTCCAGCTGTCCCTTTACCTGCGAACATCTGCTACCAATCAACTTTTGAAAGATGGGCCAATGGGCTGAGAAGTGGCAGATGGAGTTTAATTTAGATAAATGTGAGGTGCTGCATTTTGGGAAAGCAAATCTTAGCAGGACTTATAAACTTAATGGTAAGATCCTGATGCCTTTTAGGAATGTTGCTGAACAAAGAGACCTAGGAGTGCAGGTTCATAGTCCTTGAAAGTGGAGTTTCAAGTAGACAGGATAGTGAAGGCGGTGTATGGTATGCTTTCCTTTAATGGTCAGAGTATTGAGTACAGGAGTTGGGAGGTCATGTTGCGGCTGAACAGGACATTGGTTAGGCCATTTTTGGAATACTGTGTGCAGTTCTGGTCTCCTTCCTATTGGAAAGATGTTGTGAAACTTGAAAGGGTTCAGAAAAGATTTACAAGAATGTTGCCAGGGTTGGAGGATTTGAGCTATAGGGAGAGGTTGAATAGGCTGGGGCTGTTTTCCCTGGCGTGTTGGAGGCTGAGGGGTGACCTTATAGAGGTTTATAAAATCATGAGGGGCATGGATAGGATAAATAGACAAAGTATTTTCCCTGGGGTGAGAGAGTCCATAACTAGAGAGCATAGGTTTAGGGTGAGAAGGGAAGGATATAAAAGTGAACTAACGGGCAACTTTTTCAGATGTAGGTTTGCTCACTGAGCTGGAAGGTTCATTTCCAGATGTTTCGTCACCCTACTAGGTAACATCTTCAGTGGGCCTCTGACGAAACACTGCTGATAATTTCTGCTTTCTATTTATATGTTTGCGTTTCTTTGAGTTGGTGATGCCATTTCCTGTGGTGATGTCATTTCCTGTGGTGAAGTCACTTCCTGTTCCTTTTCTCAGGGGGTGGTAGATGGGGGCCACCAAAACCTCAACCTGAGCTACAAATCTTCTCAAAACTCGCTAAGGGCAACTTTTTCACGCAGAGGGTAGTATGTGTATGGAATGAGCTGCCAGAGGAAGTGGTGGAGGCTAGTACAATTGCAACATTTAAAAGGCATCTGGATGGGTCTATTAATAGGAAGGGTTTAGAAGGATATGAACCGAGTGCTGGCAGGTGGGACTAGGCTGAGATGGGATACCTGATGGCATGGACAAGTTGGACCGAAGGGTATGTTTCCATGCTATTTCTATGACTCCGTGACTCTATGAGATGTGCAAATCACATTTTGCCAAGAGAGGTGGTAGAAGCAGAAACGTTAGCAAACTTTAAGAGACAGTGAGATAGACACATAAATAGGTAAGGAAAGGAGGGATATGAACCATTTGGATGCAAATGGGATTAGTTTAGAATGATATCATGGTCAGAACAGACGTTTTGGTCTGAAGGGTCTGTTTCTGTGCTGTAATGTTCTATATACTACATTATTGTTCACAGAGATCAGTGCTAAGAATGTACCTAATTACAATATACGTGAATGACTTGGAGTACAGAAATGAATATACTGTTGCTAAATTTGCAGATACGCAAAAATAATTGGAAAGGCAAATTGTGAGAGGAATACAGGTAGACTACAAAGAGTAAAGTGATTGGACAAGAATTTGGCAAATGCATTATGTTGTGGGAGAATGTGAAGGTATTCACTTTGAAAGAGAGAGCAAAAGAACAAAGTATTATTTAAGTGGAAAGAAACAGCAGAAATCTAACACAAAAGGACTTGGGGATACTTGTGCACAAAAATACAGTCAGTTCTGCTATAACTCGCATTTCTTCAATGAAAATTTGCTATGAAGCGATTGAAGAGTTTAGACCATTATTTGTCGAACACAAACTTTTTTTACCTGTATTAACTATAACACAATTCCAGTTCCATTGGTTTAAATGGTGTTGCTATTACACGATTTTCTTATAACACGGGATTGCATGGGAACAGCACTATCACATTACGTCAGAATAGACTGTAGCTGGCAAACAGATGCAATAGGTATTCAGGAAAGCTAACAAAATGTTGGCCTTTATTTCAAAAGGATTACAGCATATGAATCAAGAAGTCTTATTGCAACTGTATAAGGTGTGGGTCAGGCCACATGGCCAGTTTTAGTAACTTTATTTGAGTAAAAATATCATTTCATTGGAGACAATTCAGTGAAAGTTCACCAAGATGATCTCTGCATGGAGGGATTATTTTACGAGCAAAGGTTAAACATGTTTGGGACATATAATAAACACTTGGCAATTTAAGATTAAGGTGAGAAGGGATTTCTCCTTTCAGAGGGTTGAGCATCTTTGAACCTCCTTGTCACAAAGAACTGTAGGGGTAGAGTCCTTGTGCATATTTAACGTTGAGATAGATAGATTCTTGATCAGTAGGGGAATCAAAGGTTGTGGCAAAAATGCAGAAAATTGGACCTGAGGAATATTGGATCAGCCATGATGACTTTGATTGGCAAAGCAGGCTCAAGGCACTGCTCCTGTTCCTATTTCATACAGCATTATGGTTTTATGTAAACACACATCAAGGTCCCTCTGATTGTCCATACTTCCTGGGATCCTACCATTCAACATGTACTCCTTTCAATGGTTAGTCCTCACTTTTCAGGATTAAGTTCAATTTGCCAGCCAATATGTAATGTCCTATAGTTGAAGGCTTTCTTTGTCTCCATTTACCATCCCACAGATTTCAATGTCGCCAGCAAACTTGCAAATCATACCTTCTACAGTTATGTTTAGATCATTATATGCACAACATACAGCAAGGGACCCAGCACCAAATCCCGTGGCATACCACTGGACACAGGCTTCCAGTTCCAAAAATATCTTTCATCCATCACCGTCTGCTTTTCATCTTTCAATCTCTATAATATGATTGTTCATGGAAACCTTTGGCATGTAAGGTAGTGAATGTACAAAATTTGCTCTAATTCTCAGAATGCAAAATCTTGCATTATGCCTTATCCTTGGAAAATATTCTGATTTAAGAAACTTCCCAATGGTGTTCCCAGTTTCTGTGAACATGGCAATCACTCTACCTTGTACGCAATTTGATTTTGTAATGGTGTTTATCTATTGTGACTATGAATTCTTTTCTCTTCCATGTTTTAATGCTTTTTCCAAACACTACCTGGTGGCTGAGATGTGAGATGTGGCTATTTCAGTAAAATCTTATGAGTGTTTTGTTCCTATCCTCAGGGCCCCTGTGTCTTGGGATGGGAATAAGATTACTTGATTCAATGCTGAGATATTGCCACCTTGTCCCCAAACATGAATGCTTCTGTGGTAAGCCACTCCTTGGTATTGCCTTATTTGGAAACACTTCCACTTCTCCACTGGAACAGAATTCTGATATCACTGATTGGTAGGAGACTGGGGTACATGGAAACAGACAGGTCCTTAAATCCCTTAAGGAGAATCACGTAAATATCTTTCAGTGCCTCAGAAACTGACCATTTACCTTTCAACGGAAGATAATTATGGTTGTTAGAGGTCAGTTATCTCAGTTCCAGGGCTGGAGCTGCTCAGGGTAGTGTCTTATGCCCAGCAATCTTTAGCTGCTTCATCAATGACCTTGCCTCCAAGGTCAGAAGTGGAGATGATTTCACAATGTTTAGCACCATTCACAATTCCTCAGATACTGAAGCAGTCCATGTCTAAATGCAACAAGAACTGGACAAACTCCAGGCTTGGGCTGACAAATGGCAAAGTCAAATTTGGACCACACAATTATCTGGCAATAAATATCTCCCATAAGAGATAATCTTACCAGTGACATTCAATGATTTTATCAACACTGAATCTTCCCACTTCCAACATCCCGGGGATTGCCATTGACCAGAAACTCAACTTGACTCACCATATAAACGTAATAGCTACAAGAGCAAGTCAGAGACCAGGAATAATATGATGAGTAACTCACCTCCTATATCCCCAAAGTCTGTTCACCATTTACTAACTACAAGTCAGGAGTGTGATGGAATACTCCCCACTTGCCTGGATGGGTGCATTACCAGCAAAACTCAAGAAGCTTGACACTGCCCAGGACAAAGCAGACTAGTCAATTAGAACCACATCCATTCCCATTGACACTCAGTAGCAGCAGTGAGTGATATCGATAAGATAATATTACTTACAATGTGTAAACAGGCCCTTCGGCCCAACAAGTCCACACCGACCCGCCACCCACCCAGACCCTTTCCCCTACATCTAACTCAATAGGCAATTTAACTTGGCCAATTCTCCTAACCTGCACATTTTTGGACTGTGGGAGGAAACCAGAGGAAACCCACGCAGACACGGGGAGAATGTGCAAACTCCACACAGAGAGTCGCCTGAGGCGGGAATTGAACCCAGGTCTCTGGCACTGTGAGGCAGCAGTGCTAACTACTGTGCCACTGTGCCACCCACACATCGACAGGGGGACAATGTACAAACTCAACACAGACAGTCACCTGAGGGTGGAATTGAAACCGGGTCCCTGGTGCTATGAGGCAGTCGTGTTAACCACTGACCCACCGCGCCACCCAAAATCTTTTATTTAAACAATTCAATTCCATTGACATAAATATTTTGCAATTACAGTAGCTTAAACTTCTTCAGTTCACACAACTTTAACATCACTAACTAATTTCTCCTGTCTTGGAAGCTCCACAAGCAAGAAACTACTTCTGCTGAGCTGACTGGTTCCACTAATTTAACTAAAAAATTTTGTTTTCCTTCTAGGAGAAAATGTGTAATTTTCTGCACTGAATTCTGAGCTCTTTGCAACTTAAACACTGAATCTTCTCTTCTTAATTCAAACTAAATGAATTGCCTTAATGCACTTCCCAACACTATGAACATTTCATCCATTAATATGACAGCGGATTCTCCTAGGCTCTCTACCTCCAACATATGCTTTCTTGGAACTGCTATATTCAGGTCACTGTTTGAAAGTGACTTTATAACCATTAACATATAAACATTCACAGAACATATCCAAATTTTCAAATCCAAATCTAAAAGCATTACTGATGTATTATCTTTCATCACAACTTGATTGATACTCCAATTATTGGACTCAAAATCCATTTCTTTCAGTATCAGTGGACTGCAATTCCAGAATGCAGCTGCAGAGTGCACTATAGCAACTTTCTATGTTTATTTCTCCAGTACTTCTCAAATGTCATCAATTATCACCAAGACAAAAGAATGCTTACAAGTTCCTTCCAGGTCACATACCATCCTCTGCTGGACAAATATTATAGTTTCTTCATTGACACTGGATCAAAATCCATTAATTCCCAATTAAAATATGAAGTACAAAAATGTGAAAACAGATACAAATTTGAATGGGAAGGCAAATGGAATTTGGACTTTTAATGCAGAGAAACTAACATAACGTTAGAAAGTATAAAAGCATTGAAGGTTTACTATAAATTTACAGAGTGCTGGTGAGACCACATTGGGAATATTGAGTATAGTTTTGGTTTCTTTACATAAGAAGGATATGTTTGCATGAAAAGCAGCTCAGAGAGAGGCACAAACCTGATTCCTGTGATGAAGATGTTGTCTTATGAGGAAAGGTTTGACAGGTTGGGCTTGGATCCATTGAAGTTTAGAAGAATCAGAAGTAATCTTATTAAAGCATTTAACATCCTGAGGGGACTGTACAGCATAAATGCTGAGATGTTTTTCCTTTTGGGAGAGACTAGGGAGCTCTGTTTAAAAATAAGGTAACTCCCATTTATTGTCAAAGGGTAGAGGAGGTAGATAGCAAAGTACAATGAAGGCCATATTCAGGTTAGCCATGATATTATCAAATGTTAGAGCAGGCCTCAGTGGCCTATCCACCAAAAGCTAGTGTGGGATTACAATGAGTATAAGAAGCTGTCGCAAGGACAAGCTCTTTCACCACTTTTTGAGATAAATTTGAGATGGCAATATGAATATGCCATTGTCATGTCATCCACATTCTGTGAACAAGTTTAAACAAAACATGATGGAAAATCTGTAACCTGCTCATTGGTGTTTAACACTAAATTCACTACAATATTATTTTGATTACCATGGCAATCATGAATCAAATCTATTTGTTCATGTTATTGTTATTTCACCCAACTGTCAAGTAAACTGACCTCAAAGTCATTGGATGTAATTAACTAAAGATTGTTCTGGCTTATTTATGTCATAATTCAATTCTTGATCACTACTGCTATATTTGTTTTGGTTTGAGGTCAGTCTCACTCTTGCTTTCCCAAAGAAGGTTTATGATGCATCTTCAGCAGAGATGGGAACTGCTTGGCAGTGGCACTGCAACCAGACTATTAAGAGATCCAGTGACCACCCTACAGCATTTTTACAGTAAGTTCGATTCATAAGGACAAGTTCATTATTGTGCTTTTAGAAAACACCCAACTTATACCATTCATACCAGATAAATGTCAGGCAGACATCGCCAATAAAAGATAGCGTCACCACTGCCCTGGTTGTTCAATGGTGTTACCATCATGGCTCCACCACTACCAACATCCTGGAAGTTACAATTGACCAGTAGCTCAATTAGACTTGCCATAAAAATACACTGGCTGCAAGAACAGGCCTGGCACTAGGAGTATTGCAGTGAGTAATTCAACTTCTGATTTCCTAAAGCGTATTCACCACCATAAGTCAGGAATGTAATTGAATATGCTCAACTTACCTGGATGATTGCAGCTCCAACAACATTCAAGAAGCTTGACACTATTTATGCAAAAGCAGCCTGCTTGATTAGCACATCCACATACATTCATTCACTCCACCACTAATGCTCAGTAGTAGCAGTGTGTACAAGCTACAAGATATACTGCAGAAATTCACCAGAGATCCTTAGTCAGCACAACCACTTCCATCTAGAAAGGCAAGTGCAGGCAACCATGGGATCACCATCATTGCAAGTTTCCATCTAAGCCTCTCACCGTGCTGCTTTGGAAACATATTACAGTTCATTCGCTGTGACTGGATCAAAATTTTGGAATTACCTCCCTATTTACCTACAGCATATGGACTGCGGTGGTTAAAGAAGGCAGGTCGTCTCCATCTTATCAAGGGGAACAAATATTGGCCAGCTAGCAATTTCCATGGTCCACAAGTCAAAAATTGAAGGCACCTGTGACTCCTATTATTCAACTTAGATAACACAGGAGAGTTGGCAATAAGCTCATGGACCTGAAACACAAATCCCGTTTCTCTTTACAGAGGTTTTGCTTGATCTGCTGTGTATTTCCAGCTTTTTCTAATGTTATTCCAGATGTCCAGCATCGGCAGGTATTTTTAAATTGTAATAGGGTCTATCCATAGTCTTGGCTATTTCTTGTCATGGAGAACAATGACCATTCGAAAGAAAAGGGAGAAAACGATAACGCAGTCGGAAGATATTTTTGGCCATTATAATTTTATTTTGGCATAAGTTGCTGTTTGTCTTCACCCATTGAGAGCAAGGGCTCCAGCAATTTTCATTGAGCTCGTAATTCATTGTGATTTGGTCAATGTTGATTTATGCTAGATTTGCATAAGAGATTTACCTGGTAACGATGAAAGAGGAAAGGAGACAGGCAGATATAAACCTGATGGGTTTTATCGCTCAGTTATGTACTTTTCGTATTTGGTTCAAAGCACAAAACGAATCCTGTACGTACAGCGCATTTATTAACTTTTTTAAAAAAATCCTAAAAGTTTGTTGTGTATAGTTTGATTTTGTTTAATGGTTGAGGTTTTTCTGAGGAGGTCTTGTATGTGTGAGAAAGATCTTTTTTCCGCCGTGCTGTAATAACAGTGCAGGTTCCACTCGACACTCATTACGACCAAGGATCAAACGGCGCTGCCAGGCAACCACATGGTAGCACCTCACCCCCTAATTTTGGCTGAGGTTTTTGAGACCGAAGAGATTCCCTTCTGGAGCCACTGAATCCAAACCAATCATGGACCTCTCAATCTAATTAGCCCCAGTTCCAAATTACCGAAAAACAGACATATTGAAAATGTATTCTCCCTGGCCACCTGTACAATGCACGTTTCGTTTTCACGCTGATGGTGTTGATTTGATTTTGCATTAAAATATGTTTAGAAATAGCATGTTGATAAATTATTATTGACTGATTGCCCACCTGTTGCAATATTGACATATACCTTCAGCTCTAAATGCTAATGATAACTGGGCAGATATGGAAGGGTATGTACTTGAGATTTTAATGTACTGCGGATCGTGTTGCTGCTAGAAAAATAAGGGGAGGTGGGAGGAACTGCTACATCCCTCCCTAACTCCCGAGCGATTCAACCGTCTTTTTCGACCGATTCCACCAACGATATTATTGCCGGATGATCTGACTTTTCGCTCGTGCGACCTTCTCTCTATATAAGGGAGGGGGGTAGGGCTGGGAGAGACTGTGTGTGTGTGTGAGAGAGAGCGATACCTTCCGGGCGAGGTGAGCCATGTTCATTGACAACGACGAGTGAACGCAGAGAGAAATCCGTAAACTTAAACAGAGCTCATGCGCCGAGTGAAATAATTTAAACCAAAGAAAGGTGAGTGTAAGCGTAGACATTTCTTGATTTAAGGACTATTCTTACCTTCATTGTTCGTTTGAGTTTTTATTGTTCATGTTTAAAAGGATGGTCCGATTAATATAAAATCAATTAGCGATGTTTATCATTATATTTGACGCAATTTGATTTTACAATTATTAGTTTTTTATATTTAAGGTTATATCTCACAAGGTCTGATCTTCGCGCTGCTAGTGGTTATGTATGACATATTTCTTTTTGATATATACATTGAAGTGATCAGCACATACAGCCTGACACAATAGGCAACAGCTTAGTGAGCAGATTGCTTGGGTCCCTGGCTGGTCTCTGCACTATCTCTGTCACCAGGGAGCCCCGGTTCTAACTCGGGCCAATTCAAGGAAGTGACGTGAGTGTTATTTATGTATCAGGTCATTCTTAACCTAAGGAAATATTCTATCATTCTTATATATAAATTACTATTTGCCTCAGCAATATCCAGAGACAATCGCCGCTCTGAATCTCACACCGTCCATTTTATGGTTGCCTATGCCCACCTTCTGCCTGTTTCTGTGGACCATTTGGCTATATTTTCAGTTGCATTTTAATTTCTTATGGATTTTTTTTGCTGTAATTGTTGTGATTTTTCACTTCCGATTTGACAATTTAATCTGTAATCACACGAAGAATCCTGCAGTAGACGACAAAAACCATCCCCCTGCCCTGTTTGTTATGTTGCTGAGCTATTTGTAGAAAATGGCAGGGAGGATGCAATGGTTCAGAGCACTTCAATTATTGTATTTTAAGAGGGAGTGATAATAAAACCAAATGCGGCGTTGGAAATAGGACCGCGGTCACTGTAGATAGCCACACGGTCCGCGCCATAAATTTTAGCTGTTGTCAGATTTTAGTGCAAATGATCCAAAGTCAATTTGAGTCTGTCCGTATTTATGTAGTACCACTTTAGCCAGCTGTTTAAATATGGACAGATCTGTTAATAATAAACACGCCTCGTCATCCCCAAATATAGGATGGCAATTGAAATTCGGTTTTTGTTTATTTTTGTTTGTGAGGGAGCTTATTCCCCTGGGATGGGCTTTGCGGATGTTGCTGTTGCTGTTTCGGCTTTCTGTATGCTGCATCCCTAACACAAAAATCTGCGCTGACATCTCAAAACATTTAATGCATCGTGAGAATTTTACATAACTGAGGAGAGAAAGGAACTGCAGACCGTAATCGAAGGCATCATGTTCGTCGGGGGTTAGATAGGGGGTGGCGAAAAGATACATCGTGGACGAACGGGTGCACTTGAGCAATTTAATCGGTCCTCTATGGCATCCACGGTTCACGCCAGAATTTTATTCGGGACGGGCTGGCTGGTTTGAGAGATACAAGTTGTGCCCTGCAGTTGTGCAAACCGAGAGTTGGAGGTGATAAATGAGGAGATATGCACGCTAGGGTTTGAGAACCCGGAGGGAGGGAACATGGGAATTTCTGGACGGAAAGAGAGATTTCTATTTCTCCGGTCTCTCAAACGGGAGGGGGAAATGAGGGGCTTGCAAGCGGCCGTGCGCATGCGCGGGTCTGTGAGGGGGAGGTGGGGGTTGCTGAGTGCGGAGCCCCTGGAGGGAGGAGAGGCTGGAGCTTACTCGCTCGGGGAAGGTGGTTGCACTGTGAGTACTGGGGCTGCCATCCAACCCCCATCCTCACACTTCGCCGAGGGAAAGAGCGCGCGTACTGCAGTCCTCGCGTGTCCAGCCCGGGTGTGGGGTCGGACGAGGGTGGTTTGCGTTCCCCACATTGGAGCTAGATGGGTCCGACAATAATTGTAGGCAAGCTCTTGTTGTAACTATTATTATTATTTTACCGCTATCGTTGGCGGGGCTCAGTGGCCAGCTGTCAGTGGTGTGAAGATTGCAGCGTGCAGTATGTAGAGTAAGGCTCCAGTCAATGGCATTTCTCGTTTTGTGTAATTTTTTAAAACTATACTATTTGCCGGTTGGAAGTGTGCAAACTGGGTACAGCTTGTTGTGCTGCCTCGTGTAGGGGAGTGAACCCCAGTCGCTGAGCTGGAGCCGCGGCTACTCAGCCAGGTGAGGCCGCTCCCCCCAAACACCAGAAATCCGCCCATTGGTGTAGTTCCTTCCTCTCTGCTGATTCATTTGGTTGTATGGTCCCAGATACAAGGTAAAAACTTAATAATGACCGACTTGACACTGACATTTTTTACAAACCCACCAACTCCCACAGCTACCTGGATTACACCGCTTCCCACCCGACCTCTGGCAAAAATGCCATCCCATATTCCCAATTCCTCCGCCTCTGCTGTATCTGCTCCCAGGAGGACCAGTTCCACCACAGAACACACCAGATGGTCTCCTTCTTTAGAGACTGCAATTTCCCTTCCCACGTGGTTAAAGATGCCCTCCAACGCATCTTGTCCACATCCCGCACCTTTGCCCTCAGACCCCACCCCACCAACCGTAACAAGGACAGAACGCCCCTGGTGCTCACCTTCCACCCTACCAACCTTCGCATAAACCAAATCATCTGCCAACATTTCTGCCACCGCCAAAAAGACCCCACCACCAGGGATATATTTCCCTCCCCACCCCTTTCCACCTTCTGCAAAGACCGTTCCCTCCGTGACTACCTGGTCAGGTCCATGCCCCCCTACAACCCACCCTCCCATCCTGGCACCTTCCCCTGCCACCGCGGGAACTGCAAAACCTGTGCCCACACCTCCTCCCTCACCTCCATCCAAGGCACTAAAGGAGCCTTCCACATCCATCAAAGTTTTACCTGCACATCCACCAATATCACTTATTGTATCCATTGCTCCCGATGCGGTCTCCTCTACATTGGGGAGACTGGACGCCTCCTAGCAGAGCGCTTTAGGGAACATCTCCGGGACACCCGCACCAATCAACCACACTGCCCTGTAGCCCAACATTTCAACTCCCCCTCCCACTCTGCCAAGGACATGGAGGTCCTGGGCCTCCTTTACCGCCGCTCCCTCACCACCAGACGCCTGGAGGAAGAACACCTCATCTTCCATCTCGGAACACTTCAACCCCAGGGCATCAATGTGGACTTCAACAGTTTCCACATTTCCCCTTCCCCACCTCACCCTAGTACCAAACTTCCAGCTCAGCACTGTCCCCATGTCTTGTCCTACCTGCCTATCTTCTTTTCCAGCTATCCACTCCACCCGCCTCCCTGGCCTATCACCTTCATCCCCTCCCCCACTCACCTATTGTACTCTATGCTACTTTCTCCCCACCCCCACCCTCCTCTAGCTTATCTCTCCACCCTTCAGGCTCTCTGCCTTTATTCCTGATGAAGGGCTTTTGCCCGAAACGTCGATTTTACTGCTCCTTGGATGCTGCCTGAACTGCTGTGCTCTTCCAGCACCACTAATGCGCATCAGCCATGATTGAATGGCGGAGTGGACTCGATGGGCCGAATGGCCTTACTTCCACTCCTATGTCTTATGGTCTTATAATCCAGAATCTGGTCCCAGATACAATCCGCCCACCTTCCCCCACTTCCAAGTAAACAACATGTTGAAGGCAGCTAAACCCCTATCTCCTCAGCACACTCTTAACCAAAGCATGGCAATAGCGTGCAAAATCCGTATTTCTGAACCGAAAGGAGAACTTTACTTGAATTATTGTTACATTTTAATTGTCAAGATAAACCTGTAACCTTGAAATATAGTTTAATTTGTGTTGATGATCCCAGGTTTTTTGTTTGAGTGGGGAGTCAGAGGAAAAGGTCTTCTTTTGGAAATGGGGTCGTTTCCAGTACTTGCCAGAGTACAATATTGATCAGTATCACCATACTGTGATAGCGGATGTTGTGGCTGCAAGTGTGCGCATCTTTGAATTTACGGAGCTGCCATGTAACACTGAACACGGCAATCATTGTGGTGCTGCTTTGTGGACAACGAACAGCTTGAGCTTCAGCTCCAGAGGTTGCATTGTATGGAATACAACTAGGACAGAACTATGTGATATTCAGTTTTGGATGGATTAGGAAGTTGGCAGCGAAAATCGTAACTGGTAAATGTCTGCTGGGGATATAGATTGGATGTGTCCTTGGAAAATAGAACCTGCGAATGCCTTCCCAGGTTCAGGATGTCGGAAAATTAGGGAACAACCCTATTAATGTGTACCAGGATCAGCAGGCAGTCATTTAACAGCAGATGTGTGACACTGAACCTGAGTTATGCATCAGAGATCAAACCTCAAAACAAGTTGTTGCCTCTCTTTTTACTGAGTGTTGCTATCTAGGAGCACATATATATTTCCAAACCAAGACCACCTCCTTACATGGGTTTGTGATTTATATGTTAATCATATCTTTAAACTTTTAGATTGTCGTTATATTTATCACTGAATCATAACACCAATAACTTGGTTGAAAAGACTTCATGTGCAAAATAGAGATTCTGCTGCGGTGATTGCAGATTTCATTAAGACGGTGTAGTACACAGCCTACTATTCCTGCATTTGAGGGTGAAAAATCACTTCATTAACTCCAACCAAGGACAAAACAACATTTGGCTGGACTGCAGATTTCAGATTAATTGTATAACTCTTTCAACAATAAGCTATCATTCAAGTCATACAGCAACAACTATCAAGCCGAGCAAATACGTCAGTCAAGATAGGCTTTACATAGTTAAAATTTTGTAATATGTATTTTTTACATACATTGCTGCCCTGAATGGTGTAAGACCATTCATACTGTTTAAAACTAATAAATAATTAAATGTAAGTAGCCAGTTAGGGGTTTACATTTACAGACAGGTTATACATTTAGACAAAGATGATTAGCCATCTTAACATTAATGAGCAATTCACTATTCTATTTCTCTATTGGTATAATTTTTTAAAAATGTCAGTTGACCATTGTCTACATTAGATAACAAATTCTAAAGGAATAGATCTTCAGCCACCTAAGTTATTGTTTTGATTTTGAAATGTAGGACAGCCTGTTATGGATAGAGGCAGTATAACCGGGCATACAGATTGACAGACAATAAAGAAAGATGTACCAATAAGCTGATCAATGGCTATACTATAATTCATATTTATATTTTCAGTTAGTGTGTTTTAAAGAAATGCAGCTATTCCTATTTCTCTCAATTCAAGGTTTGAGTTCAGCGTTGCTGGCAGTGCTAGGATTGCACTGCTGCTGCAAGGAGTAAAGTTTAAGGAAAGAGGTCCTTTTTGGAACCTGGTGGTGGAAACCTTCTGGAAGCTGTAAACATGAAGTGGATAGTCAGAATTGGAGTATTTTGTTTTCAATTCCATAAAAGAGAAATTAGATTTTTGATATAGAAGATAGATTATAGGCTTGGAAACTGAAAGTTTCAGATGTGCAGTGGGCACCACCAAAATTAATCTGAGATAGGATTTACATCCAGTTTTCAAAGATCAGTGTGATTAGTGTTTTTGGCAGGCTGCCAGCAGCATTGCTATCTCCATTTGGGAGATTGCCTTCATGAAGAGAGATGGGAAATACCTGCAGGATTCAGACCTCTGCACAACACTTCCGAAAACCTAGCAGGCTACATAAAAATGTTATTTGTTGCCTTCATGTCAAATCTGATATTTGTGTTCTACACATCAGTAGTGCTACACTGAGTTGATGTTCTGATTTGTCATCTTTAAATACTTTATGGCATTTCCCTTGTCTAGCAAAGCCAATTAACTGTTGGATGCAGATCTTCCTAACATCCATTGTTACCATGGCAGTAATATTTGTGTAACTGTTTTGTTGCCTTCTAACTAAGCTACTTCTGAATTGGTAGCTTCAGCATTCCCTTATCAGTGCTAGTGGAAAATACAAAATGTAAATATTACACCAGTGAAGAGTGAGAGGGAAAGTCCCAAGAAGAACAAATGATTTTAGAATTTGGAACAAAACATAAAACATAGAGTATAGAACAGTACAGGCCCTTTGGCCCATGATGTTGTGCTGGCCTTTTATCGTACTCTAACATCAGACTAATCTAAATACCCTTCATTGTACTAACTTCCATGTGCCTATCCAAGAGTCACTTAAATGCCCCTAATGTATCTGACTCTACCACTACCGATGGAAGTTCATTCCACGCATTTACCATTCTCTGAGTAAAGAGACATCTCCCTTAAACCTTCCTCCAGTTACCTTAAAGTTATATCCCCTTGTGGTAGACACTTGCGCCGTGGGAAAAAGTCTCTGGCTATCCACTCTATCTAAACCTCTCAACATTTTGCACACCTCTATCAAGTCACGTCTCATCATCCTTCGCTGCAGTGAGAAACGTCCTAGCTCCCTCAACCTTTCTTCATAAGACGTGCCCTCCAGTCTAGGCAGCATCCTGGTAAATCTCCTCTGCACCCTCTTTAAAGCTTCCACTTCTTTCCTGTAATGAGGTGATCAGACCTGAACACAGTATTCCAAATGTGGTCGAACCAGGACTCTATAGAGCAGCAGCATAACCTTGTGGCCCTTAAACTCAATCTCCCTGTTAATGAAAGCCAACGTACCATGCGCCTTCTTAACAACCTTATCAACCTGGGTAGCAACTTGAAGGGATCTATGGACATGGGCCCCAAGATCCCTCTGTTCCTCCACACTGCCAAGAATACTGCCTATAATGCTGTATTCTGCATTCAAATTTGAACTTCCAAAGTGAATGACTTCACACTTTTCCAGGTTGCATTCCATCTGCCATTTATCAGCCCAGTTCTGCATCCTGTCAATGTCTTGTTGCAACCTACAACAGCCCTCCACACTGTCCACAACTCCATTAACCTTTGTATCATCTGCAAACTTACTAACCTACGTTTCCACTTCCTCATTCAAGTAATTTATAAAAATCACAAAGAACAGAGGTCTCCAAACCAATCCCTGTGGAACACCACTGGTCACCGAGATCCAAGCTGAATACTTTCCATCTACCACCACCCTCTGTCTTCTGTAGGCTAGCCAATTTTGTATACAGACAGGCAGTTTTCCCTGTACCCCATGCCTCCTTCCTTTCTGAATGATCCTACCATGGGGAACCTTATCAAGCACCTTGCTAAAATCCATGTACACCACATCCACTACTCTACCTTCATCAATGTGTTTTGTCACATCTTCAAAGTATTCAATAAGGTTTGCAATGCATGACCTGCCCATCAAAAGCCATGCTGATTATCTCTAATCAAACTATGATTTTCCAAGTAATCATAAATCCTACCTCTCAGAATCCTTTCCAATACTTTACCCACCACAGCCGTGAGACTGACTGGTCTGTAATTCCCAGCGTTATCCCAGTCATCTGGCACTACTCCAGTGGACAGTGAGGGCACAATAATCATCACCAAAGGTGCAGCAATCTCTTCCTTCGCTTCCTGTAGTAACCTAGCATTATCCCATCCGGACTAGGGAATTTATCGATCCTTATGCTTTTCAATGTTTTCAGCACATCCTCCTTCCTAACATCAGCCTGTTCTAGCATATCAGTCTGTTTCACGATGTCCTCAGAAACGCCAAGGTATAATTTTATAAAAATTGATGGAATTGAGCAAATGTAGAAAAAAATTAAATTGAAACATGAAATATGAAGCAGTCTATAGAGGTGTATGGATTCAAGAATAGATGCAATTCAGAGATATTAGGTGAAATCATGTGGAGCTATCAGGATCTTAACCACCAGAGGGATGGCCTCATGGTATTGTTGCTAATCTATTAATCTGAGATCCAAGGAATGTTACAAGATGGAGTTTGAATTCAATAAGAATATGGAATTAAAAATCATGTGATTACCATGAAAACATGGTCAGTTGTAGAAAAATAATCCAATTCATTAATGTAAATTAGAGAAGGAAATTACTTGTTCTGGCGTACATGTGACTGCAGACACAAACAAATATGGTTGACTTGTAACTGTCATCTGGACAGTTAAGAGTGGGGCAAAAAATGCTGGCCTTTGTCGTGATGGGTAAAAACAATGACTGCAAATGCTGGAAACCAGAGTCTAGATTAGAATGGTGCTGGAAAAGCACAGCAGTTCAGGCAGCATCCGAGGAGCAGTAAAATCCACGTTTCAGGCAAAAGCCCTTCATCAGGAATACAGGCAGAGAGCCTGAAGGGTGGAGAGATAAGTGAGAGGAGGGTGGGGATGGGGAGAAAGTAGCACGATGCCCTAATCCTCTGAATGAATTGCAAAAAATTGCGCTTGAGGCCAAGGGGGCTGAGAAATAAATGGGAGGAGGTTGGGGCTAAGGGTTTCGCTGCTCCTTGGATGCTGCCTGAACTGCTGTGTTCTTCCAGCACCACTAATTCAGAATCTGGTTTCCAGCATCTGCAGTCATTGTTTTTACCTAAGGAACAAGGTAGCTCAGAATGCAGTAGATAGATGAGGGTGGGGGGGTGATGGTGATAGGGTGGAGCAGATAGGTGGGAAGAAAGATGGAGGTAGGGCAGTTCAAGACGGCAGTGCAAGTAGGAGGATTGGATCTGGGATATGATGGGGGGAGGGGAGTAGTTACCGCGACACAGTGGATTAGGTTTTGCGTGTGTCCCGGAGATTTCTCTGAAATGTCTTGCAAGTCGATGTCCTGTCTCCCTCATGTTCTGTGTCTGTTGCTGTTGATGTGATCTCCTTTACATAGGGGAGACAGGACGCTAACTTGTGGAACATTTCAGAGAACATCTCAGGGCACACACCAAACAACCCCACTGCCTCCCACTCCGTCAAGTGCATGCAAGTCCTGGACCGCCTCCATCGCTAAATCCTAGCCACTTGATGACTGGAGAAAGAACACATTATCTTCTGCCTTGGGATCCTCCAATCACACGGAATCAATGTTGATTTCAGCAATTTCCTCATCTCCGCTCCCCCCTACCTTATCCCAGATCCAATCCTCCAACTTAACACTGCTCTCTCGAACTGTCCCATCTGTCCATCTCCCTTCTCTCATATCTGCTCCACCCTCCACTCCGACCTATCGCCATCACCCCCCCCGCCCCCTCATCTTCATCTATCTATTGCATTCCCAGCTACCTTGCCGCCAGCCCCACCCCCCTCCCATTTATCTCTCAGCTGTCTTGGGCCCACCCACCTTTCTGATTAAGAGCTTAGGCTTGAAACATCGACTCTCCTGCTCCTTGTGTGCTGCCTGACCAGCTGTGCTTTTCCAGCACCACACTTTTTGACTCTTGCATCTTGTTTCAGTCAAACACTTGACAGGCCTTCTCACGGCCTAAGTCCTGGTTGCTGCGATCTGCTATCCATTCAAAGGAAAGCAACATCACTGGTGAAATCATGGCCGAGGCCAATACTACACCCATTCAAGGCTTCACATCAGGAAGAATCCAGACATTGGTGACTTAGCATGAAGGGGTTCATGGGAGAAGGGTGTCAGCGCCAAGAGCATAGGCTGGCATTCATCAGTTCTCAACCCCCACACCACCCTCTTTCGATTGCTGGGTTCCTCCTCCTCCAGCTCCAAACCTACCACAGAGTGGGGGATAGGGAGCAGGATAAATGATTCCATTCGTTGAGAGAATGATAATGAGGAATCAGAAGAGAATGGAGGGGATTTAACACAAATTAAATGCACAGATTTTCAGGAGCCTTGGGATGATTATTACAGATATTAGAGAAAAGGATCAGGTCTTAAAGGCAGAGAACAGGACGATTGTAAAAACATGGTTTATTTAGAATAAAGATCTTGCAAACGTGCAAAGAAAAATAAGAGATTTTGAAGATATGGTTCTTAGGAAGGAAGCTGGTTTTCAAGTTTGAATATGACTGGAAGAGGCCGTCTACATGGATGGAAAGGATGGAAAGAAATACCATTGCACAAAATTAATACATACAGCATTCCTTGTTCGTGTTGGATAGCATTATTCTGTCCACTAATATTTAGAAATGATTAGGCTTATCCAGAAGACAATTGCTAATTTCCACATCTTTATGAAACAGAATGTTACCCCCGTATGAAGTAGTAATATTGCATAACCAAGATAACAAAGATTGCTACATAATCTTGAGCAAGACTTTATTTTCCTTTCCTGTATATACAAAATACAAATAAAAAGTAATTGTATACAAGTGAGAGAAACATGACAGGTGGTTGCAGGAAGCCAAACCGTTCTGAATTAGTGAGGATCAGTTTTCACTTCCAGTCATGTGACTATTCTAAGGTATTTAATCATTGGGAAAATTGTGTAACTCCAGGGTAAATTGTTAATTAGTTTGTTTTCTGGTACTGTCTTATTCATGTTGCATGAACCTGAAGTTGACTGTTTGCAATGTACTGCTAATAAGTTTAGACAGAATTTACATTGCTATTTCCTTACAAATTTATTAACGTAAATTGCAAACTACATAGCTATTTGTGTCACTAGTCACCTTATACAGTCGAACTTGCTCATGGTTCCAGTAGTACCCTGTTGAAACCATTTCTTTTGTAAAATTATTTAAATGTAAGACAAGGGACACTGAAAAGTTAGGACATTTGGAATGAAGAAAGGCTATTTGACCTTTCCAGTTTTTTTTTCTTTTACATATTTATGACAGTAATTTCTAACATGGATTTTTGCACCCAAGAAGAGTACTAAAAGTTCAAAAGTAAAATACTACAGATGCTGGAATTCTCGAATAGAAATAGTAATGCTGGAAGTACTTAGCAGGTCAGGCAAATGTCTGTTGAGAGAGAACGTTTTGATGAAGTGTTAACACCCTGAAACATCAAGGCCGTTTATCTCCATAGAATCGGCCTTATCTGCTGAGTATTTCAAGTATTTTCTGTCTTTATTTAAGAGCATCGGATCGTTTCAGTGGTGTTAATATTGTCAAAATACTAAATTCAGGCTGGATTGGAGTTTGGTATTTTGGGGCATAATTTAAACTGGCTGAATTTGAATTTATTTTTTGTCTCCTAGCAACCCAGGTACTGCGAGCTGCTGAACTAAATGTTACATTGTAATTTGTCCAGCATTCTGTGCTTGCTAAGTCCTTCGACTCCCTAGGGGTCAGTACCCTTTACACCTTCATAACACTTTTCCCCCTAAGAAAAAATGGACCATCATAATGAAAAAATGGCTTTTTTTTCTATTCTGTAAACACGTTACCATATCATACAGATAACTTTAATCTTAGTTTGCCCTAACTTCTTCCCATATAACCTTGGATAAATCCAAATCTCATCTAAACTTTATCAGTTAAATCCACAATGATGCATCTGCGATTCTTATGGCCCACAGCATGTGCCCTCTCTAGTATAAATGTAAGACTCTAATGAAGTACACTCATATTCTTGTCTTTAAATCATTCTAAGAATGTAACAGCATTGTGATCTGTGTACGTAACCATCTGCAACAAATTATTCATGACAAACATGTTAAAATGTTGTAACGCCAGTTCCAAACTCAATAGTTCTTTTTCGATCATGGAGTATTTCCTTTGGTGGATGTTGAGTTTCTTTGAAAAATAATCAACTGGCAGTTCAATTCCATCCCAATCTTCCTGTAGTAGTACAGCTCCAACTCCTATGTCACTAGCATCAATGGCAACTTTAAAAGGCTTTGAAAGCTTAGGTGCAGTGGTTAATATTACTTTCCAGTGGTCGAATGCCTCCTGCAGTTGCTGAGTCCACCAAAACTTTGTATTATTTTTCAGCAAATCGGTTAACGGTGCCACTACACTGCTGAAGTTTGCAACAAATTTCCGAGAGAATCCACTGAGTCCTGAGAATTGAAGCGCCTCTTCTAGGTTGATCATGGAAATTCCTCGTCTTTGCGTTCCGTGGGGTCAACCTTCCATAACCGATGTTATGTCCCAAGAACATCACCTCTGCTTTTGCGAATTCAGTTTAAAGTTTATTAGCAGTTTTGCTTCTTGTAGTCATTAAAAGCTCTGGCAACTGTACCATATGATCCTTCCAGCACTTAGTAAAGATCACTACATCGTCCAAATAGTTTGTTAACTCAGCCACAGCTCTGTTCATGAGTCTTTGGAATGTGGCAGGTGCATTCTTCATTCTAAAGGGCATTACTTTCAATTGATATGGTCCATTTGGGGTTACAAATGCAGAAAGTTTTTCACCATCTCTGATAAAGTAACCTGCTAGTAACCACACATTAAGTCCAACTTGGTGATGTAACTAGCTTGTCCAACTTTCTCAATGCAGTCCTCCAATCTAGGAACTGGATATGAGTTCAATTTTGAAATGGCGTTGACCTTCCGATAATCCCCGCAGAATCATTGAGTCATGTCTGGTTTGGGAACTAAGACGATCTGCAAACTCCACTCACACTGGGCTTGGTTCAATGATGGCTTCCACCTCTTTCTGGACTTGTCTGGCTTTGAAAGGATTAAGCCGATAGGGGTGTTTTATTGCAGCAGTATTCCCTACATCTACTCCATTTACAATAGCATTTGTCCTCCCCATCTGATTCTTACATATGTCCTTGTACTGCAGAAACAGATCTTTCAACTGTGTTCTGTGCTCATGAGATGACATCTTCATTTTTAAATCTATTTTGAGGCACATCAAAATCTATATCATCTGGACTTATTTCTCACTCTGTAGGGCAGTAACTAACACCTCTTCTCCAGTTCTTTCTCTCTAGTATAATACAGTTTCAACAGTTCACATGACATAGCCGATACCTTTTTTTCAATCAGGCATCTTTACTAGATAGTTCACTTGTCTCAACTTTTTCACAATTTGATAGGGACCTCTAAACCTGGCTTTGAAGGGATCTCCTATCACTAGTGATAGTTCTAACACGTCATCCCCTCGGGAAGATGTTCGAGTCTCGGCGTTTTTGTCTGCCACTTGCTTCGTTCTACACTGTGCCCTCTTGAGTTGCAGTTTAGCTAACTCACCTATTCTTTTTAGTCTCTCCCTCACCTCTGATACATAATCTAAGTGTGAGATCTCTGGCTTTGGACCTGTCAATTTTTCTATAATTAATTTCAAAGGACCTCTCACTTCATACCTGAATATTAACAAGAAGGGAGTGAACTGAGTAGATTCATTTTGGGCATCTCTGGCAAACAGGGTGGGCGGCACGGTGGCACAGTGGTGAACACTGCTGCCTCACAGCACCAGAGACCCGGGTTCAGTTCCCGCCTCAGGCAACTGTCTGTGTGGAGTTTGCGCATTCTCCCCATGTCTGTGTGGGTTTCCTCCGGGTGCTCAGGTTTTCTCCCACAGTCCAAAAATGTGCAAGTTAGGTGAATTGGCCATGTTAAATTGCTCGTAGTGTTAGGTGAAGGGGTAAATGTAAGGGAATGGGTCTGGGTGGGTTGCTCTTCGGAAGGCCGGCATGGACTTGTTGGGCTGAAGGGCCTGTTTCCACACTGTAAAAAAATCTAATCTAATATGAATGGGATACCTTTATCCCAATCATTTGGTAATCCTGACAATATGCTCTCCACATGGTCTTCAAGGTCTGATGCCATCTTTCTAAAGTTCCCTGAGATTCAGGATGATACTGGATTTAAAGTGCTGTACAGAGGGACCTCAGTTATCTGAATGAAATGGGCAGGCATGATTTCGTTCAGTTAATTGATTCCTTTCCTCGCTCTGCCTGCCTGTCTCGCAGTTTGTTTCTGAGCAGACACACTCTTATGTGTAAGGGACGGACAGCATTGCTGAAGCGTCACTGCAACACCTCATTCCTCATTCCTACCACCTCCCCCCCGCCCCCCCACCCACCCCACCCCACCCCACGCCCTGCCCCAATCAGTTCAATGGGATTGACAGAGTGAGCACTTGCTAAGTCTGCTCCCCATTCAGGAGACTAGCGGCACATCGTATGCGCACCAACCCCCATCCAACACCACCCCTCAACCCCATCCAACGCTGCTCCCACTCCCCCCCCCCCCCCCCCCCCTCCCCGTCCACACCCCAAACCCATCCACCCAGTCCCCGTCCCCCAAACCCCATCCAATGCGGCCCCCATTTGCCACCCAAGCCCATCCAAAGCTGCCCCCCTCCGTCCACATCCCCAAACTCATCCACATCCCCAAACTCATCTACCCCTATCCCTGTCCGCCAGCCCTGTCTAATGTTGCCCATGACTATCACCCAACCCTGTCCAATGCCACCCCAGCTCTTTGCCCCCCCCCCCCCCAACTCTGTCCAACCCTGCCTCCCTGTCTGCCCCATCCCCTATTAGGCCACTTTCATTTCCACCCACGATCCACCCCCCAACACTGTCGAACCCTGACCCTGCCACCCTGTTTCTCCCGCCCCCACCCCACCTCCCCCCGGGCCGCCTGGTTATGGATAGCTTAGGTAAACAGAGGAATATGCAAATATCAATTATCCGAACATTTGATTATCCAAAGAAGATCTCATAGTCCTGATAGAAACATTACATCAAAGAGGTGTTTCCAACACTGGTAGCGTCTTTTGTTTACAATGATTAAAAATTAACCTGGACAGTCCTAGACATCAATGGGTCTTCAAATGACTGACCACCAGGTTTGTGTCTCTCTCTCTCTCTCTCTCTTATTTCTCCCCCCCCCCTCCCCACCCACCACTGACACTTACGTTGGAGTTCTAAACAGAGGTGTACCCTAAACCCCCCTTCCCCATATAATCTCTCCAACATTGTCCTGTACAAGGCAAGGGGGAACCTGTCAAAAAGGTGCAGAAAAAGTGGTGTGTGTGCGTGTGCGTGTGCGCGCACGCTATTTGGAGACTCACCCCCCCCCCCCCCCCCAAAGGTAGCAGTAGTCTTACTGTTGTCCGGTCTGGCCCCTTGGAGGGGGTTCGGGGGTGCGAACCCCGTTTGGCTGGTGAGTGGGGGCAGACGGGAGGTGGGCTTGGAGGGACAGGTGGTGTTGGGGGGTGGTGTTTGACAGGGATTTGGGGGTGGGGTGGATGGGGAGGCAGAGTTGGACAGGGTGCAGGGGTGGGGGTGGATGAGGGGACGGCATTGGATGAGGTTGTGGCGGGGTGGCGGCAGATGGGGGAGCGGTGTTGGATGGGGTTGGGGGGAGTGGGGTCTCTCACACGGTGTGTGCTGCTGCCTAGTCTCCTGAACAGGAGGGCAGACCTAATGGAAAACTCCAAGCCCCAGAAGAAAGGCCTTGAATCAATTAACCTAATAATCAATTATCCGAACAAAATTGTCCCTGCCCATCTCGTTCGGATAGAAGAGATTCTTCTGTATATCTTTTATCGTCTTGCTGTTGCAAGTGCCTTAGCCTTTCAGGACTAAACACTTCTTTCTTACCCTCTGCCTGTTCAAGTTTTTCCTGCACCATTACATCAAACGGGGTATCTGCTGACTGAACCTCAACTCCTTCATCTTTCTCTTTAGTTTTTTGCTTTGTGCTGTGACTTAGGATAGTGGGACCTGATTACTACACAATCTGGGAAAATACCAGGATATTTTTGTTTTAATTCCTCAGTTTCTTCCTTGGGTTTCTCCACAACCGGAGATGTCAGTCCCACCTTGGACCCTGTCAAATCATTCCCAAGAACAAACTGAATTCCTAGAACTGACACACTGTCAATCGCTCCCACTGTAACTTCCCTGGTCTTAAGTTGCCATTCCAACCTGATCTTACATAGGGGAATGCTAAATTTCTGTCCATCTATCACACAAATTACCACACTGTCAGGTAACAGATCAAAGAGTGCACATTCGCTCATGCCCTATCATCAGCAACTGGTTAGATCCTATATCTCTCAAAATTACAACTTCTTGTCCTTCTCTCCCTGTTCTTTCTGAGTAAACTTTACCCACAGGGGTGAATTATTTATAGAGATGAGGTACTAACTCCATACCCAGCCCCTGCCTAGGCTGTGCACTCTCCTGCAGCTCCTCTTGGGGTCTCCTTTACTACCTTCACTAATGCCACTGGCTTAGTGTTTTTTACCACATCTTTTCCCACAGTGCCTTTTCTTAATGACCAGCACTGTGACTTTTCATGTTCCATTTTCTGGCAGTGGAAACACTTTTTCCCAGATCCCTTCTAAAACCACCGGTACTGCAATTTTCTGTGTCCCACTCCATTACAGTGAAAACACTTCAGGCCTTTCACCTCTTCTTCACCCTCTTGGTCTTCTTTAACATGTATTAAATTATTACCAGTGCTCTCTACACTTGGTTTCGTAGTGTAAGATCTCCCCTTCTCCCAATTTCTATCCTCAGAGGACAGAATTTTGGCTGGAAGCTTGTCTTTTGCACCAACATGTATTCATCTACTAATTCTGCTGCCCTTCTCACTTCCTGAACTTTCTGTTCCTTCACGTGAATTCTTACCATCTCTTGAAGTGAGTTTTTAAACTCCAGCAGAATAATCTCTCAAAGGTCCTATCCATTTTTAAAGCATGCGCCCATCTATCAAAGTGACTGTTTAATTCTTTCGTACTCAACATAAGTTTGACCTAGTTCCTTACTTGTGTTTCTGAACCGCTGTCTGCATGCTTCTGGTACTAATTCGTAAGCACTTAAAATAGCCTGTTTTAATCTCTTCAGAATCTCTTGACCCCTCATCTGACAGCATGGCAAATACCTCAGTAGCTCTGCCTACTAGTTTAGTTTGAACTAACATTACCCATAAATCCTCTTTCCACTCCACCTGTCCAGCCAATTTTTCAGATGCAATGAAGAAGGCTTCAACATCTTCCACAACAAAATGTGGCAGAGTTTTAACATATTTGTATGTCAAATATGTCAAAACCTTCTCTTTTAATCTTCATCCTGTTAACTTGACTCTAGTTCAAATTCTCTCTCTTGTCTCTCCCTTTTTCCTGTCTCTATATCTCTCTCTTTGCTCAGCTAAGAACCTTCTCTCTCTCTCTCTCTGTCTCTCTCTTTTTGTTTATCTTCTAACTCAATTTTCCTCAATTGTAATTTAAATTTTTCTACCTCTATTATACTTGTCTGTTTCTCTGATACCCCTAAGTGTTTGAGTAGTTCCCTTACAATTTTAGGTTTAATTTTGTCCTTGGTTAAATCCAAATCTAACTTATTTACTAATTCTAAAAGTATGGCCTTTTTCTTTCCTTCTAAACGTTCTTGGCAAATTTGAGAATCATCTTCAAATCCCAGAACCTCTTTAGCAATTTTAGGAGCCATTTCTCTCACTTTTAATTTAGTAAACCACAAGTCACCAAAATTAAACAAATGGTCTCACCTACATTTAATTTAAAGATCTTGGACATTAACCTGCAAGTGTTTAAATCTGCAGGGATTCTTTTGTACCCCCCCCCACTGATTTAAACCTGCCACACAAAAATAATTTTAACCCGTGCTATAATCTGTTAAAATTTGAGAGGCAAGGAACTACCCCAAAAGCCACTATTTCAAGTAAAAATTAACAACTTTCATTTTTTTAAAAAGTCTAACTGAGAATAATTAAATAACAACTATTTACAACTCAGTTATCTAAACCTATCCTTCTCCCCCACTCCAATACTCATCCAATAAAACCCCCAATTAAGATTTTTTTAAAAACTCAACTTTCAAAACCAGCCAGAGATCGAATCTTCTCTTTGTATCTTCCTCTGCCATCTTTTCTTCTTAAGGATTTCTATTTCACAGGTCATTTGATAGATAGAGATACCTTTGAGAGCTATTCTGTGGGCAGTCTGCAGGCTTGGCAGTTCTCCTGCAACTGTTCAACTTTGTTTCAGTTTTATACTCCTGAGCATTGCATCGTTAGTGGGGTGGGGGGGTTTTTGGTGTTTAACCCATGTTGTAGCAGTTTGGGGCTTGTCATCGAGATTTGAACTGGTTTGGACAGATTCAAATAGATTTGGGGGTACAAAAGAATCCCTGCAGATTTTAACACTTGGATATATCTGGTCTGGACCAGGAGATTTTTCCACCATCATACATTCTAATACATCCAACACCACCTCTACTGTGATATGGACTGTCCCCAAGACATGACCAATAACTTTCCCAAGTTCCCAGGTCTTCATGTCTTCCTCACGGTAAACATAGAGGAGAAATATTCATTGAGGACCTTGCCTATTTCCTGTGGTTCTACACATACATATCCACTTTGGTCCTCGAGGGATCGTATTCTTTCTAGTTATTTTTCCTTTTATATATATTGAAGAACCTCTTTGAATTCACCCGAATCTTCTCAGTCAAGGCTATCCCATGCCTCCTTTTTGCCCTCCTGATTTCCTCCTTCAGTAGGGTGGCACAGTGGCTTAGTGGTTAGCACTGCTGCTTCACAGTGCCAGAGACCTGGGTTCAATTCTAGCCTCGGGCAACTGTCTGTGTGGAGTTTGCACATTCTCCCCATGTCTGCATGGGTTTCCCCAAGTGCTCCGGTTTCCTCCCACAAACCAAAGATGTGCAGGCTAGGTGAATTGGCCATGCTAAATTGCCTGTAGTGTTCAAGGCTTTGGAGGTTAGGTGCATTAGTCAGGGGCAAATATAGGGCAGGGAACTTGGTCTGGTTGGGTTACTCTTCAAAGTGTTGGAGTGGAGTAGTTGGGATGAAGGGCCATTTCCACACTGTAGAAATTCTAAGTCTAAACTCCTGTATCGCACATATACCTCCAGGGATTCCCTTGATCCCAGTTGCCTGTACCTGAGCCATACCTCCTTTTTCTGGTCAAAGCCACAATATGCCTTGTCATCCAAGGTTCCCCATTTCTGTCAATCTTGCCTTTCATATAGACCTTGAACTCAAGCTATCTCACTTTTCAAGGCCTCCCACATACTGGAGGTCCCTTTGCCTGCAAAGAAACCACTCCAATCAATCTCTGCAATCTTCTTTCTAAATCCATTGAAATTTGCCCAGCCCCAATTTTGAACTTGAACCAGTGGACCGGTTTTGTCCCTCTTCATAGTTTTACAACATTTATTACTCAAATATGATTCAATATTTAAACACTCATGTATGCTGTAGCATATATCCTCAATAAATCTCTTTCATAATGTTAGCGTATTTGATTAGATAACTCTTAAAACCAGCATTTTCCATAGAGCATTTTTAAAACCTGGGACATTCAACCTGCATGCATTTATTTTCTTAGATCATTTGAACTGTTATTTTTAAGAAAATATTTAGCAGTAATGTTTTTGCTCCATTACCTCATTGCATCACTCTAGAACTTCGTTGGGTTTCTTTCCTAATCCAGTATATTAGTGTTCTTTGAGTCAAAACTAGTCTTCTGCAGGTTATAACCTTTTTAGAAAAATATTCAGCTTACTTTACTTTAGGGAAGTATCCTTATCTACTCTAATCTGCGTGTGACTCCAGATTCTCACTAATGTTCTAGACTTTAATCTGGTATCTGAAATAACCTAGCAGTTCAAGGGCAGTTAGCATGTGGCAACAAAGGCAAACCTTGCCTGTAGTGCATACAACTCATCGAAGAATAAAGAAAGAAGCATTGTTAAGTCACCTTGGGTGACTAACCTTTTGAACCCTGCAGTTTGTATATTTACGTGATTACTATGACAGTAATGCTGTGCCGAATAATTATATTTTGAATATTTATAACAGAAGAGAAACAAGTTGCAATTTTAAAAATATATTAGCAAAACAAAAATTATCAATAAGCTTAGGGGGCTGACAGAAAGAAGAATATTTATAAAATATTGACCAGCACTTAAGGAAAGTTTTGACAGACTTAGAAGTTCTAAGTCAAATATGCTACCCCTATTCAAGGAGAGTAAGTAATGATCCTCCACAATTGCAGACTTACTTGATTAATCACAATAATTTTTTAAAAATGGAATCAATCAATCAAACAATATGAGAATGTCTGCAAATATAATAACCTACAATCAGTATATTTTGTTTAGTTTACTTAATAGCTGCTTTTTGAAGAAAAAGCATTTCAAGCTGATCATCAGAAGGCATGTGATTTAAAATTAAACAAGTATATTCCAAGTGGTCTTTGACATTACACAAATGAAAGGTTAAGGTCAGTGGATGTTCAAGGCAACTCCGATACGCATTGGTAATTGACAAAAAGGAAAAAAATAAATAATTGAGGAGACCTGAAATATACTAGTGAGGAACTGGTGCTACCCAATGGTGAGATTCATTTATTTCTAACACACATGAAGGTCTTAGATTTGCAAGATAGTTATATGTGTGAAACTGTGAACTCTGACAGAGCAAACATGATCTATAGTTACAGTGCAATTTTAAAAAAAATTAATCAAGAGGTTTCAGACCACACAATATTATAAGATATACATTTAAAATTTAGCTTTTGATGAATACTGCTGGAAAATTTATCTGCTTCATTTCTCTATTCAAAGGCAGGTCTGACCCACAGCATCACAGTCTCCACCACAAGTTGGGTAAGGAGACAGATCCTGATCTGTCACAGCCAGAATAGGGATCAAACCTCGTGCTGATGGCACCAATGTGATTTACAGCTACCTCCTCCAACCAAATCAGCCAATTACTGCTCTTCCAGGAACTCAAGTTGCTATGGCACCATACACTTTTATATGCATGTTCTATCCTAGAGTTTTGGATAATGATAGTAAAGGCTCTAATTTCTTTCCATGACATGGTTGACTAGGAATTTATGTTGTACTTATTAGGTGACATTAACGTAAGTTGGAAGGATTTTCAGATTGATGTGCAACCTATTTGGCCATGTTACTAATACTCCTTCCTCAGGTCACTATTTCCTCAAGTTTTCTAACATCTGGGGGTGACTGCCAATTTTGTCAGAGCTTTCTCACAAACTACTCAACAGTCTGAAATAGTCATTCTTACAGAGTAATACCTGACAAATGTTGCAGATGCTGCCATCACCATCCCTGGATATGTCCTGCCCCACTGACAGGACAGATTCAGTAGAGGTGGTGGCAGAGTGATATATGACCAGGAGGGAGTTACCCATGGAGTCCTTAACAGTGACTCCAAACCCCATTAAGTCTCAACGCTTCAGGTTGAACATGGGAAAGGAAACCTCCTGCTGAGCATCACATACCAAAGTGTTGAGGGATATCGGCCAAACTCTGACAAATTGGTCTAGATTAATTTGGGATATCTGGGAAGCATGGATGAGTTGGACTGAAGTGTCTGTTTCCATGCTGTACAACTCTGCTTATGACTGAGCAGATGAATCAGTACTCCTCCATGTTGAACAACACTTGGAGGAATCACAAAGGGTGGCAAGGGTGTAAAATATACTCTGGGCAGGAGGATTTCAATGTTCAGCACCAAGAATGTCTTGACAGACTATTGCTGGAGCTGGTTGGGTCTTCAATGAGAATGGGTCCTTATCCACCTGCCATAGATCCTATGAGAGGCAAAAACATACCTCATCATATCATGAACAATCTGCAAGCTGCTCATGTATCTGTGCATTAGTTTCAGAAAGAGTGACTACCACACAGTCCTCATGGAGACGAAGTCTGATTTCACATTGAGAAGTAACCTCCATCGTGTTGTGTAGCACTACCAAAGCGCTCAATGGGATAAACTTAGAACATATCTAGCAACTCAAGACTGGGCATCCATGAGGCACTGTGGACCATCAAGCGCAGCAGAATTGTATTCCAGCACAAATTGCAACCTCGTGGACTGGCATGTCCTCCAATCAACAATTACCATTAAGCTGAGGATCAAACCTGGTTGAATGGAGAGTGCAGGAGGTATGTCAAAAGCACTACCAGGTATACCTCAAAATGAAGCTACCACTTGCATGTCAAACAGTATAAGCCGCAAGTGACAGACAGAGCTAAGCAATCCCATACCAAATACATCAGATCTAAGCCCTGCAGTTTTGCCATATCCAATAATGAATGGTGGTGGATAATTAAGCTGGAGACAGAGGCTCAATTATTGAAAAGCTCAACACAAAAGAAAAGGTTGAAGCATTCACAACAATCTTGATTAGAAGTGCCAAATGAATGATCCATTTCAGCGTCCTCCAGTGGTCCCTAGAATTACACATATCAGCCTTCAGCCAATTTAATTTACACCATGTGATATCAAGAAATGATTGTTGGGACTGGATAATACAAAGGCTTTGGGTCCTGACAA
This sequence comes from Chiloscyllium punctatum, assembly GCF_047496795.1. Lineage (NCBI taxonomy): Eukaryota > Metazoa > Chordata > Chondrichthyes > Orectolobiformes > Hemiscylliidae > Chiloscyllium > Chiloscyllium punctatum. The sequence continues at coordinate 71,226,822 of NC_092743.1, forward strand.
CAATCCAGCAATACTACTGAAGACTTGAGCTCCAGAGTTTGCTGCTTCCCGAGTCAAGCTGTTTCAGTACAATTACAAAACTGGCATCTATCCAAAAATTGCCCATGTACATCCTATACATGAAAAACAGGACAAGTCCAACACGAGCCAACTTTTGCCTCATCGGACAAGCTAGTGATTGTCTCCTCTCAATCACTAGCAAAGTGATAGAAAGTGTTATCTTTGCATTCAAGCAGCACCTGCTCAACAAAAACCTGCTGGGTGAATCCCAGTTTGGATCCAGCCAGGGCTACTCAGCTCCTGACCTCATTAGACTCATGCTTCAAACATGGACAAAATAGCTGAATTCCAGGTGAGAGTGAGAATCCTTGACACCATGGCTGCAACTTGACTGACTCTGGCATCAAGGAGCTATAGGAAAACTTAAATTTGGGTATTGGGGGCAAATTCTTCTCTGGTTGGAGACAGAACTGGCACCATAGGAAAATGGTTATGCTTGTTGGAAGCCAGTCATCTCAGCTCCAGGACATCTCTGTGGAGTTTTAGATTATATTACTTAGATTAGATTACTTAACAGTGTGGAAACAGGCCCTTTGGCCCAACAAGTCCACACCAACCCTCCAAAGAGCTACCCACCCAGACCCATTCCCCTACATTTACCCCTTCACCTAACACTATGGGCATCTTAGCATGGCCAATTCAGCTAACCTGCACATCTTTGGACTGTGGGAGAAAACCAGAGCAAACCCACGCAGACACGGGGAGAATGTGCAAACTCCACACAGACAGTTGCCTGAGGCGGGAATTGAACCTGGGTCTCTGGCGCTGTGAGGCAGCAGTGCTATCCACTGTGCCACTGTGTCACCCCAGGGTAATGTTCCAGGCCCAACCATCTTCAGCTGCTTTATCCTTCCCTCCATCAGAAAGTCAGAAGTGAGGATGTTCACAGATGATTGCACCATTTGTGTGTCCTCAAATATTGAAGGTTCAAATGTGTTCAATATCTGGACGATAACCAGGCTGACAAGTGGTAAGTAACATTTGGCCCACAGAAATGGCAGACAATACAATCTCATCAATACCCCTTGACATTCATTGGCTTTACCATCACTGAATCCCCCACTATCAACATCCTTGGGGTTATCATTGAACCTCAACTGGATTCATCACATAAACAGTGGCCAGAAGAGCAGGTCAGAAGTGAATATTGTTTTGAGTAACTTATCTTTTGACTACTGTCCACCATCTGCAGTCAGGAATGCACTCTAGTTGCCTTAATGGGTGCAGTTGTAACAAAACTCAAGAAGCTTGACACCATCTAGGACAAAGAAGCCCAATTATTGGTACCACCTCCAGAAGCATCTATTTTTTCTGCCATTGACACTCCATAACAGCAATATGTATTATTCTCAAGATGCACTGCAGAAATTCACCAAAGATCCTTAGCACTTTGTAAACCCCCAGGTGGAGGCTGGTACAATTGTATCATTTAAGAGGCATTTGGATGGGTATATGAATAGGAAGGGTTTGGAGGGATATGGGCCGGGTGCTGGCAGGTGGGACTAGATTGGGTTGGGATATCTGGTCGGCATGGACACGTTGGATTGAAGGGTCTGTTTCCATGCTGTACATCCTATGGCAGCAGATTCATGGGTACACCATCCCCACCTGCAAGTTCTCCTCCAAGCCACTCACTGTTTGACTTGGAATATGTGCTGGTCCTTCATTGTCACTGGCCCAAAATCCTGGAATTCCCTCTGGAAGGGCATCATGGGTCAACTTACAGCATATGGACTGCAGAGGTTTCAGAAGGTAGCATACCACCACCTTCTCAAGACCAACTAAGAACAGACAATAAATGTTGGCCAACCTGTGATGTCCACATCCTACAAAGAACAAAAATGAAAACCAATTCTGAACTTCTGTTTCAGAAGGCAAGGATGCTATCCACTACACCGCATGACAATCTCACCAAAGTTACATGAGACCCAAACAGATCAAACAGTATCTGTGGGGGAAAAAAAGTTAAGGTTTTAGGTTGTGATGCCTTTTTGTGGAAATGAGAAAAGAGCTTTGAGAGTTGTTAGAATTTAAAGGGTCTAAAAGTTCTTACATTTATATCTCTCAGCAATTCTGACAAGATGTAATCTTGATAGGAAATATTAACTCCCTTTTAATGACAGAGTCCTAGAATTGTGCAACATGTTTCAACTCATCCATGCTGACCAGATATCCTAAATTAATCTCTTCCAATTTCCAGCATTTGCCCCATATCCCTCTAAACCATTCTTATTCGTATACCTATCCAGATACCTTTTTAAATGTTGAAATTGTACCCTCCGCCACTTCCTCTGGCACCTCAATACATACATGCACTAGCCTCTGTATGAAAAAAATGCTCTTTAGGTCCCTTTTTATATCTTTCTCCTCCCACCTTAAACCTAGTTTTGGACTCCACTACTGTCGGAAAAATACCTTGGCTATTCACCCTATCCATGCTCCTCATGATTTTTATAAGCCTCTAGAAGGTCACCCCTCAACCTCTAATGCTCCAGGGAAAATAATCCCAGTCTATTTAGCCTATCCCAATAGCTCAAACCTTCGTACCATGGCAACATCCTTGTAGGGCGGCACGGTGGCACAGTGGTTAGCACTGCTGCCTCACAGCGCCAGAGACCTGGGTTCAATTCCTGCCTCAGGCGACTGTCTGTGTGGAGTTGGCACATTCTCCCTGTGTCTGCGTGGGTTTCCTCCGGGTGCTCCGGTTTCCTCCCACAGTCCAAAGATGTGCAGGTCAGGTGAATTGGCCATGCTAAATTGCCCCTAGTGTTAGGTAAGGGGTATGGATGGGTTGCGCTTCGGCGGGGCGGTGTGGATTTGTTGGGCCAAAGGGCCTGTTTCCACACTGTAAGTAATCTAATCTAAATATTTTCTGTACCCTTTCAAGTTTCACAGCATTTTTCCTTCAGCAGGGAGACCAGAATTGAATGCTGTTTTCTAAAAATAGCTTAAATGTCCTGTTCAGCCCTAATCAGTCCGTGACTTTCCAACTCCGTGCAAATTTGTCCCTCAGAATCCCCTCTAACAACTTATCCTCACTGACATCAGGCTCACTGGTCTATAGTTCTTTGGCTTTTCCTTCCCACCTTTCTTAAACCATGGCACCACATTAGCCACCTACTAGTCTTCCAGCACCTCCATCTATGGCTATCAATGATACAAATATTTCAGCAAGGGGCCCAGCAATCTCTTTGTTAGCTTTCCACAAAGTTCTGAGGTACACTTGATTAGGACCTGAGGTTATTCCACCTTTTGTGTTTTAAGATGGCCGGTACATCCTCTTCTGTAGTATGGAGACTTTTTTAAAAAATCACTGTTTATTTCTCCAGATTCTCTAGCTTCCATATCCTTCTCCATTGTAAATACTAATGTGAGATACTTGTTTAGTATCTCACCCATCTCTTGCGGTGTTTTAAGGACTATGAAACAACACAAACAAAACTTGTGAAAGCTAACTTTCTGACATTTTAACTGATTACCAATAACACAAGATTAGTTGGATTATGTTATCGCCTGGCCTTTCATAGATATCAGTTCATGACTATTCTCCACCTTGTACTTACCAGGTCTGCTCATTACAAGTTAATTATCTGTTTAAAATATTTTCAGAAAGTAACAGACAGCATTTGATCAAAATCTTTTTCTAATCTCAATTCTCACTTGAAACTTTTTAAAATTTTATATTGTTAATTTTTGATCATGTCATCAGTAATTTTTCTGAGGAAAAGTTAAGATGTGTCAAGTTAACTCCTGATTTAAATTACTGGAGATGAGGAGTGTGACTCCATTAATTGCAGGCTCCTGCCAGTGACAACAACCAACTAGTCTGTCAATCTGCCTGACTTCTGGGTGCAAAATAGAATTAAAAAGAATGATGATGAGGACCTTTCATTAAATTCTAGGGCCTCTGTGTTGCCAAGTTGGTTGGAACTCCCCGACACACTTACATTCCCTTGCTCCCTTCCAACTCTTGTAAATGTCAACGAATAATGAACTTTGCAAATTGAAATTCGGAGGGGCATTGGGAGATACAGTAAATTTATATAAATGGTTCTTTCATAAAAATACACAATAAATTATTTTAATAATTATTTACTTTCTTGATAGTAACCTAAATCAATATCGTCATACTGCAATATGTTGAATCAATTGGAAAGCGCTGAATGCATGCCATTTTCATACAGCTTCACGATCATTTTTTTCCTGAAACTTGATGTAATAAAAAAAAGAAAACAAAATGCAAACTTAAGGAAGAAACAAGCACTAAATTGTATATTAGCATAATAAAATGAAAAGTATCTGTGACATGCTTAGTATAGTCATGCATCATTTCTAACAGTTGTGATTGTACAAAACTTCCTGATAAATATACAAATATTTTATACAAATATAATAGTTTTATACATTAGTATCTACAAATTCCTGGTAAAATACAACTAAAACAAATTAATATTTTCTATTCTGGATGCAACGGTGGCTCAGTGGTTAGCACTGCTGCCTCACAGCGCCAGGGAGCCAGGTTTGATTCCACCTCTGGTGACTGTGTGGAGTTTCCATGTTCTCCCCATGTCTGTGTGGATTTCCTCCAGGGGCTCTGGTTTCCACCTGCAGTCCAGAAATGTGTAGGTTAGGTGAATTGGCCATGCTAGATTGTGTTCAGGGATGTGTAAGTTAGGTGTATTAGTCAGGTGTAAGTGTAGAGTAAAAAGGAATGGGTTTGGGTGGAATACTGTTGGGAGGGTTGGTGTAGATTTGTTGAGCCAAAAGGGCTTGTTTCCACACTGTAGGGATTCTAATTTAGCTGGATACACAGTCCTCCCCAGATGTGAAGGTATTCTTGGTGGCCAATGAAAATAAACATTGGAATGAGGAATTATGCTATGTGAAATCTACTTTAAAACAGTTCATTATAGTATTTCTGTATATCAAAATCAATTATGTTCTTCGTAACTAACTGTATTGTTACCTTATTTAAACATTAATATTTCACATTACAGCAGCGGAAATCCACAAAAGACTTAAGAAGCAAAGTACTTAGTTTAATCAAAATAGTTAAATCATTTGTTCATTTAAATTGATCAGTTGCATTGAAAATAAAGCATTTCAATTACAAAAGTTTTACTTAAAGTATTTAACTGAATAAGTGACTATTTTAAAACTAAAAAAAGGTTTTAAAGTTTTAAAGTTGGAAGTATGGAAATTATACTGTAGATTTGGGAACCAAGCAACATCCAAAATGTTTAATAAAAGTTTTTACGTCTAGGGAAAGTTGCATTAGAAATTTAATTGAAGGTGGATGACAGTATCGCAAACAAAATGTCTCTCAGTTCCTGTTGATTTCACTTATGTCACTTGTAATAATGTGTTTGTACTGTGGGCTTTTTTGCACTTAATAACTTATTGAAACAAGTGTCAATATTTGTCTCCATTGTCCCACCATGGAGAAAATGGGAAAAAATTTGGTGATAAATTTGGCATAGATCAATTCTGCTTGATCTCTGCCTATTTATGGTCCATTGGATTTCTCTGTTGGATGTCCAGAAAATCAATGTTCTAAAAACTTTATTAGGATCGAAGTATTTCATTCACATCATTTCTTGATATGCTGCATTGTTACGGAGAAGACCCGACCAGACCAGACCCCCTCAAAATATCTTAACAAGGTAGCTCAGACCTTTATTTTTCTTTATTTTAAAGTTAAGTGTGAAGCAAGTGTTCCAGATGTGAGGCGATTGGTCAAACTATGCAACATTAAACAAAACATAGATCGGAGCTATAGGGAAGTAGTAACTCCAAAGATGGCAGATAGATGGGTGACAGTGAGGGGGACTGGGAGGAAGCAGCCAGTGCAGGGACCCCCTGTGGTCGTTCCCCTCAAGAACAAGTATACCGTTTTGGATACTTGTGGGGGGGACGACTTACCAGGGGTAAGTGACGGGGCTCAGGCCTCTGGCACGGAGCCTGTCCCCGCGACTCAGAAGGGAAGGGTGGAGAAGAGCAGAGCAATAATAATTGGGGACTCAATAGTTCGGGGCACAGATAGGCGGTTTTGTGGGAACGAGAGAGACTCACGTTTGGTATGTTGCCTCCCAGGTGCAAGGGTACGTGATGTCTCTGATCGTGTTTTCCGGGTCCTTAAGGGGGAGGGGGAGCAGCCTGAAGTCGTGGTCCATATTGGCACCAATGACATAGGTAGGAGGAGTGCTGAGGATGTTAGACAGGCTTTTAGGGAGCTAGGTTGGAAGCTCAGAGTTAGAACGAACAGAGTTGTTGTCTCTGGTTTGTTACCCGTGCCACGTGATAGAGAGTCGAGGAATAGGGAGAGAGAAGAGTTAAATGCGTGGCTACAGGGATGGTGCAGGAGGGAGGGATTTCGGTACTTGGATAACTGGGGTTCTTTCTGGGGAAGGTGGGACCTCTATAAACAGGATGGTCTGCACCTGAACCTGAGGGGCACCAGTATCCTTGGGGGGAGGTTTGCTAGTGCTCTTGGGGGGGGGTTTAAACTAACTCTGCAGGGGCATGGGAACCCAGACTGTAGCTTTAGGGTGCAGGACCTGGAGTGTAGGGAGGTTAGGAATATGGCATCAATCTTAAAGGAGGGTGCCTGTAAACAGAAGAGTGGCTTGAAGTGTGTATACTTTAATGCCAGAAGTATACGAAATAAGGTAGGTGAACTCGCAGCGTGGGTTGGTACCTGGGACTTCGATGTTGTGGCTATTACGGAGACGTGGCTAGATCAGGGACAGGATTGGCTGTTGCAGGTTCCAGGGTTTAAATGTTTTAGTAGGGTCAGAGGTGGGGGCAAAAGAGGGGGGGGTGTGGCTTTGCTTGTCAAAGATAGTATTACAGCGGTGGAAAGGAAGATGGACGAAGATTTGCCATCTGAGGTAGTTTGGGTTGAGGTTAGGAATAGGAGAGGTGAGGTCACCCTGTTAGGAGTCTTTTACAGGCCTCCTAATAGTCCTAGAATCGTTGAAGAAAGGATTGCGAAGATGATTCAGGAGAAGAGTGACAGTAATAGGGTGATTGTTATGGGAGACTTTAACTTTCCTGATATTGATTGGGAAAGCTATAGCTCAAGTTCGTTAGATGGGTCAGTGTTTGTGCAATGTGTGCAGGAGAGTTTCCTGACACAATATGTAGATAAGCCAACAAGAGGTGAGGCCATACTGGATTTGGTTCTGGGTAACGAACCAGGCCAGGTATTAGAACTAGAGGTAGGTGAGCACTTTGGGGACAGTGACCACAATTCGGTGATTTTTACTCTAGTGATGGAGAGGGATAAGTGTGTACTACAGGGCAAGAGTTATAGCTGGGGGCAGGGAAATTATGATGCGTTGAGGCATGACTTAGGATGTGTGGATTGGAAAAGTAGATTCCAAGGCAAGAGCGTAATTGATATGTGGAACTTGTTCAAGGAGCAACTATTGAGTGTCGTTGATAATTACGTACCTATCAGGCAGGGAGGAAAGGGTCGTGTGAGGGAGCCGTGGTTTAATAAGGAGTTGGAATCCCTTGTTAAATGGAAGAGGGCGGCCTTTGTAAAGATGAGGCGTGAAGGTTCAATAGGGGCAATTGAGAGTTATAAGGTAGCCCGGAAGGACCTGAAGAGAGAGCTAAGAGAAGCAAGGAGGGGACATGAAAGGTCCTTAGTTGGTAGGATTAGGGAAAACCCTAAGGCTTTCTATAGGTATGTTAGGAATAAAAGAATGACTAGGGAAGGAATAGGTCCAATCAAGGATAGTAATGGGAAGTTGCGTGTGGAGGCTGAAGAGATTGGGGAGGTGCTGAATGAATACTTTTCGTCAGTATTCACTCAGGAACAGGACATTGTCGTCGATATGAATACTGAGGCACGAATAAGTAGAATGGATGGCTTTGAGATATGTAGAGAAGAGGTGTTGGAAATTCTGGCAAGGGTGAAAATAGATAAGTCCCCTGGGCCTGATGGCATTTATCCTAGGATTCTCTGGGAAGCAAGGGAGGAGATTGCAGAGCCATTGGCCTTGATTTTTGTGTCCTCTTTGTCGACAGGAGTAGTGCCAGAGGACTGGAGGCTAGCAAACGTGGTTCCCTTGTTCAAGAAGGGGAGTAGGGATAATCCTAGTAACTATAGGCCAGTGAGTCTCACTTCTGTTGTGGGCAAAGTCTTAGAGAGAATTGTAAGGGATAGGATTTATGCACATCTGGATAAGAATAATGTGATCAAGGATAGTCAGCATGGTTTTGTGAAGGGCAGGTCGTGCCTCACAAACCTTATTGAATTCTTTGAGAAGGTGACTAAGGAGGTAGATGAGGGGAAAGCGGTAGATGTGGTATATATGGATTTTAGTAAGGCGTTTGATAAGGTCCCCCATGGTAGGCTACTGCAGAAAATACAGAGATATGGCATTGAGGGTGAGTTGGAGGTTTGGATTAGGAATTGGCTCTCTGGAAGAAGACAGAGGGTAGTAGTTGATGGCAAAGGTTCATCTTGGAGTGCCGTCACTAGCGGTGTTCCGCAAGGATCTGTTTTGGGACCATTGCTGTTTGTCATTTTTATAAATGACCTGGAGGAAGGGTTAGAAGGTTGGGTGAGCAAGTTTGCGGATGATACGAAAGTCGGAGGAGTTGTAGACAGTGAGGAAGGATATGGCAGGTTACAGCGGGATATAGAGAAGCTGCAGAGCTGGGCAGAAAGGTGGCAAATGGAGTTCAATGTAGCTAAGTGTGAAGTGATTCACTTTGGTAAGAGTAATAAAAAGATGGATTACTGTGCTAATGGTAGACTACTTGGTAGTGTGGAAGAGCAGAGGGATCTTGGTGTCCATGTACACAGATCTCTGAAAGTTGCCACCCAGGTAAATAGTGCAGTGAAGAAGGCATATGGCGTACTGGCTTTTATTGGTAGAGGAATTGAGTTCCGGAGTCCTGAGGTCATGCTGCAGTTGTATAAGACTCTGGTGCGGCCGCATCTGGAATATTGTGTGCAGTTTTGGTCGCCATACTATAGGAAGGATGTGGAGGCACTGGAACGGGTGCAGAGGAAGTTTACCAGGATGTTGCCTAGTATGGTAGGAAAATCCTATGAGGAAAGGCTGAGGCACTTGGGGTTGTTTTCATTGGAGAAAAGAAGGTTTAGGGGTGATTTGATAGAGGTGTACAAGATGATTAGGGGGTTAGATAGGGTTGACAGTGAGAACCTTTTTCCACGTATGGAGTCAGCTATTACAAGGGGGCATAGCTTTAAATTAAGGGGGGGTAGATATAGGACTGATGTTAGGGGTAGGTTCTTCACTCAGCGAGTCGTAAGTTCATGGAATGCCCTGCCAGTAGCAGTAGTGGACTCTCCCTCTTTATGGGTATTTAAGCGGGCATTGGATAGGTATATGGAGGATAGTGGGTTAGTGTAGGTTAGGTGGGCTTTGATCGGCGCAACATCGAGGGCTGAAGGGCCTGTACTGCGCTGTATTCTTAAAAAAAAAACACTATTTATTTAAACACTGGTTAAATCCAAACAAAATATAAAATGAATGTAAGTTAGATTACATATTGGAAAACTTAACCAAATAATAGATACAGAACCTTTCATTAATTAACTGTTCCATTGGTTAGCACTGCTGCCTCACAGCACCGGGGACCCAGGTTCAATTCCAGCCTTGGGCGACTGTCTGTGTGGAGTTTGCACATTCTCCCTGTGTCTGCATGGGTTTGCTGCAGGTGCTCCAGTTTCCACCCATAGTCCAAAGATGTGCAGGTCAGGTGAATTGACCATGTTAAATTGCCCATAATGTTAGGTGTATTAGTCAGAGGGAAATGGGTCTGAGTGGGTTACTCTTCGGAGGGTCAGTGTGGGTTGTTGGGGGAAGTTGGTGCCGTTTTAAGAGAATCAAACAAAAGTGATTAATTAGTTTAGAATTAGAATTCCTACAGTGTGGAAACAGGCCCATTGGCTCAACAAGTCCATACTGCTCCTTCAAAGAGTATCCCGCCCAGACTTATTACCCTACATTTCCCCTGACTAATGCATCTAACTTACATACTGCTGAACACTATGGTGACAATTTAGCGTGGCCAATTCACCTAACCTGCACATCTGTGGATGGAGGGAAGAAACTGGAGCACCTGGAGGAAACCCGCGCAGACATGGGGAGAATGTGTAAACTCCACACAGACAGTGGCCCGAGGCTGGAATTGAACCTGATGCAGTGAGGCAGCAGTGCTAACCACTGAGCAACCTTGTAACCCATTTTCTTTATTCACAAAAAAAAATGACAATTTACTGACAATTCCATGGTTTTCACCGAATGACATTGATGGAACTAACAAATGTTTCCAAGTCAGGATGGTGAATGGCTTGAAGAAGGACTTGCAGGTGGTGGTGCTTCTTTGCATCTGCTGCCCTTGTTCTTTGAGGTAGTAATGGTCATGAATTTGTCTAGGGAACCTTGATAAATTTTGTTCATTTGCCATTCAAGCAAACCCTCCCCTTGTGAGGTTTTTTAAGGCCTGCTTCATGTCTTTGTGCAAGTCTCTCTGCCTGGTCATTTGTTGCACGCTGATATGCAGCTGATTTCATATGTCTGATTCCATGATTTCTGAGGTAGTCCCTGAATGCTTTTGTCACAAACTATAGACTATTGTCACTCATAACTTGTCCTGTGTTCCCAACTTGGCAAATATTTCATTCAGGCAGTCTATCATTGCTTTTACTGATACCAATTTCATTACTACCACCTTAGGCCACTTGGAGTGGGCATCCATGACCCTCTGTCCCTCTACCAGTCCCAGGAGATTGAGGTGAATCTGCTGCCATGGTGATTGAGGTCATTTCCATAGATGAAGTGGTGACAATGATGGTGCTTCCTTACTAATGAGCAGGATTCACATGATCCCTCTTTCTCTCAGTCTGGGAGTTCTCTTTCAACCACCAAATGTAGCTCCTGACTACTTCCTTCATGTGCACCTTGCTGGGGTATCCATAGTGCATCTGTTTCAGCAACTTTCCTCTTAATGGGGGAGAAATAACAACTTTTGTTCCTCATATTAAACACCCATCTGAAATGGACAGCTCCCACCTTCTGGACAGGTAATGGTATAATTCTGGGTGGTTGCTATGATTGGTCCTCTCTCTGAGGAACGAATTTCACCACTTGGCTGAAATCTGGGTCATTCCTGGTAGCATTCCACAGCTGATCCGCTGACACTGGTATCTTGTCATCCTGGGAAAAATACATAATTTTCAGGTTCCAGTCAAGTTCATCTGTATTCTGCCGTGGTAGTGTCCTTGACAAGATTTCTATATTGTCATGCTTTTCTGACTGTCTGTATCCAACTTCATAGTTTAGGTTGACCGAGTTAATGCCCATCTCTTCAAGCATGCTGCTGTCATCGATGGTCCAACTAGTCCATGCCGAAGATAATCCCAAACTAAAGTAATCCCACTTGTCTGCTCCTGGCCAATGTCCCTCCAAACCTTTCCTATTCATGTATTTTATCCAAATGTCTTTTAAAAGTTGCAATTGTACCTGCATCCACCACTTTCTCAGAAAGTTCATTTCACACGTGAACCACCCTCTGTGTAAAGAATTTGCTTCTCATGTCTTTTGTAAATCTCTCTCCTTTCACCTTAAAAATGTGCCCCCAGTCTTAAAATCCCCTATCCTAGGGAAAAGAAAACTACCATTGACTATCTATGCCTGTTATTATTTTATAAACTTTTATCAGATCGCCTCTCAACCGCCTACCCACAAATTTAAAAAAACAGTCCTAGTCTATCCAGTGTTTCTTTTTAACTCAAACCTTCCATACTCGGCAACATCCTGGTAAGTCTCTTCTGAATGCTCTCCAGCTTGAACTGAAATTGAGGATACAAGTGGATAAAGTGGTCAAGAGACATAACATTCTTCCTTCATCACTTGGGGCATAGAGTATAAAAATTGGCAAGTCATGTTGCATCTGTGTAGAACTTTAGTTAGGCCACATTTGGAATATCATATACAGTTCTGGTCACCATGCTACAAGAAGGATATAGAGGCTCTGGAGAGGGTACAAGAACAGTTTACAAGGTTGTTCCATGGTTTGGAAGGTATTAGCTTTGAGGAGAGATTTGATAAACTTAGTTTGTTATCACTTAAACAAAGAAGTTTACAAAATTTTGAGAGACATGTATAGAATGGATAATTGGAATCATTTTCCAAGGTTAAATATGCCCATTATGAGGAGACATATGTTTAAGATAAAAGAGGGAAAGTGTAAAGGAGATGTGAGAAGCAGATTTTTCCAGAGGATGGTAAGTGACTGCAATAGATTGCTGGAAAAGGTAGTGGAGGCGTATACAAAACAAAAATTTAAGAGGCATTTTGACAGTATATGAACAGGCAGGGAATACAGGGATATGGTCTGTGTGGATGCAGAAAGTTTTTAGTTTAGAAAGGCATTATATGTTGGCACTGATTTTAGTGGGCCAAAGGGCATGTTCTGTTTAACTTTGTTCTTTGCAAGGTATCATCAACTTGCTCAGTAATACTCATTGACACCCATTTTAGGTTTCTCCAGGACCACTGAGCTCCTGACCGAATTTCAGCCTTAATTCAAACATGGACAAAAGAATTGAATTCGAGAAGTGAGATGAGAATGATGGTCCTTGACATCAAAGTGGCATTTGACCAAGTGTGGCATCCAAGGATCCTTTGCAAAACTGGATTGGGAATCGGAGGAAACTGTCTGTTTGTTGGATTCATAACTGGCATATATAGTAGAAAAGGGAGATTACTTGCCTGAAATCTCAAAAATTAATAGTGGATTGGGGACAGGGACTGGATAAAATTAATAGAAATGCATAACCACTGATGAGGGCATCAGTGGAATTAAAAAGTGACAAATCCTGAGGAGCTGACAGTTTCCATCTGAGGGTGTTAAAGGAACTAGGGGGTTACACTGTAGACACCCTAACAATAATGTTTCTGAATTACCTACATATAAGAGTTGTCCCTCTGCATTGGAAAATTGCACATCATTCTTTTTAAGAAAGGCACAAGAGGAAAACCAAAGAATTACAGATGAGTTAGCCTAGCATCTGTAATGGGAATTTTTTGATGTCCATAGTTAAGGGTGGGGTAACTGAACTCCTTGAAAATTTTCAGTTAATCAGGAAATGCCAGCATGGATTCAGTCATGCCTAACAAACCTCTTTGAATTTTTGAAGGGATGACTAAGGTAGTGGACAGGGGAATATCCATAGATGTTGTTATATGGATTTCCAGAAGGTATTTGATAAAGTCCCACATAAGAGATGGTTATTTAAGGTAGAACCCATGGAGGTGAGGGCAGATTTTTACATGGCTGGAAAATGGGTTGAGCATTACAAAAGTAATGATAATGGGCAGGTACTCAAATTAACAGGATGTGATCAAGGATCTCAATTATTTACATTATTCATTAATGACTTGGCTAATGGCTCAGTGGTTAGCACTGCTGCCTCACAGCACCAGGACCCAGGTTCAATTCCAGCCTTGGGCAACTGTCTGTGTGGAGTTTGCACATTCTCCCTGTATCTGCATGGGTTTCCTCCAGGTGCTCCGGTTTCCTCCCACAGTCCAAAGATGTGCAGGTTGGGTGAATTGGCTATTCTAAATTGCCCATAGTGTTAGGTGTATTAGTCAGAGGGAAATGGGTCTGAGTGGGTTACTCTTTGGAGGGTCAGTGTGGACTTGTTGGGCCGAAGGGCCTGTTTCCACACTATAGGGAATCTAATCTAATATGAATATGCTGATGACACAAAGTTATGCAGCACTGGGGACAGAGCAGATGATAGCAAAAAGTTACAAAAGGATATTAATAGACTTGGTGAATGAGTAAAACTGTGGCAGGCAAAGGTCAGCATAAACAAGTGTGAGAATCTCAATTTTAGACTGAAAAAAGATAGATCAGGGACTTTCTAGATAGGTAGGAAGTTAAGTACAGTGGAATTCCTAAGAGTCTTGGGGATTCAGGTTCATAGATCTTTAAAATATCATGAATTGGGGCAGAAAATAACCAAGAAAGCTGGTGGAATTCTGGAATTATTTTTGATGGGACTGGAATACAAGTTATGCTGCAGTTTTTTCAAAAAAGCCTTGTCAGACCCCACTTGGAGTAAGCAGATCTGAGCACCACACTTAAGAAACTTCAAGAGTTAACTTATCAGGAGAGATCTTACAAATTAGGCCAGTTTTCCCTTATTTAGAATTTTAAAGGTGATGTGACTGAAGTCTTCAAGAGAATAACAGGAAAAACAAAGTTGATAAAGATAAACTATGCTAGTGTTCGCAGATTCTAATACGAAGGGGCATAGTTTAAATATTAGGGCCAGACTGTTAAGGAAAGCTGTTTGGAAGCACTTCTTCACACACAGGGTGGTAGATGTTTGGAACTTTGTTCAAAAATGGCAGTTGTTAATTTTAAATCTGTAGTAGATTTTTTTTAAGTAAAGGTATTAAGAGATTCTGGTCAAAGGTAGGTATATGGAATTAAGGCAGCAGATCACCCATTGAACAGCTCATGGGGTTGAAAGGCCTACTCCTGTTTGTGTGTTTTGGCAGGAAGCTGGGGTTGTTGGAAGCCATTCATCTTAGCTACAGGAATTCTCTTCAGGAGTTTCTTAGGTTAGTGTTCTCGGTCCAACCATCTTCAGCTGCATCATCATTCCCTAAGTCTTTCGGTCAGAAGGGGGGATGTGCGCAGATAATTGCACGATGTTCAGCACAATTTGTGACTTCTCAAATAACAAAGCAGTCTATGTTGAAATTCAGCAACATCGACAATATCCAGGGCTTGAAAAGTGACAAGTAACATTTGTGCCACACAAATGTTAGGCGATGACCGTCTCCAATAGGAGACAATCTAACCGCTGCTGCTTGATATTTTACCATTACTGAACCCCCACTAGCAACATCCTGGAGTGTTGACCAGAAGCTGAGCTGAAACCACCATGTAGTACAGTGGCTTTAAAAGCTTGTTAGAAACTAGGAATACTGCAGCAAGTAACTCGCTGCATAACTCCCCAAAGCTTGTCCCCCATTGTCAATGCACAAGCCAGGAGTGTGATGGAATACTACCCAAATGCCTGGATGAGTATAGCTCCAACACCACTCGAGAGGCTTGACTGGGACCATATCCTTCCACCACCAGTGATCAGTAGCAGCACTGGGTACCATTACATGCACTGCAGAAATTCACCAAGAGTCCATACGTAGCACCTTCCAAACCAATGATCAATAGCATCTGGAAGGAAAAAGGCACATGAGCTGCAGTGGTTCAAGAAGGCAGCTCATCACCTTTTCAAGACCACCAAGGCATGTGCAATAAATGCTGGCCTAGCCACTAATGTCTACATCCCACGAGTGAATTAAAAGAAAAGTACTTTTCATGTTAGCTTTTACTCTTTGCATTTTCTTTACTTTCTTTGCAAGTTCATTAATCATTCTGGGTAACTTATACCATAAGGCTAATTGGTTCCCAGTCCCCTGCCACAGAGCAGGTCAGCAAGTGGAGGAATTGAGAGGAAGATACATGTTAGGACTAGTAAATCAGAAAGAAAGGACAGGCAAAGGTAGGTAAATGAACACAGTGGTACTAATGGGTTGAAATGTGTTTATTTCAATGCAAGGAGTATAATGGGTAAGGCAGATGAGTTAAGAGCTTGGAGCAGTTCATGGGACTATGATATTGTGGCCATTACAGAGACTTGGTTGAGACAGGGACAGTCCAGGCTGCTCAACATTTCAGGGTGGTGTTGTTTTATACAAGATAGAAAAGAGGGTAAAAGAGGTGAAGGAGTTGCATTACTAATCAGGGAGAATGTTCCATCTGCACTCGAGAGAACATGCTGGAGGGCTTATCCACTGAGGCAATATGAGTAGAGCTAAAAGTAAGATGGGTGCAATGACGCTGGTACGATTATACTAAAGGCCCCCTAACAACCATTGAGACATTGAGGAACAAATATGTAGGCAAATTATGGAAATGTGCAATAAAAACGGAGCTACCATAGTTGGTGAAGGAAGAGATTTAGATGGGGTTCAATTTGTGAAGTGCATCCAAGATGGTTTCTTGAAACAGTATGTGGACAGTCGAACTGGAAGAGGGGCCATACTGCACCTTTCATTGGCTAATGAGCCTGGCCAGATGATTTGACTTTTCAGTGGGAGAGCATTCTGGAAATTGTGATTACAACTCCTTAAGCTTTAAGATAGCTTTGAACAAGGACAAGTCATGACCTTGCAGGGAGGTACTAAATTGGGGCAGGGCAAATTATTGTCAACATTGGGCAGGAGCTAGGGAGAGTTAATTGGGATTATTAGGCAAGTCCACATTTGACATGTGGAAACTGTTTAAGGACCTGTTGAGAAGCGTTTGAAGTCAGCATGTTCCAATAAGGAGGAAGGACAAGGATGGCAAGGTAAGGAAACCTTTGGAAAACGAGGGAGGTACTAGCAGTTTTAAATGGATGGTCATCACCCAAGCTTCTCTTAACTCCTCTGGGTGTGATTTTGTTTGCACCGAATCATCTTTGTACTTAGTTGCAGCTTAATGATCTAAAACAATAATGCTGGATTATCAATATTTACTACTGTGTTATGGACCAGACCAGACCATCTCAAAATATTTTAAGAAGATAGCTTATGTTGTGTTCTTTTTTTCTTGAGATTTTTACACACTTGATGTAACTGCAGACACCAACTTCTGTGAACAAACAAAATTTTATTAAGCAAGTACAGTACAAACTTTCTGGAGGAACCTTTAACACACTACGCAGGGCTTGCGGAGCCGTATCAAAGGTTTCTTTTATACAAAATCTTTACATCATGGTCAGTAATGCTCATAAGACAACCCTGAGTCACTCCCTCACAGTCACATGCCAGTCAAGACACAATGCAGTGACCTGATCATATCCAGAAACAATGTCGTGTAAATCATCCCTTCATGGCCAAATCTGGTGTGAATCATTTCTTTTAATTGCAGGGAGTAGTCAGAATTTTAGTTGCAATGTTATTATTGATTTCTGAATAGGGAATGATAATGTAATTTTACTTTAAATAACTAGGAAAAGGCCATGCAAATGGCTCTGAATGGTAAGTGAAAGGAATGTACATTCCTTACATTCTATCTGTAAGACAGACATGCCACCCTAGCCTCGGGGCATCCAATTTCCTGCAGATCAGCAGAGCAAACTAACCCTTTAATATCTCATTCCCTCCTTCTCATTCCATGATAACTACCTAGATTGGGAATGAAATAGGCGCTACCAGCTTTTTCATAAGAATCTTACAGCCAGTACTTAAGCAAGTTATTGTCACCCAACACACACTGACTATAACAACAAAAATCACTAGCCTACGTAGTAGATAGGATCGTATCACGTGGGAAAAAAAGTTCACCAATAAAATTCTTAAATCCACAATCCTTAGTGAACACTCCACCCCATCTAAGTTGATTGGAAACAAGCCAGTTATCCAAAATCTCCTTCAGTCAAGTCCAACCTGAAAACCAAATTAAGTCTGTCCTTGCGCACTACTCCATGGAGAAATCTGAATTCTTGGATAAGGGCCGTTAAATACTTAACAAAATTGACGAGACTTCCATCCTTGTGGAAATGCTTCAGATGCAGGATACCAGCACATCTGAGTGTGAATGCAGCATTCTTTACTGCTTCTGCTCCCGCTCTGCTGTCAAATGTAACAAAGCCAACTGGCTGTTTTAATGTTACTTTAATCAGTGAGCCTTCATATCTCTTAAAGGATTGAAAGAGAAGGTAAAGCTCACATGGTTTAATTTCCATAGGAAGGCCACTGACAAAAAGCGTACAGACCTCCTCCTCACCATTGTTAGCTTCTTCATTTTTCGTGCTCATGACTGGGGAGCTGAAGGAATTTGTTGGATCAGGTTGTGGAGGGGTGGGCAGTGGTCCAGAGGTGGTGTTTCTCATGTGAATGGAGAAACTCCGGTGAAGGCGTTAGCTGCTGAAAATATCTCTGCATTTCCCCTCTCACCTACCTTGGCAAGGAGGGAATATCAGTATGAAGATTTAACCACATTTAACGACACTAACTTGTGATTGCCTATTTCAGCATTCGCAGTTGTCTTGAAGGCTATTACTCTGTTCACTATTTATGACATTATCAAGTTGTATACAATCCATAGACTTTTAAGTTGTACTGCCTAAACAATTCAGTCATTTATAAACAACAGTCTGTGGTATAAAATCAAACCCTCAGAGGATCCCATTCAGGTTATGCAAAAGGTATTTTCCTTTGAGAAATTAGTACTTGGCTAATGTGAAAGTTGTCAGGAAGAGTATTTCAAAAATCTGGAACAGCAAGAAAACAACAAAATGTTTCCTGTGCTTCAATCATTGAAGAGGCAGTTTCAGTTCCGATTTAAATCTCAAATATTCATGGGAAATAAATGCAGAATATATCAAAATGTTCTCCAAATGAAAACACTGTTAGCGAGTTTTGAGAAGATTTGTAGCTCAGTTTGAGGTTTTGGATGTAGGTTTGCTTGCTATACATCACCAAATGAAACAAGTTAGAGGAAACCTTCAAGACCATACACTTACTGGCATAAAATTCACTAAAGAGGAGGAAAACAACAATGAACTGCCATTCCTAGATGTCACAGTAGAGCGAACAGCCAATGGGGAACTTCAAACCCCAGCGTCTACAGAAAAACAACATATACAGACCAAATATTGAACTACAGAAGCAATCATCCCAACACCCACAAACAAAGCTGCATCAGAACATTATTTCAATGAGCCAATACACACTGCAGCACAGAGGAACTACACAGAGCAGAGGAAAATCACCTATACCATGTATTCAAAAAGAACGGGTACCCAATGAACACTGTCCACCGATTTCTCAGCAACAAACCCAAAACCAGCAGACAAAACACGTCCAGAAACCCTAGCCACTCTCCCCTACATCAAAGACATCTCGGAAATGATTGCCAGACTACTCGGACTCCTTGGCATCATGGTAGCCCACAAACCCACCAACACACTAAATCAGCAGCTAATGAACTTGAAAGACCCTATACAGACAATGAGCAAAACTAATGTCATTTACAAAATACCATGCAAGGACTGTAACAAACACTGCATTGGACAAATAAGCAGAAAAGCTAGCCACCAGTATACATGAACACCAACTAGCCACAAAATGACATGACCCTCTCTCAGTAGTCTCCTCACATACGGATGAGGAAGGACACCACTTCAACTGGGACAATACATCCATCCTAGGACAATCCAAACAAAGACATGCACGAGAATTCCTAGAAGCATGGCATTCCAACCAGAACTCTATCAACAAACACATCGAGTTAGACCCCATCTACGACCCCCTGAGAAGAGGAACAGGAAGTGACTTCATCATGGCAAATAACCTCTCAGGAAATTACGTTACCAACCGAAAGAAACCCAAACATATAAATAGAAAGCAGGAATTTTTAGCATTACTTCACATGAAGATATTACCAAGTAAGAGAACAAAAGGTCTGGAAATGAACCTTTCAGCTCAGTGAGCAAACCTTCATCCTGAAAACACTATAATTTCTCCGTTAAAGCAAACAATAACCCACTGCCACATTGATACATATTAAATCTAACTTCAGATGTAGTTCAAAGGCTTGAGATTAATGACAAAAAATGGTCCTAATATATTTGTTTAAAGTTTAATGATCAGTGTTTTTAATTAGAATGTGTGGTTGCTGACAAATTGACATTTAAAATTTAACTTTACAAATAAAACAGTCAGATTTAGTGGTTACAGACCAGTAACCGTACTACTTTGAATTTACAATATGAATTTACAATGAAGTCTTAGCAATAATTGACAGAACTTAAACAGCTCAGCCTCAAGTTCTGATATTCTCTAAAATCTTAACAAAACATCAACTTTTAAAATACACTCTTCTTTTTGTGAACACCCCATATTAAAAAGCAGCAAACATATTTAATACAATACTCTCACCTGGCTAAAGCATGACCACTACACAATTGTTTTATGAAACAGGCATTGTAGAATTTCAAACAAATCAAGGGCTCAAGGTTTGTTTTAAATCAATTTGTTTTAGGTTTACATAAGGTTTTTAAAAGGACATAATGTTGTATAATATTAATGTAAAAACAATATCTGTCCTATGACATAGCCCACAAAACACGTTTGAATTGAGTTTCTAATTCAAATAAGGCAAAACAGTTACTTAAAAGGATCACCACCACACTCCCTGCGAAGTAAAACCAGTTTCCTGTATTTACAAATATTTTGCCAATTCACTCCTTATTTTGAATGAAGACAATGCTGTTGTATCATGTCATCATTCTTCTTGGGTTTTAAAAAAAATCTAGCTTGGCTTTCCCTTACATTTTTCAACAATTTCAACTCTTGCAAATTTGACTGGAGTTAGGAGCATCTTCAAATTTTGACCATATACATGATGAATACAGACAACTAAAACTTAAACCAGCAAAGAGGTATCACGTAATATTTCAGTAACAAATCTGGGTCTTGATTGACCCATTATGTCATAATCAACCTTTTCTATGTGAATTTCCTATCTATTATCAGATATCAATAGTTTATTGTTTAAGCTAAAATAACAAAGCTCATCAAGATTTCTGACTAGACTTATGCAAATAAAAAAAGATTGTTGCACTTAAAACCTGTAATAGGAATGCTTGCCTAATTTTTAAAGTCTGAACTTCCCAACTTATACTAGTCCAGTGTCTTTAGTCTCCACACTCACTTCAGGATCCTGACCTTCGCGTGGGGGGATTTCCCCTCTGAACAACTAAGACAGGGTGGTTGAGACAGACAGCAGTTATTTTTTTATCTTATATACTATGCTCCGGGGTGTCAAACATCACCACTAGGGAACTCTAACCTCCTTTTTCCAGGGGAACTTTAACCTGCCTTTCTAGTATCTTATGATTCTGAAAGCAAAATCGTTGACGTGCAAGTGCATAAGTAACCTCAGAGATTCAATCACCACAGAGTCCTAGGGGATGACAGGTCAACTGAGTGGTAGGTTAAGGAGAGAGATCAAGGTAAATCTTACCTCGTGGGCCCATCCATTTCACACAATTGGCACTCAGACAATCACTTATTCAGTTCACCTAGAAGCTCCGAGTATGTTGGAATCCCACCGCTGCCAGCAAATGTTGGGTTATTTTTCTTGAGATTCTTACACACTTGATACAACTGCAGATGCCAAATTCTATGAACAACCAAGATTTTATTAAGCAAGCAGAGTACAAGCTTTCTGGAGGAACCTTTAACACACTTCTCAGGGCTTGTGGAGCCATATCAAAATTTCCTGAACAAAGGAAACAGTTCTTCCTTTGTACAAGATCTTTACATCGCAGTCAC
Source organism: Chiloscyllium punctatum (assembly GCF_047496795.1). NCBI lineage: Eukaryota > Metazoa > Chordata > Chondrichthyes > Orectolobiformes > Hemiscylliidae > Chiloscyllium > Chiloscyllium punctatum. The sequence continues at coordinate 71,248,280 of NC_092743.1, forward strand.
GAATGCCCATAAGACAATCCCGAAACACTCCCTCACAGTCACATGCCAGTCAAGACCTGATCTCCAGAAACAATGTAGTGTAAAACATCCCTTCATGGTCAAATCTGTTGTGAATCATTTTTTTAACTACAGGGAGTAGTCAGAATTTTAGTTGCAATGTTCTTAGTGATTTCTGAATAGGGGATGATAATGTAATTCTTTTACTTTGAATAACTAGGAAAAGGCCATGCAAATGGCTCTTAATGGCAAGTGATAGGAATGTACATTCTTTACATTCTATCTGTAAGACAGACATGCCACCCTAGCCTCGGACATCCAATTTCCTGCAGGTCAGCCAAGCAAATTAATCCTTTTAATATCTCACCTAGACCCTAACTTTTCTTAGAATAGGCACTTCACATTTGCCTTTATAAATAAGTGCAATGCGACTGGTCAAACTACTCAAAGTTAAGTTAAATATCATTTATTTAAACACCGTAGTTAAAATGCAACCAAAGAAAGAGGAGTCTACAATATGAACTTAATTGGAAACTTAACAGAATGATAGCTGCAGTAACTATTACTAATTAACTGTTCCAACATAGCAATATCCCACAAACACACCCCTTGGCAAAAAGGAAAATTCAGACACAGATTCTCACATGGAGTTCTCCAATCCAGGAGGAAAAAAACATCAAGTGAAAATTCAGAGAGAGTAGCAGCCAGGAGACATTCACTGAAGCTCCAATTCTGTTGAGACGCGAGCGGTTCTGATGCTGCTGACAAACCAAAACCCAGTAAATCCTCATCTCTTAGAGCTGGCCACACCTATTCAGGCTGTTTGTAAAAAAAAAAATGCAAGGCCTCCCAAGCTGCTTACTCAAGTGGTCTTAACTAGCCAGCTTATTACCCCTGCCTTACAACCTCTCCTCCAAAAGAAGGACAAAATAATCTCTTAAAGTGATGCATCATCACACCTGGTATTAAAATTTATGGCAATGTTATTCAGCAGTCCCTTTTCTCATCTAATGTGTTACTATGAAATGCTTATTTTTTCCCTGTGTTCCCGTACCATACACAATTTTGATTAGATTTCTCATGACAGGTAATCATAATGAACATCATGAAATAGAATCATCTTAGTCGGAAACAGTGTCAACATATTAAGTTAATAGAGGCAAATAGAGTGAGCATTCCAGCTTTTTGTCCCTGTGGACTTGCATAGATTTTGGCAGAGCAGATTTAGGTTTCAGCATTAATTCTATAACCTTCATGATTATCTTTTCACTGCGTGTGATGCCAATATTTATACTTGTTGTCCCGTCTATACCAGAACTATGAGGTGTTGCTATTGTCTCCAATTGTCTACCTTAATACAAAGATATATGATTGCATCTGAAGAAGGGTCACTGGATCTGAAAAATAACTCTGATTTCTCTCCTCTACAGATGCTGCCAGACTTGCTGAGTTATCCCCATGATTTCTGATTTTTGTTTCTGATTTCCAACATCCATAATTCTTTCAGTTTTTGGTTGTACATGATTGCTCTAGTTTGCAATAATTTTTTTCAGTGTGGCTTATACCACTCACCTTCAACTTACTGTTGTTCTGAACCATCTCTCACATGGAGCTGGGGTCATTTTTTTTAACCACTTTCTTGGCTCCATTATGATGACCTGGGCTTCCTTAACACCATGTACACACCAGTTTTTCCCTTTACTGATTGGCTGTACTGGATTTGTGACTATACAGTTGTTCTTATGTAGGTGATTTAAACCTCATCTTCTCAGCTTTCCATGTTTGAATTCACCCTCAACCCTATCTTTTCATTCCCTAATTGTGTGGGATTGTTCGGTATCTTCTTTTGCACAGTGTCCACAGAAGGATGATCACCTTGTCCTTAACAATCTCTCCTGTAGCAAACAAAATGAAAAAAATAAAATAGAGGCATCACTATCAGTGATGCCTCTATGCAGGCGCTTTCCCTTATCACATTTCAGTTATTTTCAACTATGAGATATCTAGCAGATATTTTATTTTTCTACTTTCACTTAGCACTTTGGGAGTCTGAAGGACCAGGACTCTAGGGATCTCTGGTGGGAACCATGGTTGGAGATGCTGCAAACTCTAGCACTTCTCCTCAGAGGATCAACAAGGGGCTCTTCTGGTGCAGTGACAATGTCTCTACCTCTGAGCTGGGGATCCAAATTCAAATTCTACCTAAATCTAAAGATGAATAATAATGTCTTTGGATAGGAAAACAGACATGGGGATCAAATGTAATATTTCCAAATTTTCAGATGATACAAACTTAATGGGAACGTGCTAAGCAGCTTCAGGAGGATTTGAACAAGCTTAAGTAAATGGACAAGAATATGACAGATGGAATACAATGTTGAAAATGTAAGGTTAGTAGGGGGAAACAGATGTGCAGTGTATTTCTGAAATTGTGAAAGCTGGCAAAGTGTAGATGTACAAAGCAATCCAGGTGTCCTTGTTAATAAGTCATGATGATTAACAGGCAGGGGCAGCAAGATATTAAGAAGATGAATCGAGTGCAGGAGTAGTGAAATGCCTATTGGATCAATTGTATAGAAGTTTGGTTCAATCACACTTGGAGTACTATTCACATTTTTGATCTCCTTACGTCAGGAAGGATAAAGTTGCCAAAGAAGAGTGCAAAAAGAAAGTTCACAAGACTTTTTAGAAACTGGGCCTCTATTCTCTACAGTTTTGACGAATGAGAAGTAGCGTAATTGAAATCTACAAAATCCTTGAAAGGATAGAGAGGATACCTGCAGGTAAGATGTTTCCCTTGGTTAGGCTATTCAAAAAATGGGCATAATTTAAGAATAAGGTGCTGATATGAATTTAGGACCAAGGCCAGAGGGCACATTTATGTACACTGGCCAATTCATGATCAAAGAGTTGGTTCTCCAGAGTTCAGGTCCCTATGTAGTGTTGACCTTCCCCATTCATCATTTAGTCAGATTTGCTGGTGATTTCAGCTACATCATCTGCTGTTCTTTTAGTTTGAATTACTACTGAGATGCGTGCAAATTTATGTTTACGACAAAGTTTGGATTGGTTTGATCAATGCATAATTTATCATTCCTTAAAACATATTTCAAGTTTTTAAGTTACAGCCCCAATATGATTACCATCACCTGCTTAGTCAATCTTTCAACAGTGGAGTAGGCCTGTGATATCACTTCCTTTTGTCTTCTTGATGTTTTCATCCTTTTGATTTTATCTCCAAGTTCTCCCTTTGCCTGTGGGAGTCCAGCTTATATAAGGTTTAATTGTATTAGGACATGGCTGCTATTTTAAGTTGCTTTCTGCCATCCCAGCAATTGCTTGTGTCTACACATGGATAGGAACTTCTCAAGACCACATCAACACAATCAACCCAGTGATATAATTAATTGCTGCCTTAACATAGAATCCCTACTATGCAGAAAGATGCTTTCAGCCCATCAAGTTCGACACTTATCCTCCAAAGAGCATCACACCCAAACCCGTACTCTCTCCCCACAACACTGCATTTACCACGGCTAATCCACCTGGCCTGCATATCCCTAGAGACTACAGGGAACTTTAGCATGGCCAATCCGCTGAACTTGTGCACCTTTGGACCATGGGAGGAAACGGGACTGCCCAGCAGAAGCCAACACAAATTTGGGGAGAACATGCAAGCTCCACACAGACAGTCACGTTGTCCATGGCAGCACCAGGTCCATGGTGTTGAGGCAGAAATGCTAACCACTGAGCCACCTGGCCACCCAACTGCACACTTAATTGTCCAGGCACTCAGTATTGCAGTCAATTGCTTGATTTAGGAACAAAATGAATCATTGTTTCACCATGCTCAGCAATCAATCGTCAGCGATCTGCCGAGTCCATTGATTTATTATCAGGTTTGAACAATCCATAAGTTTACTGAAATCAGTGGTCCCTGGGGGAGTATTTTCCAGAGACTGAGATCAGGAAGGGGAACTGAGTACTTACTTTTGAGGGCTGCCTGTGTGTCAATTGAAAAGCAGGGGTCTGCAAGACAGGTATAAGGGGAGGGTTGGTTGCAAGAGAGAGGATGAGAAGGAACCTGCAAAGACTATACATCAATTTTAAACCTGTCAGTAAAAGAATACTCAGTTAACTGAGCTCCAAGAAAAAATTATAACCCTGAATTTCATACAAATGAATTTGGAATCTCCAGTTTCGGTTTGCAAATTCTGGAGCTGCTACACTTTGAAAAATGTCATGGATCCTACTGTAATAAATAGTGTCAGTTGTTAAATATGAATTTGATATAGACAGTTAGGGTGGCACAGTGGCTCAGCAGTTAGCACTGCTGCCTCACAGCACCAGGGTCCCAGGTTCGATTCCAGCCTCTGGGCTGTCTGTGTGGAGTTTGCACATTCTCCCAGTGTCTGCGTGGATTTACTCTGGTTTCCTCCCACATTCCAAAGATGTGCCGATCAGGTGTATTGGCTGTGCTAAATTGCCCATAATGTTAGGTACATTAGTCAGAGGGAAATGGGTCTGGGTGGGCTACTCTTCAGGGGGTCAGTGTGGACTTGTTGGGCCGAAGGGTCTGTTTCCACACTGTAGGGAATCTAATCTAATCCAAAATGCTGCAATAGGGTTTTCACAGCTTGGTTACAATCTTCCAATTGTGTATCTCTATGATTGTGAAACATTAGTTGTTACTTCAACATTCTGTGGCATGTATGTTAAGTATGATTTTTTTTGTATGTAGAAATGTGTCAGTTGTCTTGAAAAAAAAATTCATTCACATATGCCTGTTGTCTTCTATCAATTTAAACACCGTGGATTTTGCACATTAGTGATTTCTTTGCTGTTGTAGCTTTAAGTTTATTGAAGCATTGATATTTACTGAGGAAGTTGATGAATTAGCGAATTTTGAGAAGATTTGTAGCTCAGGTTGAGGTTCTGGGTGTAGGTTTGCTCGCTGAGCTGGAAGGTTTATTTCCAGATGTTTCGTCACCCTACTAGGTAACATCTTTGGTGGGCCTCCGGGTGAAGCACTGTTCATGATTCCTGCTTTTTATTTATATGTTTGGGTTGGTGATGTCATTTCCTGTTTTTTTTCTTGGGGTGGTAGATGGGATCTAACTCGATGTGTTTATTGATAGAGTTCCAGTTGGAATGCCTCTAGGAATTCTCATGCATGTGCATGTTCCACTTGTCCTGGGATGGATGTGTTGTCCCAGTCGAAGTGGTGTCCTTCCTTATCTGTATGTAAGGATATTAGTGAGAGAGGGTCATGTCATTTTGCAGCTAGTTGGTGTTCATGTATCCTGGTAGCTAGTTTTCTGCCTGTTTGTCCAATGTAGTGTTTGTTACGGTCCTTGCACAGTATTTTGTAAATGACATTAGCTTGGTTTGTTGTCTGGATAGGGTCTTTCAAATTCATTAGCTGCTGTTTAGTGTCGTGGGTTTGTGGGCGACCATGATGCCAAAGGGTCTGAGTAGTCTGGCTGTCATTTAGAGATGTCTTTGATGTAGGGGAGAGTGGCTAGAGTTTTTGGATGTGTTTTGTCTGCTTGTTTGGGTTGGCTCGCAGTTCTTGGTGGATGGGAATGAAAATGAAAGTTCCTATTGGTAAATCATGTAAACCTTGCATTTTGAGGCAACCAGAAAAGGTAATTTAAGAAAGAACCTATAGCAGGGAATTTACTGAGTGACACTTTTTTTTTAACAAACAATGTTATTGTCATTGTATACCAGGAATTTGCAACATAAGAAATGGAGTAGTCATAAACAGTTCAATTGAAACTTACTGGGATAGCAATGAAAATTGAATGACGGTAAATTCACTTTAGGGATGATAAGATGAAGGAATGATTTGAGAAGTTAGAATCTGATGAAGGCAACAGGAATCTGTACACTATCTCTATCATGTAATTGGACAGTGATGGACCTCAAAAGCCTGGGGGCGTGCGAAGTTCCACTGACCAAGAACTGCAAGCCAGAGGCACACTGCTCTAGAGAATGGCAGTTTTGCTTGGTAGACAGTGCCTGAGGTCTAATGTTGTCACTGGATCCCAGGCCACAAATCAGGCTGGGTTTCCTGGTGGACAGAGGATGAGGTGAGTTAGCAGCAAGGAGGTGGTTCTCAGTAACTCCTCCCCCTCTTCCCAATGACAAGCCCCTCGATCAAGCAGTGAGTAAATTAGAACAATAGCTCCCTTTGGGAACCATAAGAAGTTCTACGTGGCCCTTCTGCCAAGGATCTAATTGGGAAAGCAGGAAGTTAGCAGAGTCCCCAAGCTCCCACCTAATTAAATGTTCTCTACAACAAAATCCACCGCAAGGAAGGACACTTAAGTTCTATTAATAGAATTTCAAGATCACAATGAATGAAAATCAAGTACATTGAGGCCTTCAACATCATTCAGCAGTGGCAAATAGAATTTAGGTTATTACCGGAGTAGTTAAGATGAAGTGTTCTAAAGTCTGAAAAATGATGAAGCAGTTACTACATTTTAGGATCTTATAGATTGCTCATGTCACAGATGAAGAAATGTATTATACAGAATTTACAATCAGAAACGATCATGGTTGGATGCATACATCTTAAATTCAACTCTCATTTCAATATTTAAAACAAAAGTGTCTATCGTCTATTGGAATTTCTGGTTTCTATATGGCAAATTCAGATGGTAATGACAGATGGTCTAATCGAGAAATGACGAAAATTCCCAAAGTGAGCTTGTATGTATGTAATACTTATTTTTGCATCTTCTGTAAGGCTCATTTTTTAACATCAATGTAATCATGATTTAAATGGAGGGTAGTAGTTAGTTGAACTAATTAGTCGTACAAAGAAGGGACTAATCTGAAAACAAAATGGCTTCCTCAGACTTCTTATGTACTTCCCTTTTATTAAAAGTAAAGAAATCTCATGTTAAGACTCTTACTAAATAATTAACTTAGCTTCTACATTGTTAAATATGTATTTATACACAGGGTTTATCACTCTGTATCACTTCTACAAAACTATTTTAAATGAAGCCAAGGAAGGAAAATTAAATGTGCCAGTGATTTAAGAATGGAAACCTTTGTAAAGGTTAAATGAATCTTAAATTGGAGTTAGATGCTTGCATCCAAAGATGTGCAGGTCAGGTGAATTGGCCATGCTAAATTGCCCGTAGTGTTAGGTAAGGGGTAGATGTAGGGGTATGGGTGGGTTGCGCTTCGGCGGGGTGGTGTGGACTTGTTGGGCCGAAGGGCCTGTTTCCGCACTGTAAGTAATCTAATAAAAAAAAATTACTAAAGGATTTACATTGGAATTTTGCTGCTGCAAATGTCAGACTAATTGGAAAAGAAGATTGGTTTGGGAATCATTTCAAAAATAAAATTCTTTGAGAAGTAATGATAAACATTTCTGTATTCTTGCTTCCGCAAATATTCATAAATACATCAGACACTTAATGAGCAGTGAGCTATAAATCTTTAATGCTCTGGTTGTTGTATCTAGAAAACTTTCTGGTATTGTAGTGGGGAAAAGACCGCTTGTTAGCAAGAATCTGTTCATTCTGGAATTTGAAAGATAGTGAAAATCTAGACAATATACAAGTCAACTGCAAGGAAAAGATATGAAAATTTTTGCAAGCAAAGACATGTGATCATAACAAAAATCAGTAGCAAATGTATGCTGATAGGTCCTTTGAGCCCGCTGTGCCTTTCAATAAAGTCGAGTCTGCTCTGATTAATGTACATGTCTGCCTACCACCAATAATTTTCCATCTTTTTGATAATCAGGAATCTATTTACCTCTGTCTTAAAACTTGCGAAGATTCTGCTTCCACAGCCTTTTAGGGAGACAGTTACAAAAAATCATGACACTGTGAGAAAAAGATTCCCTTCATCTTAAATGGGTGACCCCTTATTTTTAAACAGCAATCCCTAATTTAAATCCTTCCACAAGTAAACATCCTTTCCACATCAGATGTGTTAAGACCTGTCAAGAGGTCTTGCCTAGCCTGTCCAATCTTTCCTCATGAGACAACATGTGTATTTTAGCTATTGATGAAGAGTTATCTAGACTGTACAGGACACTTCTGCAGGACACACTCCATGAGACAGCAAAGAAGGGCAGTGAATCAGAGTGTAGCTGAGAGTCATCATGGTGGGATTTTAGGAGACATTGCCACAGTCACCATGACTGGGACAGGAGACTTCGACAGGATACCCTCTGTGAGACAGTGAACCAGAGGGCAGCTGAGAATCATCATGGTCATCATGACTGTGTAGCAGCTCAGAGGTCCTGTCAATGTGTGGTTAAACCCAAAACACTATATTGGTGTTTCTCACTCTTCGTCCTCCTCTGACCAAAAAAAAAGGCTCTATGAAGATGGTTGTGGCAGTTACAATAGCAACATTTTTTTAAAAAAACATTTGGATAGGGATGGGGCAATTGGAACTAGCTGAGTGGGCACCATTGTCAGCATCGACCAGTGTGGACAAAAGAGCCTGTTTTCATGCTCTATTACTCTATGACTTGAAACATTAGCCTCCCTCTATAGATGCTGCCTGACCAGCTGTGATCTCCAGCATTTGTTGTTTTCAGTACAGATTCTATCATCTGCAGTAATTTGTTCCTACATTTTTGCTATTAGTCTAGTAAAGGTCTTCTGAACTGCTCCCAGTGAGTTTACATAATTTCTTATATATGGAGACCAATACAGTGTATGTTACTCCAGGTGTGGTCTTACTAATACCCTGTATAACTGGAGCATAACCTCCATACTTTTGTATTCAATTCCCCTCAATATATGATGAAGCCTGTTAGCCTTCCTAATTATTTCTGTGGTGATTATTCTTCTTATCTCATTGGTTAGGATATCCAGATCCCTCTGCATCTCCAAACTCTGAAATTTCTTACCATTTAGATAACATGTTTCTTTTTTATTCTTCTTGACAAAATCTCCCACATTTTCCCACATTATGCTCCATTTAACAGATTTTTTGGCCATCCGCTTAACCTGTCTGTATCCCTTTTTTTTGTAGCTTCCTTATATCCTCTTCACAGCTTCCTTTTCTATTTATTTCTATGTCATCAGCAAATTTAGCAAAGATACCTCAATCCATTCATCCAAGTCACTTTTATAAAGTTTAAAAAGTTGAAGTTATTGTACTGATCTCTGTGACACAATTCAATATAAATTGTAAACCAGAAAATTGCACATTTGTGACAGCTATCTGTTACATGTTAATAGACAGTCTCCAATAAATGCTAATATATCGCTTCTTACACCATGAGCTAAATAGGCTATTTACTGCATATATGTAAGTTGTGCAATTCCAACTATTTTGGTTGTCTTTCCTTCTAATCGACTTCATGATGTGATATGATTAGACTCATAACGTTCTCAAATTATTTTTAAAATATAACCAGCAAAATGTTTCAGGTCAGCTATTCCCTTCATGATTGAAAAAGAATCTATCATTAATGATTTGAAAATTATTGACAGAAAAGAAAAATGGCATTGTTAATTCTGTCATCATCCATATTGGTAGTTATGGTTTTCAACTGTTTGATGAATGGAGTTGTCACAAGGCATAAATATACAGTATTCTATAGAGTAAATTCTATGAAATTTTATTTCGCATTGCAGAGCTAGATTTGTCAACAACACAAGATAATAATTTGGCCATATAGTCATCAGATGGCAAGCATTTCGCGTACATTCTCTTGAATTACAAACATGTGTTCTTTGTGGGAAAAATCTGTCTGATTGATTGTAATTTAATGGGGTTCATTTGCTAATACCATTGGGAAGCATGGTCTGTTGGATTTTTGCATATTGGAAATTTAACACTTAGCCATGCAGAAAATTGCTACAGCTCCCTGCTGGAAGCCAAGTCAGTGGTTTACTTCTGAACAACGATTTGCATTAATATTGTCCTATAATATAATAAAATGATTCCAAGTTTCTTCAAAGAAGCAATATCAAACAAAATTGAACATTGAACTGCATGAGGAGATAATTGGCCATATAAACAATATGCATTCTAGAGAGATGGTTTTTAAGGACAATTTTAAAGGAAGAAAGTAAGTTTGGGAAGTAGAGAGGTTTGGCAAGAAATTGCAAGTTTTCTGAAGCAATTAAATTTGGAGATAACAAAGAAGTCTGAATTAGATAAGTAGAATTATAAACTGAAAGGTACTACAGAAGGAAGGGGTAAGGCTGTCAAGGGATTTGAAAATAGTGATAAGAATCTGAAAATTGAGCTGCTTAACTGGAAACCAGTAAGCAAAGAGGAGTGTTGGATGAACAAAACTTGGTGTGACGGTGTTGCTACTTTAACGAGATTATTTCATCCTTGGATATTTCTGAAGAGAGATGGGAAAGTCCCTAATTTAACAATGGCAGGGGTGTGGCCAGTTCTCCCAGTTCAGGACTTTTCTAGTTTGGTTTAGTTGTAACATTCAGAAGCTGCTGGTTTAGCTGTAGCAGAAGCTGCCGCAGTGCAAAAAGGTTCTATGCTTCAGCAGATGATCCAGAACTGACTTTTCTCTCTGAAATATCTCCTGCCTGTAAGAATCTATGTTTGAATTTACCTTTTGCCCATGAGTATGTTTGAGCTATGATGAGAATTGGAGCAGATCCTTTATTAAGTTGCTGTGTCGGGTCAGTTGAGTTTTTCAATAGTTAAATTATTCTAGATTCTGTTTTCTTTTGTTTGTGTTTCAACTGTAGTCATAGAGATGTACAGCATGGAAACAGACCCTTCAGTCCAACTTGTCTATTCTGACCAGATATCCTGATCTAATCTAGTCCCATGTGCCAGAACTTGGCCCATAATCCCTCTAAACGCTCCCTGTTCATATACCCATCCAGATGCCTTTTAAATGCTGTAATGCCTGCTAGATCTGGACTCACCCACCTCAGGGAAAAGTCCTTGTCTATTTATCCTATCCATACCCCATGTGATTTTATACACCTCTACAAGATCATCCCTCAGCCTCTGACACTCATGGAAAACTGCCCCAGCCTGTTCAGCCTCTCCCTGTAGCTCAAATACTCCAACCCTGGCAACATCTTTGTAAATCTTTTCTGAACCCTTTCAAGTTTCACAACATCCTTCCAATAGGAAGGAGACTACAATTGCACACAATATTCCAACAGTGGCCTAACTAATGTCCTGTACAGCTACAATATGACCTCCCAACTCCTGTACTCAATACTCTGACCAATAAAGGAAAGCATACCAAACACCACCACCACTATTCCATCAGCCTGTGACACTAATTTCAAGGAGCTATGAACCTGCATTCCAAGGTCTCTTTGTTCAGAAACTCTCCCCAGGACCTAACCATTAAGTGTATAAGTCCTGTTCTGATTTGCTTTTCCAAAATGCAGCACCTCATATTTATCTAAATTAAACTCCATCTGCCACTCCTCAACCCATTGGCCCATCTGATCAATATCCCATTATAATCTGAGGTTAACTTCTTCATTGGCCACAACACTTCCAGTTTTGGGGTCATCTGCAAATTTACAGACTATACCCCCCCATGTTCACATCTGAATCATTGATATAAATGATAAAAAACAGTGAACCCAGCACTGATCCTTGTGGCACACCACTGGTCACAGGCCTCCTGTCTGAAAGTCAACCCTCCACCGCCACCCTCTGTCTTCTACCTTTGACTCAGTTCTGTATCCAAATGGTGAGTTCTCTCTGTATTCCATGAGATCTGACCTTGCTAATCAGTCTCCCATGAGGAACCTTGTTGAATGCCTTACTGAAAGCTATATAGATGATATCTACCACTCTGCCCTCATCAATCATCTTTGTTACTTCTCCAAAAAACTCAAATCAAGTTAGTGAGACATGATTTCCCATGCACAAAGTCAGGCTGACTATTCCTAATCAGTCCTTGCATTTCCAAATACATGTAAATCCTGTCCCTCAGGATTCCCTCCAACAACTTGTCCACCACCAATGTCAGGCTCACCTGTCTGTAGTTCATTGGCTTGTCCTTACCACCCTTCCTAAATAGTGGCATCACATTAGCCAGCCTCCAATCTTCTGGCACCTCACCTGTGACTATCGATAATCAAAATATCTCAGCAAGGGGCCCAGCAATCACTTCCCTAGGTTCCCACAGAGTTCTAGGGTACACCTGATCAGGTCCTGCAGATTTATTCACTTTTATGCCTTTCAAGGCATCCAGCACCACCACCTCTGTAATATGGACATTTTTCAAGATGTTGCTATTTATTTCCCTACATTCAATACACTGATACGAAATACTCGTTTAGTATCTCCCCCAACTCCTGCAGTTCCACACAAAGGCTGCCTTGCTGATCTTTGAGGGGCCCTATTCTCTTCCTAATTGCTCTTTTGTCCTTAATGGATTTATAAACTCCCTTTGAATTCACCTTAACTCTATTTGCTAAAGCTATCTTATGTCCTTTTTTTTGCTCTCCTGATTTCCCTTTTAAGTATACTTCTACTGCCTTTATACTCTTCTAAGGATTCATTCGATTTCTCCTGTCTATACCCGGCGTACTCTTCTTTCTTTTTCTTAAGTAATACCGCAATTTCTTTCATCATCCAGCTTTCCCTAAACCTACCAATCTTTCCTTTCAGGGAGGAGAAAGTGAGGACAGCAGATGCTGGAGATCAGTGTCGAGAGTGTGGTGCTGGAAAAGCACAGTCAGGCAGCATCTAAGGAGCAGGAGAATCTATGTTTTGGGCAAAGCCCATCATCAGTCAGTCTTCATTATAGGCACAATCAGTCTTTCCTTTTAACCTAACAGGAATATAGTGTCTCGGGACTCACATGATCTCATTTTTGCAAGCTTTCCATTTTCCAGGCATCTCTTTACTTGCGAACATCTGTCCCCAATCAGTTTTGAAAACTCTTTCCTAGTACCATCAAAATTAGCCTCCTTCCAGTTTAGAACTTTTAACTTTTATATCCAATCTATCCTTTTCTATCACTATTTTAAAGCTAATAGAAATATGTTCGCTGGCCCAAAAGTGCTTCTCCCGACTGACACCTCAGTCACCTGTCGTGCCTTATTTCCCAAGAATAAGTCAAGTTTTGCACCTTCCCCAGTAGGTACATCATAAAATCAGAAAATTTTCTTGTACAAGCTTAACAAATTCATTGTTAACCATGTAAACCCTTAACACTATGGCAGTCCCAGTCTTTGTTTGGAAAGTTAAAATCCCCTACCATAACCATCCTATTATTCTAACAGATAACTGAAATCTCCTTTACAAATTTATTTCTCAATTTCCTGCTGAATATTGGGGGTCTGCAATACAATCCCAATAAAGGGATCATCCCTTTCCTATTTCCCAGTTCTACCCAAATAATTTCTCTGAATGCATCCCCAGCAATATCCTCCCTGAGTACAGCTGTAGTGCTATCCCTTATCAAAACGCCACTCCCTCTTCTTCTCTTGTTCCCCTTTCTAGCCTTCCTAAAGCATATGTATCCTGGAACGTTAAGATCCCAGTCCTGTCCATCCCTGAGCCACATTTCTGTAATTGCTATAATATTTCAGACTGATGTTCCTAACCATACCCGGAGTTCATCATCAGCCTTCCCTGTTAGGCCTCTTGCATTGAAGTGAATGCAATTTAATTTATCAGTCCCCCCTTATTCTCTGCTTTGTTCCTGCCTGTCCTGACTGTGTTTGAGTTGCTGCATTTCCCAACTGTACCAGTCTCAGATTGATCTCTTTCCTCACTATTTCCCTGGTCCCTCATTCCCCACACCTTCCCCCTCCTCCTCCCCCCAAACACCTTACTAGTTTAAATCCTCCAGAGCAGTTCTCACAAATTTCCCTGCCAGTATGTTAGACCCATTCCAATTCAGGTACAATCCTCTTTATGTACAGGTCACTTCTACTCCAGAAGAGATTCCAATGATCCAAAAATGTGAACCCTTCTCCCCTGTACCAGCTCCTCAGCTACGCATTCATCTGCTCTATCCTCCTATTCCTACCTTCACTAGCTTGTAGAACCACGAATAATCCAGATAATACTACACTAGAGGACCTCCTTTTTAATTTCCCGCCTAACCTTTTTATATTCTCCCTTCAGAATCTCATCCTTTTCTATTCCTATGTCATTAGTTCCAATGTATACAATGACCTTCTGCTGGTCCCTCTCCCCTTTTGAGAACATTCTGCACCCTCTGAGATGTCCTTGATCCTGGTACCAGGGAGGCAACTCACCATTCTGATTTTTTGCTGCTGACCTCAGAAACATCTGTCTGTGCCTCTAACTACAGAGTCCCCTATCACAATTGATCACTAGGAACCTGATGTACCCCTCATTACATTAGAGCAGTCTCGATACTAGAAACTTAGCAGTTCTTGCTACATTCCACTGACAATTCATCACATCCTACATTTTCCAAAACAGCATACTTATTTGAAATGGGGACAGCCACAGAAAGCTCCTGCACTACTGCCTATCACTCCTACCTTTCCTGGAGTTAACCCTGACTATATCTGTAATTTTTCTCACTTCCTATAATTGCCATCCATCGTACCCTCTAGCACTAGTAAATCCCTTATTGCCTCTAACTGCCGTTCCAACCAATCCATGGATCTGATAGTGTCTTTGGTCGCAAATCCTTCCTGTAGTCACAATCATCAGCAACATGGAAACTCTCCCGAAACTCCCACATCTGACAGGAAGAGCATATCACTCGACTAAAGGCCATCTTTGCTTCTTCACAATCGACAGACCCAGAAAATAGTACTGTCTTTTTGCTCTAAAAAAGCAGTGCTGCAAGCTATATATTTTAAAAATTTCTTTAAGAGACAGATGTCAATGAAACACATAATCAAGAAAGAACCCATTCTATGCCCTACTTGACTTGATGTTACTCTTAAAAACTATACACTTATCAGTTCCTTTGCTGTGAGCTCTCCCACACAGGATCCTCCAAAATCAGCTGTGAATCTTGTTGCTTATTAGTTTTTCCTAGACACACTTCGATCTCTTGAGATACATGAACTCAAACAGCAAAGGCAATAACTGTGCAGATTCACTGCTGTGTCAGTCAGCAATGTAGGTTTCTTTCTCTGTCTCCCTCATTGACCATGTGAGGGTCTCACATGGTAAATGTGCCTTTTTTCTGTCTTTCTCCCTTTAAAAGTGCCTTTGTTTTGATCTTTTTTCTCCAAAGTTCCAAAACAATGCAACAGCATATAAAACAGTCATTGCTGCTCCTGGAATTTGAGGACATCACCGTCAACACTTAAATTAATTCAAAAAAGGAGTAGCTCTTATAGCCACAATTTTTCCCATCCTCCATCTTGGATAAATAAATTGTGTTTTGCTGAAAGTTGAGTGGTTTGACAAGATGCATCACACCTAGAATATCTACTTCACATCTGCCTTTAAAATAAGAAAAGGTTAGGGTCTAGGCTACCTTCTTAAAATATTCTGAGAAGGTCGCTTCTGGTCCATAACACTTGATCCTGGTTTGGATCTAGACAGGAGCTGTAGATACTTTCAAATTTACAGAAGGTAATATGTGGGAGACCAGGCATTTGAAGAGTCAAACTTCGAGGTTAAAAATACACAAGACTTGCATTTCATAGCTAGTGAACTGCTTTCCAAATGTTGTGAGGAAATGCATCAGTCAGATTTGAACAGCAAAGAACAATACAGCACAGGAACAGACCCTTTGGCCCACCAAGCCTACAATAACACATTTTGCCCTTCCATACTATAACTGTCTTCACTTACAAGATTAGTATCCCTCTATTCCCTTCCTATTCATCCAGGTGTTTCTTGAATGCTGCTACTGTGTCTGCTTCCATTACCTCCACTAGCAGTGCGTTCCATGCACTCATCATCATTTGTGTAAAAACCATGCATAGCGCATCTCTTTTAAACATCCCGCTCCTTTACACCTTGAACCTGTGTCCACTAGTAATTGACCCCTCCACCCTGGGAAAAAGCCTCATACTTTGCACTCTATCCAATATCAGTCACAATCTTATAAACGTCTTTCAGGTCACCTTTCAATTTCCTATATTTCAGTGAAAATAAAGTCTATCCAAACTTTCTTCATAGCTAAAATCCCCCATACCAAGCAACATCCTGGTAAACCTTTTCTGTACCGTTTCCAAAGCATCCACATCCTTCTGGTAGTGTGGTGACCAGAACTTTATGCAATATTCCAGGTGTGGCCTGATTAAGGTTTATAAAGTTGCAGCATAACTTGCCTAACATTATACTCAATCTCCCTTCCAATGAAAGCAAGCATGTGATAGGCCTTTTATTATTACCTTATCCACCTGCCATCTTCAGTGATATGTGGTCCTGCACACCCTGATTCCTCTACATATCAATATTCCTAAAGATTAGCAAGTTTTGAGAAGATTTGTAGCTCAAGTTGAGGTTCTGGATGTAGGTTTGCTCGCTGAACTGAAACGTTTGTTTTTCAGATGTTTCATCACCATACTAAGTAACAACATCAGTGAGCCTCCAGATGAAGCATTGGTGTGGAGCTTGCTTTCTATTTGTATGTTTGAGTTTCCTTGTTTTGGTGATGTTATTTCCTATAGTGGAGTTGCGGTGCATGAGGAAAACTGTCAGAAGACACAGCAGGATATACATCAGTTGGAGGCATTGGCATCAAATTGTCAGATGGAGTTTAATTTGGATAAAAGTGATTTGAGGCATTTTGCAAGGTCAACTACAGGTGAAAATTACACAGTCAATGGTCAAACGTTTAGGAATCTTGGCTCGCTGAGCTGGAAGGTTTGTTTTCAGATGTTTGTCACCATACTAAGTAACATCTTCAGTGAGCCTCCAGATGAAGCACTGGTGGTGTAGCCTGCTTTCTGTTTATATGTTGAGTTTCCTTGGGTTGGTGATGCCATTTCCTGTGGTGACATCCAGGGAGGGAATTCCAGGATTTTGAGCCAGCAGCAGTGAAGAATAGTGATATATTTCTAAGTCAGGATGTTGAGTGGGATGGAGGGGAACTTGGAGGCGATTGTGTTCCCCTCCAAGCCAGTCACCATCCAGTTGAGATGGATTGGAGGATGCTGAGGCACAGAGGGCCGTAGATAGATGCCAGAGCAGCTGCTGTGTTTCAGATTTACCAAAAGGAGTGTCATTTTGGAATGCCAATTGCTGAACATTAGAGTTTCTTGAGGTATTTCAAAGCATGGATGGACAATGGAGGAGTCCTTGCTTGTGTGTTTCATAATGTCTCAAATATGAGGGTATGAACTTCTCCCATTGATTGAGTGGATAACCTCTTGGAGAGCCATTTACTGCAACAACCTGAAAGGCACTCCTTGGCCCTTCTGATTAGGAACCAGATAAATAGCAAGAGGCTGCCCTGGCAATGACAGCCTCAGTTGTCGTAGAGGATTAGTGAACATTGGCACTTCCACAATGAACATGAAAGCTACAGGCATCTCAGTTGTGAGCAGAGACAATGGAGTAGACTGCTCCACATCATTAGCCACAGTGGGGAGCACAGTCTGTAGAAATGGGCATGGATGCAGGCACTGCACTTTACCTCACACTTAATGGGTCACTGGAGTAAAGTTGTCTTTCTTAATTTCATTTCCTCTATAGAAAGAATAACTGACTATGATTTCAGCCAGACCTATATGTCATTCAAGCTTGATGCTGAGAATGAAATGAATGCTAAGGTGAGAAAGAAGCCTGGGATTGATGGTGTTCCATGGTCTGTAATATGGGACATTGGTAGTGGAAGTCCAATTCTCAATGCTTTTAGGAAAAAAAAAGTAATTCAGATGTGTTCATTGGATAATAATTTTATCCAATGCAAAATGAGCTGCAGAATGATCTAACACTGGCCTGGGAGTTGGTCAAGTGAACCATTGCTGAATTAACATGGCCCTTGCAGCCATGATGGCCTGCAGACCTGGGACAGACTGGTTGATCCTCCTGCACATGTCCAGCCACATGTCTCCTCTGGAACTTGCTTCATCCTCCTCTATTGTCTCGGGTAATTATTAAGATGGTGGTGGAGTAACAGCAGTATGCAGGCTCCTACTCTGAGCTCATCTGCTCCATCCATTTTTACTTGTTTTACATTCTTTCACTACTTTTTCTTTCCTTGTTTAATCTGCTTGTCTTATGTGAGGTGTGGGTTTGTACAGTGCAGAGAAATCAAGCTGGAGTGGTCGGAGAGCTGATTAGCCCAATGTGGCAGCAAGAGAGGTCCTGGCAATGATGGCAGTCATCAAGAGGCGGACAGTGTAGGAACATGCAGTCCAGGATGGCCAGTGACAAGCAGGAACAGGCAGCGGTCAGAGCAGGCACAGGCTACAAGGCAGCAAGAGCAGGCAGTTCAGGGCAGCAAGTACGGGAGTAGGCAGCCCGAAGCTGCCAACAGAGAGCAGCAGGAGGCAACCCAGGGCAGCTGGTAGCCAGAGTAGCAACAGGTTGCAACCAACGAGAGCAGGCAGTCTAGTATGGCGGCAGGGGTAAGTACAGCCTGGAACAGGAGAGGTTGAGCCCTTGTGAAGTGTGTGAGCCCTGCAATTGCTGGGCACTTATGGACCGCGATGTTGAACCTTTAATTATGTTTCTTTTGTTTTTCTACTTTTTAACTAAGAAGGACTGTAATGTTTAATTTTTTAACATGGTTTTTTTATTTTTCTGCTTTGAACCTAAGATTCTGTACCTAGGTGCCTTTGTACCTAATATGACGTCATAAGTGCTGACTTGAAAATGTTTCACTATACTAATGAGTACATGTGACAGTAAATCTAATTCAGTTATTCTTATTCCTTCTCCACATTCCCTGAAGAAGAGAGGCATAAAAGGCCCTCCTCTTGATCCAGTCCTTGCACCTCTGTAAAATTATTCTATTCAGGGCAAAGCAGATTACCGTAATGAGAAACCATGATGGGATTATACTGAAGGCCACCAAATGATCAGTGAAAGAAATGGCACTGCATCTTCAAGATGTTCAATGATTGTTCATGTTAGGACATGGCTCTAGTATAGTGCCTTTCTTCATCTGTAGCCAGAGGTCAAGCAGGCTTTGGGAGTCATCTCAGACTAAACCCTGAGGAACATAAGAGTGGAGTAGGCCCTTAAGCCTGTTGAGTTTGCCCAGTTGACACAGATCATGGCTGATCGTCTATTCCATGTCATTTTTCCACCTATGTCTGTCTGATTTTATGTCAGTAGTTAACCCCCAGCAACCATACAGAGTCTTGATGTTGCCCTGAAGATTTTTGGTACCTAGGACACTTGAAGGATAAAACAAACATGACAGTTCACTGGGACGATATACCTACAATATATACTTCCTCAGATAACTTTTCAGAGGCCAATATCAAATCATCAATCACCCTTTATTCACAAATGTGTAGCCTTTTAATAATAGAACTGCCTCTCACTGAGTCAGGTATTCAGAGTTCCAATATCCCTGACATTGAGCCTTTTGTGTCAGCCAGGGCTCCCTAATCAAAGCAGATTATCAGCCCCAATCAGGGAATTCCTACTTTATGACATCTAACAGGCTGACCTTGTTACAATCACTACATCCCTACCCTTCTGAGTCCACAGACACAGAGCAGTCCAATTCCTTTGGGTCAGGTTCTTCCAACTCCGAATGCGACACATTAGGTGTGTAATGAATGGGAGTTTGACTCACGCTTGGACTGCCTCTGTAAACTTTCATATACTGGATTAGTGGTGCTGGAAGAGCACAGCAGTTCAGGCAGCATCCAACGAGCAGCAAAATCAACGTTTCGGGCAAAAGCCCGTTGATTTTGCTGCTTGTTGGATGCTGCCTGAACTGCTGTGCTCTTCCAGCACCACTAATCCAGTATTTGATTTTCAGCATCTGCAGTCATTGTTTTTACCTTTTACTCTGTAAACTTTCACTCCCTTCTTACAGAGGCAGAGCGTTGAGGCAGCTACTTCCATCATGTCCATCTCTAATTCAGAAAACATGACAAAATTTAATGGAGAGGGTAGATCATCAGGTCCATGAAGGATTTCTGAAGACTCCAAGAGGCAGGGCAAGTTTTACTGCCATACAGTCTGAGAATTTGCAGCTTTGAAATGGTCCACAGAACAGTCGCACCTCCTCTGACTTTATAAGTCACTGGTCCTGACCTCATGTCAATTGTGCCTTTTATCCATGCAGTGTCATTTTCATAATTCTTGCACCAAACTTTGTCCCTGTATCAAACTGTCTCTGTTGCTTGGCAGAGTCTTAGGTTCAGCATTGGAGCTCCTCATGCTTTTTCACATTCCCCCTCCATCCCTTATCCCCAGTCTTGGAGGCTCAGACTTAGCATGCTCTACTGGTGCTCTCCCTGTAGTTGCTTGTGGGGTGGTCCTATAATTAAACAGGAACCATGGCAACTTGGTATCTAGTGAGGCTATAGGCTGTTTCTTCAGTCCAGCCTTCAAAGTTTAGACCACTGTTTCTGCCAGGCTATTGGACGATGGTAGGTCTAAAACTGTCCTAATATGTAAAATCCCATTTGACTTTAAGAAGTAACTAAATGGAAGATATAGACTGTCGGGAAATAGATGGTGACATCTTGCAAAATGTCCAGATTACAGAGGAGGAAGTGCTGGATGTCTTGAAACGGTTAAGGTGGATAAATCCCCAGGACCTGATTAGGTGTACCCGAGATCTCTGTGGGAAGCTAGAGAAGTGATTGCTGGGCCTCTTGCTGAGATATTTGTATCATCAATTGTCACAGGTGAAGGTGCCGGAAGACATTTGCCGGAGGTTGGCAAACATGGTGCCACTGTTTAAGAAGGGTGGTAAAGACAAGCCAGGGAAATATAGACCGGTGAGCCTGACCTCAGTGGTGGGAAAGTTGTTGGAGGGAATCCTGAGGGACAGGATGTACATGTATTTGGAAAGGCAAGGACTGATTAGGGATAGTCAACATGGCTTTGTGCGTGGGAAATCATGTCTCACAAACTTGATTGAGTTTTTTGAAGAAGTAACAGAGGATTGATTGAGGGCAGAGCAGTAGATGTATTCTATACGGAGTTCAGTAAGGCATTCGACAAGGTTTCCCATGGGAGACTGATTAGCAAGGTTATATCTCATGGAATACAGGGAGAACTAGCCATTTGGATACAGAACTGGCTCAAAGGTAGAAGACAGAGGGTAGTGGTGGATGGTTGTTTTTCAGACTGGAGGCCTGTGACCAGTGGAGTGCCACAAGGATCGGTGCTGGGACCTCTACTTTTTGTCATTTACATAAATTATTTGGATGCGAGCATAAGAGATACAGTTACTAAATTTGCAGATGACACCAAAATTGGAAGTGTAGTGGACAGAGAAGAGGGTTACCTCAGATTACAACAGGATCTGCACCAGATGGGCCAATGGGCTGAGAAGTGGCAGATGGAGTTTAATTCAGATAAATGCGAGGTACTGCATTTTGGGAAAGCAAATCTTAGCAGGACTTATTCACTTAATGGTAAGGTCCTAGGGAGTATTGCTGAACAAAGAGACCTTGGAGTGCAGGTTCATAGCTCCTTGAAAGTGGAGTCGCAGGTAGATAGGATAGTGAAACAGGCATTTGGTATACTTTCCTTTATTGGGCAGAGTATTGAGTACAGGAATTGGGAGGACATTGGTTAGGCCACTGTTGGAACATTGCATGCAATTCTGGTCTCCTTCCTATCGGAAAGATATTGTGCAACGTGAAAATGTTCAGAAAAGATTTACAAGGATGTTGCCAGAGTTGGAGGATTTGAGCTATAGGGAGAGGCTGAACAGGCTGGGGCTGTTTTCCCTGGAGAGTCGGAGGCTGAGGGGTGACCTTATAGAGGTGTTGTGGTTCTGTTCGCCGAGCTGGGAATTTGTGTTGCAGACGTTTCGTCCCCTGTCTAGGTGACATCCTCACCAAACTTTGAACCTTATAGAGGTTTACAAAATTATGAGATGCATGGATAGGATAAATAGACAACGTCTTTTCCCTGGGGTGGGGGAGTCCAGAACTAGAGGGCATAGGTTTAGGGTGAGGGGAAAGATATAAATTTCTTCACGCAGAGGGTGGTACGTGTATGGAATGAGCTGCCAGAGGATGTGGTGGAGGCTGGTACAATTGCAACATTTAAGAAGCATTTGGATGGGTATATGAATAGGAAGGGTTTGGAGGGATATGGGCCGGGTGCTGGCCGGCAGGACTAGATTGGGTTAGGTTATCTCGTCAGCATTGACAGGTTGGACCGAAGGGTCTGTTTCCATGCTGTACATCTCTGTGGCTAAAACAAAGACCCATTATCTGTGACCAGTTGCCCCGGACTCAATCTGTTGCAACAGATGTGCACAATTTTTCTGTTGTTGCTCCAGTGTTTAATGAATGGACTCTATGCATCTTGAGTTACATTGACTACAGTGACTAAAAAGATTAAAAGAAAGGATTTGCATAGACAACATGCAACCAATACAAAGTTTACCCAGCCATTCCCACAGATGTGAGGGAACTGCTGGTGGGAAATTTCAGTCCTTGTTAACACTCTGGAGGAGTGGCAGGAGGCTGGAAGAACACAACAAGCCAGGCATCATCGGGAGGTGGAGAAGTCAACGTTTCGGGTGTAACCTATTTTCGGGACTGGTGGTGGGTGTAGGGGGAGCTGCAGATATAGGGGGTGGCAGGGACAGTGTGGTGAAGTGGGGATAAGTGAAGATATTTACGCCTTGCATTAGCCAAAGTTCTTGATGCATGAGGTATTAGGCATTCCTTTCCAGTGGACCACGTTTGAGCTAATGCACGTAAATACCTCTTTCTTGGGGTCATAGTGTGCCAGTACATTAGAGGATTTTAGTTTCTCTACTTCATTTGAAATGTTGGGTCTGGCTGTGAGACCGTTTCCATGGTTGACCCTTTTTTAGGAATTGATGCAATGGTGCCAGGATGGATGTCAGGTTGATGCAAGAGCAAACATCGTTTGCCTCACCATTATCACCTATGTAAATATCAAGCTTTAACTGGCATTCAGAAATTCTCCCTGATAAAGTCAGTATTCTGCAGTTGATTTGTCAATAGTGAAATTCCAAAAGGGACAAATTGATCTGTATGCAATCCATAAATTGATTGAGTTGTGCATGCAAAGCCCATTATCTAAAGCGCCCTATCACTAAAATTCTTCTTGCTGTAGAACAAAAAAAAGTTTGTAAAAAATATGACTATAGAAAAGAAATTAGTTCATCCATTATTTTATATTTTCCAACAGATCATCTAGAGTTTGCACCTTTATTTACTCTGTCTAATCCATTTGACCTCAAATGAGGAGACTAATCACTCAATGTTCAACAAGATTGATTCTAAGAAATATCTTTCCAAATTATGCAAAGAATCTATTATCATTACCAATCAGCATTGTGCCATTCCAGTTGCAGTCCACAGATGGCAATTCTGTCATTTCAGCAGCAGTAGGAATCATTGTATTTGGTAGATTGTTTTATTATCTGTATGTCTAAACTAAGCCTTCTAACCTTCAAAGCATCTTTAGTCAGATTCTCAAAACAGTCTATTTTGAATAGTATTTTATTAGTACAATTTATTGAGAAATTCTACTGATTCTCTAATGTAATGTGTTATGGACCAGATGAAACTCCCTCAAAATATATTAAGAAGATAGCTTAGACCCCCACATTTTCTTATCTTAAAGGCAAGTGCCAGTCATTGCATTCTGGATGCAATTCAATATGTCAAACTTCCAGATTGGAAGCAAAACTCACTTTATTCATACACTATAGTTAAAATACAACAAAAGAAAGAAGAAATTGGAATAATTAACTTGATGGGAAAAATTAACAGAATAATTGACTGTTTAAAGCCTAAACAGTAACCGTTCCAATGCAGTAACATCCCATAAAAACACCCTTGGCAAACGCTAATTCAGTAAAATAGGTTATCTCACAGGCAGTTCTCCAGTCCATGAGGAAGAAACGTCATGGGAAAACAGAGTCGCAGGGAGAAGTGTACTGTAGCTTCCAAGCACAGTTTCACGACCCCAGCAAATGCTACTGATAAGCTAAAACCAAGTGTTGGCTCTGGGGGAGCGTGTACCCACCCATTCAGGCTGCTTCTGTTATTCTAAATTTAAAATAAAATCCAAGGCCTTAAGTGTTTCTTTTTATTTTTTTGGAATCAAATTGACAGTTCAGCATTTCTGTCCTAATACATCTCTAAAACAAAAAACAGGACAAAATACACTTAAAGTCATAACATATAACAAAGGCATCTGACAAAGGGAATCATATTATCCAAATTTGCCTTAATACTTAAATATCTAAAGCATTGGATATCCTTCGTATGAGGCATTGTCTGTCGTTAAGATTTCATGAAATATTTCATCCAAAAACATCAATGAACTATCTACTGGATACAGTTTTTAAGCTATTTTCATTTTCTGATTAGAACTCTGAATAGTAATTATACCTTATGAGGAGAGGTCATTGGAGAGTGGATTGGGTCTATTTCTTATGCCAGTTCTTTAGGCAAAATAAATGAAGGAATGCATCTTCATTAACTGTCATTTTTTTCCAGTCATGGCAGACATAAACCAACTATGAAATATATGAATCTTTTCACTTAGATCCAAAAGCAAAAGTAGATCCTCTTGGGTAGTAAAATTTGGATTACTCCCAGTGCCATACGTTAATGAGAGTAGTAATAGGAGGA
The DNA here is from genome assembly GCF_047496795.1 of Chiloscyllium punctatum. Taxonomy (NCBI): domain Eukaryota; kingdom Metazoa; phylum Chordata; class Chondrichthyes; order Orectolobiformes; family Hemiscylliidae; genus Chiloscyllium; species Chiloscyllium punctatum. The sequence continues at coordinate 71,272,945 of NC_092743.1, forward strand.
TAGAACAGATGAATGTGTGGCTAAGGAGCTGGGCAGTGGAGATGGATACACATTTTTGAATCAGTGGAATCTCTTCTTAGAGGTTACTTCTACCCTAGGATAGGTTGTACCTGAATTGGAAGGGGACTAATATACTGGAGGTACTCAAGATTTAAACAAATAAGGGAAGGTCGAGAGACAAACCCAGAGAGATAGTGAGAAAGGAGATGACTGAGGCTGGTGCAGTTGAGAAAAGGAGCAAGTCAAACAGTCAAGGTAGGCAGGAGCAAGGCAGAGAATGTGGCAGGACAGATAAATTTATTTGAATAAGAGAGGCATGACCGCTGAGACAGATGAACTTTGGGCATGGTTGTGAGCCTGGCATGTCATAGCTATTACAGAATTGTGGATTAGGGATGGACAGGACTTGCACCTTAATATTCTAGGGTCTAGATGCTATAGGAGGGATAGAAAGGGGGTTGTGTGAGAAGAAGGAGAGGCATATTTGGTTAGTTATAACATTACATTTGTACTTCGGGAGGATATTCCAGGAAGAAAGTACATCCAGGCAAGTTATGTGGGTGGAACTGAGAAATAAGAGAGGGATGATAACCTTATTGGGATTGTACTACAGATCCCTCAGTAGTCATTGAGAAATTGAGAAGAAGTTTATAAGACTATCTCAGTTATTTGTAAGAATAATAGGGTTGTAATGGTAGGAGATTTTAACTGTCCACACTGGGACTGCGGTAGTGTTAAGGGTTTGGATCAAGTGGAATTTAAGTGTCTACAAGAAAATGGACGTATTCAGTATGTGGATGTACCGATGAGAGAAGGAGCAAAATTTGACCTTCTCTTGAGAAATAAGGCATGGCTGAGGTGCGATTGGGGTAGCACACTGGAGCCAGTGATCATAATTCTATTCGTTTTAAAATAGTTATGGAAAAGTATAGATCTGATCCAAAAGTTCAAGTTCTAAATTGGAGAAAGGTGAATTTTGACGTTATTAGGGAAGAAGTTTCAAAAATTGATTGAGGGCAGATATGCACAGGTAAAGGGATGGCTGGAAGGTGCAAAGCCCTCAAAAATGAGGTAACAAGAGCCCAGGAACAATGTGTTCCTATTAATATGAAGGACAAAGCTGGTAAGTGTGGGGAATGCTGGATAACTGGAGAAACTGAGGCTCTGGTCAAGACAAAAAGGGAAGCATATGTTAAATGTAGACAGTAGCGATCAAGTTAATCCCTTGAAGAGTATAAGGGCAGTAAGCATATACTTAAGTGGGAAATCAGGACAGAAAAAAGGCGGTCCTGACATTGCTGTGGCAGAGAGATTTCAAAGAGATTCTACAAATAAATGAAGGACAAAAAAGTAAATAGTGAGAGAATAGGGTCCGTGAAAGGTCAGCAAAGCTACCTGTGTGTGAAACTGCAGGAGATGGGTGAGATAATAAAATCAGTATTTTGCATCAGTGTTTATTTGGAGAAGGATATAGAAGTTGGAGAACTTGGGGAAATAAATAGTGAAATCTTTAGAAGTGTATAAATTACAGAGGAGGTGGTTCTGGATGTCTTAAAATGCATAAAGTTGGATAAGTCCTTCAGAACCTGATCAGGTGTATTGTGGAACTCTGGGGAGCTAGGGAAGTGATTGCTGGGCCCTTTGCTGAGATATTTGTATCATTGATAGCCATTGTTGAGGTGCCAGAAGACTGGAGGTTGGTTAATGTGTTGCCATTATTTAAGAAATGTGGTAAGGAAAAGCCAGGAACTATAAACTATAGACCAGTGAGCCTGATGTCAGTGAAAGGTAAGTTGTTGGAGGGAATTCTGAGGAACAGGATTTATATGTATTTGGGAAGGTAAGGACTGATTAGCGATAGTCATCAGGATTTTATGTGAGGGAAATTGAGTCTCACTACCTTGATTGAGTTTTTTGAAGAAGTAACAAAGCAATTGATGAAAGCAGAATGGTGGACACTGTTGAAATGGACTTCAGTAAAGTGTTTAACAATATTTTGCTTGGTAGACTAATTAGCAATGTTAGATTCAATGGAATCCAGGGAGAGCTATCCACTTGGATACAGAGCTGACTTGAAGAGAGAAAACACAGGGTGGCAGTGGAGGGTTGCTTTTCTGACTGGAGACCGGTGACCAGCAGTATGCCAGAAGGATTGGTGCTGTGTCCAAGCTTTTTGTCATTTATGTAAATGATTTAGATGTGAATATAGGAGGAATGGTTAGTAAGTTTGCAGATGACACCAAAATTAATGAAGTGGACAGTGAGAAAGGTTACCTCTGAGTGCAACGGGATTTTGATCGGATGGACAAATGGTTTGAGGAATGGGAGATGGAGTTTAATTTAGATAAATGTGAGGTGCTGCATTTTGGGAAAGCAAACCAGGGCAGGATTTAAACACATAATGGTAAGGTCCTGGAGAGTGTTGCTGAACAAAGAGTCGGAGGTAGATAAAGTAGTGAAGAAGGCATTTGCTACTCTTCCCTTTTATTGGTCAGTGCATTGAGTATAGGAGTTGGGATGTTATGTTATGGCTGTACAGATTATTAGCTTGGCCACTTTTGTAGTACTGCATTCAATTCTGATCTTCCTACTATAGGAAAGATGTTGCAAAACTTGAAATGGTTCAGAAATGATTTGCAAAGATTTTGCTAGGGTTGGAGGGTTTGAGCTAAAGGGAGAAGCTGGATAGTTTAGGTCTATTTTCTTTGGAGCATCAGAGACTGCAGGGTGACCTTGTCATGAAGGGCACAGATTGGGTAAACAGTCAAAGTCTTTTCCCAGGGTAAGAGTGTCCAAAACTGGATGGCATAGGTTTAAGGTGAGAGGGAAAAGATTTAAGAAGGACCTGACGGACAACCTTTTCACACAGAGGGTGATGTGTGTATGGAATGAGCTGCTAGAGGAGGTGATGGATGCTGGAACAATTCCAACACTTAAATGACATCCGGATGGTTATATGAATAGGAAAAGTTTAGAGGAATATAGGCTAAATGCTAGCAAATGGGATTAGACTCATATAGGACATCTGGTCAACATGGCCAAGTTGGACCAAAGGGTTGATTTCTGTGTTGTGCATGTCTGGGACTCACATTAAGTTTTTTTTTGGGATATGGGCATATCTGGCTTGGGCAGCATTTTTTGCCCATTCCTAATTCTCCTTCAACTGTATGGCTTGCTCTACCATTTTAGAGAGCAGTCAAGAGTCGACAACCTTACTATGGATCTGGAGTCACATGTATGTCAGACCAAGTAAGCATAATCAATGGGGAAGACTGCCTTCCCCATTGATTATGCACAAACCAGATTTACCTCTACAATTGACAGGCGCTGTCACGGTCAGCTATTGAGACAAGCTGTGTGGGATTTATTGTAGTCTGACATCACACCATCTCTCCCAAAAGTGGTAAGAATGAATATTCATTGAGCATTTATTACATTGGAGTGTTTGATATTTTAACTTTAATTTTACCCATTTTCACTGATGCGTTAATGATGGGATTTTTTAAAAATGCTATCGCATTCCTGTAATATGCATTTGAGTTTCTAGGTCAGCTATTTCATTAAGAATGCAGAACAATAAAATTACCGAATGTGTTTTAAAACATTATAATATAGAAGTAAATTTATTTTGTTATTGATGAACATTTGCACTTTTTTATTGTAATCCACAAAGAAAATAAACGTTTTACCTGCAAATGAGGGGGAATTGTCATATCATCATTCCTTGCTAGGAAATAGAATTTTGAAAATTATTACACAAGTTTGAAAAATGGAAAAAGTTAAATACAAGAGGTTTAAAGTACATGGAATACAGATACAAATTGAAATACAGATGTAATCAAAACTCCTTCCTTGTCCTGTGCATTAAAGAGTAGATGTCTTCAAAATATCCACAGGATGATTTGTTTTCCTTGTCTTTCATAATAGATTAAATATGGAAATAGAAACATAAATATTTTGACTTGCTTGTCAATTTGCATAGATCTCCTCTTCAATGTATGTATTCTAATATTGCAAGAACATTGCCAATTCGCAGACACACACTGCAGGGATATTATTGTGCTGTGAGGCATGTTTGATGTAAACCCATTTTGAACTTTCTTTTTACTAAGCGTTGTCTTTCTTTCCCCATCTGTTATCATTGGTTTCCTGAAGCAAATATTAGAAATTCCCTTCTTTAAAATGCTGCTTAGCCTTATTTGATCAATTTTCATATAAGAATTAGCTTCTCACATTATGCTTTTTCTTTCAAGCTCACTTTGCATTATTTTGACTCAGGACAAATTTGTCTTAGCTAACTCAAAAGCTGCAGAGCACCAAAGTCTGATTTTCAGTGAGAGAAAAATATTCACAATACATTGAAACTTGTTTTACTGGTCAAGATTGATGGCTGATAGTAGGACAAACTTGGTTAATTATGTTCATAAAACCATAGGGGACTAAACACCCCTATTAGATCGAAATAACTGTTTGCAAGGTAGGATCTGAACTGTTTCACAACTCAGGAAATATTTGTTTTACTCTTTTGAAAATATCTTTAAAGCATTGTGGTTAACTTGTAATGGATAAGTTGGATTTGTAGCAGAATGTCTAGAAAGGTGGAAAAAGAGCACAATATCCTTTTAACAAATAATTGTGTCTTCTCATAATGGATTTTAATAGATATTAAAATAGCCAAAGTGTATTGCCAAGAAAAAAAATCTCCAAGTCCTTTCACAGTGACTATCATTCAAAATTGATCCACAATAACATTCTTTTGGTTTGTTCTGAAGGTGTAAAGAGAGCATGGGTTAGATATTCCTCTCAGTGAAGGAGTAGTGCCAAATGTTCATTGCAGTAGCATTTATTAACAAACTTTCTGTGAGATCTTGACACTGGAACGTATGTTATTAGAGAGCAATTTTAACATAACACCCAGAGTATGGGGCTCTGGAATTGATATGAACAGGACAGGAAGTTATACATTTCTGTAATCAGAAAATCAGATTTTCAATACTTCACTTTAAAATCATGCTGTATTACTAGTGAGTAAATAGAGTCATAGAGATGTACAGCATGGAAACAGACCCTTCGGTCCAACCCGTCCACGCCGACCAGTTATCCCAACCCAATCTAGTCCTGCCTGCCCGCACCCGGCCCATTTTCCTTCAAACCCTTCCTATTCATATACCCATCCAAATGCCTCTTAAATGTTGCAATTGTACCAGTCTCCACCACATCCTCTGGCAGCTCATTCCATACACATACCACCCTCTGCGTGAAAACGTTGCCCCTTAGGTCTCTTTTATATCATTCCCCTCTCACCCTAAACCTATGCCCTCTAGTTCTGGACTCCCTGCTCCCAGGGAAAAGACTTTGTCTATTTATCCTATCCATGCCTCTCATAATTTTGTAAACCTCTATAAGGTCACCCCTCAGCCACCGATGCTCCAGGGAAAACAGCCCCAGCCTGTTCAGCCTCTCCCTGTAGCTCAGATCCTCCAACCCTGGCAACATCCTTGTAAATCTTTTCTGAACCCTTTCAAGTTTCACAACCTCTTTCCGATAGGAAGGAGATCAGAATTGCATGCAATATTCCAACAGTGGCCTGACCAATGTCCTGTACAGCTGCAACATGACCTACCAACTCCTGTACTCAATACTCTGCCCAATAAAGGAACGCATACCAAACTTCTCCTTCACTATACTATCTACCTGCGATTCCACTTTCAAGGAGCTATGAACCTGCACTCCAAGGTCTCTTTGTTCAGCAACACTCCCTAGGACCTTACCATTAAGTGAATAAGTCCTGCTAAGATTTGCTTTCCCAAAATGCAGCACCTTGCATTTATCTGAATTAAGCTCCATCTGCCACTTCTCAGCCCATTGGCCCATCTGGTCCAGATCCTGTTGTAATCTGCGGTAACCCGCATCGCTGTTCACTACACTACACCTCCGGTTGATTTCTTTCCTCACTATCTCCCTGGGTCCCATCCCCCCAACTGACCAGTTTAAATCCTCCCAAGCAGTTCTAGCAAATTTCCCTGGTGGTATATTAGTCCCCTTCCAATTTAGGTGCAATCTGTCCTTCTTGTACAGGTCACTTCTACCCCAAAAGAGATTCCAATGATCGAAAAATGTGAATCCTTCTCCCATACACCAGCTCCTCAGCCACGCATTCATCTGCTCTATCCTCATATTCCCACCCTCACTAGTTTCAAGCACTGGGAGTAATCCTGATATTACTACCCTTGAGGACCTCCTTTTTAAATTTCTGCCCAATTCTCTGTAATCTCCCTTCAGAGTCTCAACCTTTTCCCTTCCTATATCATTCGTTCCAATGTGGACAATGACCTCTTGCTGGCCCCTCTTCCCCGCGAGAACATTCTGCACCCTCTCTGAGACATCCTTGATGCTGCCACCAGGGAAACAACACACCATTCTGCTTTTTTGCTGCTGGCCACAGAAACGTCTGTCTGTACCTCGGACTACAGAATCCCGTAACACAATTGATCTCTTGGAAGCCGATGTACCCCTTGTTGCATTAGAGCCAGTCTCAATACCAGAAACTTGGTTGTTCGTGCTACGTTCCCCTGAGAATCCATCACCCCTGTATTTTCCAAAACAGCATACCTGTTTGAAATGGGTATGTCCACAAAAGACTCCTTCCCTAGGTGCCAACCTCTCTTACCCTTCCTGGAGTTAACCTATCTATGTGACTGTATCTGAGACTTCCCCCCCCCCCCCCACCCCCAACCCCCTTCCTAGAACTGCCATCTATCACATACTGTTGCTGTTGCAAATTCCTCATCGCTTCTATCTCTCTCTCCCACCGATCCACTCGATCTGATAAGATTCGCATCCAACAGCATTTATGGCAGATATAATCCACAGTACCCTTAAACTCTCTTTAACCTCCCACATCTGACAAGAAGTACATATCACCGCAAAGGCCATTTTTGCTCCTTCACAATCTACAGACTCAGAAAATAACACCGTCTTATTCTTCTACAAAACACTGCACCAGGTCAAATTAAGAGCTATGGCTTATATTTTAAATTTAATCAAGAGACTTATCTCCAAAAACATATAATCAAGAAAAAACCCACTGTACTCACGAATACAGCCTTTCCCTTGGACAGACTTAAAACAACAATTAACTTATCTGATTCTGTGTTGTGAACTCGCCCAAACTGGTTCCTCCAAGATTAGTTGTGAAATTCACTTTATTAGTTTTCCCAGATGCACTCTGATGTCCAGTGACACATGAATTCAAACCGAGCAAGGGCAGGTTCTCTCTCCCTCTCTATCTATCCCTCTCTCTCTCTCTCTCTCTAGCAGAGAAAGAAGCTTCAGGCCAGCTCATTAATAACTTAGTGAAATATTTTGGCCCTCATATTTAAGTGTGTTTGCAATTGGTGTTACCCACATTTCATAATTTTTACATTTTTCTGAACGTTAACTGTTCTGACTTCTGCATGACTACTGTGAGCTATGTTGTGGATTATAAAAAGTAAAATAAATTGACCTGTTCATTAAATGTGTCCCACAGACATGGTGTTATAAATGGTTTTTCAGTGAAGTATTAATTCAGAGTCCATTTAGCCTTTTGATTGTAGGTATATTGTGTTCAATTATATTAAATTCAACTACACAAATTTGAATATATTTACTGCATTAAAACTCAAAGTACTGGAAAAACTCAGTTCTGGCAGCACCTGTGGAGAGAGACGCAAAGCTAATATTGAGTCTTATTTGACTGTGTTCTTTGAAAATGAAGTGGGCTGGAAAGTAATGCTTTTTATAGTGTGAACAAAGGGGGAGGAGGAACAAGTGGAACAAATTGTGAGGCCCAGGACAAAGGTCTAGGTGCAAAGTGTGTTTATGATAGGTTTAAACAGAAGAAAGTAGGTTAGCTCTGCTGAGAGTAAACCCAGTGCATACAAGACAATGATGTAGCAGGGGTGTGGTGTCATGAAAGGCGTATAAATAAAATGAAGAACAAAGTTAAACAGAAATAGGAACTGCTGGAGAAGCTCAGTGTCTATGGAACATCTGTGGAGAGAAAACAATGTTAACTTTGCAGGTCCAATGATCCTTCTTCAGAGGGTTGCTTTACTTCTGGTTCATGCTCGTAGGTTTATTGAACCCAAATGAGCACTGAAGGCTAATAAGTGCCAAAGCAGACAATAAGGCACTGTTCCTCCAGCTTGTATTGGACTTTGCTGCGGCACTGCAGCAGACCTAGGACAGAAATGTCAGCATGAAAACAACATTGTATTGATATTGGGAAGGGTTGGGGGTGGAGAAGAAGTATTAGGAGTGAATAACAAACTTTTGGGTTGTCCTTATTTTCCACCCCACCAGTCTCCATACTCATCATCCTCCACCATTTCAACACCTCAACAGATGATGTGGTGATGCACCAAACAGATCCCAACCCCTCCCTTATCAGCACTGAAATACTTGTCCTTTTGCTTACACCCTCATTACTTTCTAAGGCCTAGATTAAACAATGATTTCCTTGTACTTCTTTCAGTCTAGTCAATTGCATTTGCTGTTCACAGTGTGACCTCCTCTACACTGGTGAGACCAAATGAAAAATGGGTGACCACCTTGTGGAACACCTTTACTTTGTCCATAAAAATTGCTTGCCATTTCGATGATTCACCTTGCTCTCATGCTAATATTTCTGTCTTACACCTTCTGCAGTGTGCCAGCACGCAAAGCATGCTGAAGGAACATCACCTTAATTTTTGCTTAGGTACTTTTCAGCATTCAGGACTTAATATTGAGTTCAGTATTTCATAGAAAGAACACTGCCTTTCATTTTGATTAAATCCCTTTCACCATCAATACGTTCCCGTCCTCATGATTTGTTTACATGAGTTTCCTCTCAGCAGGGTAGTATGGTGGCCCAGTGGCTAGCACTGTTGCCTCACAGTGCCAAGGACCTGGGTTTGATGCTGCCTTCGGCCGACTCTCTGTGGGGAGTTTGCACTTTCTCCCCATGTCTGAGTGGGTTTCCTCAGGGTGCTCCAATTTCTTCCCGCAGTCCAAAGATGTGCAGGTTAGGTGGATTGATCATGTGAATTGCAGGGTTACAGTTGAGATGCTCTTTGGACGGTCAGTTTTGACTTGATGGGCTGAATAGCCTGCTTCCACATATGGATTATATGATAAAGCTAACCTCAAAATGGCTCCTAACCAGACTTTAATGATCAACCTGGTGCTCTAAATAATCAATTCCAGCCACCAGGTTTGTAGCAAAAATAAAATTCTTGGCAATTTCTCAACAATAGAGTAATTTTAACAGAAAAAACAATTAAACAAAGTAATGTAATTGATGTCTATAACTTCAGCCCATCCACTTTCCTTTTTCTGCCCCCTGCTTGAAAGGCCTCCTTTACCACCATGCACTGGTCAGTTTGCCCATCCTCTCTAGAAATATTTTCTACATCCACACAGGGAGCAAGTACCTCATACCCTTTGCACAAGGTCCAGAGCTAAATTCAGGATTGGTCAACCTCCCTCAGTTGTAGTCAAATCTTGCTGTCCCGGAACAGTGGCCAGATTTGAAGTACTTAACCTCTAAGGTGCGACAACCTCCTGAAACACACCAACTAGGTAATTCTCCCCCTCCCTGATGTGTTACAATGTTCAATTCTGAGCCAGAGTTCCTCAAGCAACCAACTGTTACTACATATTTAGTCACAATGACCACAAAGGGGTCCACCAGCTGTCACATCATGCAGGTTCAACACATCATCTGGCCCCTCATCTCTAAATTATATAATTCATTTTTAATTTGTATATTTAAATTTTCATGTGGTCTTTAGTTTTTTAAATTTGTAAAATATTTCTCCAACTTACCTATAATCTAAAAGCAACTTGGAATAAATATTCATATTAACAATAACTTCACAGCAAATGAACTTAAAGCTTTTCTCTCATTCTGTGGGCTCCTGGTTTATCTGTAGGACTCAGGCATCAGATTTTAAACCAGCTCCTCTTTCTCCTTGTGCTCCAAATTCCTTAAAACCTTGTTTTGATATTAAAGAACAGAAGTATTCACCATGAAAGTAAAGGAGGGACAGATCACCACCTCCCTGTTCCGTCAGAGTCCTTGTTTCATCAAACTCCAGTTACACTCATATGCAACAAACAGCGCTGAACAAGGTCTCTTTTCATGGCCCCCAATTCAAAGGCTTCTGAAAAAGAATTAAACTGATTATCTAATTAACTAGCTTCAGTTGAGTACCTGGAAATTTCTGTTATAAAGCTGTAATAAACTGCACTCAATCAAAAGAGCAACTTTTAGTTAATTGCTACATTCAAGAACAGACTTATTTTTAGATTGAAAATAACTAATGAAATAAATTATTCCTGAAAACGTATCCCTTGAGACTCCGTTTCACCAAACTCCAGTTACACTCTAATGCAGCAAAACAGTACTCCGTTGCAGACAACGCAACACTGAAGTGTGCTTTTTGCTGTTAAGTAGAAACCATGAAACGCTGATAGAAAAAATATTTTCTTTCCCAAATGTTGTCATCCATCAGTTAGTGCTGATGCCCCAATAGTGAGACAATCTTCAGCTGCTCTCTGCTTGTGCAGGATTTAAGGTAGGGAAAGTATGATATTAGACCATAAGATATTTAGAAATAGAACAGGAGTATGCTATTTTTCCCGGTAAGCCTGCTGAATAGGATCATCGCTGATCCAAAATTCCTCATATAAATTTTCCTGCCCTTACCATATAATTCTTGATTCCCATACTGATCAAGATTCTGTCTATCTCAGCCATAAATATACACTAATACTCTGCTCTCACAGGTTTGTTTGGCATGGAATTCCAAAGACACTCAATCCTCTGAGAAAAGAAATTTCTCCTCATCTCAGACTTAATTTCACACTCCTTTATTCTGAGACCAGGCCGTCTGGTCCTGGACTCTCCCATGAGAGGAAGCATCCAGCATTTGTTCAGTCAAGCCCCTTAAGAATCCTATATGTTTCAATGAGATAAACTTTCATTCTTCTAAATTTCAATGAGTAGAGTCACAATCTGTGTAACTTCTGTTCATAAGAAAATCCCTTCATTCTGGAGATCATCCTAGTGAACCTTCTCTGAACCGCCTCCAATGAAATAGCCGTTCCCTTAAATAAGGGGACCAAAACTGCTCATAGTACGCAAAATATGGTGTGACCAGCAACTTACAATTTCTCTGTTTTATACCCCAATCCCATTGAAATTAGGGCTAACATTCCATTACCCTTCCTGATAACCTCTTGCACCTGTGTGCTAGCTTTGTATGTTATATGTAAAAATATCCACAAGTACCTTTTGTGTTGCAGCTTTCTGCATGTTTTTCCCCATTTAAATAATGCTCTTAATATTGTTAGAAAAGATGGGCCACCCATTGTTCTTACTGGCATCTTTCCTGTTTGGCACTGGTCATTGATAGGGGTCATTACAGAAAAGTGGTATCTGCTAAAATGATGGATATTGTTTGACAATATACTTTGTTAAGGAGCCATCTTTCAACTTATAGCAAATTAATCTTAAATGAAAGAACCTTTCTTCTGACACAATTACAGTACTCAAAGAAATAGTGAATTTGTTTTAATCTGTGTTAAAGCTTTGTGAATCATCTGTGGTCTCTTTACAATCACAGCAATATTAGTTTTTCACCCATTTTTGCCGTGCATCCACTTACATCAGCAACATAAACGTAAGGCAAGAAAAGCCAGTGCTGGAAATATGCAAAACAGAAGATAGTAAGTAACTACGTGTAACTATAGGAAACATTTTAGATTTAACTTCCTTAGTCAGAACTGGGAAACACAACAGGGAACAGTGAAAGGATCATAAGCAAAGCAAAGTTTGTGGATGACAGGGATAGAAGATGAAACGTGTTCCTGTAAGAGCAGAGATGACTGTAAATTGTTCAAAAGGAAACTAGGGAATGATTAAATGTCTGAAGTAAAATTAACATGGGATAATGGGAAAAAAATGATAAAACAAATGTACAGAGAGGGAAATTATGAATCACCAGGGAGGTGAAGGTGGCACAGTTGTGAAATGGAAACAGGGAAATGTGGCAGTATTTGAACTAAACATTAAGTATTATTTTGAACAGAATACCACCAGCCCAGTGTTCCTATCTCAGCATTCCAAGACTCAACTTTTTCCCATCCAAGTAAACATCACTTTCTTATCCCAAGTTAACAGTATTTGTTACCAGAAGTTAAGATTAAAGTGAACCCTCAATAGGAACATTAAAACAATCCTACAACAAGGCAGTGTGACATTTTGGCAGAGATCGTGACAGGTAGTGTTTCATATAGTGAAGCCGGGGAAAATGGTGGGAATAGTGATAATGTCACTTGATTATAATCCAAATCCCCCGACTAATGATATGGGAAACTCAAAGCAAAATATTGTGAATTGTGGAAATCTGAAACCATTTTTGATTATGCTGGAGAAATTCAGCAAGTGTGGCAGCATCTATAAAAAGAGAAACAGGATTAACTTTTCAAGTCTGGCAAGAATCTTCTTCAGAATTGAGGTAACCAAGTAGAAATTGCAAAATTGTAATTACTATTTTAATTACAAAGCACTGAAATTCAGTGTGGTGTTGAAAAATTTACATCTTTTGAATTATAATATTCAAGATGAAACATTACTTTGAGTGTGTTTAGTTTGAAAAGACAGTGGAGTTACACTTGGTTTATACAAACAGAATTAGACCATACTCAGTAGCTTATTTTGAACAGCAAATATGGACTGTTAACTGCAGACACTGAAAGCTCTGATCTCTTTCTCTTTCCTCTGTCTCAATCTGGAAAATAGTACTGGTGAAAAAACAACATGGAGAAAACACAGCTTACTGAGAAATCTTACTGAGATTTATGCAAGCTTCACGCTCACAACTCGACAACACTAAAATCTTTAAGATACAGTTGCCTTTATCTTCATTCCTATAATGACATACTTCACCCATTTATTTCAGTTTATTACCCAGGTGTGTATTGTCCTGAAAAGAGGAAAAAACAACTTTTAATACACACATGTATATTAGTGACTCGTTTAAAAACCTATTTAAACAGCCCAGCAAAAATGGTTGCTATAATCATGTGGCTAGACTTAGCATTAACCTTCCAGGAAATTCTCAGATGTCAATGTCAGCCAGTCCAAGTTCCTGAATCCAACTGCCTTTTTAACCATACACTTTGAATTAGTAGTCAGTGCTATTCCATTCAACGTTTACTGACAATATTAACAGCTCTAACTTTAGGCTGTAAAAAAGGCAGCCCAAAAACCAACCAGAGAAACCCTGTGAAAAGCAACCAACCACCTGTATTTAGGATCTCTGCAAGTAAAATGTTTCAGCAAATCTTCCTCAGAACACTATTGAAGCGATTTTCAAAGAGAGGAAGCTGTCTAGTTTGCCAAACAAGCATGACCACAAACAAAATCCAGACCGTAAACTCCAAGTTTTGAACTTTTTGATTTGATCGTAAAAGCACGGATATTGTTAACCTGCTATACTTGGCTTGTTTTGTACTTAAGTTGTTCCCAAATAAATAAATCTGTTTACTCATTCTGATTATATCTCTCATATATATTTGTAACTGTGCCTGTTTTGTGAAGTATCCCTAATGTCTGAGTTAGTGTGAACTAAACCATCCTTCTGGCTCCACTTTATATGGTGGTGTTGGAAGGCTATTTGTGTGACTGTGCAGTGGTGTACCATATGGATCAGTGCTGGATCCCTTATTGTTTGTGATATTTATAAATGATTAGATTAAATGTGGTATGAATGATAATTAAGTTGGCGGGTGACACAAAGAATAGCTAGGTAGTTGACAGTGAGGAGGTAAGTTTTAGTCTGCTGGAGGATATAAATGGATTGGTCAGATGGGGAGATTAGTAGCAGATGGAATTTAACCCTGATAAGTGTGAGATGATGCACTTGGGAAGAAGGAGCAAGATAAGAGTACTCAATGAATTGCAGGACACTGGGAAGCTGAACTTGGGTCTTGGGTTACTTGCCATAGATCCCTGAAGGCATTAACAGGATGGTTAAGAAAGCTTAGGGGACACTTTAATTTATTAGTAAAGCATCACATATAAGATCAGGAATGTCATGTTAGAGTTGTAGAGGATTTTGTTTAAGCCACAGTTGCAGTGCCACAGCTGTAGTATTGTGTACAGCTCTTGATCATCCACTACAGGAAGAATGTGATCACCACTGGATGAGATACAAAGAAGGCACACCAGGATGTTTTTCGTATTCATTCATGGAATGTGAACATCACTGTCCAGGCTAGCATTTATTACCCATTCTTATCACCCAGAGGGGAGTTAAATGTCAACCACATTGCTGTGGGTGTGGAATCACATGTAGGTCAGACCAGGTGAGGTTGGCATTTTCTTTCACTAAAGGGCATTAGTGAACCAGATGGGATTTTCTTGAAAATCAACAATGGCTTCATGATCATCAGTGGACTCCAAATTTCAGATATTTGTTAAATTAAAATTCCCCATCTACCATCGTGGGATTTGAGCCTGGGTCCCCTGAAACATTACTTGGTTCACTGGTTTAATAATCTAGCAACACCATCACCTCTCCACCTGTTGCCTGGGCTGGAGCATTTTTACCATGAAAAGAAGCTGGATAAGCTCTGATGGTTTTCTTTAGATTGAGGGAGGATCTGATAGAGATGTAGGAGGTTATAAGGGGTATGGACAGAGTGAATAGAAAGCAGTTATTCCCCTTGTTTGAAGGGTCAATAACAAGAAGGGCATAATTTCAATATAAAAAGCAGGGGGTTTAGAGGTGATTTGGATAATTAACCTTTTTCATCTAGAGTGGAATGCACTCTGAGAGGCTAGTATGGGAAAGTGGGACAAGTATAAGTACAAGTGTATTTTTGGGCCTTCTCTGTACTGTATGATTCTTCTACAGTGTTGTTATGGTCTTTAAGAAATCAGAATGCACAATCAAAGGAAGTTGGAATAACATGCCCTCTGAAAGAAAGCAGAACATTAATCATTGCACCACAAGAACCATGTTTTTTATTTTGCAACTGCTTAACCAAAGTTAATTGAAGAATGATGGTTGTATGCGAAATAAGAAATACAACTATTTATTGCATCTGACCAAGAAGACCTTAAAGAAATAGGGGAGGCAATCACCCCTCCTCACAGCAGTATTTATTTTAAAAAGGCTGAATCTTCCTATATTTTGGTGAAGTGTCAATTTCAGGGAGTTTCGTGCAGAGCTTCCCTCCGTGAGGCCTGGCAATTTTTATCAAACAATTCTCCACTGCTGCCTTTATTTAGAATGCATCCCATATCCACAGCGCTGCTCTCATAATCTTGTGCTCATCAGAGGCAGAAGAGCTTGCAGATGCTGAGATGTTTCAACGTTCATACTGTAAGCACTGTATTTAAATCCTACCTGTGCAGAGATTTGCCTTCAACAGTCCATTGCTGCAAATTCCAAAGAACATGGCTGAGAGAGAGAAGTTAGTACTCCATGCCATACACAGGGACTTACAGAATAGATATCCACTTTCCCCAGAACTAAGAAGACGATGGGACCAGGCATTGCCTGCCTGGTCTGATGTAACTATGCTGGGCCAGTGCAGTAACTGTGGAGGCAATGTCACAAGAAGGTGAATGACGTTCTGCACTCAACAAGGGTAATAGACATGTTTTCTCTCTGTAACCTCATTTTCATTCCAACTCCACCACTGCATCCACCTGTCACCAAGATTCCACAGTCTAACACTCTCATTAGTTAGTGCACAATCTTCCCTTCATGATTTTTACCCAAACTATCCCCATATAATACTAAAACCTTCCCAACTTTCATACTTCCTACTCAGTTCCTTGTGATATTATCATTAACATCTCAAACTACATTCATCTCACTCAATCTTGCCATTTTCTCACTGCAGGAGAAAACAGCTGTCAGTAGGTCTGAAAGAGCCATAAGGGAGATAGGATGGCAGTTATTTGTCTCCTCACCCAAATGAGGAGAAAACACTTTTGCCATGAGTGAAAGAGCATAACTGCTTGTGATGATATTGAAACTTGCACAACCAAGGAAGCTTCATTGTGCTGGCTCCCAATATCCACCATTGTGAACGTATTCTCAACCTGTTAAAGCTTCTACCCTCATTGTGCATCTCATTCCCTTTCTCATTTTATGCAGGCATGAGAGGCAGACACCCAATCTGTGCCTGCAAGAGACTAGCCCTTCTGGACATCAGCTCCTTCTGCATCTTTGAGGGAGAAACAAGTATGGCTATCTCCTACACCGTCCACCAGCTCAACTATTTTCAACTTGGTGAAAATATATAGAAAGCACATCATTGGTATATCTACAAAGCTGGCAAAGGAAGAAATGCCCTCACTCGGAGGATTTCCAGAGACCAGGCACTTGTTCAGCCCATTTTGTAAGCTATTAATAACTGTGCAAATGCACACAAAACACAGGAGATGTAAGTAGTTTTGTCAGAGATATTTGGCAAACTTAATTGGATATTGGAGCAGTCCACCAATGTTCCGGTGCTGTTACCGGCATGCATCTGGCTGTCACCATAAACAGTTTGAACTTCATCCATGGCTGCCATGGAAGCCAAGTCTAGCAGAGCCCTTCAGATTCCAGCTGCCAGAATTGCTCACCAACATACTCTCCATTAGTTTAAAGCCATTGGTATTCACACCAACAGTAAGGTGATCACAGGTCAAGGGACCTCACTCCGAGTTCCATTCCTCTCAATAAGACAGGGCAGTGTTGACAGGCACCCATTCAGAGAAGAAACCACATACCACTCTTCTCCCAGGATGCTTCATAGGTGCCCAGCGCCACCTGCTCCCCACCCCACCCTTCCGATGTTACACCCTCCCGATGCTCCCCCCACTGTGTTGAAGTTCAAGCCAAGAAAAGTATGCCTGGATCTGGGAATGACCCTCTCAGTAGATCTGGGACCTCCAGTCACAAACATCCCCAGGGCCATCCATCCAAACCTTCAAGGCTGACAGGCTCCACTACTAGTCAGGCTCTTTCCATACCAGCTCTAGACACCAGAATAACTATTGCAAATTTGGTCAGTGGCCAGGCAGAGGAGGGTGTGACTATGAGAGGGACAGTAGAAGAATCTGGGAGTTAGTGCTGCCACAGTCTCGGTCCTTGAATTTACCTAACAGATTTGAGATTCTTGCTCTCTGTTTGGATGAGGGGATCTACAGGGATAATGAAGAAACTGATCATAGCATGGTACAAGGAGCCATTAAGGAGGATGGGAAAAAAGAGAAATGTAGTTGTAATCAGGGCTAATAAAATCACAGAAATACTCACTTTTCTGTGTAGCCAGGATCAAGAGTCCAGAAGGCTATGTTCCCTGAATGGTGCCTGGTTTAGGATACCTCATCCGGGCTGCAAAGGAGCCTGGAAAGGATCCAGTTGTTGTGATCCATGTAGGTATCAACAAAATAGGTAGAACAATGAAAAAAGGTTCTGCTAAGGGAAAATGAGATACTTGGAGCTAAATTAAAAAGCAGCACCAAAAAGGTAATAAGCTCTGGATTAGAACATAGAACATAGAACAATACAGCACAGAACAGGCCCTTCGGCCCACGATGTTGTGCCGAACTTCTATCCTAGATTAAGCACCCATCCATGTACCTATCCAAATGCCGCTTAAAGGTCGCCAATGAATCTGACTCTACCACTCCCACGGGCAGCGCATTCCATGCCCCCACCCCTGACATCTCCCCTATACCTTCCACCCTTCACCTTAAATTTATGTCCCCTTGTAACACTCTGTTGTACCCGGGGAAAAAGTTTCTGAATGTCTACTCTATCTATTCCTCTGATCATCTTATAAACCTCTATCAAGTCACCCCTCATCCTTCGCCGTTCCAACGAGAAAAGGCCGAGAACTCTCAACCTATCCTCGTACGACCTATTCTCCATTCCAGGCAACATCCTGGTAAATCTTCTCTGCACCCTCTCCAAAGCTTCCACATCTTTCCTAAAGTGAGGCGACCAGAACTGCACACAGTACTCCAAATGTGGCCTAACCAAAGTCCTGTACAGCTGCAACATCACTTCACGACTCTTGAATTCAATCCCTCTGCTAATGAACGATAATACTCCATAGGCCTTCTTACAAACTCTATCCACCTGAGTGGCAACCTTCAAAGATCTATGTACATAGACCCCAAGATCCCTCTGTTCCTCCACCTGACCAAGAACCCTACCATTAACCCTGTATTCCGCATTCTTATTTGTTCTTCCAAAATGGACAACCTCACACTTGGCAGGGTTGAACTCCATCTGCCACTCCTCAGCCCAGCTCTGCATCATATCTAAGTCCCTCTGCAGCCGACAACAGCCCTCCTCACTGTCCACAACTCCACCTATCTTTGTATCATCTGCAAATTTACTGACCCACCCTTCGACTCCCTCATCTAAGTCATTAATAAAAATTACAAACAGCAGAGGACCCAGAACTGATCCCTGCGGAACTCCACTTGTAACTGGGCTCCATGCTGAATATTTACCATCTACCACCACTCTCTGACTTCGACCGGTTAGCCAGTTTTCTATCCAATTGGCCAAATTTCCCTCTATCCCATGCCTCCTGACTTTCCGCATAAGCCTACCATGGGGAACCTTATCAAATGCCTTACTAAAATCCATGTACACTACATCCACTGCTCTACCCTCATCCACATGCTTGGTCACCTCCTCGAAGAATTCAATAAGACTTGTAAGGCAAGACCTACCCTTCACAAATCCGTGCTGGCTGTCCCTAATCAAGCAGTGTCTTTCCAGATACTCGTAAATCCTATCCCTCAGTACCCTTTCCATTACTTTGCCTACCACAGAGGTAAGACTAACTGGCCTGTAATTCCCGGGGTTTTCCCTATTCCCTCTTTTGAACAGGGGCACAACATTCGCTACTCTCCAGTCCCCTGGTACCACCCCAGTTGCCAGTGAAGACGAGAAGATCATTGCCAATGGTACTGCAATTTCCTCTCTTGCTTCCCACATAATCCTAGGATATATCCCGTCAGGCCCGGGGGACTTGTCTATCCTCAAGTTGTTCAAAATGTCCAACACATCTTCCTTCCTAACAGGTATCTCTTCTAGCTTATCAGTCCGTTTCACACTCTCCTCTTCAACAATACGGTCCCTCTCGTTCGTAAATACTGAAGAGAAGTACTTGTTCAAGACCTCTCCTATCTCTTCCGACTCAATACACAGTCTCCCACCACTGTCCTTGATCGTACCTACCCTCGTTCTCGTCATTCTCAGGTTTCTCACATACGCATAGAATGCCTTGGGGTTATCCTTGATCCTATCCGCCAGGGATTTTTCATGCCCTCTCTTAGCTCTCCTAATCCCTTTCTTCAGGTCCCTTCTGGCTATCCTGTATCCCTCCACTGCTCTGTCTGAACCTTGTTTCCTCAACCTTATGTAAGCCTCCTTCTTCCTCTTTACTAGACATTCAACCTCCCTCGTCAACCAAGGCTCCCTCACACGACCATTTCTTTCCTGCCTAATCGGTACATACATATCATGGACACGTCGTATCTGCTCCTTGAAAAAGTTCCACATTTCCACCACATCCTTCCCTGACAGCCTATGCTCCCAACGTATGCTCCTCAAATCCTGTCTTACAGCATCGTAATTTCCCTTCCCCCAATTGTAAAATCTACCTTGTTGTACGCACCTATCTCTCTCCATAACCAAGGTGAAAGTCACAGAATTGTGGTCACCATCACCAAAATGTTCACCCACTAACAAGCCCACCACTTGTCCCGGTTCATTACCGAGTACCAAATCCAATATGGCCTCCCCTCTGGTTGGACAATCTACATACTGCGTTAGAAAAGCTTCCTGGACACACTGCACAAACACCGCCCCATCCAATCTACTTGATCTAAAGAGCTTCCAATCAATATTTGGGAAGTTGAAGTCGCCCATGACTACGACCCTGTGGCTTCTGCACCTTTCCAAAATCTGTTTCCCAATCTGTTTCCCAATCTGTTTCCCAATCTGTTTCTCCACATCTCTGCTGCTATTGGGGGGCCTATAATAAACACCCAACAAGGTGACTGCACCTTTCCTATTTCTGACTTCAGCCCATACTACCTCCAGAGGCAGATCCCCCTCAAACTTCCTTTCTGCAGCCGTTATACCATTTCTAATTAGCAATGCCACCCCCCCTCCTTTTTTACCACCCTCCCTAATCTTACTGAAACATCTGTAACCAGGAACCTCCAACAGCCATTCCTGTCCCTCATCTATCTATGTTTCCGTGATGGCCACAACATCGTAGTCCCAGGTACCGATCCACGCCTTAAATTCACCCACCTTATTTCTGATACTCCTTGCATTGAAGTATACGCACTTGAGCCCATCTCTGTGTCTGCAAGTAGTCCCTGTCAGTGCTACCTTCTCCACAGCCTCGCTACAGTCTTGGACATCCTGACACACAGCTAGCTTACTTGCTGGACTACAAGTCCGGATCCCATCCCCCTGCCAAATTAGTTTAAAACCCCCCGAAGAGTGCTAGCAAACCTACCCCCCAGGATATTGGTGCCCTTCTGGTTCAGGTGCAACCCGTCCTGTTTATACAGGTCCCACCTTCCCCAGAATGCAGTCCAATTGTCCAAATATCTGAAGCCCTCCCTCCTACACCATCCTTGCAGCCACGTGTTCAACTGCACTCTCTGCCTATTCTTTGCCTCTCTGTCACGTGGCACCGGCAACAACCCAGAGATGACGACTCTGTCTGTCCTAGCTTTTAGCTTCCAGCCTAACTCCTTGAGCTCTTGAATGACCTCCCCACCCCTCTTCCTACCTATGCCGTTGGTGCCAATGTGTACCACGACTTCTGCCTGCACACCCTCCCCCTTAAGGATTCTGAAGACACGGTCCGAGACGTCTCGGACCCTAGCACCCGGGAGGCAACAAACCATCCGAGAGTCTCGCCCATGTCCACAGAACCGCCTGTCCGTCCCTCTAACTAGAGAGTCCCCTATAACTAGCGCTCTCCTCTTCTCCCCCTTTCCCTTCTGAATCTCAGAGCCACAGACCCCTTCACTGCAGCTTACACCTGCAAGGCTGTCCCCCCCCAACAGTTTCCAAAGCTGCATACTTATTTTTTAGGGGAACGACCACAGGGGAACCCTGCACTGCCTGCTTCTTCCCCTTCCCACCTCTAACTGTTACCCAACTACCTCTGTTCTCCGGCGTAACTATGTCCCTGTAGCTTCTATCGATCACCCTCTCAGCCTCTCGAATAATCCTCAGCTCATCCAGCTCCAGTTCCAGTTCCCTAACTCGTTCGGTAAACTAACTGGCACAAATTTAATAAATGAACTCAGACTAAAAGATCCTCCCAGAAGTAGAGATCATAACATAATAGAATTTAATATTCAGTTCAAGAGTGAGAACTTTGGGTTGGAAACTGCTGTGTTTAGACCATAAGATCAGAATAAGGCCATTCAACCCATCGAGTAATTTCCACCATTCAATCATGATTGATATGTTTCTCAACCCATTTTCTCTCCCTTCTAATAAAAACCCTGTGTATCTCTGTCTTAGAGACCTCCAATTAGAATTAACATTAGCTTTTAATGTCAGATATACTCAATGTATATAGTGAAAAGTTTACTTGTCACTACTTAGATTGCTATTTCAGGTACAAAAGTATCTATATACATTCTCTTTAGTTACAAGATTTGCTGACCTCTGGATCCCTGTGGTGTTCCGGGTGGTTTTTGGGGGTGCCCCATGCTTTTCCCAGCACAGTGCTTCTATGTGTCCTATTCTGTTGCAGTAGCTGCAGTATTTTACACTGTTCCTTGCTTTATTCCCTGCTCATGGGGCTGTACATTCCCTAGCAAAGTGTCCCTATTGGCCACAGTTGTGGCAGGATAGTTTTATTCTACTCTCGTCTCCATTCTGGTCGGATGCTTTGTCACGTCTTGTCTTTATTGCAAGAGCTTCTGCCTCCTGCACCCTACTAGCCCATTCAACTGGATCATCATAATCCTGGGACATTACTACTCCCATTTTCAGGATGGCTTGGTGGAGGCTAAAGACTCCATCTTTAAAAGCTTGGATGGATGCCCAGTCCTCCTGATCTGGTTTTGCTTGCCTTGAGCATTCCTGATATACCCTAAATAATCATTCCCCATACTCAGAGACTCCTTCCCTTTAAGTTGCTTAGTGGTCACGTTCTTCAGTTTGTGGGAGTAGTTCCTACCACCCTTTGGATTTCCTCTTTAAAATTGGCAAATGGGCCCTGCTGGGCATCTATGTCAGCTGTAAAGGCGATGGCATGTGTCCACCATCTTTCCCTAAAGTCTCGGGCCACTGTGGCATTGGGTCTGCCAGCTACCTGTCTCCACTTGTCCGCTGGACAAGCTGCCCGGACCAGCTGGTGTATGTCCCTCAGGTATAATTGGTACCCTACCCATACACTATCCAGCTCTTCCCAGAACCTGGTGTTTTCACTCTGGGGCTGTAATTTGCCCAGGGAGGCCATAATCTGCTGCCTCTCCCCTAGGGTGAAGGGTTTATAATTCGCTTTGGGTTTTAAGTCTGTTCCTCCTCCAGTAATTCGCTCTAAGTTGTACTCTTACATGGTTCGTCCAACAGAGGGAGCAGTTGGTCCCTGCTGGATGGTATCATAAGGAGGAAGCGAAACCACGTCTGAGTTCTTGTGCATCCCTCTTAACTCCTGCTCCAACTCTTTTATTCTATCCTCCAGCTCTTTAACTTGTTCCTGGTCCTTTCTTTACCTACTAATGGAGGCAGTCACTTGTTCAATTAGGCCTGCTAATTGATGTACTAACGTTACCCCAATTTTTAGTTTTGTTCCATTTCTGTTTAGCTATCCACTCTCTTGGTTGTGCTAATGTCTGCGATGGATCTCAACCATTTTTCTTCAATTGCTGTGTCAATCCTTGTCTGTCTGCCGTGTATTTCTCAATAAGGGAACGTGCAGTATCCCCCTTAAAACTTTGATCTGCCATTTAGCAGATTGTGTACCTCCAGATACCACCAACAGTAAAGTGTTCCTAACTAGTGGGGACGTCTCTACCCTGGCCAATAATACTATCCCAGCACCATCCATACGAACGTAGCAGCCTCCTAGCAAGGTATAATCTCTACCGGTGCGACTTGTCTACCCTCCCGGCCACCAATACTAATCAGTACCTACCGGTTGGCTGGGAATGCTGGCTCAATAGAATGTGCTCTCTACTGGTTGGAGTTCTCTACCCTCCTGGCCACCTCTACTCACCCAATGCCTCCCGATAGCCCCAGAAACCTACCTCTAGCCAGGTGTGCTCTCTATCGGTGGGACCTTTTACCCTCCCAACCACCACCACTAGTTGTGTCGTTCTACTATTGACTGACAGAGAATCGCGGTTACTCACAGCGTTCATGCTCCCCTCCTTGGTAATATGCACTCCATTGAGGTTTAGCTCTTGGTCAGAGTGGTCAGCTCCTCTTCCTCACCACATTGGAAATTACAAGTACAAACAGCACCCAGCTTTTAACTTAAACTCTAACTGGACTCTGCGTTGTTTGCCCCTACAGAGTCCAGTGTTACCTGACTTTGCCACTTGTGCTTCGCAACTTGTAGTGCCCTCGGTGCCTCAATTTCCACTTCAAATCCCAACCTTCATGTGGAGGGTGGTGGGGCTACCCCTCTTAACAATCAGTGTAAGGCAGGGTTATTGAGACAGGTACTACCATGTCCTCTGGCTGTTTCAGCACAAGTAGCAGGTTCTCACAGCAGTTAATACAGTTAACACATTCTCCACTGACATGCACTTACATTTTTAACTCAGTATTATAACAAATTAGACATTACAATCGGTATACCTTTTAAATTGTCCGTGGCCCAGTCTGACTCTTCCTGTTTGTGGGTACAAATTGATTCTTAGTCTGGTTCTCCGATCGTGGCCTTCGACCAGGGCACCAATAATAAGAACCCTGCTCGCAGTGCCAATTGTTGTGAAGAAATGACCAGAGTCCGAGTCGGGATTCAACGACAGAGTTTATTGTGCAAGGAAATACCGGAGCTCCGGGGAGAGAAAGACACCAACAGCACAGTGGTCAGCTGCGAGTCTTCTCTCAACCTGGAGCACATGTCAAGATACTTTTACACAAATTGTGATATAGTAGGCCAGTGATGAGGTTATTGTCTCTGTAACATGGTTTGTTTATTGTAACCATTGCAAAATCGTTGATAGTATACTTTTTGCAATCATTGTCAGTTCTAGTGCAGCCTTTGTTAATTTGAGTGCGGTCATTGTCAGTTTCAGCACTGACATTGTCAATTTCAATGTCTGAGCAGAAGTCCATTACAGTAGTAATGGGTGCTAATCGCTCTTCCTGAAAAGAACGATTACTGCAGCACTGGCCACTAGCACTTTGTATTGAGTTCGTATCGAAGTAGTTAGCAATTCCATCAAAGGTGTTGGCTGGACCTAGGCGGGCAGTATACGCTACTCATGTGTGTTCTGTCCCCCACCTGCCTTAAGCTAATCAACTAGATTGTGAGTGTATTGTGCTGGCATTCTGGTGGCCCCAGGCAATATCTGTGTTTGTTCTGTTGTCTGTTTCCATATTGTGGTCTGGCAGCCATCTTGTGTATCAAGTGGCCAACTTATGGCTCAGTGGCCATCTTGTCTGTTCGTGTGCCTCGTGTCACCCTGTCCCAATGCCATCTCCCACTTCACTCCCATTCAGAAGCTGAAGAAGAGAGGAGAGCAGCCACTCTCCCAGCTGTTTAATGTCAATACAAACAGTTATGCAGAGTATAGTATGCTAAGTCTATGTGACATACTCTGTCTGGGGTGGACTGCAAAGCCCCTTTAGATCAGTCCAAGATTCTAAAACTCATCTTGAGGAGGCCCCATCATCTGCTCCACATGATCCTTTTGCAAGAATGGGCCACTTTATATCTGTGCATTTCCTCAGGGGGATTTTATCATGGAGCCATCAATCATGATTGCAAGGGTAGCTGTTGTTCCTCAGGAATCACCCTTGTAAGACATATGCTCCTGGTAATGAAAAAGGAACCTGCGAGTTATCAAGGGTATAAATCCTCGATACATGGAGACCTTCAACAACTGCCCTCTGAAAAATTACACCTTAATCAGCACATACCATGACATTCACATACATTAGATGATTATAATTTTAGCAGGATTACTTCCATTTTGCAATCTTAAATCACTCAAATGCAGCATTCCATATAAGAGCCTATGTTCCAACATTCATACAGATCAATGTGAGAGGTTAGCAGCTCTGCACCATTGTACAACTGAGAAACCTTTGGAATGTTTTTGGGAATTATTGTCCACAGGTAACACTTTAAAGATTTCCTATGATCAGTTTTTCTTCACAATCTTACTAGGATTAATTTGTAATAATCAATGACATGGTCAGAAAACAATAAATGCTGGAGCTCACAGCGGGTCAGGCAGCAACCATGGAGAGCGCAAGCTAACATCTCGAGTCAAGAGGACTCTTCGTCACTGCTCTGTCTCTGTTCATAAATAGAACTCTCCAACCCAAGCAACATTCTGGTAAATACCCTCTGCTCACTCCTCTTATAGTCTGCAAAAAAAAGCAACATGTTTCTTAATTATGTTATGCCACTTATAAAATTCTTGCCACTTGAATTCACAATAAAAGTAAGATGTAGAACATAAAACATAGAACAATACTGCACAGAACAGGCCCTTCGGCCCACGATGTTGTGCCGAACATTTGTCCTAGCTGTATTCTGTTTACAGTAATCGCTAGGCTATTTACTGATTCTAATTCTAGATATTTTGAATGAAAACAAACATGCTGAAAATAATTAGAGATCAGGTAGTACCTAAGGAGTGAAAATAATAGGGCTAACATTTCAATTACAATTTTTCCTCATTCACAGGATATGGACATTCCTGGCAAGGCCACAAATAGTGCTTTTGAACTGTTGCCTTGCAAGCCAAGCCAGATAAGGACAGCACATTTCCTTTCCTAAAGGACTACAGTGAACCAATCAGGCTTTTTTGACGATCGTTTCATGGTCACCATTCGACTAGCGTGTAACTTGAGTTTTATTAATTGAACTTCATCAGTTGCTCTGTAGAGATTTGAATCCATTGCCCCAGAATATTAATCATGAGCTCTAGATGTCTTGCTCAGTGACATTATATTTACCTCAACATCACACTTATAGGGATTAAAATGAAGTACAGATTTAATCCATGCATGGATGTTATGTTTCAATTATACAGAGAATTGGCGAGACATCATCTTGATTACCATATACACAGTTTTGGTCTCCTTATTTATGGATGGATAAAAATGCATTGGGTCAGACGCGGTTTGGTAGATTTTGTTATAATTTAGAAGAATGACAGGAGGTCAAATTGAAGTAAATGATATGTTAAAGGGGATTGATACAGTAGACTGAGAAAGGATGTTTCCTCATGTGGGGCAATCTAGAATGAGAGGTTTAGGATAAGGGGTAGCAGATTTAAAATGGAGATAAGGAGAAATTACTTCTCTCAAAGGACTGTGAATGTGTGGAATTCACTACCCCAGAGCATGGTGAATGCTGAAACATTAAGTCAATTTAGGGAAAAGATGGACCATTTTGAATCGGAAATGGCTTGAAGAGTTATGAAGAGTAGGCAGGAGGTGGAGTTGGGGCCAAAATGAAATCAGCTATGATCATATCAAGTGGCAGAACAAGTTTGAGGAGCTGAATTGCCTACTCCTGATCCTAGTTCTTATGTTCTTAATACCTGAAATAAACGGGTTGACTTATAAAGAATGAAAAGACAGGCCGAGCTTGTTTTCATTGGAGTTTTGAAAAGCAAGACATGATTGGATAAGACACTGAATGATCTTGTCAAGGTGGAAATGGAAACGCTTCTTCTTGTGAGTGAATCCAAACGAGGGGATACTTTTAAAATTAGGAGTCCCCTTTTTAGTACAGTGATGAGGTGAATTCTTTTCTTTCAGAATGTTGTGCGACTTTCAAGCTCTCTACTTCAGAAGATGGTGAGGCTTTATTTTTAAAGCAGAGGTAGTTGGCTGCAGATGGGATGTTGAATTCAGAACTCAAACCTGGCAGAGCAGGTTCGAAAGGCTGAGCTTCTCCTAATTTAAATGTTCGTATGCATGTTGATGAGATTCTAGCTTGTCAGTCCAAAAGGAGAAACCATCACCACTGTCCTTGGATTTTGATTATGGTTTCAAACAGTTAATTGCTCAATATCATTTTCAGGTTCACTTGTGCTGCTTCCTGAAGGCAAATGATATAAATGTTTGATCACCTTAATAGGTTTGTCAACATTAAGGAAGAAAGTTGTAATAAAAAGTGTCAAATACTTCAAACTCATTTAAAGAGAGATGTGTTTACAAAAACAATTTAAATCGAGACCGATTACTGCTTTAAATTTAAAATAGTGCTTTTGCTAGTGATTAAGAACTAGATGTTACAAAAGAAAACCATTATAGTAAAGTTATCAGGAGCAGCACCCTGAAAGCTAGTGCTTCTACATAAACCTGTTGGACTATAATCTGGTGTTGTATGATTTTTAACTTTGTATACCCCAGTCCAACACTGGCATCTCCAATTCAAAAACAGTCATGGCTTAGTGGTGTTCATCTGGACTGCTTTCATTCTTTAAAGCAGTTTCTTGTTTTCTCCATAGCCCATGGGATCAGAGCGGATGGAGATGCGTAAGCGTCAGACATTGGTGCAACAGGAGATGCCGGGCTCTGCACAACCACAGCAGGGTGATGGGAACCGTGGCTCCAATGCCTGCTGTTTTTGCTGGTGCTGCTGCTGCAGCTGCTCATGGTACGTCTTTCAATCTATTATCCCCGAACTCTGGAGAGTGACTGGAAGGTAAATGTTAGCACAAATAATCTATACTCACATGACTAAGCATCAGCTATCAGACTTTCCTAGAAACTAGCGCTTAAACAAAATGTGCGTAATTTTTAAATTAAAAACCATTTCACATTTTATTAATCTGTGAGGAAATAGGATAGATTACAGCACAGACCAATGGGAACTCATTTGTCAAACTCGCAAGAGCCAGTCAAAAAGCAAAATGCAGATAATGTTAACAGGGAATCCCCCTATCTACAAACTTTCAACTAACGCGTAAATGCGATCCCATACAAGGATTTAATTTTTAAGATCTGAAATATGAATATTTCCTATAGTTAAGAATGGCTATTTTATATTGTCCTGCATTGTACAGTATTCAAATTTGTGAACAAACCAATTCCGAAATGGACTCAAGAACGGAACCAGTTTGCAACCTAGGGCTGCCTATTCATTTCATTCAAGCAGTTTGCCACTGCAACTTATACAAAATGTCTATAATTTGTATTAATTTTTTTTCTTAATCCACCAAAAGATCAAATCAGATTGCTAATATCTTTAGTTCCCGGCATTGTTTAACACAGCAAACAATGAAGTATAGGCTGGGAAAGCAGTGTGGAATATGCGTATATACTAATAACATAGTATTCCAAATCATTAAACCACCTACCTCCCTAATTTCCTATGGGCTAGAGATAGTGAAAATGTCTCAGTTGCCAAACAAGAGAATAAACCTCTCTCTCAAAGATGGATACTGTCGTTAACCAGCTCAGTTTGAAGTAATTGTGATCCCTGGCCTCTCAACAAAACCAATGTCTGGGAATGAGTTCAGGTTCATCCTATCAGTGTCAGAGGCTAACAGAGAGTCAGAAATACCCCATAATATCTGCAATTCATTCAGCCTGCAATGAGATATGTACTTTTGAGAAGGTTAAAACAGGTTTTCGTCCACATGTACCGGAGCCTGGCCCAAGGCAGAAGACTGGATTATTTCAGAATATTGTGGTCCTGCAAACCTCCATTCCCATTTAGAAACCTTCTAAAGTTTCAGCCTAGTGTGTTCTTTCTTTACTGCCTTCAGCACGTCAGATTAAAAAACACTATGTCTTCATTTAAGTCAGCATGATGTGATGAAATGTTAAGACTTTAGCAAATATCCTGAGGAATATTAATTGTCACATTCTGCAAAGAGGAGAATATTATGTTTAATTCTACCCTCTGACTCCTACATGCCAATCATTTACAGATCCATATCCCAAGGTTACATATAATCTGTGTCCTTTCTAAATGTTTAAGGTGGTGGATGGGATACCATTTAAAGTTGGCTGCTTTGTCCTGGATGGTGTTGAGCTTCTTGAATGCGTTTGGAGTTACACTCATCCATCTGAGTTAAGAACATTTGTGTCTTATAAATGGTGGGTTGAAAAGTGCGCTGTTGGAAAAGCACAACCAGTCAGGCAGCACCTGAGAAGCAAGAGAGACATGTTTCGAGCATAAGCTCTTCATCAGGAATGTTCCTCGGATGTTGCCTAACCAGCTGTGCTTTTCCAGCGCCATCCTTTTCGACTCTAATCTCCAGCATCTGCACTCCTCACTTGCCCCTCTTAAAGATGGTGCACAATTTTGGGAGTAAGGGGGTGAGTTACATGCCACAGAATTCCCAGCTTCTAACCAGCCTTTGTAGCCACAGTACCATGTTGTTGATAATGGGGGATATCTGCGATAGTAATGGCATTGAATGTCAAGGGAAAGTGGTGACATTTTCTCTTGATGGTCATTGACTGGCATTTGTATGGCACAGAGGATACTAACCTCCGAATAAGCCCAAACCTGAATGTTGTCCAGGTCTAGTTGCATAAGGACATAGAATGTTCAAAATCTAAGGAGCTGCAAATGTAATGAACAGTCCTTTCTCATCACTTTTATGGAATTTTAGCAATTTCTGGGAGTCCACTTAGACAACATTCATAGCTAGCTATGTGCTTACAAATTCAATGGAACTAGTGAGACATGGCAAATCCTTACTGACTCATTATGACATGTTTACATATGTTCAACTGTTCAGAAACTGTTTTTGACAATAAGCTGCAATAATTTTCCACAATTTATGCAAGACTGTGAGTTCTGAATCAATTTCCTGCCTTAATTATGGAGGGGCATTTGCATTTTAACTGAATGGAACAACACATGAATCTAGAGAATTTTGAAAAGCGTACATCTACAGCTTTGTAACCTTTGTTTGTTTATTCTTTCATGGGATGTGACTCGGAAAGCATTTGTTGCCCATTCCTAATTTTCCAATAGGAGATGTGGCAAGCACCTTCTTGCCACTACAGTCCTTATGGTGTCGGTACACCCACAGTGCTGTTGGGAAGGGAACCCTAACATTTTGATCCAGCCCCAGTGAAGGTACAGTGATATTGGCTAAAATTGCAATAATGATTAGGTAGGATGGAACCCACAGGTTTGGTGCTCAAGATTGATGCTTTGCAATGTCCTGTTGGAGGCTTGATTAGTTGTTGTAGTATATCTTGTAGTTGGTGCACACTACTTCACTGTGTGTCACTGGTAGAGGGAGTAAATGTTTCAGATGATGGATTTAAGGTTGGCTGCTTCGTCCTGGCTGGTGTTGAGTTTCTTGAATGCGTTTGGAGTTACTCTCATCCAGCTGAGTTAAGAACATTCCTCATTTGTGTCTTATAAATGGTGCACAATTTTGGGGAGTAAGGAGGTAAGTTATGTGCCGCAGAATTCCCAGCTTCTGACCAGCTCTTGTAGTAACAGTACCATGTTGTTGATAGTGGGGGGGAGTTCTGCAATAGTAATGCCATTGAATATCAAGAGAAGGTGTTAAGATTTTCTCTTGATGGTTATTGACTGGCATTTGTATGGCACAAAGGTCACTTGCCAACTATTAAGTCCAAATCTGAATGTTTATCAGGTCTTGTTGCATGAGGACATAGACTGTTCAAAATCTGAGGAGCTGTAAATGTGCTGAACAGTTTGCAATCACCCTACAAATGAATGTCCCACTTCTGACCTTATGATTGAAGTAAGGTTATTGATGAAGCAACTGAAGATAGTTGGGTTAAGACACTACCTTGAGGAACACCTCAATAACAAGAGGGTAGAATGTTAAGGTGAAGAGCAGGAGGTTAAGAGGGGATTTGAAGAATTTTTTTCACTCAGGGTGAAGGGAATCTGGAAAAGAATGCCTTCGAGGGCAGTAGAGGTGAGAAACTTAACCTATAAAAAAAATATTAGGGAAGGTTGGAAAGTGGGAGGAGTGAAGTTAGGTCAGCACAGACCCGATGTGCAGAAGGGGCTCCTCAATGCTGCATGATACTATGACTACATGACACTATGATCTGCCATGTTGTCCTGGGAGGTGAAATGTAGGAGCAACAAGCCCAGAGACTCATGGATGACTAGGAATATTCAGAACTAGATTAACAAGGGAAAGAGAGACGTATAACAGTTGCAAAAGGAGCAAAACAGCGGAGGCCTTAGAGGAGTATAGAAAGTGCTGGGGATAACCCAAGGAAGCAATTTGAAGAGCAAAGAAGGGAGGTGAGAAATTTCTGATGGGCAAGAGGAGATAGAATCCCAAGATATTCCACAAATATATCAAGGGGAAGAGAATGACAATGAAAAAAATAGGGCCCATTTGTGACCCAAGGGACAATTCGTGCAGGAGCCAGATGACAATGATAGAATGTTAAATGAGTACTTCAAATCTGCCTTTACTCTGGAGAAAGAGGATGCAGGTACAAAATTTGAGAAGATAAACTGTGAAGTTCTTAGGTTGATATAAGAAATGCGAAGGTATTGAAGGCTTAGGTGGTTTTCAAAGGAGACAAATCCCCAGATGCAGATAAGTTGTATCCTAAGCTGTTGTGGGAGATGTGGGAGATGAGGGAGCAAATAACAGAGGCCCTGACCCAAACTTTATAAATTGTTTCTGGTCTCAAGGGAGATGCCAAAAGACTGGAAGATGTGAATGTGATTCCACTTTACAAAAGGATTGGTAGCGAAAAACCAGAGGAGAATAGACCAATTAGTCTCATATCAGTGGTAAGGAAATTGCTGAAGAAAATAATGAAAAAAAAAATTAATCTCCATTAAAAGGGCCATGATTTGATCAGGGGTAGTCAGCAGAGGGTCATGCCTAACACATTTGGTGGAAGTTTTGAGGAGGTGGCCAAGTATGTGGATGAGGGTAGGGCAGTAGATGTAATTTATATGGATTTCAGCAAAGCTTTTGATGAGGGTGAGAATAATAGGGGCCATTGTCTCTGGCCTCAAGGGAGCTGCCAGAGGACTGGAAGACAGCTAATGTGATTTGATTGAGCAAAAATAGTGGTTAATGTCCCTTGACCTATCTTTACCACCAAGTCTCACATCAGTAGTAGAGCTGTGGTAGTCCCACATGAAAAACTGATAAAAAAAATAAAGCCTATGGCATCCAGAGTAACTGGCAAGGTGGATCCAAAGTTGCTTCAGTGATAGGAGACAAAGCGTAATGGTAGAAGGCTGTTTGTCTGACTGGAGCTTGGTGTACAGTGGTATTCCGTAAGAATCAATGCTAATCCCTTATTGTTTGTGATATTCATGAATAATATAGATGAGAATATGGGGGAATGATAAATAAACTTGCAGATGAATAAGCTTAGGTTACAGGAAAATGTAAATGGTTCAGTCAGATGGGCAGATCATGAGCAGATCATTGGCAAATGGAATTTAATCCTGATGAATGTGAGGTGATACACATCGGAAGAAGTAACACTTCAAGAGAGGTACAGATTCATGGACTGAAGTACCTCTTCTGTACTGTATGATTCTATGACTACTCCTGTATTCAAATCAGCTTACAATAAAGGCTAACATTCCATTAGCCTTCAATCGTTTGTTACACATACATGTTAACCTTTAGTGACCTATTGACATTGGGCCCTTTGCAATTCTACAATTTCCAACCTCTCACTATTTTTAAAAAAACTACACATCTGTTCTTCTACCAAAGTGGATAACCTCACATTTTTCACATTAAATTCCATTTGCCATTGTCAGATAAGTCTAATAGGAAGAACAGTTGGCATCAGATTAATGAACATAGCAAGACTGGTGGTCTGAAGTGTATTTAATGCAGGGAGTAAAACAGGTAAGGTAACTGAATTTAGAGCCTGGAACTGTGCACGGAACTATGATATTATCACTATTACAGAAACCTGGTTGAGAAGAAGGCAGGACTGGAAACTCAATGTTCAAGTGTTTACATGTTTCAAGAGTGATATAGAGGGATGTAAAATGGATGGGTGATTGCATAACTGATTAAGGAGAATGTCACAGGTGCACGAAGAGAACACATTTTGAAAGGCTCATCCAGAAAGCCCATATAGGTAAAATTCAGGAATAAGAAAGTTGCAATCACTATATGGTGTTATACTATAAGATAGAGATAGAGAAACAGATATGTAAGCAGGTCATGGAAAGATGTGAAAATAACAGGTATATTGCAATGGGTAATTTTAACTTTCCCAATATTGTTTTAGAGGCTTAGGTGAGACAATTTATTAAGTGCAACTGGGAGGATTTCTTGAAACAATATGTAGATAGTCCAACAGGGAAGACCATAACTCATAGGAGTGCAAGTAAGGCCATTCAGCCCATCAAGTCCACTCTGCCATTTAATCATGGCTGATGGGTGTTTCAATTCCACTTACCCACACTCTTCCCATAGCCCTTAATTCCTTGCGAGGGGCTGTACTAGAACTTGTATTGAGGAATGAGCCAGGTCAAGTATCAAAGTTTAAGTGGGGGTTGCTTTGGAACAATGATCATAATTCCGTATGTTTTAAGATAGTTATGGATAAGGGTAAGTCTGGTTCTTAGTTGAAAGTGCTAAATTGAGGCAAGTTTAATCACAATGATATTAGGCAAGAACTGGACAAATTATATTGAGGGAGCTGGTTGAAGGATATCCACATCTGACATTTATCAGAGGTCAGGTCAAGCATGTTTCTGTGAGGATGCAAGGTTTGGGAACCCTGGATAACGAGATACTGAAAGCTTAGTCAAGAAGAAAAAGGAAGCATATGTAAGGTTTAGGAAACTGAAATCAGACTAGGACCTTGAGGAATGTAAAGGAAGCAGAAAAGAAATTAAACAAGGTGTAGGAGGGTAAAAGGGACCATGAAATATTATTGGCAAGTAGGATTAAGGAGAATCCCAAGGCATTTATATATAAATTAAGGGAAAAGAGGGAAGCTAGGGAAAGGATAGGTCCACTGAAGGATAAAAGAGGGAATTTATGTGTGGAGCCAGAGATAATGGGTGAAGTCTTTAATGAGTAGTTCACATCAGTATTCACCAAGGAGAAAGACATGGATAATGGTAATATAAGGGAGTGGTATGTTGAAATTCTATGGCATGTCAGTTTTAAGAAGGACGAGGTTTTTCCAAAACAGTGGGGTAGTTAAGTCCCCAGATGCAGATGGGAGGGATGAGATTGCTAGGGCCTTGACAAAGATCTTTGTATCCTCTTTAACAACAAGCAAGGTTCCAGAAGACTGGAGGATAGCCAATATAGTTCCTTTGTTTAAGAAGGGCAACAGAGATACTCCAGGAAATAGGCCATTGAGGCTTATATCAGTGGTCAGAAAGTTATTAGAGAAGGTCCTTAGGGACAGGATTACTCTCACTGGAAAAGAATGGACCTATTAGGGATACTTGGCATGGCTTTGTGTGGGGCATGTTTCATTTCAAAAATTTGATGAAGTGACAAAAATGATTGATGAGGGTAGGGCAGTAGATGTTGTCAACATGGACTTTACAAAAGCATTTGAACAAGGTCTCTCATGGTAGGCAGGTCCAGAACATTAAATCAAATGCACAGTGAGTTTGTAAGTTGGGTACAACATTGGCTTGGTCCTGGAGGACCAGGGACAGGTGGGGAGGATTTTTTTTTGTCTGACTGAAAGTCTGACCAGAGGTGGTCTGCAAGGATCAGTGTGGCATCTCTGTTGTTTGTAATTTATAAAAATTATTTGGATGGAAATGTCAATTGTCTGATTAGTAAATTTGCAGACAACATAAAATTGATGGAGTTGTGGATAGTGAGGAAGGTTGTCAAGGTAAACAACTGGATATAGATCTGTTGGAAAGTTGGGCGGAGAAATGGCAGATAGAGTGTAATCCTGACAAGTGTAAAATTATGCATTTTGGGAATTCAAATGCAAGAGGAAATTATACTGTAAATGGCAGGACCCTTTGGAGTATTGATAAACAAAGGGATCTTGAGGTGCAAGTCCATAGTTCCCTGAAAGTGACAACACAAGTAGATAAATTTGGATTCTTTTTGTTCGAGCATTGGAGGCTGAAGGATAACCTGATGGAAGCATATAAAGACATGGATAGGGTGGATAGTCAAAGCCTTTTTCCCCAGGACAGAAATGTCAAATAATAAATGACAGAGATTTAAGGTGAGAGGGATCATTTGCAGACCATTTTCAGGACCATTTCTATTTGTAGACAAATGGGATTAGTTTAGAATGGCATCATGGTCTGCACAGATGGGTTTGTTCCTATACTGTACTGTTCAGTGTTCTTGCCCAATTGCTAAGCATGTTCAAATTCTGCTGAAAATATTTTACATCTTCCTCAAAAAATGCTACTGCTTAGCTTGTGTCATCTGCAAATTTAGACATATTACATTTGGTCCCCACACTAAATTATTGATTTATATTGTGAACAGCTGGAGCCCAAGTATTGATGCTTGCAATACCCGATAGTCACAGCCTGCCAGAATGAGGATGACCCAGTTATTCCCACTGACTGTTAGCAAATATTTAATCCATGCTGGTTCAAGGTGTTTTAATATTGCTAATCAATCTTGTGTATCAACCATATCAAAAACTTGCTAAAAATCCAAATATGCTGCAATCAATATGAATTCTGTTGGCAGCATCCTCAAAAAGCTCCAAAACTATGTCAAAGACAATTTTCCATTTTACAAATCCATCTGACTATGCCCAATTAGATTATTTTTTATCCAAGTGTCTATCTTTCACATCTTTTATGTCAGATTGTAGCATTTGATGTAAAAGCTGATAGGTCTATAACTCCCTGATTTTTGCATTGCTTCTCTTTTAAATAATGTGTGACACTTTCAGGCTTCAAATCTACAGGAATCATTCTAGATCCTGTGAAAATTTGGAAGATGATTGTCAATGCATTTACTATCTCTACAGCCATCTCCTTCAGTATTTTGGGATGTAGATCGTCAGGTATCTGGAACTAATCAGCTTTCAGCTCCATAACACCAATTTCTTTCAACTCCTCATTCTCCCTAGTCACTTGAATCTCTAATTTTGTGAGATTATTACTTTCTCTGACCGCATTTTAAAAAATCTTTTAATATTATATAATCCTTACCTTCTTTGTCAGCTAAGATTGCCTGAAATATTTTCACATTTTCCATGTTGAAGGAATGAATTGTTGCTCTCAGCCATGTAATAGTTATTTAGGATTGCCCATTACCTATGTACAGTCATGTCTTTTAATGTATTTTCTCAATTCAGCTCAGCCAACTTGTCTTATGCTTTTGATAATTTCCCTTATTCACATTTAAAACTTTGCCTCAGAATAAACCATCACTATCAACTGTAATGAATTGAATTGAATTGATTGTCACATGTATCAAGGCACAGTGAAAAGCTTGTCTTGCGAGCAATACAGGCAGATCACATAGTTAAGTAGCATAGATAAGTAAATAATAGGTAAACAGTGGCAAAACCAAAACACAGGTACAGGCGGGTGTTAAGAGTTTGAGAGTCCATTCAGTATGTGAACAACAGCAGGGTAGAAACTGTTACAGAATCGCTGGTGCGTGTGTTCAGGTTTCTGTACCTTCTCCCCGATGGTAGAGGTTGTAGAAAAGCATTGCCAGGGTGGGATGGATCTTTGAGAATGCTGACGGCCTTTCCTTGACAGCGGGCCTGGTACCTGGATTCTATAAATGGGAGGTTGGCCTTTGTGATTGTCCTGCCGAGTTCACCACTCTCTGTAACAGTCTTCGATCTTGAATGGTACAGTTGTCATACCAGGTAGTGTTACATCCAGACAGAATGTTCTCAATGGCGCACCTATAAATGTTGGCAAGGGTATTTGCTGTCATGTCAAATTTCCTCAGCTGCCTGAGGAAGAATAGACATTGTTGGGCCTTTGTAACCAGTGCATCCACATGAGTCCAAGAAAGCTTGTTCTGGATGTAAACTGTAATGCCACAGGTGTCATGGTGGACAGTCATTAGCACTGCTGCCTCACGTCACTAGGGCCTGGCTTTGATTCCAGGCATGGATGACTGTCTGCGTGCAGATTCTCCCTGTGTCTGCGTGGGTTTCTGCCAGTTTTGTCCCATAATTCAACAATCTGCAAGTTTGGTGGATTGGCCATGCTAAATTACCTTGTGGGGGAATCCAAGATGGTGGCGATCTGAGCAGATCTGCCTTGTTGAGCTCTGCACCCCAGCCAGCTGGAGTGATATTTTTAAACCCCCACTTTACCTTTTTTTTGGAGAGAATTGATGTAAAACAGTTGTGAAACCATTTAAATCTATTTGCGGTGGAGTCTCTATTGTCCGAATGAGTTGGGCAGGGAGTATTTTGTTTGAATGATTGACCGTTCGGGTGACTGGAAACAAGTGGTAGTCTGAGTGCCAGTTGTTCAAGCATTTCTCGATTATCTGGCAATGCACGCCATAATGCCAGTTAGCCAAGAGCTGCTGGTTGTCGAACATCTCTCAGTTATCCAGCTACGCATGCCATAATGCCGTTTAACTGATAACTGAAAGCTGGGTTGCCTGGTGTAATTTTTGCAGGACCTTGAGATCTTATTTGGATTGTCCGGGATTTGGATGGTTGATGTTCAGATAGTCGAGGTTCTAGTGTAAGTTCTTTTTGAGCGAGCGAGGATGATGAAAGGAAAGCATACAGCCAAGCCCCAACACACGGGGACACTCGTGGCAATCCGAGGGATGATGAAGGGGTTGATGGAAGACAGTCGTACTCAGCTGGAGCGGATTTCGATCATGCTACAAAAGCATGAGAAGGAGTTGGAAGGGCTCAGGAAATGAGTTGAAGAGGTCAAGGGGTGGACTGCGGCGTTGGAGAGCAAAGTCAAGTCCCCAGCGTGGCATATCCAGGCCATTGAAACAAGTCTGGGCCTTGACTGAGCAGATTGATGATCTGGAAAATCAAAGTAGTAGGAGAAATATCCGGATTATTGGGCTGCCGGAGGGAATGGAAGGTGGGCAGCGAGCAAGCTTATTTGAAAACTGGCTGCCACAGTTCCCTGGCTGGGATGCTGAGGTGGACCGGGTGAAGGTTGACAGAGCTCACAGAGTTGCGGTGTGCAGATTCGGTCTGGATCGGCATCCCCACACAGATATGGTACGATTTCAAAGCTACAGAAACAAGCAGAGAATCGTGGCATCTTCCAGAAGGATGGGAAAAGATCCATAAGCCCTGACTTATCAGGGAACTAAGATAATGTTTTTCCAGGAATTTTCTGCAGTGGTGATCCGTAAAAGGAAATGGTTTCATGAGGTCAAAAGAAAATTAAGGGACCTTGGTATTTAATATTTGATGAGACATCCAGCAGCACTTCGTATTACTCATGAGGCTGTGGCATCGATCTGGACAGGAAAATGGATATGTATGTGGAAGATATAAGCGCTGTCTATGGGCAGGGGTTAGAGTCCCCCATTAAGTGCCTTTTGTGTTTTGTAGTTAGTTTAGTTTTTTTGGTTTTTCATAAATGGGCTCGACGAGTCTTCTTTTGTATCTGCTCAACGTACTGTAAGTCACATTTTTCCTTGTAGCAGGTCAAAGATAGTTGTAAAGGATCATGGCTAGCAGCGTTCTTTAATGGTGCACCTGAAATATTAGAGGCATCCATTTGCCAGTTAAAAGGAAAAAGATCTTGTTGAGCCTCAAAAAGGAGACAGTGGATGTTGCCCTGTTACAGGAGACTCACCTTAATGAAAAGGAACACTTGAAGTTACAGCAGGGCGTGTTTAATCAGGTGTTTCTCTCGTCCTTTAACACTAAGAGCAGAGGCTAGCCATATTCGTCCAGAAGAATCTTCTATTTAATTTAATAGATTGTGTTAAAGATGAATATGGCCAGTTTGTTACCCTTAAGGCCCTAAAACATGATGAGGAATATGGTATTTTGAATGTCTATTGTTCTCTGGCCCAACCCCTTAAATGGGGTTGATGCACTTTGCATCGCGGCATATTCTTATCGAGGGGGGACTTTAATTGCCTGTGCTGGATAGAATGCCCAAAGCTTTCGCCACAATCTAAATACTTGGATGATCTATGTGTGGAACTCGGGTTGGTAAATGTTTGAAGATGTCTCCACCCTATGGACACAGTCTTGACATTCTTTTCCAATCCTCATAAATGCCATACGAGGATTGATTTTTTTTTTAACTCCTGCAGCTCTTCTAGATTCAGTGATATCTTGTTCAATTAGGACTATTGCCATCTCTGATCACACAGCAGTATATTTAGTGATTGGGATTAAGGGTAATGCAATGAGTTCATTGTACTGCGAATGGATCCCTTCACCCTCAAGGACAGCAGGTTTGTTAAGTACTTGTCTAAGGAATTTGAAGCATTTTTGGCCACCAACTTGGATACAGCTAGTAATCCATCCATTCTTTGGGAGACTATTAAGGCCTATGCTAGAGGGATAATTGTCTCATACGGACAGTCAGAAGTGACAGAAGGGAGAGCAGCAGCGTCTGCTTGAGGCACGATTGAAGACAGCTGAGGTGGCATATTACAGTAAGCCATCAGTGACTAAGCTGCAGTGGATAACAGCACTTCGATCCACCTTAAGCTCCACGCTTGCGCATACAGGCAGGAAGGAACTTTCCTTTGCAAAGCAAAAGTTGTTTGAGCGTGGTGATAGGCCGGGTAAATATTTGGCATATCTGGTTAGGAAGAAGAATGCCTCCCAATCAATTACTTCTATTGGGGAAGAGAATGGGACTCTTACTTGTAATGCTAAAAAGATCAGTGCAGCATTTCGGAGGTTCTATTCTGAACTGTATCAGTCTGAATGTTGTGAAGATAGACGGGATAAAATGGAGTCTTTTTTTCAGGAACTTGAATCTTCCTCTGTGTGTGCTGAGCAGGTGTCTCTCCTTAATGGTCCATTAACAGCACAAGAGATACAGGAGGCGGTGAGGCAACTTCAAAGTGGTGAGGCACCCAGCCCTGATGGTCTTCCCAGTGAGTTTTGGAAATGCTAGACATGTATAACTATTCATATAGTCATGATTGCCTCCCACCATCCTGGAGAGAGGCTAATACCTCTCTTAGTCTCAAGAAAGGGAAGGCCCCAGAGGACTGTGCTCCTTATAATCCTAGCTCACTCTTAAATTCTGATTTTAAAATTTCATCTAAGACTTTGGCATTGAGGTTGGAAGGGGTGTTGCCCTCTATTGTCAAAGAAGATCAGACAGGTTGCAGATCCTCTAATAATGTTAGGACGTTGCTTAACATGATTCAAGTGTGCCAACAACAATTGGTTCAAGGGTTGGTGGTCTCTTTGAATGCAGAGAAGGCCTTTTTTTATAACCTGGTTGAAGTGTTTACTTGATGGTAAGGGTCCTTTACAGTGATCCTCTGGCAGCGGTTCTCACCAAAGGTATGAGGTCTGATAATTTTAATATTGATAGGGGTAGTCGGCAAGGCTGTCCCTTTTCACCTTTGCTTTTCACATTGGTGACTGAGCCGTTGGCGGAGGTCTTGCATGGGGAAACTGATATAGCTGCTCCAAAGGTGGGGTCGAAGGTGTATACGATTACACTATATGCAGATGATGTTCTTATTTTTCTTTTGAACTCAGCAGTCTCAGTACTCTGTGTGGTACACTATTAATTCATTTGGTTCTTTCTCAGGTTACAAGATCAATTTTTCAAAGTTGGACCCTATGCCTATGGGGAGGTGGGTCTAAGGGGAATACATATTGTGAAAGGTGGGTTCCCCTTTAAGTGGGTACAGGAAGGTTTTCTTTAATTGGGCCTTTCTGTTACCCTAGCTTTGATCAGTTATTCAAGGCTAATTTTGTTCATTTGTTTGACAAGATTAAACAAGACCTTGGGACTCGTGGTGATTCTGTAGACCTGCTGTGGACAGCTCTGCCTAACAGTGTTTGAAACTGGTGTTTTTTGCCATCCCTGGCCAACTTATGTGGTGGAATTATTAGTTTAAAAGCTTACAGAAAACATATTTGTTAATATTTTGGAGTGGGAAGGATGCCGAAGGGAAAAGGATTGAGCAAACAGCAGTAGGGAGGACACTCCACTGCAGCAGCAGGCATACCAGAGACTGCAGCAACAGCAGCCTCTCCTGACACACACACCCCCCACCCCCGGGGACCTGACAGACTCTCAGGAATTGGCTGTGGTGATGGAGAGACTTACCTTGAAAGTTGCAGCTGCGAGTGGGGAGATTCGTGCCCAGGTCCAGCCTAACGCATCCATGCTGCAGAAGCATAAGCAGGAGATCCAAGGCCTCTGGGAGCAGCAGGAGGAGGTGGAGGGTCGAACTAAGGCCTTGGAAGCTGCAATGGAGTCCTCATCCAGTGTGATCCAGATGCTGGAGCAAGAGGTGCGGGCCTTGCAAGACCATATCGATGACCTCGAAAATCGAGGTCGGAGGATAAATCTCCGAATTGTCGGGCTCCCTGAAGGTGAGGAAGGTGAGCAGCCAGTCAGCTTCTTTGAAAGCTGGCTGCCAAAGTTTTTGGGCCTTCACATTGAGTACAGCAGGCTGCAGATTGAAAGGGCTTATCGGGTTATAGTGCACAGGTCAGGGCTAGTGCAGCGTTCCCACTTGGTCCTAGTGCACTTCCACTCATATATAGACAAGCAAAAAGTAGTAGAAGCTTCCAGATCCTTGGGAAAAGATCCACACGCACTGTTGTACAACGGGGTCAAAAGTCATGTTTTTCCAGGATTTCTTGGCAGCTTTAATTCGAAAGAGGAAGTCCTTCGATGAAGTTAAAAAGGAGCTGAGGAACCTGGGCATCCAGTACTCCCGCAGAGCTCCGTTTCAGCCAGGAGGACTCAGTTTATACATTTGACTCAGCAGATAAAGCTAAAAACTTTGTAGACAATTTAAAATAGACGGACTAGCCTAAAGAATGCGGTTAACATTTGTTCTCTTTTCCTTTTTTCCCCATGTTTTCCCTTCATTTTTTTATTCCTTTCTTTCTCCCTAATAATTTCTTTCTTGGAAAGGGGGAAAAAGAACTTAGAATAAGTTGTTCCTATTTTCTTAAATAACTGGATTTTCTGATGGGGAATTTTGTGGATGTTCTTTGTTGTCTCCCCTTTTTTTGTTTGTTCTGTTTCTCTTTTAGTCACAAGTAGGGGTGACATGAAGCCAGGGATGGGTGGAGTCCTCATCCTGACTTTGTCTTTTTTCTGTTGATTTAAAGTTCATCTTTTTTTTCTGGCCTAAGGCTGGGGCACAGTCTGGGTTTGAAGAAGCTGTGAAGGAGGGGATGGATAGGGTGAGTGCCCCCCTATGGGCAGGGGAAGTGTCTTCCATTCAAGGTTTTATAGTTGGTTTTCTTTGTAGTTTTTTGGTATTAATAATTGTTTATAGTTATGGTAGAGTAGTTTTTGTGTGTGTATGTATATATATAGTTCTTAGACTCTGAGTCTTTATTTACTTGTGCTCGGCACTTTGTAAGCAGCATTCTCCCTCCTAGGAGTTCAAGGGTCTCTGAAAGTGGGTATGGCAAAGTGTCTTATTAAATGGTGCACCTGGAACATCAAGGGAAGTCATTCACCTGTTAAAAGGAAAAAAGTGCTTTTGAGCCTTCAGAGGGAAAGGATTGATATTGCTTTGTTGCAGGAAACCCATCTTGATGATGGAGAACACCTAAAATTACAACAGGGGGGTTATGACTGGGTATTCTTTTCATCCTTTACTACTAAAAGTAGGGGAGTGGCGGTATTTATCCAGAAAAATCTTCCGTTCACATTATTAGAGCAGGTGAAAGATGAGCAGGGATGGTTTGTGATACTTAAAGCCCTGATACATGGGGAGGAATATGGCATTTTAAATATCTACTGTCCTCCGGCGCATCACCTCAAATGTTTAGTTAGTGCTTTCTCTAAGCTGAGTGCTTTTGGAACACGGTACATTATTATAGGGGGGGAAGGATTTTAATTGTCTTTTGGATCCAACAGTGGACAGGGTGCCTTGTGGGCCCCCAACTAATTCTTCGCAGGCTAAGCAGGTTGTTGACTTATGCGAGGAGTTGGGGTTGGTGGATGTTCACCATACCGGCAGGGACATCACCTTTTTTCAAGCCCACATAAATGTCACACGAGGATTGACCTCTTTCTAGCTCCCTCAGCCCTTCTGGATTCGATTATGGGTTGTAAAATTGGGATATAGCTATCTGTGATCACGCAGCAGCATATTTGGAGGTTAAGGTGAAAAGTGAAGGGTTAGGCTTGCGGCATTGGCGTTTGGACCCTTTTCTCCTTAAGGATTCCAAATTTCTGGAATACGTTTTGAAGGAGTTTCAGGAATTCTTGACTATCAACTCAGGCACGGCTAGTAGTTTGTCTATGCTATGAGGGACTGCTAAGGCCTTTGCTAGGCGATTAGTTATTTCCTATTCAGCTAGCCGGAAACAACAGAAGGAGGAACAGCAGTGTCTACTTGAGATGTGGCTGAAATCCACCAAAGTGGCACATTTTGTGCAGCCTTCGGTGACTAAGCT
Organism: Chiloscyllium punctatum; assembly: GCF_047496795.1. Classification (NCBI taxonomy): domain Eukaryota; kingdom Metazoa; phylum Chordata; class Chondrichthyes; order Orectolobiformes; family Hemiscylliidae; genus Chiloscyllium; species Chiloscyllium punctatum. The sequence goes on from NC_092743.1 coordinate 71,316,696, forward strand.
ACAGCGGATCACAGCCCTCCGAGTTGCCTTGAATTCAATACTGATACAAAACACAAAGAAAGAACTAGCTTTTGCTAGACAAAGGCTATTCGAATATGGGGATAGGCTAGAGAAGTATATAGCGTACCTGACTAGGAAAAAGTGTGCTCCCCAATCCATTACTGCAATCAGAGACAGCGCCGGGGTCCTTACATGCAATGCCAAAAAGATTAATGAGGCTTTTCGGAGTTTTTAATCTGAATTGTATCGGTCTGAAGGTTGTGAGGACAGGAGAGCTAAAATGGAGCCCTTTTTTAAGAACCTGGACCTCCCAGGGGTAACCTTGGAACAGGCCTCTCTCTTTAATGCCCCTTTGACATTCAGGAAATACAAGAAGCAACTAAGCAACTTCAGAGTGGGAAAGTGCCTGGCCCTGATGGTCTCCCGGGTGAGTTTTATAAGGAGTTTATAGGGATTCTGTCAGGGCCGATGTTGGAGATGTACAATCACTCCTATATGCATGAATGCCTAGTACCATCTTTGAGAGAAGCTAATATTTCCTTAATTCTTAAGAAGGAGAAGGTTCCTGAGGATTGTGCCTCAAACAGGCCTATCTCTCCATTAAATTCGGATTTCAAGATTCTAGCCAAGATCCTGGCGCTGAGATTGGAAAGTGTGTTGCCCCATATTATTAAAGAGGATCAGACAGGCTTTATAAGGGGCCGTAGGTCCTCTAATAATATTAAAATGTTGCTGAATATGGTCCAAGCATGTCAGCAACGATCGATTCAGGGGTTGGTGATTTCCTTAGATGCAGAGAAAACATTTGACCGGGTGGAATGGCCATCTCTTTTTTATGTCTGGTCGCGGTCATCACCAACGGAGTGAAGTCTGGGAATTTTAGGATTGGTAGGGGTAGTCGGCAAGGCTGCCCCTTCTCACCATTGTTGTTTACGTTGGTGATAGAGCCGCTGGCAGAGGCCATTCGTCAGAACATCCACATAACCACTCCGGAAGTGAGATCGAGGCCACACAAGATTACGCTGTATGCGGATGATGTCCTTCTGTTTTTATTGAACCCGATGGCCTCCGTATCCCATTTGATATAACGTATCAATTCATTTGGGGCTATTTCCGGATATAAGATTAACTTTGCAAAATTGGAGGCTATGCCTTTGGGGAACCTTAAGAATGTACTAGAAGTTGAAGGTCCCTTTTAAGTGGTCACTGGCAGGATTCCAATACCTAGGCATTTTTATTACCCCCAAGTTTGATCTGTTATTTCGGACTAACTTTGCACACTTGCTCGACAATATAAGCGAAATCTCCAGAGATGGAAGGCTCTTCCAATTTCATGGCTGGACCAAATATCTCTCATTATGATGAACGTTCTTCCTCGTTTGCTTTATCCCGTGCGTATGCTCTGTATAGTATTTCCCAGGTCGACGCTGCTGAAGCTTATGGGATGGTTTGATTCCTTTGTCTGGCATTGTGGGCGGTCCCTCATGCAGTTACCTCAAGGAGAGGGAGGAGTAGATTTCCCAGACATTAGGAGGTATCAATTGAGTTCCCTGCTGTCCTTTGTCTGCGATTGGGTAGGTAATGAACCAAAACAATTTGGCCGGATATTGAGGCCTCACAGGCAAAGTGTCCTCTTATTAACCTGTTGTTCATGGATAAGATGAGGACCGTTTTGGACCACTGCTGGAACTCCATTGTCATTAGTACAGTCAAGGCATGGAGGGCGATGTGTCAGAGGGAGAGTTGCTTATCCAAGACTTCGCCACTTACGCCTATAGTTGTTAAGCCAGGATTCTGACCAGGGATGATGGTCTCAGGGTTCAAACTATGGGCAGCGAGAGGAGTTTCTAGTTTGGGAGACTTTTTTGAGGGGGAAATTATGATGTCTTTTGAGCAACTGAGCCGCAAGTACGGGTTGTCCAGCAGAGATCTTTTCCATTTTGTCAGGTTAGGGATTTCATCCAGAAGACTATGCTTCTCACTAAGCCCTATAAGCCCTTTACGAAGAGGTTGTTGCTACGTTCCACAAGCACCCTTTCAGTTAGTGCCCTCTATTGCCTGCTGGGTGGCAGGGCCTGGCAGGATATTAACCATTATGTGAGGTCTGGGAGCAAGAGCTAGGAGTGGAGATTTCTTCTGAAACATGGGAGAACATATGGGAGAATGCTTAAAAGATCTCAATCTGTAATAGGACATGTGCTACGCAGTTAAAAGTTATGCACAGGATTCATCTGGCACCAGAATGTCTGGCAAAGTTTTAAAAAGGGGCATCTTCAGCATGCCCCAAACGTAAAATAAGTGTAGGTACTCTTACCCATTGCTTCTGGACATGCCACAGGCTCCGTGTTTATTGGAGCGCTGTGGCGGGAGAGATAGGGAGGGTAATGAGGACTGAAGTCAAAGTAGATCCGATATCTCTTCTCTTAGGTCTACCAAATTTACCATCTTTAGACAGGCATGGGAAGAAATTATTTAATATTCTTGCATACTGTGCACAGAAGAATATTCTGGTGAACTGGGTGTCTCAGAACCCACCGGGCTTGCTGGGATGGCAGAAATTAATTATGGAGCACATTCCCTTGGACTTTTTTTACAAACATGGTGCACCACACAACAGACCATTTTTATAAGACATTCAGCCCTACTTGAGTTATTTGGATATAGATTTGTCAGTTATCTTAACTAGGGCATTTGTTTAACCAGGATGGTTAGGTTTGTCAAGCCCTGGGCCATGGAGGGAGTCTCCTGAGTTAATACGGGTATATATACAATGCTCCCGTTCCTCTGTTTGGGAGCTTTGCACTGAGCATAGCTGTTCTGCATTTGTTTTTGCTTTTCTTTTTTTTTGATCTATTAGTTATTTACTTTTTTATTGGTGTTGCTTTGCACAGTGTTAGGGTTTGTTTTGTACTATAGGGTAGGTTAGTAGTTAGTCGACAGTAGTTGTATTGTAATTTGAGTTTTGCTTTCTTTTTATTATACTGATGTTTTTTTATTGATTGAATTTTTCAATAATTTTATATGTTTGTAAAGTTAAAAAAAATTTGCTAGTAAATATATTTACAAAAAAAAGACCATCAAAGATGGGGGGGGGTCCTTCCAATATCATGGTTGGGTCAAGTTGCTCTTATTAAAATGAATGTTCTTCCTTGCTTATTGTACCTTTTGCAGATGCTCCCTTTGCTCTTTCCTAGGCAAACATTTCAGAAATTGAATGGCTGGTTTAGTTTTTTTTATTTGGCATTGTAAGTGGCCCCTTATTAAGCTTGTGAAACTGCGATTGCCCCAGGGATTGTGGGGAGTGGACCTCCCGGACATTAGATGACGTCAACAGAGCTCCCTCCTATCTTTTGTAAGTGACTGGGCCTGTGGGGACTCGGCGTCGATATGGTTGGACATTGAAGCCTCCCAGACGAGTGTCCTCTTATCAACATGTTGTTTTTAGACAAAATGAGGGCAGTTGTGGAACATTGCCATAATCCAATAGTTAATAACACTGTCAAAGCACGGCAGGCAGTAAAGCAGATGGATGGTAATATGTCTAAAGCATCTTTTCTTACTCCCTAGTTGGCATGCTGGGTGATCCTGGGTTTAAACTTTGAACGGATAGGGGAGTCGCTTTTTTGGGGGGCCTGTTTGAAGGTGAAATGTTGATGTCATTTGATCATATAACTCAGAAATATGGATTGCCGAGTAGGGATTTCTTCCGTTTCTTTCAGATTAGAGATTTTATCCAAAAGGAAACCATGCTTTTGTCTAAGTGTTATAGATTTGATATGGAAAAGAGGGTGCTTCAGGCTAAGAGCACTCTTTCAGTGAGTACTTTCTATCATTTGTTGGGGGAGGTTCCTAGAGTGACATTGAGCATCTACATGAGGTCTGGGAGAGAGAGTTAGGAGTTGAGATCACTTCGGAAACATGGGAGGACATTTGTGAGAATGCAAAGAGGATTTTGATGTGTAATAGGACCCATGCGATGCAGTTAAAGGTTCTTCATAGGACTCACCTGGCTCCAGATCATCTTGCAAAATTTAAGCAGGAAGCATCTTCAATGTGCCCCAAATGTAAAATAAATACAGGTACCCTCACTCATTGTTTGTGGTCCTGCCACAGGCTCTAGGCCTATTGGAGCACTATGGCAGGAGTAACAGAGAAGGTCTTGAGGACTGAAGTCAAGGTAGACCCCAGTCACTTTGCTCCTGGGTCTGCCCAATTTACCTCACCTGGATGTACATAGGAAAAAGCTTTTTAACATTCTCACTTTTTGTGCGAGGAAGAACATTCTGATGTGTTGGGTGTCTGAGGATCTCCCCTCCCCCCGTAACATGCTGACACAATCATCTTCTAGAAAACCATACCTAAGACACTACAGAAACCTGTTTTCCACAGCTTTAGCACTCAATTCGTTTATCTGTCAATATAGAGTGAAGTCACCCATGAATACTACATTTCATGCTTCTCTCATTTCCTGATTAATACCATACTAAGCATCACCACTACCTACAATCAATGTTGACTATCCCTTCCTGTTTCTTATCTCCACCCAAACAGATTTTACTCATTATTCCTCCTAGTTGAGACCCTATGTTACAAATGTGTTGATGCCATTTTGTATATTAATGCAATTCATCTAATTTACCTTCTTCTCTGTCCTTCCTAAGCAATGAATGTCCTTGAATATTCAACTCCCAGACTTGGTCACCGAATGTCCATGTTTCTGTAATGTCAATAATAATTTTTCTTTTATATCATCTACCTTGTTGCAAATGCTTACATGCATTTTGGTAGATTGCCCTTTTGACATCATGTCACATTCAAGGCATACTCAATGTGTGGCTTTGTTTTTTCTTGTCTCCCTTGCACATTTTATACTTTCTGATACCCCTCAGGTTCCTATTTCCCTGATAAACTAGTTTAAACCAACTCCATCAACACTTGAAATTCTCCCAGCAAGGATCTCAGTCCATCTTGTTAAGATGTAACCCAGTTAGAGCTCCCATCTATCCCAGCACTGATCCGAATGCCACAAAAATCTGATGTCTTCCCTCTTACACCATTTTTCGAGTCACAGGTTCAATTGATTGAATCTTCTGCGAATTCATCCTGAGATTACTGGTCTTGAGATCTTGCTTTTTAATTTCCTTCCTATCTACCTGAATTCTGTTTTCAGGACCTAATCCCTCTTCCTACCTACGTTGTTTGTACCAACATGAACTATGACTTCTGACTGACATCCCATTCCCTAGGATGATGTCATTAAGCCACTCCATGACATCATAGACCCTGGCACTAGGGAGGCAGCACTTCATTCTGTAGTGGAGTTTTAGTCAGCAGAAATGTCTGTCTGATACCCTAACAATGGAATCCTCTATTACTAGTATCCTTTCATCCTTCTTTATCCCCCACACTACTCAGCTAAGATGCGATTCGTGTCATGGACTTGTCTCTGGCTGCAGTCCCCTGAGGATCCATTTGCCCTTATGTATTCGCCTTACGTACACTACTCATATTTAAAATAGAATGCCAATTGGAAACCATGATTTACTCAGGGGACTCCTACACTACACACCTGGTTTTCTTAGATTGCCTGGTAATCACCCATTCCCATTCTGTCTATATGCTTCTTATCTAAAATGTGACCACCTCCCTGTACATGCTATAAAAACTATCCAAATAGTTCTCTGCCTTGCAGATGCACAACAGACACTTTAGTGTCTGCTCAAGTTCTGAAACCCAAATCTCAAGCTTGTGCATCTTTTAACACTTCCTGCAGATGACTTGTCTGGGACACACCGTATGTCTGTGACTTCACACATACTGTAACATATATTCTCCAATTGGCTGAAGTGATTTGCCACCCATAATTCTGAAAATTATTGATTACCTTTAGAATGGTTAACTATTTAAAAAATTACGAGCCATTTAATTTCACTTAAAATCACTTTATTTTTCTTAGGTTTTACTTTATTATCTTATTTTACTTTGACTTGATTTAATTTTACCTCTCATTTGCTAGCGTTCCTTGCCTAAGTCCAAGTAGCTGCAACTTGTTTATAAGTTATACCTTTTTGTAGTTTTAAGTTGTTTAGACTCACTCTCAAACAGCAGCTTCTCACCAACCAAAAAACTTGCAGTTTTCCAGTGATGTTATTCGTACATCTTCTTCACACTGCCCTGTCTCAGTGCCATGGTCAGAATAAAGCCTCTTTGTGCTCTTCATAATCTCGTTTCCTCTTCTCTTGGCACTGTGTTCCGAATGAAGCCACTCCCCTGTCTCTATATTCTTTTTAAACCTACTGTCTCCTCTTTTGCCACTGAGTTCAAAATGAAGCCTCTCTGTGTTCTTTTTTAACTTGCTGCCATGATCTATATTAATGAAGCTGAGGTGGAGAGGGTCGAGAGTGTCAAATTCCTAGGAATGATGTTAACCAATGATTTATCCTGGACCTCACATGTAGACGCGATGGTCAAGAAGGTACAACAATACCTCTTCTTCTTCAAGCAGCTTAGGAAATTCAGCATATCCATAAGGACCCTCACCAACTTTTACAGATGCACCATAAAAAGCATTCTACACAGATGCACAATGGCTTGGTATGGCTACTGCTCTGCCCAGAACTGTAAGAAACTACAGAAAGTTGTGTGTACAGCTATACCATCGTGGAAGCTAGACAATCATGGAAGCCAGCCTCCCATCCATGGACTTCACATTGCTGTGGAAAGGATGTCAACATCATCAAAGACCCTCCAACTCTGGTAATGCTCTCTTCCAACCTCTTCCATCCGGCAGAAGATACAGAAACTTGAGCACATGCACCAATAGGTTCAAGAGCAACTTTTCCCCTGCCACTATTAGACTGCTGAATGGATCTCTCTAACTTCAAATAATACTGATCTTGCTAATATTGATCTTGCTTTGTATAACTCCTGTGCACTGTAACCTTGTATGCCTCATGCCGACTAATTACCGTATGATCTGTATGTCCTTGATAACTATGATTTGCCTTTACAGCTCGCAAAACAAAGCTTTTCACTATACCTAGTCCTTGTGACTACAGTAAATCAAGTCAAATCATCTCATAGCACTATATTATCTTATACTTGCTGTTGACGTCAAGCTGACATGTCTGAGAGTTTCATGTTATGTACCATAGAGCAATCTGATATTTAGTTCTGTCATCAAATACGTGGAATGCATCCCATCACCAGGTTCCAATCCTGTCAAGATTTTGTTGATGCTTAATATCTTTTCTTCTGCAGCTAAATGTAAGATGCTTTTTTTCTTTCATGGAATTTGAGCATCCGTAGCTCAACCAGTTTTTATTGCCTATCATTAATTACCCCAGAGAAAGTTAAAAATCTAACAGCACCAGATTATAGTCCTACAGGTTTATTTGAAAATACAAGCTTTCAGAGCACTGCTCCTTCATCAGGTAGCTAGCTCACAAAAAAGCAATGCCCCAAAAGCTTGTACTTCCAAATAAACCTGTTTCACTATAACCTGGTGTTGTGTGATTTTGAACGTTGCCCACCCCAGTCCAAAACAAGCACCTCCACATCATGGCTACCCCGGAGGAGGGAGTGGCGAGTTGCCTTCTTGAACAGCTGCAGTCCTTGAGGTATAGGAATACCCCATTGTGCTGATAGGAAGTGTTCCAATATTTTCCCCTAAAAGAATAAGGAATGGCAAGTATGTTTTCCAGTCAGGATTGTGTGTGACTTGGAGGGAAACATGCAGTTAGTGGTGTTCCTATGCATCTACAATAATTCTACTTCTACGTGGAAGTGGTCACAGGTTTGAAAGGTATTATCTGACAAGTCTTGATAAATTACTGCAGTGCATCTTGTAGATGGTGAGCACTGTCAGTGAGTGGTAAAGAGAATCAATTATGAAGATAATGGATGAGTGTCAATTAAGCAGGCTACACAGTCCTGGATGGGCAGTCAAGCTTCTTGAGTGTTGTTGAACTGCAGTCATTCTAGGCAAGTAGGATATTTTCCATTAAAATCCTAACTTGTGCCTTTTAGATGGTGGACGGGCATTGGTGAGTTGAGATACTTGCCGCAGTATTCCTAACTTCTGCCTTAATCTTGTGGACACAATAATTAATAGGCTGGTCCTATTCAGTTACTAATCAGTGATAATCTCCAGGATGTTAATAAGTAGGGGGAAACTCAGTAGTGGTAATGCAACAGACTGTGAAGGATATGGTAGAGTCTTTTATTAGAAATGGTCATTGCTTGGCATTTGTTTGGTGTGAATGTTACTTACTACCTATGTACAATGAGGTTATAGATTATGGATTGAATATAATTCTGCTGCCGCTGATAGCCTGCAATGCTGCATGCCTGCCCAGTTTTGATTCCAATTTAGCATGGTGATAATACCACACAACATAACGGAGAATCTGCAAAATCTATGCGATGGTCACTTCTATTAATACTATCATGGACAGATATTCTGTAACAGAAAGATTTGTGACAATGAGATCAAGTAGATTTTTGCATCTTGTTTGTTCCCTCATAATTTACAAACCGTCCATATTATAGAAAAGGAGTACTAGATGTCTTGAAAAACATAAAAGTGGATAAATCCCTGGGACCTGATCAGTTGTACCCTGAAAGTCTGTGGGAAGCTAGGGAAGTGATTGCTGGGCCCCTTACTGAGATATTTGTATCATCAATAGTCACAGGTAAGGTGCTGGAAGACTGGAGGTTGGCTAACCTGGTACCGCTATTTAAAAAAGGTGGTAAGGAAAAGCCAGGGAACTATAGACCAGTGAGCCTGACATCACTGGTGGGCAAGTTCTTGCAGGAAGTCCTGAGGAACAGGATTTACATGTATTTGGAAAGGCAAGGACTAATTAGGGATAAGAAGTCACAAAGAGGATTGATGAGAGCAGAGTGGTAGACGTGATCTATATGGACTTTAGTAAAGTGTTCGACAAGTTTCCTCATGGGACACTGGTTAGCAAGATTAGATCTCATGGAATACAGAGAGAATTAGCCATTTGCAGACAAAACTGGCTCAAAGGGAAAAGACAAAGGGTGGTTATGGAGGGTGGTTTTTCAAACTGGAGGCCTCGGTGCTGGGTCCACTGCTTTTCATCATTTATATAAATGATTTGGAGGTATAGTTAATAAGTTTGCAGTTGACACCAAAATTGAGGTAATCTTCTTTGCTCTCCACTACACCTCCAATTTTGTTCAGCAACACTCTCCAGGACCTTCCCTTTAAGTGTATATGTGTTCTCTGGTCAGGCAACATCCTCGTAAATCTCCTCTGCACCTTTTCCAATGCTTCCATATTCTTCCCAAAATATGGTGACCAGAACTGCACACAATATTCCAAGTGTGGTCGCACTAATGTTTTATATAGTTGCAGCATAATATTGCAGCTCCAGAACCCAATTCCTCTACAAATGAAACCTAACGCACTATATGCCTTCTTAACAGCACTATCAACCTGCGTAACAACTTTCATGGACTCCAAGATCCCTCTGCATATCCACACTACCAAGAATCTTTCCATTGACCTAGTACTCTGCCTTCCTGTTCTTCTTCCCAAAGTGCATCACCTCACATTTAGCTGCATTGTCTTGTGCAGGGCAAAGGTGGAACCTATCAAAAAGTTGCAGTAAGAAGTAAAAAGGGGCGGGGGGGTCGTCGGACAGGGGTGGGGGGAGTGTCAGATGGCGATTCAGGCGGAAGGGCTTGGGGGGGCTGGTGGGGTTGGTGGGCGCGTTGGACGGGGTTTGGGTGGGCGGAGGGGGGTGTTGGATGGCGTTGGAGGGGCGCATTGGACTAGTTTGGGGGCCATGTTAGACAGGGTTGGGGGGCAGCCGGGGGGGGGGGGGGGGGGCAGCATTAGACGGGGTTGGCAGGTGGATGGAGGGGCGTGTTGGAGAAGGTTGGGCGTTGGACGGGGTGGGCATTGGACAGGATTGGGGGGTGGACGGGTTAGGGTGGGCGGGGCATGGATGGGCAGATGGGGGTGGAGGAGCGGTGTTGGACGGGGTTGGGGGTAGCCGGAAGCTTGCGTACATTGTGCTGCTGTGTTGTCTCTTGAACGGGGAGCGGACTTAACAGAAAATTTCAAGTCCCAGAGGAAAGGCATTAAATCATATAACCGAATAATCAATTTTCCGAATGAAATAGTGCCTGCCCATCTCATTCAGATAATCGAGATTCCTCTGTAAAAGCAACCTAAAGGGCAATGTTTTCACACATAGGTGGTTCATGTATGGAGTGTACTGCCAGAGGAAGTGCTGGAGGCTGGTACAATTACAGCATTTCAAAGGAAGGATTTGGAGTGACATGGGCCAAGAGCTGGCAAATGGGACTAGATTAGGTTAGAATATCTGGTCTGCATGAATGAGTTGGACTGAAGGGTCTATTTCTGTGGCCTTTGCCCGAAACGTCAATTTTCCTGCTTCTTGGATGCTGCCTGACCTGTGCTTTTCCAGCACCACTTTAATTTTGAATCTAATTTCCAGCATCTGCAGCACCCACGTCTGCCTATTTCTGTGCTGTCCATCTCTATGACATGAATCAGACTAGTAGCTTTGTCACTTAGAACTTGACCAGCCAGTCAGTAGTGGTGCTGCCTAACCTCACTGGAAGATGGATATTGAAATCCCCCACATAGAATAAATTCTGTGCCTGACCTACCAAGAGCTGCTCATTAGCTGAGTGGGTTGTTAGGAGGCAATCAACTGGAGATTTCCTTGCCCATGTTTAACCTGATACCATAAGATTCCAGAGGATCTGGAGTTCATCTTAAGAATTCCCAGGCAACCTGTTATCAACTGCAAACCACTGTGCCACTACCTCTGCTGAGCCTGTTCTGCTAATGACACAGGACATACACTTGGATGGTAATAGTGGTGTCGGGAACATTGCGTGGGCAGATGATTCTATGAGAATGACATTTCCACACTGTAGGGATTCTATTCTATTATACGTAAGGCTGTTACATAATCATCTATGGGATAGCTCTCCCAATTTTGGCACAAAGCCCCCAGATGTTGATAGAGAACCAAAAGGCCCCTTCCAGCTCTGTGCTTCACTCTGGTTTTCTCGATTCTGCCCTGTTGTGAGGAGGGAAAGAAACGTTTATGAGTCCGAGGAAAAAAATTGAATGGAGCCTGTAAGTGAGAAGCATGACTTTGCATAAAGGTCTGTCAGTGGCAGATAGATGCAGATGGGAGTTGACAAATGTGGCGCTGGAAAAGTACAGCAGGTCAGGCAGCATCCGAGGAGCAACAGAGTCAACGTTTCACGCATAAGCCCTTCACTAGCTGGGAGTGTGAGGTAGGTAATCAGGTAGAGACACTTGTGAGTAGGTTATGTAAATTGATGTGCTCGAGTACACTTAAGAAGGAATTAGAGTGATATACAAATCAGGATGTAGAAATGGTGCTATAGCACTCACCTTCCCTGCAATTAGGTAGATAAACCACTTCCTGTGCTGCATTCAGAAGCACAGTGGCAAGCACTGCTGCCTCACAGCGCCAGAGACCCGGGTTCAATTCCCACCTTAGGCGACTCTCTGTGTGGAGTTTGCACATTCTCCCCATGTCTGCGTGGGTTTGCTCCGGTTTCCTCCCACGCTCCAAAGATGTGCAGGTCAGGTGAATTGGCCATGCTAAATTGCCTGTAGTGTTAGGTAAGGGGTAGATGTAGGGGTATGGGTGGGTTGCGCTTCGGCGGGGCGGTGTGGACTTGTTGGGCCGAAGGGCCTGTTTCCACGCTGTAAGTAATCTAATCTAATCTAAATTGCACTGTATTCTTTTGCTTAACAAAAAAATCTATTTATTCCTGCCTTAAACACTATAAACAGTGTTGCCTTCCTGGATAAAACAGAACCAAATAATACATGCATAGAAATATCCATGCAGTGAGGTGCAGTCATTAATCGTTTTTGAACTTTTTCATTTCTTCCTGATTCTAATGCCTTCAAATGACATGGTGGGATGGTTCCTTTATATACTGAAGTTGGGAGTATGTTATGCAGGTTTTCATCATGCCCATTGCTGGGTAGTTGATAGGAATCCCAGAGATAAGTTAATTAATTGATTGTATTTAAAAAACTACTGATATATGTAATTAATATATTCTCAGTTTCCTGCATGGTATTAAACGTAACTGTCAAGAGCAAGTCAGAGATTGAGCCTTCTGTAGGAAATTTCACAACTCCTGATTCCCCAAAGCCTGTCCACCATCTACAAGGCACAAGTGTGATGCAAAACTCTCCAATTTCCTACATAGGTGTAGCTCTAGCAATAGAGACAAAGTCCAGCACCATCCAAGATAAAACAGCATTCTTGATCAGCAACTCATTACCAACACACAGAGGCAGCAATGTGTACCATCTACAGGATGGGCTGCAGCAACTCCCCAAGACTTCTTTGATGGTACTTTTCCAACTTGTGATATCTATCAACTGGAAGGACAAGAACAGCAGATAGATGAGACCACCACCACCTGCAAGTTATCCTAAAGCCACACATCCTCCTCACTTGGAAATGTCTTGCTGTTCCTTCACTTCACTAGTTCAAAATTCTGTTTCTGATAGCGCTTTGAATAAACTCACATTACATGGATTAGAGTGATTTAAATGATAGATCACCACAACAGATGAAGGTTAGTTAGGGATAAGAGTTGGCTTTGCCATTGATATAAATACTAACATGAATTAGTTGCACCATTTCCATGCCATTGCTTCTGTATAATTAAAACATACACCGTTATATCTCAGTTGTTAACTTAATTCAGCCTAATAGGTCTTCCTTATGACCTTGGACAATCTTCTCATGTCACACACCACCACAATCATCTTCTGGTTTCTACTCATCACTGCGTAGAGGATCAGGTGTTCTGTAGTCTTGTTGCAGTGTGTTTAGGTTTGGGGACTTCCAGTGTTAAACTGCTACTGATTAAATTCATGCTAATTCAATTTCTGGGGAGCTTGTTGATTTCTAATCACAGTTTTCTGTCACTTTTTTTGTGACTCCAACTTAACTAATAGGAAATAGGATGTTAGATACTGTGCCCCTTGCTGAAAGCTCCATTTTTCTGTTTTAGGATTTGCCTCTGACTGCTCTAGTCTATCATTTTTACCCCTCATAAAATAGTTAGAAAGTACAAGTATAAATAAATCTAAGCTTTGAAGAACTTTGCAGCTACTTCAAAGTAGTTTTCTCCACAGTCTTTGACGGCGATGCCAATCCTGCCACCCCTTCCTCCAATGCATTATTTAAGGCCCTTTAATATTTTAATATTTTAGAGTGTGCACATAAGCTAATTAATGAAGTGGAAGAACTCTGGGTAAGACTACCACTTGCAGTTTGTCTCGATGGTCGCCATGTCTTGGAGGTGCTGGTTTTGGACTGGGATGGACAAAGTTAAAAATCACACAACATCAGATTATAGTCCAATAGGTTTAGCCATCAAGGTTCTGAGAGAATAGCCAGGACCATTTGTGAACACGAAAGTGTTCCATTCCCTCAATGTTCAAATTGTTTGCAACTACAGGGCAGGACTTGTATGCTTACTGATGATGTCCTGGGGAATGTTGCTGAACAAAGAAACCTTGGACAGCAGGTCTATAGTACCTTGAAAGTGGAGTTGCAGGTAGACAGGGTGGTGAAGAATGCACTTGGTATCCTTGTCTTTATTGGTCAGTGTGTTTTGCACAAAACATCCTTGGTTATCTGAACATCAATTATCTGAATTACAGATTATCCGAACAAGATCTCAAGGTCCCGTAAAAATGTTACATCAAAGAGGTGTTACTGAAACAGATGTGATGGTCGTGTCTTTTGTTTACAATGATTAAAAGTGAATTTGGATTACCTGCACTGAAGAACGTGTGAAAACGTTACATCAAAGATGTTACTAATACTGTTGTGATGATCGCATCTTTTGTTTATGGTTCTCTAGTTTGATCTCAGTTGGTCACTTTAAACAGTGTTAAAATAATTTTAACATGTAAAAATGACTGACACGCTGAAGGATTTAAAAGTATGGCAAAATCAATGGTGTTTTCATTCACTCCAAGATTTTGTCGGTACATGGCTTGCATGTTGGTAGCTGTAACAATGAAGAGGACACCTGTCCAGATCAAAATGTAACCCCTGAAATCACCGAGAACTGCAGACAGCTGGGATTAGGAGACTTTGTGGAGGCTGAGATCAATGCTTGGGGAAACTGTGACAACGACATCGGAACAGAGACACTCAGTGATGGTCAGATTATCAGCATAGTCACAGAGGAACAGCGGCACTTATGGACACCGTGGATGATAAGGAAAATCAGATATCGAGACCTCCTCCAGTCCCCATTAACAAAGCTATCAATGGTTTGCGACTTTTCATAGAATGGTATGAAGCACAAGATCAAATCAATGCCATGAAGTTGATATATCTGCATCAAATGTTATCACTGGCAAAAACAAAGAAACACAAGCACCTCAAGGAAAAGCAACTAGATTTTTTTTTCGAAAAATAGTAACCGACCTCCACCACAATGTATTTTATTTACACAAAAAGTGATTTTAGTTGTAAAGTAATATGAATTTTTAAGCAACATCCAGTGTCTGTACACATTGATTGAATGAAATAAAAACTCTGTAGACATGTCTTTTACATAATTATGTTCGGTATGACTTCCTTTGTTTACAGTCAGATCAGTTATCTGAACAAAATACTCCCCACCCATTTCAGTTGGATAATCGAGGTTGTTGTGTATAGGAATTGGAAGGTCATGTTGCATCTTTACAGGGCATTGGTTAGGCCACTTTTGGAATACTGCATTCAATTCTAGTCTCCCCACTGTAGGAAATATGTGAAACTTGAAGGAGTTCAGAAACGATTTACAAGAATGTTGCCAGGGTTGGAGGTTTTGAGCTGTAAGGAGAGGCTGAATAGGCTGGTTCTATTTTCCCTGGACTCTCAGAGACTGAAGAGTGACCTTAACTAAGTTTATAATATCATGAGAGGCATGGATACGGTAAATAGCCAAGATCTTTTCCCTGGAGTGGGGAAGTCCAAAACTAGAGGGCATTGGTTTAAGGGGTGAGAGGGGAAGATTTAAAAGGGACATAACTGGGAACTTTTTCACACAGGGTGGTGTGTTATGGAATGAGCTGTCAGAGGAGGTGATCGAGGCTAGCACAATTACAACAGTTAAAAGACATCTGGATGGGTGTATGAATAGGAAGGGTTTAGAGAGATATGGGCTAAATGCTGGCAAATGGGACTGAATTAATTTAGGATATCTGGTTGGCAAGGACAAGTTGCACTGAAGAGTCTGTTTTCATGCTGTCCATCTTGATGACTCTACCACAAAAGGACCATGTTGGTGTGCAGAAGGTTTCCAGAAAGCCATCATCAATTGTTCAATCCCAAATACCTAAACTATTCACTCCACCTAAATATATTCACGGATGGATACTGGGCAATAAGGGCTATCCACTAAAGACTCTGCTGCTCACACCAGCATGGAACCTCAATACCAAGACAGAGGAAGCATACAACAATATGAGACAACAAGGGTGACAATCAAGCAGAAAACTGGCATTCTGAAAATATGGTTCAAATGCGTAGATCATTCTGGAGGAACTTGCTAATATCGCTGTTCAGAAGTCTCCTGCACTGTAGTGGTGTCCTGTGCATTGCATCTAGTGCAGCAGAGAAGAGCTGAACTGGTGAGAGGTAATAATAATGAATGTGTCACCAGCTTTGATGAGGAGAATGAGGTCATACATCTGGACTTAGCAAGCAATGACTGTGCATGTGAATGGATAGTGACCACAGCCATTGGTATGCATTCAAGTGAAACATGCAACTCCCTCATCCTCACATGGGACACTCCATCACTATGTTAGGAGACCCAGAATTAGACCACTCCAAGTATATAGATCATTATCATAGCCATAAATTCATGAACCACCCTTTCCATAATGACTTCTGCTCACAGGTCAATGGGGTGCCAAGAAGCAATATGCTGTCTAAAGTATAGGTTTCAACAAATGTTGTGTTACACAAAATAAATGAGTCACATGTGCAACTTGCTGCATTTGCATGATGTGAGGGCAGGCTGCTGGTTACCCACTCCTTACCTTTCCAAGATCAGGAGCTTCTCCAAGCAGCCATTCATGCATAACATTTCTGATTAATAAGGATCCCTGATGTCAGGCCACCCAGCAATTCATGACACACAGTAATCCTCAGTGTTTAACCTATGCATGGGTTTGCCACATCACTTCACATCTCACAGCTATCATATACATAGGGTGGACATCATAAATATCACCCACATTGGCAGACCTCACTTCATCAGTAAATCACTTCCAGCACTGAACCCATCTTCACATGACCACTTCATGTTGCTCACTTCCTTCAGCTCCACCAACCAAATCTTCCTCATCCTCAGAATACAGAACCTTTCTCTAATTTATTGCAAAGTAAGAAGATCACCACAGAATTAGTACTTGTGTAGCCAAAGGACCCACAAACGAATCCATATCCAGATTTTTGATGCAATAACATTATAACTTCTTGTGCCACAAATTATTTTTGGAAAATTGCTGCACTAGAAATCTAAGTACTTTTTAATAAAAGTAATTGAAAACCATCAAGCCACAACCACTTGAAAATCGGTAAAATACTGCAGATGCTGGAATCTGAAACTAACACAGAGAACACTAAAGAACCTCAACAGGTCTGGCAGCTGCAGAACTGACGAAGAGTCATACTGTACTCGAAAAATTAACTCTGCTTCTCTTTCCACAGATGTTGCCAAACCTGTTGAGTTTCTCCATGTTCATTGTGTTTGCTTCAAGACACAACCATTGATGAACATTCAAATTCAGGTATATTTAAATATTGGGAGAATTGCTTATAAACATATTTGGGAAAACTGGATAAGGCCAGAAAAGCAGTTTATGGATTACAATACTTGATGGACCCAAACCTATATCATGTGATGCTGCCAGCACACGTCATAATATTTGCTAATTTAAATTATAATACCATTCAACTCAGTAAAATATGCACTGTTTGATGGCTGCAAGTCTCAGCAGGTTCTCAAGTTTGTAACGCATTAGTCTGTCTAAAAGCTACTATGTGCTAACTAAAGCCAATTAAGACTGCAGCAGTTGTTGGAACAGTTTGTTAAAGAGAATAAGTAAAAAGAATGAAACTGGTATAAGATGGCAGAGAGCAGGCTCCAAGATTCTCTGATGCAACACTTGAGGCTTTGTTCCTGGAAATGAATAGGAAAAGCAATGTCATCCTAGAGTAGGACAAATACTAAAAAGGCAGTGAGAACAGAAAAACCAATACCTGGAGTCAAGTAGCAAGGACCAGGATACAGTGGCACAAGAAATTTAATGATCTTACAGAAGTGATCAAGGTTAGTGACTGCATCTTCAAATCCCACCTCCTTACAAATGAACCTCACACCTACTCTCACCATTTCATTCAGATATCTGTATTCAATATCAACCATGACTCAACTTCAATTCATACATTCTCATCCTCACCACTGGAAATGTCACATATAGATTGCAGCCTGCATGCACATTCAGATTTGAACTATGACAGCCATATCAGGGAAATACATTGCACCACACTCAGTAAAACACACACCTATCTTAAAGGGCAAAGTAATGCACAACTACAGTCACCAACAGCTAATGAGTAAAGGATACGCTCAAATGCATGTCCCCATTCCAATAGTTTTTACTCATTATATTTGCCACAAATATGTTATTGTATCTATAATTTGGAATAAGGTTAAGAAGTTTCTCCATTGTTACAATATTGTCCACTGTACATCTACCTGCAGAGCAGGGATACCTGAATGTTGACCCAATAGAATCTAAAAAAATCATCTATTCTTGAGAAATTGTTTCTTATAGATTTTAAGTTTCAGAAATGAGGCCTTACTTTTAACCATCTGATCACTCATATCAATTAATAGCATTCTTATTACTGCACACTGATTTGGGTTTAATCAATAGAAAATAATCAAAAGTAGGACTTTAATTCAGTAATATTTTTGCATCAGCATTTATTTGTAATTTTGAAATGTGACATCTATCAATTAAATTTCACATTTTATTCTGTTAAACATTCAGATTTTAAAACTGATGTTGGATGCATAAAAGGAAAATACGTGTCTAAGTTGGTTTTGATGGAGTAGATATGGAATGATTTGATTTTGAGAATCTTATTCTCTCCTTCATGGGCCTTACCCCAATCCCATGTATACTCCTCTGATATAAAAACAGAAAGTGCTGGAGAAACTCTGTAGGTCTGGCAGAATCTGTGGAGAGAAAAACAAGTGGACATTTTGATTCCAGTGATGCTCTGTCAGAGCAGGGTCCTGCTCCTGAGCCCTCTTGCAGTATTGGTTTCCTGATTGTTCCTGCTCAATTTATCAGCTGCTGTTGCTGCAGCTATTAAACCTCCATCCTCTGGAGTGCTTTCCCTTAGCAAGTCTGCCTTGTCACCTCTGCCTGTTTTCCAAAACTTCTTAGAGCATTCTTTTTTCCCCTTTGTTTTTCCCTCTTGTTCATTTTTTATTTTATGTTCATTGGCTTGTAAAACATTCTGTTGTGTATTTCTGTACATGAGCAGCACTATGAATATGCTATCTCACCCCACACAAATCTTCTGGCCTCTGCATCATTACAGACTAGAAATAGGATTGTGACATACATCAGGATCCTGTGGAAATCCTAACATGTGCTCTATCTGGGAATTGTCCAGGAAGTTTTACCTTCAGGTGGCAAGTCCTCTGTTCTCCACAACAGACCACCTGACCTGTCACCCCCACTGATGCCAAGCCAATTGTCCCCAATCACACACCCCCAACATGACAAAACTAACTTGCCAACTCAATGGCAACATAAGTACCCTCGTACTAACGTGATCTGTCTAATCCCTGAACAAATCTTCCCAACAAGAAATCTTCACCTACCTATCCACCTCACCCATTTGCTCACTATCCACATCATCTGCTTATCCATTCAACAAATTCTCCCATTTACCTATTCAAAGACTAAACTTTCTATATGGCAGTCAGTGCCAAAAAAGGGCCTTCTGCATTGATCATAGATCTTTGTATGGAGTCTTGTGCTAAGGGAGTTCTTCAGGATGCTGCATTAGAATTCAGATCTTTATAGATGTAAGCAGGTGAGTGCGCAGTTTTCTGACTGGTCAGTATTGGATCCAGTGATTCCAAAGCCGATTGGAAGATTTCGGTTGATTAAGTAACCAGCTTTACAGGTTAAACAGTGAGATGATAAACAAGAACTAAAATTTGTCAAAGGTGAAATCATTCTGAACTGCTTGCTTATGCAAGTCTTTCATCTTTGATAATGATTATAACACCCCAAACAAACACTTATGGGCATATTGGTTGAAGTAGGCAATAATCTTCGAGGAGAAAGTGAGGACTGCAGATGCTGGAGATCAGAGCTGAAAATGTGTTGCTGGAAAAGCGCAGCAGGTCAGGCAGCATCCAAGGAACAGGAGAATCGATGTTTCGGATTTATGCCCGAAACATCGATTCTCCTGTTCCTTGGATACTGCCTGACCTGCTGCGTTTTCCAGCAACATATTTTCAGCTCTGAAATAGGTAATAACCAAGACACTAATGTGTCCAGCTGCAGCCTCACAATAGCAAAAAGCATCCTCATGGGGTAAATCATTCAATCATTCCAGTCACTTCTTTATCCAACTCACGCATCTCCAATAAAAATTAAAATAATTATTACTCCAATGTTATTATTACTGCATGTTAATTGTGCCCCAGATAGTTACTACCTATACTAATCAATGGTGAGGTTGCAGTTAGATTTTTATGTTGAGTTTGGAAATATTTTTCTGATTCCATGAGAATTCTTAATTTTTTTTAAATATGTCTTTTTGGTGGCTGATGACTGATTAAGAATCCTGGGGAAAGCAGACCCCAGATCAAATAAATGATGGATAAGTATTTCAACCTCTTGGTGATTCACTAACTAGAAGTGATGTTTAAGGTCATCATCAAAAGAACACAATGGGAATTTCTTTCCACCAAGACGTATTAGGATGTGAAATTTCCCATCAAAAATGTTGTGGAAAATGAAATCTATATCATAAGAGAAATTGATAATGTTTTGTTTTAAACATGAAAGGCCAAAGCAATGGAATAGAGTGAAGAGCTTTGACAGGGAGAAAACATACAATCAATGGACTGAATAGATTTTTATATTGTTAGTTTCTAAGATTTAATGTTGTTAAAGAATTGGAAATAGATAGATAAAGAGACATGAAAGATAGACAGAAAGAATTACATTTATGTAGAGTGAGAGACTGGCAGAAGAAAGAAACGTCAAAGGAGACATAACCTAATATAAAAGGGAAACAGAAACAGGAGGACAGCTACAACAATAGAAAACCAGTGAGGCACAAATACTTTACAGAGTGGAAGGCACCAAAAGGCATGATTTTTCAAAGAGGAAGAAAGAAATAGAAATCTATTTATATCTATTTTTGA
The DNA here is from genome assembly GCF_047496795.1 of Chiloscyllium punctatum. Lineage (NCBI taxonomy): Eukaryota > Metazoa > Chordata > Chondrichthyes > Orectolobiformes > Hemiscylliidae > Chiloscyllium > Chiloscyllium punctatum. Next base: position 71,337,249 of record NC_092743.1, read on the forward strand.
GCAAAACCATGAGAAATCAAACATTGTATATTAAAAATAACAAAAATGCTTCAAATTGACTGGTTTGCTGATTTCACAACATGTAATGAGTGAATACAACATGCAATCTAATTTCCCTTGGCCAGATAATATTGATTTTGAAACTACTGCTCTTGTCTGAAGAAAAAAAACTTTGGAGATTTGACCCAATCTTCATTTTCAGTTATTGAGAAGATTAGTGTAGATCAGCCTGAATTTCTTTTGTGAGTGACACCATTGGCATCTGCCTCCTGTACCCAGATAAAATGATTCTATTTACTACCTTGCAGTCTTACTGTTAGGAATGAAGATGATGAACGAGCAAGAAGAATGTCTCAGGAAGCTAGAGGAGAAAGCCTGCCAAACTGTGAAGAAAGGTACATTATTCTTAACCAATTTCTTCTTGCACTGAAACTAGTCTTGTTGTTCTGTACTGTATATTATTGAAACATTATGAGGTGAAAAAAGCTGTATTTTGCACCACACAGCAAATATTTTATGATTGTGACTCTGATCCTGAAACTCTATGGTTTTATCCCTGAGACTGAATCTTCAACTGAACACAGTAGGTACAGTTTATTTTTGATGCTGAGAGAAAATAAGTGGTAGCAGATCAACTTCCAATTACACACCACCAGATATTCCTCTCCATTAGTTTCAAGAAAAAGGTCTACCAAATGCTCCTGCAATGAGAACAGAAAACATTACAATTCATTCTCGGAGGGTCATGAGTCTTTGGAACTCTCTTCCTTAAAAGGCAGCGGAAGCAGAGTCTTTGAATCTTTCAAAGGTTTTTGTGGATAGATTTTTGGTAAATAAGAGGGTTAAAGGTGATTGGGGTAGGCAGCATTGTGAAATAATCAGATCAGCAAGATCATATCTTACTGAATGGCAAAGGAGGTTCAAAGGGGCCAAATATTCTTCTACTAACACATAACTCATGTGTTAGTATTCAAGAAGAGAAAAACCAGACTGATCAGAATGTATGCCTCTTCATGCTTGCTTGGCCATTCAATAACACAATGGCTATTCCTCAACTTCAACTCAGATTCTTGCCTCTTCCAAATATGGCTCCATGCACTTGGAGTCTAAAAATTACTTATCCTAGCCTTGAGCATTCAATTCCAGAGCATTCACAACTCTAAGATAAAGAATACCAACCAATCATAATTCTTTTAATGAAAACTTTTCTACTCACGTCAGTCCAAAATAGTCATCCCTTTAAACTAAATCAGTGTCCCCCACTCTAAATAAAACTGAAAGAACTGTAGATGCTATATCCAGAAATAAAAACAGAAATTGCTGGAAAAGCACAGCTGGTCTGACAGCATCAGTGGAGAGAAATCAGAGTTAACATTTTGGGTCATGGGACCATTCCTCAGAATATTCTGAGGCAATTTCTGTTTTTTCCCCCAATTCTAAAGTTGTCAGCTAAATAACATAATCTCTCAGCAGCAATCTTCTCAGAATGTCATAGGTTTTGATGAAATCAACTCCCATTCTTCTTAGCTTTAAAGAGGACAGATCATGCAACTTATTTTCTCCTAATTGGATATCTCTCTCATTCCACAAATTTATCTTGTGAACCTTCAAAACATCTTTATGAAGGCAACTATATATTTCCTTCGGTATGGAGACCAATGCTGTACATTGTACTGCAGGTATTGTCTCATCAAAGTTCTGAACAATTGCACCAAGCCTTTCTTACTCATTTTTAACTCCCCTGCAATAAAGAACAACATACATTTGTCTTAGTTATTGTATCACCCTGCTTCTTGTACCTAGTCCCGTTGAATATCAACAGTTAAAAGTTCCTCATTATTTTAAAACCATTTACCTTATACTGAAGTCAATAACCAAATATTTCCCCAAGTTATACTTCGTTTGCCACATTCTCACCCTCTGTAGACTTGTTGTGCTTCTTCAAAGCTTACTTTCCAACCTAATCTTATACTATCTGCAAACATGGGTTCATTAGACTCAGTCCTTTCATTTAAGTTAGCACTGTACCTAAGGCCTCATCACCAATTCTTGTGGCACCTAACCAATAACAATATGCCAAATTGAAATTGAACCAATTATTCATAGTCTTTGTTTTCTATCGTTTAACTAATCCTCTATTAAAGCTAATAAGTTTCTGAAGCAAAAGGTTGAGGGAATGCCAGCAATGAAGACGTTTAAAAGGCTGTTGAAGCCATGAGTTTCGTAACCATATTAAGCAAGAAGTGAGCTTACATCTGTTTTATTGAACTCGTGAGAAACATTAACTGAAAAAGTCTGCAGTGAATGTACAACAATTTTCTGAAAAAAGCCAGTAACGGTGGTGGCTGAACAGGAGGCTTTTATGTGCAGATAGGAGTAATTCTTCATTGAGATCTGGTGTCTGTAAGGGTATTACTGGAATAAAAGGAATGAATCACTGTGATGTTTGTAATGAGATTATTCCAATAGTTCTTGTCAGATATAACATTGTTCACATTTTATTTTTGTGATAAACTTTTATATTCTTTTATAAAAATTACATCGACAGCCTTTGTAAATACATACAGTGACTGACCTTCACAGTAAACAAAAAGAAGGTAAAACCTATGGTCTGTCAAGCCAGATTTCACTCTGAGATCTGACTTGTCCAATAATACCATCAGTTAGGATCATAACATAGGCTTTATTAAACATAATTGTTTATAAGACACGGTGAGAGAATACTTGTTTCTGAAGTGTTAGAGACTCAGGCTTCAATTCCACATGATTTGATATGACTATGCTATCAATCCTTTCACACATGCTCAGTAGCTATGTATAAGTAAAGGTATATTAACCCTTCATTGTACAAACACTTACTTAATATTAGATTCCAGGATTTTCCTAATGTTTGATGTCAGGCCAACTGCGTTTTCACTCCTTCCTTTCCTGAACTGCAGTGTTACTTTTATTATCTCCTACTTCTTTGGGATCATTCAGAATTCATTGTACTACAGAAGACCCCAACCAATCCATTGGCGATTTCTGTAGTTTTTAGAATGGTAGGGTTAATAGTAGGGTTAATGGTAGGGTTCTTAGTCAGGTGGAGGAACAGAGGGATCTTGGGGTCTATGTACATAGATCTTTGAAAGTTGCCAGTCAGGTGGATAGAGTTTGTAAGAAGGCCTATGGTGTATTATCGTTCATTAGCAGAGGGATTGAATTCAAGAGTCGTGAAGTGATGTTGCAGCTGTACAGGACTTTGGTTAGGCCACATTTGGAGTACTGTGTGCAGTTCTGGTCGCCTCACTTTAGGAAAGATGTGGAAGCTTTGGAGAGGGTGCAGAGAAGATTTACCAGGATGTTGCCTGGAATGGAGAATAGGTCGTACGAGGATAGGTTGAGAGTTCTCGGCCTTTTCTCGTTGGAACGGCGAAGGATGAGGGGTGACTTGATAGAGGTTTATAAGATGATCAGGGGAATAGATAGAGTAGACAGTCAGAAACTTTTTCCCCGGGTACAACAGAGTGTTACAAAGGGACATAAATTTAAGGTGAAGGGTGGAAGGTATAGGGGAGATGTCAGGGGTGGGTTCTTTACCCAGAGAGTGGTGGGGGCATGGAATGCGCTGCCCGTGGGAGTGGTAGAGTCAGAATCATTGGCGACCTTTAAGCGGCATTTGGATAGGTACATGGATGGGTGCTTAATCTAGGATAGAAGTTCGACACAACATCGTGGGCCGAAGGGCCTGTTCTGTGCTGTATTGTTCTATGTTCTATGTTCTACTTGAATATGTGACATCAGGTTCAGTGGATTTGATGACTTTCAGCCAGTTAATGTCTCCATACTTTTACCTTACTAATGTAAGTTTGTTTTAACCAGCACCTAATGAACCAGCATACTCAAAAAACCAGTAAAAATTATATACCTCAAATACCAGACGTTAACTGTATTATCGCAAAGTCCAAGTACAGTAGTTAGTTGAGGGTGCAAGTGAGCTTTATTTAAGCAAAGTTGGGTTGCATTATTATTTAAGCGATTTTATGCTGTAAATAAAGTACACAATGATTTTTATATCCCTGCAGTATGTTTCTATTACTTAATGTGTGTTTTAACATTGATTATATGGATCTCTAGATTACCAAAATATTTGATCAACCAGCACACTCCTAGTTCCATAGGTGCCAGTTAATAAAAAGTTTGCTGAATTCTGCATTCCACACAGGGAAGGCAATGGCCTAGTGATATTATCACTGGACAGTTAATCCAGAGACCTGGATAACGTTCTGAGGACCTGGGTTTGAATCTCACCATGGCAGATGGTGGCATCTGAATTCATAAAGAAGAAAAATCTGGAATTAAGAGTCTAATCATGACCACAAAGCCATTGTTGATTGTTGGAAACTCCACCTGGTTCATTAGGCAACTAAGGATGGGCAATAAATTCTGCCTAGCCAGCAATGCCCTCTTCCCTCAATACACCCTGATTCCTCGCAACTTTCTATTCCTTTTAAAGTTCTTGTTTCTGTGTCTGTATTTCCATTTCTACAACAGAGAACCCAAACAATGAACATTTTTATTTTCCCCTGTTCTGAAGTCAACATAAATAACGTAGATAAAATTAGGTACAGTAATGAAAGACAAATTGACTTAACATTAATTCATTCATCCAGAAAGGATCTGCTGCGTATGTATCCTTGAAGTAATACGTTTGTAATTAATTTCAGTGTTCTTGCTGCCATTATTCTGCCCATATGTTTATTTGTCCAAAATTTTCATTTGGTTGAAAGTCATCCTAACGGAAAGTTCTATATTTATTTTCTTACAAATTTTAATCAAGGATGTCACAGGTTTAATTTTTAATTGAAATACACTATCATATATAATAATATAAATACCATATTTGGTAGCAGGGTATTTTGGGATCTCAGTGGTTTGTCATCTTTGCCCTTTTGTGAGTCATCACAGGCCCAGGTAAAGTTCTATGTTCGGGACTCTGTGTCATGGCCAATGGTGGAACTATCAAATTTCCAGTGGGAATGGCAGAGAGCTGGAACCTGAAAAAGGTCTTGTGTTTCTAAAAAAACGACACATTGAAGTTTATTGTCTTGTCTTGTCATATTGTTTATAGCTTAATGAAGTTGAAAACTGGAGGTTCTCATGAGCAACTAATGAGCAAAGTTCTGGATGATGCGGCATGAACAAAATTAGCAAGAACCTGTCTGTGGCAGCCCATTGTTGCAGCACACATTTCTTGACATCAGGACCAAATGTGTGTCCTGTGCCAGCACCTGTCTGAACACAGGCCAGAAGAACTAGTTTTTTGGAGGCAAACCCTACTTAGTTATCTCTGAGCTTATCATTGTTTTAAGAAAATAGTGATGGGGGTGAAAGGATTCTTGATGCGGGTAGCTCAGTTGCAGGGCTGGCTACTCTGGAGCTGCAGCAAATCCCAAAGGCAGGTGCATGTTGCTGAGGCAGAACATTAGGATGCATCAATGTGGATATGTCCTCAGAGAAACTAGGCACGCAGGGATACATGGTGACTGTGCTGTCCCCATGCGCCTACCTCCTTTTTCTTACTTAGAGATAGATGTCAGGATTGGGTGGTCCTGTTAATAATGCCTTGATGCAATTCTAAATTGATCAGGTTTTACTGCATTTGGAGATAGACTGCTGCATTATTAGATTAGATTAGATTAGATTAGATTACTTACAGTGTGGAAACAGGCCCTTCGGCCCAACAAGTACACACCGCCCCACCGAAGCGTAACCCACCCATACCCCTACATCTACATTTACCCCTTACCTAACACTATGGGCAATTTAGCATGGCCAATTCACCTGGCCTGCACATCTTTTGGACTGTGGGAGGAAACCGGAGCACCCGGAGGAAACCCACGCAGACACGAGGAGAACGTGCAAACTCCACACAGTCAGTCACCTGAGGCGGGAAATGAACCCGGGTCTCAGGCGCTGTGAGGCAGCAGTGCTAACCACTGTGCCACCGTGCCGCCCACGCCACCGTGCCGCCCACAAATGCCATAAATGTGAATGCCATGCAGATATCTGTGAAAATCCTAACTTCTGAACTAATAATGTAGTAAATATCATTGAATGCCAACTAAAGATGGTCAGGCCTAGGCGTTGCCAAACAGATGTCCTGCATTGAGATGACTACCAGTGAAAAACCACAAACATCATCTTTTGCGGTAAGCATGGAGCCAGTTAGTAAAGCGTTTACTCCAATTCCAATTTAAATTACTCTTCTTGATACCAAATAATAAAATGTTGTCTTAATGTTTAATACAGTCTTTCTTAGGCAAGAAATAATTTCTTTTGTCCATGCTTAGACAACAGTGTAATGAATTCAGGTGATGAGTTTCCAAGACAGAACCCAAAATGAACATCATTAGGCAGATTATTCATAATTTAGGACCAAAGTTTCCATTTTCATTGATGGTGATTTGTGAAGTGAGATTCAAATCACTAGCTTGCTAAGGCTTGGAGAAACCTTTCTCATGCAATTTTCTGGCATTGACACCAGGTTTGAAGCCCAGCTCCACATTTCTTCAGGCAGTACCAGTCAGGAACTGGCCCTCACACTGTGGTACACAAACACTATAATTGACAACATGGCTCAGAAAGCAAACACTCTCCCTGTTTTGCAGAAGCTGTAGAAGAGCCAGTTGTCCTTAATGCTGACTGCCTCAAGCGGCCAGGTCACCAGAAGTTTTTGCAAGGCAAAAATCCTCAATCAGACAGAAAAGACCATGGCCTCATGAGGATGGGGAGGCCTCAATGGTCAACTGACCCATAATATTCATTATTCTGTTCTGTGTTGCTCCCCCAAAGACCAAAGTGAACTCATACTTAATCTGCAAAAGTTTTTTCTTCCTTTTAAATACCTAATTCCCTCTCTTCTCTTATGCAGGCAATGGTGGCATCCAGCAAACCTCTGCCAGAAACAGGTCAGCACCCAGGGACCTCTGCTTTCTCTTTACCTCTGAGGAGGAAGCCACTGAACACTTAGAAGATATCCCAGCAAGGCTTTCACCTGGACCCTCCACCACTCAGAAACTTTCTCACCTTAGTGAGTTATGTAGCTAGATTAGACTCAGGAGCACACATTCACATGTCTCTGCAGCTGGGCAATGAAGAAACACTCTAGATCTCTGGCACTCAGAGAACTGCTGAGCCCTAAGTAAATGACAATCCCACTGTCTCAATCATGAATGACTTACAAAAGTGCATAGACTCAGGAACAGTAACAGGTTCGATGGAGGCACTGTGTCGACTGGATTAAAGAATGAAGCAGTCCATCAACTTTGTGGCTGTTGCATGCATGCATCTGACTGACTCCATGGACAGGTTGGCAACCACCATGGAGACCCAGGTCCAGTACCTACTGGATATGCACACAGAGAACACTCCATTGCTTTAGTCATAAATGCTCGCCATAAGTGGCAAGGCAAAAGAGGGAAACAAAGGAAATTGATATATCTGCAGGTGTCTGTTTCTTGAACAGATACAGAGTGATGCTAGCAGGTAGGAGGAACAACACAAAGAACGCCCGCACAGACTTCTTCTCGGACACTGCAGAGGTGCCTGGTTTCTCCGCTGCCCCTCTAACCATAAATCTTTCAAAAGCTGTAACTGAAGGGGCTGAGCCTGCAGCAGGGCAGGACACTTTCATAAGCCTTGACCCTGTAGGCCCAAATCTCCCTGGAGATGACAAAATCTTTCAGATGAAAAAGGCCTATTGGAGAACAGGTTCCTTCCACTCTAGCTGCAGAATCAGGATTGCACTTTGACGTAGTAGGAGGGAGAAGAAGAAAATAAAACTTACTGAGGGCACATCATGACACGGGTGATACATTATTAAAAATAACTATTTTTGTTTAAACTCTTAAAATGTGTGGTCTAATGTAATTTTTCCGGGTGGACCTTGTTAAGTTGCACCAATGTGAGAAGCAGACCCATTAGATATCCCAAAGATGAAAGAAGTTGTAATCACAGGCAATGCTCATCTCTCAGAAGAAACTAACTCTTTCACTGCAGATACCCTTAGATGTCAGGGATCCTTGAACTGGGATGTTCAGGATAATAGCCAAAATGTTAATCTAGACAGTATTGAAGCTAAAGCAATGTGGAGGAACTTTATTTCTAAATTTGGAATTTCAAGATGTGAGTTACTTCGTGCCAAGTTCGTAGCCTCTGACCTGTTCTTGTAGCCACTGTTTATATGACTGTTCCAGTTCAGGTTCTGATCAGTGGTAGTACCTATGTTCTTGATTGTTGGGATTCAGAGATGATAATACCAATGAATATCATGGGGCAATGTTGGACATTGCCTAGTACTTACGTGATGTAACTGTTACTTGCCACTTGTCAGTCCAAGTCTCAATATTGTCCATGTCTAGCTGCATTTAGATATGGGCTGTTTCAGTATCTAAGAAATCTTGACTGGTGCTGAAAATTGTACTGCCATTGGTGAACATCCCCACTTCTGACTTTATGTTGGAGTGAAGATCATTGATGAATCAGCTAAAGATGGTTGGACCTAAGACCCTTCTGCAGAGATGTCCTAGACCTGAGATGACTAACCTCCAACCACAACATCAACTTCCTTTGTGCAAATAATGATTCCAACCATTGAAGAGTTTTTCCCTATCCCCACTGACTCTAGTTTTGCCACCATTTCGCCTTGATATCACATTCAATCAAATGTCGTTTTAATGTCAAGGACAGTAGCTCTCACCTTACCTCTGGAATTCAGCTCTTCTGTCCATTTTTGGACCAAGGTTGTAATGAAGTCAGGAATTGAATGGCCCTGGCAGAACCCAAACTGGGCACCAGTGAGCAAGTGTTGCTTTATAGCACTGTTGACGACACCTTACATCACCTTACTGATGATCGAGAGTAGAATGATGGGGCAGTAATTGGCTGGGTTGGATTTGTACTGCTTTTTCTTCACAAGATATACCCAATTTTTCACATTTTCATAGTTGCTAGTATTGTAACTGTACTAGAAGAGTTTGGCTAGGGGCATGGAGGTTCTGGAGCACAAGTCTTCAGTACCATTGCTGGAATGTTGTCAGGATCCATAACCTTTGCAATATCTATGCCTCCAACTCTATCTTGATATAACGTGAAGTGAATCAAATTAACTGAAGACTGATAGCTGTGAAGATGTGGACATCTGGAGGAGGCTGAGATGGATCATCCACTTGGTACGTTTGGCTATAGATTGATGTGAATGCTCATCCTTACCTTTTATACTGATCTGTTGGGTTTCCCCATTATTGAGGATAGGGATGTTTCTGAAACATCCTCCTGCAGTGAATTGTTTAATTGCCCACCACAATTCATGATTCGGTACAGCAAGAATGCAGAACTTAAATCTGATCTGTTTGTCGTGGAATCATTTAGTTCTGTCTGTCACTTGCTACTTATACTGTTTTGCTCACAAGTAGTCCTGTTTGGTAGTTTCACCAGGTTGACGTTATTTCTAGGTATGCCTGGTTCTGCTTCTGGCATGTCCTTCTCCACTCTTCATTGAACTAGGGTTCATCCCCTAGCTTAATGATAATGGTAGAGAAGGGGAGTATCCCAGGCCATGTAACAATTCCTCTGCTGTTCTTGGCCCACAGCACCTTATGGATGTCCAATCTTGAGTTGCTAAATCTGTTTGAAATATATCCTGTTTAGCACATTCATAGTGCTATTCAACATGCCAATGTAAGGTATTCTCAATGTGAAGACTTTGTATCCACAAGGATTGTACCTGATGAGGGAGCGGCACTCTGAAAGCTAGTCCTTCCAAATAAACCTGTTGGACTATAACCTAGTATTGTGTGATTTTTAACTTTGTCCACCCCAGTCCAACGCCAGCACCCCAAGTCACGGCAATACAAAGAGAGATATTTACAAATTAAATAAGTGGGCAAAAAGTTGTCAAATTGAGTATAGCATAAGAAAATCTGAAAGTTGTTTCTTCTGGATGGATAGAGTATTATTTAAATGGAGAAAAACAGCAGAAAGCTAAAATACAAAGGGACTTGAGGGTACTTGTACATGAAGCACAGAAAGAAAGCACACAGGTGCAACATGTAATCAGGAAGGTTAATGGAATGTTGGTCCTTATTTCAAAGGAGTTGGCATTTAAGAGTAGGGAAGTCTTACTGCAAATGTACATGGTGCTGGTGAGATCATATCTGGAGGACTGTGAGCAGTTTTGATCCCCTTATTTAAGAAAGATTAAACAGGTTGCGATTCTGCTCATTGGAATTTAGAAGAATGAGAGAGGATCTCTTCAAACATACTGCATTCTTAAGGAATTTAGAAAGGTAAATGTTGACAAGATGGTTCTCTTCATGAGTGAGTTTATGACTAGAGAGCATAGTCTCAGAATATCGGGGTGCCTTTCTTCTCTCAGAGGATTGAGAGACTTTGGAATTTGTTGACACAGATAGTTGTGGGGACAGAGTCCCTGTGTATATATATATATATATATATATATATAATGAGATAGATGGATTTTTGATCAGTTGGGGAATCAAGGATTATTGGGAAAGGACAAGAAAGTGGACATGAGGAGTGTCGAATCAGCCATGATTCTGTTGAATTGCAGAGCAGAGTCAAGGGACTGAATGGCCTACTCCTGTTCCTGTTTCTTTTGGTTAAATGGAGACGTAATATCCAGAGTAATCTTTAAGGACTCCTAGGAGAACCATTCCACCAACTATGTATCACTGTGCTGCCACCTCTGCTGTGTCTATCCTGTGGTAAAACAGTACATGCCCAGGGATGGTGATGGTGTTGCATGGAACATTGTGTGTAAGCTATGTTTCTATGGGTATAACTACATCAGGCTGTAGATTGACTTGTTTGTGAGACAGTTCTCCCAATTATGGCACTAACCCCCAGATATTAGTCAAGAGGGCTTGGCAGGATGGACAGATCTTTGTCATTTCCAGACCCTTAGTCAACGCTCGGTAGTTCATCTGCTGTCATTCTTTTTTTCCTTTCTAGTGTTTAATACCACTGCATAGTCTTTTTAGGGTATTTGAGATGCTTGCAATATTGAGGGAATTGAACACTGCCAGTAAGCCAAATGATCACTCCAATGACCCAACCTTCCACATGTATCGCTCAAAGTAAAGGTAGCCTGCAAAACACAGATTGCATTCTATCATGCTTACAGCTCACTGTGTACGTTTGACGGCTACGAAGTATTAGGCGAAAGTGAGATCAGAGTCAAGATTAGAGTGGTGCTGGAAAAGCACAGCAGGTCAGGCAGGATCCAAGGAGCAGGAAAATCGATGTTTTGGGCAAGAGCCCTTCATCAGGAATGTGGCTGGGAGCCTCCGGGCTAGAGAGATAAATGGGTCGGGTGTGGAGCTGGGGAGAAGGTAGCTAGGAGTGCAATAGGTGGATAGAGGTGGTGATAAAGGTGATAGGTCGGAGAGGAGGGTGGAGCGGATAGGTGGGAAGGAAGATTGACAGGTGGGAAAGGCCATGAGGATGGTGCTGAGATGGCAGGTTGGAACTGCAGTAAGGTGGGAGGAGGGGAAATGAGGAAACTGGTGAAGTCCACATTGATGCCCTGGGATTGAAGTGTTCCAAGGCAGAAGATAAGGCGTTCTTCCTCGGGTGGTGAGGGAGTGGCAATGAAGGAAGCCCAGAACCTGCATTGTCTCAGCAGAGTGGGAGGGGGAGTTGAAACGTTCGGCCACTGGGTGGTAGGGTTGGTTGGTGCAGGAGTCCCAAGGGTTTTCCCTAAAGCACTCTGCGAGAAGGCGTCCACTCTCCTTCAACCATGTGGGAGGGGGAACTACAGTCTTTAAAGAAGGAGGACATCTGGTGTGTTCTGTGGTGGAACTAGTCCTCCTGAGAGCAGATAAGGTGGAGGCGGAGGAATTGGGAATATAGGATAGCATTTTTGCAGAAGGTAGGGTGAGAAGAGGTGTAATCCAGGTAGCTGTTGTAGTCGATTCTCCTGTTCCTTGGATGGTGCCTGACCTGCTGCACTTTTCTAGCAACACATTTTCAGCTGTTGTAGTCGGTGAGTTTGTAAAAAATATCAGTGTTGAGTCGGTCATCATTGATGGAGATGGAGAGGTCCAGGAAGTGGAGGGAGGTGCCAGAGATGGTCCAGGTGAATTTAAGGTTAGGGGTGGAATGTGTTGGTGAAGTTGATGAACTGCTCAACCTCCTCGCGGAAGCAAGAGGTGGCGCCGATGTAGCCATCAATGCAGCGGAGGGAGAGGGGGGAGTGGTGTCAGTGTAACTACGGAAGATGGACTGTTCTACAACAAATGAAGTATTGTCTTCCAGTCTTAGCCATGGAATGTATTTTTGAAATGCAAAGCTCAGGTGACATATTTAAGTGTGCTTCTCTGGTTACATTTGCTTTGATGACATGGTAAGGCGGCATTGTGATGGTCATGATTCCTTGAGGCCATTATTCTTAATACACATTATTGGATAATAAAAGCTGAAAATGTGTTGCTGGAAAAGCGCAGCAGGTCAGGCAGCATCCAAGGAACAGGACAATCGACGTTTCGGCATCAGCCCTTCTTCAGGAATGGCTGATGCCTGAAACGTCGATTCTCCTGCTCCTTGGATGCTGCCTGACCTGCTGCCCTTTTCCAGCAACACATTTTCAGCTCTGATCTCCAGCATCTGCAGTCCTCACTTTCTCCTATTGGATAATAAAAGACCTGCTCATGAAGTGAAGCCAGAGAGTTGGCAATACTGAATACTGAGGCAAGGCCTCAAATTCCACACCACACCTGAAGAAAACATCAGTAACTCTCTTCACCCACTTTGCTTTTGGTATCAGCCATTTTATGTAGTTATTGCATATTTGACTTCTGATATATGGTAAGGTTTCAACTAGATGTTCTTGTGAATGAATCACAAGATCACTGCCCCCCCCCCCCCACCCCATCATGTTCCCTTTTGTGTTCTTGACCCTGTGGCCCTGACGTTCTTTCTGCCTCGTCCCCTTTCTCTTGAATAATGGAATCCGTACAATGTGGAAACAGGCCATTTGGCCCAACAAGTCCATACTGACTATCCAAAGAGCATCCCACCCAGATTCATCTCCCCCACCCCACCCCCATCCCTGTCACCCTGCATTTCCAATAGCTAATCCACCCAACCTACACATCCACAGACAGTAAGGGGCAATTTAGCGTGGCCAATCCACCTTAACTGCGCATCTTTGAATTGTGGAAGAATGTGCAAACTCCATACAGACAGTTGCCCGAGGCTAGAATTGAACCCGGGTCTGTGGTGCTGAGGGGCAGCAGTGCTACCCACTGAACTGCTGTGCCATCCCTTTATAGAACCTCTTTATATAATTATTAATGGCTCTACTTTACCCCCAAAGCCCATGCTTTGCAAGTTCCTATGCCCTAGCTGGCACTACACCCTACCCATGTGGAGGCCAAAGTGAATGTCATCTGTGTGAATGCATCCCAATAACCCCGACAGCTTCCAGACCCCTCCTACAATGAGATTTCACCTTTCTATCTAGAATTGCATCCTTTCATTGTAATCATTTCCTCATGACTCAATGTAATGAACCCAGGTTTAAAGGACCTGTTTTCCACAAAATTCTGTGAGTCTTCACATTACCCTGACTAAGGTAACTGTAAATGCCTAACTGGTGACAATTGATCTGGAGGACTATCCATGATCAATCCCTTGGATTGCAAAAACACAAAACTCTAGACTCTGGTAGAGTTAAATATCCGCTGGATCCTGGCCAACCATCCAGACTGGAAATGGAGGAGTCTCTTGATTGACTGTACTCCCCCTTTCACCCTCTAAAAACTTCTTCCATTAGACTTTCAGATCCATTTGTTTGAAGCACATGCAGTATGTTTATCATGTGAGGTGCTGTCACATGCAGCATTGATGTTATACAGTGACATGTTCAAGAATAAACATGATGTACTGACGATGGTAATTGCCTCTGCCAATGTGAATAGATGAGACTTGCGATCTTTGCCATAGCCAATGGACTTAGCTATTTCTTAATATCACATGGTCTGAACATAATTTGCTGAAAATTAACTTCTATGATATTGGGTATGCCAAGACAGCCCATGAAATACCAACCTCGTCCTTCTATTTAACAATGGTTTTGAGTTCATCTGTACTTTCTATTTGTTTGCTGCAGTCAGCCATCATTAGGATGGGAAATTTTATGGAGAATTTTCCTCCAGTTGGTTGTTTAATTTTCCACCACCATTAATTACTGGACATGGTAGGACTGCAGAACTTTTATCTGATCCATTGGTTCTAGAGTATTATTGTTCAGTCTATATCCTGTGGCTTCTAGGCATAGCATACATAATCCTTACTGAGTTGGCACTGCATTTTTAGATTTGCCACATGCTGCCTATATCATTCTCTTGTAAACTCCTTCTTGAACCTTGGTTGAGCCCCTGGCTTGATGATAATGATGTAGGGATTTGCCAGGTCATGAGGTTAAGATGTTGGTTGAATATAATTCTTTTGTTGTTATGGTTCACAATGTCTCATCGATGTACAGTTTTGAACTGGTAGACCTGCTCCAAAGCTATCAACGTGAGCGAGTTGGTAATGTTGATTGAGGTGTTCTCAATCTGTACAAGACATCATCTGTACAAGGACCGTGTGATAGTTACTCCTTCTGATAGTGTCAGGGACAAATGCATCTGACAGAAGGACTAAATGGACAAATTCTATGTTTTGCCCTTGTGTTGATATTCTCACAATGTGCTGCAAGCCCAATGTGACAGGTGCGTTCTTCAGAACTTTGGTCACCCTGTTATTGAAAACCGTAGTTAAACTGGTAAGAGGGCAAAGATGATTTACAAGGATGTTACCAGGACTAATAGGCTTGAGTTATAGGGAGAGGTTGGCCAGGACAGGACTTTATTCCTTGGAATGTGGGAGAATGATATGTGACCTTATTGAAGTGCATAAAATCATGAGGGGCATAGATAGGATGAATGCATGTAGTCTCTTTTTCCCAGGGATGGTGAATTGAAAACTAGAGGGCATAGGTTTAAGGTGAGAAGGGAAAGATTTAAGAAAGACCTGAGGGCAATGTCTTCATGCAGAGAATGGTGCATATAAAGAGTGGACTGCCAGAGAAAGTGGTTCAGGCCAGTACAATAGCAGCATTTTAAAAACATTTGGATAGGCACATGGATGGGAAGGGTTTAGAGAGATATGGACCAAATGCGGGCAATTGGAACCAGCTGAGTGGGCAGCATGGACCAGTTTGGGTGGAAGAGCCTGTTTCCATCCTGTATTTCTCTATGACTGTATAACTCAGTCTTGATATTTTCACATGCAGGGAGAGTTTAGAGGATCTTTAGGGTGAGGTGAAATTAGGTCTTTTCACTTAAAATAGGTTAATGTGGAGTTGAAACATTTGCCTAAATCATCTGAACCAGATCGCCTAGTTATTTATAATAATTTCACTGTTATTTACTCAAAATTGTTCATGAAATGCTTATATCATCCATTTGTCCTCCCATGTCCAGTCATTTACACTGGTCCATGTTAAATTTCCAAACACTTCTATATTTTATCTTAACTAAATTTTACTGCCTGTTCTACTTCCATAAATTCAATCTTATTTCTACTCTGATGTCTGTCAATTTTTATCAGCTTGCATTGAGCTTCTGAAACCAGTTTGTTAGATTAGATTAGATTAGATTAGATTCCCTACAGTGTGGAAACAGGCCCTTCAGCCCAACCAGTCCACACCGACCCTCCTAAGAGTAACCCACCCAGAGCCATTTCCCTCTGATTAATGCCCCTAACACTATGGGCAATTTAGCATGGCCAATCCACCTAACCTGCACATCTAACTCAAGTTTAAAATAGATGAGAGTGAAATAACATCACACTCACCATATCTCCCAAACCCAGTATCACTTTCCAAATTCATACGATGCCATTAGTTTTATATGCTTCAGAATCGAGAAAGGTGGCACTGGAAAAGTCCAGTAGGTCAAGCAGCATCCGATGAGCAGGATGTTTCGCTCATAAACCCTTCATCAGGAATGTGGAGCGGGAAGGAGGATGAGAGATATATTGGGGTAGGTGGGATGGGTATAGGTGGATGCAGATGGGATGTAATTGTGCTATGTCGGGGGAGGGTGGAGCAGATAGATGGGAAGGAAGATGGACAGATCAAGAGAGCAGTGCCAAGTTGGAGGGTTGGATCTGGAATGAGGTAGTGGGAGGAGAGATTTGGAAATTGGTGAAGTCGATATGTGGTTGAAAGGTCTTGAGGCGGAAGATGAGGCATTCTTCCTCCAGTTGGCGGATGTCTTTGATTTGGTGGTGGAGGTGTCCCAGAACTTGTATGTCCTTGGGGGAGTGGGAGGGGGAGTTGAAGTGGTCAGCCACAGGGCGGTGGAGTTGTTCGGTGCATGTGTCCAAGAGATGTTACCTGAAACTCTCAGCATGCTGGCATCCTGTCTCCCTGACCACATCGAGATCAACAGATACAGTCGATGGGTTGATGTGCAGGAAAATCTCTGCTGGATGTGAAAAGATCCTTTGGGGCCTTGGATGGAGATGACAGGGGAGGTGTGGTCACATGTTTTACACCACATGTGGTGAGAAGAGAAGGTGCCGGGTGTGGAGGGTGAGTTGATGGGGGGGCACATGGATCTAACAAAGGAGTTGCAGAGGGAATGATCTCGGCAGAATGCAGGTATGGGGTGGAGAGTGAAATATATATTTCGTGTTGGAGTCTGACTGAAGGTGGCGATTATGGCAGAGGATAATGTGCTGCATCTGGAGATTCGTGGGGTGAAGGGTGAGGACTTGGGGGGGTCTATCCTTGTTGCGTTTGGAAGGGTGGGGTTCAAGGGCAGAACTGCGGGGAAATGGAGGAGATGCACTGGAGGGCATTGTTGATCACATGAGAGAAAAATTGCAGTCCCTAAAATAGGAATATATCTGGGATATCCTGGAGTGGAATTGCTCCTCCTCCGAGCAGATATGGTGAAGGCAGAAGAATTGGTAGTAAGGGATCATGTTTTTACAGGAGGAGGGATGGGAGCAGGTGTAATGAAGGTAGCTGTAGATATCAGCAGGTTTTAAATAGATGACCGTGTTGAGTCAGTCGCCAGAGATGGAGACGGAGAGGTCCAGGAAGGGGAGGAAGATGTTTGAGATGGTCCATGTGAACTTGAGGTCTGAGTGGAAGGTGTTGGTGAAGTTGATGAAGCGTTCAGCTTCCTCGTGGGAGCATGAGGCAGCACCAATACAGTCATCGATGAAGCGGAGGAAAAGATGGAGGATGGTGCCAGTATAATTACAGAAGATTGACTGTTTCATGTACCATACGAAGAGGCAGGCATAGCTGGGGCTCATGCAGGTGGCCATGGTTATCCCGCTGTGTTGGGAGTGGAGGATTCAAAGGAGGAGTTTTTGAGGGTGAGACCAATTCCACTAATCAAATGAGTGTGTCAGTGAAAGGGGACTGGTTAGGTCAGTGAATTTCAGACGTGGGGCTAGATTTTACCTCATCGCTTTAAGCAATTTGTGTAGTACCTTTGATCAAAGGCTTTCTGTACATCTGGATGGGGTGTGTTATATTTCTCGAGCATGTTGCTGTATCAAACTTCTAGAACTCTTAACAGTACAATGAATATGAGTACACCACCTGGACTGCAGCACTTCAAGAAAACAATGCCACCACTTTCTGAAGGACAACTAGGGATGGGCAATAGATAGTTGGTTAGCCAATAATGCCCATGAACAAGTTTTTTTTAAAAATGCCAAGCCATCAAAAGAAAACAAAATCAAGGAGGTTAAATATGTAACTTATCTTTTGAACTTATCTTGATTGCTATATACCAGGTTATCACACACGGGAAATATTTAAATTTACGTTTGTAATCCATCCTGTTATTTTACTGAATGCTGATTTGATTTAATTTAACTTAGTTTGGTTTATTATTGTCACATATACGAAGGTACAGTGAAAAGTATTGGATAGTGTGCTAACCAGACAAATCATGCTTTCTATAAATACATCAGGTTATTAGAACAGAACAACAAATATAGTGTTTCAGCTACAGAGATATGAACCTACGAGATTATTTGATTTTTGAATCTCTTTTTTGAAAATAATTCTTACTTTATGCTGTTTCCACTGGTACAAGACATTCACTTAAGCAATCATTACAATTTTCTGTTTCTGTGCTCAAAAAATAGTATTTTCCAATCATACTCTTTAATGCAGACTGACAAGGACAGAAATGAAAATCTCAGATGACAAATACCATCATTTTTTTCTCTCACAGTAGTCGAGGATAAATATTCAAAACTTATTTGTTTAAATCCTGTTAACCTATCTTGGACCTTGATTGCATTGACATACAGAAGATTAATTCTCTTTGCTCCAACAGTAATTATGGAGGAGATGTTGTTCTATGTTCCCTGTTGAATATTTGGAAAAAGTAAGCTCTTAAAGAATTATACATTAATTTTAATTTCAAGAGACACTCAAACCAAAAATTCCCCCTCTAGTTCTCAAAGCACTGAGGCTAAAGATTCAATTGGTTGATGTGGTGTCTCCTAAAATTTGTAGCTATACATTACTCTAGTTAGAGCAATGGACGATCATGTTCAGTTTTGTAACTGCAAATTAGGAACGATGTGTTAATTTTGGATGAGTGCAGTATAGACTTATCGGAATCATTACTGAAAAAGAAACAAAAATAACTAAAGAACTGCAGATGATGGAAATCAGAAACAAATCGTAAATTTCTGAAAAATCTCAGTACATCATGCAGCATCTATGGAAAGAAAGCAAAAATAACATTTCCAGTCCAGTGACCCTCCTTCAGAATTCAATCGTAACTTGACGTCTTCAGTTTTCTGCCCAAAGGCAGATCCTTGGCACTTATTTGCCAAACCACAGAAAAATGCCATGATCATTTGCTATAACTAGGGAAAAGTGGCAAGCCCTATCCCAGACCGAATGGGGATTGACCCTGTAGGTGTTAACAAGTATACTACATATCGCTCTGCTATAATGCAACAGTTGTGTTCCTCTGCAACCTTGCATTATAGAAAATCACACTATGGAAACCTGTGATAGTAAATCACTATGCCTGTTCAGTAGAAAGTTCTCGTTATCCAAACAGTGTCCCCAATTCGTCAATCACATTATAGCCAATTTGTTTAAACGAAATGCACATTATACCAAAACGCTCTGTAATTAGGAGATGGTTATTTTGCTCTGCAAGCCTGCTCTGCCATTCAGCCAGACCATGGCTGATCTGTTTATGTACCAAATTCAACTTTCCTATCGACCTCCCAATAACATTTGATTTGCTTCCCTAACAAGAGTATATCTAACTCTGCCTTAAAAATGTTCAATATCCCCGCCTCCCTTACCTTCTGAAGCAGAGTGCCAAAGTCTCACAATCCTCTATGAGAAAAAGATGCCCCCACATCTGACCTAAAAGGTCAACCCCTTATTTCGAAACCGTTCCCTAGTTCTGGATCCACCAAGAAAGTAAACATCCTTTCCACATCCATCTTGTCAAGAGCATTCAGGATCGTATAAACCTCAAATAAGTCATCCCTCACTCTGCTATACTGTTGTGAAAACAAGCTCATTCTGTCCAATTATCCTCTATAAGACAATCTGATCATTTCATCGATCAACATAGGAAATGTCCTCTGAACTGCCTTCAATGCATTTACATCATTCATTAGATAAGGAGACCAAAACTGCATACAATATTTGAGATGTAGTCCCACAAATGCAAAAAGAACTGAAGCATAACCTTTATGTTTAATTGTTCTCATAATAAAGGATAATGTTCCATTGGTTTTCTTAATCACTTGTTATATTTGCATACTAACACTTTGAGACCCATGCACTGGCACACCTAGATTCCTCTGGATCTTAAAATTCTGCAGTCATTCACTGTTTAAATACTTTCCTGCATTTTTGTTTCTCCTACCAAAATGAACAACTTTACATATTCTCACATTATACTTTAACATCCAGATTTTTGCCTACCCACTGAACCAACTTACATTTTCAGTCTTGTTATGTTATCTTTACAACATATTTTTCTACTTAACTTTGTGTCCAATGTGGTATTGTGTTGTTCGGCTGAAAATATCTAACGGGTTCTTTAAAGTCTGATCAAATGTAATATAAGAAGATACATGCACTTCAATATGAAGCAATTCTATTCGCTTAAATTATATAACATACATAATATATATATGAATGAGTGAGTTTCACACTGCTTTCTATGTGTCAGGGACTTTGGTGATGTTGGCACTTGGAGCTCTATATCAGATTCTATGGCAGCAATCTTGCAAACTCCAGTATGATGGTGAAAAGTCCAATGAATGGGGCAATGTCCCTAATATTAGAACTATTCTGAATCTAAGGGTTCATGCTGAATTGGCATTCTGTAGTACTTTAAGTACTTTTCCTGATATTCCATTGTGTAGAAAACAAATTGACTCTAAGTCACCAAGTGACTCCATGTTAACTGCACAAAAATATGGTTTGCCCTGACAATCAAGGTGATGCAGTTACCTCCCAGCCAAAAGAGACTTTTTTTTACACCAGTGCCATTTTTCCATTTAAATTCTTCATTGTCCCTTAATTAACCCTTAATTATGAACCATTAATGGCCTGGTTTGAAGATATTAGCCCAACACTATAAGTTCGACCCGAACCTTTCTAGCCTCAGCAGAAGATCTCTGCTCTTGTATTCTCATCATCTAGATAAGAAGGCTATTATTGATTGGTCTTCCTAATTGCCAATGGAACCTAGGTTTTAACCTAAAAGAATCCAGTACTAGGATTTCAACTTCGTCAGCATGGACATGTTGGACTCTGTATGACTCCGTTATTCTAAGTTCCTTTTCGCTTCAGATTTCCAAAGCTTTTCTCCATTTAGTCTATGCCTCTACTCTTCCTACAAAGTGCATAATCTCACACCTTTCCACATTCTACTGCTTCTTTGCTTACTCCCCTAGACTATCCTTCTGCAGCCTTTCTTCTTCCTTAACACTACCTGTCCTTCCACCCATCTTTGTGTCATTTGCAAACGTAACAACAGGGTCCTCAGTTCCCTCCAGATCAAAAATGTATAACATGAATAGCTAAGGTCCCAACACGAACCCCTGCGGAACTCACTGGCTGCTATCCTGAAAAAGACCCTTTGTCCCCACTCTCTGTCTTCTGCCAGTCAGCCAATCCTCTATCGATGCCAGTACCTTGTCCCTAGCATCATGGTTTTTTTGTCTTATTTAACAGCCTCCTGTGCTGCACTATCAAGGCTTTCTGAAGATCTAAATAGTGCCATTCAAAGGCACTCCTTTGTCTTATTTGCTCATTACTTCCTCAAAGAATTCTTCCCATGATGAAACTATGCTAACTCAGCCCTATTTTACCATACACTTGCAAGTAATCCACAATCTCATTCTTAACAATAGATTCTAAAATCTAACCAACAACTGATGTCAGGCTAACCAGCCTATTTTTTTCCACCTTCTACTTCCCTTCCTTCTTAAACAGGAGTGTTACATTTAGCCATTTTCAGGCATGGAATCCTACCCAATCCTGTGACTCCTGAAAGATCACGACCATGCTGGAAGAAGACAGAGGGTAGTAGTTGATGGTAAAGGTTCACTTTGAGTGCAGTTACGAGCGGTGTTCCGCAAGGATCTGTTTTGGGACCATTGCTGTTTGTCATTTTTATAAATGACCTGGAGGAGGGGCTAGAAGGTTGGGTGAGCAAGTTTGCGGATGATACGAAAGTCGGTGGAGTTGTTGACAGTGAGAAAGGATGTGTCAGGTTACAGCGGGATATAGATAAGCTGCAGAGCTGGGCAGAAAGGTGGCAAATTGAGTTCAATGTAGCTAAGTGTGAGGTGATTCACTTTGGTAAGAGTAACAAGAAGATGGGGTACTGGGCTAATGGTCGGATACTTAGTAGTGTGGATGAGCAGAGGGATCTTGGTGTTCATGTACACAGATCTTTGAAAGTTGCCACCCAGGTAAATAGTGCAGTGAAGAAGGCATATGGTGTACTGGCTTTTATTGGTCAAGGAATTGAGTTCCGGAGTCCTGAGGTCATGTTGCAGTTGTATAAGACTCTGGTGCGGCCTTATCTGGAGTATTGTGTGCAGTTTTGCTCGCCATACTATAGGAAGGATGTGGAGGCACTGGAACGGGTGCAGAGGAGGTTTACCAGGATGTTGCCTGGTATGGTAGGAAGATCTTATGAGGAAAGGATGAGGCACTTGGGGCTGTTTTCATTGGAGAAAAGAAGGTTTGGGGTGACTTGATAGAGGTGTACAAGATGATTAGGGGTTTAGATAGGGTTGACCATGAGAACCTTTTTCCACGTATGGAGCCAGCTATTACGAGGGGGCATAGCTTTAAATTAAGGGGTGGTAGGTATAGGACAGATATTAGGGGTAGATTCTTTACTCAGTGAGTCGTGAGTTCATGGAAAGACCTGCCAGTAGCAGTGGTGGACTCTCCCTCTTTATGGGCATTTAAACGGGCATTGGATAGGCATATGGAGGATAGTGGGCTAGTGTAGGTTAGGTGGGCTTGGATCGGCGCAACATTGAGGGCCAAAGGGCCTGTACTGCGATGTATTCTTCTATGTTCAATGTTCTATGCCTCTACAGACTCTTCAGCTATCTTCTTTAGACTGCAATGTAGTCCATCAGGTCTGGGTGATTTATCCACCTTCAGACCTTTCAACTTTCCCAGCACTTTCTCCTTTGTGATGGCCACTGCACTCACCTCTGCCCCGATTCTCTTGAAATTCTGGTATGCTGCTGGCATATTCCACTCTTAAAACTGATGCAAAGTACCTATTCAGTTCCTCTGCCATTTCTTTGTTCCCCATTACTACTTCTCCAGCCTCATTTTCAAGCTGACCAATGTCCACCTTTGCGTCTCCCTAACATTTATATATCTAAAAACTCTTGCATTCTTCTTTATAGTCCCAGCTAGCTTAGCCTCATGTTTCATCTTCTCCACCTCTGCCCACCCACACCCCCCCTCCCCACCCTGTATTGCTTTTTTTAGTTATCCTCTGCTGATTTTTAAAAACTTCCCAATTCTCTGGCTTCTCATTAATGTTCACCACATTGTATGCTTTCTGTTTTGCTTTTATGCTGTCCATTGTCAGCCACGGTTGCCACATATGTCCCTTAGTATGTTTCCTCTTCCTTGGGAAGAATTTCTACTGTGCCACCTGAATTACCCCTCAGAAACTCCTGCCATTGCTGCTGTACTGTCTTCCCTGCTAGGCTTCCCTTCCAATCAACTCTGGCCAACTCCTCCATCGTGTCTTTATAGATGCTTTTACTCAATCGTAATACTATTCTATCTGATGCAAGCTCCTTCCTCACAAACTGCAAGCTGAATTCTATCATATTATGATTACTGTTCCCAGGGATCCCTTTACCTTAAGCTCCCTAATCAAGTCTGTCTCATTACGCATCAACGAATCCAGAATTTCCTGTTCCCTAATGGGCCAAACCACAAGCAGCTCCAATAAAAACTATTTCATAGATATTCCACAAATTTCTTCTCTTAAGAGTCACTATCAATCTGATTTTCCCTATCCACCTGCATATTGAAGTCCCTCATGATTATTGTATGAGTACCTTTCTTGTATACCTTTTCAATCTCCTGATTTATTTTCTTCCCCACATTCTGACTACTGTTAGGAGATCTGTACATAGCTCCCAACACGGTCTTTTTTCCTTTGCAGTTCCTCAACTACACACATAAATTCCACACCTTCTGATTCTGGCTGTTGATTTTTTTTAAGTTAGATTCCCTACAGTGTGGAAACAGGCACTTCGGCCCAACAAGTCCACACCAACCCTCCGAAGAGTAACCCACTCAGACCCATTTCCCCACTAATGCACCTAACACTATGGGCAATTTAGCATGGCCAATTCACCTGACCTGCACTGGGAGAAAGCCCACACAGACACACAGGGAGAATGTGCAAACTCCGCACAGGCAGCCGCCCGAGGCAGGAATTGAACCCAGGTCACTGGCGCTGTGAGGCAGCAATGCTAACCACTGAGCCATTGTGCTGCCCATTTAATTTCATTTTTTACTAACAAGGTAACCCCATCCCCTCTGCCCATCTGTCTGTCCTTTCGATAGGACATGTATTCTCAGATATTTAATTCCCAACCCTGATCCCCTCGCAGCCACATTTCTGTGATACCTACAACATCATACCCACCATTTTCAATCTGCACTACAAGCTAATTTATCTTGTTTTGTGTACTGTATACATTTAAGTACAACACCCTCAGTTCTCTGTTGATGACCCCATTTTTCATAGTTCCCGTATCTACTCTGCCTGAAGCTAGATTCCTGATTCTTTCCATACTGCCTGTCCTGTTACTTGTTCTGGAAGCTTTAATAAATTCTCCTGAGCCCTACTCCCCTTTAACTTTTTATGTAATTTACCATGTAATTGAACCCACTACCCCAATGTTTAATCTAAAGCCCTATCCATGACCCTAGTTATGTAATTCATCAGGTCTCTGTCCCACCATGATTAGGGTGGAGGCCATTGGAACAGCTCCTGTCCTTGCTAATGTCCATGTATTCAAACCCATTCCTCCCAAACCAATTATTGACCCATGCATTTACCTATTTAATCTTTAATCTTAACCCTGTGCCAATTTGCTTGTGGCTCAAGTAATAATCCAGAAATTAATACGTTTTTAGTTCTGCTGTTTAATTTATCCCCTAGCTGCTCATATTCCCTCAGCGGAACCTCTTTCTTCTATATAGTTGGTAGCTACGTGGAACAAATGCCATCCAGATTACTAGTGTCTGTTGTAGACTTCACCATATAAAAACTAATCTCATTCATTTCGTATTTACCAAGTTCACGTTTCATCAACTATATAATACCTTATAAGAACAACATTTCACTGAGTGCGCGATTAGTTATAACAATAAGCATTAAAGTTAATTTCTGCTTCCACTGCTCAAAGTGCCTGTAATCATTTGGAGCTGTCAATCAAACTATGAACTATCAGACAACTCTTTTAATAATGAACAGCACTGAAATTTGGGACTTTTTCACTGGAGCATAGGAGATTGAGGGGTGATCTTACAGAAATTTATAAAATAATGAGAGATATAGATAGAGTTAATGGTAGCTGTCTTTTCCCTAGAATGAGGGATTTCATGACTAAAGGGCACATTCTTAACATGAGAGGAGAGAGATTTAAAATTCATGTGACAATTTTTTTTACATTGAGGGTGGTTCACATGTGGAGTGAACTTCCTGATAAAGTGGTGAATGTGGACACAATTACAATGTTGAAAAAACATTTGGATAGAAACATGAATAGGTAAGGTTTGCAGGGAAATGGGCCAGGAGCAGGCAGGTGGGATTAGTTTGGTTTGGGATTATGTTCAGCACAGACTGGCTGGACCAAAGGGTTTGTTTCCATGCTATGACTCCATGACTCTCTGTAACTGTAATGTAGTGATACAAACCCTCAGGCATATCTCAACAAAGTGAAACAGCAAGCAATAATTTTTTAACTTTCCTTTTTTTTTCAACGTTTTAAAGGGCAAGACAGCTTGATAACTCTACAGTTGCTTTTGACAGGTATACTTGGAATGTTTAACATTTGATTTTGGCAAGTCTGTTGTCAGTTGCATTGCAATACGTTAAGTTGAGATGATTAGTTGGAATATGGAATTTAAACAATAAAAGTGTCTTTCCTCATACATTTAATCATGTGTGGATTTGTATTGGCAAAAATCAGCCCTTCCCAAAATCTTTTCCATTCTTGAAAATTGCTATGACCTGAGTAAAAGTGGAGGGAGGTGTGGAAACTTGTGAGAGTGAGATTAGGGGAGGAGTTGAGAGACTGGATGAAAGAACGGGCACTAGACATGTAGCTGTGAAAGGTGGGGAGCTGTTAAGTCCACACAGCTTTTAAGTAAAAAGCACCTATGTTTGCACTGGGTTTTACAAGGCAATAGTCATGCCTCAAGGATTCGCCAGTTAGGCCCCAGCTATTATTTAAAAAAGGCAATAAGAATTTAAAGTAGCTGACAAGTAATCTTGCCTCAAAGCTCTCAACATGAAAGTTTCAGCTGGTAACTCCATAATGGGTCACAATTTAGGAAGTCCTGGAATAAATACAGTGGATGGCCAAGTAGTGAAGTAGAAAATATAAGATAATCAGAGGGTTAGATAGGATGGACAGTGAGCCTTTTCCTCAGATGCTGATGGCCAGCACGAGGGGACATAGCTTTAAGTTGAAGGGTGATTGGTATAGGCCAGATGTCAAAGGCGTTTTTATTTTACTCAGAGAATAGTAGGGGTGTGGAAAGCACCGCCTGCAACAGTAGTAAACTTGCCAACATTAAGGGCAGTTAAATAGTCATTGGATAAACATATGGATGAAAGTGGAATAGTGTCGGATAGATAGGCTTCAGATTGGTTTCACACGTCAGCGTAATATTGAGGACTGAAGGGTCTGTACTGCGGTGTAATGTTCTATGTAAAATGGCCTCACTACTGTTAATGCAAGCACCCCATCATCCTAAACATGCATGTAACTTTGAGTTTTCTGTTAGAATATGCAACAGTGTAGAATACAGCGGCCCTATTATGAGTTCTCGTCATTTGTGTTTGTTTCATTTCTATCAATTCTATCATTTGCATGCATCCAAAATTAGTATAGAGACAGCAGGATGGGTAATGGCTGCCATAGATTATTAGGTTTCCAAATGTTGGATTGTACTGCTGCAAGAAACAATTCCTCATATACTCTACAGATTCATCTTCCAGATTACTCTTCCCCCTCTAACTTGCCTAGACAATATGCTAATTAAAAGCAGCTGTGGCCTAATTGACCAATCCTTGAGGCATGATTATTGTCTTGTAAAACCCAGTGGTGCTTTTTATTTAAAAGCTGTATGGATTTAGCAGCTCCCTGCCTTTCACAGCAACATGTCTACTGCCCATTCTTTCACCCACTCTCTTAGCTCCTCCCCTAACCTCACTCTCACAAGTTTCCACACTTCCCTCCACGTTTTCTCACATCACTGCAATTTTCAAAAATGGAAAAGAATTTGGGAATTGCTGATTTTTGCCAATACCAATCCACACATGATTAAAAGTAGGAGGAAAGACACTTTTATTGTTTAAATTCTATATTCCAACTAATGCAACTGACCATAGACTTGCCAAAATCAAGTGTTAAACATTTCAAGTATACCTGTCAAAAGCAACTGTAGAGTTGTCAATTGTTGTGCCCTTCTTAGATTCATCCATTATTTCCCAATATATATTTTGTCCCATTGTGGGACAACTCTTCAGGGAGCTATAAATGACTACCACCCATGACGTCTTTCCCTTTCCATTCCTTGTTTGCACCCAAACAGATTCCACATCACAATTTATTGCATGTATATCACCACTAACCAATGCACTGAACACTCTTTTATTAACAAAGCTACCCCACCTCCTTTTCCTTTTTGCCAAACGTCCAAAAGAACAAATACCTTAAATATTGAGCTCCCAGTCTAGGTTACCCTATAACCATGCCTTCATAATAGATATGAAGTCCAATTTATATATTTCTAGTTGTGCCATCTATTCTAATATATCCTCAGTCCAAGGCCTGATTAGTGTACCCTGATATATATTACAAGGCCTTTCACAGGAGCATTATTACATAACATTGGACACTGAACCACATAAGAATACATTAAGACAGGTGTTGAAAATGTATTGTAAAGCATGAAAGTAAAGATGCACAGAAATTTAAAGAGGGAATTCCAGAGCTGGAAAAGGTTGGAGTGACAGACTAAAATCTACATTGTCCTTGACTTGACATTGTGTTAATGCAGTAAAATTAAATTTTGTTGGCATTGTTTATTGAAATCATTTACTTTGACTTTCATTCTCATTTGAAGTGTTTTTAAGGTAACCAATGTCTCCCTTAACTTGTGATTTTTGCTGATGCAGCTCAAAGCCAACACTTGAAGAAGTACAGTCCTGGGGTCAGTCTTTCGACAAGTTAATGAAGAGCCCTGCTGGCAGAAATGCATTCCGGGAATTTTTACGAACAGAATACAGTGAGGAGAATATGCTGTTCTGGCTAGCCTGTGAGGACCTAAAGAAGGAAGTCAACAAAAATCTTGTTGAGGAGAAAGCAAAATTAATATATGAGGATTATATATCCATCCTTTCACCTAAAGAGGTGAGTTTATTGTGCAATAAAAATTTTTGGGATTATTGAACAAAATATAGCAATAAAAGTACCCAGTCCTATTCAAA
This sequence comes from Chiloscyllium punctatum, assembly GCF_047496795.1. Lineage (NCBI taxonomy): Eukaryota > Metazoa > Chordata > Chondrichthyes > Orectolobiformes > Hemiscylliidae > Chiloscyllium > Chiloscyllium punctatum. Next base: position 71,365,607 of record NC_092743.1, read on the forward strand.
ATGTCTAGTTCCATCATTAAACAATTTGTTGCCTTTATAATGCAATAAAACTTTTCTTTTTCCTCAAGAAAAGTAGGTAGCACAGTGGCACATTGGTTAGCACTGTTGTCTCACAGAGCCAGGGACTCTGGCTCTGTTCACTTCCAGCTTTTGGTGATTGTTTATGTGGAGTTTGCACATTCTTCCTGTGAATGCATGGATTTCCACCAGGTGATTTGGTTTCCAGTTCAAGGATATGCAGGTTAGATGGATTGACCATGCTAAATTGTCAGGGATATGTAGGTTAGGTGGATTAGCCATAGTAAGTAAGAAATGTGTGGAGGGGTGGGTCTGGGTGAGAAGCTCTTTGGAGTATCAGTGCAGACTTGGTGTTCAAATGACCTCTTTCTATACTGTAGGGATTCTATGAGAAATGCATTACAGCTGTAAAGGGACAGATGAGGTTTGGAGCATTGCAGCAATATAGGTCATCAGTAGAATTGCCTTTTAACTATAGAGCAAAATAATGTGGATGATCATACATTGAAAACACAATCCAACAGATGCTACTAAATTTCTGGCTGTAACAGCTGCTCCTTTTTTTGAGGTATTTTAGGTGTTGGAGGTGATTTCCTCAAATTCCAGGAGCAGCAATTACTGTTTTTTATGCTACTGCATTGTTATGGAACTTTGGAAAATAAAAAGTCAAAACAACAGCAGTTTTAAAAGGGAGAAGAGCAGACAAAGGAAGCACATGGTGAGGTCATTGCAAGGAGAGAGAGAGACAGAGAACCTGCACAGATACTGCATTTGCTGTTTGAATTCATATATCACTGGACATCGGAGTGCATCTGGGAAAACTAACAAACAGTGAAATTCACAACTGATCTTGGAGGAACTGTTGGGCGAAGTTCACGGCACAGAATTAGATAAGTTAGTCGTAGTTTTTAAGTGCGGCCCATAGAGAATCTGCAGCAGGGAGTAGAGTGGGTTCTTTCTGGATGATATGTGTTTTGGACATATGTCTCTTGATTAAACTTAAAATATAAACAATAACTATTAATTTAACCTGGGACAATGTTTGTAGAGGAATAAGACAGTGTTATTTTCTGGGTCTATAGATTGTGAAGGAGCAAAACTGACCTTTAATAGAGTGATATGTACTTCTTGCCAGATGTGGGAGTTTAAAGAGAGTTTAAGGATTACTGCGGATTATATCTGTGATAAATGCTGTAGGCTGCGAATCTTATCAGATCGAAGGGCTCGGTTAGAGAGACAGTTAGAAGCAATGAGAAATTTGCAATAGCAACGGTATGTGATAAATGTCAGTTATAAGAAGAGGGGAAAGTCTCAGATACAGTCACACAGATGGGTTAACTCCAGGAGGGGTAAGAGAGGTAGGCAGCTAATGCAGGAGTCTTTTGTGGATATACCCATTTCAAACAGGTATGCTATTTTGGAAAATGCAGGGGGGTGATGGATTCTCAGGGGAACATATCACGAACAGCCAAGTTTCTGGTATTGAGACTGGCTCTAATGCAACAAGGGGTATGTCGGGTTCTAAGAGATCAATTGTTTCAGGGGATTCTGTAGTCTGAGGTACAGACAGATGTTTCTGTGGCCAGCAGCGAAAAAGCAGAATGGTGTGTTGCTTCCCTGGTGCCAGGATCAAGGATGTCTCAGAGAGGGTGCAGAATGTTCTCAAAGGGGAGAGGGGCCAGCAAGAGGTCTCTGTCAACATTGGAACCAAAGACATAGGATGGGAAAAAGTTGAGATTCTGAAGGGAGATTACAGAGAGTTGGGCAGAAATTTAAAAAGGAGGTCCTCGAGAGTAGTAATATCTGGATTACTCCCGGTGTTACAAGCTAGTGAAGGCAGGAATAGGAGGATATAGCAGATGAATGCATGGCTGAGGAGCTGGTGTATGAGAGAAGGAGTCACATTTTTGGATCATTGGAATCTCTTTTGGGGTAGAAGTGACCTATACAAGAAGGACGGATTGCACCTAAATTGGAAGGGGACCAATATACTAGCAGGGAGGTTTGCTAGAGCAGCTCGGGAGGATTTAAACTAATAAGGTGGGGGCGTGGATAGTAAGCAAAGAGATCAATCTGAGACTGGTACAGTTGAGAACAGAAGCGAGTCAAACAGTCTGGGCAGGCGGGGACAAGGTAGGACAATAAATTAAACTGCATTTATTTCAATGCAAGGGGCCTAACAGGGAGGGCAGATGAACTCAGGGCACAGTTAGGAACATGAGACTGGGGTATCATAGCAATTACAGAAACATGGCTAAGGGATGGGCCAGACTGGCAGCTTAATGTTCCAGGATACAAATGCCACAGGAAGGATAGAAAGAGAGGAAAGAGAGGAGGGAGAGTGGCATTTTTGATAAGGGATAGCATTACAGCTGTGCTAAGGGAGGATATTCCCAGAAATACATCCAGGGAAGTTATTTGGGTGGCACTGAGAAATAAGAAAGGGATGATAATCTTATTGGGATTGTGTTATAGACCCCCTAATCTCAGCTATCTGTAAGAATAATAGGATGGTTATAGTAGAGGATTTTAGCTTTCCAAACATAGACTGGGACTGCCATAGTGTTAAGGGTTTAGATGGAGAGGAATTTTGTTAAGTGTGTACAAGACAATTTTCTGATTCAGTATGTGGATGTACCTACTAGAGAAGGTGCAAAACTTGACTTACTTTGGGAAATAAGGCAGGGCAGGTGACTGAGGTGTCAGTGGGGGAGCACTTTGGGGCCAGCGACCATAATTCTATTAGATTTAAAATAATGATGGAAAAGGATAGACCAGATCTAAAAGTTGAAGTTCTAAATTGGAGAAAGGCCAACTTTGACGGTATTAGACAAGAACTTTCAAAAGCTGATTGGAGGCAGATGTTCGCAGGTATAGGGACTGTTGGAAAATGGGAAGCCTTCAGAAATGAGATAACGAGAATCCAGAGAAAGTATATTCCTGTTTGGGTGAAAGGAAAGGCTGGTAGGTATAAGGAATGCCAGATGACTAAAGAAATTGAGAGTTTGGTTAAGTAAAAGAAGGAAGCATATGTAAGGTATAGACAGAATAGATCAAGTGAATCCTTAGAAGAGTATAAAGGAAGTAGGAGTATACTTAAGAGGGAAATCAGGAGGGCAAAAAGGGGACATAAGATAGCTTTGGCAAATAGAATTAAGGAGAATCCGAAGAGTTTTTGCAAATACATAAAGAACAAAAGGGTAACTAGGGAGAGAATAGGGCCCCTCAAAGATCAGCAAGGTGGCCTTTGTGTGGAGCCACAGAAAATGGGGGAGATACTAAACGAGTATTCTGCATCAGTATTTACTGTGGAAAAGGATATGGAAGATATAGACTGTAGAGAAATAGATGGTGACATCTTGAAAAATGTCCATATTAGAGAGGAGGAAGTACTGGATGTCTTGAAAGGGGTAAAGATGGATAAATCCCCAGGACTTGATCAGGTGTACCCAAGAACTCTGTGGGAAGCTAGAGAAGTGATTGCTGGACCTCTTGCTGAGATATTTGTATCATTGAGAGTCACAGGTGAGGTGCCAGAAGACTGGAGTTTGGCTAACGTGGTGCCACTGTTTAAGAAGGGTGGTAAGGACAAGCCAGGGAACTACAGACCAGTGAGCCTGACATCGGTGGTGGGCAAGTTGTTGGAGGGAAGCCTGAGGGACAGGATGTTTGGAAAGGCAAGACTGATTTGGACAGTCAACAGGGCTTTGTGCGTGGGAAATCATGTCTCACAAACTTGATTGAGTTTTTTGAGGAAGTAACAAAGAAGATTGATGAGGGCAGAGCGGTAGATGTGATCTGTATGGACTTCAGTAAGGTGTTCAACAAGGTTCCCCATTGGAGACTGATTAGCAAGGTTAGATCTCATGGAATACAGGGAGAGCTAGCCATTTGAATACAGAACTGGCTCAAAGGTAGAAGACAGAGTGGTGGAGGGTTGTTTTTTAGACTGGAGGCCTGTGACTAGTGGAGTGCCACAAGGATTAGTGCTGGGTCCTCTACTCTATGTCATTTATATAAATGATTTGGATGCGAGCATAAGAGATACAGTTATACCAAAATTGGAGGTGTAGTCGACAGCGAAGAGGGTTACCTCAGATTACAACAGGATCTGGACCAGAGGGGCCAATGGGCTGAGAAGTGGGAGCTGGAGTTTAATTCAGATAAATGCGAGGTGCTGTATTTTGGGAAAGCAAATCTTAGCAGGACTTATACACTTAATGGTAAGGTCCTGGGGAGTGTTGCTGAACAAAGAGACCTTGGAGTGCAGGTTCATAGCTCCTTGAAAGTGGAGTCGCAGGTAGATAGGATAGTGAAGAAGACATTTGATATGCTTTCCTTTATTGGTCAGAGTATTGAGTACAGGAGTTGAGAGGTCATGTTGTGGTTGTACAGGACATTAGTTAGGCCACTGTTGGAATATTGCATGCAATTCTGGTCTCCTTCCTACCGGAAAGATGATGTGAAACTTGAAAGGGTTCAGAAAAGATTTATAAGGATGTTGTCACGGTTGGAGGATTTGAGCTATAAGGAGAGGCTGAACAGGCTGGGGCTGTTTTCCCTGGAGCATTGGAGGCTGAGGGGTGACCTTATAGAGGTTTACAAAATTATGAGGGGTATGGATAGGATAAATAGGGAAAGTCTTTTCCCTGGGGTTGGTTTAGGTTTAGGGTGAGAGGGGAAAGACATAAAAGAGACCTACTGGGCAACGTTTTCACACAGTGAGTGATACGTGTATGGAATGAGCTGCCAGAGGATGTGGTGGAGGCTTGTACAATTGCAACATTTAAGAGGCATTTGGATGGGTATATGAATAGGAAGGGTTTGGAAAGATATGGGCTGGGTGCTGGCAGGTGTGACTAGATTGGGTTGGGATATCTGGTCAGCATGGACAGGTTGGACTGAAGGGTCTGTTTCCATGCTGTACATCTCTATGACTCTATAACTATAGGTAAGTGATAACCCTATTTACAATAGATAATAAACAATAATTCATCACTACCTGATCCATGGCTCCAGCATGGACCAACCCCATTCTATGAAAATCACTGTGTGATGTCACAGGAAATCAAGTAATTTTTTCAACTGGTCAATATTTTTCTCATTTATCTTTCAAATTTTGGGTAATTTTAGGAATTGCAAGACTTCATTTTGTAGTTATTAAATTTTTCCTAAAGTCATAAAACTTGTTAGATTTTCTGGTGCAGTTTTTCTATTGATCTTAACTGAAGAATTTCAATCAGTTTAGTGGAATGGTTATTGAAATAATAAGAATGCAAGCTGTTGTCAGTGCTTTGCACACTTGCCCTCAAGCATCTTTGGTGAATAGCAGCAGTCAATGGAGTAAAATTCATACTGAACAACAATTTACATAGAATTTGCATGGCACACAATCCAACTTTATTAATTTCTTGGCTCCCACCTGTAGGAGCATAGAGTCCATTGTTAGTTTCTGGATGAGTTTGTTCTTCAGGTGAACAAATTCAACCCTGAAGATGGTGAGATAGATCAAAGTAAACAGGATGGACAACACAGCCAGGTGTGATTGGAAATGTATCCATGGATATATTTACATGTTTGAGCCTGAGTCCCAGAAATTATCGAACCAATTAATTATTTTGATTTCCATGATACCGTTTGAATTTGCTCAGTCTGCTGAATAATGGTAGCAAAACTTTTATATGCATTTGCCAATTATGAACCTGCTATAACTTTTCTAGTAATGTTGTACATCTGCAGAAACTTCAGTTCAGAATAAATGAGCTGGGGACTGAGGTGCAGACACAATGACCAATTTTGGAAGGACAACATTATCCAGACCATGTTCCAGGAGGTAGACAAAACTCTTAAGAGTGTGATCTGATTTGGTCAGTGGTCAGGGTAGGGAAGGTGTGACTGTGAGTGAAGCAAGAATGGGGATCAAGAACACTGAAGCGGAGGAGCCTCGGGTTTTGCAATTAGATTCTAGTTTCCTGCAGCCTATATAGATGAAAGCGAGGACTACAAGACAGATGAGCAACTTAAGCATGGCACCATGAAACAGGAAAGAAAGTTGTTAAGAACTTAGATATAGTAGAAACAGTGTAGAAAAGAGACTAGATACAGTTAAAAGCAGTGCGCCAGTAGACTTGTCAAGAGGATGTGAAACTCATAAAGACAGAATTAAAGCAATCTATCTCATACAGCATTCTTAACAAGGTAGATTAATTCGTGATACAAATAGAAGTAAACAAGTATGACCTCATTGCCATTATGCAGCTGTGATTGTAGAGTAACGAAGTTTTAATGTTCAGGAGTATTTGAAACGTAGGTAGGATAGGAGAAAATGAGAAAAAGGCAGGACAGTGCTGGTAACAAAGGATGATATCAATAAACTAAGACAAGATCTTAAACCAGAAAATCAACTTGTGGGAATAATTTCTGTGGAGCTAAGAAACTGTAAGGAACAGCAAATATGGGTTGAAATTGTTTGTCGGCTACCAACCATTGTACAGTGGCTGTGTTAATGTGAGTGGTGTTTCTGTGAGAAGGAGATAGCAGAAACATGATGATGGCACTTATTCTTGCAGAACACAAAAGCTCATTAACCTTCTTTCTACACTGCTGTGCATTTAATTTAACTCAGGACATAGCACCGACCCAAGTCACTATCTGTATCCACACTACATATGCCTGGTGGCATGGCCTCCTTTGGCGGTCTGCAGGAAATAGCATGACTCTCATCTCTACTGCCCTGCCCACAACATCTCCAGGTTCCTGATCGCAAAGCAATAATCAAGTGTAACTCCTTGTGCCATTTCCTCCAGGTTTGTGATGCAGGACCACAGTATGAGGGCCAGTTATAGTCGTACACATGGAAATAGACCTTTTGGTCCAATTCGGTCATGGTGACCCAAACCAGATTAGTCCCACTTGCATATGTTTGGCCCGTATCCCTCCAAATCTTTCCTATTCATGATTTATCCAAATGTCTTTTAAATGCTGTACTCGTACCTGCATCTATCACTTCCTCTGGCAGTTCATTCCTCATATGGAATACTCTCTGCGTAAAAATGTTGCTCTTCATACCTTTTCAAAGCTTTCTCCTGTCACCTTAAAAATATGCCCCATTGTTTTGAACTCCCCCACCCAAGGAAAAGACTTCATTCAACTAAATTTGCTATTCAACTTATCTATGCCCCTCAAGACTTTATAAACCCCTCAAGCTCCTATATGCCAGTGAAAATGTCCTAGCCAATCCAGCCTAACTTTATAAGTCAAACCTTCTATTCCTGACAACATCCTGGTCAATCTTTTCTGATCCCTCTCCAATTTAATTGTATCCTTCCAATAGTAGGGTGGCCAGAAGAGGCCTCACCAATGTCCTGTACAACTTCACATGACATCCAAACCCCTATACTCAAACATCTGAGCAATGAAGGCAAGCTTGCTAAATGCCTTCTTAATCACACTGTCTACATGTGATGCAAATTTCAAAGAATTATAGATCTGAACCATTACATCTTTCTGTTCTACAACATTACCCAAGGTCCTACCATTACTTGTATAAATTCTCTTCTTGTTGTTTTACCAACATGCGATATTTTGCATTTACCCAAGTTAAACTCCATCTGCTACTCCTCATCCCATTAACCTAATTGATCAAGATTTCTTTGTAATCTTGGATAGCCTTCTTCACTGTCCACTACACCACCAATTTTGATGACATCCACAAACTTACTAATCATGTTTCCTAAATTCTCATCTAAATCATTTATATAAATGACAGACAAAGTGGACGCAGTTCTGATCCCTGTGGAATCTGTTGATCACAGGCCTCCATTTTAAAATACGACCCTCCACTACACCCTCTGTGTCCTACCATCAAGCCAATTTTTTATCCAATTAGCAAGCTTTCCCTGAATCGCATGTGATCTAATTTTACTATTCAGTCTATCATGCAGAACCTTGTCAAAGGCTTCACAAAAGTCCATTTAAGCAATGTCTGCCACTCTCCCCCATCAATCTTTTTGATTATCTCCTCAAAAACCTCAATCAAGTTTGTGAAGCATGATTTCCCTTGCACAAAGCCATGCTGACTATCCTTAATTAGTCCTTGCCTCTCCAATGCATGTAAATTCTATCTTTCAGAATCTTCTCCAACCACTTACCAACCACCGATGTCAGACTCACAGGTCTGTAGATCACAGGCTTCTCCTTACAGCCTTTCTTAAATAAAGGCACGACATGAGCCACACTCCAGTCCTCCAGCACTATAGATGAAACTAATGTCTCAGCTATAGGCCCCACAATTTCTTCACCCCACAATGTCCTGAGATACACTTCATCAGTCCCAGAGAATTATCCTACTTTCTGTTTTCTAACACTTCCAACGTATCTTCTGTAAGTGAATTGTTTTCAAAACATCGGTATTTATTTCCCTGAGTTCTTTTGCCTTCCTTTCTTTCTCCACAGTAAAAACTGACATGAAATATTCATTTAGTACTGGTCCCATGTCCTGAGATTCAATACAAAGATCATTTCATTGATTTTTAAGGTGTTCTATTCTCTCCCTAATGGCTCTTTTGCTTTTAATGTACTCGTAGGGTCTCTTTGGATTATCCTAATCATATCTGCCAAGGCTATCTCATATCATCTTTTTGTTCTCCTGATTTCTCCCTTAAAAATGCTCCTACATCCTTTATATTAATCAAGAGATTCATTTGTTCCCAGAGTCTACAGCTAATAAATGACCCTTTCTTATTCTTGACCAGAACCGCAATATCTTTATTCATCCATTGTTCCCTAGTCTTATCAGCCTTACCCTTCACTCTAACAGGAATATAATGCCTCTGAACTCTTGTGATCACACTTCTGAGAACATTCAACTGGTCAGTTATAGAACATAGACCATACAGCACAGGAAGAGACACTTCAGCCCGCTATGTTGTGCTGAACATGACACCAAGTTAAACTAATCCCTTCTGCCTGCACTTGGTCCATATCCCTCCATTCCTTGCATATCCATATGCTTATCTGAAAGTCCCTGAAATGCCCCTATCATATCTGCCTCTACCACCATCCCTGGCAGTGCATTCCAGTCTCCTGCCACTCTCTGTATAAAAAAAAGTGCCCATCACATCTACTTTAAACTTGCCCCCTCTAGTTTTAGCTATTTCAACTCTGGGAAAAAGATTGAATATCCACCCTATCGATGCATCTCATAATTTTATATACTTCTATCAAGTCTCCCCTCAACCTCCACTTCTCCAGAAAAAAACAACCTAACTTTTTCTAGCCTCTCCCTAAAGCTCATATCCTCTAATCCAAGCAACACCCTGGTAAATCTCTTCTGCACCCTGTCCAAAGCCTCCACATCTTTCCATAATATGGCAACCAGAATTGAAAGCAATACTGTAAGTGTGGACTCACCAAAGTCTTATAAAGCTGCAACATGACATCCTAACTCTTGTACTCGATTCCCCAACCAATAAAGGCAAGCATGCCCTACAACCTCTTTATCATCTTATCTACTTACGTGGCCATTTTCAAAGAGTTATGGACTGAACCCCAAGGTCCCTCTGTACATCAATGCTGTTCAGGGTCCTGCCATTAACTGCATAATTTTCTTGAATATTTGATCTCCGAAAGTGCAGCACCTCACACTTACCCGGATTAAACTCCACTTGCTATATCTGTGCCCAGATATGTAACTGTTAAAGATGGTGACTTTTGAAATTGTAGATGGTCATCAAGAATGGTTCCTAAAGGTTGCCAAGTAGTAAATGTAGCCCCACTGTGTAAAAAAGCAGGGATGAGGAACAGAGTATAGACCTGTTAGCATGAAGATGCTAGAATCTATTATGAAGAATGTGATAACCAGACACTTAGAAAATAATCATAGGACTTGGCAGAATCAACATTATATATGAAAGAGAAATCATGTTGGAATTTTATGATGATGTCGAGTAGAATAGAAAAGGGGAGAAATGGATGTGATGTATTTGGATTTTCAGAAGACTTTCAATAATATCCCACACAGGAGATTAGTGAGCAAAATTATCCAGTTATGTTCATATGGGATTAGCAGAAATGTAGTGACAAGGGTTGAGAATTGGTTAATGGGCAGAAAAGAGAGAGCCGGTTTAAATGGGTCATCTCAGCTTGTCACACTGTGACTCGTGGGGTACTGCAAGGATCAATGCCTGGGCCTCAGCAATTCCGAAATTATATCAATAATTTGGATGTGGGAATGAAGTGAGGAGGTTGCAATCAGGTTTTCAGGGGTTTTCGACAGGCTGTGTGAGGGGACAAAAACATGGCAAACGGAATTAAAGTGTGGATAAACATGAGATTATCCATATTGTTCAGAAAAACAGCAATGCAGAGTATTTCTTACATGGTGAGAAATTATGATGTGTTGAGATTCAAAGGGACGTATGTGCTCTTGTTCATACATTACTGAAGGCAACCAATTAAGAAAGCAAATGGTATTTTGGTCCTTGTTCCAAGTGTATTTGAGTGAAGGGATAAAGAAGTCTTTCTTCATTTGTGTAAAACTTTGGTGAGACTCTACCTGGAGTACTGTGTACAGCTTTTATTTCCTTCCCAAAGGAAAGTATATACTTGCCACTGAGGGGTGTAACCACTTATCAGACTGGGCCCTGGGATAGTGGAATTGTCCAATGAGTATGATTGAGGAGACTATGTAGAAGCATTATAGTCATTGAGATGTACAGCATGGAAACAGACCCTTCAGTCCAACTTGTCCAAGCCGACCAGATATCGTAAATTAATCTAGTCCCATTTCTCCAGGGTTAAGAAGAATGAGAGTTAAGCTCATTGAATTGTACAGAATTCTTACGAAGATCATCAATGTAGGCAGAAGAAGAATGTTTCCTCAGGCGGGGATTCTAGAACCATGGGGCATAGACTCAAATCAGAGGTAGGCCTCTGTTGAGGAAGAATTTCTTCATTCAAGAAGGTGGTGAATCTTTGGAATTCTCTACCCCAGAGGCCTGTGAGTAGAGTATGTCCAAGTCTGAGATTGATAGATTTCTAAAAATTAAAGATTTCAAGAGATATTTAGAAATGGCATTAAGGCAAAATATGAGCAATGATCTGGTTAAGTGGTGGATGCAGGTTCTGTGGACTAAATTGTTCACTCCTATTTCCTATACTTTTGACTTTGGCAGTGCATTTCCAATTGAATGAAATGTTTGGCGTCAACTAACCTGAAGGTCATGTTTCAGTCCTTGCTTGCCGGATTGATATGATCAAGCCTCATAATCAAACATTAGGGGTCAATTATTGTAGCACCACGTTTGGTTTTGCAATTTGAATACTGCTAATCCCTTCACTTCTGATTTAGGACTGGTACAACATTTACATGTCTGATTTTTAAGGGAAGTATTTAGACTGTTACATATATTCTGAAAAATATTGATGACTTATGTCTGCAAGCATGGTTTGAACCCATAATACAGTTCACTGATAAAAAGGGAGTTAACATTAAATGTGGGCATGAGGGAAGAAGGAAGGAGTATTTTGTAATCTCTGGCCAATTAATTCTTTAAAATCCTTTCTACTGATAAGGAATTTTCTACATTAGATCAACAGAGTAATCACCTAACCATATTTAAAGCAGATTTTTCCAGAAACCAGTCCAATCTAAAACATGCCTTACTGAAGTGTCTACAATACAAATTCCCAAACTTAGAAACAAAAAAATCCAAATGCTATTTGATCATTCTTAAAATAATAAAAAAATGTAAAAATAATATTAGTGAAAACATCAGTCACAGCAGTAAAGGACCAAAATTCTTTTTCTTGGAATTTTTAGTGAGTGAGTTAATGGCTAATATTTTGACTGCTCTACCATTTGTTATTTGGCTTTTAAATTAAAATTGAATTACTTCTCTCTTTTTCTAATCTAAGTAGAACTATTTGGCTGCTGCTATACATGCTTTTTGTAACCAGTTTCTCAGATTGTGACAGAAATAATTTATGCATTCATTGGTGTACTTAATACAGTGACAAAATGGAGAGGGGCTTATAGTTGAATTGCTGGTATACTAACACAAATGTTAAAATCAAATATCTTTAAAAACAGTCTGTTTCTAAAATCCAGCATAGGAACGTATACAAAATATTTTAAGCTGTGAAATAAAAAACTGTTTCTTCTAATACATACCACTTGTAATTGATCATGTGATATAACTGGAAATTGTAGATTACGTTTCTCAGTGCTATAACCAAGCAACATTATTCACAAGAAGAAATAGGAATAATTTCAAAATTTAATACAGAATTTCCTGAATTGTATTGGCAAATAAATAATTCTAAAATTTAGACCATTCTACGCTGAAATTTAATATTATAATGGTGTTGTAAGTATATTAGTTGTACATTTTCTCATTTTTTTCATATCCATCATTTCCTTAAAATTAATCTCCTTTTCAATATGTTTTGCTCCACTTAAAAGTTGTTCTTTGTTATACTCCAACTATTCCTTTAACTATTGTCCCTTTCCTGCCTTCTTCTTGTTTAAATATAAGAGGTTCTACCTCCTGCCCAAACCACCCAGTTCTGTCTCCTGCACAAACCGCTCGGTTCTACCTCCTGCCCAAACCGCTCGGTTCTACCTCCTACCCAAAATTCACAAGCCTGACTGCCCCGGTTGGCCCATCATTTTGGCCTGCTCCTGCCCCACCAAACGTATTACTACATACCTTGAGACTGCCCTGACCCCTTGGTCCAGGAACTGTGCACCTACATTCATGACACCACCCATGCCCTCCACCTCTTCCATGACTTTTGCTTCCCTGGCCCCCAATGCCTTATCTCCACCATGGACATCCAGTCCCTGTACACATCCATCCATCATGACAAAGGCCTCCAAGCCCTCTGTTTCTTCCTCTCATACCAACCCAACCAGTACCCTTCCACTGACACTGACATTTGTTTGGATAAACTGGTCCTCACCTCAACAATTTCTCCTTTGAATCCTCCCACTTCCTCCAGACCAAAGGAGTAGCCATGGGTACCCACATGGCCCCAGCTATGCTTGTCTCTTCGTTGGGTAGGTGAAACAGTCCACCTTCAGCAGCGGCACCATTCCCCATCTTTTCCTCCACTACATCGATGACTGTATCGGCACCACCCTAGATGCCCACAAGGAGGATGAACAGTTCATCAAATTCTGTAACACCTTCCACCCTGACCACAAGTTCACCTGGACTATCTCAGACACCTCTGTCCTTGACCTCTCCATCTCCATTTCCGGCGACCGAATCAACACGGACATCCACTACAAACCCACGGATTCCCACAGCTACCTGGACTCACCTCCTCTAACTCTGCCTCCTGTAAAAATGCTATCCCCTATTCCCAATTCCTCCGCTTCTGCCACATCTGTTCCCAGGAGGACCAGTTCCACCGTAGAACATCCTAGATGGCCTTCTCCTTCAAAGACTGCAATTTCCCCTCCCACATGATCGAGGATGCCCTCCAGTGCATCTCCTCCACTTCCTGCACATCCATCCTTCAACCCCATCGCTCCAATCGCAACAAGGACAGAACCCTCGGTCCTCACCTTCCAGCCACTAACCTCCGGATACATCGCATCATCCTCCATTTCCATTTCTGCCACCTGCAAAGAGACCCCACCACCAGAGATACGTTTCCCTCCCTACCCCTATCTGCATTCTGGAGAGGCCATTCCCTCTGCAACTCCCTTGTTAGGTCCATGCCCCCCACGAACCCACCTTCTGCTCCCGGCACCTTCCCCTGCCACCACAAGAAGTGCAAAACCTGCGGCCGCACCTCACCCTTCACCTCCATCCAAGGCCCCAAAGGATCCTTCCACATCCAACAGAGATTTATCTGGACTTCCACATGTGTCATCTACTATGTCATTTGCTCCTGACATCTCCTCTACATTAGGGAGACAGGATGCCAACTTGCAAAACATTTCAGAGAACATCTCTGAGAACGCACACTAAACAACCCACCACCCCATGGCCGAACACTTTAACTCCCCCTTCTACTCCGCAAAGGACATGCAAGTTCTGGGCCTCCTCCACAGCCAACCCACACCACCCAATGCTTGAAGGAACAATGCGTCATCTTCTGCCTTGGGACCCTCCAACCACACAAGATCAATGTGGATTTCACCAGTTTTCTCACCTCCCCTCTCCCCACCTTATCCCAGATCCAAACTTCTAACTTAGCACTGCCCTCTGGAACTGTCCTACCTGTCCATCTTCCTTCCCACCTATCTGGTTTACCCTCCACTCCGACCTATCACCTTCACTTCCACCTTCATCTACCTACCACATTCCCAGGTAACTTCCTTCCAGCCCCACCCCACTCCCATTTATCTCTCAGCCCCCTTTGGCCACAAGCATCATTCCAGATGAAGGGTTTATGCCCGAAATGTTGATTCTCCTGCTCCTCAGATGCTGCTGGATTGGCTGTGCTTTTCCAGCACCACGCTCTTTGAAGTATAAGAGCTGCAAAGCTGTTTATTCTTCTCTTCCCTCATTATTGTCCTGGGCCCCAAAGTTTCTTCCCAAGTGAGTTAACATGGTGTTTTCTGGTTATGAAATGGTCTTCTCTATAGCTTTGGGAAAATCAATTGCAATTATTAATTAATTGCTATTTCATCTTTACTGTCACAAATTAGGCACTCAATCTAATTTGTCATATTTCTTTTGAGTCTGCTCTCATTCCTTTTCTTTCCTACTCAACTCTTTTCTAGGTTTTCACTTTCCACCTCACATTGCCAGGTTATCTCCTACCATTCCCATCACCTCAATGTGATATTAGCTTCAAACACAACACTCCCTCTTTTCTGTTATATGAAAGGACCAAACCTGTGTGAAACCTGGCTCACTCTACCTTCAACTATTCTCCCTTCTCTTCCTTCATTATTGTCCTAGGCTTCAAAAGTTCCTTCCAAGTGAGATGGCATTTTACACGCAATCCCTTTCACTTAGTATACAGTGTCTGCTATTTATGAAATTGTTTTCTTTACAGGCATGGGAAATCAATTGCAAATCAGAGGCTGATTCACTGAGTGCTTCCACTCTGCAAGTTCAGGTCTGAGCTTCCTGTCATTTGTCATTTGAATGCCCTCTCTCGATCTCACTCAGATCTCCTTGTCTTTAATCTTCCACACTTTTCTAATGAAGCTCAAAAAGGCTAAGGGATAATATTTTGTTATTCTGTTTGGCACTCTGAACTTAACAATACCATTGATCATTTCAAGTGTGAAGGCTTAACACACTGGTGTTGATGTTGTTCCTAGAGGATAGTAGATTGGTGATTAGGATGGAGATTTCATGGGAATACAGGCTGGCGAAGACATCTGTCATCATGGCATCAACCGATTCTTTCTTCTTTGAATAAGATTTCTAAACATTATTCCGTTTTGGCAACTTGGCTTCTTTCCATTTCAAATCTGCTTTGTATCTCATACAGGTGTCACGGTGGCTCGGTGATTAACACTGATGTCTCACAGCACCAGGGACTCAGGTTCGATTCCAGCCTCAGGCAACTGTATGTGGCATTTGCACATTCTCTCCATGTCTACATGGCTTTCCTCCGTGTGCTCCAGTTTCCTCCCACAATCCAAAAGATGTGTTGGTTAGGTGAATTGGCCATGGTAAATTGTGCTTTGTGCTCAGGGATGTACAGCTTGGGTGCATTAGTTAGGGGAAATATAGAGTAGGGGAATGGGACTGGGTGGGATACTCTTCAGAGAGTCGGTGTGGACTTGTTGGGGCAAATGGCCTGTTTCTACTCTGTAGGGATTCTATCTATGAATACTGTCTCAGCAATTCATCCATTATCTGGTCAATTAAATTCCTTTAATCTTGCTCATTAACTGTTTCTTGAAATATATTAATATCACTTAAGTCAATTAATTATCTCATGTTTCCTTCGAAGCACTTTACTGGTCCTTCTACACATATGTACATTACGTGGGTATGAATGTGGGTGTTTTCCTTTCCCTCAACCCTCCCTTTGTTCTGTTCCTTTTATATGCTGCTCATCTTTTGATTTTTCTTTCCTTGATAATATATAAATAATCCTTCCATCTATAAGCCAATGTTTAAAGCATTAGAAAAAAACAGAGTAATGTCAGAATAAAGTTAAAAATCACACAATGCCAGGTTATAGTCCAACAGATTTATTTGGAAGCACTTGTTTTCAGAGCGTTGCTCCTTCATCAGGTGGTTGTGGCCCTCAAACACCTGATGAAGGAGCAGTACTCTGAAAGTTAGTGGTGTTGTGTGATTTTTTAACTTTATTCTGACATTACTCTGTCTTTTCTAATGTTTTAAACATTGGCAACTCCAAATCAATCTCAGAATAGGTATTCAGTTTGAAAATCAAGTTGTTAAAAAGAACTTACAATTTGAACTTTGACAAAGGGTCAGTTAGACTCGAAACGTCAGCTCCTTTTTCTCCTTACAGATGCTGCCAGACCTGCTGAGATTTTCCAGCATTTTCTCTTTTGGTTTCAGATTCCAGCATCCGCAGTAACTTGCTTTTATTACAATTTCTACCATCTTCTTCCAATAGCCGACTTGTCTTTAAAATAGAGTTGAAAAATGTGATGCTGGAAAAACACAGCAGGCTAGGCAGCATCCGAGGAGCAGGAGAATCGATGTTTCGGGCATAAGCCCTTCTTCAGGAATCTGAAAAAGGGCTTATGCCCAAAACATCGATGCTCCTGCTCCTCGGATGCTGCCTGGCCTGCTGTGTTTTTCCAGCATCACATTTTTCAACTCTGGTCTCCAGCAACTGCAGTCCTCACTTTCTCATTGTCTTTATAACAAACAAGCTCAAGCCATGTGTGAAGCAATAATGCAGATGCTATTAATCTGCCTGAATTAGCTTCAGGCTGCTTCATTAACTATTATTAGGGCCGCTAGGCATCAGGGTTACAAGGTTTGCAGGGTGGCTCTGTGGTTAGTAATGCTGCCTCACAGCACCAGGAATCTGGGTTCGATTTTGGTCTCAGACAACTGTCTATGTGGAGTTTTGACATTCTCCCCATGTCTATCTGGGATTCCTCTGGGTGGTCTGGTTTCCTCCCACAGCCTAGAGATGTGCAGGTTATGTGGATTTGCCATTGTAAATTGCCCATAGTGTTCAGGGGCGTGCAAGCTAGTTGGATTAGCTATGGGAAATGCAGAGGGGGTGTCCTCCAGAGGAACAGTATGGATCCAAAGGGCATGTTTCCACACTGTAGGAATTCTATGATTAGACTGTGTCAATTTAATTATTTTCATATCGTGATGCACAGCAAACCATTCAAGCTATTTTACATCTGTGACTGGAAAGCACCTGTTAAACAAATGTCAAATAAATGATAGGAATAGACCAAAACAATATATCGGCTTAGATTTTGCTGTGAGAATAACAGTGAGACTGTCAAGGCTGAATTACCAAGGAATAAAATGACAGCAACATCTGACATCCCAGTATGCACAGTTGAAAGTAAAAATGTAGAAGTTACTGCTGCGATAGTCCTGCTCGTCAACAAGTTACCTTTAGAATTGACTATCCCAGAGTGTGGTGGATACCAGGACACTGAATAAATTTAAGGAGACAAATAGGTTTTATTTAGTAATGGGTCAAAGAGTTATGTGAAGTGGGCAAGAAGGCGGAGTTGGGATTGAGATGAAATCAGCCAAGATTGTATTAAATGGCAGAGTGGGACAGTAGAGTCTGAATTGCCTACTCCTGCTCCTCATTCTTAGGTTCCAAGCTTCACTGCATTGGTGGAAAAAGGCGAAATCTGTACCAGAATCCTTTCTGGCTTGCCATTGTCATATAAACCCTATTATGGTGCACTGACTAGGGGATGAGGGTTTGGAACCAATTTCAGTAAAATCACATATAGGCCAGAATGATGTCTTGAGAACTGAAAATATGATGTCAGAGTAGAGCTGAGATTGATTGTTGAAGAGCTGTAAAATAGCACTACTTTCTATGACTCTATAATTCAAACCGTATAGTATCTCTGCTGACAGAGATACACAGTAATGTTCAAGATTGTGAAAGCTGCTGTTAGCAACTGAAAAAAAATGGGAAAATAAACAAAGAAACAGGCCACAGCTGAAACACTGGTTAAAAAGTGATAGTTGCAACTTTCCCTCTCTTAGCTCTGGTAGAAAGGTGATACATAGCTGAACTGGCCATTTTCCTGCTTTCAAAAGCGAGATAATGAGTATTCAGTGCCATCATGTCCCTGTTAGTGTGAAGGGCAAGACTAGCAGGAATAGGGAACACTGGATGATAGAGATATTGAGGCTCTGGTCAAGAAAAAGAAGGAGGCATATGCCAGGTGTAGAGAGCTGGAATCAAGTGAATCCCTTGAGGAGTACAGAAGGTGGTGTAGGACTGCACTTAAGAGGGAAATCAAGAGGGCAAAAAGGGGCCAAGAGGCCATGTTGGCGGATAGTGTAAAGGAGAATCCAAAGAGGTTCTACAAGTTTATTAAGAACAAAAGAGTAACTACAGGGATAATAGGACCACTTAAAGATCAATGAGTGTGGAACCACAGGGGATGGGTGAGATTCTAAACAAATACTTTGTGTCGGTATTTACAAAGAAGAAAGGACACAGAAGCTAGGGAATGCAGGGGAGTGAATAGTGATGTGTTGAAAAGAGTTCACATTACAGAAGAGAAGGTGCTGGATGTCTTAAAATGCATATATGTACATAAATCCATGGAACCTGATCAAATGTATCCCAGAATATTGTGGGAAGTTAGGGAAGAAATTGCAAGGCACCTAACAGAGAAATTACAGGTGTTGCATTTCAGTAAGACAAACTAGGGCAGGACTTGCACAGTTAATATTAGGGCTCTGGGGAGTGCTGTCAAACAGAGAGCCGAGGGATGCAAATACATAGTTCCTTGAAAGTGGTGTCACAGATGGACAGAATAGTGAAGAAGGCATTAGGCACACTTGCCTTCGTCAGTTAAAGCATTGAGTACTGCATTTGGAGTACTGTATACAATTCCAGTCACCCTGCTATAGGAAGGATGTGATTAAACTGGAAAGGGTGCAGGTAAAATTTACAAAATATTATTAAGACTATACGGTTTGAATTATAAAGAGAGAATGGATATGCTAAGACTTTTTTCCTTGGAGCGTAGCAGGCTGAGGGGTGTCCATAAAGAGGTTTAAAAAATCATGAAAGGGCATAGATAAGGTGAATAGCCAAGATCCTTTCCTGAGGATAGTGAAGTCCAAAACTAGAGAGCACAGGTTTAAGGTGAGAGGGGGAAATATTTAAAAGAGAACCTAAGGGCAACTTTTCCACACAAAGGGTGATGCATATATGGAATGACCTGCCAAAGGAAATGGAAGAGGTGGGTACAATTACAACATTTCAGAGACCTTTTGACAGGTACATGGATAAAAACATTTTAGAGGGAGATGGGCCAAATGTAGGCAAATGGGAGTGGTTCAGTTTAGGAAAGCTGGTCGGCATGGATGGCCGAAGGGCCTAAATCTATGAATCTATGGCATTTTCAAAGCCTTGAAGTCACGCTTTGGACCCAAAATGAATGAAAGTCGTGAACAGTACATATTAATAGTAGAAGCCAAGGTTAAAAACAGTCCATTGATCAGTGTCTGACTTCATTGGCTGAAGTTGCAGAATCTTGTAAATTTGCACAACTAAAAGACAATCTTTGAACATGATAGGATTGTATCAGACATTAGAGATACCACATTGAGAGCACACCTACTAAGGGATGAGGAACTTGCTGTCAGGAAAACAATTGACATTTGCACAAATGCTGAGCTTGTAACTCAACAACTAGGGCATATTCATGGCAGAATAGAACAGACCTTAAAATATGATGTTAGATATTCCAGGTGTAAAGGGCAGAATAATCCTGGATAAAGGAGAGGATAAACATACTGCAGAGGGCATCACACAGAGGAAAAGAAGGCATGTACAGTGTGGGGAAAGCAGTGTCCTCACTGCAAATGAGAAATCATTTTGCACACAAATGGATGACTGGAAGGAAGCACAACAACGAGATCTAAATAAAAATGGAAAGAACTGCAGATGCTGTAAATCAGAAACAAAAACAGAAGTTGCTGGGAAAGCTCAGTTTGTTTGGCAGCTTCTGTGAAGAGAAATCAGAGTTAATGTTTTGGGTCTGGTTCTGAAGTCACCGGACCCAAAATATTAATTCTGATTTCTCTTCACAGATACTGCCAGACCTGCTGAGCTTTTCCAGCCATTTCTATTTTTGAAGGAGTTATAGTTGTCCACTAGAGAGATAACAGACAAAGAGTCTAGCAAAACACTCTATATCATACAACCTGTTGGTTCAATCAGCCAACGTGATAAATGTGTTGTGACTGTTGAAATGATGACAGCAGATGTTGAACATCAGATCAACATAAAGAGTCTGATAGACACAGATGTGTCTCATAGAGAGAGTAAGACTCAGAAATTTACAGCACAGGAGGTGGTTATGCTGATCAACAAGATCCGACTGCATTAATACTATTTAGGGCTGTTTTGCAAACATCTTCCCAAATTGTCATCAAAGCATGAACCATTACCATAACTCTGACATGCAGTCGTTTTGACACATGGAATAAGAGGCAGCATTCACTAAAATCAAGCAACTAATGATGCAGGTATCAGTGCTGAAATACTCTGATCTGTATGATGAAGTTATCCTGTATTGTGATGCGAATGAGACAGGACTCAATGCAACTTTAATAAACCAAGACAACCAGTTGAATTTGCAACCAGTGCATTAACACAAGCGTAATGGCCTTACACACGAATCAAGAAAGTGTGCCTGGCCATTTTATTTGCTCATGAAAATTTTCATAAGTGCCTAGTTGGAAATGTCAAAAGCTGGAATTTTATAGGCATCTGACTGATGTGGGTTATTGTGAGATTTTGGCAGTATCACATTAAAGTCTAATGAGGCTGATTTCTACATAAAGACTATCTCACTGCTTCATTGCTCTTGCCAATGTCAGTTTCCCATTAGGCAGTAGCAAGTTGCTAATTAAGGAAAATTACAGCTTAATGTATGCTCATTCATAGCCCAACTTGCTAAACAAGCTGGACATCAAGATAAGTTGACTAAAAAACCAGAGCAGTACCTTGTGAATTCAGCCACCATTTGCTCCAAAGGACCTCTGTGTTGGTCACTGGGCATGCTCCATGGGGCCCAGCCCCACACACCCAATGTCTACAGACATTGACATCAAATATGTTACAGTCTCGAAGAACCCTAATGGCACAACTCCAGTCCACTTACAGGATGCTTCTGCACTTTGATGTGGCATTGGTAACTATCACTGTAATGCAGCAGCAAGGGCACTTTGCATTCAAGGACACATACCCAGCTCATGGACCTGGCTACATCTCCAGGTTGTTAACTTGCTGTCATTGTGCTCAGTTTCTCTGAGAGAACCTGGATGTTCATAGCATTTCGTCAACAGTTGTCCCAAAAAGAAATGTGAGAAAGTTTGGTTCTGAAATGGTGGCATGCAAGGATGAAGATTTAAATATACACAGATCAATCTCCAGCCAGTTGCCAATGACACTGGAAAGTATAACAAAGCATCTGCAGCATTCCATTGGGAAGGAAAACTGCAGTATTGAAAAAACACAGTTACTGTTAGAGCAGTAAAACAAGTTTAAGGACAATTTAATTACTGCAGGAATTTTGTAAAAAATTACAGTGAACTATCCAAGGCCTGTCTTTATTGCACACAAAACACACTCTACCTTTTTGCGAGCCATTGGCTCCCTGTTGGTGTGTGTTTCCTGGAACGATGGCTGCTAGGTTCTTGACATCCCCTTAGTTAATTTCTGCTGATAGCCCACTTTGTGTTTTTTATTAATTATCCAGTTCTCTATCCATGCATTACTTCATCCAGTAGCAGTAAAATAATATCATACATGGATTAACATTTCTAAGAAAGTATCTCTGTTAAAGATGACATTCACATCAAACAGAATGGGAAATTGGGGGCTAGGTCAGAGAAAATTGAATGGGAACCTGAGTAGGAAACAGCCTTTCAAAAAAAATCAAACAGACACTAGCCTCCACACCAGCACCAGAAATCCCTGAGCTTAAAAATCCCTTTCACCTCTTTTGCAGTGAGAGCACTGGCAATCAGTCTGCAGTAGTGTGACAGAGATACTATCCAGGTAAAATGGATCTAGTCATGATAGGATAACACTCGTGTTTGAGTCATCCAGTGTGCTACCTGGGCACTACCCCTTGACACAACTCGGGAAGGTATAGTCCAGCTACTGGAAGCTGACAAACTGAGAGGAGTTACAGTTTGCGAGCTAAATGGGAAGCTACGCTGTTGCCAGGAGACAAGCACATGGAAATGGTTAAAGATAACAGGGAGAACCCAGCAAGCTATGTGAAACAGGAAAGAGAGACACATGATTATATCCTCCTCGTGGAGCAAGAAGAGGAAAGACCGGGTCGAATTAAAGAAGAGCTATTAGAGCGGACAGATGTGAAAGCCATGTTTGTAGATGGAGCACAAAAGTATTATGATAGTGAGGCCTGGACAAGGTTAGCCGTGGTTAATTTGAAAGGGGAGCTTTTGGCAGAAGAAAATGTAGAAGGATGTCCTTCTGCACAAGTAGCCAAACTAAAAGCCCTACAGTTAGGTAGAGGATAAAGGACTAACATCTATACAGACAATAGATATGCTTTTGGTGTAATCCATGACTATATGATGCAATTGGCAAAATGAGGCTATGTTACCTCAAATGGTAGTGTAACTCAGCATCGGACCTAGTGGCTGCTGCAATTAAGCCAAAAGAAGCAGCAGTAATTAAAATAAAGGAACACAGAAAGAGTCAGATGCCTGAGCAGAGAGGGAATGACCAGAGTGCAGATACTGCAGTAAAAGCAATGTTAGAACAGAAAGTGATATCAAAAACAGCTGTGAGAGAGCAAGAAGCCAAAGATGATGAATGGAATATTTGAAGTTTACAAACAACAACAAGCTCAGAAAGAAAATCAGAATGGATTGAAGACAGGGTAGCATTAGGAGCAGATGATAATTGGAGAAAGGAAGGTGAGGTAGTCACCCCCACATTCTGCCAAAAGACCCAATACAACATTTACTATGGGTTAGCACCTGTAGGAAGGGATAAAATGATTCAGCTGATCTCTAATTGCTGGTGACGGAAAGGAATGGGAAGCAACATGGCAAAACTTTGCCAGAGATGCACTGCAAGAGCACAGACAGAACCAGGACAGGGAATTAAAATTAAAATGATCCATCAGCCCAGTCCATGGGAACTTTGGGAACACATTCAAATGGATTATATATATCCACTCCAACAAAGCCAGAATAAGAAATTTCATCCGATCATGGTCGACCAGTTTACCAGATGGGTAGAAGCATTCCCCATAATCACAGCCTTGGTGGCAAAATTATTGGCAACTGAAATAATACCCAAGTGGGAGGTTCCCTTACTATTAGACCCAGACCAAGTAATCCACTTCACAGATAAATGCCTGAAGGAAACATGCAAACCTTTGAGTATAACACAAAATTATCATACTCCCTACCACCCACACAGTTCACATATGGTAGAGTGAATGAATAAAATGCTGAAAAATTCTCTAAACAAGGCAGTGATAGGACCCTTTCCCTACCAGCCATCCTGATGGCCCAGAGAGCAATGCCTTTAAGAGCCACTGGACTAATGCCCTTTGAGCTAATGACAGGATGAGCGAAGATACTCCTCCAGGACCTAGTCAGTGGAGGAGCAAAACTGACTAACAGCAAGGCACAAGTCTAACATATGAGAACAGTTATGAGTATATTTGGTATGCTGGAAAACACAAAATGCATATGAGAATGCATACGATTATTTTTTATACAAAAACCAGGCCTATTTACAGAAATGCAGACTGTGCCAATATCCTCCTAGTCTGCTGTAGTCATATGACCATGACCACAGACTGGATGCTTCCAGTTTCAATAAAATGACAGTATATGCCTGGCTGTTGTCTTGAATGCTCAAAACAAGTACATTGCCAAGAGCGATGGCATTCAAACATATGAAAGGTATGAATTTGCGATGCAAATAGTGGGTAATCATTCGTTACCCACTATCTACATTAGAAATGGCTATTTTCTATTTTCTATTCAACTGTAACAGAATTGTTAGTGGCATAGTATGTCTTAACTACTGCCAACAGGTCCTCTGCTGCTAAGAATTTACTTTTACATGTGTGGATTTGCATTCCTGCAGATTTTAATTATTGTTGGACATATTAAAATCAAAATTACTTTTACTTTCATCTCTTCTTTTTCAATCCCACTTTTGTTTTCATCTCTTTACATTGATTTCCAACTATTATTTCACTAGAATTAATTATTCCAACTGGCATATCCTGCTTTAGATTCAGCATGCTTCAGCAATTACTCTTCAGTCTGATTAAGAGGCTAGAGGAAATTCTTGCTCCTCTATCATCACTCCCAGCAACACTATGCATAATACACCAATTCTCAGGGGTACACAGTGCTGTCAACAATATGGCCCATGAGGATTTTTTCAATTATATCAAAGAGTAACCTTTGTGGGCTGCACAGTTATTTGCCCGCAATATTATCTACCTCACAAAGAATTCATATAGGGGTTAGCATGCAACTTGAATTAGGACTGCATAAAAATATTTTTCACCCTTGTTGCTGCTTACTTTTTTCAGCTGGCCTGAGATCCCTTGTAGGGAATGCTGTCACATCAGACTTTTAATGACTAAATTATAGCTCAAAAATCCCACAAAAACGTCTTTGCACAGCTGTAAGCATTTATTCAATGCTAAGTGCAAAATTCAGGCTATGCCATATTATTTTGTTCTAGATAATTGAGTTCTTTGTTTAATTCTAAACCACCTCCCAGAGTAATCACAAGGTTGAAACAAAACAAGCCATGTTCCAGTAAACTATTACGATATCATAAACAGCATTATTGTCTAGGTGTGGATGCAGTCACAAGATCAGTCATGTTCATATTAATACCTGAAGACTATGCAATCTTTCTGCACTAAAGTGAATAATATTAGAAGGTAAAAAGAAAAGTGTTAATACATTAAGTGGATGACTGGTTTATTTTTAAAATAATGACCAAAAAGGTGCTATTAAAGTTTTACCATATCAAGAGTTGAATTAAAATAATGTTTTATTGTAATTTTCATTATCCCAAATTTAAGTGCAATTAAAATATGTACAATGAGTGTATACTCCATCTAATTGGACAAAAACTAAAACTATACAAGGTCAGCAAGAGCTGATCACTTAGTTCAATTCAACTTATATATGTTAATTCAAGAATTTGGAATGAAATTACAGAACAGCACAAATAGAGACATACAGCACAGAAACAGACCCCCTCAGTCCAACTTGTCCACGCTGACTAGAAATCCCAGTCTGACCTACTCCCATTTGCCAGCATTTGGCCTCTATCTCTTTAAACCCTTCTTATTCATACCCATCCAGATTACTTTCAAATGTTGTAATTGTACTTGCCTCCACCAATTCCTCTAGCAGCTCGATCCATGCACACACCACCCTCTGTGTGAAAATGTTGCACCTCAGGTTCTTTTTAAATCTGCCCCTCTCACCTTAAATCTATGCCCTCTAGTTTTGGACACCATCACCCTAGAAAAAAAAGACCTATCTTCACCCTATCCATGCCTGTCATGATTTTATAAACTTCTGTAAGGTCACCCCTCAGCCTCTGACGCTCCAGCGAATGAAGCCCCAATCTATTCAGCCTCTCCCTATACCTCAAATCCTCCAGTCCCAGCAACATTCCAGTAATAGCCAGAAAACTTCTCAATCATTTAGGTCTGGAAACATCAATAAGGAACAATTTTATCAGAATAGAAAAGAATGGAATCCTAGAGTAAATGCATTTAATTTATTTTCCAGATAGTGCTGCAAAACATAATCTTAAAAGGAGAGAGGGAAAGTATTGGTCTTCATCTGATTCAGATATTTTAGTTTTCTTGAGCTTGGTTGCTGTTAAAAGGTTTATTGTGTTGTCTTCTCTTTTTCCTGAGTGATGTATGTTGGATCCAAATCCCCAGTGCACTGTCTATAAATGTTTACATGTTACTCCATCCATCTTCTGCAATTTCCTCCAGTCTTCTATCCACTGTGAAGCTCATCACTATTCTGACTGAGCTTGCTGCACATCCACCCCAACTTTCAACCTGTCACCCCACAATTGCTGTTCCAGAGTTTTCAGCCACTTCAATCTTAAATCAGTGAAATCTGTCAATCATTTACCCAGTCCTCTAGTCATCTCTGTCTTCCATCGTATCTTCTTTCTGGTTTAGTAACTAATTGGAGCATTCTTCTTTTTCAAGCTTTATTGCCAATTGTTCATATCATGCATTCCAGTTTTTTTATTATTTTAAGGAAGCACCTAAGGGTTAAAACATGTAATTTATTGAACATTTTTACTCTAATAAACAGCAAAGAGACAGCCACTTAAGCTATATGTTTCATCCTTTTTACCATGTTATGCAGAAGTAGTCTAAGATTTTTTTTAATTGAAATGTTGGAACCTAAAGCAACAGTATGTTTTCTGTAACCTATTCAAAACTGATCATGTGAATATGCCTGAAACACGCTTTTAAACAGAGATAACAATGATTTCTACTGCATAATTGATTCAAATGCAGAGTTACACCACGTTTACTATATGTTCAGCCACTCAGCTATAAAAGTTTCAGTAGAATGTCTTCACAGAAATTTACTAAAAGTATGTCCTGGAAATGTGATAATTCACAGGTTGATATGAATACCACTTTATATTCTGTAATAGTTGACTCTTATTTTGTATTATTCCAAATATAGGTTAGCCTTGATTCCAGAGTGCGTGAGGTCATCAACAGAAACATGCTTGATCCTACCCCTCACACATTTGATGATGCACAGCTTCAGATTTACACATTAATGCACAGAGACTCTTATCCAAGATTCATGAACTCTGCAGTCTACAAAACTTTGCTTCAGTCTTTAACTGATACATCATCAGAACCTTAAGACCTTTTGGCTATGTTTCTGAAAATAAAAATTGGAAGTATCTGTGGGCTATAACTGCTCACAGGGACACTGGAGCTATATGATCTTCACCAGAAAGTAATACTCAGGCATATTTTACTAAGGATTTTAATGTCTATCTGCAGAAAGTTCTGAACACAGGCCAAAACACAGCTTCAGATCAACACAGCAAGATTTCTCCAAAGGATGACTGATGAAATGTTAGTCATTTTAAAGCCTGTAGTTGTATTTTTTACATAATATAGTAATAAGATGTACTCGAAGACAAGAGTTTGATTGCGGAAGTGCCTTGATATTCCTCTACTGACATCTTCACCTGAGCTACATATGCTATAATGCAGTTTAAAATTCTTCTACCATTCCATAATGTGATAATGATGCCATCATCACAATCAGCATTATTTCAGGCTGTACTTCCACTTGTCTTGGAGTATATATACTTGATACATGTAAACATAATGCTGATAGAAACAAAATGGATCAACTTCAAATATCTAAACCAATGGTTTGGAAAAATACTGCCTATAAAACATGTTGAGTTGTAAGACTGCTATTATTTTAATATCAAAGTTTTGCTTAAAATGCAATTTTTTTAGCTACAATTTGTGAATGTTTATAAAATTTAATTTTAAAGATTTTATCACTGGTTTTATTTTGCAAATGGAAAACGGACAAAGTGTGGGCATTTCAATTCTTAAAAAAATAAAGCACAATCATTTTAAATGATAGTTGTAGTTTTTTGTACACATGATACTCTTTAGAAATAATGTACTGTACATTGTACAGATTTTACAATTAAACCCATCTCTCGTTTGGAAGAAGAATTAGTATTGGTCACCTTGTTCTGTTACAAGAGAAAATGCTCATCTAAATGTGCTTTTGATAAAAGTCAGAGACACACATATAACCTGCACCATCCTTCCTTTCAGTTTCAGTAAGTTATATGGAGTTATTAAATACAATGTTATTACGATGTGTCCTTTCTATTTTCAAATCAATTGCTTTTATTCTTTAATCAATGAGCTACTTGTGAATTGCATTTTTAAATATGGTTTCTGAAAGTAACCTGACATGTTTCCATCTGACATACTATTGCATTTGTCAATTAAAGGCCAAAATTGAAATATATTATGATTGAAGTCAAAATAATTTAAAACTGTTCATGCCACAATATACACATGACATTTTTATATACTGACAAATAGAGGAATCACAATTACAAAGCTAACTGGACAACTAAAAGAGGGGTAGAAAGGCCTAATTAGTAGTTAGTTAGTTATCAACAAAGATTAAAGCATACTTCTAAATTATTCACCTTAAAAATGCTATGTAATATATGATACAGTTTATGTTTAGCTGCTGTTTTGTGAATTGCTACCATAGCCAGCTATTGCCTAATTAATGTACTTCGGCTCCAAAAACGTCAGGTATCAATCCATTTTGGTTTCTGTAGTAGTAATCTAGCAAAAGACAATGTATTTTTACTTTGTATCCTCATTAGCTCATTCTGAGCACTAAACCCTTATCCAAGGACACATTTCTCAGTGCTATAGGTGTTGTTTTCCTCGTAGAATGGCCATGTACACTTCTAGTACAGGTCGTGCTTGACACTATTTTAGTGAGGGCATTAATATGGCCATTTAGGCACATGTAGGACTATGTAGATTGGTGGACTTGTAACACTAATTTGAGTGTATCAAGGCTATATTTGTCAGGTGTGCAGCCTTTTTTACAGTGCACTTGTGCCATCATGCATAAGGACATTTAAGATCATCTCATTCCTCAGTGGGTGCCCATGCTGGATTTCCATTTAATAATCTTAAATCTCTATTGAATTGAAAAAATACATATTTTCAAGATTCTTTGATCAGTAAAGAGCATTACAGAAACAGGTATAGGTTATTCACATCATGATTTCAGTGTCAGTTTTCAGTGCTTATCCAAATTTTCCCTGTGCAAATCTTATTAATAGATAAAAAACAATCTCATTGTTAATGATTGCAAAAAAGATTTAGCATGAAACTATTTCAGTTCACTCAGTAAAAGTAAGTTTTCACTAACATCTGGAAACAACAATGCTGACCAGATATGCCACACTTGGTCAGACAGGAAAGAACATTTATCAATAGATATCACTGTTCTTTGCATGCTGAAAGAAAATGTATACTCATTGCACTATTTCAACTTAATAAACTAGGTGCCAGAGTCAAGAGAGCGGTGCTGGAAAAGCACAGCAGGTCAGGCAGCGTCTGAAGAGCAGGAGAATCGATGTTTCAGGCATAAGCCATTCATCAGAAATTCCTGATGAATGGCTTATCCCTGAAACATCGATTCTCCTGCTCTTCAGATGCTGCCTGACCTGCTGTGCTTTTCCAGCACCACATTCTCGACTCTGATCTCCAGCATCTGCAGTCCTCACTTTCTGCTGAACTAGGTGCCAGTCATTCTCTAGTTCATTCCTCAGAGCAATGTCTGACTAATCAAAGTCAACCTTCCTGATTTAGTTTTAAACAAAACTTGGCACTTAACTGTCATTCCTTTATAATTTGTTCATGGGGTGTAGACATTGTTGACGAGGCCAGCATCTATCGCCCATCCTTTATTGCCCAAAAGACAGTTAAAAGTCACCAGGTTTAACTTGGCTGTTGAAATATGACATTTGGGAAGTTCTATGCTTTTGAATCTGAACTAGGAATGACAAGGGATTAGCTAAACATGGAACAACATAGGTATGCAGGTTCTTCAATGCTATACTGGGTATGATAAGCAGTTGGAAAGGAGGAAGGATATCCTGCATTCAAAATCAGTCCAAAGGCAGTGAGAGAAAATAGTTGAAGAGTTCAGTGTCAGGGATTTAGAGAACATAGAAGTGATGCTCAAGTAGTTCAATTATGCTCTATGAGTATATCAGTGAGTGTATCTGGAAATATCATAAACTGTCTCACAACTCTCAACCAATGCTCAACTAACCTAGTCCTGTTGCTCTCCTACCAATAATTTCCATCAATTAAGACATACCTCTCATGCAGATTCTGCACCTAACCCAACACACTTAGCAATCAACCTTATACTCATCTCCCAGTTTACATTTCCAGTCATCCAACCACAACAGCAATGTCACACAAGTATATTGCACTACAAGCGTTGATATCTCTCAGGCAGGTTAAACTGATATACAACCAGACAACAAAGGAATGAACATAGGAGGCAAGTTTGCAAGCCCCAGTGAGGAGACAATTGTAGCAATTAACAATATAGCCCTCATTCAGGTTGTGTCTACAGTGGCACTGAAACCATGGAAGATGATAGCACTCTTAGATGTAATCATCCTCCTCATATCCCATTTCCACTTATTCCATAAGCACTATTGATTTACAAACTAAATATAATGTAAGCATGCCCCATTTATTTTCCCTCCAAAAGACTCCCCCAAAGCCTGTCTACCACTGACAAGGCACAAGTCAGGAGTGTGTTGGAACATTCCCCACTTTCCTAGACTAATGCAGCTCCAGTAACATTCACAGAACTTGAAGACCATCACCATAGCATTTGTTCTTTGTATGTTTATCTTTGCAGATACCAAAGAGGTACAAGTTGGTCAGACAGTGGAGGAACACCAAAAACGTGTTCATCACTTGATTTCACACTTTAGCACTATATTCTATTGCACATCTTTTGGAGAATAGATTAAAGATGGGATTTGCATGTGATTCTTTAAGGTTGCTCTTTCATCAGCGGTGGGCATTCCTGGCAAAGCAATCACTTGATGTCCCTCCTCGTTGACTTTGAGAAGGTGGTGTTGAGTTGCCACAGGTGTGACAGTAGGAACAAATACATTGCAGTCAGGATAAAGGACATAGATAGTTCAGTTGCCAATGCACACACAAGTCTGTTTTCAGGGTGTCACAATCATCAAAAAGTCACTCCTCCAATATGATGAATGACATGTAACATTCATGCCACACAAGTACCAGGCTATGGCAATCTCCAAAGAGAGAGGATCTAACCATAGCCCCTTGACACTCAAAGGCATTATCATTACTGAATCCCACACTACTGACAGCTTAGGAATTACAATTGCCCAGTTGAACTAGACTAGCCATATAAATATTATGGTTACAAGAGCAGGTCAGAAGTCAGGAATCCTTCTGTGAATAACTCACCTCCTGACTCCCCAAAGCCTGTCTACCACTTTCAAAGCACAAGTGATGAGTGTGATGGAACATTCCCCTCTTGCTTGGACAAATGCAGCTCCAGTAACACTCAAGAAGCTTAAAAATTATCTAGAACCAAGCAGCCTGACGTTTCTGCTCCGAGATTGATAGATTCTTGTTGTCTAGAGGAATTAAGGGTTACAGGGAGAACGCTGGTAAGTGGAGCTGAAATGCGCATCAGCCATGATTGAATGGTGGAGTGGACTCGATGGGCCGAATGGCCTTACTTCCACTCCTATGTCTTATGGTCTTATTGGCACCACATCCACAAACCGATTGTAGCAATGTGTTCCATCTACAATTTGCACTACAGAAATTCATCAAGGTTCCTCAGACAACAACATCCAAACACATGATCACTTCCATCTAGAAAGACAAGAGCAGCAGTTTCATGAGAAGACTACCATTGCAAGTTCTCTTCCAAACATCCTGACCTGGGAATATATCACTGTTCCTTTCGCATTGAAATAACTCCATGGAGCCCAAGTTCCCCTTTATTAACTTGTGCACAGTACATGGATTCTAAGCAGCTAGCTCAGAGCCAGTAATCACTGAGACTCCTGTTTATCTTATTTTTATTACCTCTGGCTGTGTGAGTAGTTACTCTGTAAAAAAAAGACACCATTGTGCAAGAACTTTATATTTTTCACCACCAACAAAACACTCATGTGACAAGTGAAACATCAATATTCAAAGCCTGATGAGGGCAATGCTTATGTGAAGAAAATGAAGGAATAGGGTAGGGACTAAGTCAAAATAGAGTCGGAAGGGGAAATAAAGTGCTCTATCCCTCGTGGTGCCCATGTCTCCCTAAAGGCATTGAAAGTATTGGTGGACACCACATGCTCCTTCTCCAAGGATTTCCAGGCTCAAACGTAACCATGATGGAGACGGCTGGCAGTCATCAGCGAAAACCCCCTCCACAGGCCTCTGCCTGGACCTGTTTATAACCACCGTGGCCTGGCCCAAGAGCAGATCCACAAAGAGGTCCTTTGATCTGCCTGCACCTCACTGCAGCAGTTGCCCAAAGACCGGGGAGGGGGGGTGTTGAAGCGCAACCAAAAACATAGTAAAAGGTTCTGTAGGTAACTCAAGAGGGAGTGCAAACACCACAGCCAGCATACACATAGTCCGCAGACTCCACAGCACCACAAGATAAACAATGGCACGGTGGCACAGTGGTTAGCACTGCTGCCTCACAGCGCCTGAGACCCGGGTTCAATTCCCGCCTCAGGCGACTGACTGTGTGGAGTTTGCACGTTCTCCCCGTGTCTGCGTGGGTTTCCTCCGGGTGCTCCAGTTTCCTCCCACAGTCCAAAGATGTGCAGGCCAGGTGAATTGGCCATGCTAAATTGCCCATAGTGTTAGGTAAGGGGTAAATGTAAATGTAGATGTAGGGGTATGGGTGGGTTACGCTTCGGCGGGGCGGTGTGGACTTGTTGGGCCGAAGGGCCTGTTTCCACACTGTAAGTAATCTAATCTAATCTAATCAATTGGGCTGGGAGTCCATGTCCCACTACAATCTGCTGTTGTACAGGACTGCTGCATGCAACACCCACCACCACAAGTCCCTGAGGGAGAGAGGGAGGACTTGTGTGTAGAGAGGCTTCCACTGGGGATCCTCACTGTCGGGTGGCAAATAAACATACTCATACATGTCTAGGTATTGGATGAAGGAGAAGAGGTGGATGGTGTGCAGCAGCAGTCTGTACAGAGCCCACCATTTTGTCTCCCTGAAGGACATACAACATACTTTCCAGAGGCAGCTCAGGCTGTGGGGCACAGGCTCCCAAGGGAGGTACAGGATCCTGGGTCCAATGTGAAATTCCATCCGAGCAGGAGTCTGTGCAGACAGGATTCCACCACACACCTGAGCATCCTCTAACTGGTGCACAATATCGGATCCAAGCACCGCCATTTTTAGGTGTTGAATAGCAGTGGTCATGAGCCAACGACTACCGCTGCCCTGCTTGCCAATTCCT
Organism: Chiloscyllium punctatum; assembly: GCF_047496795.1. Lineage (NCBI taxonomy): Eukaryota > Metazoa > Chordata > Chondrichthyes > Orectolobiformes > Hemiscylliidae > Chiloscyllium > Chiloscyllium punctatum. The sequence goes on from NC_092743.1 coordinate 71,398,925, forward strand.
GTGGCAGCAACCAGCCAAAACCCCGGCCATTCAGAGTGTTCCCAGTTTTGTTCACCCCAGTGGCTACGACCCTACCCTCTGCCAGCCACTTGAAGCAGCAATAATGAGGTGCAGATTCCTGAGCAATGGCACTTTGACAACAGCTGCAACTCCTGACAGCGAGTGGGCCTGGTGGAAGTCAACCATATCCCAGATATTGATCAGATCCTGGTAAAAGACAGGCAGCATCCTGAGGGTGACCTGCAAACCTTCACAGTCAATAAATAGGAGTTGCATTGAGGCCATGTACTCAGCAGAAAAAATATGTGGCCAGGACGCACTATGTAGGAGGAGGCTTGATGTAACGGTACTGCTGCAGGGTCTGAAGGTGGAAAGTTGGGTGCAGATGCACATCAGTGACTGACTGCCCTCTTCAATGGGGAGACTCAGAAGCTGTGTCATGACCCAGTGTACTTTTTTGTCCCAGAAGAAATTAACCAATGTTCTCTGGATGTTCACGAAAAAACAGGAGGAGGGGTCAAAGGGACCAGCCAGTACCACATTATAGAGGCCACCAGTTGGTTTATGACCAGCACTCAGCTCCTGTAAGATAGCACTCAGAGCAGCCCTGTCGAGCGGCCTAGGCGAGCCTAGACTTTGGCCTCCAGCGCTTGCTAATGTGCCAAGAAGTGCTCCTCACCTGGGCTATCCCAGATAGAGGAGATGGAGTGGTGCTCCAGCTGAACCCCTATAACTTCGCCGGTAAAGAATCTACCCACTACAGGCTGACCAGGAGTCTGGAACAACTGGCCCAGTTGATCCTGGCAGAAGGCGCTGCTGAGTATACTGCCTGGCACTCGCGCATCCTCCCCAGATCGGCTGGGTCAGTGAACGTGAGGAGAACATCGAAAGAATCATCCCTTGTCTGCCCTGCGCAGAGCCAACCTCCTCTGTGAGAGGCACAGGAAAGGCTCCACACACAGGGAATACAGCTGACCGAACAAGGGACAGCTGTGACGCACTCCTTTCCAAAGCAGAAAGTGTGCCTTGAGGAACATGTTAACTTTAATCAGACACTCCACAGTGGTGTACTAAAGTCAGATCAGGCACTGAACTGTGTCACAAACCCAAATGCTTGCAAATACCCAAGCAGATACTCATGACAGATCCTGTCAAATGCTTTTCCCTGATTGAGGGGCAGGAAGGACCTTAACAGCCCAGTCCTCTAGGAAAAGCAGATCAGGGCCCGGACCAGATGGATGTTGTCGTGGATCCTCTGGCCCGGGACAATATATGATTGGCGAGGGTGGATCATGTGGTCCAGCATCAGTTGCCAGGCGAAATGACAAAATCCATCAAAAAATTTGTAATCCATGCTGAGGATGCCAGTTCTTGAGTAGACAAAGGTCCCCCTTCTCTAGCAGCAGCACTGTGCCATGTGCCAAGAAAGGGGCAGCTCTCCGGCCATGAAACATTCCTCCAGGACCCATGCATTGTCGCCCCTCAGGACATCTCAGAGTGCCCTGAGAAACTTCACAGTCAGTCCATCCAGTTGCAGGGAAGTGCCCCTCAAAGAACCGGGTGAGGGCACCAGTCAACTTCTGTAAAGTGGCATGAGTGTCGAGCATCCAGGCATCCTTCAGGCTGACCTTTGGCAGACCCACCTACAAACATCTGCAGGCATCCTTGCTGGATGTGGATCCAGAGAAAGGAAAGCCATGTAATAGGCGTTGATTCAGTCTCTGATGCTTTCTGGATCCGAGGTGAAGGACCTATCATTGGTAAGCAGTACAAAGAGCTGCTGACAGGTCCTGTGCCTTTTTTTCAATGAGTAGAAGGGGGAGCCACTGTTTAGATTTCAAGGAGCCGACCCCCAACCTCATGTATGCATCTCAGGACCCAACAAGCTGCAAGTCTCAGAGCACGGCCTTCTTCTCTTTGCACATGCCCCTGGCAGGGCCAGGTCCATATCAGGCTGATCGAGACATAACTCCAGATTGAGTACCTCCTTCCCAACTCCTCGATCCTGGATTTCCATCTCTTTGTCGACCTCCTCATGTACTCCTGACAGAAGACACAGACGTGAGCCTCAAGGAGGGTAAGCTCCCCACTTCTTTCTCGAGTCAGCCCAGAACTGATGAAATGAGTTCTGGAACCACTCATTCTCCTGCAGCAGGCTGTTAAAGTGCCAGTATGTGGACATAAGCCAGGCGTGTAACCGAAGGAGCTCCACATACACCAGGTGTGATCCATGTATGGCACCTGCCGCATTGAGGCCACTGATATACAGGAGATGTCTGCCTGTGAAAGGTACAGGTGGTCATTCCTCGACACTCTGACACCAGGCCTCACAAAGGAGTCAGGATGGAGATTTTACTTGATGTCCATCTTGCCAAAGGACTTGGCCAAATCCTTCAACCTCCTCCCCAATGCCAAACCAGAATGGGCACTGGCACGGGAGGTCCAAATGTGTCCACTTAAAATCCCCACAAGGATGATATACTGGCCATTGATGATGGAGGCGAGGTGAGAGACAATTCTTCAAAGAAGCACCCTTACTTTGGTCCTACCAGAGGAGTGTATACATTCACAGCCCCCCAGCTGGATCATCAGGTGAAGCAAACAGCCTGGCACTGGCTTCTTGACTCCGAAGATCTCTGGCTGAAAATGTGGAGCCAACAGGATTGCCACCTCTCTGGAACTATGTGCGAGGTGACATATGTAGACCCCTGCTTGCCACTCCAGGAGCCAGGTGGCTTCGTCCCCAGAATGGTGTGGGTTTTCAGCAGGAAGCACACAGCATACTGCCCGTCCTGAAAGACCAACAAGTTCTGGAATCTGCGTTGTGACTCCTTGATACCATCAATGTTGAGGCTGGTTGTAGTAGTCTTCATGTCAGCAGCACACTGTGCAACTGTCACAAAAAAAAAGTGCCCGTTGGGAGGTCGAAGGAAGGGCAAACAGGTCTCTCGCCTTTCTCACGAGGCCATCAAGGAATGCCTCATATTGCCAGCTATGATCTCAGGGGACTAGCCAGGACCCTGCATTGGCCACGGCATAGACATTGCAACCCTTGTTGGATCATTGGGTAGTGGAGAAGAGGATGATGTTCTCCTCACTGCCCCCACCACATCCCAACCCTACCTAGACAATTTTACTGGCTACCTTCAACCTGGGGGAGGTCCTTTTCCTTGAGGGGCCAGGTGATGCAGTGTTGAGAGTGGAGCGAGTCTCTGCGACCCAATGACCCAGATCTGGAACTGAAGGAATCCAGTGAGGAAGTCCTGCTGGTGACTCTGGGAGATTAGAGCTGGCTGGCTGTGCCGGACCAAACCCCACTTTCACGATGCTGTCGGGGCCAGTGGCTGAGGACGACCACCTGGAGGAGGAGGAGGAGGAGGAGGACTCGATGGTAGATGCTGGGGATAATATGGAGTCAGTCTCCAGTGAGACCAGATGGACCAGAAAACCTGTTAAGTACCTTTCATTTCAGAGCCAGCTAGACTCCATTGCAATGACCAAGGCTCGATGCCAGAAAATCCTGAAGTTGTTCAATTGGGATGAGGGGGAGTTCAGTGGGGGGCACCAGGGAATCTAAAACCTCACTGGAGACTGACTCCATATTATCCCCAGCATCTACCATCGAGTCCTCCTCCTCCTCCTCCTCCTCCAGGTGGTCGTCCTCAGCCACTGGCCCCGACAGCATCGTGAAAGTGGGGTTTGGTCCGGCACAGCCAGCCAGCTCTAATCTCCCAGAGTCACCAGCAGGACTTCCTCACTGGATTCCTTCAGTTCCAGATCTGGGTCATTGGGTCGCAGAGACTCGCTCCACTCTCAACACTGCATCACCTGGCCCCTCAAGGAAAAGGACCTCCCCCAGGTTGAAGGTAGCCAGTAAAATTGTCTAGGTAGGGTTGGGATGTGGTGGGGGCAGTGAGGAGAACATCATCCTCTTCTCCACTACCCAATGATCCAACAAGGGTTGCAGTGTCTATGCCGTAGCCAATGCAGGGTCCTGGCTAGTCCCCTGAGATCGGTGAAGTTGTGGCAGCCAGAGGGCCTGCAGCAAACTGAAGGCTCCAAACCCACTGGGCCGTGGCACAGGAGGGTCAGGAAGTATGTCTGGGGAGGAACCTCCTCCTGCAGGGAGCGATGCTTCTTCCAAATCGTCATGGCAGCCTCCTTTATCCCCCTACCCTTAGTCTTCTTGGCAGCTGTGGGCCCTCCCACCAGCCAGTCAACAAATACAATTGGTTGGGAGAAGACTGGGGTGTAGTGAGGTCAGGGAAGGCTGCCTTCATCACTTCTGGCTCTGTGCCGGAACTTCCACATTCAGATCAGGATAGGCAGGGCTGGGGCCTACTTTCCTGATTGGCATTCCTGCACTTGATTACAGGAAGACAGGGGTCAGTCTGGATCCCTCGTGGTCAGGCAACACAGGGTGAAGGTTGGGCACAGAGTCCCCAAGGTCAGGCAATATGGGGTGGGGGTCGGGCAATACAGGGCAAGGATCAGGCCCAGAATTCCAGAAGTTGAAGCAATGCAGTGCAGAGGTCAGGATCAGATTATTGAGGCCAGAGTTCCAGCGCCAGGTCAAGACAGGCAGGGGCATTGAGGCATTTTTACACTGGGGTCGGACAGGCCAAGGTTCTGACTCCCAGGATAGGGCAATCATATTAAGGGCATAAAGGACACATACAAGGGGACAACCTCAAGGTGCTTGCTCTTTGGCCATACCTTCCTGCTGGCCAGATGCCCATCCCCCTTTCCACCAGAGGCAGTGATAACAGTAACCTCCAGCACAGGCCCCACTTGGGTGTTACTTTAAGGGGAGTGCGAGTGGATGCAGCAGTGAGATCGCATGCCATCCGCCATCCAGAAAACATGGTAAGCCAGTGAAAGTGCCCTTAGCCATCTCCTTCTGAGCCAATCAAATAAAAACCTTGTGTCTTGAAGCCTGAGCAGCAAAGGCACAGCCCTTGACTGCACCACCTCCAGCAACTGTGAATGTGGGAAGAGAAACTCACCTCCAGATGGTTGATATGTAAATAGGTCCCACCCACAGTGAGTCCCCTCTCTACAGCCAGGTGCATTGACAGGAGGAAAATTACCACCTTCCATGATGGCTGTGACAATGGATAGTTCGCTTACAATCAGGCTGCAATGACCATGTCAGGGTCGGGTTACTATTTAACCCCAAAACTGTTTGTCAGGAGCCAGAATGGAAAAGGGGCCACACCAGAGGCCAAAGTAGCACCCACCCAAACATCCAGATCAGCTGTGCAATTGTAGGACTTGCCATGATGTGGGGACAGGAAATGGAGGGATAAAACAAAAAGCCAATGCTTCTAGAAAATATAAAGGAGCCCTATGCTGGACCAACAAGAGTCTCTGAAGTCTTTTAAAGTCCTCGAGGAACCTAAGCAGCAACAGACAGTGTGAGAAACAAAGCTCACACACTTCAATAATTTCAGTCCGAGACAAGATCTGAATCAGTAGTGCCATTTATTTTACACTTGCAAGTGGGTGTGATGTCACTTTCTCAAGGCAAGGGACATACACACACTAAATTCAATTCATACATAACATTTATATGATTTGATGTCTATTGTTTTACACTGCTCCCTCCCCTGCTTACATCGTCCACTTCCCTAAGACCGGCCCCCATTACCCCTGTTTACCTCTTGCCTTATCCGGCCTTGTCTGTGATAAAATGCTTATTTCTGGTCTCACAAGGCTGTTTGCCCTTATCCTGCTATAGGTCATTGTTAGGCATATTCTTTCTTCATCATTATCTACCCCCTTCATCTGTGCCTTTCCCGAGGCCGTTCTGATCCCTATGACCCTTTTAATTGGGGTTTGTTCCTGTGTTTTTGTAAAAGTGGGAAGCACATGTTTATACCTACTGTTTGTACAGGCGTATCTAGCTTAACTTCATCCCCTCACAACATCTTATCTACTTGCCCATAATGTCTACCTTCTGACATACAGTTTTAGCTAATACAAAAACAATTATATATTTCCTCCACATTGTTTCCATTCTTGTTGACTCAGCTCTTGGCTAAAACAATTACCCACTGGTGTGAGTTCACCTCCTTTGTAAAATGGAATTGCAGAAGTAACACTAATCCACCTATATCCCACAATTCCCCCTCTTTCTTTTAGTTACCATTTGTTATCTTCTGCAAATATTTTATTTTTAAGCATCGCTCCCGAAATTCGCAAGCATCATCCCGGAGATTTCATCCGTCTTGGTCTCACTCATCTCCTCATTATTTAGTCGATAAAGTCCTTCAGCCTGATTCCCTTTTAGGGGCATCTGTTTCATTAAGGCTGTTTCAATCAACCTTTGGGTGAGTCCTCGTATACAGGGTATGATACAGCAGCCAATGGCTACTAATACCCCGACTACTACTATCAGGGAAGTAAGGATAGAAACCACCACCCCCTTCCATTTCCCAAACCATGATTCCAGCCATCCTGTGAGAGATGTATCTACTCCTGAATTCTCAGCCAGTTCCTCTGCTAAGGTAGTCAATCCCCTTAAGGCCCGAGTAATTGAACCATCAGGTGCAGTGTTATTAGGAATAAAGGTACAACAGCTTCCTCCTAACATCACACACATACCCCCTTTTTCTGCTAAAATCATATCAAGGGCTATTCTATTTTCCCATGCCATCCTACTTGTCGCATCAAGCTGTTCTGATATTCCTTTCATTGCATCTCTTGTATAATTTATAAATCGCTGTTGATTATAGAAAATGTAATTTATCCAATCTACATTTTTATTAATTGTTACCCACCAAAAGAGAGCTGACTCAAAGCCTGCTGCAATCATCTGGTTACGAGCCTTAAATTCATCCGGTACTCCCCTAGGGACTCCTACCGAATCAAGATAAATCCTGTCATCGAAAGAAGTGTCTAACAGTAATCTCTTACCCCTTCCCTTTTTCCCTCCTTTGTTTTCCTTCTCAAATGCCAGGGTAAATGAAATTGCCAATTGTACAATTGCACATATCCCTCTCCAATCTGGAGATAGCGTGGGTCTCAATATTTTGCCTCCACAGTACCACCACAGATCCGCTCGGGGAACCTTTAATGCTGAGTAGTTACCTCCCTTCTCCGTTTCGGTGACATTCTTAATCTCTGTACATAGTTTCAGCTCCCCCAAATCTTTCGACCGACTTGTACCTCGTCTACGCACACACGAGGTGTGATTTCTAACTGCGGCAGAAAACAGGGGGGGAACTTTTGCATCTTTCTTCTCCAAGGGAGGGAACATCAGTGATAGGGAGGTACAATTCCTATCATTCCACGCAGTCTCATCCTGATACAGGGCTATCATACATTTCATGCCCTTCCTGTCTCGCTTCCACCCGAGCGGAAAGGGAACCACCTGGGCCACTGGCCTACCAGAGGCACATGCATAGCAATTGCTTTTGTTCAGACTTTTTACAGTATACTTTACCCATTCAACCCAGGCATTTGCATCCCCGTACCCAGTTTCTATTTCAATGGTCTGTTTCAAGTCCTTTACCTCTATAAATTTTACTACTTTAGGATCATCGGGAGGGGTGAAAGATTGTATCTTATTACCCAGTAGTTCTACCCGTTTTCCCTGTCCTACACTAATTCAAAAACAATAGCCCAAGAAATCCTTCCCATTTGCTTTCATTTCTATCCCAAACATTTCATTTCATTGTATCTCATAGGTGCCCCCCCCCCCCACCACCAGGATTGTTTCGTGCCATGTGGTTTTCCTTATTGTTAGGTATATTGGGTTACACTTTTTATCAGGGCAATCGCGAGCTGGTCGGAAGGGGGCCCGGTGTACTGTGACGAGACCATTATACTAAATACTATCCCCAAGGCCATCCCCATAGGACTTAAGATGTATCTCAGAGCTGCGGTACTGTCTCTGATTATCTACATCCCCACAATTAACTAAGCTGCACACATCAGCGTCTATTACTTGTGGGTTATCAGACTTGGGGACCGTTAATAATACATATGAAAATGATATTTGATGAAATGCCAATACTAAGAGAGCTAGCATCATAACTCTAAGCATTCCCAGTATTCTAAACATCATGCTGAAGCACAAAAAGACTTAGTATACAATCTTACAGAAATAATCCCGCGCTCGCATCGCCACTGTATAATTAGTTACTCAAAGTCTCTTTAGTCTGAGTTTCAGCGGATCTTGCGTTGATTTGGCTGTCCAGACTTCTTTCTCCACGGGAGGGTCCACTGGCCCTTTGATCCGAGTGTAGTGAGTCCAGCCTTTCTCCACTGTCCTTATTGCCGTTTCGGTAGTCAAAAGAGCCTGGTATGGCCCTTCCCAGTCCGGCTGTAATTTAGTCTCTGTCCATGATTTTACTAAGATCCAATCGCCCGGCCGGATGGGATGAATGGTGCATTCAAGGGGTGGAGTCTGTGCCAATAAACCCTGTTTCCTGAGGAAAGACAAAGAGGAGGACAAACCCAGTATGTACTTCTTTAAAAACAAATCTTTAGTTTCGGGAATTGGCATTCTCCATTCGTTCCCAAGTAAGGTAATCCAAATAAGATTTCATAGGGGGATAGTCCCAAATCTTTCCTTGGGGCTGTTCGTACTCGCAAGAGAGCTATAGGTAAACATTTGGTCCAAGGGAGTCTAGTTTCTATTATCAATTTAGAGAGCTGTCGTTTGAGTGTTTGGTTCATTCTCTCAACCCTTCCCGATGATGGCGGGTGCCACGTAGTATGGAACTCTCAGGAAATTCCCAACCCTTTCATTACCCCCTGTAACACTTTAGAAGTAAAGTGAGTTCGTTGATCGGAATCAATATGGTTCACGAGCCCATATCGGGGAATTATGTGCTCCAATATTGTTTTAGACACCCCACTCGCAGTGGCGGTAGCTAGGGGGTATGCCTCAACCCAACCAGATAAATGATCTACTATAACCAACATATATTTTAGTCTGCCTACCCTGGGGAGTTCAGTATAATCTACTTGTATACTCTGGAAAGGTCTCAATCCTGGGTCTCTTCCTCCCAGTGTCTGTTTTCTCAAGACTTTCTTATTTACCTTTCTGCATATGATACATCCCTCACATATTTGTTTAGCAATTGTATATATTCCTTTACATCCATATTCCCTAAGAACTAAATCACACATTGCTTGTACTCCCCAATGGCTGCCTTGATGTAGGACAGCCATTATTTATCGCATCATCATTTTGTTCAACATTCTCCTTCCATCAGGTAACCTCCAATGCCCGTCTGCTGTTTTTACAGCCCCTAAATCTCTCAATTCTTTTTCTCCGCTTTCAGTAAATATAGGAGCTTCCCGAGGACCTGGGACAGTAGGCATTAGGGAATGAATCACCACTTCTTGTGGGGTCAGGGCTGCTTCCTTAGCCACCTCATCGGCTAATCTATTTCCCCTAACCTCTAGTTCATTTCCTTTCTGATGACCATTTACATGCACTACTGCTATTTCTCGGGGAAGTAATAGGGACTCCAAGACTCGTTTAATCAATTCTTCATGTACTAATTCCTTCCCCCACCTCTGGGTTAATACTCCCACAACCGCTCCCTTATCTACGGTAGCAAAGAGGTGGAAAGGTTTATCTAGGGAAGGTAAGGCTAACACAGGGGCATGGATCAGATCTCTTTTGCCTCATCATCCCAACTTAGACATTTTGGTTCCCCCTCTAATAGTTTGAGATATAATTTCTTAGTCTTCAGTGCATAGGAATCAATCCACAATCTGCAATAACCCGTGAGACCCAAACATTTGTGTAACTCCCGTTTAGTGCTGGGCAGCGGCATTCCCACTATTCCCTCTATCCGTTCCGGGCTTATCTTTCGCTTTCCCTCACTAACTAAATGTCCCAAGTATTTCACTTCTTGCTCCACATATTGTGGTTTGTTTTTAGATACTTGCAGTCCCTGTTGGCCCAGGAAATTCAATAATTTGTTAGTGGCTTCTACTACTCTTTCTCTTCTTTTTCCTGTTACTAAGAGGTCGTCTACATACTGCAACAGGGTAGTCCCCTTGGGGCTGCTAACTTTCTCCAATATTTGTTCTAACATCTGTCCAAATAAATCCGGGGATTCCATAAACCCCTGGGGAAGCACAGTACACCGGTATTGCTGTTGCTGTCCTGTCTTAGGGTCTTCCCACTCAAAGGCAAACAAATTCCTACCGTCCTCTGCCAAGGGACAAGCCCAAAAGGCATCCTTTAAATCTATCACACTAAACCATTTGTGGCCATGAGGGATCTTACTTAATAAGGTATAGGGGTTTGGCACCCTGGGTGCCTGATCTGTACTATTCGATTTAATGTTCTCAAATCCTGCACCAATCGATAAGTTCCATCGGATTTCCGCACTGGTAGTATTGGGGTATTATAAGGAGACATACATGGCTCCAACAATCCATCTCTAATCAATCCTTCAATTACTGGCTGCAGTCCTCGTTTACCTTCTATGGAAATGGGATATTGTCGCTCACAGACAACGTCCCCTTTCCTTTTTAAATTTATTTCAAGGGGGGGGGATCTGTAGTTTTCCACAATTCCCTTCCCTAGCCCATACAATAGGGTCTATCTCTCTCTCCACATCCTCTGCCAACATTGCCTTTTGTACAACTAATTCTTTTTCCTGAATTCCAATCCCCAGTCCTAAGAGGATAATTAAATCTCTCCCCAATAAGTTACTTCCTATATCAGGGATATACAGCAGTTCCCCTGTGACCCTATCCTTCAGACCTTCTATCATCATAGGTTCAAATACTGGAACAGTAAATCCTTCCCCTTTTTACCCCCGAAACAGTAATTGACCGTGTTGACATTCCTACTTTCTTTGGTTTAAAATGCAGCGATGACCGTGCTGCCCCCGTATCTACTAGGAAGACTACCTCTTCCCTACAGAGTCCCACCTTCAGGTTTATCAAGGGTTCCTGGTGGGTCCCCGGGGGCAGGAACCCCTGACACCCCTATACTTCATCAAAATTCATAAGCGGAATTGCCCTCTCTTCCCTTTGTACATCAGGACACTCCCGCTTAAAATGCCCTATCTTTCCGCAATAATAGCATCCTGCCTGTGGAGTCTTCCAGCTCTGCCCCTGTCGCTCGAACCCTCTATCAAATACTCCCCCTTGTCCTCTCCCTCTCTCTCTCCCTTTCCCCCTTCCTCTCTGTCCTAAATGCTGCCACCCACCGCTCCAGTTGCTCAATATTGGTTCCACTCTTTTCTTTAACTACCTGATCAACCGCAGCTACCATCATTTTCACCTTCTGTTTCTGTCTCTCATCCTCTCTCTTTACAAACACTTTCTGTGCCTCTCTTAACAATTCATCTAATGGCTTTTCACTCCACCCTTCTATTTGCTGTATCTTTCTCTGTATGTCTGGCCATTCCTTTGTCACAAAAATGTACTTTCAAAAGACCCTGTGCCACTCGGTTCTCAGGGTTCATTCCAGAATATTTCCACATTGAGTCTCTTACTCTCTGCAAAAAAAAGCTGAAGGAGTCTCATCTTTCTCCTGTCTAACTTCAAAGACTTTAGTCAAATTCTGTGACTTCGGAACTGCCTCTCTTATTCCTTTTAGAATCAGGTCTTTCAATTCCCTCATTTCTTCTCTATGCTCCGGATTTTGATTTTCCCACTGGGGGTCTCTGAGGGGAAACTTCACCTCTCCCTGTCCAGCATCCCCATCTCCAATGGGGTGTTCCCTGTCTCATATTTTAATGGCTGCTCCCCATATAAGTCCCCTTTCTTCCCCAGTAAATAGTATATTCAAAATAGACATTAACTCAGCCCAGGTATACAGACTGGGCCCCAAAAATTGATCAGTTTGTTCAGACAACCCTACCAGATCCTCAACCAGGACCTTCATTTCTTTTTTTTTAAATGTCCTGACCTCCCCACTGCTGAGGGGGGCACTTACAAACCCAATCTTTGTCCCCTATTGGTACCTCCCGAAGGGGATAAGTCATTACGTTCTTCCCCTTTTTCTTTTTTTTTAAAGAAATATTGCAATATTTCTAGCTCCCCATAACTTCAAACACCAATTCATCAATTCATGCTTGACTAACTTTAAAGCCTGTTCCAAACTTGTAAATATTTTTATATATTTACGTTCATTTATTCATTATTAAATATTCAAAATGTAAAATGCATACAGTTCTCAATTTTGAAATCCACTGTAATCACCCAGTTTTAGTCCCTTAATTTAAATCCAAAATTAGTTTTCTTAAGTAGTCCTGACCAATCATTGCTCAATTACAATACTATAGGTCTTGAAATAATCAGAGCTGCCTTAAAATTATTTGTCTGTTCAAGTTTAAAGAAAAAAACTTCTAATGCATGAACAATGGCCGAATCCAAGGTCACAGATATTAACCATAGGATCTTGTTTTTACTACAATCTAATGTTGAACTGAAACTTCAACTGTCCTCCATAAATCGCTTTCATGTAAAGATAGAAGAGATTAGTTAGAAACTGATAGTAAGGCAGTCATGACCTGTAAGAAGAACAGGAGTTATCATTCTTTTTTTCATAATCTCTACAGAATCCTTAACCTTTAAAGAAATCATGTTAAGTTTCCATAATAAGAATCAGATTCAAAACAGTCCCGGAACTCAAGCTCCAGGGAATAAAACGCAAACATTCAATCACCTACAAACAAATGTGCATTCAAACCAAATCACAAAGGGTTAAACTTTCTACCAGCTGTACAGCTCTCTTCATTCTCTCTCTCTCTCTCTCTCTCTCTCACTCATTGACAAATAAATTCAGATATTTACAAACCCAGTCTTTGTCCGACCTGAATTTTGGCCAAAAGAGGCGGGACGAAGAATGGATTCCTTAGTCCATATGAAGCAACAATATTTAATCATCTTTTTCCCCTGTACAAGTATTATTTTGCCAATTCCACAACATCCTCCCCAAAGAACTTTCTGGAGGTATGTTGTAAGGGACCCCGCCTCCAATTCCATTGCTTTTTCCTTCTTTTGTTTTCCCGGAGGCTTTTTCCTTACCAACGGCACAACCCATATTGAGTTCCTTCGTTAGTCCCTTATTAACTACTAAAACTCAATCCCGGCCACCAAGGCAATACTTAAAAGTCAGGTTTCTTACCTTGGTCTGTGCACAGAGTTGCCTGGCCCCTTTGTGCCGTATTGTCTATCGAGCTCCTATCACTGTCTGATTCAGATGTCTCTCTTGTGGGATTCGTACCAGTCGCCCAAGGGAGCAGACCAAACCAGGACACGAGACCGCTCCTCAATGGGGAACGGGACGCGTCTTCCCAGTGTCCAAGGCCAGCCACTCCCCCCGGTGATGGAAGAAAATCCCGGACAGCCCCCAATTGTGAGAAACAAAGCTCACTCACTTCAATAATTTCAGTCCGAGACAAGATCTGAATCAGTAGTGCCATTTATTTTACACTTGCAAGTGGGTGTGATGTCACTTTCTCAAGGCAAGGGACATACACACACTAAATTCAATTCATACATAACATTTATATGATTTGATGTCTATTGTTTTACACTGCTCCCTCCCCTGCTTACATTGTCCACTTCCCTAAGACCGGCCCCCATTACCCCTGTTTACCTCTTGCCTTATCCGGCCTTGTCTGTGATAAAATGCTTATTTCTGGTCTCACAAGGCTGTTTGACCTTATCCTGCTATAGGTCATTGTTAGGCATATTCTTTCTTCATCATTATCTACCCCCTTCATCTGTGCCTTTCCCGAGGCCGTTCTGATCCCTATGACCCTTTTAATTGGGGTTTGTTCCTGTGTTTTTGTAAAAGTGGGAAGCACATGTTTATACCTACTGTTTGTACAGGCGTATCTAGCTTAACTTCATCCCCTCACAACATCTTATCTACTTGCCCATAATGTCTACCTTCTGACATACAGTTTTAGCTAATACAAAAACAATTATATATTTCCTCCACATTGTTTCCAACCCACTGGTGTGAGTTCACCTCCTTTGTAAAATGGAATTGCAGAAGTAACACTAATCCACCTATATCCCACAGACAGCAAGACCAGACAGCAGCAACACCGGTCTTTAGCAAGCAGGCACATACAGCAGTTGCAACAGTCCACAGTGAGCAGGCTCAGGTAGCAGCAACACGAGTCCACAGAAAGCTGGTCCAGGCAACAGTTGCACCAGTCCATAGAAACCAGGCCCAGACAGCAGCAACACCAGTCCAAAGAGAGCAGGCCCAGAAAGTAGTAGCACCAGTCCATAGAGAGCGGGTCCTGGTAGCAGCACCACCAGTCCATAGAGAGCAGGTCCAGAAGGCAGTAACCCCAGTCCATGGAGATAAGGCAGAGAAAGCAGTCCATCGAGAGCAGGCCCAGACAGCAATAACACTAGTCCATAGATTGTAGGCCTAGACAGCAGCAATAACAGACCATAGAGACCAGGTCCAGACACCTGTACTACCAGTCCATAGAGGGCAAGCGCAGACACCAGTAGCACCAGTCAATAGAGAGCAGGCCCAGAAAGCTGTAACTCCAGTCCATAGAGAGTAGTACCAGACAGCAGTAGCACCCTTCCATCGAGAGCAGGCCCGGGTAGCGACCATACCAGTTAAGAGAGGGCAGGCCCAGACTGCAGTAGCACCAGTTCATAGAGAGCCAGCCCAGACAGCAGTCGCATCAGTCCACATATTACAGGCCCAGAAAGCAGCACCACCAGTCCATAGAGAGCAGGCCCAGTCACCAGTAGCACCGGTCCTTAGAGAGCAGACCCAGAAAGCAGTAGCAACAGTCCATAGTGAGCAGGCACAGGATGCAGCAACACCAGTCCATAGAGAGCAGGTCTAGACAGCAGTAGCATCAATCCATCGAGAGCAGGCCCAGATAGCAATAACACCAGTCCATACAGAGCAGGCCCAGACAGCAATAACACCAGTCCATACAGAGCAGGCCCAGACAGCAATAACACCAGTCCATACAGAGCAGGCCCAGACAGCAGTAGCAACAGTCCAGAGATTACAGGCCCAGAAAGCAGCAGGAGCAGTCCATAGATACCAGGCCCAGACACCAGTAGCACCAGTCCATAGTGAGCAGGCTCAGAGAGTAGTAACACCAGTCCATAGAGAGCAGGTCCAGACAGCAGTACCACCAGGCCATAGAGAGCAGTACCAGACAGAAGTAGCACCAGGCCATAGAGAGCAGGTCCAGACAGCAGGAGCCCAGTCCATAGAGAGCAGTACCAGACAGCAGTTGTACCAGTCCATAGTGAGCAGGCTCAGGATGCAGCAACACCAGTCCATAGAGAACAGGCCCAGAAAGTAGTAGCACCAGTCCATAGAGAGCAGACCCATGTAGCAGCAATACAATTCCATACAGAGCAGGCCGAGACAGCAGTAGCAACAGTCCATTGAGAGTAGGCTCAGACAGCAGCAACAGCAGTCTATAGGGAGCAGACTGAGACAGCAGTAGCACCAGCCCATAGAGAGCAGTCCATAAGTGGGCACCCAGGGCAGCTACTAGGCAGCATCACACAGTCACAAACAAGTTCATTGTTGCAGCAAATCCTTACAGCTCAATGGGCTCTGACCAGCTAGCTCCTAGAGCAAGGAGAATTCCTGAGATTCCTGGGTTTTGTTGTATTTATTTATTTTTATTTTTTACTTTTACCCCCCCACACTATCACCTAACAGTGCTTATTTTCCCAGTGTCCATGCAGGTATAGTACACAGTGAAGAACAACAAGTGCGTAAATCTTTATTTACATTCCACCACCAGGAAGAAAGGAAACAGAGTGGCCAGTGACAAGCAGTGCCCTTCTTAGAGGGCAATGCTGAAAAATCAAACAGTGAAGGGGAGGATTTAATCAAAGTAGATTTAGAGGGGGAAATAATGCACAGCTTGAGGGTGTTGGTGGACATCGCATGCTCATTCTCCAGAGACTCTATGGCACTGACATAACCGTGGAAGAGGGACAGGTAATCGGCCCAAAGACCCCTTCCACGGCCCACTGCCTGGACCTACTTATGGCCAGCTTGGCCAGGCAGACTCCTGTTTTTGATTCTTTATCTTTATTTTTCCCTCAGAGTCAGCTCTCACAGTGAAAAGAACCTCTATCACTCCTGTTTATTTATTTTTTCTTTTTTATCCCCCCAGCACCCATGGTGTGTGTGTGCAGGTGTGGGACACAGTGAGAGACACAAGGTGTATGAATCTTTATTCAATTTCCACCACCAGGAAGACAGGAAAACACCTGGGTGGCCAGTGACAAGCACCGCCCTTCACAACAAAGGGCAATGCTGTGTGATCCAAACAGTGAAGGGGAGGGCAGGGATTAAATCAAAATAGAGTTGGAGGGGGAAATAAACTCCACTCCCTGTGGCACCCACCTCTCCCTGAACAACTCCAGGGTGTTGGTGGACACCGCGTGCTCCTTCTCCAAGGACACCCGGGCTCTAACGTAACCCCGGAAGAGGGGCAGGCAGTCGGCCCTAACGACCCCCTCCACGGCCCGCTGCCTGGACCTGTTGATGGCCAGTTTGGCCAGGCCCAGGAGCAGACCCACGAGGAGGTCCTCGGACCTGCCCTCCCTCCTCCGTACCGGGTGCCCGAAGATCAGGAGCGTGGGACTGAAGTGCAGCCAGAAACAGAGGAGAAGGTTTTTGAGAAAATCAAAAAGGGAGTGCAAACGCCCACACCCAATATATACATGGTCCACGGACTCCACAGCGCCACAAAACAAGCAGTTGGGCTAGGAGTCCGTGATCCACCGCAACCTGCGGTTGCAGGGGACTGCTGCGTGCAGCACCCTCCACCCCAGATCCCCGAGAGAAAGGGGGAGGACTCCCGCGTAGAGAGACCTTCACTGGGGATCTCCACCGCACGGTGGCAAATGGGCACGCCAAGGCGTGTCCGGACAGTGGATGAGGGAGAAGAGGTGGACGGTGTGCAGCAGCAGTCGATAAAAAGGAAGGCCCTGTATGTCCCTGAAAGCAACAAAATTAAAATTCCGGAGGCGGCTCAGGTTGTGGGGCACAGGCTCCCGCGGGAAGTACGGGACCTTGGGGCCAATGTGAAATTCCATCCGGGCTGGGGTGAGCGCGGACGGGATCCCACCGCACACCTGAGCGTCCTCCAACTGGTGCACTACGTCAGGTCCGAGCACCGCTGTTTTAAGGCGTCGGATGGCGGTGGCCACGTACCGGACGTCTACCACTGCCCTGCTCGCTATGTCCTGCAGCAGCGTCCAGCCCAGGCCCCCGGCACCCAGCACGTCCCCGACCCTGGTCGCCCTCGCCGCCACGGCCCTCCCCTCCGACAGCCACTCGAACCCGCGAGTACGGAGGTGCGGATTCCTGAGCAACGGCTCCCTGACGACAGCCGCTACTCCAGCCGGAGGGTAGGCGCGACGCGATTCGACCATGTTCCAGACAGTGATCAGCTCCTGGTAAAAGACAGGCAGCGTCTTGGAGGGTGACCTCCAAACTGTCACGGTCGACGAACAGGAGCTGCGTGTTGTAGTTGAGGTTACGCACCTGGCGGAAAAAATACGTCGCCAGGGCGCACCACCTAGGAGGAGGCTCGACGTAAAGGTATCGCGCAAGGTCTAAAGGTGGAACGTCGCGACCTGGGTGCGGACACACACCAGCGACTGACCGCCCTCCTCGATAGGGAGACTCAGAACCTGCGCGGCGACCCAGTGCATCTTTTTGTCCCAGAAGAAGTCGACCAACGTTCTCTGGATGTCAGTGACAAAGCCAGGAGGAGGGACCAAGGTGACCAGCTGGTACCACAGCATGGCAGCCACCAGCTGGTTTATGACCAGCACTCGACTCCTGTAAGATAGCACTCGGAGCAGTCCTGTCCAGCGGCCTAGGCGAGCCGAGACTTTGGCCTCCAGCTCCTGCCAGTTGGCCGGCCAGGATTCCTCAGCCGGGCTGAGGTAGACCCCCCAGGTAGAGGAGATGGGTGGTACTCCAGCTGAACCCCCGTAACTCCTCCGGCAGAGAGTCCACCCGCCACGGACCGACCAGTAGTCCGGAACATTTGGCCCAGTTGATCCTGGCGGAAGACGCCGCCGAGTACACGGCCTGGCACTCGCGCATCCTCCCCAGGTCAGCTGGGTCGGTGAAAGTGAGGAGCACGTCGTCAGCGTAGGCCGAGAGGACCACCCCCGTGCCCGCGCCGCGCAGAACCAGCCCCGACAACCTCCTCCGCAAGAGGCGCAGGAAAGGCTCCACGCACAGGGAATACAGCTGGCCAGACAGGGGGCAGCCTTGACGTACTCCTCTCCCGAAGCGAAGGGGCGCCGTCAGGGACCCGTTAACTTTAACCAGACACTCTGCGGTGGCGTACAAAAGTCGGATCCGGGCAACGAACTGCGTCCCGAACCCGAACGCCCGCAGAGTCCCGAGCAGGTACTCGTGATCGACCCTGTCGAACGCCTTCTCCTGGTCGAGGGACAGGAAGGCGCTCGGCAGACCAGCCCGTCGACAGAAATGGATCAGGTCCCGGACCAGGTGGACGTTGTCGTGTATCCTCCGGCCCGGGACAGTGTAGGACTGGTCCGGGTGAATCATGTGGGCCAGCACGGAAGCCAGGCGAGAAGACAACACCCTGGCGAAGATTTTGTAGTCCGTGCTGAGGAGGGAGACCGGACGCAGTTCTTCAAAGAACGAAGGTCCCCCTTCTTCGGCAGCAGGACGATGACTGCCCTGCGCCAAGAAAGGGGCAGCTGTCCGGCATTTAGACACTCCCCAGAACCTGTGCGTAGTCGTTCCCCAGGACGTCCCAAAACGCCCTGAAGAACTTCACAGTCAGCCCGTCCAGCCCCGGGGTTTTGCCCCTCGAGAGCCGGTCGAGGGCGCCGGTCAGCTCCTCTAAAGTGATGGGAGCGTCGAGCCTTCCGGTGTCCTCCGGGCTGAGCTGCGGCAGGTCCTCCCACAGAACTCTGCGAGCATCCTCGCTGGACGGATCCGGAGAGAACAGAGCCGTGTAATAGTTTCGGACGTGGGCCCTGATGCCCTCCGGATCCGAGACGAGGGACCCGTCGTCGGCCAGCACCACAAGGAGCTGCTGACGGGTGCCACGCCTTTTTTCCAGCGAGTAGAAGAAGGGGGAGCCGCGGTCCAGATCCTGGAGGAGCTGGATCTGCGACCTCATGTACGCGCCCCGAGCCCCGACGAGCTGCAGGTCCCGGAACGCGGCCTTCTTCTCTTCGTACACCCCGCGCAGGGCCGGGTCCGCGTCGGGCTGACAGAGGCGTGACTCCAGGTCGAGCATCTCCCTCTCCAACTCCCCGATCCTGGATTTCCGCCTCTTGGTCGACCCACTCGCGTACTCCTGACAGAAGACGCAGACGTGAGCCTTGCCCACGTCCCACCATAGCTTCAGGGAGGGGAAGCTTCCCCGCTTCCTTCTCCAGCCGGCCCAGAAACGACGAAACAAGTCCCGGAACCGCTCGTCCTCCAGCAGCAGGTTGTTAAAGTGCCAGTACGCGGAGCCGAGCCCGGCGCCGAACGGAAGGAGTTCCGCC